>NC_135487.1:84545070-85973404 GCF_052094955.1 Ictidomys tridecemlineatus
TAAGAAGTATTTTGCTTTATTTTTTCATTTATACTGTATATATTTTTAAAAGTCTGTTCTGATATAAAAACTGTAAAAAAATATTTTTATATAGTTCTAATGGATTTTGTTAAATAGAATTTGACTGGAGAATAATGTTATCCCAAACCATTGGATACTCTTGGATAATTTGGACTGGCTGAGCTACCTTGCTAATGCAATGATCTAATTTGGACTGCAGTGACCATCTTTTAGAGTATTTTGTTTGATAACCACATTTTGTTTTAAGACTGCAACAACATTCAGACTTATATCCTATTACTACTAAGAGAAATATAAATCTTGCAAACACACAGATTTTAAGACTGAAAATAAAAATATATGTTCAGTTTACAGTGTTGTTTGGGCAATTATGTATTAATGCATTGTGCATTCAACAATTTTTTGTTAACCTAGTTTATTCTGCCCCTAGTCTAACACTTAAGCAATTACACAAGTAAATTATTAGATAATAGGTATGTTTAATAACATTTTCAGTTGTCCATAATAATATATTTTTGGAGATTTCCAACAAATATTATAAAATGTAATTAGGAATTGTGAAAATGGAAAAATAGTCTAAAGTATATTTTTAAAGCAAACTTTCATTAGCCATAATTTATACTTTGCTTTTCTAATAGGTTTGAAAATGTTATGGAGCTATGTAGTTTTTAATTTTTAATTCAAAGGAAGCAATCATATTGAAGAAGATGGATTTGGGTCCTAGATCATGTCATATATACAGATAATGCTATTTTATGTATTTGTTTTATGTTTTAATGACCTTCAGAGGTCCTTATTGTATTAAGCTTTTATAAAGATGACACCTGGATAATTTAAATTTCTGTACTTTTTTAAAAAGTGTATTGTTGTCTCTCATCTAAGTTGTTCCATGTATTACTTCTTGGGAGAAAAGTGCCAGTTGATAATTAAACTAAAAATTAAGAATGTAGTTATTGTGAATTAAAGTTTAAAATGCAACAGGTAGGGGTTTCAATATAGCAGTATTACCAATTCTTTAATAAGTGATTTTAGAGAAGTCCTAAGCTACTTTTATGGTAGAATATATGGTACTTAAATATTTACATCAAATGTCACCAAATTTCATAGAAAAGAAAGGCAGTTTGCTATTTAAACTAGATTCTAATAACATGCAATCTAAAAGGAAACTAATTGACATTCTGCTCTGTGCATTTAGTGTAATAATGACTGTTCTTACATATCAAATCATTGGCCTTTAAATGTCATTGTATAGTCATTCAACTTAGGTTTTTTTAAGGGTTTAGCATTCCTTATTTTATTTAAACATGCACAGAAAATATTTAATTACTATGGGTATACACTTTATATCAGTTGTTTATGCTCTATTGAAAGTAATCTTAAGAATTTCCAGGATAATTTAATTACAGGGCCAAGGAAAAAGCATCTTTATCAAAATCTGGTCCTTTGTGCCTTGCCTTACCAAATACCTGATTTTTCTGAAGAATATTTCTGTAATTTGCAACTTTAGACACATAGGCAAAATTAGAATGTTCCAAGAATAACTATAATTCTGCTTTTGGTTATTTCAACATTTGCTCTTTAAACCCATTATCTAATAAAACTGAAATAGGTATAACTATAAAAAGCATTAGGTAACAGTTCTCATTTAGATAAATTGTGGCACCATTGTATCATCATCATTCAGCTTTTGGAAACTTAACAGTTGTATATAACTGTCATTTTGTTGTCTCATTTCTTATAAGATTTAATTTACTGTAAATTTAAAAAATATTTTTAAATGGTTTGTATCCTGAATTTTTCAATGCCTATATTTTATTTGTTTAGAAAGATTCTTTCACTTGGGGATGTGATTTGTATATTTAAATTTTTATGGACAAAAGTTAAAAGGAATATATAAACTGATCTTTTGTTAAATGATTTTTTAATTGGAAAATTTCTCTTGTCATTGTTTGGTATCCATTATTATCTATTTAATAGATTGTTGAAATAGATTATTTTCATAAATAACTCAAGATTTTCCCTATATTTCCTTATTCATCTCTGTCTGTGGTTGAACCTATGAATTAGTCTCATCATATAAATCAGAAATGAATTGCTGATATTTACTTTTCTAGTTGACTTTTTATCACATGTGACTGCCCTTCCTTTTTTCTATCCTATGCTCTAACATGAAAGAATGGGTTTTATTTAAACTAGTTAGAATACATCTGCCTAAAAGTATTTTTTTTGTAAATAAAATGTCTTTGCTAGCCTTAAGGTTAATTAAGTAAAGTAATTTGGTACTTACTTTCTCCACAATTTGAATATAATTGCTTCTTTTGTGACTATCAGTTGAATGCATAGAAATTAAATGTAATAAGCAACATATAGAATTTTATTTCCATCTCTAGTACTGAAATAACTTTACACAAATTCTTTAAAAGATAACTAAAAAACAGTCCAGGTAATGAAGAATTAACTCATATGAGCATGTTAGGAAATTTTTTCTTTCTTGCTAAGTTTATAAGAAATACTGACATAAATGAAAAGAACATAAATGTCAGGAAATGCCTATAAAATGAGGACTTGATGGAAAACTGGTCAATAAAAATGTCAATTTAAACAGTATTTAAAAAATTAATCACAAACAATCTTGAAATGCCATTACCTAATTTCAAGTTTGACAGTTATTCTAAAAATGTTCATGATTTTGTCAATAATGAGTTCATGAAGTTGGAAGAAAGTTGTAAACTATCAAAAATGGGTAGGTAGCTTAAAAAGATTCCTGACAGGGAACTTTGATTGAAAGTAATGCTGATAAATGGAAGCAGCATGACAACAAGAAAAAGTCAGGTTGATACTTTTCATATTCCTGACATGGAACTTTTTCTTGAGCCAGGTTACAAGGTTAAAAATCAACAATGAGCTAGTCAGACCTGAAAAGAAGCCAATCAAAACATTTTGAAATTACCGAGAGGACTACTTGAACTATGTATTCACACTCACTATAGTTCAGAATAAACCTTGTCCTAAGTGTTTATTGTGTTTTGAGATATTAACCAATGGCAGTAGCACTTGTGTATAATTCATAAATAAATAATTATACACATAAAACACTTCACTAAAATAAGAATATCAGCATTTAAAAAGATACTTTAGTAACTTCTCATGAACAGCACTAACTGAAAATCTTTAACTTTATTTTTTATTAGAATGCTTCTTTTGTTCAAAATATATCAAAATCTCAAATCTAAGTGCTATGCAAACATATCTCAGAATCATCAATACTACTGCCTTTCAACAGAGTCAGATAGTAACCAGCTAGTCTTTCTTAATGTTCTTACAAAGATAATTCCTTCAAGGCAGGACACTAAGATTACATACTCTAGAAAATATCAAGGAGAACCCAAATTGCCTTCAATTACCAAAGATTTGAGATTTTTCTATAGTTAGAGACTATGTCTAGGTGATTGCAAATTCAGGGTTTCCCAAATCCATCCACTGGTTTGATGATTTGCTAGAAAGAACTAACAAAGCTATTATACCCACACTACATCTATTACAGGGAAAGAAAATATAAATTAAAACCAGACAAAGGGAAAGACACATAAGGCAAAGTCTAGGAGGAGTTCAACTTGGAACTTCCAGTGTCCTCTCCCTGTAGAGTCATGGACAACATTATCTACTTCTGGTCACTATATGTGACAGTATGCAAAAGGAAGCTCACCTCAGCTGAGGTGTCCAGATTTTTATTTAGTCAGTATGGTTGATTCTTTGTCTATATGAATAAATTCTATACAGCCCCTGACCTCACCCTGGAGATCTTTCTGACATCAGGCTCCAAGGGCTCATCATAGGTCATGTTTTTGATATAAACTGTCAGTCATGGTCTGAGGAGCCCAATATGAATAATAAAGACATTCCTATAACTGGGACCTCCCAAAAACTTGGGCCAGAATTTTGTTGAGGCCAAATTCTTTACTACACAGTGACTGAATAAAATGCCCCTGAATTGATGGGGATGATAAAGCAGTAACAATTCTTGTTTATAGTCTTAATTTATGCACTGCTACTTATAATTTTAGAAATTTTGTGAAATGTTTCTAAACATTTCTAGGGTTGGAAAAATATGTATAATCAGGGGCTGGGGTTTGTGGCTCAGTGGTAGAGCGCTTGCCTAGCATGTGTAAGGCACTGGGTTCTATCCTCGGCACCACATAAAAATAAATAAATAAAATAAAAGTATTGTGTCCAACTACTAAAATATAAATATCAAAAATGTAAAATCAGATACTATACTAACTAGCATATATGTATGTATGTATATTATAAAGCATACTATTCTCATTTACTTTTCAGTTCTGATGTTTAATGATAGCTTTATTAAATGCTGAAATATTTTAAAAGACAAATTTGAAATTTGGCTTATAAGGGCCAGACATAGTGAAATGTTTGTAGTCCCAACTACTTGGCAGGATGACGTAGGAGAATCATTTGAGCCCAGAAATTCAAATCTAGCAGGATTCAACATAATCAGACACCTCCTCAAAAAAAATTTTTGTTGTTTAGGTTTATCTAAACTAAATTAATACACAATTTTGAACTTATTTTAAATTAGTCATTAACTATCACCAGTATAAGGAAAAGCTAATAGACCAGTTACTTTGGTTCACCATTAGGCTTCACTGTTGTTAGGTTTACATTTCCAGTCACTAGGGTTAAATATCAGCCTTACATTGGACCTAAGGATCAGTTGTTTTTTTTTTTCACTACACATTTATTTTCACTTATTAATTTAAAATTTCTAAAATGCTAAAATGCCTTCTTTTAAAATAATAACATGGTATTCCTTTAGAAGTACAGAGTTGACCCTAAATGTACACTTTCTTTCTTTTAAAGTAGAACTCATTTGGGATAATCTAAAAATGCACTCTTAAGTGTACTTTAAACATGTAAGAAATTTTAGTTCAATGCTTAAATAAGGTATAATTTTTAACAAAATTTCTGAGTATGTTTGCTTTATTAAAAGACATTGCATACATAAAAGTAACCTAATAATTGAGGAGTTATTAAGTTTTTTCTTTAGGCTAATGATAATGTTTATCCTACTTGGATAGTAGATTCAATTTAATGTTATGATGCTAAATGCTTTTCCTAATATAAGCATGCAGCTCAAATAGATCTTTTTGTTTGCTTACTTTTGGTAACAGGGATTGAATCCAGAGATACTTTACCACTGAACCACATTCCAGCCCTTTTTTATATTTTATTTAGAGACAGGGTCTCACTGAGTTGCTTAGGACCCCGTTAAATTGCTGAGGCTGGATTTGGACTTTGAATCCTCCTGCCTCAACCTCCCAAGTTGCTGGGATTACAGGCATGCACCACTGCCAGGCCTCAGATAGATCTTAATAGAGCAAAGGTATGGTAATATTTTCTGGGAGGCTCATAGGATTACAGAAAATCATGAACCATATGAGCCCCTGTTTTATTTTGTCACTGTTCCAATAGTATTGCTATAAGTTCTAGAATTTTTAAAACTGAAGCATTATTTTTGTATAATATACATAATGCTTCAAAATTTTAATTTCTTTACATTATTTGTATCCATGTTTAGTTTGGTTTTTGTTTTTATACTGTTGCTTTGTGTGTTGTGTGTGTGTTGTGTGTGTGTGTGTGTGTGTGTGTGTGGTCATGGGGACTGAACCAGGGCCTTGTACACCCTAGGAAGTGCCCCACAGGTGCTCTACCACTGAGCTACGTCCTTGGCCCTTGTTATTTTATTATGAGACAGGGTCTCCCTAAATTACCCAGGCTGGCTTGGAACTTGTGGTTCTCCTGCCTCACCCTCCCAAATAGATAGGAGTGCAGGGGTTTGCCACATTGCCTAGCACAACTATTGCCATTTTGATTAATTAGGCTATGTCAAATTGAGCCAGGTGAGCTTTAAAAAATTCATAGTGTATCTCCTCAGTGCACAAAGATGTGGTTGTTAAGGAACTTTTTTCAATTTAAATTTTATCCAGCTTTTTATTTTGAAATATACATAAAAGTTAAGAAAATAGCATATCACCTAAATTCAACACTTATTAACATTTTGAGAGTTTTGTCTCTATTAGGACATTTTCCCATAAATACTTAAGCATTCATGTTCTAAAAATGAAGATACCTTCTTAACCTCAATACCATTATCACACAATTCAAACTCTAGTTGCATCATCTAAGTTAATTCAAATATTTCCAACTGTCTCAAAAATTACATTTTACAGATTTTTGTTTTTGAATCAGAATACAATTGATGTTTGTGTTTTATATTTGTTTATTTTAGTCTAGAAGACCTCTCTCCTTGCACACCCATGGCTTTTTTCCTCAGGATAAGACTTTTGAAGAAAGTCACTGGGCTGCTATTTTGGATCTGTCCTTTGTTTGGCTTGTTACTTCTATTCTTTGTATTTCCTTTGAACTGGAAATCAAGTATATAGATTTGATTAGCTTCAGTTAAACGTTTTTAGCAAGAGTATTTCACAAGTTTTATAGATTTTATATAACATTCTATTAAAGGGTACATAATCTTAGATACTCTTATTAATTTTGGTAATTGGTTATTTGGCTAAAGTGACAACTACTTGATCTCTTCACTGGAAAGGTCCTTTATTTCCCCCTTAGTAATCTTTGGAGTAATATTTTGGCACTGTGGGAATATTGTTTCCCAACAGCTTTTGTTCAGTGGCTATAGCACCAATTAATGATTCCTTTTATTTGATTTGAGACAGACATTTGCCATGTTGCTCAGGCGGGCCTTGAACACCTAGGCTTAAATGATCATCATTCTTCGGTCTACCCAGTGGCTGAGACTACAGGCATGCACCACAGTGCCTGGTTCAATTAAGGATTCTCAATTGAGTCATTTATTACTTTGGAGGGCAAAATGGTGATTTAAAATACTTTTCAAAAAATTCTCTAATTTTATTCTACCTTTCTTAATTTATCTTCTATTATTTATTTATTTATTTATTTATTTATTTATTTATTTATTTATTTATTTATTTATTTATTTATTTATTTATTGGTACCAGGGATTGAACCCAGGGGTTCTTAACCACTGAACCACATCCCCACCCTTTTTGTTTTATTTTGAGACAGGGTCTCGCTGAGTTGCTTATTGCCTCACTGTGTTGCTGAGACTAGCTTTGAGCTCACATCCTCCTGCCTCAGCCTCCCAAGCTGCTGGGATTACAAGCCTGTGCCACCACACCAGGCTTATTATCTTTTATTTTTTTAAAAATAGTATTTTCCTTCCTTTTCCTCCAGTGCCTCTTTTTTCAAATATCACTGTCTTCATGAATTTTTAAAAAAATTACTCAGTGTATTAGTCAATTAATTCTTTATATATGTATACATATTTAGTTGTAGATGATTACAAAATAAATGTAGATGGATAAAAATATTTTATTTATTTTTATGCAGTGCCTCACACATGCCAGGCAAGCGCTCTACCACTGAGCTACAACCCTAACCCTCAGTTAGTTCGGTTTTGGGCAGTGCTGGGGACTGAATGCATCTGAGGCAAGCACTCTACCTTCTGAGCTATATCCCCAGCCCTCAATTACTTCTTTTTGATAACACTTTGAGCCTTTATACTGCAAATGTCACTACAAGCTAGTGACAAATGACACATTAGCAAGTTCTGCGTAGCTTCAGACACAAGGTGTCCCAGGCTTACCTTGTACTTTTGTTATTTCAAACATGATTAACAGCTCCTTCTCCCAGAAACCTTATTCCTTTAAAGGGGAATGGAATTTGGAATCCATTGTTACTAAGATGTCCTTGCATCTAGGTCATTTTTGCGCACAAAGCTAGGAAGTATATTTTTAAAAGATCATGAATTCCAAATCAGTATTTATGAATTTTAACTTGATACAGTTGTTAATTTTATATTTTGCTTGTCTTTAATAGTGAAAATCTTGGTTCTTGCCAACATTAATAGGTTTACTAATGTCTTATTTTATAGTATATATTTTAAAATTACAATACCAATGTTATTACTTGTGGTAAACATACTGAGTAAAATTTAAGGTTTTTTTTTTTTTTTACATTTTTATATATCCTTAGAATACAGTCCACTAAAGAGGTATAGTGGGAGTATATGTTCAAAAGTTAATGGAAGTGGTTCTCTGTAGTTACCAGTGTGATAAAATTAAGTTCATTAGTTTTCACTTACAATCAATTTTGGAAATTACTTTTAATATCATTCTACTATTGAATATGTGCATCATTTACATGGTTCAAAGGTTAAAACTGAATGTTATACTTAGAAACATCTCATTAGCTCTCATGCCTGTCCTTCCTTTCCATTCATAACCACTTTTATAGGTAACTATTTTTATTAGTTTTTAGTTTGACCTTCCTGTTTCTTTTTTGAAAAGTAAACACATGTATTGTTATATTTACTGTGTACTGTGCTTCACTATATGGAGTATGTTCTTTGCTTTGTAAATTTTGATATTTAGAAAGGTTTGTATGTCCATTCTGTTGATCAACTTTATACTGATTACATTTTACACTACTTTTGGGGCTCACTTTTTGCTTATTTGACCTTCTATTTGATTTCCCAATATTATTTATTTTTGGTAGTACTGAGGATTAAACCCAAAGCCTTGAACATGCTAGGCAAGTGTTCTACCACTGAGTTACATCTCTAGTCCTCTTTAAATTTCATTTTGAGACAGAGTCTAAGTTGCCCAGTCAACTGCTGGCTTGAATTTTCAATCTTCTTGGCTTAGTCTTCAAGTAAGTGGGATTACAGTTGTGCAACACTACAGCCATTGATTTGTCAGCGGTTGATTCTTCACATGATTTGTCTATGTGACAGTCAATGAAGCTTCTTTAAATAATTTTTTTAGTTGTTGATAGACCTTTATTTTATTTATTTTTTTATATGTAGTGCTGAGAATCAAACCCAGTGCCTCACACATGCTAGGCAAGCACTGTACCACTGAGCCACAACCCTAGCCCATCAACCAAAGGTTTTTTTTAATCTTTATTTTTATTTACTTATTTTTATGTTGTGCTGAGGATTGAACCCAGTGCCTCACATGTACTAGGCCAAGTGTTCTACCACTGAGCCACAAACCCAGCTCCTCAATGAAACTTTTATCCTTTCTCTCCTCTCAGATTTTTACTTGTCTTACTTCTGTTTCATTAGAACATATAAACAGATTATTTGCACCCTAGTCCCTGCCTTTGTTGTAAAAGTATACATTTTAAAAATGTATTTAATACTCTATTGTTATAGATGGACACAATGCCTTTATCTTATTTATTTTTATGTGGTGCTGAGAATCAAACCCAGTGCCTCACACATGCTAGGCAAGTGCTCTACCACTGAGCCACAAACCTAGCCTACTCTTGACTGGATAAAGTTCTAATAGAGGGCTTGTAAGTACAATAGTCTCTGAGTTGTGGCAAGATGAAGATTTTCTAGAGCCTTGATACATACAGCTGTGCTACATACAAAATCCTAGACTGGCATTTATTTGCCTTGAATTTTTAAAAAAATGATGTGCCATCATTATGTTGTTTGGTTTTTTCAAGAAGTCTGGCACCACTTTTTTTTTTTCAGTTTTTGGAATTGACATTAATTTTGTTTATGCCCAGAGGCCTAAGTTTGTAGATCTTTGCCTGGAGGCTTATATTATTTTCTCACTGATCCTTATTATTGCTTTTGTTTTACTTATTTATGTAGTCCTGAAGATCGAACCCAGTGCCTCACATATGGTAGGCAAAGCCACAACTCTAATCCTTATTAATGCTTTTTTTTTTTTTTTTTTTGTAATGGGGATTGAACTCGGAGCCTTGACCACTAGGCAACATCCCCAGCCCTATTTTGTATTTTAGGATCTCCTTATTTGCTTAGCACCTCACCCTTGCTGAGGCTGGCTTTGAAATCATGATCCTCCTGCCTTAGCCTCATGAACTGCTGGGATTACAGGTGTGTGCCACTGCACTGGCTTATTATTGCTTTTTTTTTTTTTTTTTCATTCTTGTAGCTGTTGTAAGCTTGTTTCTTAATTTTCTTATCTATTTGTATCTATTCTCTCAGGTACCCTGTTAATTTTATTTGTCATTTTTAAAATGATTTTATATTTTCAGTATATTGCCTGAGTTTGAATAACTGTCATTCTATATTCTTCCTATTGTTTTAAATTTTTTATTTGTTGTACTCTTTCATTGTCTGAATTGCTTATTAATGATATTTAATTGTTGGAGTATTGTAGTTTTCTTTTGCTTTGTATTTTCTGAAGGGTAGTATTTTCTATTAATTCATAATCTTACCCCTTCACTCCCACCCCTGCTCCTAGGGCCTCAGGCATACTAGGCAATGTGTTCTACCACTGAACTACACCCCAGCAACGTGTGTGGGTTTTTTTGAGATAGGGTCTCAATAATTGTTTAACCTGTTTTCAAACTCTGGGGTTCCAGCAATCCTCCTACTTTTTTTTTTTTTTTTTGTAGTTGTGTATGGACAGAATGCCTTTATTTTGTTTATTTTTATGTGGTGCTACAGATGCAACCCAAGGCCTCACACTTGCCAGGCAAGCACTCTGCCACTGAGCCCTAGCCCCCATTACTTTCTTTTTACAGAAACCTTGTATGGATTTTTAGTGGCCTTTCTGTTCATAATAAAATGTGGTATCTTCTTGTATCAATAGGTGATTCTATGAAATAGAGGGAGGAGTAGGGATTTAGGTGACTTACTCAGTTTTGTAGTTAGAGGACTCCTTTGTTACCATAGTGAAGTGCAGTTTCTTTAGTAAATGGTATATCTGGGGCAAAGGTGGGCTTTGGGTTCTATGATATAGTTTTAATACTTTAGGAATTGTTAGCTTTCAGCCACTTGCCCTTCTTCCAAGGAATCCTTACTTTCCAGTGTTGCCTCGTGAACTGTCCTATGAGTATTCTATACCGTGGTTTCTGCCTGTTTTTAAGCCTGATTCTTAGCCTTATTAATTCTGGAAACACACTAATATCCTTCCAAATCCCTTTTACTTAAGTAAGCCAGTACTAGTTCCTGTTGTTGACTGTTAACCAAAGAACCCTAACTTACAAGTCAACTTTGTTGTTGTTGTTTTGTACCCAGGATTGAACTCAGGCGCAAATTTCTCTTATTACTATTAACAACTGCATTTACTTCATTTTTCAGTTATCTTTTGTTTGTTTTGTAACTCTGCCCCCCACTAAAATATCCATGCAGATATGCCTAAAACACAGTATCAACCACATATAGGTATTCAATATTTTTGAATGACTGACCAGTAACCATTTCTTAAGGATAAAATTGGTGCTGCAAGATGAAGTATGATTTTGAGAGCCTATGAAAAGTCAGAGTAACCACAAAAAATTATCTTACCAGCCCTCTACATCTAAAACAAGTTCCTGGGGATTTAATTATAAAATCTATTTCCAGAGCTTCAAATATGACTTCATCTGAAAAGTTTCTATATGAGATTTTTTTTTAAACATAAGCATTATGAGTTTATGTATGTATATAAGATTTTTAAAAATAAGTATGATGAGTTGACTTACTGGGAAGTATATATCAGGCTCAAATGCCTTTCTTCTTCCTTCCATAGAAATTCATTTCTAGTAAGTATGGAAATAGGAAAATTTCAGTCAAATTTATTTCTTAACATTTTATTTTGAAATAATTGCAAACTTAGAGAAAAGTTGCAATAACAAGAACTCAAATTTTTACCCTGTACTTTCCTCCTTTATCTTGTATTTTAGCTATTTATAGCCACATAACAAATTACCCTAAAAGCATAGTGACTTAAGACAAATAGTTTTATCTTACACAGTTTCTGAGAATCAAAAATCCCAGAGTGGATAAGCGGGATGGTTCTAGTTCTGAGTCTCTCCTGAAGTTGTGGCCAGGATGTTGGTTTAGTAGTTGCCTTCAGCTAAAAGCATAACCAGGATAGATAGATGTTGAGAGCCACAGCCAAAGGGGCCCCAGCAAACTTCCAGCTGCCAGCAAGCTTCAGACTGCCCCAGCAACATCTAGCTGATTGGCTCCTCTGCGGTGATGTTCATTGGGCTGTTTCCCTGCCCTTCAGACTGCCAGCTGATGATTGGCTCACAGCTGCCCCAGCAACATCTAGCTGATTGGCTCCTCCACGGAGCTGCTCATTGGGTGACTTCTTTGGCTCTGCCCACGCAACCCAGCCAATCGGCCTCAAGAGGAGGAGGATTGTGGGAGGTTGAGAGGCTGGTGTTGGGGAGAGAGGCGTGTGGAAGCCGGTGGTGGCAGTTGGGCTCTGAGGGTTTTTCCCTGGAGCTGTTTTGTTTGGCGTTTGTAGTTCTAAAAATAAAGTTAGTTTCTTTTTGACAAGTGGCTCCTGATTTGTGCCAAGCCAGACTTCGGCATTTGGTGGCTCGCACGGGGAGCAACTGAGGGTAAGTAAACTGCTCGCCCCTGAGGGCAGGGCGAGAGGATGGGGAGCCATTCTAAGTCTCCTCTTTTGTTTTGCTTCGTTTTTGTTTTAACTTTCCTGTCCCTGGAGATGAGTAAGAGGGAAGAAAAACCACTCACATCTGAGGAAAAACTATTTGCGTTTGAGGAACAGATAGGGAGAAAGGACGGATGCATATGTCAGGAGGATAGAAAGGCTGTTATAATGATTTTGTGTGGTTCCCTTTTTATTGGATTCTGTCTCGGTTTTGTTTGGCGTCATCTTGTTGGGTTGTATTATAGTAGAAATACGGGATCAGCAATTAGTAAAAAACAAACCGAAAGAGTGTTAAGTAAATTGTTAGAGGAAGGAAGCTTCCCAGTAAAATCAAGAGCAGTCAGGGCATACGTTGATGTAATACAAGAATATAGCCCATGGCTTTTTAAGGAGGAGCTGTTAGATATATCACAATGGAACCATCACGGTGAAGATTTAAAAAGAATAGAAAAGAACAACCCAGGGACTCTGCCAGTTGGCACATTGTCATTGTGGACGTTGGTATCTAGTTTGCTTAGTCCAAAGCCTTCAGTTCAGACAGAGGTAGAGGAAGAAGAAGACATATTGATTCAAGTAGAAGAGGAAGTCTCTCAAGTTAGTCAGACAGAGGAAAAGATTCAAGTAAAAGCTCGAGCTAGTCAGAAAGAGGAAAAGATTCAAGTAAAAGAGAAGGTCTTTCGAGATAGTGAGACAGAGGAAGGAAGTTTAGAGCAGAAAAATCTATCAGGGGAAAATTTAAAACAGGAGACTGCTAATAAGACCCTTTTATTAGAGAGCGTAAGTGTCCAACCAACAGCACCGCCTCTACAGGAGACTGCTACTAATAGCATTCTATCACCAGAGGGCATAAGTGTTCAACCAACAGCGCCACCTCTACAGGAGACTGCTACTAACAGCACTCTATCACCAGAGGGCATAAGTGTCCAATCAACAGCACCACCTCCATATGCTAAGAGACTCCCAACCCCCGCAGTTGATAGTTTGGATCCTGAGACAGGATCTCAAGTATGCCCTGTATTTGAGGTAGGAGGGCAGCGAACTTACCAGGGTTTAAATTTCAAATCAGTGAAGGAGCTAAAAGAGGCTGTAGCAACCTATGGTCCTCAAGCACCCTTCACTGTAAGCTTGGTCGAATCCATTACCAACTTAAGCATGACGCCAGCAGATTGGGCTAGTTTGTGTAAAGCTGTGCTAAATGGAGGACAATACCTGTTATGGAAGGTTGCCAATGAGGAATTTTGCAAGGAGACGGCTAGTCGAAATGCAGCAGCTGGTTATCCTCAGAGAAATCTAGATATGTTGTTAGGAAAGGGACCTTATGAGGATCGGCAGCAACAACTTGCATATGATCCTGGTGTATATTTACAAATTGCTGTAGATGCAGTTAGGGCATGGAAGTCTTTACAAGAACCTGGAGGTTTACAAGGTCAATTATCTAAGATAATACAAGGAGCTAATGAACCTTACGCTGAATTTGTAGATAGGCTTATTCAAACAGCTACCAGAGTTTTTGGGAATACAGAACAAGCAATGCCATTTATAAAACAACTGGCTTATGACCAAGCGAATCGTTGGTGTAGAGATATCATTAGACCATGGAAACAGGAAGATTTAAACACATATATTAAATTATGTAGAGACATTAATGAACAAGGGCAAATTGTGGCAGCTGCAGTAAAACAAGCTTTAGATGCCAGAGACATTAATGAACAAGGGCAAATTGTGGCAGCTGCAGTAAAACAGGCTTTAGATGCCAGAGACATTAATGAACAAGGGCAAATTGTGGCAGCTGCAGTAAAACAGGTTTTGGATGCCAGAGACATTAATGAACAAGGGCAAATTGTGGCAGCTGCAGTAAAACAGGCTTTAGATGCCAGGCCAAGAACATGCTACAATTGTCAACAAACAGGACATTTTAAAAGGAATTGCCCCATAGGAGGAGGGTTTAACAAAACTAGGTATCAAACAAGTAGAATACCGGGTATTTGCCCACGATGCCGTAGAGGGAGACATTGGGCTAATGAATGCCGTTCTCAAACCACCATAGAGGGTACTCCATTATATTGGGCTAATGAATACCGTCCTCAAACCACCATAGAGGGTACTCCATTATCAAAAAACGAACAAGGACAAGGTGTTTATCCACAATATCGTGGACAAAGGCATCAGGCTCCGTTGCCAAAAAATGGACAGGGGGCCCCAATGCTCCGGGGCCCCAAACCACAAATATACGGAGCACTGGAGGAACCCAGCAACCCCAGCAACCCCATCAGGGTAGTGCCCAGCACATCAGATCCCTCATCAGACAAACCAGAGGGAGCGCAGGGTTGGACATCTGCGCCTCCACCAAATCAGTACTAACTCCAGAGATGGGAGTTCAAATCATTCCCACAGGGGTAAAAGGACCTCTTCCCAAAGGAACAGTAGGCTTATTATTGGGACGCAGCTCTTCTACTCTAAAAGGACTTTTGATAAGTCCTGGGGTAATTGATTCCAATTATGAAGGTGAAATAAAAATTATAGCCAGTTCTCCAAAGGGTATATCAGTAATTTCACCAGGAGATAGAATAGCACAGTTACTAATAATACCAAGCCTACATGATAAATTTTCCAGTCATGTTGTAGAAAGAGGTTCCAAGAGATTAGGCTCCACAGGTGTAGATTGGGCTATGCTTTCTTTAAATTTAGATTCTCGACCCATGCTAAAACTAAATATTCAAGGACATGAATTTAATGGGCTACTGGATACAGGTGCAGATCTTAGCATCATCTCTCGTCAAGAATGGCCAAAACATTGGCCATTACAACAAGCCACTCAATCGCTTCGAGGCCTAGGAGTGGCGACTAATCCCGATAGAAGTGCAATGCTATTAGATTGGAAGGATCCTGAAGGATGTGAAGGAACTATACAGCCATATGTATTGGATTATCTTCCCGTAAATTTATGGGGACGAGATGTCTTAGATCAATTAGGTTTGACATTAACAAATAATATCAATCAAAATGCACCCACTATTATGGCTAGACAAGGTTTTAGGAAAGGAAAAAGATTAGAAAGACAAGAACAATGTATAGCAGCACCAATACAAATAGATCAAGGAACAGACAGACATGGGTTGGATTTTCACAAAGGGCCACTGAGACAATAAAAATTACATGGAAATCAGAAAGACCAGTATGGGTTCCTCAGTGGCCCTTGACTAAAGAAAAGACACAAGTAGCCCATGATCTGGTCAAACAACAATTAACGGAAGGACATATACAACCTTCTGTATCTCCCCATAATACTCCCATTTTTGTCATCAAAAAGAAATCTGGTAAATGGAGATTACTGCAAGATTTAAGAGCCATTAACAATGAAATGGTCATTATGGGACCTGCTCAATCGGGGATTCCTCAATTGTCTGCTTTGCCAAAAACTTGGTATGTTTTAGTTATAGATATTAAAGATTGTTTTTTTTCAATTCCAATTCATCCTGAGGATAGTCCACGTTTTGCATTTACTATCCCTGCACTAAATCATGAAGGTCCTGATCAGAGATATGAATGGAAAGTACTCCCTCAAGGGATGGCTAACAGCCCAACTATGTGTCAAATTTATGTTAACAAAGTAATCCAGCCACTTAGAAATCAAAATCCTGAACTACAAATATTTCACTATATGGATGATGTGTTATTGGCACACAAAGCTAAAAACACATTGCTAGAATGTTATGCCACACTTACAAACTTATTAAAAAATTATAATCTAGAGATAGCAATAGATAAAGTGCAATTAAATTTTCCAATTAATTATTTAGGAGTTCTATTATCCTCAACCATGGTCCGTCCACCAAAAATTCAAATACGAGTAGATCAACTCAAATCACTTAATGACTTTCAAAAGTTATTAGGAGACATAAATTGGATAAGGCCTTATCTAGGTATTCCAACAGGAGAATTGGGACCTTTATTTGATATCCTAAAAGGTCCATCAGATCCAAATTCACCCCGAATGTTAACGCCTGAAGCAAGAAAGGCATTAAAAATCATTGAAACATATATGGAAAATATGCATTTGGATAGAATTGATATAAGTTTGCCTTTATTATTTATTGTACTACCAACAAAATATATTCCTACAGGAGTATTTTGGCAAGAAGGTCCATTATTATGGATACATTTATCTTATTCTCCTAACACTATTCTTACTAGGTATCCTGAGGCTGTAGGACAATTAATACTCAAAGGAATAAAAACAGCAAAGGCAGTGTTTGGAATTTCTCCCCATAAAATTATTACTCCATATACTATGAATCAAATTGATGAATTAGCTAATGAGTTAAATACTTGGGCAATAATAATGTGCAAATCTAATGTTTCATTTGATAACCACTTACCATCTAATCCTTTATTGTCTTTTTGGTCATTGCATCCTGTAATTTTTCCAAAAATGACAAGAAAAACACCTATCATGAATGCTCCAAATATATTCACTGATGGGTCAAATAATGGTACAGCAGCAATAGTTACACCTGATCAAGCTTTTACATTTTTAGTACCCAAACAATCAGCTCAAAAGGTAGAGCTTAATGCAGTATTACAAACTTTTGTGATGTTTAAAGATTCTGTATTTAATTTATTTTCTGATAGCCAGTATATAGTTAATGCTATAGTATCCCTTGAAGATGCTGGTAGAATTTCCCCTTCTTCTACTGTTTTCTCTTTGTTTTCCACTATACAAAGTTTAATCTGGGACAGAAAAGATCCATTCTTTATAGGACATATCAGGGCACATACAGGATTGCCTGGAGCCCTTAGTTTGGGCAATGATTTAGCAGATAAAACTACACGTGACATACATATTTTCTCTATACTAGAAGAAGCTATAAATTTTCATGAAAGATTCCATGTCAATGCTAATACTTTACAAAAGCGTTTTAAAATAACTAAGGAACAAGCTAGACAAATAATAAAACAATGTCAAAATTGTGTGACCTTTTTACCACAAGTTAATCTTGGAGTCAATCCTAGAGGATTGATGCCTAACCATATTTGGCAGATGGACGTCACACACTTGCCAGAATTTGGAAAATTAAAATATTTGCATGTTACAGTTGATACTTCTTCTGGATTTTTGATGGGCTCCCTTCATGCCGGTGAAAAAACTAAAGATGTTATAGCTCATTGCTTACAAAATTTTGCCACTGTGGGCATTCCAAAACAGTTAAAAACAGATAATGCCCCTGGTTATACGTCTACTTCTTTTAAACAATTTTGCTCATCATTTGGCATTACTCATATAACAGGAATCCCATACAATCCACAGGGTCAAGGCATAGTTGAAAGAGCTCATCAAACTATTAAAATGTACTTATTAAAGCAAAAAGACGGAATTGGGAAGGGGTATATATTCCCCAAAGATAAACTTAAAATAACTCTTTTTACTCTAAACTTTTTAAATTTGGATTCATCAGGACTTAGTGCTGCAGAAAGGCATATGTGTCCAAAAAATGTACATAAGCCCAAGGTACTTTGGAAAGATATTCTAACAGGACAATGGAAAGGTCCTGACCCAGTAATTGTCTGGAATCGGGGGTCTGTTTGTGTGTTTCCACAGGAAGAACAGCAGCCGATTTGGATTCCAGAGAGATTAACCAAGGTTCTGACCCAGAACAGCAGCCGATTTGGATTCCAGAGAGATTAACCAAGGTTCTGACCCAGTGATTGTCTGGAGTCGGGGGCCTGTTTGTGTGTTTCCACAGGGAGAACAGCAGCTGATTTGGATTCCGGAGAGATTAACTAAAATCCTGACCCAGTGATTGTCTGGAGTCGGGGGTCTGTTTTTGTGTTTCCACAGAGAGAACAGCAGCCGATTTGGATTCCAGAGAGATTAACTAAAGCGATTTCTACAGACCAAAAAGAAGATGATTTAGCTCAAATCCATAATAGCTGATATCCAAAACTCCAATTTGGCTATCCTTACATCTGCGACAGAACCAGGATGCTTTTTTCAATATCTATTTTATTATTGCCCTTTCCCATATCATGAAGTTCTATTTTATTTTTTTGAGCTCATACAGACCTAGGTTAATGTTTTGCTGATCAGTTCTATTTTTTTTTTGACTATAGAGTTTTTAAACATTGCAATAGAGATTTTACCTGTAAAAAGTTATAAGGCCTTTACTATTGTGTTATGTGTTGTATGTATTATATTATGTGTGCACACTTGTGTTTTGTGTTATATGTTTGAATGTACGTATGTCCAATGTACATATTTCTATATATCATATATGATGAGCGCTCATGAAAAGATGGATCCAAATATTTTTTTTTTATTCACGTGATTTAAATGGTTTAATTTAAATTGGGTAAATAACTGTTAAGAATTGTTTTAATATGTAAACAAAAAGGAGGTTAACAGATCTGTTTGTTTACTCTCACCTTTAGTTTTCATTATATTTAATAATTCTCTTCACTATAATATAAATTGTTAAGAAAATTGTTTTCTTTTAAGAAAATTGTTTTCTTTTAGTGCCTTCTGGAATGTTACCTAATTTTTTCTTTAGCCATTATTGCCAGAATTTCTATCTTCATCCCAGTGCCGATGAAGATAATATAAATTGTTAAGAAAATTGTTTTCTTTTAGTGTCTTCTGGAATGTTACCTAATTTTTTCTTTAGTCATTATTGCCAGAATTCCTATCTTCATCCCTGTGCCGGTGAAGACAAAGAAAAAACTAATCTACAGTTTCTGCAATAGCCATCACTGAACTGCTTACAGAACTTGCACTGAACTGCTTACAGAACTATGTGTCATTTGTATGCATTGTGAACTATCTGTTGGTGCAGCGACTTGTGGTAGTGTTGGGGTATTTTTGCTGATGATATCATCGGTGGTACAATTTTCCCAAAAGGAGCCGTCAATTGACTTGGTATATCTTCCTCCCTTCTGCTTGTCATGATCATTCAGCTAAAATTTGGGGGTCAACAGAGGTGAGGCAAAGAACCTCACCCCCCCCCCCCCGCTGAGACCTCTCCACAGGTGTGGCTGTACTGGACCGGTAGTCAATGACGGGTAAGATCCAATTACAATGGTACCAACCTAAGACAGGAGGCTGACGCCCTGAGGTCAGCTCATCCGAAGACGGGTAAGGACCATATGTATTGGACAACCTAAGGCAGGCACGGTCCATAAGCCACATGCTTGTTGTTTAAACAGAGAGGGGGAGATGTTGAGAGCCACAGCCAAAGGGGCCCCAGCAAACTTCCAGCTGCCAGCAAGCTTCAGACTGCCCCAGCAACATCTAGCTGATTGGCTCCTCTGCGGTGATGTTCATTGGGCTGTTTCCCTGCCCTTCAGACTGCCAGCTGATGATTGGCTCACAGCTGCCCCAGCAACATCTAGCTGATTGGCTCCTCCACGGAGCTGCTCATTGGGTGACTTCTTTGGCTCTGCCCACGCAACCCAGCCAATCGGCCTCAAGAGGAGGAGGATTGTGGGAGGTTGAGAGGCTGGTGTTGGGGAGAGAGGCGTGTGGAAGCCGGTGGTGGCAGTTGGGCTCTGAGGGTTTTTCCCTGGAGCTGTTTTGTTTGGCGTTTGTAGTTCTAAAAATAAAGTTAGTTTCTTTTTGACAAGTGGCTCCTGATTTGTGCCAAGCCAGACTTCGGCATTTGGTGGCTCGCACGGGGAGCAACTGAGGGTAAGTAAACTGCTCGCCCCTGAGGGCAGGGCGAGAGGATGGGGAGCCATTCTAAGTCTCCTCTTTTGTTTTGCTTCGTTTTTGTTTTAACTTTCCTGTCCCTGGAGATGAGTAAGAGGGAAGAAAAACCACTCACATCTGAGGAAAAACTATTTGCGTTTGAGGAACAGATAGGGAGAAAGGACGGATGCATATGTCAGGAGGATAGAAAGGCTGTTATAATGATTTTGTGTGGTTCCCTTTTTATTGGATTCTGTCTCGGTTTTGTTTGGCGTCATCTTGTTGGGTTGTATTATAGTAGAAATACGGGATCAGCAATTAGTAAAAAACAAACCGAAAGAGTGTTAAGTAAATTGTTAGAGGAAGGAAGCTTCCCAGTAAAATCAAGAGCAGTCAGGGCATACGTTGATGTAATACAAGAATATAGCCCATGGCTTTTTAAGGAGGAGCTGTTAGATATATCACAATGGAACCATCACGGTGAAGATTTAAAAAGAATAGAAAAGAACAACCCAGGGACTCTGCCAGTTGGCACATTGTCATTGTGGACGTTGGTATCTAGTTTGCTTAGTCCAAAGCCTTCAGTTCAGACAGAGGTAGAGGAAGAAGAAGACATATTGATTCAAGTAGAAGAGGAAGTCTCTCAAGTTAGTCAGACAGAGGAAAAGATTCAAGTAAAAGCTCGAGCTAGTCAGAAAGAGGAAAAGATTCAAGTAAAAGAGAAGGTCTTTCGAGATAGTGAGACAGAGGAAGGAAGTTTAGAGCAGAAAAATCTATCAGGGGAAAATTTAAAACAGGAGACTGCTAATAAGACCCTTTTATTAGAGAGCGTAAGTGTCCAACCAACAGCACCGCCTCTACAGGAGACTGCTACTAATAGCATTCTATCACCAGAGGGCATAAGTGTTCAACCAACAGCGCCACCTCTACAGGAGACTGCTACTAACAGCACTCTATCACCAGAGGGCATAAGTGTCCAATCAACAGCACCACCTCCATATGCTAAGAGACTCCCAACCCCCGCAGTTGATAGTTTGGATCCTGAGACAGGATCTCAAGTATGCCCTGTATTTGAGGTAGGAGGGCAGCGAACTTACCAGGGTTTAAATTTCAAATCAGTGAAGGAGCTAAAAGAGGCTGTAGCAACCTATGGTCCTCAAGCACCCTTCACTGTAAGCTTGGTCGAATCCATTACCAACTTAAGCATGACGCCAGCAGATTGGGCTAGTTTGTGTAAAGCTGTGCTAAATGGAGGACAATACCTGTTATGGAAGGTTGCCAATGAGGAATTTTGCAAGGAGACGGCTAGTCGAAATGCAGCAGCTGGTTATCCTCAGAGAAATCTAGATATGTTGTTAGGAAAGGGACCTTATGAGGATCGGCAGCAACAACTTGCATATGATCCTGGTGTATATTTACAAATTGCTGTAGATGCAGTTAGGGCATGGAAGTCTTTACAAGAACCTGGAGGTTTACAAGGTCAATTATCTAAGATAATACAAGGAGCTAATGAACCTTACGCTGAATTTGTAGATAGGCTTATTCAAACAGCTACCAGAGTTTTTGGGAATACAGAACAAGCAATGCCATTTATAAAACAACTGGCTTATGACCAAGCGAATCGTTGGTGTAGAGATATCATTAGACCATGGAAACAGGAAGATTTAAACACATATATTAAATTATGTAGAGACATTAATGAACAAGGGCAAATTGTGGCAGCTGCAGTAAAACAAGCTTTAGATGCCAGAGACATTAATGAACAAGGGCAAATTGTGGCAGCTGCAGTAAAACAGGCTTTAGATGCCAGAGACATTAATGAACAAGGGCAAATTGTGGCAGCTGCAGTAAAACAGGTTTTGGATGCCAGAGACATTAATGAACAAGGGCAAATTGTGGCAGCTGCAGTAAAACAGGCTTTAGATGCCAGGCCAAGAACATGCTACAATTGTCAACAAACAGGACATTTTAAAAGGAATTGCCCCATAGGAGGAGGGTTTAACAAAACTAGGTATCAAACAAGTAGAATACCGGGTATTTGCCCACGATGCCGTAGAGGGAGACATTGGGCTAATGAATGCCGTTCTCAAACCACCATAGAGGGTACTCCATTATATTGGGCTAATGAATACCGTCCTCAAACCACCATAGAGGGTACTCCATTATCAAAAAACGAACAAGGACAAGGTGTTTATCCACAATATCGTGGACAAAGGCATCAGGCTCCGTTGCCAAAAAATGGACAGGGGGCCCCAATGCTCCGGGGCCCCAAACCACAAATATACGGAGCACTGGAGGAACCCAGCAACCCCAGCAACCCCATCAGGGTAGTGCCCAGCACATCAGATCCCTCATCAGACAAACCAGAGGGAGCGCAGGGTTGGACATCTGCGCCTCCACCAAATCAGTACTAACTCCAGAGATGGGAGTTCAAATCATTCCCACAGGGGTAAAAGGACCTCTTCCCAAAGGAACAGTAGGCTTATTATTGGGACGCAGCTCTTCTACTCTAAAAGGACTTTTGATAAGTCCTGGGGTAATTGATTCCAATTATGAAGGTGAAATAAAAATTATAGCCAGTTCTCCAAAGGGTATATCAGTAATTTCACCAGGAGATAGAATAGCACAGTTACTAATAATACCAAGCCTACATGATAAATTTTCCAGTCATGTTGTAGAAAGAGGTTCCAAGAGATTAGGCTCCACAGGTGTAGATTGGGCTATGCTTTCTTTAAATTTAGATTCTCGACCCATGCTAAAACTAAATATTCAAGGACATGAATTTAATGGGCTACTGGATACAGGTGCAGATCTTAGCATCATCTCTCGTCAAGAATGGCCAAAACATTGGCCATTACAACAAGCCACTCAATCGCTTCGAGGCCTAGGAGTGGCGACTAATCCCGATAGAAGTGCAATGCTATTAGATTGGAAGGATCCTGAAGGATGTGAAGGAACTATACAGCCATATGTATTGGATTATCTTCCCGTAAATTTATGGGGACGAGATGTCTTAGATCAATTAGGTTTGACATTAACAAATAATATCAATCAAAATGCACCCACTATTATGGCTAGACAAGGTTTTAGGAAAGGAAAAAGATTAGAAAGACAAGAACAATGTATAGCAGCACCAATACAAATAGATCAAGGAACAGACAGACATGGGTTGGATTTTCACAAAGGGCCACTGAGACAATAAAAATTACATGGAAATCAGAAAGACCAGTATGGGTTCCTCAGTGGCCCTTGACTAAAGAAAAGACACAAGTAGCCCATGATCTGGTCAAACAACAATTAACGGAAGGACATATACAACCTTCTGTATCTCCCCATAATACTCCCATTTTTGTCATCAAAAAGAAATCTGGTAAATGGAGATTACTGCAAGATTTAAGAGCCATTAACAATGAAATGGTCATTATGGGACCTGCTCAATCGGGGATTCCTCAATTGTCTGCTTTGCCAAAAACTTGGTATGTTTTAGTTATAGATATTAAAGATTGTTTTTTTTCAATTCCAATTCATCCTGAGGATAGTCCACGTTTTGCATTTACTATCCCTGCACTAAATCATGAAGGTCCTGATCAGAGATATGAATGGAAAGTACTCCCTCAAGGGATGGCTAACAGCCCAACTATGTGTCAAATTTATGTTAACAAAGTAATCCAGCCACTTAGAAATCAAAATCCTGAACTACAAATATTTCACTATATGGATGATGTGTTATTGGCACACAAAGCTAAAAACACATTGCTAGAATGTTATGCCACACTTACAAACTTATTAAAAAATTATAATCTAGAGATAGCAATAGATAAAGTGCAATTAAATTTTCCAATTAATTATTTAGGAGTTCTATTATCCTCAACCATGGTCCGTCCACCAAAAATTCAAATACGAGTAGATCAACTCAAATCACTTAATGACTTTCAAAAGTTATTAGGAGACATAAATTGGATAAGGCCTTATCTAGGTATTCCAACAGGAGAATTGGGACCTTTATTTGATATCCTAAAAGGTCCATCAGATCCAAATTCACCCCGAATGTTAACGCCTGAAGCAAGAAAGGCATTAAAAATCATTGAAACATATATGGAAAATATGCATTTGGATAGAATTGATATAAGTTTGCCTTTATTATTTATTGTACTACCAACAAAATATATTCCTACAGGAGTATTTTGGCAAGAAGGTCCATTATTATGGATACATTTATCTTATTCTCCTAACACTATTCTTACTAGGTATCCTGAGGCTGTAGGACAATTAATACTCAAAGGAATAAAAACAGCAAAGGCAGTGTTTGGAATTTCTCCCCATAAAATTATTACTCCATATACTATGAATCAAATTGATGAATTAGCTAATGAGTTAAATACTTGGGCAATAATAATGTGCAAATCTAATGTTTCATTTGATAACCACTTACCATCTAATCCTTTATTGTCTTTTTGGTCATTGCATCCTGTAATTTTTCCAAAAATGACAAGAAAAACACCTATCATGAATGCTCCAAATATATTCACTGATGGGTCAAATAATGGTACAGCAGCAATAGTTACACCTGATCAAGCTTTTACATTTTTAGTACCCAAACAATCAGCTCAAAAGGTAGAGCTTAATGCAGTATTACAAACTTTTGTGATGTTTAAAGATTCTGTATTTAATTTATTTTCTGATAGCCAGTATATAGTTAATGCTATAGTATCCCTTGAAGATGCTGGTAGAATTTCCCCTTCTTCTACTGTTTTCTCTTTGTTTTCCACTATACAAAGTTTAATCTGGGACAGAAAAGATCCATTCTTTATAGGACATATCAGGGCACATACAGGATTGCCTGGAGCCCTTAGTTTGGGCAATGATTTAGCAGATAAAACTACACGTGACATACATATTTTCTCTATACTAGAAGAAGCTATAAATTTTCATGAAAGATTCCATGTCAATGCTAATACTTTACAAAAGCGTTTTAAAATAACTAAGGAACAAGCTAGACAAATAATAAAACAATGTCAAAATTGTGTGACCTTTTTACCACAAGTTAATCTTGGAGTCAATCCTAGAGGATTGATGCCTAACCATATTTGGCAGATGGACGTCACACACTTGCCAGAATTTGGAAAATTAAAATATTTGCATGTTACAGTTGATACTTCTTCTGGATTTTTGATGGGCTCCCTTCATGCCGGTGAAAAAACTAAAGATGTTATAGCTCATTGCTTACAAAATTTTGCCACTGTGGGCATTCCAAAACAGTTAAAAACAGATAATGCCCCTGGTTATACGTCTACTTCTTTTAAACAATTTTGCTCATCATTTGGCATTACTCATATAACAGGAATCCCATACAATCCACAGGGTCAAGGCATAGTTGAAAGAGCTCATCAAACTATTAAAATGTACTTATTAAAGCAAAAAGACGGAATTGGGAAGGGGTATATATTCCCCAAAGATAAACTTAAAATAACTCTTTTTACTCTAAACTTTTTAAATTTGGATTCATCAGGACTTAGTGCTGCAGAAAGGCATATGTGTCCAAAAAATGTACATAAGCCCAAGGTACTTTGGAAAGATATTCTAACAGGACAATGGAAAGGTCCTGACCCAGTAATTGTCTGGAATCGGGGGTCTGTTTGTGTGTTTCCACAGGAAGAACAGCAGCCGATTTGGATTCCAGAGAGATTAACCAAGGTTCTGACCCAGAACAGCAGCCGATTTGGATTCCAGAGAGATTAACCAAGGTTCTGACCCAGTGATTGTCTGGAGTCGGGGGCCTGTTTGTGTGTTTCCACAGGGAGAACAGCAGCTGATTTGGATTCCGGAGAGATTAACTAAAATCCTGACCCAGTGATTGTCTGGAGTCGGGGGTCTGTTTTTGTGTTTCCACAGAGAGAACAGCAGCCGATTTGGATTCCAGAGAGATTAACTAAAGCGATTTCTACAGACCAAAAAGAAGATGATTTAGCTCAAATCCATAATAGCTGATATCCAAAACTCCAATTTGGCTATCCTTACATCTGCGACAGAACCAGGATGCTTTTTTCAATATCTATTTTATTATTGCCCTTTCCCATATCATGAAGTTCTATTTTATTTTTTTGAGCTCATACAGACCTAGGTTAATGTTTTGCTGATCAGTTCTATTTTTTTTTTGACTATAGAGTTTTTAAACATTGCAATAGAGATTTTACCTGTAAAAAGTTATAAGGCCTTTACTATTGTGTTATGTGTTGTATGTATTATATTATGTGTGCACACTTGTGTTTTGTGTTATATGTTTGAATGTACGTATGTCCAATGTACATATTTCTATATATCATATATGATGAGCGCTCATGAAAAGATGGATCCAAATATTTTTTTTTTATTCACGTGATTTAAATGGTTTAATTTAAATTGGGTAAATAACTGTTAAGAATTGTTTTAATATGTAAACAAAAAGGAGGTTAACAGATCTGTTTGTTTACTCTCACCTTTAGTTTTCATTATATTTAATAATTCTCTTCACTATAATATAAATTGTTAAGAAAATTGTTTTCTTTTAAGAAAATTGTTTTCTTTTAGTGCCTTCTGGAATGTTACCTAATTTTTTCTTTAGCCATTATTGCCAGAATTTCTATCTTCATCCCAGTGCCGATGAAGATAATATAAATTGTTAAGAAAATTGTTTTCTTTTAGTGTCTTCTGGAATGTTACCTAATTTTTTCTTTAGTCATTATTGCCAGAATTCCTATCTTCATCCCTGTGCCGGTGAAGACAAAGAAAAAACTAATCTACAGTTTCTGCAATAGCCATCACTGAACTGCTTACAGAACTTGCACTGAACTGCTTACAGAACTATGTGTCATTTGTATGCATTGTGAACTATCTGTTGGTGCAGCGACTTGTGGTAGTGTTGGGGTATTTTTGCTGATGATATCATCGGTGGTACAATTTTCCCAAAAGGAGCCGTCAATTGACTTGGTATATCTTCCTCCCTTCTGCTTGTCATGATCATTCAGCTAAAATTTGGGGGTCAACAGAGGTGAGGCAAAGAACCTCACCCCCCCCCCCCCGCTGAGACCTCTCCACAGGTGTGGCTGTACTGGACCGGTAGTCAATGACGGGTAAGATCCAATTACAATGGTACCAACCTAAGACAGGAGGCTGACGCCCTGAGGTCAGCTCATCCGAAGACGGGTAAGGACCATATGTATTGGACAACCTAAGGCAGGCACGGTCCATAAGCCACATGCTTGTTGTTTAAACAGAGAGGGGGAGATGTTGAGAGCCACAGCCAAAGGGGCCCCAGCAAACTTCCAGCTGCCAGCAAGCTTCAGACTGCCCCAGCAACATCTAGCTGATTGGCTCCTCTGCGGTGATGTTCATTGGGCTGTTTCCCTGCCCTTCAGACTGCCAGCTGATGATTGGCTCACAGCTGCCCCAGCAACATCTAGCTGATTGGCTCCTCCACGGAGCTGCTCATTGGGTGACTTCTTTGGCTCTGCCCACGCAACCCAGCCAATCGGCCTCAAGAGGAGGAGGATTGTGGGAGGTTGAGAGGCTGGTGTTGGGGAGAGAGGCGTGTGGAAGCCGGTGGTGGCAGTTGGGCTCTGAGGGTTTTTCCCTGGAGCTGTTTTGTTTGGCGTTTGTAGTTCTAAAAATAAAGTTAGTTTCTTTTTGACAAGTGGCTCCTGATTTGTGCCAAGCCAGACTTCGGCAGATAGATGATTCACATGGCTTTTGGCAAGTCTCAGCTGTAGACAACTGGATGTCTCCATAGCTGCTTGGATATCTTCATGACATAGCATCTCCCAGACTTTGGGGTTCAGAGTCATCCAAAAACAGAGCTAACAAGAAGTTGCAGTGCCTTTTATGACCTAGCCTTTGAAGTCATTGCTGTTACTTCTGCTTTAATCTGGGCATCACCAAGTCCAACCAACAGGTGGGAAAAGGGAATTAGACTCTGCCTCTTCTAAGGATATATACCAAATTGGTGAACATTACCCAGGTTGACTGGGCTTTTAACATTTTGCCCTTATACTGTCACTCTTCCCTCCACCTCCTAACCATCTGAGGGTAGGTACTGTGCATTATATCCTATCACTCCTTAAAAATAAAGGGTATATTTAAAGAAAAGTTACTCTCTCATACTATTACTAATACAATAGTTATCAAACCCAAAATATTAACAGTGGAAATGCTTTATAGTTCACATTCCTTTTTTGTCAACTGTTTTTTTTTTAATCAATCCCCCATCTTATCCCCTGCAAATTGATTTTTAAATAATAAAAAGGTAGTGGCTTATAAAGTGTGACATAAGTCATGTAAGGTTCACTGGCAGGGAATAAAGAAAAGGTCTTGGGACAAGGGAGCTACTGTTAAAAAAAAAAAAAAAAAAAATCGAACCAATTGCCTTTTGGTGGGAGCCCCGGAACACCAGAAGAACAAAAGACTATTTACCAAAAGTCCATCTTACTTTACCTCTTAAGTTATCTAGCATTTGTAGAAAATGAGGGTTCTTTTTCACTATTCTCTTCAGTTCCGACTTGGTTAGAACAGCTGGAGATTGGACTAATAGTGTAGGAAGTCTGGTTACAATTCCAGAGCAACCAGTTATCAGCTATGAAAACAACCTTTTGAAACTTAAAATTTCTTCATTTATGAAGAGGGTACAATAATGGCCCCTACTGCCCAGAACTGCTGAGGGAATTAAGCGAGGGGTAAGAAGTAGCACAGAGCTCCCAGCAGCCAGCCGCTCTCGGGAGTCTACAGATTCCCTCCAGGCCGCCCTCGCTGTGCCGGGCCTCCGAGCGCGCCAGCGGGCCGGCGTCACGGGGGCGGGGCGGGGCGGGGCGTGCTCGTCGGCCGATCGCACGATGTGACGCGCCGCCGGAGGCAGGCCGGGCCCTCAAGATGGCGGCTGGCGCCCCGAGCGGCTCGGCCCGGCAGTAGTGGCGGGACGGCACTCGCCGCTGGGGCCGGCCGCCCCGGGAGTGGCTGCAGCAACGCCAGGAATCGAGGATGGTAAAATGACCCAGGGAAAGAAGAAGAAACGGGCCGCAAACCGCAGTATCATGCTGGCCAAGAAGATCATCATTAAGGACGGAGGCACGGTAAGCCAGGGTTCCGCGCCGGCGAGCGTCCCTGGGGCCCCGGTCTGATCTCTTTCTGCCCCTTCGCTTCCTTTTACAATCGCCCCGAACGCTTCTGGCTTCCCTTTCCCTGTCCACGGGCGCTGGGGTCTGGGCGCCGGACACCCTGCGGCTGTCGCGGGAGTTGCCCTCCCCCGCTCTGGCCTGCGGCCTCCCAGGCCTGTACTGGGAGGAGACCGTCGCCTCCTCCGCACCGGCCGCCCCCAGCTCCGGTCGCCTTTTGAGGCCCTACGGCCCCGAGCCCCACGTGCGCCCCTGCAGCGGGGAGGAACGTGCCGGCTCCCTGGCTGTCCGAGCAGGCCACCGCGCCCTTGCCGCCGCAGCCGCGCCTCCGCCGCCAGGCCCCAGCTGCGGCGAAGCTTGCCAAGGGCCTGGGAGCAGTCCCTGCCCTCCCATATGCTGTCAAAGGTGGCATCTGGCGCGGCGACCGTACGCGGGCCCGTCGTGCGTTCGCTTTCCCCTTCCTGGTCGCGATGGGTCGGAGCTTCAGCCTTTACCTGCTCGCGGCACGGTGAGCCCTGTCAGGGAGTGGGCTTTCCTCTTTTCCTCTCGGAGTCGGAAGCCTGACAGACACCTGGGGCTTATATTTCATTCGGCTAGTTTTCCGACAAGTCACCACTCTGTGCCATAAAATAAAAAATACTACGTAGAGCTGATCGTGGCCTAGGGATTAGAATTCTGTCTCTTTAAAAATAAGGCAGATTGAGGGCAAGAAAAAAATTTTGCTTTTTGGAAAAATTTGTTATCCACAATAAACTTTATGCAGTGTGCCATAATTTACCAGCAGGGGACGCAGGATTTTTAATTGAAGAGGGAACTCACCTGTACTTTTTTGTACTGAGATTTCCCTTTTGCTACACTCTTCTGATCTTTATTGCATCCTTTGGTATCGCGTTCTGAAATAGAATGGAAAGGTGAAATGTGTTTGTTTACTGAGAAGTGTGCAGACATGGTTCCTTTAATTCTCTTCCTGTTTGTATTTTAATGGGGAGGCTTGCTCAACCCCTGGTAAAGTCCTAAATGTGTAAGTAGGCCACCATGAGGGTTTACTGAATTCAACTGAAGTAAATGACAAATTTCTTTAGACATTTTAGAACATGACCTGGTCTAAATATGCCAAAATTTAGAAAGCTTGAGACATAGGGAATGGTTTCAGAATGTTTTTACTTAACTGTCAAATTTATTAGATGTTGACATGTTTTGAAAAAAGAAAGTTTGAAATTTCTCAGATTCTTTTTACTGTCCATTTTTAATTAAAAATATTACTTTGATCAAATCAATTAAGAGTAGACCTAGCTTGGGCTGGGGGTATAGCTCAGTTGTAAAGTGGTTGCCTCGCAAGCACAGGGCCCTCTGTTCAATCCCCAGCGGTACCCCTCCCCCCCCAAAAAATAATCCTAGCTCTTTTGACCAAGTCAATAATAACTATTCGGGGAGAAAAATTCTGTTGCTTTTGTCAATTATAGAAAGAGACCAGATATTAAAATTACTCATAAAAGTCTTCAAAATAGAGACAATGGTGGCAAAGTCTTCAAAATAAACAAATGATATTGAGAATCAGTAATATTTATCTTGCAAAAGGTAAGAATGAAACTAACTCATCAAGAAACACAACTTCCTTTTCCCTATAAAGTTTAGTTTTGTTTTCTCTTTTTTTGGATTTTCGTTTGATTTGTTCTATAGAAGATTCTTTCCAAATCCTGTGAGTTTTTGGAAGAGATTTTAAAAAATTTTTCCTGTTATTTATTATAGTGAATTCATAGCTAGTTTTAGTACACAAAATATGATTTTTGTACCACAAAATAATTTCAAGAGGACACACAGAGTAACTTTCATTGAGGGTTTTGGGCATTAAGATATTATTTCTCATCTTATTGAACTTAATGTTTCACTTTCCATTCTAAGAGCACTGGATACTCCTTTAGAATAGAGACTTTGTTTGCATCTTTGAATCCCATAGCTGGGATAATTTTTAAAATAAAAATACTTTTTTATTTTTGTACTAGCACACTCTTAAATGAATTTTGTTATACTTTTGTTTATTCCAATGTATCATCAGAAGAATATTTCAATAAATGTCATGAATTTTTTTGCAGGATAGTATTTGCATTTTAAGATGGCGGATGCTTTTCTGTCTCTCGGCTTGATTGCAATACTGTTACAATCTTTTGTTGTTGTTGTTGTTGTTGTTTTTTGCATGGCTGGGGATTTAACCCAGGACTTCACACATGCTAGACAAGTGCTTTATCACTGAGCTATATATACTATACTCTCAGCCTTAGAGCTTTTAAAAAGTTACACCAATGGGTAGATTCATTCAGTCATGGTTCCTTGAGGTTAATATATGCAAGGCTCTGAATATGATTTCATATTCCTGGTCAATGGTACTGATATGATTTGATTTGTACCTAGGGTTTACTAATGTTAGTAAAAGTGTTTGCTTTGTCTTTCTGTTGACACATCTTTATAAGCCTATTAAACCAATTTTAATATTTATAAAACAAAACTAGTATTATTAATGCCTTATCAAAAAATTAGAGCAGATTTATAGTTTTGAGGAAGTGAGCCTTTCTATGTGAACCAGGTTAAAAATGATGTTACTACTTTCTTTCTTTTTTTTTTTTGATCTGGGAATCCAACCCGGGGCTTTGCATGTGCTAGACAAGTGATCTACCACTGAACTATATCTTCAGCCCCTTACTACTAAATTTTCTTTTTCCTTGAATTCGTATTTCAGTCCACTCTAAGGGCCAGGATAATATTCTGTCATTTGAATAGTGCACAATTAAGGTCAGTTACAATAAGTGTGAATTTCAGGAGGTCTTAACCTTTGTTTACCTTGAGGCTGTTTTGTAAAACAAAAATTTTTCGAGCAGTTCTGATTGAAAAGAGTATAAGTAGCTATAGAGTAAGTGGCATAGTTTAACTTAAGTAAGTGTTTAATCATCTACTATATACCATTTCACTGGTGAAAATAATCCTGATACACACACCCATACATACATACATATACACACACACACATATTTACATTTTTTGTTTTCCTGAACCATTTGAAGAATCAGTTTTAGACAACATGACATTTGTTTGTAAAATATTTTAGGAGGGGCTGGGGCTGGGGCTGAGTGGTAGCGCTTTTCCCTGGCATGTATGAAGCACTAGGTTCAATTCTCAGCCCTACAAATAAATAAATAAAATAAAGGTCTATCAACAACTAAAAAATATTTTTAAAAATATTTTAGGATATTACACCTGAGAATACAAATATTTTCCTCATAACCTTAATGCAGTCAATACAATTTTTAAATTAGCATTAATACAATACTGTTGTACAATAAATAGTCCATAGTCACATTTTCCCAATTGTCCTAAAAACATACTGCATTTGGATACAGAATTTAATTACTATGTTTAGTTGCCATATTTCTTCGTTTTCTTTTAGCTTAAAGAAATTTTTTGTCATTTTTTAAAAAAATGTTTTTAATATTTAGATGGACATAATATCTTTATTTTTATGTGGTACCTCATGCATGCTAGGCAACCACTCTACCATCAGGCCACAACCCCAGTCCCTTGTTGTTTTTATGATCTTGGTATTCTTCTTCTTGTTTTGTTTTTTGTTTGTTTGTTTTTTAATTCCAGGGATAAAACCCAAGGCCTCACACTTGCTCTAACTGAGCTATATCTCCAGCATTAATATGTTTTTTATTAATTTATTTTGGTTTTGATTTGTTTTGCCATGCTGGGGTTGAACCCAGGGCCTCACACATGCTAGGCAAGTGCTCTACCATTGAATTACATTTGCAGCCCCTTGACCTTGAAGAGTCTAAGCCAGTTTTCCAGGATGATCCTCAGTTTGGTTTATACTCACTGTTTCCTTATATAAGATGGCATGCTGTTTAGTAAGTAGAATTACAGTGCATTATAATGGTGGAATGAGTTCTGTTTTCTGGGCAATAATCTATATAACTCCCTGGTTCACTGGTAGGAATATAACAAGAAGTTATTAAAGTCAATATTTCCTCCATAATAACTGCTGGATTCATAAACATTGATTTGGGCAATCATAGGTTCAGAATTTGAGAGTTAGATGTGGATTTTTTTCTCTTTTTTAAAATATTTTTATTAGTTATTGATGGACCTTTATCTTTTTTTTATTTATATGTGGTGCTGATTCTCGAACCCAGTGCCTCACACATGCTAGCCAAGCACTCTTCCACTGAGCCACAATCCCAGCCCCAAGATGTGGATTTAGATAAGATTAATACAGATGTTTCTCAATTTATAATGGGTTGTACCCCAATAAACCCATTGTAAATTGAAAATTTTGTAAGTTGAAAATTCATTTGTTATGCCTACCAAACATAGCTATGGTATATAGTGCTGCTAAGCTATGTTTGGTAGGCATAACAAATGAATTTTCAACTTACAAAATTTTCAAAGCAGCACTATTATATACCATAGAGTATTGGTTGTTTCTCCTTTTTGATTGTGTGTCTAAGAGCTGTGGCTTGCTGCCACTGCCCAGCATCACAAAAGAGTATCACACTGCATATCACTAGCACTAGAAAGTTTCTACTGAATGCATGTTGCTTTTGCACTATTGTAAAATAGAAAAATTGTGTATTGGAAACTATTTGTAGGCTACCCCTTCCTGCTCAGGGATAAGTAAGTGGCTTACTTAAGTCACCTAGCACCTCAGTAACTGTCATGATTAGAGCTATAGAATCAGTCCATTGGTAATAAACACCCATTATACATAAAACATGGTAGTTTGCCATTGGATACTAAAATGAATGAGACTTGATCCCTGTTTCTAAGAAAGTAATACTCTATGGCAGGGTATACAATAGTTAAGATTTGGTCTCTGGAGTTGCTGTGATTGACTCCATTCCATATCTTATTTAGCTCTGTTGGATTATAAAATGAAAGTAATAACCTATCTAACTTCAGAAGTTATTGGAAAGTGTAAGATTATAAATGTAAATCATTGTAAGTTTTAAGATACAAGGTCTTGCTATGTTGCCCAACCTGGCCTGAAACTCCAGTCAACTTTCTGTTATTGTAATAAATATCCAAGATAAATCACCTTAAAAATGGAAAGACTTATTTTGACACACAGTTATAGAAGTTTCAGTCCATGATCAATTGCCCTCTGGCTTTGAATCTGTAGCAACACAGTACATCATGGTGGAGGCAGCCTGTTCACCTCATGGCTAGGTGCAGCAGAGTGCAGAAGGAAGGCACTGGGTTCACAATATCTTTTCAAGGTCATGAAAGTTAAATCCCAATGATTTAACTTCCTTCTACTGAACCTCACCTCTTAAATATTTTGCCACATCACAATGAGCTGGGGACAAAGCCTTCAATATGTGGGTCTTTGGGGGCCTTTAAGATCCAAATTATAATATTGTTTAGTCCACATTCAAATTTCCCCAGTTGTCCTGATAATATCTTCATAGCTATTCATTTTTTAAGTCCCAGATACAATAAAAAAATTATACATTATATACAGTTGGTTTATTAAGTTTAATTTGGAGGAGTTCTCCTGCTTTGTGTGTTTGTGTGTATAGATCTTTCCTGCTACCCTGCTTTTCTGTGTATAATTCTAAGCCATTTGTCTTGTAGAAAGTTGCTCAAACAGAATTTACCGTTAGTACCTCCTAATTAGACAAAGAGCTAAATATAATTGTTAAGAAAACTATATAAGTAAAGTGACCTTCCTAGGGTGTTATATTCAGAGGTATATGATGCCAGTTAGTCCCAGTTGTTGTTTTTTCCAGTACCGGAGATCAAACACAGGCTTCGTACATGTTAAGCAAATACTATATCACTCAGCTAGACCTCAAACCCCTGACTTAAGAAAAAAAATTTTAAATTATTGTTTTTACTGATAATATAAAAATTAAAACATTGTAAGTTTTAGGGAATATTCATTGGATCTAGGAGTACACTACCCACTTAGTCACTAGTCCTTTTTATTTTATGCTTTTGAGTCAGTCTTACAGAGTTCCTCAGGTTGGCCTCAAACATGATCTATCTGCCTGTGGTGCTACACCCAGCAAGGAATATTCTTTATTATTTTATTTTAATCTAGGCTGTATAATAAATCCATGTGATAGATGATACTATAGTGTATACAATAGAACATCAGGGTATAGAGAAGGGTTCGAATAGGGAATGTCATAAGTTTAGTGAATATACTACCTCTTTAACAGTGTCTAATAACTACTGAATACTATAGCGATAGCTAGAAGAAACTTAGGGAGTACGAATATCCTTAGGATAGAGTTATCTTCTGATTAAAGCCATTATAAATCTAAAATATCATAACTTGAAATGCATTTAATATACCTGACTTATTGCATATCATAGTGTAGCAGCACAGTATACAGTAGAATATTGGCAGGACTTGCTTCAGGGATCATGATCTTGAAAAAGTTTAGGCCAAATAAAATTAAATAAGTATCGTACATAGCTATATATAACTGTAGAAGTTGCTCAGTGTGACAGGGTAAAAGAATAAATAAGTAGATTTAAAACAAACTATTAAATCCAGATAGAAACCTGCGAGATGTAACTGTGGTCTGTATGAATGTGAGATTCATGAAAATGTATGATTCAGTGAAAAGTATGATTTGGGAATTTGGGGATTAGAAGGGATAGTGTAGAGTTGAGGGTTCATGGAGAATATTTCTGACTTCTGGTGGAACCATCTCTCATGCCCCCATAAGAGAAGTTATTAAGTTGAGTAACTTTTGGTATAACAATTATGCTTTCTAGTGGCATATCTGGCATTTGGGGTTGAAATATGTATTATTTTCACATTTGTATCCTTCCAGATTTTTCACGTCTTTTGCAGTTCTCTTGAACACATCTGCAAATGTCATCTGTTGATAAGATCTCTTTGTGATCTGAACTTTCTAGTCTTGATACTGCAAACTATTATCTAGTCAAATATTTTATTTTCCTTACTTCTTGTCTATCACCTGTCTGGTATTCTACCCAATCCATGATACTTGCTTTCTTTCTGAAATTATAAAAAAATTTTGCTTCTGAATAGGTATTCCATTAAAACCACCAGTAAAACATCCTACCTAGAAACTATTTTTTAATTTTTTTTAGTTGTAGATGGATACAATACCTTTATTTACTTATTTATATGTGGTACTGAGGATTGAACCCAGTGTTTTACACTTGCAAGGCAAGTGCTCTACCACTGAGCCACAATCCCAGCCCCCTGCCTAGAAACTTTTAAAATTTCAAATTAGTAAAAGATTTTTAATTAGTTCATTTTATTAAAATAATATGTTGCTTTTGAGTTCATTTAAAATTTTTAAAAAGTCAATATCGTTAAACAGGTTGAGCATCCCTTATCTGAAATGCTTGGGACCAAAAATGTTCAGATTTTGGAGTGTGTTGGATTTTGGCACGTTTGCATAGACTTCTCTGGTTGAGCATCCCTAATCTGAAAATCTACTCAAAAAGTTTTGCATTTTGGGTTTGGATTTTCAGATTAAGGGTGCTTAATCTGTAATACAGCTCTCAAAATAACCAGAAATTTAGAAGAAGTAAATATCCCTTCTTCCCCCATGCCAGTGTTCTAACCCTAATAGTAAATATCCCTCCTTCCCCACATATCCCTTCTTCCCCCATACCAGTGTTCTAACTCCACCACTAAGCTATGTCCTCTTTTCCACACCTTTTTTAAAATGAAAAATAATATATTTTTTCTTACCATTCTGGGAAATATAGAGAGAATGTTCAGGAGGGACGGATGCTATGTGCTGCTTTTTAATTTTTTCCATTTTCATTTTACATAGTTTGTTTGTTTCTTTCTTTATTTAGTAGTAGGTGGACACAGTACCTTTATTTTATCTATTTATTTTTATGTGGTGCTGAAGATTGAACCCAGTGCCTTGAACATGCTAGGCAAGTGCTCTACCACTGAGCTACAACCCCAGCCCCACATAGTTTGTTTCTTACATAAGCAAAACATTTTCCTCTTAAAGTACAAGCATATTTACTAGAAAAGGTTTAGAAAATTCCAAACAACTTAGTAAATAATATTATACCACTTAAATCATTATTTAAGTATCAATATAACACTATTGATGTTTTTGTCTTTTGTGGTCAAAATTACCCTATTTTATATCCTACTTTAATTTTTTTAAGTCTAATATTATCATAAGTAAGCATTTTTACATGTCATTAAAAATTATCCATAAACAGTTTTGAGCTGTGTATTATTCTGTCTGATTTGCAGGCTGTGATTTGAGTACAAGCTTTGTAACAAAGGTTGAATATTTAACTTTTTGTTGTTCTTACTGTAAATGCTGCTGATGCCATGAACATCTTTGTAGTAGCTTTGTCTGAATGCTTGATGATTTACATGGCATAAAATGTCTCTAGATATTTTTTTTAAATATTAGCATATTCCTTTGTATCTTTTATCACATTTATTTAATGTTTGTTTAGTTTTTTTAGTGAATGAATGCTTCATTAGTTAAGATATGAATCTTTTATAATTTCTTAGATATCTTCTTCATTTTGTTTACTACTTCTTTTATGGTGCTGGGGATCAAACCCAGGGTGCCTTATATGCTAAAGAAGTGCTCTACTGCTCCTGGCCCTTGTTCACTTTTTAAATTCATCTAATGTTATACGTGTTTTCCTCAAACCAGTAGGCCTAAAGTGGAATTAATCTTTTATGCTTTCTCCTTTTCTCATTGTCTAGCTGACTAAGAAACTGAAATCTCTTCATCTTTAATCTTCCCTTACTCTCTGCACATCAAGTCAATCTCTGAGTTCTATTGATTGTATCTTCGAAGTGGTTTTTATGTCAGTTCACTTTGCTTTATCCTACTCCCACTGTCTTATTCAGGTTACTGTTACTTTTTTATTTTTTTAGCTGTAGACGGACACAGTACCTTTATTTTTATATGGTGCTGAGGGTTGAACCCATTGCCTCACAGTTGCTAGGCACAAGCTCTACCACAGAGCTACAACCCCAGTCCCAAGTTACTATTAATTCTTAAACTTGGGTTTCTACAATAACCTGGCATCTGGTTGTCCTGACTTTCTCTCAACCTATTTGCCATGTTGCATTGGAAGTTAGTATTCTGTAATTTTATGCTACTCTTTGGCTTAAAATATTATAGTTTTCTTTCAACATTCAGGAAAATGCCTTAATGTGACTTATAAGGTCTTTTTTTAATCACATTTCCAGCTTCAACTCTATTCGCCTCTCAACCTTGACTTTGGTACCACTTTCCTTCTTATGTCACATACTGAAATAAGTTGTGGTGTTTCATGTCTTCTGCCTTTGCATATCCTGTTCCCTTTCCCTCAGATACTCGTCCATCATTTTGCCTACCTTTCCTCAGTGTGCACCAGACAATATTGATTCTTTCCCATTGGATTTTTGAGGTATCAGATCATACCTACTTCCTGAAAGCCTTCTCTGATATTCCTTGCAACTGATTACGTGGTCTTCATGTGAGAGCCACTTTTAACACATTATTTCCTTTCTCCCTCCTTTGGCTGGGTCTCACAAAATTGCCCAGGCTGACCTCAAACTTGCAATCTTCCTGCCTCAACCTCTGGGGTAATTGGGATTACTGGTTCACACCACTTCACTGGTTCTAACAGTTTTTTCTCCTATCCTTTTGCTCTGCATTTATTTGTATAAAGTTTTACATATTTTATATGTGAGTGATGCTGGGGATTGAATCCAGGACCTCAAACATACTAAGCATATGCACTACCACTGAGTGCAGCGCTAATATTTTTGTACTTTTTTTTTTTTTTTTTTTTGGTGATGGTGGTGGTAGGGTTTGAACCCAAGGCCTTGTGCATGCAAAGCAAGCACTCTGCCAACTGAGGTGTATCCCTAGTGGCCCCCTAATATTTTTATCAGCATTTCCCAAAGTCTTTTTCCAAGGAATTCAGGTGTCTGTGTGGTATTATCTGTTAATATAAAAGCTTCCTTGGTTGAGTTTGGGAAACAGTCCTTACTGTGTTTGTGGAATTTATAATATAAATTAATACATGTTAAAGACCTTGAGAATTTTACCAGGCTTTCTACTAGTTGCTGAGTATATGTGGTGGTGAACAAAACAGGTTTGAAGCTAATCAAATCCTACGGACATTTTTTACCTGATATTACTATACTTGCTCTATTTGGTACTGATTTTCACTCCTTCCTGCTCCTTAGTCATCTGTGACATTGTGTTCTCTTGATTCTCCTGTTATTTTTTTCATTGTTCCTTTCCTAAATATCTTCTTCATGGGTTCCTTTTCTTCTGCTATACTACTTAAATGTTGGTGCTCCTTGGGGTTCTGTTTTAGCCCACTGTTCATTTCATAATTTATATCTTTTCCACTTGGGTGATTTCAGACATCACATTTGCTGTTTACTAATTTTTTTTAATTGAGGCTCAGGACAATAGAAAGGTTTCAAGTAAAGGGGCCAATCTCTTAAATAGATCCTAAGGTAAATTTGAGGCTTCTTGGGGAGAAAAGTGCTGGGATATTGCCAGCTGCTTCTACTAGATAACCACCCTAAGTCATTGGAAGTCATTCTTAATTCTCCCTCTCACTATTAAAGTTCTGCCAATTTCATATTTTGAATACTTAAACCCATTCTCTCCCCTCCAGCATCCATACTGCTCCACTGTCTTGGGTCTTTATCATTTCTTGTTTGAGCTGATTCAGATAGCCTTCTTTTGCACACAGTTAACTCTTTGATTTCATCCTTTAAGAAATCAGCAGAATGTTGCATTGGAAAATGCAGATCTGATTTGTTCTCTTGCTTGAAACTGTTCAGAGGCTTCCTATATGTGAGATGAGAAACTTTTTAAACAAGTTTGAGGCTACTTCTCCTCCCTCCCTCTTTGCTCCAGGACTAGACATTTATTCCCCAGGAGCTTTAAATTGTCGTTGTCCTTATCTACTTCATTATCATTTTTTCCATTGTTATTATGTACCCCACCCTTTTTTTTTTTTTTTTTTGGTCATACTTCTCCTTGCTTACTAACCTGTGCATGTCTCTTTATTGTATTTACACATAAGAGATGATGATGATAAGAATTATTCCTATGTAGGCTATGATCTTTAAGATCAGGATTTGTGTCTTGTTTTTGTAATCCTAGAACCTCTGGTACATAGCAGGTATTCTGGAATATTTACTGAATGAATGAGACCTTGTACAAATTCATGCCCAGCTGCGGTCCTTCAATCACTAACCCCTCCACTCCAACTCCTCAATTGCAGGTTCTACCAAGGTGTTTTCAGGTACCTTAATTCTGTATGTTTGGAGACTCATCTATTATTTTAAATTATAATGATGCATTATGACAATGTTAAAAGTGATGCATCATCATTTCAACATGTAGAGAAACCCAAACATGTACTGCGGATTTACCTCAGTGGTAAAACGCTTGCCTCAAATACATGAGGTATGGGTTTGATTCTCAGTACCACCAAAAAAACAAAACGAAACAAAAAAGAAAATTGGAGGAGAACCCAAACACTATTAATATTCCCACATAATGCTAATGAATATTTTAAAGCTAAGACATTATAATGTTTATTTATTTGCATGTAAATCCTGAACTCAAATTTTAAGTTTACTGAAAAGGCCAAATATATCCCTGTTGCTAAGCAATGCATAACTGTATGTTCTTGGTAAATATTTACTGATTCTTGTCATCATTGTTGGTGATTCTAGTATACCCTTTTAACTTTTTTTTTTTTTTTTTTTTTTTTGTAGCCTCAAGGAATAGGTTCTCCTAGTGTTTATCATGCAGTTATCGTCATCTTTTTGGAGTTTTTTGCCTGGGGACTATTAACGGCACCAACCTTGGTGGTAAGTAATTTTCGTTTATTTACTACTGATTCTAAAATCTCTTTTTCTGTAGTTTTGGAGAAAAAGATGACCTTTTTCCTTTCCATGGTTAACTCAAACCAGTATTGTCAATTCTGAGGAGTACTCACCTGTGTTTACTGCTTTAGTTGTGTTTTTCAACCTTTATCTTCCTTTCCTTACTTTGAGGGGCTGGTGGTAGAAATATGTGAATTTAGACATGTCATTTGGACATATTCAAGCAGGGGCTCAGTCACCACTCTGTTTGGATTAAGCAAAGGGTTTCTTATGCTGAGTTTAGGAAAGATGATGTCAGTGACCTGCATTAGTTGGTATGAGAGATTCATTCATAAAATTGCATTTTCCAAATTTCAGAGTTTAGTTTGGTTTTGTCTTTTATTTTTTCCCTTTCATTTTGTACTAAGGATCTAGAAAGACTAAACCTGATTTTTTACCTATACTTCCTTAGGTTTGGAAAGACCCTATCAGACCATTCAGATGAGAACTAGTTGTTTCCTATCAGGATTGATAGGGGAGTGGAATGAAGGAAGGCATTATCTATGTTAGAAATCTGTAATATCTTGAAAGGAGTAGTTTAAATGTACAGCTTACCAAATCCTAGAACAGAATTCCAAAGCAGTATACTTGCTTGTATGTATATGAGCTTGATCATTATTAAACAAAAAACTTTTATAAAAAGGTTGTTTGTAGAAAAATTGATTAAGTAGATTGAACTAGTTTAGGAATAATTGCAATTCGTATTTCTTGGCATATTTTCAACTATATAATCATTACTATTTGTACATAAAATAATAGGGTTTTTTTTTTTGTTGTTGTTGTTTTGCATTGGGGTTGGAATCTAGGTGTGCTTAACGATTGAGCCACACCCCCAGCCTTTTTTTTTTTTTTTGTATTTTATTTAGAGACAGGTTGTAATCCTTACAAACACCTTGATTTACAGAAAAAAACTTGATTGCTACTGTGATATTAAACTATAGTGTTGGTATTTGAACATAGGCTTGTTTGATTCTGGTGCTCAGTCTTTTGGGGAATGCTGGTAGTAAGTGATTCATACCCATGATTTAGGTAATTGAGGTTATTGGGCAGTCCAACTACTAGCTAGTAAGTTAAGAGGGATTAAAATTTGGTTAAGCTTTTAGCAAGCTGTCACAAAAGCTTTTTGTGATGTTTCCATATTTGTTATCAGAATTTGAAGTGTATATAGCTACTTAAATTTTGCTTCTGATTTAATTAGGTTTGTCAACTTTGTGTGTAACTTTTAGTTGTTTTTTCTAGGTGGACCAAGGAGACTATTTAAAAACAAGTTATTTAAGCATAAAGGCTTGTTTATTCATTTACATAGGGAAACTAACTTTGTGCTTAGTATATTCTTAATTTTATTTTTGTTAACTAAAATAGTATGGATAGTATCTTTAAGATTTCTTTTTCTTTTTTTCTTTTTTTGATTGGCATTGTGGGCTATTGAACCCAAGGGCTTTGCACATGCTAGGTAAGCACTCTCCAACTGAGGTACACCCCCAACCCCTCAGAATGTATTTTCTACTACTTCAGTGACTTATACCTACAGGTGAATGACAGATTTTGAGGGAGATTAAACCTGTCTTATTGAAACCTAGGCATTTATATTTTTTTAGAAGTGATTGATACATCACTATTTAAGAACAATATATTAACTCAATGTGAGCTTTTGAAAAGGTTTTGCTTACTTTGAGTCTTTTTTTGCTTATAAATTTTGGGGTGTTTGTTGCCAGTATTTATTATTTTGTACTCCTTTTTTCTGCCCGCATGTTGAAGTATGGAGGAAGGTGGGTTTTGGAATAGAAGAAGGAACCAGGTGATGGTGGTACATTTTTGATAATATTTATTTATTTGTTTATTGTGGTACTGGGGATTTAAACCAGGGGTGCTCTACCATTGCTACAACCCAGGGCTTATTTTTATTTTGAGACAGGGTCTCCCTGAGTTCCTAAGGCTGGCCTCAATTCTGTGACCCTCCTGCCTTAGCTCACCTAAGTTGTTGGGATTATAGATGTGTACCACTGTGCCCAACCAGTAGTTTGTTTACTTTTAAATATGTCATTTCTGTTTTATGTGTTTTGAAAGTGATTATAAAGGATACCAGTTAGAGAGTCACAATTCTTAACTTTCATTTAAAAAGGGAAAATGGAGATATAATTGAGTTTATTGTTATTTTAAGTCAATATCTTTCTCTTCCTATATGTAGCTTTCAAAAATTACATTATAGTTTGTTTCAGCAATTCATTTTCAGTATTAATTAATTCAATTGATAATAAATTTTAGACTTGTTAATTTTAATAAATGTTTAGTTTTAGATTTATTATAATCTTAATTTCTTATTTTTAAAAAATGTGATATGAAATTTTTTTCCACTTCATGTGGTTGAGATTACATCTTTGAGATATAAGTTCATACAGAATAGCCATGACCACATGTATTCTATATGGTCAGCCTGCCTAGGGGAAGAGATGAAGCCTCCACCATCAAGGGAATTTAAGTTAACTACAAAAAAGAATTCTGTACTGACAGATATTTTTAAGGTCTGAAGTTTAATACTTTTGAGAGGTTATGAATATATGGTTAGTTTATAGTGGATGTTAAGTGATCAATGATTAAATAACACTGACTTGATAAAGAGAATTGGTGACAGTAGGTATAAGAAATACAATGCTATGAAAGGCTTTACTCCTTTGACAGATTAATGATTCTAGAAATACTAGGCCAATGTTTGGTAGTTCAAACTGCTGAGATACACAGTACATATTATTAAACCCTCACATCCATCACCATCTCTTCTACCTAATTGATTTCTCATCCTTTGCTTCAGAGATAGTACCTAGGCATTTAATATGTTAAAGACTACTTTCAAAATCTTTAAAGATCTTATAAATTTTAAAGACATTAAAACTTCTTGAAACGTATGTATTTTTTTTCCTATTCAACTCTAAAGACCTCATGACAAATCAAAAATCTTACATTTCATACTTCTTTTTTTTCCTGTTAAAATTTTGTTCAAAATTATATGGCCTTAAAGGAGAAATTGCTTTAGAGTGGAAAATTTATACAGAGGAACAGTTTGGAAGGTTTAGGGGCTGCTTTTATTTTATTTTTACCAACAAGTAGTAAATTTTTGTTAAGTTTGTGCCTATTGGCAGAAGAGTAACTGAAGAAAACGAAGCAATCCTAATCCTTGTAAAGGTTCTTGCAAGATGTAAAAAGGTACACTCAGCATAGAGTTTCTTCCTAAAAGGAAGACTTGCCCACCTTTCTTCTTAACCCTCACATTGCCATTCTCTCTTTTTTCTTTTCTTTTTTTACTCCGAGAACATTGCTTTAATAGTAGAAGCATTGTCTTTTAAGTCAAGCAAGAACTCAATTGTCATATCTGTAAAGTGTTAATGCAATCTAATTCACAATGTTGATAGGATTAAATAAAAGTGTATAAAGTCCCAACACATAGGCTATAAAATCATTAGCTGCCATTTTTTAACTTTATTTTTCCCGTTTTCTTCCCTCCAATTGTCTTTTCAGCCAATGAATTCTCAATGATTTACCCATTGCTCACTAATGAAATTGATGCCTTGTGGTTTGAGAATACATCTTGGAAAGTACAGAATATCTTGTTATACATTTTAATAGATTGAGATTTTGTTTTCTTGCTTTAATTTTTCTTAATTTGTGGCAATTAAAAATTCTCTGTTTTCCCAGTTTTCTACTCTAGATAATATATACCCATCTGAAAGAGACTACAAGTCAGTTTTATGTGGGAATCAGGATGGTACATACTGTTCAAGTCTGATCCCTCATGGGTTCAGTTTCAGCTTTCACACTTACTATGATTTTGAACAAGACATTAAACTTCCATGTATCTGTTTTTGATATATAGGGTTGTTATGAGAAATCAAATGAGATAATATAGAGAGAGCTCTCAATTTAATGTCCTATAATACAGTGAATGCCATATAAATATTTGGTGGCATTAGTATCTACTCATATGCATACATAGTATCATACAAATCTGAAAATTTATATGAAATTAGATTATATTATGAAGGGATATTTGAAAATGCAAGGTAGAAATATTATGGATTAAAAGGTAGCATGTGATTTTTATTTTGGTTTTTATTCTTCAGGTGTTACATGAAACCTTCCCTAAACATACATTTCTAATGAATGGCCTAATTCAAGGAGTAAAGGTAAGATCAATCATATATCTATATATAGATATCTGTATGCAAGCACAAACATACATATTTATGTACATATAATTCTGTCAGTTCTTTGTTAATTGTGTGAACAAACTGCAATTTTTATAACTAGAATATAATTTGGAGCATTATTTAATGCTTTTAGACCAACTGGATTTTAAATATGATTTGACTCAAATATAGCCTCCTGTGCATTATAAATTATACTGTATTTCCTATGTTTTGTTAGCATTTATGTTCCAAAGGGCTCAGTGCTTTTATAAACTAAAAATAATAATATAGATTGGAGAGGGAAAAAAGTATGCCAGAAACCTCACAAATATAAAATTATATTGGTATGATAAAGTATTGGTTATTATGCAGATTCTTTACTCTAGATTCAGTTTGACCAACAGATTTTATAAATAGATTATTAGCCTACCAATATAAAACCAGGTAATTAGCATGTGATATTCTTTCTAGAATTGGTAATGTAAGTTATTCTGATTGAGAATTCATTAGAGCATTTATATTTAATAGTCAGAGCCCTGCAGATGATTCTAGCATATCTAAGGAAATTTTTAAATTATATATAGAGAAGAAATAAGTTAATTTTTATCTAAATTTTAGCAATTTGTTCATTTAGAAACAAGATTGTTTAAAATCCATTTGTGGTAATAAAATTTATATTGGGCTCATGGATATACAGGATAATTTTTTTTTTAATTTAAGGAAACAAAGTTGTTCAAAATTCTTCTATGGTAGTAAAATTATTTTTGCTCATGGATAGGTAGCATAAATTTTCTTTAAAATTTTTTTTAGGGTTTGTTGTCATTCCTCAGTGCCCCACTTATTGGTGCTCTTTCTGATGTTTGGGGCCGAAAATCCTTCTTGCTGCTAACAGTATTTTTCACATGTGCCCCAATTCCTTTAATGAAGATCAGCCCATGGTACGTGCATATTCATATTATTGCAACTAAATATCATTTTCTGTTATTGCTTTCTTAATGTTTTTTTCTTGCCAACTTATGTAGATTTTAATTGTTTTTCTTCTAATATCATTATTCTTTGACACATATAAGAAGGGTTGTGGCTTAGTGGTAGACCACTTGCCTAGCATGCATGAGACACTGGGTTCGATCCCAGGAATCACATAGAAATAAACAAGATACAGATATTGTGTCCATCTGCAACTAGAAAAATATTTTTTAAAAAAGAAAAAGCCCCCTCAAAATATAGTATCTAAGTAATAGTTCACAAATAAAGGTTTTAGAAGTCAATACTACTATTGGAAATAGGTACTAGAATCTATTTTGGAAATAGATACTACACTATTGGCAAACTTGCTTTTGGATGTCGCAATCCATACTTCAAAACAGTATTTTAGGGACTGGATAGAGTTGTTAACACTTTATTTTCTTAAGTAGAATATTAAAAACATATTACAAAATTTCTTATTATTGGTACTCATTAGGAATAAGTTTTACTATATATCAGTAAAGTCCAAAAAGATAGTTGTTTAATATGAAGGAAGGTTATTTCTCTCTCAATGTAAAAAAGACTTTGGAGAGATGCTATTGTAATTCCAGTGAACCATCCTTTTTCTGTCTTGTTGCTCTGCCATCCTCAGCTATCACCTCACTGTACAAAATAACTACTCATGAACCAGCTATCAGATCACACTTCAGGCAGCACAAGGGAAGATATGGCTAAGAAAAGCACATCACTCTCTTTTAAGGAAATTTTATTTAGAGTATTTCCATCCAACCTCTGCTTACATTTCTGTGGTCAGGTATTAGGTATATGATGCTGTTATAAGATGCTGGACTCATAGCAACCCTGATTAAAATTAGGATTTTTTTTCATTGAAAGGAAATGAGGGAAAACTCACAAAAAAGAAAATGAATGTCCCAAAGTAATAGAGTAATAGTAGTAGTTGTAGATTTATTCTCTGATGTTCTTACTACACTGAATTTTAATATTGGTTATTTAATTATAGTTCATTAATGAATGGAGTATATTTTCATTGTGTGTCTAGGGGATAAACAGAGCAGGATTTTTTCTCATAGGTTAGATAGAACTCTAAAATCCAAGCCCTTGATAAAAGCTCATCATGCAAATTAAATCTTACTGAGGCAATCTAGGGAATAAGCATTTGGTTTGGAAAGCAGTATGTTAGAAAAATTTTAGTAGTTATAATATCCTGGTGGAATGATGTCTTGAAAGTTTATTATGGTTACACAGGATTTTTAAAAACTACCTCATTATAATAGAAGTTTCCTATTTCTGGCTAGATATTTTGGAATCATCCATAGTAAAATGTAGTTTGTTTTTCAAGATACTGTTTGTTTCCATTATTAGGAGTGTTCTACCAATGAACGACATCCCTTTTTTTTTTTTTTTTTGAGAATGGGTCTCATTAAATTGCTCAGACTGACTTAAACTGACTTGGATTTCCTATCCTTCTGCCTCCTTTTAGGTGGGATTACATGCATGGGCCACCAAGTCCGATTCTTTGATTCATGCTTTATAATTAACTGTTCTGAAACCTGAACACTGCTGTTCAAGTTTCCTCTGTGAAGACTGACTTTGTTATTCTTAACATTTGAAAAGCCATAGATAACTTTTGAAAGACATCTAGCTTCTCTAAATGGCTCAAAGTAAATGTGGAGTAGGTTTTTGTTTCAGTGAATTTTTTTTGTGTGTGTGTAGTACTATGGTGAAAAACAATAATGAATGAAATATACTAATAATAGTGAATGAACTTTAGTTTGTTGCTATAGAAGCAACAAACAAAGGCATAATTCAACAATTGGGTTAAAGATTTACCTGAATATGTTCTCTTTTTAAGTGCTGAATTCCTGCATAGTAACAATGTTACTATTAAGGAGCCATTTCTAGCCCCCTTTGTTTTCATAATATCTGTGGCTGTGTTAATTCTAATTCCTGAACTGCTCTAGAAAGCTGTTGACTAAAATTAGCTAATAGAAATGAAGGAAAGTTCAAGTGATGGTAATTGTTCCAACCATTTCTTGTCAATTATCTTTCATCCTTAGGTGGTACTTTGCTGTTATCTCTGTTTCTGGAGTTTTTGCAGTGACTTTCTCTGTGGTATTTGCATACGTGGCAGATATAACCCAGGAACATGAAAGAAGTATGGCTTATGGATTGGTATGTGTTTTTATCTTAAACTTTGCATCTGCTAAAAAATACCTTGTTTAACTATCTCTTATAAGGAATGTAAATCTTTTCTTTAAAATATTTTATTTTTTGCAAAAATACATTTCAGAAAAGTTACCCATTAGACTACATTTTAAATTGTTTTCAATACAAAACCATGTAAGTTTTCAAATTTAACATTCAGGAGATATTTATAGGTCTCATATCAGAATTGCAATTACGGTGTTTCTGCCTTGTGGAATCTTTTTTATAATTTTTATTGGTGCATTGTAATTATACATAATGGATTTGTTGTTCTATATTTGTACATACGCATGCTGTGATAATATAACTTGGTCAATGTCTTTCCCCAGTATTTCTCCTTTCCCTCCCCTTCTCCTGCCGGTTGGTCCCTTTCTACTACTATACTGGTTTTCCTTTGATTTTCATGAGGATCCCACACACACAAATGTTTCCTTTAGCTTTCACATATGAGTGAAAACTTATTTCAGTTAACATAATACTCTCAACTTCCATTCATTTTTCTGCATGAGATAATTTATTCTTCTTTATGCCTGAATAAAAATTTTTTGTGGAGTTCTTTTTAACAGAATCCTAAAAATAAGGAAATATTTAACATGTCATGGGTTAAAAAAAAATTACTCACGGGCTGGGGATGTCGTTGCGTGGTAGAATGCTTTCGTGGAATGCATAAGGCCCTGGGTTCTTCCCCAGCATCACAAAAAGATAAAATAAACTAAAGGGAACAAGTTAAATTAAAAAAAAAATTTACTTATCCTTTTTGCACAATGGCAGTACAGTCTGGTTCCATCAAATCTAGGAATAGAATAGCTCCCACATGCATAATAATGCAGGTCATTATTTAGGTATGCAGAAGTAGAATAGTAATGAGTTTCAACAAATATGTGACAAACATTTTGATAAATAAGGACCAAATATTGTATCATACTGAATCTTAGTTTTGTAAGAGTTTGTGATCTCTGATTCAAAGGTCCCAAAAATAATAAATTATGGAATTAAGATTTTTTTTGGTGGGGGGGTGTGGAAATACCTGTAGGGAGAAGCTTATAAAAAGAACTAATGTTTTCAGTTGTAGACTTAGAACATCAAATGATATGAAATTGATTGGTAGAATTTACCCCCATCTTTTCAATTTAATTTAATTTTTTGCAATGGGTCTTGCTATATTGTCCAGGCTAGCCTCTGGAACTCTTGGGCTCAAACAGTGCTCCCACCTCGGTCTCCTGAGTAACTGCAATTATAGGTGTGTGCCATTACACTTGGCTGGATTTTTTAAACCAACTGTATTGAGATATAGTTTATATATCAAGAATTCATTTATTTTATGTGTATTGTTCAGTTAATTTTAATAAATTTATAGTTTTGAGGAGTTAGATTTTTTACTTTAATTTGTTATATATGACAACAAAATGCATTACTATTCATATTAAACATATAGAGCACAATTTTTCATATCTCTGGTTGTACATAGAGTCACATCCTTCATGTCTTCATACATGTACTAAGGGTAATGATGATTATCGCATTCCACCATCTTTCCTACCCCTATGCCCCTTCCCTTCCCTCCCCTTTTCCCCTTTGCCCTATCTAGAGTTCATTTAATTCCCCCCACCCTACCCCTTCCACCCTGCCCCCAGCATATTATGGATTAGCATCTTTAAATCAGAGAAATCATTCGGCAGACTGCTTTCTGTCTTTGTGGGGTTTTGGGGGGATTGCCTAATTTCTCCAGCTCCATCCACTTACCTGCAAATGCCATGATTTTATTCTCTTTTATTGCTCAGTAATATTCCATTGTGTATATATGCCACATTTTTTTTATCCATTCATCTACTGAAGGCATCTAGATTGGTTCCACAGTTTAGCTATTGTGAATTGTGCTGCTATAAACATTGATGTGGCTGTGTCCCTATAGTATGCTGTTTTTAAGTCATTTGGATGTAGACCGAGGAGTGGGATAGCTGGGTCAAATGGTGGTTCCATTCCCAGTTTTCCAAGGATTCTCCATAGTGCTTTCCAGATTGTTTGTACCAATTTGGAGTCCTACCAGCAATTATGAGTGTGCCTTTTAATTAACACTTTTCAACCCAGAGGCTTTATGTATTAAAAGCATATTCTAGCAAACAGCCACTTAAATCTAGAAATAATGTGGATGTAGACAGAGGAGGAAGTGATCTTTGCACCCTGTTTCTGTCTGACCAGAAAGAGAGTGCCTCAAGGTAGAGATAGTTGAGTACAGGATAAATGACAAGAAAGTCTGTGATTGGACCTGTGCTTACTACTTTGTACATGTAGTCTCTGGGTGCCCTCAGAAAGCTGACTGTCGCTCACAATGCAAGCCATTGTCTGTTCCCCCACACAAGTACAGAACTCTGCTTAGACTCAGCAATGCTCTTTAAGACCACAACAAGGCACTCATAACTAAATACCACCACAGTCTGGTTTCTAGAACATTCTGACAGCCAGAAGAATATCCTCAGTCCTATTTATTGTCCTTCCTCTGACCATAGGCAATTAACAAACTGCTTTATGTCTTTGTGGTTTACCTGTTCTTTTTGTATTGGGGATTTGAATCCAGGCCCTCAAGCATGCTGGGCAAGAGCTCCTCCACTGATCTACATCCCTAGCCCTTTTTAATTTTATTTTGAGACAGCATCTCACTTAAGTTTCCCAGGCTAGCCTCAAACTTGTGATCCTCCTGCCTTAGCCTTCTGAGTAACTAGGATTATAGGCATGTGCCATAATTCCTGGCTTAGATATTTAAAATTATTAGAATTTTATGTATTTGTTCAATTAATTGACCTTCAAAAATTGAAATGCTTGTCTTGAGTAGTTATTAATAAACAGTTACAAAAAAGCACTTTTGTGAAGTTTAAATCCTTGGTCCAAAAGTCACAAATGGTACAGAAACAGAATAAAGTTTAAATGTTAATTCTACTTATCCTGAATAACATGGTTTTTATTAGGTGTTATTATCTACTTTCACATTTACTGCTGATTTGAAGGCCTTTATCCAGTAGGGTGTTAACAGGTTTTCTCTACCTATGCTCTTACTACTTTAATATTTATCTTTATCAGACATGTCTATACTTCCTCAGGGCTTTAGAGTTCTCAGAGCCTGCTGTAATTTTATTCTTCCTAATCCTGTCACCCCGAAAAATATGTCCAGCTTCAGTTTTTTACCAAGGCTTAATGTTTTGTTTTGAGACAACATCTTGCAATGTTGCCCAGGCTAACCTTGAATTCTTTTTCTGTTGTTTTTTTTTTAATGTGTTTTACCTTTGACCTTGCCAGTAGGATTTCTTTATACAAAGGGCTCAAAAATTAAAAGTTTGAAGCCACTTTCCTGAGAGCCTGTTATGTTTTTTGTGGGGAGGGTACTGGGGATTGAACTCCGGGCACTCAACCACTGAGCCACATCCCTAACCTTATTTTGTATTCTGTTTAGAGACAGAGTCTCACTGAGTTGCTTAACTCCTCGCTTTTGCTGAGGCTGGCTTTGAACTCATAATCCTCCTGCCTCAGCCTCCGGAGCTGGAGCCGCTGGGATTTCAGACATGCACCACCACGCCTGGCCCATTGTGTATTTTTTATAGAAGAACTATAATCCTTTTATCTTCCTGCAAAATAGAGAACAAGTGGTGCAGATAGGAGGAGAAGGGGAAAGTGTAAAAGCAGCTCTGACATAAAGCAGAATTAAGGGGATGATATGTGGTAAAGTAAAGGAGTCAGGTAATCCTGACTAATTTCTTCTCTGTCCTCATGGTTTCAGGTTTCAGCAACATTTGCTGCAAGTTTAGTCACCAGCCCTGCAATTGGAGCTTACCTTGGACGAGTGTATGGAGACAGCTTAGTGGTGGTTCTAGCTACAGCAATAGCTTTGCTAGATATTTGTTTTATCCTTGTTGCTGTACCAGAGTCATTGCCTGAGAAGATGCGGCCAGCATCATGGGGAGCACCCATTTCCTGGGAACAAGCTGACCCTTTTGCAGTAAGTTTATATTTCTTCCTTCTCTTTGGCAGAAAAGTGGATGCACAATTCAATACACGTTAATATATGGCTGTGGATGTTTTTTTGTGGAAAACGTCTTGGAGGGTATGAGGGTTTTTTTTGAAATATTTTTTAGAGTAGTAAATTTTATCATCCTTTCTTCAAGTCTTTTCAGTGTGTGTTCAGTGCCAAAAGGAATCTCTTCATATTCTTAAAAATCATCTTGTTTTTGATGTAAAATCTTACTTTAGTCTTTCTTTTTCTTGTTCTAGTCCTTAAAAAAAGTGGGCCAAGATTCCATAGTGCTGCTAATCTGCATTACGGTGTTTCTCTCCTACCTACCAGAAGCAGGCCAATATTCCAGCTTTTTTTTATACCTCAGACAGGTATTTAAGTGAACTTTTCTTTCATTGTATAATGCCATAAGAAAAATGTTTAATCTTGAAAGTGCTAAAATCAGCTGAGAAATTTAAAATGAATACCAATTTTATAAATCAGTTAACTAGACTTAACCTTGTTTTGTGTGTCTGATGTTCCTTATGCATTTCTAAAGAGAGCACTTTGTATAGTGAGATTCGGGGCTTAGGCAACAAGATTGTGTTCCCTTGTCAAGATAGGTAGTCTGAGTTTGCTTGCTATTTTTAGAAGTATGGGATGCTTTAACCATTCACTTCCTCCAGTTTCTTTTTCATGTAGAGCATATGAAAGGAGAGCAGCTAGCCACAATGAGAGCACAGACAAGTTTTTCTTCCTTAAATACCAGTCTTGCTAGACAGAAATCAAAGCTGTACAAAGCATAAAACACTGTAATATTCATTTATAAAATATTCTAAACTTAATAGTGTATAATTTATTATATCCAAATTAAGGGACCTTTACCATGTATAAATAGGTATTTTTAGTATGTTAAGACTTTTTGGATCTCCTCTGAAGAATTCTTTGCTTATAAATGAATTAAATTTTGAATTAAATATGAGTTATATGTGAATTAAATTGTTTTGTTTATAATTTTTTTGGCCCATTTAATGTTAATGTATAAGTAACTATGTTAGTGTGATATTTTTTATGCTTTTTTTATTCATCAATTTTACTTGTTCTGGAAACCTTCTAGATAATGAAATTTTCACCAGAAAGTGTTGCAGCATTTATAGCAGTCCTTGGGATTCTTTCCATTATTGCACAGGTGAGTTTCTTTTTTGTTAGAGTGATATCATAGAGGGTTACCCTGGCTGGCTATCCAGATGAAGCCTTAGAGTGATGGCATCTTGATGGAGTCACCAAAGTTAGGAGTACAAGGTTTTGTAGGTTTAGGAATTCAGTTGTTGGTGTAGCTAGTTTTGATCACATTTTTGAAACTGAGATATGTTAATATGTGATTTTAAAACTAGGTTTTTAAAATATGTATTAGGGAATATAACTGTTATCCTGTTTGTCAAGAAATTTTATTTCTGTTAGTCCTTGTTCTATTATTGATTGCCTCATTCAACAAATGTTTATAAATACCTACCATGTATCAAGCTGTAAAGAATGTAGCAATAAAGTTATGCTGTTATAGAATTTACATTCTAGTAGGGTAAGACAGAAAATAAGTATGTCCCATGGAAGTACATTAAGTATAATGAGAATAACAGAGAATAGGGGGAAGGAACATACAAAGTGAGACTGGGGGAAAGATGTTATTTTATCACTGGCGATCTAGGGGAAGGTTGGGAAGTCTGGGAAGTCCTTGCCAATGCAAACAGACATTGGACCAGAATCAGAAGGATGAGGAATGAGCCATAGGAATATCTGGAGAAAAACTAAGTAGTGGGAACAGAAATAAAAACTTGAGGGGAGACTGTTTTTACATGTGTAAGTAAGAGAGCAAGGAGACCAGTGTGGCTTTAGTGGCATGAACACAGGAAAGAGCACTAGGAAATAAATTCTAAGAGCTGATGAGGAATCAGCTCCTGTGGAGCCTTGTAGGCTGTGGTAAGACTGAAAACCTTCTAATGTTTTGAGCAGAGGAGTGACATGAAAGTACATAACTCGGAAGCCCTGTTGATAAATGATGTTTTTTTGATGAACAAGATATTCATCAACACGGGAATTTGGATTTTCTTAGAAGATATTTTATTCCTGGCCTCCAAACTATCTCTGCTCTACAATAAAATACTATTCCTGGTGACCATAATTCCCTCACATAATTTTTCTTCATTCTATGAAAAATATCCACCCTTTCATGCCATTGGCTTTGCTTTTTCCAGACTCTGTATTATCACTTACCCTAAAGTAATACTTTTTCCCTTCAGAGATTCAATCTACTAGCTTGCAACTTCTTTGTTTTATTCTATTTTTTTAAAAATGGCAGATAGGATCCTTAATTGGTCTCTTGGAAGGTGATTGCTTTCACAGATCTCATCATTGATGAATTTTTGGTGGGTTCAGTGATAACCTTAAAATATAAAAATCCTACAATATATGTATGTCCCTAATGCCTCCACACACAAACATGACATTGAGGAATAATATTAATACTATATCTAACTTTTTTGTTTTATCCGAAAACCTCTTGATAGGAAAAAGTTTGCATTTAAATATTCATGTTGGTGTTGAAAAAGTGCTCTTCAACTTTGGAGGAAAATATATAGTAGCTTATATATAAAAACAGCTTTAAACATTCACACTTACATTTTTGAAGCATCGAAAGAGTTTTTGAAGAGTTTGTTGAGTTATAAAAAATTAACCTTGTAATCCTGGGATAAATCCACCTTGTTCATGATTATCTTTTTTATATATTGCCAAAATTAGATTTGCTAATATTTTGTTTAAGATTTAGATCAAGACTGGTATGGTGGTGCATGCCTATAATTGGGAAGTTGAGGTGGAAAGATCACAGTTTCAAGGCCAGCATGGACAAAGTAGAATGATATCTCAAAAAATAAAAAGGGCTGGGGATGTAGTTCAGTCCCCTGGGTTCAATTCCACATTGCAGAAAAAGGAAGGAAAAAAAAAAAGAACAGGCTAATATTTACTATAATGATAATTAAGAGATTGACAGCTGTAAGGTCTTAAGTTGCATTTTATACTTAACTGATCATGGTGGCGGCTATGGCACCTAATAAATTAAGCCAGTAGCACTGTAGGCTCAAAGATGAATTGAATCAGATATTTTACAGGAAATTTGTTCACTGTTCAGCAGATGACATCTGGCATTCAGGATACAAGATAAAAATAGCCTCTGGGAGCTCAGAATCTGGGGGCAGACATGTAAATAAATAAAGGAGAAGAATGTGGTTGGTTTTGTATTATGTAGATCACTGCAACAGCAGAGTCCTGAAGACAGTGAGGTTAGAAAAGAACCAGCAATGCTTCAGCCAGCATACAGGCAACCACAGGAATAAGGTCTTTAAATGCCCATTTAGCTTTTGTTGCTTACATGAAAACACAGTTTAGGGGATGAAAAATCACATTAAAAGCAGAATCACATTAGCAATCTTCAGAAACAGGTAAATAAGAATATATGCACTACACTCTGCATGTGACTATGATAATAACATTTTTATGTCATGTGGTTTACTATATTACATACAACCCCAAAGGTAGCATGGTCTTATATTCCCATTTACACAAAGTTATAGTATTGACTTGTTCACTACTGAACTCTCAAATTAGTGGTTTTTTCCCTCCTTTCCACCAGCATGGAGCTGCTTGTAGATCCCCCTCTGAGCTTCTTGTTTGTTTAGTTTATTTCTTACCTTTGTGCCTTTGTTTCTCCTATACTTTTCTGCCTTCCTTTCTTTGTGTTCCCACGCTAATTTGGGCATATCTCTATCATTGCACAGACAATAATATAGTATAGCTTTTACTTGTGTATTTCTGATCATTTTTGCCTTAGTAATTTAATTTGTAAGCTCTAATAGAGGTCTGTGTAGATTATGAGGTTAGTGTTGTGTATTTCTGTCACCCAAGTATCCTGCACTGCCTTCAATCCAGCAGGGGCTAAATTGAAGGTCATTGGTTTTTTGCAGTGTTTCAAAAACTTTAAAAATTACTAGTAAGCATTTTTTAAATGCTAGATGTTATAGGTGAAATTATATGTACCTCCTTCCCCAAAATTATTCCATCTGCTAACTAGACAGATCCACCTTCCCAAAGGAGTCAAGTAATTGCTGTCGCCATTGGGGCCTTTTCTCTCTGGTTTGCCATAAGCCCTATCACTTCTGTGGCACTAGGCATGTGAGTTCCTAACTCATATGCACTAAATAAATGTTTATATAAGGGCACAGTATAGGAGGTTCTACATATTTCTTTTTCTCTGTTCGTTCCTATCTAGTTCTCTGTTTGTGGTGACTCCTGAATTTATAGCTGCAGACCAATTGTCAATCTCCTATTTGACAAATCTGCTGGGCATCTCAACTTTAACACAGCCAAAGGTGAAATATGGATTTCTTCCCAGCACCAGTGTTCCTCAAGCTCCTTCAGTGACACCATCACCTCCTGTTTTTTGTGTGTGTGTGTGCCAGAAACCTTGGCATCATCATTCATCTCTTTATCCCATATCCAGTCTATCAGATACTTCCTTTCAGCTTCTAAATAGGTCCTGGATAGAAGCATTTCTTATATTCTCCATTACTAGGATCTAGTCTGACCCATGGCAGTGACCTCTTTTTGGTGTCTCTGCTTCCATTCTTGCCTCTTTACTGCTCATTCTCCACTTGGCAGAGTACTTTTTAAAATGAAAATTTATTTTATCTCTTATGTTAAAGTAAGTCTGAAACTTACTTTCCATCACAACCGGAAACTCATTTTTCATCTTCACAGTTGAGTATATTTCAATCTAGGGCCTTTGTATTTGCTGTCACCCCCCTTGGAGTACCCTTTCCCCTCAGAACTTCCCATAATGATCTTCTTACTCAGCTCTAACCTTAAACATCACCCCAAAAGACCTTCCCTGTCCATCCTGATTCAAGCAGCATGCCCATCACACTCTTTTTGTTTTCACATAGCAATGACAACCTAGAATTTTTTTATTTGTAAAATAAGTATGCTCATCTCCATCTTTCCACCAGTAAACAGTAGTCTGGGTGCTGACTGATAGTACTGGTGGATACAGGATATCCATTCACTTAGTAGCCTAGAGGAAGATTTGACATAGTAGGAACTTAGCAAATACTTCTTGATTTTCTGACCAAAACTGATTTCAGAGTTAACTGTGTCATCTTGGTTAAGTCATTTAAGCTTTGAAACTCAGTTCTCTCATCTTCAAAATGAGTTATATTAAATTAAGGAAACCAATTTTTTTATTCCAACACACTGTATTAATTTGTTCCATTGTTAATCACACATGCTTTCCATAAATCCTTAAGAACTTGTAAATGAGAAAAGTCCCTGCTCCTGAGAAGAAAATTGATGTCCCTAATTAGAATGTCATGAGATAAGTATCAATGTCTTTTTAGGTCTTTGGGTCACAGAGGATGTAGGTAAAGGGGATGAGAGGTGGTTCTTCAGTACGGGATCTTCTGCAGTTATCGCTGTATGAAGGATGTTAGCCTCACAAAATGCGCATTGACATATCTGAATTTTATTTCCAGTGTTAATGAATCATCCCATGACCTTAATATTTACCTTTTTACTTCAGTGATCATGTCTGTAAAATGGAAATGAGGCTAATAATTGCACTCAGCATTTTTTAATTGGGATTTGGGAATAGCTGCCTACAGAGCTAGCTGGGTTGAATGAAGAACTATGAGATGACTTCATTTTAGAAGCAGTTTTTGGTGGTATTCATGATCTATGCTTGAAAGTTTCCACCTTCTTTATACCGCATTCCTGAAAGAATGCATGCTCCAGAGTATGCATCTAGCCAGTTCAGTCTGTTCCAGAGCTCAGGCTCCCTGGTCTTCCATTTTTACTGCCCCATTTCCAAGCTTAAGAAGCAGCTATTTCATCATTGGTGAATCTCTGTTTTTCAATAGCATGTCCTCCTCTAGGTTGCATTTAACAATGACAAGAATGATTATTTTATGCCCTCTGAGTTCCTAGAGCCATAAAAAATGAATCATAGCTATTTAGAAGAAAGTGCTGTCTTTGGGATATTCTTATGTAGTTTCCTAAAAGTTATCAACTTTGCATAATTCCTGTCCCTTCCAATCATATTGATGCCCTGGAGCTTTGGCTGTATTCAGTTTTATTTTTCACAATTAAAGCCAGTATCTGATATAGTTTTTAAATAAAATTTAAAAAAAATACTTGTAACCTAATTATTTTTTTAAATATTTATTTTGTTTTAGTTGTAGTTGGACACAATACCTTTATTTCACTTATTTATTTTTATGTGTTGCTGAGGATCGAACCCAGGTTTCACATGTGCAATGTGAGCGCTTTACTGCTGAGCCACAACCCCATCCCCAACCTAATTATTTCTAATCCTTTTTAGTTTTTTTTTAATGTTGGCAAGTATGTTATTTACTATTTTGAAGGAAGTAAGAAGTATACCAGTTGTATTTGATTAGAGGAATAAGAGTTGAAAACATTTACCCACTCATCAGACTGGAAATACTTGTTTTAGAGTGAAAAGGTAACCAAATGTTTCTTTTAGTTGATATGAAATTTTTCTTGGCTAACTCCAGGCTCTGAGTGAGTTCCCTTTTGTGGACTATGGTTGCAAAAGAATGTAATCCTACAAGGTAGCCAAATCATGTACATCTCAATCTACACTTTGATTTTCATTGAAAGTCTTAGAGAAGAAAGCTATGAGTCCTGATTGTTTAAAAATCCTTAAAAGTATTATTATTTGACCAAGTCTAATTAAACTGTTAAATGATTATCTCAGTTTAAATTTTTAACATTTTTGTGACTTTTCGAGTGTCAGCCAGTAATAAAAGAGTAATTTCCCGAATTTTTACCTTTTCTAGTTATTCCCTTAAACTATTATTTATTAAATGCTTATTATGTGTCAGGCACAAACTAGCATTTTATGTAAATATATCTCATTTCATTCATATAACCAAGTTCTGAAATACATGCTGTTATCCTAATCTTACAACAGACAAAACCTGAGGTTCAGAGTGGTAACTTGCCCAGGGTCATTCAGTCAGTCCTCAGTAGAAAATGTACTGAATAAAGGTTGACCTTTCACTTTTCTAACTCTGAATTTGGATCTGTATGACCATAGAGACTTTTCATCTGCTTATGTGAAACCTGAAATAGTAACCTCAGATATATTCAGGGCAATAGTTGCTAAAAAAATAAAAAAAAATTGTAGAAAAGTCGTAATGGTCCTATTATATTACAGAGTAGAAGATATCAGCAAATATTCTTTTTTCCTCTTTTTCTCTCCAGACTATAGTCTTGAGTTTACTAATGAGGTCAATTGGAAATAAGAACACCATTTTATTGGGTCTAGGATTTCAAATATTACAGCTGGCATGGTATGGCTTTGGTTCAGAACCTTGGTATGTATAAATATTTTAGTGTTTGTTTTCTTAATTTTGGCATTTATCTTTGTTTCCCTTTATTTGCTTTTCATTTGCTTTTCAACCAAGGCATAGATTTTAATCTGTCTCTTGCTGTACTTTTCATTCTAAACATATAGTTCAGTCTCCCTCTTATGTACTCAACACTCTCCTAGAGTGACTTGAAGACACAAAGAGGACATTTCATAATTAAATGGCTGGCTGAATTTTTGCATGAGATTATTGAGCTTTTGAATATCTAAAGAGCATTTAATTAAGATCAGAGATCAGTTTGTCACTAGGGAAAGCACACTATTCCACAGCAATAAAGCCCTGAAAGTTAGCATAATTTACCTTTTTTTGTTTTTCTGGTAGGAAAAAAAAAATGCTGTGTAAAACCAGAGGTAGTCCCTGATGGCACAGGAGAAGTGAACAAAGTCCAGTTGCTTTGATCCCAGTTTCATGTTGTCTCAGCTTTTCCTGCAGGAAGCTGATGATTTGCACAACTAGCCACCTCATCTCTAGACTTGGGTAGAATTTGTTCTGATGGGCAATTTCTTTTCCAGTCTAGTTTTTACAAAGAGGTGCTAACAACTTATCTGAGACATTTCTTTTAAATATCAAGCCAGGAGCATCCAGGCTACTTTCTTTACAAGTGAAGAATTAGATAAAATCAGTGATGTCTTTATACTGAGTATCAAGTCCATGGGAAATTTGATGAAGTCTTGCTCACTTCACACATTTAGAAGCATCTGATGATATTTATTTATCTGTATTATACATTATCCTCAACATAACTTCTCAAATTCCTGCAGAAATAATGTCTGACACACTTTAGTTTGGAACATGATATCCCAATTTTATTTTAAAACCTTACACTATTTTTGTAAGAGACTGTTCTTTTAGTTGTAGATGGACACAATATCTTTGATTATTTTTTTTATGTGGTGCTGGGATCGAACCCAGTGCTTCATACATGCTCAGCAAGCATTCTACCACTGAGTCACAACCCTGGCCTGAGAGATTGTTCTTTTTTGAGACTATATAAACAGGGTTAGACTTTTAAGAGATTTTCTCAGTCACTTAGAAAGGAATAGGATAATTCTTTTCCTTGTACTGGCTTGATTTTTAAGCATGTATTTTAATTTTGACAGGTACAGTGGAAAAGACTCACTTTTGTTTTACTGCTTTAATTACAGGATGATGTGGGCTGCTGGAGCAGTAGCAGCCATGTCTAGCATTACCTTTCCAGCTGTTAGTGCACTTGTTTCACGAACTGCTGATGCTGATCAACAGGGTGAGTTAATAGGAACCAACGAAAATTATTTAAAAGCAAAGAATATTCTGATCCTGTTTTCTCCCTCACAAAAGTACGAAACATGAATGTATTTTTAAGGTACAGAATTTTCACATTGCTATCAGTGGTAAATAGGAAAAGCAGATTCTAGAATATTACCTTATTGAGGATATATATAATCTCTTATCTTTTGCCTTTGTATATATAGCCCTGTCTGTTCCCTTGCTAGAAAATTTAATAAAGAAGTTCACTAAACATTTGTTGTTTGCTGTGTTGTGCTAGACACCTTGGGAGATATGTTCATAGCCCTTTTATCCAATCTTATGGTTTCAGTTACCAAACTATAAACAAACTATAAACATGAAAGGCTCATGATTTTGTGGTGGGAGCATTTAATTTTGGGAATCCCAAGAGATGAAGGAATAATTCTTTTAAAAGAGTATGTTTTATCTGATCATAAGAAAAAAATAAAAACAGTGATGTTGCAAAAGAATAGCAGTGGTCACTTAGTGAAATGAGGAAAAGTCTATGGCCAAAGAAAGCTACAGTTTAAACTGAATAGAAGATTATAGAGAGATATATGTATTTTACTAAAAAGGGGTCTTGAATAGCTGCTTGGATACCAAGTTTTAACAGTCTCACTTCTGAACTCATGCATGACTGGTTTTTAACCAAGGATATTTGGAAAGCTATAATCTAGGGAAATAAAGTAGTTTTGCCTAGTTGTTTCTATGTTCATTCTATATATGATTCCATCTGAGCTCATGTTTGCATAGGATAGCACACCAAATGCACTTTGGCTTCCAAGTTTTTAATGCCATTGCAGTAATTGCAAGTGTTTATTAAATGCCTTGATTTCAGATTTATTTCATATTTGTACTGGTTTTTACAGGAGGAAAAAATGGGTGGCATACTAAATGATTTCTTTAAACAATGTAGGTGTTGTTCAAGGAATGATAACAGGAATTCGAGGATTGTGCAATGGTCTGGGACCAGCCCTTTATGGATTTATTTTCTACATCTTCCACGTGGAACTTAAAGAACTGCCAATAACAGGAACAGATTTGGGGACAAACACAAGTCCTCAGCACCACTTTGAACAGGTAATTTCTTCTTTCACATATTTATTTGGCCAGTAAAGATGGTATTTTTTGATCATAAAAAGCTTTCGAGGGGCTGGGGTCATGGCTCAGTGGTAGAGTCCTCTCCTAGCATGTATGAGGCACCACATTAAAAAATAAAGATATTGTGTCTGTCTACAACTTAAAAAAAAAAACTTTTGAGATTCTTATTTTAACTTTTGACATTTAAAACTCAAGTCTAAAGGACTGTGTTCTCATTGTGAAATTATGCAAACCTTTTTCTTTTCCCTTGCTTACATTTCTTTTGTTTATTACAAAATTAATTAATCAAATTAATCTTAAATTTTCACTTAAAAAAAGTTGTAATCAATAATGCATGATACAGTTTTTACATGTGAAAGAATCACTCTTTACTTTTCCTGGAAAAAAAATAACTTAATGCCCACATTTTTTTCTCCTTTGAATTTCCAAGCTTAGTACCTTTTCATGACAAAATTCTTTGTATTGACAGATTCTATTCAAATATCATTACACACCTCAGGCTGTGATATAAATACATCAGAATTGCCATTCTCTGTGCATACCTTTTCAAGAATGAAAAATTATATAAAGCCTGGTTTGCCAAATCTACATCTAATGGCACATGTTAGTCATTTCCCTACAATGCTGCTTATGTTTCCTGAGTCCTCTGTGATATCCCAGCCTTCTGAACAGAAAGTCAGTTACATGGGTCTTTGTTCATTTGTTTGCGTTTCCTTCCTTACACCTAAAAACGTGAGAACCAAGCATCATTGATCATTGTAGCCAATAGAAACGGCTCCCTGGCTTCCTCACAGCATTAACCTTAAAACCAACCAAGCCTACTTCTTTCCTGTGGGCCACACAAAAGTACAATTAGCAGTGTAAGTTTTTGTTAATAAATATAATTTGGGGATAATTTAAAATTGTTTCTTTTCATTACCTGTGTTTTTCTAACTTTCAGGCATTTGAGCATATAATTACTTTTCTGAAAGAAAATGATAACTGATTCTACCGCTGTAGTTATTAATATTATATGCTACCTGATTGTACTTTTGAGATAATGGTTTTCCAGGACTAACAAATTAAGTGAGGACTCTAGAACCTGTTTCATATTTTGTGCTAAAAGTTATGGCATTTTTGTATAGGCTTTTTTGCCAATTGTTATTCCCAGAATTTTATAGTGAGAGTTTAAGTGCCACTTTTCTCTGGAAAACAGAATGCATTTTATAACTATGGCTTTCATGAAGAATTGAGTCATTGGCTTGTAACTGATAGCAGTCAGTTATTACTAAAAAAAAAAATAAGCAATTTCTTAAGAACAAGAGTATTTGTACAAAAATCCTAATTGTTCTTTTCTTCCTCAGAATTCCATAATCCCTGGCCCCCCCTTTCTCTTTGGAGCCTGTTCGGTATTGCTGGCTCTGCTTGTTGCCTTGTTTATTCCAGAACATACCAATTTAAGCTTACGGTCCAGCAGTTGGAGAAAGCACTGTGGCAGTCACAGCCATCCTCATAGTACACAAGCGCCAGGAGAGGCCAAAGAACCTTTACTCCAGGACACAAATGTGTGATGACTGAAATCAGGAAGATTTTCTATCAGCACCCAGGTCTTAGTTTTCACCTGTAGTTCTGGATGTACATTCCATCTCCATCTGCAGTGTACTTTAAGATTGTCTTAAGAAATTATCTGCATGAACTCCGTGGGAACTAAAGAAGGAACCGGACAGTTTTCCAAAGATGTTACAATTTCTTTTGAAAAGAAACCTTTTGTTTATTAGCACCAATTTCTTGCCACTAAACTGTTTTATTATACATCCTTTAATTAAAAACTATATATGTAACTTCTTAGATATTAGCATATGTCTCTGCTACCATTTCCTTAAGGTGTTGAGCTTTAACTCTATTTATGCTGACTCTCAGACAGAGTAGATAGTATGGTTGTGGACCTGTTCATTTTAACATTGTAAAATCGAGTCAGATTTTAATATTGTAAAATCTTGGGTCAAATAATTCAAAGCCTTAATGCAGATGCACTAAAATAAAGAAATGATAAATGAATTGTTTGCATTATAAAAAAAAACTTAAAATTGTACTAAAATCTGAATCATGTTTCAAGCTTGTTTGCAATAATTTTATTTTAAGCATATTCACTACTGTTTTTGAAGTGAAAAATATCAGCCATTTAGAATTTAAATTGGGGTGGTTAGAGCCTGTAATTCTAAAAATTCTGGCTCAGATTTGTTCCCCAGCTTGTTCTTATACCACTATTCTTTTAATGTTTGCATAATCATAAAAACCTCAACACTTGAATACATAATCTAAAATTATATAGCAAAGCTGGTAGCCTTGAAAATGTTAATGTGATATCTATATGTAGATAAATATATATAGTGGCCTTTCAGGACTGTCACAGTAACACTTTATTTACAGAGCTAATGTTTGTCCTAAATTTTCAGGACCCTAGGAGAGAGCTTTATACAATTATTGATGTGAATTTCTCTAAAGTGTATATTTTTGTGTCCAGTTATATTATTTAAAAAAAGTGTTACTTTGTAAAAATTGTACATAAAGTATTGTATAGTTTACACTGTTTTCATCTTGTGTGTGGTTATTGCCTAATGCTTTTTAAACCTGGAACATTCACTATGGTTAAATAAGGTCTTAAAAATGTAAATATTCTGTTAATAAAATTAAATATTTTAATGATTTTTTTAAAAAAAGTCTTGATCTATGAGTCCAGATACAGCCGGTTTTAGCTTTGTTACCATGATCACTTTTATACTAACAAGTCTTATACTAACAAGATTTAACCTTTCTCTGAATCATTCCTTTTCATTCACTATACAATGCAAGTGTACTTTGATTTTCCAAACAGATCAAATTCTGTTTCTTTTTCTACATATCATACTCCCAAAGTAATTTTATTTTTATGTAATGCTGAGGACCGAACCCAGTGCCTCACACATTCTAGGCGAGCGCTCTAACACTAAGCCACAGTCCCAGCCCTCCCAAAGTAATTTTAATACTTTATTAACAAAGCTCAGTTTATAGAAATAACATTAAATGTAACCTTTGGATTATTAACACATGTACAATTTTATACTGGAATACAATTTCAAATAAAAGAGGTAGAGCAAAAAATTATCACTCAGAAGTCTACATATGTACATTTAATACAAACAGTCTTTAGTAAGTTAATGTCAGAATGATCTCTATCCTATCTTAGAAATTCAATTTCAATTTATGTATATGGAAAAGGACACATTAAAAAAAAAGCTACCTGTGGGTCGTATATTCCATCCAAACCCTGTCACAGTGGTTTTTTATATATATTACATAGTATTTACAACAAAGCAGATTCTTATGTTACCAAAAGACTTCTTTCCAGAATAAGTGCTTTCAAGTTATTGTAACTTGAGTATTCTTACTAATATAGTATATCTAATAGAGGGAGAAAAAAAGTTGCTACCTAATACTAGTTACTCAATATTCTGTTTAGATCCCTCACTTAAAGATAATTGCCAGCAATTTCAAAGTATAAGTATTTTAAAAATATTTAGCAACAATTCTTATGAACCCAGTGATATAGGTATGTCATTATCACAAGCAATGAGTTTCAAAATTTGCAAACAAATTTAGGTTATTTTTGAGAATGTACTCTGTATTGGATGGTTGTCAACAAGAAGATAATGGGCTCTATGATCCTGGGTGAAATTTTTTAAATCACCTAATTTTTTTCCATAGGAATTGTTCTTAACCTGAAACTTTTAGTAATGGGGAAGAGAAGAAAGTTTTAACAGTTTTGTCTACTTTGTCAAGTAAACATTAAAAGGAAGCCATGTTCTGGTATTTTAGAAACAAAGACAATGAATATCCATGATGCACTTCTAGTAAAGATTTTGTATAGAGCTATTAAAACCAAATCCCACTGATACAGATTTAACTGCATAACAATAAAACTTCCAATTAAGGAGAAGGACAGGATGGGTATAAACTTATAGAAAACACTAAAATCCTATAAATGGTTCAGCTCCAGTGTAAAAGTACCATATACTAATTTGGTCATGTAAAAATATTATCCAAATTATTTACTTTTCTAATGTGCTGGTGATGGAACCCAAGGCCTTATGCATATGCAAGCCTTTTGCCACCAAGCTACTTCCTAGCCCTTTTATTTTTTTTGACACAGGGTCTCACCAAATTGCCCATGCTGGCCTTGAACTTGTGATCCTCCTGCCTCAGCCTCCGGAGTAGCTGGGAATGCAGGCATGTGTCACCACACCTGGCCTAATAAGCACATCAAAAGTTATTTAACAGACTTAACTGCTAACTTACATGTTACAAGAAAAACACTCATATTTGCTTGCTATGAAGGTTTAATTCATTTCACTCAAGGTAGCTTTAGGACTTTTCCCTTTAATATCAATATCAATAATAGAGATAATCTTAAGAGAAAATCTATTTCCTCATAATCCTCAGGTGGCAAACTTAACACATTTTATCAATGAAAACAATAAACTGAATTATTAGCATTCTTTGGTTTCTTTCATAGTATTATTTTCTTGTGCAGGCTGCAATTTACTCATACCTTCTAAATGATTAGAATATCCTCTGTAAGGATCATCTCTTCCCTTAGAACTGAAATTCTAATAATTAGTTTAAAATTCATCCTGTTATTTTGTAAAACAACATGTTTACAGACCAAAATATCTTTTACTCGGCATCTTTACCAATCCCTGAACATAAATTTATTGTTTTTTTAACTGTGTGCTATAAATCCAGTAGTAGTATTAAGGATCTAAACAGTCTAATGGTAGGTAGCTCAAGTAAAATCTGAAACTTGCCTGGTTAGGATTTGACTTCTGCCTGTTAAGATATTTTTAAAACACCTGAGTTTCTGAAATGTCAACAGAAAGTAAAAAGACAATGCTAGAATTAACTGTTTGGTAACTGCCCAGGAAAATAGGCCGAAGATGTAGAGGGGAGCACTGTGGGTTTGGAAGATGTCTGCATCACTCCTAGATTGCTATCTTTCTGATGATCTGCAAATGAAACAACAAAGATTATCATTTTAGTCTTTATGTATACACACTACAAAAAATTCAGTCCAGAAATGTCTTTTCTCACCTGAATTACTAAACAGATTCTGGCTCAGTCCACGTAAAGGAATGCTATCTTCTCTTTTCTTCAAGTATTTAGATTCCAATCCTAAATTTTCACCACTTAAAAAAAATATATATTATTTTTTCAAAGTCTGATTTTTTTCTTTATTAGCTAATTTTTAAGGTTTGCCTAATGTATCTACACAAACAAGTTTAGCATCCTTAATCCAAAACTCTGAAGAGTTTCAAAATTTGAAATTTTTTAAGCACTGACATGATGTTACCAATGAAAAATTCTAACTTCCTGTGATGAGTCACAGTCAAAACAGACTAAAAATGCCACATAGGAATTACCTTCAGGCCATCATAAATTAAGAAACAATGAATTCTTTATTTACATTGGGTCCTGTCCCCAAGATACCTCATTGTGTATAGCAAGTATTTCAAAACCCCCAAAATTCTGAAATTAGAAAACTTCAAGTTTCCAAGCATTTTGGATAAAGGATACTTAGCCTGTACTATATATATAACTGGGCTGGAGTTATAGCTCAGTGGTAGAGACTTGCTAGCCTGTGAAAAACCCTGGATTTAATATCTAGCATCACACACACAAAAAAAATGTAACTGAGTTGTAATTTATGGCTATGGTTCAGAATACATTCTTTACTGTTTCTTAAAAAATATAATTTATCTGTATATAATCAAAGTATCCCTGTTCCTAATGAGTAAATTATAATAAACTAAGAGCTGGAATAAGGACTGTGAGCAAAATAAAAATAATCCTATGAGCACCATAAAATTTTGTAAAAGCACACAAGTGACAGATATTAGAAATAAAATAAATATGTACATGCCATGAGAATCATTTAATTACTTAATTACTATCTCATGCTATTTAAAATAAATTGATTTCATTTTCCTTTAACCAAAAGCACTTCAAGGCTAGTGGTAGAGAAATTTAAAAAAAAAAAAGGGGGGGGGGGATATTTTGGTATTTTTGCCCCTTTCTACCATGCATTCCTTCTAAAATTTTGATAGTATTAACAATTGCCCCAGTAGTATACTTTTAGTCAGAATTTAAAGGATCTTACAAAATAATAAATCCTTAAAATTAAATGATGGTCTTTTCCCAATGTGTAGAAAATAAAGTTTTCTAGGTTTATTTTTTCAATTTCTTTAATACTCATTGCCACTTTTTGTTAGCTGACAACAAATAAAACAATAAACCACTTCTAAACAAAAAAATGAAAATCACTGAACAGTCTCAATTTTATTGTCAGATGATGTTTGATATTGTGAATGACTGTCATGTTTTCTGCTAGTAAAGTTGCTCTCAGTGTCATTGATATATTTAATATATGTAATGATATATGTCATTTGTATATTTAATATACAAACATTATGGTTTTCTACCATTAATATGAATTCCAGCTGCTCTGCCTTATGAGCAAGTGTAAAATTAGATATAATAAATACATACATTATCAAAAACTCACACAATTCTGATCTTCATTAACTATTTTAATATTCATCCTGGTGACAACTGGGATACGAACCCTTAGTAAGGTTTGGCGCTATGGCTCAGTGGTAGCGCACTTTGCCTACCATGTGTGAGACACTGGGTTTGAGTCTCAGCACCACATATAAATAAATAAAATAGAGATCTATCAACAACTAAAAAATAAAAATATTAAAAAAAAAGAACCCTTAGTGTACTATGTTAGTAACTGAATTTGCAATATATTGGAATAGTGGATAGCTCATGATGAATGTTAACAAGCAGGTTTTACAAACACTAAATCTGAAGTAAATAAAGAACCATAATTATTTTGTTTTAAAAAACTGCAAACATGAAAACTATCTAGAGAAAAAGGTATGCATGGAACAGTTGGTTTATTAAGCCACATGTCACTGATTCAAAAATGTACTGTGTGAAACCTAAAAAATAAGGAAGGAATCTCTGAGCAGGCAAAACACAAACCATAAACTGGTGCTCAATTTTTTTAGGTAACCTAGTGGTCAATCTTACAAACCTTTTTACTTTTATTCACTATGTAATTCTAGTAGATTAACCAGTTAGTTTCTTAGATTATACTAGAAGCAGTAAATCAGAAAAATGAAGAGCACCCAGGACAAACAAAGCCACACAAGAAAAACAAAAACAACTGACTTTAGAGAAATTAAAGATTCCTGTGTACATGCCCAAGAATACATATGAAAGCAATCTTCATTTGTGTAAGAAAATCTCTTTTATGTCTATTATATGCCTATCCCACAGCTTGCAAATACATATGAGAAAGCACTTTTCATAGTTCAAAGTGACTCAAGCATCTTAAAAGGCCTCAGATAAAATAGGGGGCCATCATTGATTAAAAATTCATTTAAAACTACAAACAATAAATTTTATGTCAATAAATACTTACTTTTCCTTATCAGTTGAGCAAGGCACATTAATGGTTGCTCCTGACTGAACATCTCCTAGTGATATATTTGGTTTTGTAAACTGCAAGTTAAACTGAACCTGTAAAGAGGAAAAACATCTCATTTAACTAATTTAGTAAAAACTGAGACAAGTTCTATACAGAGATGAGTGATTGTACTTTTTCCCTGATAAATCTAGACCATAAAAATATAAGCGTTTGTTGTTGTTGTTGTTGTTGTTGTGGCTATCAGCATTCCGAAAAAGATAATTAGTTTTTCCTACATTAATCCACACTTAACAGCATTACAAAAAGACAGGATATTTTTTTAAAAAAAAGACAGATTCTAACATTTCCTATAGAACAATAAATATGTAATTAGAGGGAAAGGATTTAAAAAGGGAACCCAATAGTAATAGATCACACAGCTTCTAGCCACCAACCATAAACTAAAGAACTTAACAAAATAGATGAAAAGAATATTCTCTCATAGACAAAAGTGCTGTGATCTATGAGTAAAGAATGATTCCTAAAATTGACCCAGCTTTTTAACTTTCCTGGTGCAAATGGAGAAGGAGAATAACTCCTAAACTCAGGAGACCAATATCCTGAGTTTAGACGGCTAGATAGCTGGAGGTTACAAGACAGAATTCTACTGAAAAGAGCTATACCTCGAATGAGCTCTGGGAATCTGCAGGGGTTTGCTTGAATCTGCTGAAGATAAGGCTCCTGCACAGGGTAAAATTCCACAAGGCTGCCTGCTATGATTTGAATCTTAAACGTTCCCTAAAGGCTGATGGCTTAGTCCTCAGTTAATGGAGCTACTGAGAGATGGAATAATCTTTAGGAGAAGGGATCTAGTGGAAGGAGTTCACTGGGAGCTTGCCCTTGAAGGGGATACTGGGAACCTGGCCCCTTTCTCTTTCTTTGTTTCCTGGCCACCATGAGGAGAACAGCTTTGTTCTACCATGTGTTCTCTTGCCATGATGTTCTCTGCCTCACCACAGGCCCTAAGTGACAGGGCCAAGTGGCCTTAAAAGAAATCTCTAAAATGTGAGCCAAAATAAACTTTTCCTTCTTTTGAGTTGATCTCTCTCAAGTATTTTTTCACAGTGATGGAAAACTAAAAACGTACATTTTAAGCTGAACAATTTCTAAGGTTCAAAAGCAGAGATACCAAGACTTCAGTAGAGTACCATAAAATGTTACAGGGCCAAACTATCCTTGAGTAGAAAGTACTTTAGATGTTCCACAGTAAAAACAAAAGGAAAAAAACAAACCTTCATGAGATCAAGTTGACCCACAAGTAATTTAAATGCCTTCAATTCTTTAAAGATAACACTTTAAATAAGAGATAATCAATAATGTAACATTAATAGTGTTCCACTACTATCAAAAATTACTAGAAATGACAATAAGAAGGAACATGTAAGTTATAACCACAAGGAAAAACCAGTCTACAGAAACAAATCCAGAAATGACAGAAATTACAGGACAATCATACAAATCTAAGTAGCCCATATAAGAATTTAATGAAAATTCAAAGTGTGAGGAAAAATGGAAATATGAGAGTGAAGTGGAAATTCTAGAAATGAAACATTCAGAATCTGAAATAAATTTCTCAGGAATGGTAAGATTTTCTTACTGAAAGAGGCACCCAGGACTCATTACCTATTCTTCCACAAATAATAATCAAAGCCACAAGTGTATTAGCTGCAAATTGAGATGAGTGATCAAAGAAAATCACAGGAATTCAACAGAAGAAAAATGGAAACCTTATAAAAACCAAAGTCCTGGGACAATATCATAGAGAAATAAAATATAATGGCACTTGAGGGAGTGTCCCCTCTGCAACAGTGAAAGTGAAAGAGCCCCAGCAAATTCTATCAGTACAAATACTGGCAATCCTAGCTAATAGAAAGTTTCACAACGTTTATAGGCCTTGCAGCCTAAATAGAACACAGGCAACTAGCTTTTCATATTATCTCCCAGGGAACCCCAGAATGCTATAGTCAGGAGCCGTCTTGAGAAGGAACATACTGTCTGAATTTGGACTGCATTGAAGGTCAGAAATCCTTGCATATTCCGATCTCTAAGACCCCACAGATATTCCTCTACACTGGCCCAACAGGAAGCTGTCTCACAAACCAAATCCGGTTCAACAGGGTGACTGAGACAAACTTTTCAGCCAGGCACAGTGGTACACACCTGTAATCCCAGAGGCTTGGGAGGCTGAGACAGGAGAATCTCGAGTTCAAGGCCAGCCTCAGCAAAAGTGAGGTCCTAAGCAGTGAGACCCTGTGAGACAGTGAGACCCTGTCTCCAAATAAAATACAAAATAGGGCTGGGGATGTGGTTAAGTGGTCAAGTGCCCCTGCATTCAATCCACAGCACCAAAAAAACAACAAATTCAGTTATCTGCAGAAAATTGATAGAACTGGAGGACATCATGCTAAATTTTAAAAGCGAGAATCAGAAATACAAATACAAATATTCAGGGCTGGGGATGTGGCTCAAGCAGTAGCACGCTCGTCTGGCATGCATGCGGCCCGGGTTCGATCCTCAGCACCACATACAAAAACAAAGATGTTGTGTCTGCCGAAAACCAAAAAAATAAATAAATATTAAAAATTCTCTCTCTCTCAAAAAAAAAATACAAATATTCACTCTAATACGTAGAAAATTAAAAAAAAAAAAAAAAAAGTTGACCTGAAAGTAGAGGAGGATTAGTAGTTATTGGGAAGAGGGTGAGAGTGGGTAGATAGAAAAAGGGTGGACGGGCATGATTAATGAACAGTGTATGCACGAATGGACACATTCCAGTGAATCTCATCAATCTGTACAATTAATATGTGGAACTAAAAATTTTTTAAAAATTAAAAAGTAAAACAAAATCAATATCTCACGGGACAGATTAACAGCACTTGCAAAAGAAAAGATTAGTAAACTTTAGGACACAATTATTAGAAGCTATAAAATTAAGCAAATAAAAATGAAATTAAGGGGCAATCTCAATGGGATATCATGTGATCAACCATGTATGACCACAGTACCAAAACAAGAGAGAACAGGAAAAAAAAATTAAAAAGGAATAATGACTAGAATTCCCTAAACTTATAAAAATTATAAACCTACCAACTGAACAACTTCAAAATATTCTAGGTGAATAATAATATATATGGGGCTGGGTGTACCCAGCCACGGAAGCAGCTACCTTCGGGTGCTCCAAACCCACCCTTCAAGCCACTTCAGCTATGCAAGTGGACAGAAGTGAGCTGTTCCCCAAACCTTGGTGACTGATTCTGGTCACCAACGCTTGGGTCAGGATCGAAGCACCATGTGCGTGCACACCTGTGAGCAGCAGGATGGGCGGTAGCCTTGCTGGGTGAAGCCCTGGCAGAAGCACAGATCTCTCTTCCAAGGCAAGTCATAGCCTGTGGCCATTCCTAGCCTGGAAGAGCCTGGCCTGCAGACTCCTCGTCACCTGTCACCACAGAGCCCCTAGACTCTTGGATTAGAAGAGACCCAAGGGTCTTGCCACCAGGGTCTCACCTACTTGCAGTTTGGGGCTCCTTGCTGCTCCCCAGGCAGTGTTTGGCCCTGGCTCAGCTCCTCTGCAGCAGAGATCCTCATCATACAACATGACCACAGATCCTGACCAATGTGGTAGCCACTGACCCAGGGTGGCCCTTGGGAACAGCATGTAAGGAGTCCTGGGCCATATGCCATTGGATGGGGTCATAAATAGACCCTTTTCCGCCTTCCCCCCCACCTGCCCCCATAGATCTATGATCCACACACTGGCACCTCAGCCCTGCAGAGCAGTTGCCTGTAGCCCAGGGTAACGACACAAGTGCAGTCGGTTGCAGCTCCACTGTTGCTGAACTTTAAGGTGTCTTAAGTTAGTACACCAAGAAGTAGGTAGGCAGCGATAAAGACCCACAAGGTACAAAGAAGGGACAAATGGTTTTAAAAATCAAGGTTGATAGATCAAGAACAGCTCTTGGTTTCTTGGCAGCCAAGTTAGAAAGGGAAATGTGAAAAAGACCTCACTGTCTATGGAAATCGGTGTTGGAGACCTGGGCCCACTCATGACTTCAACACCAACATTTCCCTGTCACCTGCTGGAGAAGGGCTCTTTTCTTTCTAAGCCTGTGATCACAGAGTGCCAATCTCCACAGCATCTCCGGCAGAATGTACAGAGGGAGATGATCAAGAGATCACCTGGGACCAAGAAGCTCCTTGGGGGTCCCTTGATGCCACTCAGAGGTGGCACTCTCTGATGAGACTCCAGCGGGTACCGGTGGGAGTGTTAAGATTGAGCTATGATGGGTTGGTGCTGTAGCTCAGTGGTAGAGCACTTGCCTCGAACACGTGAGGCACTGGGTTCAATCCTCAGCACCACATAAAAGTATTTTTAAAAATTTAAAAATAATAATAATAATAATATACATGGGAATGGGGATGTTTCTCAGTTGATGGAGTGCTTGCCTTGCATGCACAAGGCCCTGGGTTCAATCCCCAGCACCACACACACACACACACACACACACACACACACACACACACACACAGAATAATAATAATAATAATAATAAAATACACGTACTACACCAAGGCACATCATAATTAAGTTGTTAAAAATCAATTAAAAAATCTTAAAAGCATTTAGAGACAAAAAAAATTCTTTATAGAAAAATGTGATAAAGATGACTCCTGGCAAGATGCAACAATGGAATGACCTATTCAAAATGCAGAAATGAAAAAAGAAACTTTTTTCCAACCTAATATTCAATATTCTGAGAAAATGAAGCAAAAATAAAGATATTCTGAGACAAAAATAGGAAGAATTAATTACCCGTAGACCTGCACTGTAAGAAAAATTAAAGATCAAAGCCTGCACTATAGAGCATCCTCAGCAAAATATTCCAGGAGGAGGAAATGAAAAACAACAATGAAAATCAGCAAAAGGGAGGAACTACACTAAAGGAAAGGCCAATCAAAGGAGAAACCAAGTCAAGTTTAAAACCAAAAATAAACCAAAATGTCTGGAAATACAAATCATATTTCAATAATAACCCTGAATGTAAATAGCCTAAACTCATCAATCAAAAAACAGACTGACAGATTGGATTTAAAATATAAAAAGACCCAACAATATGTTGCCTTCAAGAGAATCATTTCACAGGAAGACATCCACACACTGAAGGTGAAAGGATGGGGAAAAAAAATATACCACTCACATGGACCATATAAACAAGCAGGGGTTTCCATCCTCATATCAGATAAAGTGGACTTCAAACCAAAGCTAGTGAAAAGGGATAAAGAAGGACATTTCATACTGCTTAAGGGAACATACATCGACAAGACATAATAATCATAAATATCTATGCCCCACACAATGGGACATCCATGTATGCCAAACAAACTCTTCTCAAATAGGAGAACAAAAAAGACCACAACACAATAATACTGGGTGACTTCAATATACCTCTCTCACCACTGGATAGATCTTCCAAACAAAAACTAAACAAAGAAACTATAAAACAATATACAATCAATAACTTGGACTTAACAAACATGTATAGATTATTCCATCCATCAAAGAGTGAATAATATACTTTCTTCTCAGCAGCACACATGGATCCTTCTCCAAAATATATCATATGTTATGCCACAAAGCAAGCCTTAGCTAATACAAAAAATAGATACTACCCTGCATTCTAACAGACCATATGGAATGAAATTAGAAATCAGTGATGAAAATAAAGAGAGATACCTGAAGACTAAACAATATGCTATTGAACGAACAATGGATTGTAAAAGACATCAAAAAAGGAGATTAAAAAATACTTAGAGGTAAACCATAACTCCAATACAAATTATCAAAATCTCTGGAACACTATGAAAGCAGTGCTAAGAGGAAAGTTCATTGCATTAAGCTCATTCATTAAAAAAGAAAAAAAAATCAACAAATAAGCAACCTGACATTACATCTCAAAACTCTATAAAAAGAATAAACCAACCCCCAAAGTAGTAGAAGACAAGAAATAATTAAAATCAGGGTGGAAATCAATGAAATTGAAACAAAAGATATAATTCAAAAAATTGACAAAATAAAAAGCTGGTTCTTTGAAAAAATAAATAAAATCGACAAACTCTTAGTCATCCCGACAAAAAGGAGAGAGAAAACTCAAATTTGTGATGAAAACTAAAATTGTGAGGAAAAGGAAATATCACAACACTACTGAAATACAGAAGATAATTAGAAACTATTTTGAAAATCTATACTCCAGTAAAATAGAAAACCTCGAAGATACCAGCAAATTTCTAGAGGCATATGATCAACCCAGACTGAATCAAGAGGACACACATAATTTAAACAGATCGATTTCAAGCAAGGAAATAGAAGACGCCATCAAAAGTCTACCAAGAAAAGCCTGGGACCAGATGGATTCACAGCTGAGTTCGATAAAACCTACAAAGAATTAATATCAATACTCCTCAAATTATTTCATGAAATAGAAAAGACAGGAACCCTTCCAAATTCATCCTACGAAGCTAGTATCATCCTGATATCAAAACAAGGCAGAGATACATGAGGGAAAGAAAGTTTCAGACCAATATTCCTGATGAACATTGATGCAAAAATTCTCAATAAAATTCTAACAAATCACAAACAAAAACATATTTTAAAAAATAGTGCATCATGATCAAGTGGGGTTCATTCCAGTGATGCAAGGTTGGTTCAACATACAGAAATCAATAAATGTAATTATTCATATCAATAGACTTAAGATAGGATTATATGATTATATCAATTGATGCAGAGAAAGCATTTGACAAAATACAGCATCCTTTCATGTTCAAAACACTAGAAAAACTAGGGATAGTAGGAATATACCTCAACTTTCTATGCTAAAAGCTTTCTATGCTAAATCCAAGGCCAACATCATTCTAAATGGAGAAAAATTAGAAGCATTCCCTCTAAAAACTGAAAGACAGGGATGCCCTCTTTCACCACTTCTATTCAACAAAGTCCTTGAAACTCTAGCCACAGCAATTAGACAAAAGAAATTAAAGGGATACAAATAGGAAAAGAAGGCCTCAAATTACCATTATTTGCTGACGACATGAGTCTATCTTGAGAGGATCCAAAAAACTCCACCAGAAAACTTCTAGAATTAATGAATTCAGCAAGTAGCAGGATATAAAATCAATACCCATAATCAATTGCATTTCTATACATGAGCGATGAATCCTCTGAAAGAGAAATTAGAAAAACTACCCCATTCGCAATAGCCTCAGAAAATACTTGGGAATCAACTAGACGTGAAAAACCTCTACAATGAAAACTACAGAACATTAATAAAAGAAACTGAAGAATACTTTAGAAGATGGAAAGATCTCCCATACTCTTGGATAGGCAAAATTAATATTGTCAAAATGGCTATACTATTCAAAGAAATATACAAATTCAGTGCGATTCCAATTAAAATCCCATCATCATTCCTTATAGAAATAGAATAAACAATCATGAAAGTCATTTGGAAAACCAAGAGAACCAAAATAGCCAAAGCAATCCTTAGCAAGAAGAGTGAAGCAGGAGGAATCATAATACCAGATCTTAAACTATTCTAAAAAGCAGTAGTAACAAAATTAGCATGGCACTGGCACCAAAATAGACATGTAGATCAATGGTACATAAAAGAAGACACAGAAACAAACCCACATAAATACAGTTATCTCATACTAGACAAAGGCGCCAAAAACATACTTTGGAGAAAGGATAGCATCTTCAACAAAAGATATTAGGAGAACTGTAAATCCAAATGCAGTAAAATGAAAATAAATCCCTATCTCTCACCATGCACAAAACTCAACTCAAAGTGGATCAAGGACCTAGAAATTAGACCAGAGACCCTGTGCCTAAAAGAGGAAAAAGTAGGCCCAAATCTTCCTCACATTGAATTAGGCCTCGACTTCCTTAACAAGACTCTTAAAATACAAGAAATAAAATCAAGAATTAATGAGTGGGATGGTTTCAAACTAAAGAGCTTCTTCTCAGCAAAATAAACAATCTGTGAGGTGAAGAGACAGCCTACATCGACTTCCTTAACAAGACTCTTAAAATACAAGAAATAAAATCAAGAATTAATGAGTGGGATGGTTTCAAACTAAAGAGCTTCTTCTCAGCAAAATAAACAATCTGTGAGGTGAAGAGACAGCCTACATCATGGGAGCAAATTTTTGCCACAGGCAGGTCAGATAGAGCACTAATCTCCAGAATATATAAAGAACTTAGAACACTTAACACCAAAAAAACAAACAACCCAGTCAATAAATGGGCTAAATTGCTGAACAGACACTTCTCAAAAGATATACTTTCAATCAACAAATATATGAAAAAATGTTCAACATCTCTAGTAATTAGAGAAATGCAAATCAAAACTACTATAAGATTGCCAAAGTAGCAGTTATTAAGAATACAGACAACAATAAATATTTGAGAGGATGTAGGGGGAAAGGGCATACATGAAATCACACGCATTGCTTGTGGGACTGCAAACTGATGCAACCAACCTGGAAAGCACTATTGAGATTCCTTAGAAAACTTGGAATGGAACCACCATTTGACCCAGCTATCCCACTCTCAAAGGACTTAAAAACAGCATACTACAGGAACACAGTCACATCAATGTTTATAGTAGCAAAATTCACAATAGCTAAACTGTGGAACCAACCTAGATGCCCTTCAATAGATGATGGATAAAATAAATATGGCATATATTCACAATGGAATATTACTCAGCAATAAAAGAGAATAAAATCATGGCATTTGCAAGTAAAAGATGGAGTTGGAGAATACCATACTAAGTAAAGTAAGCCAATTCCCAAAAAACAAATGCTGAATGTTTTCTCTCAAAAGTAGATGGTGATCCATAACGTGTGTGTTGGGGGTGGGGGACACAAGGGAAAAATGGAGGAGCTTTGATGAGGCAAAGGAGAGGGGAGGGAAGGGGAGGGGGCATGGGGGCAGGAAAGTTGGTGAAATAAGATGCACATAATTACCCTAGGTACATATATGACTGCACATACTGTGCAATGCTATGTGGTGTACAACCAGAGAAATGAAAAGTTGTAGTGTAATTGTGTACAATGAATCAAAATGCATTCTGTTATATATACCTAATTAAAATAAATAAATTAATTAAATAACAAAAGGAATGTTAAAGATCTATAACATAAGAGATCTTTGAGTATTGAAGAGAAAAGAAAAGAAAAGCAAATGAAAACGCAGAGCTACATAAAAACTCTATACAAAGACTGTATAAGTGGAGGGGACAGAGCTTAGTGGTAGAGTACTTACCTAACATGAAGTAGGCCTGGGTTCAATCTCTAGTACAAGGGGGAAAAAGGGTCATATGAGTAACATATGTACAAGTAAACCAAGAAGACTTTTCTTCATTGGTTTAATTTCTTTAAAAGAAATTGAGCTGGGTGCTGTGGTGCATGCCTGTAATTCAAGTTACTCGGGAGGCTGAAGGAGCAGTGCAAGTTTGAGGCCAGCCTTGGTATTCAATAAGACCCTGTCTCAAAATAAAAAATAAAAAGGTGGGGGATGTGGCTTAGTTGCAGAGCACTAAGTCAGTAGTAATCACCCCCAGATTAAAGAAAAGAGAAAGCAAAAACAAAGTTGAGATTCACAGCAAATGGAGAAGTAAAATTTTAGGACAATAGCATAAGCAGAAGGTTGGAAAAGAGAAAATGCAATTACTATAAAATTCTTATTTTATATGGCAAGTAGTATATTATTTAAAGGTAGATTATGGTAAGATAAAAATGTATGTTGAAAACTAAGCAAACAGAAAGAAAATAAAACAAGGTCAACAGTAGATAGAAAATGAAAAAAAATAAAATGCAAATTGGAAAGAGGGCAGCAAAAGTAGGAAAGGGAGACAAGAAATATACGGGACATGTAGAAAACAAATAGCAAGATGACAAGACATCATTATATAAAGTTAAATTTAAATTGTCTAAGAATCAGAATGGAAAAATATAGGAGGCAATTATTGATTATCTAAAAGAAATCCAACTTAAATATAAAGACCCAGACTGGCAAATGTAAAAGTACACAAAATGTTACTTCATCTAGATAATAAACTTTAGAAAGAGTACACTATTACTATCAAGGTAGATTCTTCTTTCCACTCTGAGACCATGAAAAAGGGACCTCCTAAGGGTAAAGGACAGTGAGGAAAATCTCATTCTTTTCTGTTTTCTCTTGCCCCAGTCGGAAGCAAAAACAACATAGGTAACGGAAACAGTAGCAGAGGCTGGGCAGACACCTGAAACTCTGAAGAAGGGGAAATCTGATCAAAGGTGTTGAGGTAGCTAGCATACACCTGTAATCCCAGCAACCTGGGAGGCTGAGGCAAGAGGATCACCAAGTTCAAAGCCAACCTCAGAACTTAGTGAGACCCTGTCTCAAAATTAAAACATAAAAAGGGCTAGGGATGTGGCTCAGTGGTTAAGTGCCTCTTGGTTCAATGTTCAATCCCCGTACCAAAATAAAACGGTACTGTGGTTTCATGAGCTTAAGGTAAATCCTCTTACTTTTTTTCTGCTTTTACTTTCAACTGCCTGGAATTAGACAGACACAAATGCAGAAATGAATGACAGAGGTCAGTCATAGAAACTTAGAGAGACCCTGTCTCAAAATAAAAAATGGAAAAGAAAGGGGATATAGGTCAGTGGTAAAGCACTCCTAGGTTCAATCCCCAGAAAAGACAAGAAAAAGAAAAGCAAGAAGAAAAATGAAAAGGGAAGCCACAGACCAAGAGAAAATACTTACAAATAATATACCTGATAAAGAACATGTGTCCAGAATATATAAAGAAGGTGTAACTAAATAAAAAGGCAAACACGCTTGTTTAAAAATGAACAGGAGATTCTAAAGAAATTTCACTAAAATAGTTACTCAAATCAAATGAACACATGAAAGGATATTCAATTTCATTAACTTTTAGGCAAATAAAAATTAAAGTCACAATGATATATTTCTATGCACCTACTAGAATGACTAAAATTAAACAAATGAGCATACCAAATATGGGAAGGATACAAAAAAAACCCTGAACTCTCAGACTGTTGGTAGTAAAAGTAAAATCACTTTGGAAAAGTTTGGTAGCTTCTTAAAAATCAAACATACAGGGGCTGGGGTCGTGGCTTAGTTGCAGAGCACTTGCTTTGCTCTGGGTTCGATCCTCAGCACCATATAAAAATAAATAATCAAACAACAACAACAAAAAAAAAACTTCACATACCATAAGCCATGCCAATCCTGGGTTTTTCTTTCTTTTTTTTAAAAAAAAAAAAAAAAGAAAGAGAGAGAGAAAATTTTTTAATGTTTATTTTTTAGTTTTCGGGCAGACACAACATCTTTGTATGCGGTGCTAACGATCAAACCAGGGCCCCACGCATGCATGCCAGGCAAGCGTGCTACACAGCTTGAGCCACATCTCCAGCCCCCTGGGTTTTTATTTCTAACAAACATAAAAGACTATAAACAAGTGTTCATGGCAGCTTCATTTATAATCCCAAAACTGAAAACACCACAAACATCCATCCATCAACTGATGAATGGATAAACTGTGGTATATCCATATCAAGGAATACCACCTGGCAATTAAACAAAATGAAGTACATTCATAAACTCTGAAACCTGGATGACTCTCAAACATATTACACTAATTGAAAGAGACACTAAAAACAAAATACAAAAAAAAACAAAAACCCTACAAATTATAAGATTCTATTCACATGGAAAAAAAAGGCAATTTTTAAGAAATAGAAAGCATATTAGTAGATGCCCAGAGCTGGGGGTGAAAGTGTGGATTAACTGCAAACAGACCCAAAGTAACCCTCTAGGATAATGTAAATGTTCTAAAAAAGTACTGAATTGTTTCACAATTCTATAAACAGATTTACATTACTGAACTGTATCTTACATGAGAGACCTACATGGTATGTAAACTATACCTTTAAAAAAGCTTTTTTAAAAATGAAGCATATGAAGAAAATAGACAAACCAAAAATTGGGAAATAGTTAATACATAAAAGCAAGAACAGACTAGTTTCCCAAATATGTAAAGACTACCTACAAAGTCAATTTATAAATGTTAAATATCCCAAGTGGAAAATGAACAAAAGAAATGAACCAGAATTTTATAGAGTAGGAAACCACCCATAAACATGTAAAAGCAACTTCCTCACTTTAATAATCAGGGAAATGTTAATATCACAATAAGATTTTATTTCAGTTACCATAGAGGCAAAAATGCTTTCAACCCAGTTACTTCTAAGAATCGATCCTACAAATCTGTTTGTGCAAGGCCACAAATACATATGTACAAAGACAGTACTGGAGAGTAATATATGAATATATAGACTGAAACAGCAGCTCAGGAGGCTGAGGCAGGAAGATCATGAGTTCAAAGACAGTATCAGCAATTTAATGAGGTCATAAGCAACTCAGTGAGACCGAGTATCTACATAAAACACACACAAAGGGCTGGGAATGTGGCTCAAGCGGTAGCGCACTCGCCTGGCATGCGTGCGTGCGGCCCGGGTTCGATCCTCAGCACCACATACCAACAAAGATGTTGTGTCCGCCAAGAACTAAAAAATAAATATTGAAAATTCTCTCTCTCTCCTCTCTCACTCTCTCTTTAAAAAAAAAAAAAAAAAAAACACAAAAAAAAAAGGGGGTTGGGGAAATGGCTCAACATCCAACTAGGCAACTGTCTATAGTAGTTCTCCTCATTTGAAATATTTTCCTGGAAAGTTGTTTAAGATTTTAAAAAATAAAAGTCAACTGTGAACGCAATCATAATTCTCAAGAAAAAATAATCCCAAAATGCAACCACACTTGAATACACTGATATTTATTGTAGAAATGGTAGTATTCCTTAAAATACACATATCTACATATCTAATTCACCTTAAAAAGCAATGCAAGAAGAGCCAATTATCTAAATACATAATAGTAGTCTAAGCATAAAAACTCAGGTTTAATTCCTATTTCATAGAGAAATCTTAATAGCTCCATATGATAACCAATAAAGCTATGGCTAAGAAGACATAAAAGCCTAAACAACAGTCAACTTTTTAGAGCAACCCAGGTAATTTGATAGAATCTATAATATCAGATTGAATGTTCTAAACGTATTTTTTTTATACTGGGAATTGAGTCCAGAGCCTTACAAATGCTAGGCAAGCACTGAGCTGTATCTCCAATCCTTTTTAATTTTACTTTGACATAGTCTCATCAAGTTGTCCAGGCTGTTCTACAACTTGCAATCCTCCTGCATTATTCCTCTAGAGTAGTCGGGATTATAGGTGTGTACTACCTCTCTGGGCTCGACTCCTAAGTTCTATAAAATATTCCTGTCATATATGATTTAGGAAAAATATTAATTTGGACCTGAAGTTAGAAATGAAAATAAAATAAATGACTAATCTGGTCAGATTAAATTATCATGAAAATAAAATAAAATAATATGTATGAAAACAATATATAAATCTAAGACATTAGTTTATCATGTCGTATGACATCCTAAAACAAAGATAAAGAACTCAAGTTGGCAGAAAAAAGCTTTAGCAAATAAATAAAGGGTTGGAAGGATTGCTCATCATATACTATTTGAGATAATTTTGCTAGACTACAGAATTTGCTATAAACCTGCCCTATGAACCCTTAAAATCTAGCAATAGAATCCAAAAATCTTACCACATCCAACATACCAGGAGTATGAAGTCAATAATCCTACTTAGGCTTATAAATTTAAGTAGAAAAATGAATAAAAATAGAAAGATTGAGTAGGTAATAAGTTTCAGCAGAATTTAACAGATTGATTTAATTTAAAGAGCCAAATTACAGTGAGTTCAAAAAATACACAATGCATTCCTAAATACATGTATGAAGACACAAATGGTATGACTCTACTTTGTGTACAACCAGAGGTATAAAAAATTGTGCTCTATATGTGTAATATGAATTGAAATGCATTCTGCTGTCATATATAACAAATTAAAATTAAAAAATTAAAAACCCATATATATATATTTCTGGTAATAATACATATTAGATATTTAGTAATATATTCATCTAATACATTACTTAATTCGCAAATAACCAAACAGTAAGTGAAAAGGTGAAAGAATTATATGCAAATAAGTTCCTGTATTTTTGTAAAAAAAAAGAAAAGTATTAGTTAATTTGGCTACCTTCGGTCCTGAAACTGGGTGGATGGTATTTTTGGCAGATAACAGATGAGGAAAAGTATTCTGGAATGCAAATGCAGAGGAGACAGGATAAGGAATCCCACAGCTTGGGTAAGTCAGCCTACTATCAACCTAAAAATAAAAACAAGAAAATGATTAAGGATAACAAATAATTCCAAATAGTTTCTCTTATCCAGGAGGCATTATTGTCTGCTAATTATAGTTAAGAGTGCTGTCTTGGGCTGGGGTTGTAGCTCAGTTGGTAGAGCGTTTGCCTTACATGTGTGAGGCACTGGGTTCAATCCTTAGCATCACATAAAAACAAATAAATAAAATAAAGGTATGTCGGTCTACAACTAAAAAAATATTAAAAAAAAAAAAAGAGTGCTATCTCTGAGGCCAATTTTATCATGACACCATAAAACTCTGCTTCAAACTAAATTAAAACAAAAATCCTACTGGCCAGGCACAGTTGCACATGCCTATAAATCACAGCAACTGGAGAGACTAAGTTAGGAGGATTGCACGTTTGGGGCCAGCCTCAGCAACTTAGTGAGACCCTCAGCAACTTAATGGACCATCTGGGGATATAGCCCAGTGGTAAAGCGTCCCTGAGTTAAATCCCCAGTATCCCCATCATTAAATCCCCACCCCCATCATTCCCCCACAAAAAATAAACCACTGAACTGAACTATCTTGGATCACTCCAGGTTTCCTGACATGGAAGGTATTAGGAAGGACAGTGAGTCATAAATAAATAGCCCAATCAGGGATAAAATAATAATTTGCTTCCAAACTGAGTAAAAACAAGATTAATATTCTTAAATAGGGTAACTGAGGCAATTATTTACTTTCCACTAATCTTCTATATGGTAGCATCACCATTAAACAACAGACATGAGAAAAAAAGCTAATTTTTTAAAAGGTCACTTGAAACACAAATCTTGAGAAGCAACTCTGTAGCTCTGTGGGAGAGCATTAGCTTAGCATGCTTGAGGCCCTGGGTTCAATTCCATGCAACACACAATAAAAATAATAATCAAAAAGCAACTGTGGGGCTGGGAATGTGGCTCAGGCGGTAGCGCGCTCGTCTTGCATGTGTGCGGCCCAGGTTCGATCCTCAGCACCACATACCAACAAAAATGTTGTGTCCGCCGAGAACTAAGAAATAAATATTTTTAAAAATTCTCTCTCTCTCTCTCTCTCCTCTCTCTCTCTCCTCTCTCACTCTCTCTTTAAAAAAAAAAAAAAAGCAACTGTGTACACCAGTGTCTATACAACATAAACATCCTTCTCACAGTTATTTATCTTCAGTCATTCAGGTTAAGCCTATAAATTTTTTTCAAGTTTGTAATTCAGGTCCAGGTACTTCCTTATGCGCCATTTCCCAATTTAACAGCAATCCTTTTTCTGTTTTAGACGCTAAGTACAATTTATCAGAGTGGATTAAAAATTCAAATAGGTGCCAGGTACAGCGGTACCCGCTTGTAATCCCAGCAGCTTGGGAGGCTGAGTCACAAGGATTGGGAAAAAGCCAGCCTCAGCAAAAGCGAGACACTAAACAACCCTGTCCCTAAATAAAATACAAAAACAGGGCTGCGATTGTGGCTCAGTGGTACCAAAAAAATAATAATAATAAATAAAATTCAAATGCTTATTTGAATTTTATGTTTTATGTTTTCTGCCAATGCCCTCCAGTCAGAGAGCATAAGAAAAACACCCAAAGGTATAAAAACTATATTTATTAACTCCTTGAAATGAAGGAAACTGCAGACCTTTAGGAACCCTGGGGAGTTTCAGTAACAGTGTGCTAAAAAGGATTTATTTATTGGATCCAGGCACATCGGGCAATTTAAGTGAAAGTTTAGGAAAGTGGAAATTTGCTATGGATTCAATGCTATTAGGAAGTAAGGAAAAATGTATGACTGGATACCTAAATAAATCCCACCTAATAAAGGAGGGGGAATGCATGAAGGCTAAAGCTATAACTGGTTCAAAAAGTAACAGTCATCCATATTAGTCAGGATTCAACGATGCTTGACCATCTTTGTGGTTTAGCAATGTAGATATTTTAATCTATGTGGACATGATTTACAAAGTATTCTCATTTTGTCTTGATTCATCATGTGTATAGAGTGACCTTGTCTGATGTTGATATTCTGTGAAATTGTGTTCAACAGGAGAGCCTAAGGCTTACTTATGAGTATTAGGCAAGTTTCTGGTAGCACCAAGACCTAGCTACATGATAATACTGAGACACCTTTTGCATATAAAGAGCTGCTTTTCTTATTCTCCCCTCTTATTCCTTGCCCAGAAAAAGCAAATGACCCAATTCTGGAAATTAGAAAGCTTATATCTCAAGAGTTTATTCTAGCCTCTAGAGCTGATAAGCCTAACAGAACCTTCTTTTCTCATCCCTGCCCCCACTTTTTTCTTTTGCAGCTAGAATTCAGTTGAGTTTTTTTTCATTATAGTTGCACACTTGAACCCAAACCCTGAATTTTTTTCTTCTTAAAGTCATCTAAATGTTTTGAGGGTGTGTCCATGTATACATGTTTTAAAGTTTTTAGCATATCTGGCATTACTTTGGTACGTTCAAAAATGATTGCTATACCCAGTGAAATCTTACAAAGAAGTGTGCCCTTGAAATACAGCCTCTTTGTTAAGAGCAAGTTTGCCTATGTCCCACTTCCAAGGGCAGCTTATACTGTTCTTCAAGTAGGACTTCAGACTGTGTTAGTGCCAGCATCTTAAGTCAGAGATTTCTAACAAACTGGGAATACTTCTGTTCAGGAAAGTCACTAATACCTTACCACATTCAGGTTAGGAGAAATTCCACTTCTGATTGTGTTGTTGCTAGAATGTGCAGGAGGAGTGGTAGAAGGTCCCAACACATCTTGCTTTCTCACTAGCTGATTTTCATTTAGTTCTTTATTTAACCATGTGATTACTTAGAAAACAAAAAGGTAAAAAAAACTTGACAGTTTTTAGTTTTCTAATCATTTTAAATGTTTAAATACCTTAAGCTTTTTAAGTTTTTACAACTGACATCACAGCTGAACAACATTGGTTCATCTAAACTTTTACAATCAGATTCTTATTTTATTCTCTTACTCTAAGAAGCACATATTTCTGCTCCTCTATCTTAAGAGGTTTTGCTTCTAAAATGGTATCTTACAGTTTTATTAAAGTTCACAATTTTATGTATGATACCCAGTTCTACCAACTGAGAAAATGCTAATGAAAAAAAAATCTTATAATTCAAATAATTCATGTTACCACTATTAGGTTAACAGCAATATTAAAAAAAAAAAAAGAGTAGTGAGGAATCTAAACAGTAAATTACAGGCAATATTTTCAACACCATTAGTTTTGGGTCACTGACACATAATACAGTTTTTGTTTTAACAATAATTTTTCTATAGGCACCAGATAATATAATTTACTACAGCAAAGACATTAAGCTTTATTTAAAGGAGAAATTTTCATATAAAGCACAATCTGAATTTACCTATATTTTAATAAATTCAAATAAAATTTCCAGCTTAAGAATAAAAAACTCATTTACATAAAAATATAATATACTTACACTTTTCATTATTTTTTAGAAGTTGTTTGCTTTCCTCAAGTTTTTGAACTGTAGCTTCTAACTGTTCTTGTAATTTGCATACCTGAAACGTCAATCCTCATAGTAAGTCAAACAAAATAAAGGTTAAAAGTTGAAGAAACTATTACTAAACTAAGTGATTAATACTAATACTATTAAATGAGAATAAAGGAATTAGCTCAACTATGTGATCAAATATTTAGGTGTATGTGTGTATATACATAAACTCACACACATAATGACAACTACCCATATATTCTGATCATAAATGAGCAATTAAGATATCTGAGTTATAACTAACTTTTCAAACTGAAATAGGTTATTAACATCTGTTGAATGTAGATGTGTTTTTATGTCTAAGAAGAATAAATGAAATAAGGCCAAAGCCCATTCTCTACTATAAAAAAACAGAAATTTTAAAAATAGTATCTGAAGAAGTTTACTATACTTTGTAAACAAAATAGTAACAAAAAAATATTAATTACCTCTTGCTCCTTAACTCGAAGAGACTGTCCAACATCTTGTAGTTCCTTTTGTTCCTTTTGTAATTTTTCCTCCTTCTCAGCCAAGAGTTTTTCTTGCTGAACAGTAACTGTATTCTTCAGTTTCAATTTGCCCATTAGGGTTTTCAAATCTCCTTGTAACTTCTTAATAATTTCATTTGCCTGTAAAAGAGCTTCATATGTAAATCTCTACAATCCAATAAACTATCAACATTCTATTAATTTTTAAAACAAACCTTCAGAAGTTCTGCTGATAATGATTTTATCGTAGTTTCAAGTTTTCCCAGTTGTACCTGATTCTTCTCACCACTTTCTTCTAAAGCCACCTGATTTTTTTTTTAAAGACATGAATAATTAGGGCATTTATGTTTGTTGATAAAGCATCACTCTAAATGTGGTCATCAATTTTTTAGAAAAAATTTAAAGACCTTTTGTTCCTGGATTGTATCAAATGCTTCTTTTGTTCTTAAAACAAGTTGGTCTTTATCCTTGATTTCTTGTTCTAAAACTGCCACTTTTGTTTGTAGCTGATTAATATGCTTTTCTTTCTCATGGCATTCAGCATCTAACGTAGAATTCTCTCTTTGCAAAGAGAGGACTTCTTGCTTAGTTCGTTGCAGCTCCTAAGGGTAGAAAAACAGAAATTACACATTATGACAAAAAGGAAACTAGCTAGTCTGGTAATAATTATGTTTTAAACATAATTAAGATATTGAAAATATCAAAAATGTACTTAATAATTTTAAAATTGTAATAGATATTTTCTTTAAAAGACATAAAAATCTCCAATGGTATGTATGAATTATAGACTTGCTATATGATTATAATAAAATACATGAGTAATTCTATAATATCAAAGTAAAAAAAAATCCCAATTTATAAATAAATTACTACAACTTTTAAAAACATTTAACAAGAGTATTGTGATATCTTCCCAACTTGTTTCAAAAGTAGCCACGGGTGACAGCTATGAGTTAGTATTTTTCTCTGTTGCTTATGGTGCTTTTTTCCCCACCTCCTCAAAAAAAAAAAAAACAAAAAAAGCTCATACTGCTCAGTAGTTTTTCTGGTGCCAGGGATTGAACCCAGGGCTTCATGGATGTAAGGCAAGCACTCTACTATCCAGTCATATCCCCTACTCAATTTTATGATCTACCTTCTCCCCATATTACAAATATCTTTTCACCTCAATAAATGTTTCTGGACTTTCTGTTTGTTCACACTCTAAAACAAAAATAGGCAAATGATAATCATTAGAAATAGATTTTTAAAAAATCTACAGACCACTTCTCAATCAGCTAATATCAACCCGATTGTAGCTAGTACACAAAAATCTACTATGTAGTATTCTTAGTTACAGTTTCTAACAAAAATTTTAAAGACTTTTTGTGTGTGTGTGTGTGATACTGTGGATGGAGCACAGGTCTTTGCACATGCCAGGCAAGCACTCTACCTTGGCCACACCCCTAGTCCTAAAAGATAATTTTATAGTATTATACTATGATGGTTTTAGGAGCACAAAATTTGACATCAGATCAATTTGAACTCAAACTGGGGCTTACCTATAATGTGATCTTGGGAATAACTTAACCACCCTAAGTCTCCATTCTCTCATTTATAAAACAGAAATCATAAACAAATGCTTCGTAAATTATTTCATTTAATCTTCACAAGAATCCTTATATAAATTGCCTAACATTGACTGGCACAAAGTAGATACTCAGATAGTAGTAATTATTAGTTAAGAGTATTAATATCTAAAAATGTAGTTTTAAATAATTAGGTAACTGAATACTCAGAGATTAAAAAAAAAGTTCCCAAGCCTCATAATTTGTAAGCATTTTGCAAATCTTGGAAGAAATACTTTGGTTTGGATCATATTAAAAAAAAAACAACATAATGAAGACTATTAATATACTATCCAATTTCAGGTCTGAGATAGAAAAAATTATATAGCATTATAATGAAGCAATTAGACTCCCAGTGCACCGTGCATGAAGTATGAAATGTTTTACTAACTATCATAAAAGGTCAAAGGGTGTAGGTGAAAATAACTGGACATCTATTGTCAAGGCAGAACTCTTGAGGATCTGAACATAAAATCAGTAAATCTTTAGAGCTTCTTGGCATAACTGACTACTGAAATTAAGTCTGGTTCTCTTTGCTTTTAAATACAATAAACTAAAGATATCTACAAGCCAGGGGCTGGAGATATAGCTCAGTTGGTAGAGTGGTTTTCAAATCTCCTTGTAACTTCTTAATAACTTGCATGCACAAGGCCCTGGGTTCAATCCCCAGCACCATATTAAAAAGAAAGAAAAAAAAGAAATAAGAGGTATCAAAAATATCTACAAGCCAAGCACAGTGGTGTATACCTCAAGCCCTAGCTATTTGGGAAGCTGAGGCCAAAGGATCATTTGAGATAAGGCGCTGAAGACCAGCCTCGGCAACATAGTGAGAACCTATCTCAAAAAAAAAAAAAAACAACTACATATACTTTCTGATAACTCATGTGATAATAATGTATAATAATGCTAGGTAAGAAACTATCATCTGTTCCAAAACATCAACAAATATGCTATGACAACCAGGATTTTAAAACTTCTCTGAGGGGCTGGGAATGTAGCTCAGTGATAAGAGTCTTTGCCTCGCATGTCTGATGCCCTGAGTTCAATCTGTAGCATGCAAAAAAAAAAAAAAAAAAAAAAATTGGTGTTTGAAAGAACAAAGTAGTACCAAAGATAGGCAAATAATACATGGATTTCAATGCTCATTCTTCCTTAGGTAAGTTATTTAACCCCTCTGTAACTTATAAAACAGGGAAAATAACAGCACCAAAAGAATTTTAAGAATTGAGTGAAGGTACACAAAGCACTCAAGTAGTAACCATCACATATTAAATACTTGGTAAACATTAACTATTATTACCTTTACCATTATCACTACTATTATGGAACACTAAGCCTCATATAATTGTCTGATATATTATGTAGGCTGAAGGAAAGAATTAGCCCTGGCACACTGAATACCCCATGAGATAAAGACACTACTATTAAAAATATACTGAAAAATTGGGGCAGGGGCTGTGGCTCAGTGGTAGAGCACTTGCCTAGCATATATGAGGCACTGGGTTCGATCCCTGGCACCACATAAAAATAAAAACAAATAAAATAAAGGTATTTTGTCCATCAACAACTAAAAAAATCTTTTTTAAAAAATATATACTGAGGGCTGGGGATGTGGCTCAAGCGGTAGCGCGCTTGCCTGGCATGCGTGCGGCCCGGGTTCGATCCTCAGCACCACATACCAACAAAGATGTTGTGTCCACCGAGAACTAAAAAATAAATATTAAAAATTCTCTCTCTCTCCTCTCTCACTCTCTTAAAAAATATATATATATATATTTTTTTTTTCAGTATATATATATATATATATACTGAAAAATCAGAAAGATGTGCCAAAGAACTGCTCCTCTAGGTCCTAACTAAAGATATCCAAGCCTACCTCAATTCTGTCTGAGTTAGCTCTTTTTATCAAATTTCAGTCATTTTGCATTTATCTGAAATGATTATCCTAACTCCATAAAAAATCTTTGTGGTACATCCAGAGAACCCCATCCACACAAGTAATATAAGTAACCAAATTAAAATAAAGTGACCAAATTAAAACACTCTTTTAAATTAGGATGCAAGGATGCAGGGGTAGAAGCCAACATACCTCTTCAACACCAGAAAGTTTTGCTTTAAGTTCTCTAATACTGGAGTCTCCTTTATATTTCCTTTCAGTTAGGTCTTTATTAAGTGCCTCTAACTCTGACAATCTGTTCTGTAGCTGGTGGATATTTCGTTGATGGAGGATTTCTAAATCTTTTTTCTGTTGTTCATGCTGCTGTTGATATTGAACTTGTACCTATTATTGAATAAAAATAAATGAAAAAAAATCACAAATATATGTAAAGATTGAAGAAAAATAACCCCAATTTCTTCTTTAAAGTTATTAGGTTTCCTGTTTTTAAAAAGGTCTATTTTCTATTATGGTTTTCAAGAAGGAGAAAGTAGGGGCTGGGGATGTGGCTCAAGCGGTAGCGCGCTCATCTTGCATGCGTGCGGCCCGGGTTCGATCCTCAGCACCACATACAAACAAAATGTTGTGTCTGCCGATAACTAAAAAATAAATATTAAAAATTCTCTCTCTCTCTCTCCCTCTATCACTCTCTCTTTAAAAAAAAAAAGAAGGAGAAAGTACACCAATAAAAGCAAATCTACCATTGTGATCTTGTTCAGAATTTCTACTTCTCTTAAACTCACGTTTGGAAGTAATGATCATTAAGTTAAGGGAAGAATGATATATGATTAAGTAAAAAAAGAAAACAAAAAAATATATATCTAGTATGAACATATTTGCACTAAAGAAAAACTAGTACATAAGAACATTGTTCTTGCTTAAAGCACCGCAGTATTGTTTCAGTTCTTAACAATCAGTATATACATATATGTTTTATAATGGAAAAATATCTGTAACTGTAAAAATGGCCAGGTTTAATCACTGGCCCAATCTCATAGTCAGCAGTTACATTTTATCAACTATAAAATGTGAACATAGTTGTAATGATGCAATCTCTGATGCCTGTTCCAATCATACCACACTATCTATTAATGAACACTATCAAATTCAAAAATATTTTTAAAAAGAAAGCATATTTTTTTGATTTTGAAAGATATATACATTCTTAAAGGCACATTGGGTATTACAGATAACATAATCCTATACAAGGAGTCATTCTTAAATATTTAGGAATATTCCTTTCTTGTCATTTATATATTCATATTAACACCCCACATTTATGCACAATATACATAATCAAATTTATGAAACAAAATCAAGATATGTACACAATTTAACCATATTTTTTATTCTTGTACAATTTACATGTTCTCCCTTTGTAAATATTTCATGCCATGGCTACTGATAATTCACCTAACCCCTGCTCCAATATAGACATTTTAGTTTCCAGTTTTTCACAATTACAAGTAAAACTGTATTAATCACAGATCTGAAATCCAAAATCAAAATTAGTTTCTCATAATCAAATTACAGATTGGAGAATATAAACAACAACAACAAAAAAAAACTAATAAAGTTACAAGACTGGCCAGGTGTGGAGGCTCACGAATGTAATCCCAGAGATGCAGGAGGTTAGCAAGTTCAAGGGTAGCCTCAGCAATTTGGCAAGGTACTAAGCAACTTAGTAACACCTGTCTCAAAAAAATAAAAAGGGCTGAAGATGGAGCTCACTGGTAAAGCACCCATGGGTTCAATCTCCAGTACCAAAATAAAAATAAAAATAAAAAATAACATTGCAGAAAACTTGTTCCCATTCAAATTCTTATCAGTAGTGCAGGAGAAGTCCTCTTTCATAAAATATTCTGAGACTCTTACAATTACTACTTTAGGGAGTCCCTCATTTTTGGAGAGAAAGGGCAAATGACATAAAAACCAGAAAGGAGCCCATATAAAAATGAAAATACCATCATGTAAAATACTGAACAAGTAATCATGAAAAAAAAAAAACTAGAATAAGCCTATCAAGACATTAAAGACAATCAATAGAGGACAAGTGCAGTACAAATAATGATTTTATTGTGGTCCTTTTCTAAAGAAAAAAAAAAGAATGAGTGATAGGATTACAAAGTATATATTTATTTACTTCTGAATCATTTGAACTTTTTAGAAAAAAAATTAAGAAAAATCATTTCCATTTGGAAGACTAATCTTTGGCAGGATAGCTTCAGGAAAACAATAAAACCCAATGAAAAAGGGATAATTTGTACAGGTAGAAGCATATATGTCAAAAGAATATCTTATGGGGGGTGAGTAGGGAACAATGGAGGAATTTTGGATTGGACAGAGGGGAGGGAGGGAGGGAAAGGGGACAGGAAAGATGGTGGAATGAAATGGACATTATTACCCTATATACATGTATGATTACACAACCAGTGTAATCATACATGTATATAGGGTAATAATGTGCACCATGCACAGCCAGAGGAATGAGAAGTTGTGCTCCATTTGTGTACAATGTGTCAAAATATATTCTGTCATGTATAACTAATTAGAACAAATTAAAAGACTATCCTATATAGTCTTAGGGCACACAGTAGTTTTAGGAGAACATGAGATGCAGAAAATTATTTGGGGGATGGATTTATAAGAATCGAAAAACAAACATTAATAGAAAATTCTATGAAAAAGAAAAGTAAATAAGTAGGATCAAGAAAATAATACAGGACTGGGGCTGTGGCTCAGTGGGTTCAACCCTTAGCACCACATAAAAATAAATAAACAAAATAAAAGTATTATGTCCATGTATAACTAAAAAAAATTTTTTTAAATAATAATAATACATAAAAGAAGGATGATTCTACTTGTTGCTAGGACTTTCCTCACAGAAAATCTACTATTAATATAAAGAAATCATTGTAAAAACAATTAAGACAACTCATATATTGCTTTCTTTTAAATATTTTTTTAGTTGTAGATGGACACAATACCTTTATTTATTTATTTTTATGTGGTGCTGAGGATCAAACCCAGTGCCTCACGCATGCCAAACGAATGCGCTATCACTGAGCCACAAACCCAACCCAGTATATATTGTTTTTTAAAAGCATGAGAAATAAGTATGAACAGGCAAAACTAACCAATAATGACAGAAGTCAGACAAGTGATGACCTCCTACAAGAGTATTAGATAAGTCAGGAAAGCACATGGGGGAACCCAGACGGGTAGTACAATTTTCCAAATCTTAATTTTGGTGAAAGTTACACATAAAAAAAATCATCTGTACTCTCAAGTGCAAACATCTGGTAAAGTGAATAAAAAATTTTAGTATTAAAAAAGCTATAAAACAGGGGCTGGGGATGTGGCTCAAGCGGTAACGCGCTCGTCTTGCATGCGTGCGGCCCGGGTTCGATCCTCAGCACCACATACAAAGATGTTGTGTCCGCCAAAAAACTAAAAAATAAATATTAAAAAAAATTCTCTCTTCTCTCTCTCTCTTTAAAAAAATAAAATAAATAAAAAAGCAATAAAACGGAAGAAAGAAGTCATACTACAAAGCAATAGAAAATGATAATTACACAACAAAAGGGAACAAAAGATATTAAAAGGTAATCTCAAAACAAAAATCATCAAAAGTCATGTTAAAGGTTGCTTATATTCCCTCTAAATCTAAGAAATGTAAATCAAAACAAAGTACTACCATGATACCGATCAGGTTTCAAATAAGAAGGTTAATAATAATAATAATAATAATGATGATGATGAAATAATTATCTTAGGGATTATATTTAGTATGACTTTTTTGAGTGGCAAATTTACAGTATCCCTCAATATTTTATATAGCTATATTGCAATCTCAACAAAGAATGTCCAATGCACTATTGTTCGTAATAGCCAAAATATCAAAGCAGTTATATATCCCCCAGTAAGTAGATAACATTATATTCAATGAATACTATGCGGCCACTAAAAAGTAATATCTGAACTGATAGAATTATCTTATGCAAAGTGAAAAAGGCTATAATCTTTTTATCTAATAAGACTTTAATTGTACAGAACAAAATTAAACTCACCATGTGTGCACATATATCTATAATTATAATTTGCATTAGTATAAATAAATATTTATAAGTCACATATTATTTACACATGCAGAGAAAAGTTCAGAAAAATCACATCAAAATGTTTATAAATCATCTTTTAGTTTAAGTTTGAAAGATAAACTTTCAATTTTTATATACTTCATAATGGTTGAACAATTTAAAGCAAGCATTTATTACTTTTATAATTAACAAAATCAACAGCAATAAAAATTTATTTTTCCAGTTCCTTCTAATATTCTTACCTGTAAAGCCTTTTCCTTCTCATTCGTCAGTTCCTGAGAATGCTTATTTGTCAATGATGCTGTGTGTGATTCCCATTCATTCCGTAACTTTTCTAATTCTTGTATTTTTTCTGATAATGTCTATATTAGAATTTGGTACAAAATATTAAGATAATCTCCTGAATATTTTACACTTCTGAATAACACACAGTAATACTTAAAAGGGTATTAAAGAAAGTGAAATTTCAACTTGTCAAGACATACTCAAACCTTTTTTATATTTTTATATTTGATGTTTTGTATTCGAGGGAATCAAGATTAGAATAAAAGGAATTTTAGAGCTCAAGTGGTCCAAAATTAAGCTTAATTATCTTTAATTAAACTTTTAATTATCTAGCACTTAGCCTGGAATGGTGGCACACTCCTGTAAACTAAGCTTCTGGGAAAACTTGAAAGAGAAAGACTGAAAGTTCAAGGCCAGACTGGGCAACTTAGCAAACCCTGTCTTAAAATAAAAAGGGCTGGAAATGTAGCTCAGTGGTAGAGTGCCCTTGGGTTTAATCTCCAGAAGCATTCTGGTATTAAGAAGTAAAGCAACCTAGGTGGAACACTCAAGTCATAAAGAGGAGTTAATTTCTTATACATACAATGCAGTAACATGATCCCTAGTATTTTCTGCCTGAAGCCATGCAGCTTATCAGGTAATTTGGGGAAAATGTGTCAATTTAAAGGACCAATGGCAAAAATGCAGTAGCTACAACTGAAATGAGATGAAGCCCAGCAAAGGAATTAATTCTAACCATAAGGGAAGGTAGTTTAGAACATAGGAACTGAAAAGCCATTTTAAGTCAAAGAAATGAAGTGAATAAAAGGAGAGAAAAGAACTAATATATAATAGAAACTAAATATCTTATTTCATGAAGAATTACAGAAAGCATGTCATATTGGAGATGATAGAAGTTTTTAGTGGAATTAAGTAAAGGAGAAAGCATGACATTAAGGAAATTAGTAGGTGAAAGGTAGCAAAAAGCAGGGGAAATTCAATGGTAAAATACTTTGAAAGAAAATATAAAGCATGGACTTAATTCAAGAAGCAATTAAGAATCAATATCTGACTGACTTACAAAGACAAAGACATTTTGACTTTCAAAGTGAAATATGAATTACCTTTTGTGTCAAGTTCAGTTGTCTAGTAACATCATCTAGTGATTGTGTCAATGATAATATTTCTTCCTATTTATAAAAATAAAATAGTGCAGTTTATAATTTAATTCAATCATTTGTAGCCTTGCTACTCAAAGTATAGTAAAATAAGTACTGGCATCATCCTAAAAGCTTGTTAGATACACAAAATCTCAGATTTTCTAAATCAGAATCTGCATTTTAACAAGATCCCTAGATGATCTATGCACCATTTTCAGTGGAAATGCACTGATATATAAATTTAATGTAAAAAAATTTCTAAAAACTCAAGTGGCAACACTATGATTTTTCTTGTGCTATATATCTTATTACATTTTTTAATATTCAAGACACTTTCATATATATAATCTCATTTAAGAAGAGCTAGATAGAGTAGATATTCTCATAGATATATACCACTGATGGAATCATGACACAAGTGTTTTAGGTAGCCTGCCTAAGGTTATAGAACACTAGTAAAAATCTTGGGACCTAAGTTTCTCAATTTCTGGTCTAGTTCTATACTTGCTGTACCTCAACTAAATGAAAAACAACAAACTAAGTTCATTACATGCAACAAACCTTTATTCAGAAAACAAAAAATAAGGGCAATGCAGCTCTTTAGTGATTTATCAAAATACTTTGAAAACTAATTTAAAAGAAAAACTTACCTTACTACATTTCAAACAACCTGCTAGGAATTTCTTTATTTCCACATCATTTCCAGGTAAGAGTTTTAGTGAGAGATGTGTAAGATGCTTAAAAGGATTTGTCTCTATCACATTTAAAAATGCAGGTGAATTATCCAAAATAGCTGCTGGAGAAACTAACTGTAGCAAAAACCTTTAAAAAGAAAATGTCCCATTATAACAAACTAATGAAATAATGAAGCTCCTCTTCTTAGAAAGACCAGAAAAGAGAGAACATTGAAATCATAGGGGCTAATGTAAAAGGACTCCTACTGGTAAAAGATAAGTTGGGGTGTTAGGGTGAGAAAGGCTGACAAAACACAGTAAATATATAAAAGTCCTTGAGTTCATAGTGAGAAGGCAGAGAGCAAAACCTAAAACCAAAAATTCATTGAATGCCACAGGAGTAAACAGTTTACGAGCTCCTAACTATGAAAGCTAACAATTTAAAAGTATGAATCAAGCATTTATGTTTTCCTATATGAACTTGCAAAGTCATTAAATAGCCCTGCTTGATAAGGCAAAGTTGATAGAAGAATTATACCAATGTAGAAAGAATGATAGATTTAGAAAAGCATCATTTTGTTGTTCCTATAGAAATAAATGACTGAAAAATCATCAATTGATGAAACCAATATAAGGTTGATGGCAAATGGCTTAGGCATTAGCACCCCAGATATGAACATGTACATACAAAATCTTATATTTCTTGTTTTCCAAGATCAGTAAAAAAGCAAATGCTTGATGCTATATTTTAGATAACTTCAGTGGTTTTGTCAAAACCTGAGAATAGTTAAATATTTCTGACTTTAATCAAGACTCCTTAAACTTTGAAATTTAGTGGATCCCTACTCCAGTTTTAAAACAAATAGGGTTACTTAGAATTCATGGAAATATTTTGCCATCAGCTCGTCTTTTTTTCAAAGGCATCTATCTTGTTTAATAATGTAGTATTCTCATGCAACTTACCTTGGAATTTCTTTAACATGTTCTTGAGTACACTGTTGAAGGAGATCTATAAATTTTTGTGGGAAAGCTAAGAAGTCTACCAGAAGACCTTGCTGGAATTTTAAACTATATAAGAAACAGGAAAAGAATTTTTTAAAAAATTTAATTACTATCTTTTATATAATTAATACCCTAAAAGATTTTTTCTTTACTAAACACCTATTATAATCAAGAACTAAGCTAGGGAATTTTATATTTTATAGAATTTACTTAATGAGAGAAAAAAGTAAAGAAATTTAGTCAAAGCTAGAAATTTCTGAGCTGTTATATGTAGACTTCTGATATTCTATGAATATTTATTTTCAAAGACATCCTTAATCAAGTGTGGGAGGCCGACATAGCATGTAACCAGCGTTTGCTTCCCCTCCTGGTCAGCTGAGGCACTGTAGGTCACCCTGTGATCTGGTTGCTTTTAAGTAACTGAAGACGGTAGCCAGATCTTGAAGGTAAAGAAAACATAAATGTGTCTCCCTGAATGGGCATGTCTTCCTACAGCCCCATGGGTTGAGCTATGCTCACTTGTTCCTTTGTGATATTACCCCTTGCCCTGTTTGGGATAGAATGTTCCTTGGAAACGCCCTTTGTGTGTGGCCTCCCTAGGTGTCAGTCAACCTGCTGACAGCAGACATCATGAAGCTAGACTCAGCCCCTTAAAACCTGACCCTTTGCCTCATTTGAATGGCTTCTCCTCAATAAAAGGGGTTAGCACTTGCTTTCTCTCTCTCCTTCTGCAGACCCTTAAGGTCAGAGGAGCCGTCACAGCATCCCCAAAGAAAAAGGTATTTCTGTCTCTTTTGTGGTTATTTCATGCAGCCCAGTTCCCCTGGAGTGACCCCTGAGTGTTTTAGTGACGTGCAACACAGCAATCAAGTGTACAACAAACAATCCAGTATTCCCAGAATAACTAAAAGTTCTAAATAGGTATGTTTCAAAGAGAATAGTACAAATATTCATATAACTGAGAAACTAATTCCTAGTTTTAAATATAAGAACAGAAAAAAAATTACTTACCTTTGAAAATCTTCCTCAGATATAATAAGATTATACAGAAAAAATGGATCTGTATCATCAGTCAGACGAATAACCAAATCCTAAAAAGAAGATTTAAAAAAAAAAATGTTTTCAGAAGATCTTCCCTCTTGAAAGGAAAATTATCCAGTAAGATCAACATATAACCATGATTACTTCAGTTAACTTTGTTTTCTGGTGCTGTTTATTTTTTATTGTTCTTTAGAGACTTAGAATCTTAAACAGGAGTAGATATTCTGCTACTTGAAAGCCTTAGAGAGGTCTGTAAAAGTAAATTAAATACTAGGAATTGAAAGTTTAGGAATATAATCCTATCAGAGGCATAGGGAAATTTAGATGAGTCTTTACTGCACTATGGCATAATGGCAAAAATATTCTTTACCACTGAACGTACTGCTTTCAATTATATTTTGCTTTCCTTAAATTAACTAACCTGGTATTTCATAAGCAATAAGTGTATCAACAGAAGAGAGGAATAATCATCCATCCAAGAGAAGGAAGGAGCTTCTGGGGCCCAAGTAAAAGATAAGTATCAGGTGACGTACTGCCAGGTATTCTTATTAAGGGTCTATTCTCTCCTACTCCAGCTGGCTAACCCATCTGTCTTCATTTTTCTAACAAAGTGTGTTCCTTTCATAAAGGCTACTTCCCAGGTTATCAAATTTACAGTGTGGCAGAGCATTATAGCAGCCAATGCTGACAGAAACAGACATCAAAATTATGTATGCAAAGAAAATATAGTGTAACTACAAGATGAGCAGGGACTAATAAAGCACTAAGCATTCATGTTATGAATAAGTTTGAAGTAAAATCTATTCATGACTACCAAGGAACTGCTAGGGCCCTAGAAAAATCTAAGCCATTAATAAGTAGAGCTAGGAAAATGAAGAGGTTCAGCAGGTACAAGGAATAATACCAAAAATGCAATCAATAATCTCCGCCCTGGAAAATTAATCATTCAGGTGTTTGCTCTGCCTTATAATGCCCCATTGTTAAGCAGCTTCTACTGAAGTACTTCTTGAAATTCACTCCAAGATATTAGAAATTCACTCCAAGATATTATTAAACAAAACAAAAACAAAAGCTACTACTTAGGTCCTAAATATGTTCAGGGAAAGCTATAACAGAGAAAGCAAATGCTGTATTTCTTAGCCCTTTGGTCTATTTCCTTAGCCCTCTGGGCTATTTCTTTAGCTCTGTTAATGACTCTTACTTTTGAAGATCAGATGGAACCAATGTTCCAAGTGTCTGTCTTCAAAAAGTAAAGATTCAAGAACATCTCTTTAATACTTCAATTTATTCTGTTCGCACATTTATAGCATGAAATGCCAATTTTTTAAAGCAGCAGAACATATCCTTGCAACTTTTAAATGTTCTGGGCAAACCTAAGGAGATATTTACCACAAGCCCTAATTCTTCATGTATAATTTAAAAATATATGATATAATTATATTCTAGTTGTCTCAGTAGATTTCACCATCTTAGACTGAAAGTTACAAAATGGCCCAAAATTAAAAAGCAAGATCTAAAACTGAAGACCTCCCGTTCTTGAAAAAACAAAATAATTATCTACAATATTCAGAAATTATCACATTTTGAAAAGCAATACTAACCTTTCTATGAACTGGATTAGAAACTGATTGCAGTTCAATGCTTACTCTAACATTTATTCTCCTATATGAAAAGACAATGCCAACAGTTAGAAACATTCAGATGAAACAAGTTATCACCATCATTTGTATTAACTACTTTTAAGTCTTAAAAGCCACAAGACTTTTCACAAGACTTTTTACTTATTTTGCTGTGTTGAGGATTAAACCCATTACCTTGAGCACGCCAAGCAAGAACTCTACATCCACATCCCCAGCCCAATGGACAGACTTTCAGAAAGCACACTGGATTTGAAGTTTGTTATTGTTGTTCTTCTACTAAGTAACCTAGTAGCTTTTGAAGCTAAATTTTTCTCACCTGTAACATGGGGGATAGGATAAATGGGATAACAAATACGCCTGGTACCACTCTGGTATATAAACATACTGCCCTGATTCCAAAATACCGTCTATTGAAAGACAAACCATCAATTTAGTAAAAACTTTTTTCATTAAGAAAAAAAATAGGATTTCAAGTGATCGAATTGACTTATGACAGATTACATTTTAAAAACTTAAAATGTAGCTGGACCGGGTAGTACACACCTACAATCTCAGAGAGACTTCGAAGGCTGAGGCAGGAGGATCACAAGTTAAAGGCCAAGGCCATCCTCAGCAACTTTGTGACCCTGTCTCTCAAAAAAATAAAGAAAGAACTGGGGACATGGCTCAGTGGATTAAATCTCCAGTACTAAAAATAAAAAACTTGAAATATGAATATTAGAATGAAGAATATAACATTCTCCCTACTCTTCTGCACACATACATGTTTTTTAGATATACAAACTAAGACTTTTCCACATTCTACTACTTATCTACTACAGAAAAAAAAAGTATAAATATTGCAATCGAGTATTAATGGGAAAACTTGGAAACGATTCTCTAAGATTCAACTGCTTAGGTATTTTATCCTCTAATTGGTAACTGTATATTCCTTTAAAATGTGTCATTTTTGTTAAGTTTTTTACTGAACATATGAGTAAATGCTAAATATTAGTTTATATGAGGAAGTTAAATGTTACCACTTAACTGTTATCTGAAAAGTAACAGCAGCACTGATCTACACCACAAAGACAGAAAGAATTACTTTTAAAATGAGAATATGGTATTTCTATTTTTCTAGTATTGTAGAGCAATGTATGTGAAACACATCAGAATATCACTTCAATTTCACTTAAATTAAGCTTTCTTGGGAGGAAAAAAACTTCAACTTCCTAATCTGTAAGACAAGCAAATTCAATTAGATGGTTTGTGAGGATTTTTTTTAGTTCTACAACGTCATTATGTCATGTTTGGTTTTCATCTTTCTAAGTTTATTCAAGACCATACTCCCATAGTGATATGAACTGTGACAACTTTTTATGCTTTACAGCTTCATAGTTTTAGAATCAATATCAGACTTCATAATTTGTAGGGAAAAAATTCAAGAAACATCTATTTAATAAAATGTCCTTTATATGATAATTTACCACTCATATAATTATATTCTTGCATATATTCAAAATGCCTATATGTATTAGATGTTGGAAGGAAAATGGAGGCAAGATCCATAAATTAAACATTCTCCATGTTTACTTTGATAACACCATAGAAATATCTTGTAGAGAAAACACCAGGGTGCATGCCTGTAATCCCAGCAACTCGAGTGGCTAAGGCAGGAGGATAGCAAGTTAGGGTCTCACTCAGCAACTCAGTGAGACTCTAAGCAGCAGACCCTGTCTCAAAATAAAAGATAAAAAAAAAAAAAAAAAGAGGTGTGGCTGTGGTTCAGTAGTAAAATGCCTCTAGGTTCAATCCCCAATACAAAAAAAAAAAAATTGTAGGAAAATCTGAGCTTTCAGAAATATCTATCTGAAATCACAAATCTTATTTTCTCTATATAATAGTTAATGACAAAAGACCTATATAAAATAAATCAATAAAATCTCAATAGAAGATATTTCTCATCTCAGTATGTGTCCCACTCTGAATACTATGTGTCTACATAACATCCTCCAGGTAGTAGATTTGAACAGGTGTTCTCTTATTTAAAAAAGCATCTTAAACTTCAGACACTAGATGAACTGGATTCTAGCCCACTGCTGTCACCCAGTAGCTGTGATCTTAACCTCTCAATTCAAACAAAGGAAAGCTACTCTAGCCAGCTACTATGCCTGGTGCTAGGGATACAAACAGAAACAAACATGATCCATGTTTTCAAATTGAGGTCAGATTAAATCACTTTTCCATAGATTTGCTTCTGATTATATTTGATGAATTCTTGAGAAGGGAAAGGTTACCAATACTAACTAAGTACCTGGTGGACAATTTACATATTTTATTTAACAACAATAATCTTATCTGTTTTAACAAATAGTTTAAATCATTCTAAAAAAAATTTTATGGAAGAACACAAACCACATTGCAAAGACTAAATTAGAACTCAGATGTCTCACGTACACCATGCTAATAAATGAATAATTACTTTCAACTTGGACAACTTTAAAAGATCCTTATAATGAAAGAATTTAACATACACCTTGGAGATTATGAAAGAAAAAGCATTGAGGCAGAGAAAATAGCAGGAATAAAGTATGGTATAGAGAGAGTATGAGATACATTCAGAAAATAACAATAATTCTTTCATAACTAACATACCAGAGTGGATTTTTTTTTTTTTTTGAGGAAAGAAAACTGGAAAAGCGGGTTGGCAACAAATCATAGACTTCAAAACTTGACATCATTTTCCTCCAGAGTTCCCTGATCATTAATTACCTCTATTCTTAACTGAATTTCTTTCTTCTCCATGACTTCACACTTTATCAAAGAGCTAAAGTTTAATGAATGTTTATTATACTCTAGGCACTATTCTAAGCACCTTAAATATATTAACTCATTTCATCCTCATAATAATCCCATGAGATAGGTACTATTATCATGAATTTTAAAATGCGACACAGAGAAGTTAAATAAATTGTATGAGATCAGGGCTAGGGGTATAGTACAATGGTAGAACACAGGCCTAGCATATGTAAGGCCCTAGGTTCACACCCTCAGTACACATACACACAAACGCAAAATATCATAAAAAAGCTTTAAAAAAATTGTACAAGATCAAACAGTGAATAAGTGGCAAAACTAGAATTTAAACCAAGGCAATCTGGCTCCAGAGCCCATACTTGTGCTGTGCTGCCTTTCTAAAGGAAATCTTTTGATTTCCCCAATTGAACTCTGAGTTCCTTGAGGGCACAACAATCATTGTTTTTTTGTTTGTTTGTTTGTTTGTTTAATGAGTGAAGGAAAAGAGAGCATTTCTATCCTTAGCACCTAGGACAGTTTCTGGTACATAGTAGCCATTTGCATCTATTGGTTGAGTTGACTGGCCTTGAATAATTAAAGAAATCTAAGAGGTTGTTCTTCTATAGGTTAGGAATAGTAAATTATTCTGTAAAGTACTAGAGAGTAAATATTTTAGGCTTTTCAGGTTACAGGGTCTCTGTCTCAATTACACATTTCTTTCTTTCCTTCCCTGCAGTTCCTCCCTCTCCCCATCCCCTGCCCCACCAATGCTGTGAATAGAACCCAGAGCCCCACAAATGCTAAGCAACTGCTCTGCCACAGAGAAATATCTCCGATCATGCTCCTGCAAAAAAAGACACCATAGTACAATTACTCATTTCTACCCTTGTGCAAAAATCAGCCAGAGACAATTTGTAAGCAAATAAACACGGCTATGTTCAAATAAAGTTTTATTTACAGTGGCCCATCTGTCTCACTGAGTATTTAGTTTGCTGAATTATGCTACAGATCCTAAGACTATATGAAAGATTACTAACAAGAAGAATGAAAAAGCTGAAATTATGTTTTAAGACGATAAACTGAGATAACAATGTACAGAAGGAAAAAAGCTAAGAGTTTCAATGTTGGAATCAGAAATGATGATCCCTTTTTCTTTGTATAATCATTGTAGAACAGTGTTGCCCTATTAGATCTGTGACAATGCAGGTCACAAATATGAGCAATGTATGTAATAATTTAAATTTTCTAGAAACCACATTTTTAAAAAGCTTTAAAAAGCAGGTAAACTAATTTTAAGAATGCATTTTATCTGGCCAAATATATCTCAAATATTGCCATTTTATCAAAATGAAAACTGAGAAAGTTTACATTCTTTTTTCCCCACACAACATGTTTTCAAAATCCAGTGTGCATTTCACACAGCACATCAGTTTGGATGTGGCTAGTGGATACCATACTAGCAGAACAATAGAATAAAAAAAAAAATAGGGGGTGGTGGTGGTGGTTGTTATATAGCTCAGTGGTAAAGCATGTGCTTAACATGAGCAAGAGCCCCGGTTCCATCCTCAAAACCAAAAAAGAAGAGGACAAAGAATGACCAAGCCAAATAACAGATCTCCCATATGAACCTTTGGTTTTGGTACCATCTCCTGTCTGGCTTGCCAACTCATTTTAGATTCAATTCTTAATTACATACTACAGTTTAACATTACTGGCAACTCAATAAATCAATGTCATTTTATGCTACATTCTATGCCATTTAGTTTTTAACATACATTTTCCACTTGATCCTCATTAACAACTATGTGGGTAGTATGCTCTATCAATGTCACAGATGAGGAAGCAATGTTCACAGAAGCTAAGAGAGAATCCGTGGGTGGAACGAAGAAAAAAAATTAGATCTCCTGACCTCTAGTCCAGCCGATTTAGGGTCTAGCGGCACCACTATCTTAGTCAACCTTGCAATTTTGCACTTAGTTGAGAGGCTGGCCTGTCTTTCCTCTACTGGGCTGCAGACTACACTAAGACCAATGTATGCCCGTTCTCTGCCAGGTGTTTACAAGGAGGCAACATTTCTTGAGTGAATTCGCTGAGTTTCCAATTTCTCATTGTTTTTGATCAATTAAAAGTAATTTTATGAGTAATGTGAATAAGACCACTGAAATTATTTCTTTTTAGTTGAAGTTGAAAAATGTATTCCCAGAATGAAAAAAATGGCTGGAGGCCAAGGCCCAAGTTCTCATGCTGACCCAGCCACGAGCTCACCGTGAGCCCTGGTGTCAATTAATTTCTCTAGGCCAGAGCTCTTACCTGCCAAAAATGAACACTAGCCTATCATCTGCACGGTGCCATTCGGAAGTTAGGATTTTTGACATACTCAAAGTGAGTCGGTTTCCCATTTCCTCATCCCTTTCCTTTCGTCCCCTCTGTAACAGCCAACTCGGGGAAAGACGAAACCAGGAGGTGCCCGCTGGGTTCTCACTAAGTTTCCTAGGGGCCAGCCCGACACCCAGCCGCAGGCCGGTGCCCACCGGCCGAAGCCGCCATTTTCCCCATTGGCCCGACCCCAACCGCCACCCGCCGACACTGGGTGACGCGGACCTAACCTTTCCTCGCAGTCTTTGCATTTCATCTGCAGCGGAACTAGTTGCTGGAACAGAACTTGGCTCATGTTGGACCCCTGCCCCGGCCGCTGTGCGGAAAAGCCAAACAGGCCGGCCCTCGGTAGTAGCCTGAAAGACGTGCTGGTCCTGACAAAGTTTTGAGTTTGGCGCTCGGCTCCCGCGGAGGAGGCGGGGAGAAACAGAGGGAAAACGAAGGAGGTTTGGACCTCACCAGACACCGTCAGTCTCTTCCGGTTTTGCTACGGAAGGGACGAGGGCGGGGCGCTGTTTCCGAGGATTACCTGTGTGGCCCGACCCGAGGACGCCATGCTTGTTAAGGGAAAACCACCCAAAGGAAAGTGACAACTTTTGCTCTGGGCGCCGGATGCTGGCTACCGAAGCTCACCCAGAATTATGGCGGATTCGGCGCGGACACCGCATGCTACTGGCTTTCCAGCAGAGGGTAGATGCAGTTACTATGTGGAAAAGAAGAAGCGATTCTGTAGAATGGTGGTGGCCGCCGGGAAAAGGTTCTGTGGTGAACACGCTGGAGCCGCGGAGGTCTGGTATCGCCCTAACCTTCTGAGAGTCGACAATAAGTTTACCGGAGCGGTCGGTGCTGGAACCCGGCCCCTCCCCTCTTTGACAGGTTTCTGCTTCTGTCCCCTGGATTCTCCAGCTTTTACTTTAATAAACGAAGTTCTGACCTACTTGTGGAGCGATGATGAGCCCTAGTGATGAGCATTGTTTTCTTTTACTAAGTGAAACGCGAGCTGTGACACGTTCATCTTGATCCTACCTCGGGAATGCTAGACTTTAGTTTTGCCCCAAACTGCTGCTCCTTAACTCCGTCCACCCTCCGCCTTCCTGATGGGAAGTGGTAGTTTAGAAAAAGTAGCGATTGAAGTTCCTAGAGTTCACTGGTTGTGTTCTAATTGTTGTATCATGAATAATAACCACTTCTTGTAAATGCTCTAAAGAGAAACTTCCAAAATTTTTATTTAGGCTTACAATCTCTAGACAGCAACTTACAACTACTTGGCTGGAATGGGGAGGGAATGATTTAAAATATATATATAAGAATTGACCTTTTAAAGCTGAAAGCAGAAAATGTGCAATCTTGTTCGATAATACAATATTCATATAAATATACTATCAACCAATGTATATTTGCTTGTATGCATTATATAAGCATATATAAGAATATATAAGTAATATATAAAATAAGAATATAATATATAGTATGTACTATATATGGCATATGTAAGTACATAATATAGAGTATATACTATATATGACATATAAACTATAAGTATATAATATATATAATAGGAAAATAAAGAATAAACCAAATAGACTAGCATCTGGCTTCATGCCTTCTAAAAGTCCAGTATTATTTGCATTTTATTTTTTTTAAATATTTTTTTAAAGATGGATACAATATCTTTGTTTTATTTATTTATTTTTTATGTGGTGATGAGGATCAACCCAGTACCTCACAAGTACCAGGCAAGCACTCTACTACTGAGCTATAACCCCAGCCCCTGCCATTATTTTATTTTTGACATTTTATCCTTCTAGTCAAAAATACAGTGCAGATGAGCCCCTTTGTGTAAAACTACATTTCATAGCCACAGCCTACTTCCTGTTTTGGGTTGGTAACGTTTACCTAAAGGGAAGCATACTGAAACAAGAACTTTCTTGTTTTGGAATATGGGAAATGTGACTTATTGTGGAAACTACTTGTGAAGTCCTCCTGTAATTTTATTGGCTGATTTTAGGGGGCCAGCAAACACCCTTGATTGAAGAATGAAATTTATCAGAGCACAAAAATTTTGTTCCCACTCTGTATCCAGACATCTGTAAAGTAATGAAGATGGTAATAGTATTAGAATGTGGCTAAATCTACAAGGTGATTGCTATTCTTAAAAAGGAACTACATGTAGTTATTAGTTCCTTGGAGAAAAACTGCAAAATACCAGGGGAAACACTTTCCAAACACTGGGTTTTGATTGTTAACCATTCTCCTGAATCTGTAGTTCATGATGAAATTGGAATATTATGTTTTCCTCTTCATCTTTTTTTAAAAGTGACACTGATGACATTCCTTAAACCCATTTTTAGCCAGTGATTCTCAACTGGGGATGATTTTGTTCCCCAGAAGACACTTGGCAATGACAGAAAACATTTTGGTTGTCACAACTGGGAAGTATAACTGGTATCTAATGGGTGGAGTCCAGAGACACTGCTAAACCTACAAATCATTAGAAAGCCCCCTTCCAAAAAACAAATTATCCAAGCCAAAATGTCAATAGTGCTGAGGTTTGAGAAACCCCGTTTCTAAATCCAAACAACAAGTTTTAAAAGGTGCTTTTATTCTTCACTCTATGATTGGACTTTGGAAGTTAGAATAGAGGCTTTTCCTACATGGAAGTTAAGTTTTGTTGTTTCTTTTGTTTTTTTGACAGGGATCTTAATTACTCAGGCTGGTCTCAAACTGGTCTCAATGATTTTCCCACCTTACCCTTCCAAGTTGTGGGGACTGTAGACAAGCCCTTGGCGGAAATTAAGTTTTAAGTTAACAAATAAGGAATAAAAGTATTTTCAAAAATTTTTTCCATAAAATTCAGTGTGCATAGTTTTCATGAACATGCTAAGAGGCACATCAGAACTAAAATAAATTGAGAAAAAAAGTCCATAAGAATGAACACTATCCAGGCTGAAGCAGGAGGATCCCAAATTCAAGACTCGTCTGGGCAACTTAGTGACACTCAAAATTTAAATCTAACTGGGAATGTAGCTCAGTGTTAAGGCCTAATTATGTTCAAGTCCCTGAGCAGAATCCTCAGTACCACACACACCAAAAAAAGAGTAAGCCCTTGGTCAGCGTTTATTCCATGGCTAGCACTATGCTAAGCAGCTTTATCTCTTTTGTTAAAATACAAAAAACTAATAGCTCGCTAATTTTCACCAACGTTAGTAGGTAAGATATTATTCTTATCTTTTGTATGAGGCAATAAGCCCACTTAGGTCATGTAGCTGGTAGCTGATAGAACTGGAAATATATCAGTAGTCCTGAACTGGTCTGTGGTTTAACTACTGTTTATGCTGTTCATACAGATTCATATGGAATGTGGAGTAGAATTGCCAAGATTATTAATTTTCCTTTTTTCACAGTGCATATAGTTAAATCTGTAACTTAAAGTGAGAGGATATAACTGCTATACTGAAAAGTTGAAGTCAGTAGAATATGGCACATACCTAATTGTTAAAATACTGTGTTTCATTGTTTCTAAAATAATTATTTTCAGATTTTTATAACTTAGAGATCAAGATGGTTCTTAAAATCAGTGATATGTCATAATTTAAATGGGTAGTATTTTCCACAGGAATGATAAATGAGATAATACATATGTTAATTAGTTCAATTTAGCCATTCCGCAAGGTAAACATAATTCAGTGTATCATGTTGTATATGATAAACATAAAATTTTTGTCAGTTTTTAGTTAAATGTTTAACTTTTTTTCTTTCTTGGTGGTACATAAAATAATAGTGCATATTATAGTAGATGTTATCTTGGATTCAAATTTCTGTGCATATATAGGCCTTTATTATAACCTATTTGAAGCCATAGACACTTGTTTGTCCAAAGCAGTTTTTATTCTTATATAGATATTAGCTACATTGGATATTTTGTTTTTGTTAAACCCTATGACCTGATTTTGCCAATTTTTCGTTATGTCCTTTTAAACTTTTCTTACCTTTTTTTTGACAGTGCAGATACACAAAAGTTATATCTAGTATCTATAAGTAGTAAAACTGATATTTTACTTAACTAAATATATCCCTTTTAACACATTAGGAAGAAAATGCTCGGAAAAGAATCCTGTGTCCTTTAGATCCAAAACAGTAAGTATAGATCAAATAAGGGTTTTTCTGTGGTAGAAACAATAATTGTCAGAAGTCTCATTTTATATTTTCTTTTCAAATTTAGCACAGTATATGAAGATCAACTAGCAAAACATTTGAAAAAATGTAATTCAAGGGAGAAGCCAAAACCTGTAAGTGTTTGCTCAGTAAAACTGAATGGTAAAATGTGTACTATGTTATATACAGTACTTAATATATTACTAATGTGAATATTTAACAAGACTGTTGCCTTGGTCAGTGTCTTTTAAGTTTATATGTATAACGTATGAGATTATAAATTCATTCATGGTCTTAATCCAGAGAACAGAATTTTATGGAACCTGAATGTTGTTCAGAGAATAAGTTCACTATTTAAAAACATTTACTTAGTGCCTACTAAAATTATTTCAGTAAAATATTATCTCAGTCTTCAAGGAGCTTGAGACTGGAAAGTAAACTTGTGAATAAAGAATGTTGTTCAGTAAGGTCAAATAAAAGGAGCAAGCATAGTATGATGAGAACACATACTGGCATCAAAATTAAGAACAAATATAAAGAGTTGAGAAAGGTTTTTCAGAGGGAGTAATAGTGGAATTGAGTCTTGATATGGAAAGGAAAAGAAAAGAAAGAAGGGTCCTTTTCAGCACAAAGGACAACATGTGCAAAGGCATGGAGCTGAGAAATCACATGATACTTTTAAGAAACTGGAACTTTATTCTGAAAGATATGGAAAAACCACTGAAAGATTTTAAGCTTGGGAATGGCATGGCCAAATTTTCCTGTTAAAAAACCTTCTTGGCGCTGGGGTTATAGCTCAGTGAGAGCACTTGCTTAGCATGTATGAGGCACTGGGTTCGATTCTCAGCACCACATATAAATAAAATAAAGGTCCACTGACAATTAAAAGAATTTAAAAAACAAAAAAAAATAAAACTTTCTTTAATAGCAATGTGGTAGGACAGGTTGGACTCAGTAGGACTAGTTAGAAAGCTGTTGTTGACAGGTTGGACTCAGTAGGACTAGTTAGAAAGCTATTGTTGATGTGGTAAGAGACTGATAATTAAAGAATATGGGAAGAGTATAATAGTTATTTAGGTAGCAGAATCAATAAAACTTGGTGTCGGTAAATTTGAGTTGGGTATGTGACTGAAATTCAGTAGAGAGCTTGGACAAATAATCAAAAATTGGAAGTCAAATACATATAGGTTATAGTTAAAACTTTGGATTTTTAAGGTACCCAAGGATAAGTGATTATAGGAAAAAGAAAAGGATTTATTTTTCAATAGATATTAAGTGAGCACATATGCCAAATATTGTACCAAGCACCTTGCCTAGAAGAACATAACAATGTAGTGAGGGAAATGGAAAATGCAATATTATGTGCTAAACGTGATTAAGTACAGGATGCTAAGGGAGAATAAAGAAGGAGGGCCTAACCCTTTTTTGGAGAATATAGGGCATGAGAGAAATGGGGGAATGAATCATGGAGGCATCTCTGAAGGAAGTATCATAAAAGATGAGAGCTAAATGTCAAGGGAGAATCAGCCCTCTAAGGAGGAAAATATGTGCAAAGGCTGTGAGAATAAATTCCTTTGTCAGGGACTGAAAATCTCACATAACTAGAATATAAAATAAAAGGAGAACAAAATAAAAGATGAGACCTGAGAGTAGCCAGGAGTAAATCATAAGATCAAGGACAGAGCTCTAGACAACATTGACATTGAAGGGTAAACTGCTAAAAAGAACCATAGAAAAAAATTGAGACTGGTGGCTGGAAAGGGAGGAAAAAGAAAAACTGGAAGAGCATGGTGTATTAGGAACCCCAGAAAGATAAACCTCAAAAAGAAAAGAGTGATCAAGAGTTTCTTTTTTAAAAATTTATTCTTAATTTTTCAGTGGACACACAATATCTTTATTTTACATTTATGTGGTGCTGAGGATTGAACCCAGTGCCTTGTGCATGCTAGGTGAGCACTCTACCACTGAGCCACAACCCTACCCTGTGATCAGTAGTTTTTATCATCACAGAGGAATCAAATGAGATAAGGATGGAGAAGAAAACATTGGATTGACAATATAGTGATTGTTAATGATCAGCAAAATTCGTATTAAATAGTATGGGGAGAGAAAAAATCAGACTAGATATGTGAATAAAAGATAAAGCAGTAAAAACCACAAGCAACAAACTTGGCTTTGGGTGGAACTTGAAAGTCAGAATGGCTCTTAAAATGGGGGAAATTTTATTTATAAGCTCAGAGTGAAAAGCCAGTAGAAGGGAAGAAACCAGAAGAGAGCATAATTAATGGTAGAATGTTTCTCAGAAAGCATTGAGGGATAGAAGACAAAATAGAAGTAGAAGGCATCAATAGGGGGAGGAATAATGCTTCCAGTGAAATAGATAGGAAGTAGTAGATGAACATTATTAGTTCAGGCAAATTTAACCAAAAAGGAATATTAATTGAGAAAGTTCTTTTTGATAGCTGCACTTTTGCTAATCTCTACAATTAAGAGACAAGGTGGTTAAAGGGTATGATGGTTATGAAGAATAATTGCTGGGTGTCTTTGGGAATCAGACTGAGTGTAGAGATAATGAATTTGAACTGGAAACTATACAAATGCTTAAGTGGTTTTACTTCACCAGTATTCAGCAGACCGTATTTTGGGATTAAGTGTCACATTAACTTATTTTTTTTTCTTTTCTTTTTTTTTTTTTTTTTTTATAAGCCCTACACTGTTTTGTTCCACCTAAGGTCTAATTCTTATGTAAAAAAGAATTACAAATGTTGTCTTGCTTTGTTTTGTGTTTTTAGAACTGGGTATTTAACTCAGGGGGGGCTTTATCACTCATTTCCTCAGCCCTTTTTATTTTTTATTTTGTCTTGCTAAATTAACTAGAACCTCACTAAGTTGTTGAGGTTGGCTTTGAACTTGGGATCCTTCTGCCTCAGCCTCCTAAGTAGCTGGGATTACAGGTGTGCTTCAACATACCTGGCTTTTTTTTTTTTTTGCAGGGGGTGTGGTACCTGGAATTTAACCCAGGAACCCTTGACTGCTAAGCCACATCCTCAACCCTATTTTGTATTTTATTTAGAGACAGGGTCACATTAACTTATGATCACACTTATTTATAACTAAGGAGTACATAATACCATAATAACAATTTATCACTCAACAAGGGCTAAAAATTCAGTTCTCTGTTCAGTAACACAATAGAATAGGGAAAAAAGTAGCTATATGAGATGACAAGTATGAATTTGCTTCAATATAGTAAGCACTTTACTCTCTATATGTATTTCAAAACATCATGTTATATACAAAACTCATATACAGAATAAAATTTATTTTTAAAAAGAACAGAATAGAAAAATATATTCACAAAAGTGGAATGTTGAATACATAGTAATGATTTGACAGTCAACCATCAAGACCATCAGCAAACTACAGGTATACATATGTATGTATGTATATGTGTGTGTGTATGTGTATGTATGTATATGTATGTGTGTGTGTGTATGTGTATGTATGTATATGTATGTGTGTGTGTGTGTGTGTATGTGTGTGTGTGTGTGTGTGTGTATGGAATGGGGATGTAATCAGTAGTACAGTGCCCCTGGAGTCAACCCCTAGTACCACAAAAGAAAGGAAAAAGTCATTAGAGGTATTTAAAAGTGAGATAATATGATTAGGAACAAAAGAATCACTGTGCTTTTTACTAGCATATTACAGAATTGTGGTCAGTTGAAGATTTTAGAAGTTATATGGTTCATAGCAATGACAGTCTAGAGGTCCTTGGAAGTACTTTATTGACATGTACTTTTTGCTTGACTTTGTGAAACTTCATCAGTTTGTAAATATTTTGCATAGTAAATGAAAGCAGGTTGATGGTAAATTTCTCCAACATAAATAATTTTACCTGAATTTGGAGTTCTATTGGACAATATTTAAATATTTACCTAAAAAGTTAAAGCAGAACCGTTCCATTGAGTGATTTTAAAGAATCATTTTGGCTGGATTTTGAAATATAAAATACAATTTGTTTTCAAAATCCTAGTAGATGTCAGACAATGACCTACAGATGAATAGTTGACAACCTCAGGAGATTCAGACAATGATTTAAGAGCCTGGTATTTCTCACTAGGCCTTTGAGACAGTCATAGCATGTGCATTTCAAAGTATTCCTGTACTTCCCAAAGTACCCATCGTAGCTCCTGAGTAGCAAATGGCAAGTACTGAGAAGGTTCTGAAATTTTATTATATTTCATCATATTTTCAAACTAATAACAAACTAACCACAGATTTGTGGATGCTGGTAGAAGATAAGCGTTTCCTGGATCAGAGACCAAGTACTTTTTTTTTTTTTTTTTTTTTTTTTTATGCTGGAGTGCATGCTAAGCATGTACCCTACCACTGATTTTCACACACATTATTCATTCCTCACAGGAAGCAACAGGAGCTTGTTATTTACATGAATTCTTCTTGTTTCCCAAAGCCTATGGACTCACCACAGAGGGGCCTAGATGAATTCTGCAAATAAAGTGGACTTGAATCATAATTGAAGAACTCCAAATTCAGGAACTATAAATCCTTTTAAACTGGGCAATAAGCAAAGCTGCCTAAACTGTGTCTCATAAGTAGACATTTTTCTTTTTTATACTGTATAATAATTAAGCCTACTATGTGACCTAGAAGACACCATTTTGATTTTCCAAGGATACTTGGTATAAAGCATCTTTGAAAAGATAGTCTGAAATAAATTTAGTCAGTGACTGCTTGGAAGACTTACAGAAGATTGAAAGACCCATAGGAAAATTATCTTCTGATAGCACTTGTTCTCAGTCATTTTGACAACAAAATATCCTCATACATTGCCTAGAACTACTAGGCCAGATGCTTTAAGCTTAGAAGAAAATATTTTAACATTAAGGTACTATAGAAGAAAAATGATGACCATCCACGTCCCCCTTATCCTTTAGCCACTTTAGTAGAAAGAGAAAATAAGGTTTTACTTGGAAATTTCTTCCTTGCCTAATGCCAGGTTTCCATTAAAGCAAACAAATTCAATGTGTGTTCTGTGAAAAGTTTGAGAGAATGTATGAATTTATTTAAAATGGAATACTTTGGGATGGATTTCATGAATACCATGGCAAGAAAAGGGAAAAACACAATGGGATGATGAGATGGGGGGAAAAAATACCAAGCAATCTTTATCTGGTACACTATAATATGAAACTTGGAAACTAGGTAGATTCATATCACTGTTTTGCTTGACTTTGTGAAACTTCATCATTTTGTAAACATTTAGCATAGTAAATGAAAGTAAGTTGGTGGTAAATTTCTCCAACATAAATAATTTTTACATATGAAAGTCTAATCCACAATACAATTTACCTAGAACATTCATTACAACCATTTTTAAAAATTTAGGAGTACATCAAATTATAATAGGTATAGCTAATTTTCTATTATAGTTTTGTCAATCATCCAACAAACCTTTGTACATGCAGTTTTCACTCATTCCACTCAATTACAGGTTTTCATTTTTAAACATATAGGAAAAGCAAGCAGCACATACTCAGGATGTTAGCCTTCTGCCATCTGTGTAACAGAAGTCTACTACTATGTATAATGAATTGTCTCTGGGAGTTGTTTTCACTTTTAAAAAAAGGATTTGTAGAAACACTATTATTTCATTCATGTAGATCGACACTGTCCAATATGACAGCCACTATCCATATAAAACTGTTTGAATTTGAATTAATTAAAATTGAATGAAATTGAAAGTCCAATTTCTCAGTTGCACTAGCCATATTTCACTGCTGGTGGCTGCCATGTTGGTTAAGGCAGATATACAGCCTTTCCATCATTGCAGAGAATACTATTGGACAATATTTATCTAAATATTTACCTAGAATTCATATTTCTACAGATGGACTAAGTAGCATAGTATCACAGTACACTTCTACTTTCAATTTTTAATTAGTATTTTATTTTTTTCATAATCATCTTTATTTTTGCATTACAATTCTTAATACACCATTATATCATAATTTATCATATCTCTGATTATATATAAGGTATGTTGACACCAAATTCACAACTTTATACATGTATTTTGTATAGTGATAAGGGTCTCCTTTCACCATCCATGCTATTCACCTTCTCCCTCCCTTTCCCTCCCACCCCTATTCCCTATCTAGAGGTAATCTTCCTCCCTTGCTCTTCCTCCCAACCCCATTTTGAGTCATCCCCTTTATATAAGAGAAGACATTGGGCATTTGTTTTTTGGGGATTGGCTAACTTCACTTAGCATAATCTTCTCTAATGCCATACATTTCCCTGCAAATGCCATGATCTTATTCTTTTTTATTGCTGAGTAATATTCCATTGTGTATAAATGCCACATTTTTTTTTTTAATCCATTCATCCACTGAAGGACATCTAGGTTGGCTCAACAGTTTAGCTACTGTGAATTGTGCTGCTATAAACATTGATGTAGCTGTGTCCCTGTAATATACTGTTTTTAGTCCGAGAAGAGGAATAGCTGGGTCAAATGGTGGTTCCATTCCCAGTTTTCCAAGGAATCTCCATATTGCTTTCCAAATTGGCTGCACCAATTTGCAGTCCCACCAGCAGTGTATGAGTGACCTTTTTCCCCCTCATCCTCGCCAGCATTTGTTGTTGTTCATCTTCATAATGGCTGCCACTCTTACTGGAGTGTGATGATATCTTGGAGAAGTTTTAATTTACATTTCTCTGATTGCTAGAGATGATGAGCACTTTTTCGTATATTTGTTAATTGATTGTATATCCTCTTCTGAGAAGTGTCTGTTCAGGTCCTTGGTCCATTTATTGATCAGATTGTTTGTTTTTTGTTTTTTTGTTTTTTTTTTTTTTTTTTGGTGCTTGTCTTATTAAGCTCGTTATATACCCTAGAGATTAGAGCTCTATCTGATGTGTGAGGGGTAAAAATTTGTTCCCAGGATTTAGGCTCCCTATTCACTTCACATATTATTTCTTTTGCTGAGAAAAAACTTTTTAGTTTGAATCCATCCCATTTGTTGATTCTTGGATTTAATTCTTGTGCTACAGGCGTCTTATTAAAAAAGTTGGGGCCTGGGGCTGGGGATGTGGCTTAAGCGGTAGCGCGCTTGCCTGGCAAGCATGCGGCCCGGGTTCGATCCTCAGCACCACATACAAACAAAGATGTTGTGTCCGCCGAGAACTAAAAAATAAATATTAAAAAATTCTCTCTCTTTCTCTCCCCCCACCCCTCTCTCTCTCTCTCTCTCTCTCTCTCTAAAAAAAAAAAAAGTTGGGGCCTAGCCCCACATGATGGAGTTTAGGGCCTACAGAGCAATAGTAACAAAAACACCCTGGTACTGGCACCAAAACAGGCTAGTAGACCATTGGTACAGAATAGAGAACACAGAGACTAACCCACAAATATACATGATAAAGGTGCCAAAAGCCTGCACTGGAAAAAAGATAGCATCTTCAACAAATGGTGCTGGGAAAACTGGAAATCCATCTGCAACAAAATGAAATTGAATCCCTATCTCTCACCATGCACAAAAGTTAACTCAAAATGGATCAAGGATCTAGGGATTAAACCAGAGACTGCGTCTAATAGAAGAAAAAGTAGGCCCTAATTAATATTTTAAAATAGAAAAAAGTCAGACTTATACCATTATAATATCATTATTTCATTTTGGTCATGCTGCCTGTCTGAAGAAAGTATGTACTCGTTTTTGCCATTACACCATAAAGCAAAATTGGCACAGTCCTTAGTTTATGCTGTAACCAGGTAAAAAATTAAAATTATTAATGAATTTTTAGACTATAAGTTATTCCAATTAATTACCTCTCTAGAATATATGATCGATGAACACAGATTTTTCTCCTCTCTTATCTACTATGGTGAATCCTTCCTTAAAAATCTAAAGCAAACCAGGCACCAGAGTAGGTACTCACAAATTATTTAATGACTGAATGGGAGGGAGGGAAGATGGCAGAAACAGAGTTTGGGATAAAAGGGAAGTTTCAGTTTTTCAGCTTAATTTTTGTGAACTTCATATTAATTTTTTACGGTTTTGTTTTTGTCAAGGATTTCTTTATTCAAGATATTAATGCAGGCTTGAAAGATGAAACAGAAATACCTGAACAATTAGTAAGTACATTAATATTCAATATTAAAAGGTATTTGTAACCTATCTCCATATTGTATAGAAGCCATGTTCCAATTTTTATTTGGTATAAATCTGTTGTTTTGAATTTAGAATGCATTTTCCTATTGAGTCAGTGTTATTAGTGATGGTTAGTTCCCAGACTAGCCCGTGCTCCATAACAAGCTACAGTATGGCTTGAGTCTCCTTTGATTCTTCTGAGCTTAAGGACTTCTTGACCCTAAGGAGATTAGGGGAATTAAAGCAACAGAGTAGAGACAGATGAAACATAGGAGTTGAGCAATTCTGGTGGCAGCTTAAGGAAGGGGTTTTATCAGAAAGAAGAGCCTGGGTTGGCCATGGAATTTGCCCAATTATTAATCCTCTGTCATGGTACTTTAAAGCATTTTTTTGCTAAATTATTTATTTTATTTTTGTTTACAGGTTCCAATTTCTTCTCTACCTGAAGACCAGTTGGAAAACTTAATTAAGAAACTGAGAAAAGCAAGTGAAGGTAAGTCTGCCTGAAATTGCAAGTTAAAATATTTTAGAGTAATTAAAGGGGTATATGAGTTGATTCTGATTTACAAAATGTTACCACCCTTGTTCTGAGTCCTATAGTTTCATATTTGGTTGGTTAAGCTACTGTATTTATATTTGGAACAGGTTTGAATTCTACACTTAAAGATCATATTATGTCCCATCCAGCATTATATGATGCTCTTAATGATCCTAAAAATGGTGATTCCGCAACCAAGCACCTGAAACAGCAGGTTTGTTTAGACCACAATAATTCTACCTTTCTTCATTTGTTTAAAGCTAATCTTCTTTTCTTTCTCAATATAGTTACTAATGAGATTTTGTTTATCTTTTAGGATACAAAATTTTCCAATTTCAAAAATATGTACAAACATATAAAAATTGGCACAGAAATAGTTCTCAGTAGATTTTTACATATTAAAAAATGAGAAAAAACTTAAAGCCAAACAAATTATTAGTGCAAACATACTATCTTATATAGAGATTGACTTGCTGTTTTCCCATTTGAGCTAACTATGTTTGCTCTAGTTTATAAAATAATCTTGTGAAGTTTGCAGGCTTCTATTTTAGGTAACATTGAAAAATTAAAGTTACTTGGTCCAAGAAGATGCTTTGTTGAGTTTGGAGCAGGAAAGGGAAAATTATCTCATTGGGTTGATATTGCCTTAAAAGATGCTGAAAAAGTTCACTTCATCCTGGTAGAAAAAGTGACCACAAGATTCAAAGTAAGTGAAATCATTGTAGTATATTAGTAACCATTTTTTTTTTTCCGTTTTTCAGCGTTAGAAAAAAAATGATGGTCAGAAACATTCTCTTAAAACAAACTTCCTTTATTGTATATTTATTTATAGCTCTTTATCAATTCTAATTATATTGGTAACTTAACTGGAAGGTGAATTTTTTAAATCTAAATTTGGATAATTCATGTTCTGAGTTCTTAAAAATCATTTGCAGAGACAGGAAAATATATAGAAAGAGCCAAGCTCAAGCTAGAAGTTACAAGTCTTACTCTACTCTTTCTCCTGTCTTTCGCTCAATACTTGCTGACTACTCATTTATAAATATTTATTGAGCATACTCCCAGGCATTGTGGTAGGCCTTTGGTACATTTAAGTTTAGTAAGACAAAACCCCTGTGCTCTATTACTTATATTTAGAAAGGAGAGAGAGGCAAATAAATAAATTTCATAAAGTATTAAAATGTAGTAAATGCAGAAAAGTGAAAAAAATCTGCACATAGTATAGATTCAAAAGATGGAGTGACAAGTTTTATTTCAGAGAAGGGATGGAGAATAACTATACAGAAAAGGTGATGCTTGAGCTAAATCTTAAAAGCTGAATTAATGTTTGCTAACTGAGAGTTTGAGAAGCATTTTAGGAAGCAAAACAGCATAACCAAATGCCTGAATGATATGGAAACTCTGCTATGTGATAGGAGGGCATCACGTGAAGTTCAGTAATGGGAGACTGGAAAGAGAGTTAGCTAGGGAAGACCTCATGTTGAATACTAAGGAAAAAATTGACTTTATACTACTATGTGCTCAAAACAGTTGAAAAGATTTGGTTCTTACCTTTAAGAACCAAATCTAGTGAGGCAAGTATCTTGTTTCCATATGCTAAGTATGTTGTGATAATAATAAATACCAGGTATTATGGGAGCATAAAGATAAAAGAACAACCTCAGTTTAGTGTGGGAAGATTTCACAGAGAAAGTGACAGTTGAGAGATTGGAAGAATTCATAAGCATTGGTGAAGCAAAAAAAAAACTTTTTTAAAAATTTAGCTTAGGGGCTGGGGATGTGGCTCAAGCGGTAGCATGCTTGCCTGGCATGCATGCGGCCCGGGTTCGATCCTCAGCACCACATACAAAAATGTTGTGTCCGCCGAAAACTAAAAAATAAATATTCCTATCTCCTTAAAAAAATAAAATAAAAGGAAAATAATAAATATTAAAAAAAATTTAGCTTAGCATAAGTGAAACTAATTATAAGAGTCTGAGACTTGAAGTAGGCAAATTGATAATAAGACTATTTTTAAACAATAATCCAATTAAGAATTGGGCCAGAAAGCTAAGGTAGTTGCAGTAGGATATAGGAGAGGGGAAGAATATGAAAAATGTTAAAAGTATTGGAAGCCACAAGACTTAGTTATTTAATGTGAAAAATAATAATAATAATAAAATAATCAGGGGCTGGGGATTTGGCTCAAGTGGTAGCACGCTTGTCTGGCATGCGAGCGGCCCGGGTTCAATCCTCAGCACCACATACAAACAAAGATGTTGTGTCCGCCGAGAATAAAAAATAAATAAAAAAATAAAATAATCAGTGATTTATTATTCATTGACAATGAGAGAGGAGTAATTTTGGGTAATGTTTTTATGGCTTAAGTAAGTGGTGCTCTTCTTGATATAAAGAAATATAGGAGGAGGCAGAGGAAGTATAAGTTTAGAGGAAAAAGTAATGAATTCAATTCTGAATGTGTCTAGTTTTCTGTTGAAGTAGAATTTTCTAGTTGAGGATTGGATATGCATCTGAGGGGCTGAGGGTATAGTTCAGTGGTAAAGTTCTAGCCTAACGTTTGTGAAGTCTTGGGTTTGATCACTAGCACCACAAAAAAATAAAACTTTATTGGGGATGTATCTCAGTGGTAGAAAGCTCGCCTGACATGTACAACAACCTACTAACCCTACCAAAAAATTTTTTTTAAAGTCGACATGTGTCTTGATGCTCATCAGAGAGGTCTGGGCCACAATGTAGAACTGTATGTTGTAGGCATTTACAAAGATAGACTGAAATGGATGTAATCTTTCAGAGAACGTAAGAAAAGAACCAAAATGAAAATAGATTGCCACCCGTAACAAAGATAAAAGAGCTGGCAAATAATCTTAGCTTACTTAATATCTGTGAACCCTAGTTCTTTGTGAGTGAATTGAGAATTATTAAAGTTAAAGAAAATAATGTGTATATAATAATTGGTAAAATTTTCAAATCTTATAAAAATGTGATACTACTTTAGAGTTTTCATCAAAAATACACAATCTTAAAATTTTTAATTCATTCTATTTTTTCAATAATAAGAAAAACAAGATGGAAACATTTACTCTGGATTTTGAAAACAAATCTTTTCATTTTCATAAAACTTTTTTTAGCACAAAGAGTCATTATTACAATACTTTTCTGTTTGTGCAGGTAGATGGTAAACACAGAAAGAAAAATTCAGTGTTTGAAAGACTTCAAATTGATATTCAACATTTGTGCTTGAGTAAGTTGCCTAACTTTCCATTGCTCTATCATAAATCATAGATGTTTCAAACTGTAAGGATTGCTTAGAAATTCAATCATTAGAACAGTGCTTCAGGAAAAACAAAGGAAAATTAGTTCAATATTAATAGAGAATATTATATGTAACACTCAAGTAAATGTAAATTGAATTAGGATTGAAAAAAATATTTTCAGTATTAACTAAAAATGAAGTGTTATATTCAGAAAAAGTTAAAAAAAATTTTTTTTTTTTGGACCTGGGGATTCAATATTTTATTTTGAGATAGGGTCTTGCTAAGTTGCTTAAGGCCTCACTAAGTTGCTAAGGCTGGCCTCAAACTTGGCCTCCTGCCTCAGCCTCTCAAGTCACTGGGATTATAGGCAAGCACTATCATGCCAAGGCAAGAGTTTAAAATTTGAAAATGCACCCTTATTTGCTTCTTTGTCCTGTTTAAATTAATCTTGAATGTGTTCATATCCTAAACTAGCCTTCTGCCTGTAATTAACATAATTTACCAAAACCATTAAAGAAAATGAAATAGTTCCTCTGCCTAGCTAATAATGTATAAAATATTCTGTCTAGATTTTTAAATATATTACTTTCCTAATGTTGATAAACAGCTTCTCAGGTTATATGTTGAATTCTATAAAGTGAGAATTTTTTTGTTTGAGTCTCTAGGTTTAGCCCTAAAATTCAGGCATTTTAATTAATTCTAATTTTATCTCTTAAAAAAAAACACATATACTCTGGCTGGGATTGTGGCTCAGTGGCAGAGCACTTGCCTTTCACATATGAGGCACTGGGTTCGATTCTCAGCAGCACATAAAAATAAATTTAAAAAAAAGAAGAAAGAAAACTCCACATATACTTATCTCATAAGAGAGCTTATTTAATGCTTTCTTTCATTTCAGATAAGATTCCTGTACTGAGAGAAGAGAAACTACCTGTGGTAGGAATTGGAAAGCATCTGTGTGGTGTAGCAACAGGTAGGTAAACACACTGATAATATCTAAATTAATACATTAAATCTTAATTTAAATTGCCTAGTGCTTTCTTTTGAGTTGTTACGATTTCTTATACTTACAGCTTATCAGTCTTAAAGGGGAATGAAGGGAAAGGAATGGAGAAAGGAATAGGAAAGACAGGAGAATGATTCTGACATAACTTTCCTATGTGTATATGAGAATCCACCACAGGGAATATCTACATTGTAGACAACCACAAGACTGGGATCCTAATTAGAATAAGATGTACTCCGTGTTTGTATAAATAGGTCAAATTATACTCTACTGTCATGTTTAACTACAAAGAACAAAAATATGTAAAAAAATTTTTTAAACTTATTCTCGTTACAAAAAAACAGTCTTCATAAGCAACACTGGCCCTATATTGTATCAAATGCAGGGCTTTCCTAGATATCTGCTCATTTTGGCCATTTTGCAGGATGAATCTAGAGAGTTGTGTATAAATAATATGTCATATGGAACCTTAAAGTTCTTTGGGTTATATTACAACTAAACAGGGAAACAAATTGTTGTGGAAACTGTAGTATTTCACCCCAGAAGGTACTTAGAGAAACTTTCTTAGAGGAACTTAGAAGATCACTGTGTGTCAGGATTCTGAGGAAAAATTTAAAAAATTTCATACCAGAAAAATCTAAGATGTCTTAGCTTCTGTTCATCAGATCTAGCATTGTAGAGTGGAAACAGCATACATTGGGACTCGGATAGTTTCATTGTCAGTTCTGCTGTGTAATTTTGGCAAGTTATTTAACTTTCCTGAGCTTTGGTTACCCCATTGGTAAAATAGGGGTAATAATACCATTTACCAGTTTCCACATAAAATTCTGGCATATATTAATGCTCACTATGTTAGCTATTATTATATCTTCGTGGCTCCTGCTAGTTTCATCATCTATACATTTGGGGAACTTGGAGCCTTCATAAGACATTATTCAAATTGGCTGAATATGAGTACTGTTTATTGTGTTGTAATTCAAAGTTTTTAGATGACTTCCATATATCTTAATTAACCCTTAAATAAAAGCCTTTTGAAGTAAACCAGTTGCATCCAATTTCATCCTGGGGAAGGGGGAGGGTATACACTCTTCCCATCTAATCCATATTTCTCAAAAGTATAACCTACAGTGGCCAGTTCTCATATTCCATGCATTTTCTCCACTTTGGTTCACTCTGTTTGAATTCCCCTTTCATCTCTTGCAGTTAATTATCCTTTTTGAATTTCAGTTTCATCGTCTTATCTGACACTTCTTTCCCAGTTCTTTCCTTTCATCAGTGCATTCCTTCTGTTTCTTTCATAGTTTCCTTCCACAGCGTTCTTTAAATATTAATATTTAGGTCCATCTGCTACACTCCTAGTGTATCCTTCTCCTTTTTAAACTCTTCAGCAGTTATTTGCCACTCTGTTTCTAGCTTTACTGTTCACCAACATCAAGCTTGAATATTTTTCCATATACTATTCTGTTCCTACCATTTCTGGAATTCCACTGTCACCCAAACAAAAAGACTGGTCAATATCTATTCATCCTGCAGCTCAGTTATCACCTCTTTTCGGGGGCGGGGGTCTCCTTAAATAAGATCTGCCTCCTTAGTATTATCACAATACCCTCTTTTGTTTGTTTGGTTTTGGTTTTTTGGAGAGGCTACCAGGGATTGAACTCAGGGGTACTCAAACACTGAGCCACATCCCTAGCCCTATTTTGTATTTTATTTAGAGATAGAGTCTCCCTGAGTTGCCTAGCACTTCACCATTGCTGAGACTGGCTTTGAACTCATGATCCTCCTGCCTCAGCCTTCCAAGCTGCTTAGATTACAGGCATGTGCCACTGAGCCCTGCCTCTGTGGTATCTTTACCTGATTATATTTCACTTATGTCTGTTTATTTAATTCTGCCAGTATCTTGTGAATTTTTTGAAAATAAAGTATATGCTAATACAATGCTCAATATATAACAGAAACTTAGTGAATTTGAATGAATGAATAATCTTGGCCACTAATTTGCTGTGTTTCTTTGTCCTTTTTTGGGTGTACAGCTTTATCCCTTTAGAGCGCTATAAAAAAAGAGGTTGAGCTAGACTGATAAAGATCCTTTTAATTCTGAAATTATTTAATTCTTTTAATAATTTTTCTGATTATTCTCATTTCTGAAAATCATTTACTTAAGTTAAATATAAATAAAATAGTGACTGAATATATTTTATTAGAAAATAATAGTTTATGGAGCCAGGCACAATGGCACAACTACTCAGGAGGCTAAAGCAGGCTCATCACTTGAGCTGAGCAACAGCAAAATCCCTGCCTCAAAAATAAAAAGAGAGAAAGAAAGAAAATTGTATTAGCATTTTAGTAGCATAGTGTATGCCTTAGTCTCAAAAAATTCATAGCATCTGCAAGAATTAGATATATAAACAGATAAGTAAAATATAATAAGGTAAAGATATGCAGAGGGAATTGTGATAAAACTGTTTAAGAAATAATAGATTACAAAGTATTAAAATTATTTTGTGAAGATTGGTGTTTAAAACTGTTGTGCCCTTATACCATAAATAAATAAATAAATAAATAAATAAATAAATAAATAAATAAATAAATAAATAATAGATTGACTATCACCTTATCCAAATAATAGGTTTCCAATAATGTTTGTTGACTTAAATTCATATATTGAACTAAATTTACTAGCAAATATCAGATCATTTAATATTGTGACATCTTAGGGCAATAAAATTTTTAAATATGCATTTGTTTTTAATTGAGCAGACACAATATAACAATCTAATCAGAAAATATGGGTTTTACAGTATATAATTATGGTCTTTCCAATATTGTCAACAGTATAGTAGTTCTCAGTGGAAAATATCCATACTCATCAAAAATCTTTGGGTTTTTTTGTTTGTTTTTTAGTTTTAAAATGTACTAAAACGTTTTCATTTAATATAGCATACATAATCCTCTAAATTTGGGTATATTAATCATCATTGCATCCTCAATGTTTTGCACATGAAAGGCATTCAGAAAATATTTGCAGAATGAATGCATAAACACAGTAAGACTACTCAGAGAGGCCTACTTTCCATGTTCTAATCACCCTGTTCTCTACTCTTCAATTCATTGCTATTTGCTGTGATTATCTTCTAACTAAAATTTAGCATCACTATGTTAAGCAAAATTGCCTTTGTTCTTTACTTCTTCCTTTGAGTTTCTTAAGCTCAAGTTTCTTAAGCTGGAATGCAAGTATAGGTAAATAGATGTTTTCTATACAAATCATTTCCTCAGCCAGGGTAGGGGAAATGGGAGACAATTCAAATAGTTAGACAAAAGGTTTTTTTTTTAATTGTAGACCTTAAATTTGGATAGTTTTATTGGGAAATAGATTTTATGCAAAATTAGTCACTAGAAAAAATAAGAAGATAGAAAAAAAGCAGATTTGAACAAAGTTGATACTTTATGATAGGATTTTACATATATAAAGCTAAGTAGATTTTTGTTGTTGGGTTTTTAAAAAACATACTGTTTAAGAAATATAAAAAATATTTATTTTAAAGATGATGGTTTGGGGGGGGCGACATAATTGTGTTTGCAGATCTTGCATTACGATGTTTGGTTGAAACCTATGCTGCCAGTTTTGAGGAAAGGAATGAAGAACCTTTAGCCAAACGCATAAAGAATGATAAAACAGAAAAAGAAATTAACACTTTGGCCAAGGAAGGAAATGAAAAAAATGTCCCAGAGAAGTGGACCCCTGTGGCTGGCATTGTTATTGCACTCTGTTGTCACCACAGGTGTGATTGGAGACATTATGTGGGCAAAGAATATTTCAGGGCCCTAGGCCTTGGAGCAGTAGAATTCCACTATTTCCAGCGAATGAGTAGTTGGGCGACTTGTGGGATGCAGAAAACATCTTTCGAAGCCTCAAATATTACCACAAAGAGAAAAGATAATCAAAATGATGATAGCGAAGAGCATGATGAAGGAGGATACAGAGTCACAGATGACAGCTCTGAGAGTTTGCCTGGGTAAGTGACTACTTTGTAATGCTGAACACTAAAGGGGAAATATTTTATTATTGCTATACGGTTGTCCCCCACTTATCAACGGGGCATACATTCTAAGACTCCCAGTGGATGCCTGAAACCACAGATAGGATACAAGCTCTGTAATACCTCCACAGTCAATCTGATGACAGAAATGGCTACTAAACACCTATCTGATGGTCAGGTAATATATACAGTGTGGATATGCTGGACAAAGGGATCATCATACTCCAGGTGGGAAGGAGTGGGAGGGCAAAAGATTTCATCATGCTATTCAGAACATCACTTCTTTAAAACTTATGAATTATTGAAAGGAATTTTCCATTTAATATTTTCAGATCACAATTAACCACAGGTTACAGAAACTATAGAAAATGAAACTGTGGATAAGTGGGGACTACTTTCTTCTTAGATGATTATTGCCAACAGTTTATTCCTAAGAACATACAGTGTAATTTTTTAGAGTAACTTAAAATACATGCATTTTTATTAAGGTTATAAGGTAAATATGCCTTGGAAGATGGAATATAGTACTCAGTATAATGTGGGCTATTTAACAGTTTTTCAATAATTACAAGTGACTAAAAGTTTTTTAAAAGCTTACAAAGTGTTAATTTTGTGTGTGTGTTTATTCCATTTAGGCTTCTTACTGTTGAAGAAAAGAAGAAAATAGGGCATCTTTGTAAATTGCTGATTGACCAAGGTCGAATCCAGTATTTACAGCAGAAGGGATTCAATCCTGCTTTACAATACTATACAGACCCTTTGGTATCTTTGGAAAATGTATTGTTAACTGCTTTACCAATTCATTCTTCACCAGAAACAACTGCTTAATAGCAAAGAAATTTGAACATCATCTGTCTTCCACCAAAAAAAATTTTTAATTATATTTTTATATTCACAAAAATATAATTTAAATAGCAAATAATGTGGACTTTAAAACTACTGTGGCCTCATTAAACTTTGGCAATAACCTTGTTTTTTACTTCAGAGGTCCAAATAATTCATCAGATTCCCCAAATAATCCTCTTCGGCAGGGCATTTTGAATTACATTATTCATCAGTATTTATAGAAGTTGGTGAAGTAATCAAACAATTGACTTCATCATCTGAAACACACATAGTACATCAACATATTAATTAACATGTTAAGTTTCTATTTCTATTTGCATTTATTTGGGAGATATATTTTTCCTTTGATTATATTTAATATTTTTTGTGTCTCAAGTTCAAAACATAATGACCAATTGTCAATTTATAACAAGGGCCAACCTGAGAATTTGGCAATGTGAGGACTTCTTTTCTATGCAGATCTGGAGATGATAATCAACTGTACTTTTTCTCAAATGCAAACAGATTCAGAGATGTTCACAGTCAGTAAATACAATCACTTTCAGACTACCAGAGCCATACCTATATTTATATACTATTAGAATTTTTCCAGGACAAACACCAAAACTAAAGAAATATTTTTAAGTAAAAAAAAAAGTTTCACTTCATTTTTGTGCTGTTGGATAATTATAACTAGATTATCTAGTTATACAAGCATAAACCAAAAATTAAATTTGAAATTTGCAAATAATTTATCAAGTTAACTTGGTAGCTTATATCTTTTACCAGAAGTTTTTTTTACATATGTAAGTTCAAACATTAAGTATGATCTCTGTTTTTTGGAGAAAATAATTTGGACTAAAACAGAAATCAGATGATGAAACCAAAACCTTCTCACACTTAGGCCTTATTTAACTGATAAGTGGTTTTTATGCAGAAGCAAATATTAAACCAAACATATAGTAGGAATGTTACTCTCACATTTTATCCATGACTTGTTTATGCATTTATTTGTAAACATTTTCTTAATTATTGATCATATGCCAAGACAAAGATCTAGAATTATTAATCTTAGATATTATGAGATTCTGAAATAGCTATATGTATCCTGTAGAATTGTAAATAATTGAAAAATTGTAGCCCATTTTTCATTTCAACCTTTCTACTTATGTCTTGTCAAACTGCCTAGGTTCAAATTCCAATCCTATCACCTCTTACTGTGTGACCCTTGGGTAAGCTACTTAATCTCTTTGTGCCTCAATTTTCTCCTCTTAATGGGGATGGCAGTAATAATAATAATAATAAAACCTACCTCACAAGGTTGTTGGGTGCATCAAGTAAGCCAACACAAGTAAAATGCTTAGAATGGTTCCAAGCACAAACTTAAGTACTCAAATATTAATTACTAGTAGTAGTAATCATGGATCTATTTTTAACAACTTTAATAGGAGGGCTTTTATTTTATCTCCTCTTTGTTTAAATTGTTACTTTTTTTTTTTCTCTTCTTGTATGTTTTAGGCCAAATCTTATTAAAGTAAGATAGTGTGATAATTTTTTTAGTTACTCATTTCCCCAGTCAAAAGAACAAGATATACATCCTTCAATAGTTAACCTCATTTTATTATTAGAAATATTCATTTGTATCATAAGGTTTATTTTGTATCATTCAACAATTTATGCCCACAAATAAAAGATATTCAACAACTAATATAATCTGTTATGTTTCCTATGTTTCATAAGACATACATACATATCCAAAAATTATCATACTGATGCAGTTCAGTTTCCTACTTGTCTTTAATTTATCCTTTCTTTTTTTTTTTTTTTTTTAAAGGGGGGGGGGAGAATTTAGTTATTGGCGGACACAACATCTTTGTTTGTATGTGGTGCTGAGGATCGAACCTGGGCCGCACGCATGCCAGGCGAGCATGCTACCACTTGAGCCACATCCCCATCCCCTTAATTTATCCTTTCTAAAACTAGACCCCACAGTATTAGAACTTTTTTGTTTACCTCCCAACCTGTATCCATGCTATTGCTTCTGTGGCCTTGCTACAGGAGACCTAAACACTAACCCTCCACTCCCACCCCTCTGGTACTGGGAATTGGACCCAGGGGTGCTCTATCACTGAGCTACATACCCAGCCCTTTTTATTTTTTTTATTTTGAGACAGGGGCTCACTAAATTGCTGAGGCTGGCTTTAAATTTAAGATCCTTCTGCCTCAGCTTTCCCAGTCACTGGATTACAGGAAGAATACTACCATGCCCTGTTTCTAATGACTACTTCAACATTCCATTGAGTTGAACTAAAATCTATTGAGTTAAAAAGTCTTCAAACTTCACATTTTAGTATATTATAAAGCCATGATTTATTTATTTTTTTTCCTCCCCCAGTACTGGGGATTGGACCCAGGGCTTCAGGTATGCTAGGCATGTATTCTTACACTGAACCACATTCACAGCTCTTTTTAAATTTTAAATAGTAGTATGTACAACACAACAGTGCCTTGCTAAATTGCCTAGGCTGGTATTAAACTTGGAACCATGCTTCAGCCTCCTGAGGAGCTTCCCTATGCAATTGGGCCCAGTATGATTTCTATTACTATGCTATCATTTGATTACTTTTTATGGGAATTAAATCCAGGGATGCTTTACCACTGATCTCCATCCCTGTCCCTTTTTATTTTTTTATTTTGAAGCAGGGTCTTACTAAATTACTGAGGCTGGCCTTGAATTTAATTGTCCTGCCTCAGCCTCCTGAGTTACTGGGATTTCAGTTGTATGCCACCACACCTGTTTCATTGCTTTTATTAACAGAGAATTGAGCTTTTTGCCCTATTCCCCTAATCTTGACTTAATATAAAGGCTTTCATAATTTAAAAAAAGTTTCATTCTAAATTATAAGAGACCTAATCAATTGTATATCAAAACCTCACATTCATTCTGTCAAAATCTGTTCTTTTAATATTTTTCACTATAAGTAAAATAGTATTTTGCTATTTGTGGATTCTAGAAAAAGAAATGCAGATGTTCAAAATGACAGATATGGCAAGCTGGTAGAAAAAGGTAGTAAAGCCCTAGGAATAGTATCTTCATTCACTTGTTTATGCTTTAGGTATTTGGCCAAAGAATTTATTTCCTGACTCCATTTGAAATATTTTGAATTTTTTGGTGGGGAGGGGTACCAGGGATTGAATTCAGAGGCACTCAACCGTTGAGCCCCATCCCCAGCCCTATTTTGTATTTAGAGACAGGGTCTCACTGAGTTGCTTACACTCGCTTTTGCTAAGGCTGGCTTTGAACTTGTGATCCTTCTGTCTCAGCTTCCCGAGCCACTGGGATTACATGTGTGCGCCACCATGCCCAGCTTTTTAAATATTTTTACAACTTTTCTCCTAATCCTTATCAGAATTATAAACAGAGTGGAATCTTACTTTCTTTTCCTCTTACAATATTGGCCAAAAGACCAGAATTTGGTAGAAAAGGCAAGATGGAATGAGAAATCCATAAAAGAACTCAGAAAGTTAGGAGCAAATTATATACACATTCCTTACCAAAAAGAACCGATCTGTGTTATATACAAATCTCCTACCTGCTTTTCTCCGTGATTCCTGTATGTATGTGTGCATAAATTGAAGGCCAAATAATTCCCGTTCCTCCTCTTCATCTACGCTTTCACTGGGAGGAAGTGTTACTTCCAGTTTCAGTGGATTGTCTCTGAAGTTGACAAACCTAGCAGTTCACCAAAAAACAATATTTTTATAGATGCCATGGAAGTGTACATTTATTTTCCTGGAGAAAGATCAAATGACAATATACTAAATTACTCTTTTTTTTAACTGATTTCAATAACTGAACATCTTGGTGAGATGTAATATACCCCAAGAATCTTTTAAGTTTCTTTCCTAGAAGAAAAAAATATTAGCTTTAGACAACTTATTTTCTAAGCTTAGTAAAAGAAGTATTATTTCATAGCATATATTTAATGTGATACAGTTTAACTTTAAAGAGCACTTTTAATGCATCTTAAATAAATAATGCTATGAATTTAGTTTCTGCCTATTTTATAGATCTGTTTTATACAGATCTATAAATGTGTTTTTACCATCTAGCACAAGGGTTATAGTTGCTGAATAAGTGAATGAATGAAGGATGATTTATACTAGTTTTTGGATTTAATGTCTATTATTTTGTCAGAAAATTAAATTTTGAAAATAAACATGATGGAGTTCTGATAAAACTAATAAAAATTATATCTGTTTTCATGGAGTCCTGATAATAACTAATAAAAATTGTATCTGTTTTTTATTGGTAAGAGTTTTTTGTCCATTTGTAATTAAGAGGAAAATAATCACTATTTTATTGGTGAAAACTTTTAGTTTTTATGTTGCTGATGAGAATTGCTAGCAGTCTGAAGATAATTTTTGTGAAAATGCCACCAACATAAGATATTTCTTAAAAATGATCAATCTCGGTACTTAGTTTCAAGTATCTTTCTTGAATAATTTATTATATGAATCCAAAGCATCAAATTACAGAATTTTAACATTGACAAAGATTTTTTAAAATATATCCATTCTTACAAGTAAGGATCCAATTTATTAATATAAACAACTTATGTTACTTTGTTCTGTGGCCAGAAATGAACATGTCATTTTGTATCTTACAATTTTTACCTCAGATTTTCCATTTCTCCCATGCATAGTGGAATATCTTGCAGTTTATTGTTGCTGAGAACAATGGTGCCCAGGTTTTTCATATTGCTGATTGTTTCTGGCAAGCATGTTATTTGATTCCGTTGTAGCCAAAATGTATGCAGACTTTTCATTCTGAAGAAATAAAAGAGATTTCTGTGATTAGTCATATATAATATGAAAAACTAGGTTCTTATTACCTTAAAAATCAGATGTCCTCTTTTGTAATATGTCTTTTTTGTTGTTTTTTTTTAACCTTTTTTTTATTTTATTTTATTTATTTATTTAATTTGTTTATATGTGGTACTGAGGATCAAACCCAGTGCCTCTCACATACTAGGCAAGAGTGCTACCACTGAGCCACAACCTCAGCCCTGTAATATGTCTTTTTTGGGGGGGGCAGGCAGTACCAGGGATTGAACTCAGGGACACTTGGCCACATATTCAGCCCCATTTTGTATTTTATTTAGAGACAGGGTCTCACTGAGTTGCTTAGTGCCTTGCTGTTGCTGAGGCTGGCTTTGAAATCCCAATCCTTTCTCAGCCTCTGGAGCTGCTGGGATTACAGGCATGCACCACCACACCTGGTTCCTATAATATGTCTTTTAGCCAACATACTTTTTTCTTTTTCTTTTTCTTTTTTGTTTTGTTTTGTTTTTTAATGCTGGCAATTGAACCCAGGGGCCCTTTTACTACTAAACTATATCCCAACTCCTTTTTATTTTGAAAAAGACAGGGTCTTGCTAAGTTGCTGAGGCTAACCTTGAACTTGTGTTCTCCTGCCTCAGTCTCCATAGTCTCTGGTTATAGTCACGTGCCACCACACCAGCTACTTAGATTAATGATTTTAGATTACCTGATTATTAGAGAAACTACATGTGGAATTAATCTCTACCATATAGCTCTCATATCATATGGTAGTAAAAATGAAATAAAAATATTTTAGTTTTCTTCATTTTTCTTAGATTCTGCTGTTATTGGACTCTTAAGAGAAAAATCAGAAAATATTAACATGCTTGTTCAGAAGAAGGCATTAATGCATAATGGTTAACAGCATGGAATGGGCCAGCATGCCTGGGTTCAAATCCTAACAAATTAGATGATTACTAACTAACCTTAGGCTAGTTTGCTAACATCTCTGTGCTTGGTTTTCCCATTCTTTTGTAAAGCACACAATACCTTGCATTCACTAAGCAATGTTGTTCTCACTATGGTATATTCTGTTAATGTCTTGAAGTCAAATAGCAGCCAGATTTTCCATCCCAAATTCCTTTCACTTATTTTGAATCAATGAAATAATTCTGTTTAAAGACAGCATATTTCAAACTAAATGGATCTGTTCTGGTTGATTATACTTGGCATCTCCTTTGTCTTGTTAGTTCCTATTTTTCACAGATGGTTTTAAGGCATTTGTCAGTAGCATACAAAGTTACTCATTTTACCTTTCTATGGCATCAGGAAGTTGTTCAAGTCTGTTGCTTCCCATGTCCAGCCACTCAAGGGCAGGCATGTTCAACACAGCAGGAGGGATTGTAGTAAATTGGTTCATACTCAAATCAAGGTGAGTTAGTTTTAACAGACTGCTGAGCTGAAGAGGAAAGCAAGGTTTTTCAAAATAAATGTCTACAATGTAAATTCCTAGAAGACTCACATTGGTAAAGGAGATACATCATATCAATGAACATTTGAATTGCACTTGGGCTTTAAAAAATTTAAGCACAGTAGGCCAGAACAAACTAAAAATAAAAATAAAGCTGAATAAACAAACTCCAGTGATATAATAAACTCTCAAAGAAATTGTACCTATTTGGGACTAGGGATATAATTCCACACAGTGGTAGAGTGTGTTCTGGGCATGTGCAAGGCTCTGGGTTCAATCCCCAGGTCCAAATAAAGGAGAAAAGAAGAAAGAAATTGCATCTACTCAAAGAAAATTTATCTTCCACAATAATCTAGTTCCAAAGTTAACAGGGCCTGTGTGGTAAAATTTTTTTCCCCACTGTGAGAGTAACTATTTAGTATCATGTTTTCATTTCATTCAGTAGTTGAGAATTATATGGGGAAACTTAATCTTCCAAACAACAGTTTTCTTTGTTGAAAGTTTGTGTCTATTGACTTATATATTTATATATTTATGTCAAATATCAAATTGGATTACAGGCATGTGCCATGACACCGAGCCTACCACTGTACCCAGAGGCACTTAACTACTGAGCCCTTTTTTTTTTCCAATTTATTTTACAGTAGAATGCATTTTGACATATAGTACACAAATGGAGCAGAACTTCTCATTCCTCTGGTTGTACATGGTTCAGAGTCACTCCACTAGTGTAATCATACATGTATATAGGATAAAAATGCCCAGCTCCTTTTTTTAAAATAAATATTTATTTTTTAGTTTTAGTTGGACAAAGTACCTTTATTTATTTATTTTTATGTGGTGCTGAGGATTGAACCCAAGGCCGCGCATGTGCTAGGTGAGCACTCTACTGCTGAGCCACAACCCCGGCCCACACTCAGCCCTTTTTAATATTTTATTTAGAGAAGTGGACTCGCTGAGTTCCTTAGAACCTCACTAAATTGCTGAGGCTAGCTTTGAACTCATGCCTCCTGCCTCAGCCTCCTGAGGTCCTGGGATTACACCCCCAGCAACAAGTGACTAATTCTGACATCAACCAAACAATGTGAATGTCCATTTAGTTTGGGCTTCATTGTGAATCAAATGTCTCAAACAGGTCATATAACTAGGAGTGATAGATCTACGAAGAGAACTCAAGATTTTATGGATTTAAAAACCACACAATTTCTTCCTCTTTTTACATTCTAGTGGAAGTTTCAATATGCAAGAATTTCATTGACTTTTACAAAAATATTATCCATTTGTGGGAAGTGGCTATATTTTATTTTCTCTTGAGGCATGTTCATTTCTTCTGCAATATCTGTACCACAACAAAAAGTACACAAATACAATGTTTTGTAAATTGTACAAAAACCCAGGAGGTTCTGTCTAGTAGGTGATGATGTTTCTCCAGATTTAGAATTCAAGTCCCAAATAAACATTTTCAAAATCTGTCATCACATTTCATAAATTTCCAAATGGTTCAAATAGCATATAAAAATATTGTTTTAACATTATCATTTACATATTTATATGTAAACAGTGTGTAAATCATAGGACAGGGCTGGGATTGTGTCTCAGTGTTAGAGTGCTCACCTAACATGCTCACCTAACATGCCCTGGGTTTGATCTTCAGCACCACATAAAAATAAATAAAAGTAAAGGTATTGTGTCCAACTACAACTAAAAAATAAGTATTAAAAAAATAGGACAGATGAGTCTCCAATTGCTGATTTTTCAGTAGTAATAAAATGTTGACTTTAGATGATTGAAAAGATAATAAAGTAATGATAATATGACAATTCTAATTTTGCATATGTGAAAACTGAGATCTAAAGTGTAAAGTGTATCCAAGGACACAGAGTTACTTAAAGGCCACACTTTGGAATGGAACAATCCCAGCTCAATATTTTTATTCCTATGTAACCAGTCTCCTAAAGGGAAGAAACTAAGATAAACTGGTTTATAGACATGCATAAATTCACACAACTTGTTAGTGACAGCCAATCCTAGAAACAAAGTCACAAGGATTAGAAAAAAAGATTTACTGATCTTTCTGTGTGTGTAAAGAAATTTTCCATGTGATAATTTTCACCATATGGAAGGGCATATGTTTCATTAAATGCAACTATTATATTATGAAACATATATACTATGTTTTACTTGCAAGAGAAGTTATTATTGGCTACATGTTCACTCTTGTGGAAAAAGTCTGATATGCTCTCAAGATAAATAGGAAAAGGGAATAGATTTTTAGTTTGGGCTTCAATATTTTTCTTAGCTATTATTTTACGAAGTCATGATTGTTTTCAAGACATTGGACATTTCCATGGCTGATTCTAAGAGCATTAATATATAGAAAGCAATGCAAATGTCTTTATATTTATATGATCAATTTGGTTTAAGCAATGACATCATGCCAAATCAAAGTTTGAAGAGCCTAGGAAGCTAGCAAGAAATAGATTTCCTAGAATTCATGCCTTACACTTCACCTCTGTCGCAAAAACCAACTAGTAAAAAGTTTTTCTATCACCATATTTTCTGTGCTTTATAATAATCATTCATTCTAAAAAGCATTTATTAAGTAACCACAATAACCTAGGATTGCCCTCAATTCTAGGAATTTATTTTTTTAATATCTATTTTTTTAGTTACAGGTGGACACAATATTTTATTTTTATGTGATGCTAAGGATCGAACCCAGTGCCTCACACATGCTTAGCAAGTGCTCTACCTCTGAGCCATAACCCCAACCCAATTCTAGGAATTTAAATAAATAAAACTCTTATTCTGGCCTTCAAGGAGATGACAGTTTAGTCAAAAAACAACCTCAGTACTGTCATACATGATTCCACCCTATGCTTTAAATATAAACCTTGTTGCTTGACCACTACTGGCTTCTTTTTAAACTAATATATTTTTCCCCTCCCTTTTCTCCCTCTTTCTTCCCTAACCCTGGGGAAGCAAGAGTGACATTATTCCTGTCCTAAGTCACTGTTATCAATCTTTCTGCTTCATCCCCTCAACAATAAAGAAATGCCAGTCTGGAACCTGGAAAAACAGCTTTCTCAAAGAATATAAGTTGAACAACGAATTATATCTATTCTTTTTCCCCCTGGCAGTTAGAATCACAGTCTCTAAGATGTGTGTCCACTATATTTTATCATTTGCCAGCAAATCAATAAAACCTTTTTCTTTTTTCTCAAAAATCTTGTCCTCGTTATTGGATTAGCTTCAGGGACAAGGGTCAAGCTTTCAGTATCACTGTGACAATAATAGAAGTTATGCTAAATAGATTTTTCTCTAATTAAAAACCTGCTTTATAATAATAGGAAATAATCTTCACTAAATATTTTTCTGAAATAAAATTTGTAGCATTTTCTTTTTAGTTTCATTTTTAACAATCACATGATTGAAAAGCAAAGTTCTAGTAGAGGGAAAATAACATCTTAGGCATTTAGAGCTTTCTGACCTCTTGAGGAAGATCACATATATCTCTGTTAACAGCCAGTTCTAGTTTCTCCAAGCTGGCACAATTACTTAATTCCTTGGGGACAGTCTTGATTTTGTTGTAGCTCAGAATCAGTTCCTGAAGTCTAGTGAGCAGTCCTACAAAAAAAAAAAAAAAAAAAAAAAAAAAAAAACAGTACACAATAGAAAGAAGATGGACATAAAGTACTGTTTTCCTGAATAATTACAGCAGAAATTATTTGTGTATTGGCAAATTCAGAGTTCTTATATTCTTCCCTGTTCCCAGTCTGCATCCTGCCTCTTCTTTAAACAATGGATAGATTTATCAGTGCCATGGGGAAAAAACAAAACAAAAACTTATTTTCATTCTGTTTTATGTACATCCTGGGGTGGAGTGTAGCTCAATGGTAAGGGGCTTGCCTAGCATGCACAAGGGCCTGGGTTGTATCCCCAACACTGCAAACAATAATGACAATAAAAACAAAGAAACTACACCCTAAGCAATTTTCCATGTGAGAATTTTGCTCTCTATTTGACAAATCTGTTTTTCTTTATTGCTTCCAACCTGTCTGAGGAATAGCTAAACCAGTAATATTGTTTTCGAAATCTATAGAACAATATTTTTAAAGATATTTTGCTCACATTGAAATCTCATCTTGAATCATCTCAGTAAATCCATTATCTTGGATCCCCTAGAAGCTTCAATTTAGACTAAATGTTTAAAAATTTTCTTATAATTCAGATATATAAAGATATATTTATTCCATGTTATCAAAAACTCAATAAAATAAGCACATCTTCAAGAAGATAAAATAGCACAGGAATAAAAGTAATCTTTACCAATTCCTCGAGGTATTTCTGAAATTATGTTTCGAGATAAATCTAACACAATAAGGTTCTGGAATCTTCCAATGAATTCTGGAATTTTCAACAAACCAGTTCTATGAATTTGCCATTCCTGTAGCTGATTCAGCTTCAGTAAAGAAGAAGGGAGACTCTAAAGTAAAAGAAATAATGGAGACATATTACTTAAACTATTTTTGTATTATACCATCCTGAAGTGTGATTTTATTTAATTTGTGAAAACATTTAGAAATGTTTCTTTCTCTTAATGGGTTATATTTCCAAGTATTTTGTGTTACTAAGTTTTAAGATCTTTATGCTTTTTATTTTTTTAACTAAAACTTCCAACCTCAATTAAATGCAATAAACAAAAATAACACATTTTGGTCAGTTATGCACATACATTGAAGTCTATCCTAAAGATCATGTTATATCTGGCTTTCCTAGACTACATATGCTATTGAAAATGAGACTATCCGGAAAACATCTTTGTTCATAATTTAAATGTCCCTTTTACTTCTATTTTGAAGTATTTCATAAAAATTTTTATAGAATTTTTTAAAGTGAGGAATTATAAGAGTTTGAACTATTCTGAATTTTATGCCTTTTCTCTTTCAGTGTAAAATAGAAAAGAAAACAAAGGAGCTAACCACATAGTTAAATATACCTATATTGGGGCTGGGACTATTGCTCAGCAGTAGCACAATTGTCTGGCATGTGTGAGTCACTGGGTTCAATCCTCAGCACCACATATAAATGAATAAATACAATAAAGGTCTCTCAACAACTAAAAAAATATTAAAATATATATCATTTTTACAAGGGCTTCTAACCCTTCAGTAAGCATTTGTTTTCATGGAGATATATAACAATAATGACAATAAACACAAACACTGATGGGTTAGAAGCCCTTGAAAAAATTAAAGTATATCTAACATAATGAAGCCACTGTATATCTGTATGCACATACGTGCAAGGGAGGGAAAAAAGCATATGAACTGGAAGATACACCCATCAGATAAATTGATATTCATTTCCACTTTGAGAAGTTTTAACTGAGCATTTTTTTGGGGAAAAGCTACATAATTTTCATTAAGTAGATAGTCATCCATTCATGGCAAATGAGAAACTGCCTATTAGTATTAGAAGAAGAAATATCACATGTGACTTAAATTTAGGCAAGATTAAAGCAAATTGATTTTTTGCAAAAAAAAATGTGATGTTTGTTTTCTATTGTTTATGTTGTCCAGATTCATTTGGTGTATTATTAATATTAGAATTGTGGGCTGGGGATATCGCTCAGTTGGTAGAGTGCTTGCCTAGCATGCACAAGGCCCTGGGTTCAATCTCTAGTAAGAAGGAGAAGGAGAAGAAGAAGGAGAGGGAGAAGGAGAAGGAAAGAGGAGGAAGAGGAGGAGGAGGAGGAAGAGGAGGAATTTTCAATTATTCCTGTATTAATTACACAGTCTCAGATTCATTTTCAACTCTTCCACAAATTGCAAAAAGTAGAAAAATAAAATATTACTTCCATAAAGCTTACCTTCCATTCTTCTTTTTCTATCTTCAAAATTACCCTTCCATCTTCCCTGGTGACCTTTTCTTTGAGCTTAGTTAAACTTACTCTCTCTTCCCAGATCCGCACTAGCCTAGGAGATCAGGTAATCATTTTGACTTATAGATAATGACAAAGGTAGTGTTCATTTTCATATAAATAAAATAAAATAGCCCATCAAAAACAACTTGGGAAGGTAGGTGCAGTAATCCTGTAATCCCAGCTACTCCAGAGACTGAGTCAGGAGAATCAGAAATTGGAGGACAGCCTGGGCAATTTAGCAAGACCCTATCTCAAAAAATAATGGATGGGGATATAGCTTAGTGGTAAAGCACCCCTGGGTTCAATCCTTAATACCCAAATAAACCAAAATAAAAAAACATTGATTCAATGGTATCTGGAAACAGGATGAGATTTTATTTAGCAAAAGTTATACATATGATTAGTACCACAAATGCCTTATTTTAACTGTGGCTGATCCTTTAGAAGTTGTCCTTTGTAGAGATACTTCCCCTCCACTTGCCTTGAATTCTAAATTTTAAAAAAAAGCATCTAATTATTATCTTTCTTTTTAGATTTTCAGAACCCAGATTATCTGGTGATCTCGAGATAACATTAGAATGTATAATAGCCCATTCTTAAGTCCTGTGCATCAACTAACATAAAACATCAATTTTTATAAAATTTAACTTGCAGAAAAGTTATGTTTATCTAAATAATTATAGGAACTAGGGCTGGGGCTGGGGCTTAGTGGTAGAATGTTTGCCCAGCATGTGTGAGCCTCTGGGTTTGAATCTCAGCACCACATATAAATAAACAAACAAAGAAACAAACAAGTAAAATTCCATCAACAGCTAATAAAATAGATATTTTTTAAAAAAATTATAGGAACTAGCCTTAGGAAGCCAAGATCAATTGCAGTGTTCTAGTTGGGGTTGGGGAGAAAGGAGACACTTGCCCTTGATGACCAAGACCCAGCCCAGCAAGTACCTACCCACTGCCCCCTGAACATCCTTTCCGTCTCTACAAAGGTCTTTTTGCATACAATAGTTCCCTAAGATGGTCTTTGATGAGGAGGATGGGGGCTGATAGCCCTCTCCATCTTCCATTTTGTTGGCTCTTGAATAAACCTGATTTTTTTCACCCCACCTCCTCATCTCTCAAGTATTGGCTTTTGAGTGGTGAGTAGATGAACTTAGGTTCAGTAGAACTATTTTGTTGTTGTTGTTGTTGTTTTGGTGTTAGAGATTGAGCCAAGAATTTTTTGTATTGTAAATGAATGCCCTACCTCTGAGATATACTTCCAGTGCTAAGTTTTTGATAAGGACCATAATTCTTCATAAATTTTATTCATAATAGTTTTACTGAGATATAATTCACATAGCACAAAATGCATCATTTAAAGTATACAGTTCAGTAGGTTTTAGTATAATCACAACGTTATACAATCATCACCATTATCTAAATCCAAAATACTTTACCATTAAACAAAAAAATCTCCTTATCCATACCCCTTCCCTATTCCCTGGGAATTACTAATAGCCTATTCTGCACATTTCATATAAATAGGATCATACAATGTGTGTCTGTGTTTGGCATCTTTCACTTAGTATATTTTTATTCAAAGCTCATTCATGCTGTAACATGTATCAGTACTCATTTCTTTTTATGGCAGAATGATTTCATCAGATGAGTTTATCATGTTTGTTCATTCAACAGTTGATCAGTATTTGGATAATTCTATTCTTTGGCTTTTATGAATAATGTTACTACAAACGTATGGGTATAAGTTTTTGTGTGAACTATTAAAATTTTGGGGAGGTTATTAAGCTATTATTATATTGGGAAATGAATCCAGGGATACTCTACCACTAAGCTATATCCCCAGTCCTTGTTATTTTATTTGTTATATTGGGTCTTGTTAGGTTGCAGAGGCTGACCTTGAACTTGCAATTCTCCTGCCTCAGCTTCCTAATTAGCTAGAATTACAGTCATCATGCCCAGATATGAGGCCATTATTTTGGATTAAGCTCCAAAAAGAAAAGAAACGGAAAATCAAAATAAAGTCACCCATGCTAAGGTTCCAATTCACAAAACAGAAACTAAATTGTTATCTGACCATGCCAAGAAATCAGAAGAGAAAGTTAACAGCCAACTTTCCATTCAGTTTCCTAGAATGGCAGTGAAGTTCTCTCTGCCTTCCTCCTTGTACAAAGAAGGTAACTTGAAGTAATCCAATGTTAGCCAATTAATTTTCTATTGTTTTATCTTCCTTTTCCTGTCTTACAGAGAAAACAACTTAGAAACAAAGTTTGAAAGTAACTTTGTTTTTGCTTTTTTCAGTCCTTTTCTGTCTATAAAAGTAACTTCTTCTGTTCAATCCCTCAGAACACAGTATTCTATTTCATGGAAGTGTTGCCTAATTCTAGAATTAAAAAGAAAGCCAGTTAAGATCTTTAAATTGTTGTAATTTTTCCTTTGACAGATTATATGTTTTTATTTCTCTTGGGTATATCTTTAGGAGCAGAATTTCTGGGTCATATGGTAACTTTATGTTTAGTCTTTTTAGGAAATCCCAAACTGAAACTAAATTCCAAATTGGCTATACCATTTTATACCCCCTACCATCTGTGTATCAGAGTTCTAATCTCCCCACACCCTCACCAATACTTGTTATTGCCCACTTTTTTTTATATCCATCTAGTGGTTGTGAATGGTATCACATTGTGGGTTTGATGTGCTTTTTCCTGCTGACTAATCCTTAGATAGTTAATGTTTTGTTTGTCACCGTACTAGGGGTGCAACCCAGGCCTCACACATTCAAGGCAAGCACTATACCAAATATAGTTTATCCATTGAGAACATATATAAGAATAATGTGCATATACTATGCTGACTATAAAGACAACAAAGAGATGCAAAAATTTTTCTATTTGTATCCTAGAAATGTTTTTAATATTTATTTTTTAGTTACAGGTGGACACAATATCTTCATTTTATATTTATGTGTGCTGAGGATTGAACCCAGTGCCTCATGCATGCTAAGGGAGCACTCTACAACTGAGTCACAACCCCAGCCCCTAGAAATTTTTTCACATATGAAAAAGCAAAGAAATCAAATTTAGAATCAAGTTTAGAATCAAATTAGCCTATTAAAAAGTACATAATTTTTAAAAAGCAGTCATCAAAAAATAAGGTTTAATTAATTTGTATATTTATTTGCCAAAAATATCTTGACATCTGAGAATTTTTGAAGTTTTGTGTGTTAACTTATTTTCAGTGAGGGTTTTAAAGAATAGAAAACAAAACAAAAACCCTGCAAGTATTTGCTGTCTTTATGTGTTTAGGTTTGCAAAATACTTCTAATAAAGTCTGTTTGTTCTAATCTCTCGGTTGCATGAAATTTCTAATTAGTTAACAAGTGCATTGTGATAATGGGGTTCCCGTGGCCTTCTAATCTGAATAGCTCATCTTCCTATGAGCTATTCAGAACTTAATGAAGGTTCTGAATAGCTCATAGGAAGATAGGTGTGGCAAGTTGAGACAAATTGCGTAATGCTAGCTATTCAATTACATCATTTTTATATTATTTACTATGAGGAAATGGGCTATTTCTGAAAGATTAGCAGAGGATTTTCAAGACAACCAATTAGAAAAGTAGGTAAAATATCAAGGAGGCAGAGGAAATGAGAGCCATACTATTTAAAGATAGCCCCAATCAAGGAATTAGATGATCCTGCTGGAACTCACAGCCACTCAAGTAGGTGGGAATAAGTAGTACCTTCTACTGCCAGATGTTTTTTTTTTTTTAGATCCTAAAAGATTAATGCTGCACAAAACAAGCCTGGAAATTAGACCAAGTGATACTAATCAAACCTTAATGAATGCTAAGTCCTATGAGGGCACAGTATAACTACTATTCTCACACACAGATATTATTTTTGTAACTCTCGTTACATAGGCAGAATTTAATTGAGTCAGGTATTTAAGTATATTTTGAACATTCTGTAAATAAAAATCTCTATAAAATTCAACAATGAGGCACTTCATAAGTGATTTTTATAATGATGAGATTATGAATTTTCAATAATCCAAAATAGTAAATATATTAAGTACTTGTGTTGAAATTCCTTCTCTCGTTTCAGATCTTCGTTGTGTTTCTTTATTCGTTTTTCCCACACTTCTTTTACAGCATTAACAGCTCCAGTACAAACCACATTTTCTGTCATGATTTCTCCACATTGTCATAGAGTCATCAGCTTCATTAAGTTCTGAACTGCTAAATCACAGATGCCACCTCAGAAAGGACCTAATTGAATCACAAAAAAAAAAAAAAAAAAAGCAATGTGTTTCAAATGTTCATTGAAGTGAGTGTGGTGGCTTACATCTGTAATTCCAATTCCTCTGGAGGCTGAGGCAGAAGGATTGCAAGTTTGAGACCAGCTTGGGAAACTAAATGAGGCTGTGTCTCAGAATAAAAGAAAAAGGGATGGTGACATGGTTTAGTGGTAGATAGCATGCATGAGACTCTGGGTTCAATCCCCAGTACTGGAGGAAAAATGTAATAATCATAATACCTAATATTTACTGGACACTTTCTAGTTCCCAAAACTAGTATACTAGTCCATATTCCTTTTTGTTTTTTAACAGGATCTTGCTGTGTTGCCCAAGCTGGCCTTAAAATTCTGGACTCAAGAAATCCTTCTATCTCAGCCTCCTGAATGCTGGTACTATAGATGTGGGCCATTGAGCCCAGCTGCAAAGCAGATACTAACTTTTTAAAGATACCATTTTATATGGTGCAAAAAACCAAGTTCTCAAGAATAAACAGACTGGGTACAACCTCTACACAGTAAACTAAAAAATATAATGAAATTAAAGACCTAAATAAGAGTTCTACATCATATTTATGATTCAATATTGTAAGAACATCAGATATTTCCAAATTGAGCTATAAACAGTCTCAAAAAAACCCATCTGGAAACCAAGAGGGCTACCTTGACTTTCATATTCTAATATTAATAACAATTCTAAACATACAAAATAGCCAAAATACTCATGACAAAGAAAACTAGAGTAGGAGGATTTATTCTATCAAGACCTCTTTTAAAGCTTTAGTAGTAGAGAGTGTTGTATTGGTTCAGTGCACTAACAGATCAATGTAATTGAATAAGAAACCCAAGAAACAGATCCCATTCATAAATGAGCATTGCAGAATACTGCCAGAATGATTTTTTGGACAGTTTAAACTATATATATAACCAAATTTAATTCCAGATGTATTATAGCTCTATAAGTGATAGTGCAAGTCTCCCAAAACATAAAGGTTTGGGGAGAAAATATAAGATATATGTCCTTAAAGTAGAGAATACTTTTTTTTTTTTCCAGGTGCTGGGATTGAACCTAAGGCCTCATACAAGCTAGGCAAGTGCTCTACATTCCACTCTAAGGAACACTTCCTAAAATGGAATACAAAGAATATCCTTAAAGGAACAGATTGATAGATCGGACTATATTAATTATGAACTTTATTAAAAGATGTCACTTAGAAAATAAAAGAAATACCATGTAGTGGGGAAGATATTGGTGGCACATGTCACCACAAATGAGCTCTATCTAAATAGATAAAGAATTCCTAAAAATCAACTTAAAAAGACAACAGGGCTGGGGGCAGAACTCAGTGGTAGAGTGCATGTTTAACATGAATAAGGCTCTGGATTTGATCTCCAGCATCAAAGGGGTGGGGGGGAGTCAACAATTGAACAGTTAATTCAAAAGATGAAATATAAATGGCAGAAACACCCCCCCAAAAACCCATGAAATTCTGTTCAACCTTGTGAAAGTGAATTAAAACCATAATAAAATACCAACACACACCTATCAGAGTAATCAAATTTAAAAAGACTGGGGCTGGGGTTGTGGTTCAGCAGTAGAGCACTTGCCTAGCTCATGAAAGGCACTGGGTTTGATTCTCAGCACCACATAGAAATAAAAAAATAAAATAAAGGTATTGTGTCCAAGTATAACTAAAAAAGAAAAAAAAACCTGACTACACCAAATGCTACTGGAAATTTGAGTCATATAAATTCATATACATTCTTAATCACTCTGGAGTAGAATATGCAGTTTATAATCCAGCAGTTCCACTCATTGGCAATCCCTACTGGGGAAGGGTATGTCACCACTAGGAAACATGAACAAGAATGTTCTAAGCAGTGTTTTTTCAAAATAGTAAAAATAAAAAGGAAAAAAGCATGCCTCCTAGAATTTTATATTTCCCTTAGTATCCTCACTGAGTTGACAGACCCAGGGTGTATGGCTAACTCTGTAGTCAGACCATTGTGTTCCTGGTGGCTCTTTTCCCACACTGTGCCTTGGTGACAGGTGCCATACCAAATTGTAATAAAGTGAAGAAAATCATGAGGCATTTTCAGCAACTGGAACTGTGACGTTAATATACATAAACTGAACCAGAGATGTCTAGATGCTGACAAAGAGAATTAAAAGCTGCCAACACCACCAGTCCTCTAGAAAGAAATTTGAAGTGTTTTTTTCTAAGCTGTGAGGGGAAAGGGAGTCTCTTGCTGGATTTCAAGACCAAAAATGAAATTAAAACACTTCATTTTTAACTTGACTGTTTCCACTAGAGGCCTTTGATTTGAAAATTATAGTACATGTTTGTCAGCTATAGATATGTTAAAATGGAACAAATATGTTGTGTAAGATTTATAGGTATTCACATTGAGGCTTCTAAAAAGAAAAGATGTCATTTTAGAAATGAATATTAGTGTTCTAAAATCTGCTTATAAAACTCTGGTCTCCTTTTACATTGATATTAAAACATTTTAAAGCCATCTTGGTCACACATGCTTGTAGTTCTGGCTTCCCAGGAGGCAGAGGTAGGAGGGTGGCTTGAACCCAAGAGTTCAGGGCCAGCCTGGACAGTATAGTGAGACCCTGTCTCATAAAAAACAAAACAAACAAAATTTACAGTAAGAAAAAGGAATCAAGAAAGACACTAAAAACATCACATTATGGGGTACAAGGGAACTTAATCATCATCTCATAATAAAGCTTCCATAGATAATGCCTGAAATCAATAAGAAATAGCATGTATCTAACTTCAAAAAAGGAAATTTGCAAATAATCCCTGAAAATTAAATCCCAAAATGGTTACAATGTTTACTTCTAGGGAGCAGGATGGTAATAGTGAGAAATGGGGTAAACAATGTTGCTTTTCATTGTTAATCTTTTCTAAATTATTGATTTTTTTTATGGTACTCCATTGCCATCTCTTTTTATTTTTTTAAATTTTGAGACAGGGTCTCACTAACTTGCCCAGGCTAGCCTTGAACTTGCAATCCTCTTGCCTCAGCCTCCAGAGTTGTGGGCATTGCAGGCATGCACCATCATAACTGACTCTAAATTATGGATATTTTTAAACTAAAATTATGCAGTGTATGTGAGAGAGACACACAGAAAGATAAAGAGAGAGAAAGAGAGAGAGAGAGAGAGAGAGAGAGAGAGAGAGAGAGAGAGAGAGAGAGAGAGAGAGAGAGAGAGAAGAGAGAGAGAGGACTGTATTACAGAAGAAAAAAGCCAGGATTGCTATGTAATTAACAGTATTCAGAAAATTATTAAGAAAGTCCCCATTTCTAAGCAATACAAGGAACAGACTGCAAGAGCATTTTGTCATCAAGAAATCTTGTTGGTGGGGCTGGGTTGTGGCTCAGCAGGAGAGCGCTTGCCTAGCACCTGCCAGGTGCTGGGTTCGATCCTCAGCACCACATGAAAATAAATAAATAAAATAAAGGTATTGTGTTCAATTACAACTAAAAAAATACTTAACAAAAAAAAAAGAAAGAAAAAAAGAAATCTTTTTGGTAATTCAACAATCTGGTCATATCACCTATAATTTGTTGTCTCACATTTTAAAGTATTTGGTAAATACTTTAAATAATATCAAATATTAAAAATATTTTAAAATCCCAGCTATCTGCATGTATATAGGAATTTTACTACACACATATCACTGTTTGGTCATTTGCTAATTCATTTCCTCTTTGGCTGTTAAATTTTGGTCATTTGATTTTCATCTAATGACCAATTTCCCTTAAAGGAAAACAAGTCAGTGATAATGCTTGCATTTCTGCCTCTAACACAGAACAGTGGTCTCTACCTTGGTAATTCCTGGAACAGAACAGCATGGCAGTAAGGTAAGGATGGCAATGACATGATGGAGGGTCGGCTTCTCAAAGTCAAAAGAAATACCATAGAAGAGATGCTTCCAGCTTGTAGGGGAATCTATCTTCCAGAGGAGGACAATTGTATAAGTGATTATGGATCCAAAAAATACTTAAATTCAATCCCAAGCGGCAATTATAGACACAAAGTCATCATCAGCACTCTATTGAGATAGAATAAAGAATGGAGAAGAAATGTTTTTTGGAAAATGGAAAAATACTTACCATCATTGGTGGACACTGAAGCTGTCATGCCCAAAGTTAGTGATTATCATCGAAGAATAGATTATGGGGTGAAATTTTTTCCGTGTGGTTTCAAATGACTAAAATCCACCGTCAGGCTGTAACCAAGTGAAGTGTAATGTCAGCTTAGTTCTAATTTTAGTTCATGGACAAAGCTGAGAATAGCAAGAATCACATGGGGCTTCTGTGCAGAGGATCAACTGATAATGTGAGTTTGTTCAGGAAACTGCACAATGCTCTACTCCAACATTGTAAAACTACCAGGCACAACTATTTCTAAGCTCCTAAGAATAATTTCTATTGAAATACCTCCACTTTTCGTTAGCTACACATCTTAAGTATTTAATAGAACTTAATATATCTGTTTCAAGAAGAGAAACTAGGAAATACACAGGTGTGTGGCATAACAAAAATCCTAGCTACTAACAATAGCTCTGTAAATATTTTAATTAAAGACGCAGATGCTGTGCTTAAGAAAAAAGAAAAATGAATGTGTGGATGAGCCTGCATAACAGAGGACCCCTAAACTTCTGCTGGGTCAAGCTTTACTCATTTTAGGTTGGATGAGATGCTGGGAATTGAACCCAGCATGCTAAGAATTCTCTTGACCTCTGAGCTCTACCCCCAACCTGGAGGTTTCAAATTCAATTACCTCTCAACTTTTATCTCTTAGTTTTCATAGAGAAGACTTAATTCTAGTTTCTGAAAAAAATTATATATTTTTTATTTAATTATATATGCACATGGAACAAAATTCAAAAGATAATGAATCTTCCCCCAATATTTTTTTTGACATTATGTTTTTAATTTGCTTTATACTTTCTTTCACTGGTCTTCCCACTTTACCCTCTTCTAGATTTCTTTTTCTTTTTTTTTTTAATTTGTTCTAATTAGTTATACATGCTGGCAGATGCTGCAAATACTAGTAGGATAATAGGGATTATAAATGATAGAAAAAAGTGAAAGTTCATTCTTCCCTAGCCTCCCCCCATTTTGGATCAGCATCTGCATATCAAAGAAGACATTTGGCCTTTGGTTTGGGGGATTGGTTCTCCAGCTCCATCCATTTACCTGCAAATGCCCTAATTTCATTCTTCTGTGTGAAGGGCATCTAGGTAATAATACCTTGCATTCTATCAGATCATAATGGAATGGAATAGAAATCAATGATAAAATTTAAAAAATAGAAGCTATTCTAACACATAAAGATTAAATAATACACTACTGAATGATGAATGGATAGCAGAAGAAATAGGGATGATATAAAAAAAAATACTTAGTGGTAAATGAGAACCCTGATACAAAATATCAAAATCTCTGGGACACTATGAAGGCAGTGCTAAGAGGATAGATAGTTCATTGCATTGAGCTCATTCATTAAAAGAATAGAAAGTTAGTAAATAAATTACCTAACATCCCATCTCAAAGCCCTAGAAAAAGAAACCAAATCAACACCAAAAGCAGTAAATTTGTTTTCTTTTCTTAACATAAGTATTGTTGTTGTACTGGCTCAGACCCATGGACTCTGCAGAAGCCCAAACCTCAGGGTCTTCAGAATGAAAATCTGAGCACCCACCAGATGACAGACACACAATGACAGAGGAGAAGGAAGATAATTTGTGCAACATATTAAAGTGAGTTGCCCACTTTGTGTCAAGAATGAAGCCACTTGTGATGAGCTAGGCTACCTCCCCTCCACAGCAAAGTCATCTCATCTGTAAGTTGGTCTTACTCTGAAAAGCAAACCTTAATAAGGCCTCATTAAGCCTCTTCCTATGATCACATGGCAGTAGCACCTGTGCCCACCTTGTTTCTTGGCTGTACTCTGGGAGGGTAGAAATAGTAACTAACACTTACTGAGTAACTTACTATATTCAGGCACTATCCAAACTCTGATATATACTAACTCATTTAATCCTCACAAGAGCCCATGAAAATCTCTTATTTTTATCTCTATTATGCCAATGAGGGACTGAGGCACAAAAAGATGAGGTAATTTGTTCAAAGCGCACAATGGGAACTGGGATATTCAAGTGTACATTTAGGCTGGGTGTGGTAGCACACGCCTGTAATCCCAGCAGTTTGGGAGCCTGAGGCAGCAGGATCACAAGTTCAAAGTCAGCCTCAAAACTAGTGAGGCCCTACGCAACTCTGTGAGACCCCTGTCTCTAAATAAAATATAAAACAGGGCTGGGGATATGGCTCAGTAGTCGAGTGGCCCCGAGTTCAATCCCCGGTACCCCCAAAAAGAAAAAAAATACTCAAGTGTACATTTAGTGACAAGTACACAGAAATGCAAGCAAATAAAAATACAGTTAACTCAAGAAAAAACAAGAAGTATAAATTAGGAATATAATCATTCCCATTATTTGATTTAGTTATAAATTGAATAACAATACTATTCTTTCCTCCCTTCCCCACAAATTTATTCTGTTACACTTTAAAAAAACATTTTTTTTAGTTGTATTTGGACACAGTATCTTTATTTTTATTTTTATGTGGTGCTGAAGATCGAACCCAGTGCCTCGAACGTGCTAGGTGAGTGCTCTACCACTGAGCCACAACTCAGCCCCTCTGTTATACTTTTAAAGACCAGAAATCTCAAATCAGTCCTTCCTGGAGCTGGGGGCTAGTTTCTTCTGATGGTTCTCAGGACAATATTTTTCCTTATCTTTTCCAGCATCTGCAGGCTGCCTACATTCTGGCTTGTGGCTCCTTTTTCCACCTCCCAATCACATCTCTCTAAGCTCTGCTTCCATCATGACTCTCTTCTCTGATTCTAACTCTCCTGATACCCTCTTTTTCTGTCCATTTTTAAACTTCTGGTAAAATATAGATAACATAAAATTAACCATCTCAACCTTTTTCATTGTACAGTTTATTGGTGTTAGAGACGTCCATAATAGCTAGACATGGTGGTGCATATCTGTAATCCCAGAGATTTTGGAGGCTAAAGGATCAAGACTAGCCTGGACAATTTAGTGAGACCCTGTCTCAAAATAAAAAATAAAAAGGAGTAGACATGTGGGTTGGTGGTAGAGCACTCCTGGATTTAATCTCTAGTATGTATCTCTCTCTCTCTCTCTCTCTCTCTCTCTCTCTCATACATGCGCACACACACACACACACACACACACACACACTTTTCACAATATTGTGCAACCATTCTGTTTATGTGGTGTACTGCATTTATAGATTTGCTTATGTTGAACCATGACTACATCTTCAGGATAAACTGGTAATACCTAGACAATGGAATTCATTGCTTACAGTTTTGGATGCTGAGAAATCCAAGATCAAGGTGCTAGCAGATTTGGGGGTGTGATGGGGGTCTATTCCTCACAGATAGTGCTTTCTTGCTGTGTCCTCACAAGCCAGATAAGGAGAATAAGCTCCCTCAAGCCCCTTTTGTAAGAGTTCAAGGACAGAGCCCTCATGACCTGATCACCTCCCACCCCCCTATACCCTGTCCTTAATATCATTATCTTGGTGGTTAGGTTTCAACATATGAATTTGCCAGGGGAGGCAAAAACATTCAAACCACAGCAAGACCCACTTGCGTATGAATATGTAGTGTTCCCAGCACCATTTGTCAAAAAGACTGTCCTTTCCCCATTCAATGGTCTTGGCACATTGGCCAAAAATTAATTAGCCCATCTATGCAAGGGTTATTCCTGGGTTCTTTATTCTATTCCATTGGTCTATATGCCTTTCTGCCACTATCACACTGTTTTGAACACTAATATTCTTTTCTGTGGAAATCTTTTGGTAAAGTTGGGTGGATGGGTATTTTTTAGTGCATTCACACACACATGCATTTAAGGGAAACTCCTAAATAGCAGACGGTACGGTACCCTTTGCCAAATAGAGGAGTGACATATTTCCATGTCTTTAGACTTACATTAGAAAATTATAGATACCTAATTAGTCTGACAAACTTGGGAAACTGAGGAGATGGGAGATGGTAGTCAATGCTGGTGTACACCAAACACCTTTCTCTGGAGCTAGAGCTTTCAGACTCCAAGCAGTTTTGTGACTTCTGTTGCATTTCTCCACAGAATTTCAATCTTTTAATAACTCAAATATCTAAGTTACTGCAACAACTGATAAAATAGTTTAAGTGCTAATTATTCTTTTCTCTTTTTCCCATATTAAATATATATTTGTTTTGTGTTCATAAAATTAATGTATTTAAGAATTCAAATGTACCTCTGACCTTTAGATTTTGTGTTGGTTGTTATTCCCCCAGCCCCAACATGGTAAGTGTCGCACAGGCTGATCTCAAACTCATGGGCTCAACTGACCTTCCTGCCTTTGCCTCTCCTCAGTAACTGGGTCTATAGGTGAACACCACTGCACCCAGACTGTTGTCATTTTTGACACATGCCCTGCCATCATCACCATCACCATCACCATCACCATCACCATCACCACTTACCTAAACCAATCAAAGATGGAGACACAAAACACTATTATATGAAAACCATTTATTCCATAGCTTACTGAGAATTGACCAGAAATTAGAAGGTCATTGGGAGTGATTTTTAAATCTTCATTTAAGAAAAACATTCTGTAAGTATAAATAATCAATGTCAGCAAGCAAGCAAAATGCAAGTGAACAAAACATAATTTCTTTGATGAATGAAGTGGTTGCCATAGTTTTTCTCATTATGTAAATAGTTCTCATATGAAATATGGCATCTAAGCAATGATCATCAGAATATTATGCAAACTTCCCAAAGCAATTTAAACCTAAACTCAGATGGCTAGAATAAAACATGTAGTCTTTTTTCAAAAGGAAAAAAACAATATCCCTTTCATACCCAGCAAATAATAACATAGAAATGATAGTGGTTTCCTATATATTGAATGAGATTTTTGTTGTTGTTGTTGTTGTTCAATTCCCATTGAACCCTGGGACATTTAGCCACTGAGCTTCATCTCCAACCCTTTTTGAGACAGGGTCTTGCTAATTTGCTGAGGCTGGCTTTAAACTCACAATCCTCCTGTTTCAGCTTCTGGATTCACTAGGATTACAGACATGCACCACTATGCCTGACTTGAATGAGTTATTTTTGACTGCACAGCAAATTAAAAAGATATTCTCTTTCTGCTTTTATTTTTATGCACTAATTTCCATTCTATAGAAATAAAAACTATACTAATTTAAAAAAAATTTTTTGCACAGATTATTCCATGTAAATTACATTATCCTTTGTTTCTAGAATATCGACCTAACTTTTGAGTATATTTTATATACATTTGAAAAGGTAATTGCAATAATATTTTTCACATTTCCAAAAATACTATATAGACCTTATTATCTAGTAAAGGTGGAAGCTGCAATGTTTTAAAGATAATAAATATTACAACCTGAAAGTAAATATCTTACAGAAATAATTCATTCAATTGAAATTGGAATTACTCCTTTAAGATTTTTTTTAGGATGGGGTCTCATTATGTTGCCCAGATATTCTTGAACTACTGGGCTCAAGCAAACCTCCTGCCTCAGCCTTCCCAATAGTGGGGACTACAAGCTAGGTTCTTACCATTATTCTCACACACAAAACTATTAGAGGAGCTAGAGCAGTAGAAGAAAATGGCAGTTTTTCAAAATGACACTGCAGCAGTTTGTGCAGCTCTGCCCGAGCAACATTTGAACCAACAGGGCCCTTCTAATGAGGTGCCAGCAACATAATGGATCAAGGCCAGGTTCTTGTGCAATTTGTGAAAGCTTTGATATGCAGAGTTATTAGTATGACATTTCACCTCATGGAATCTGAGGATTTGATTATCTAATTTTCAGATTGTGAGTCATTTCCATTTTATAGTACTCCCTTCAGTTTCCCTTAACTTCATTACAGCTGCCATCAATTTAGTCCAAAGTCTTTGTGACTCCATTTTGAACACCACCTGATTTTTTTCAACAATTCAAATTGCTCAGCTTTTACGACCAACTGCATGCACTATTGTAATTTCTGTACAGATTTCATCATCTTTGTCTTTTTTGGACTTTGCTTTTTACCACATTTTTAGAACTATGGTGAGTTTCTTGCAGCAACTTCAAGTTAAACAACTTTTCACAAATTTATCAAAGCCTGACTGCTCCTCTGGGAGTGTGGATGGATGGAGCCACTTTTGCTGCCTGCTGGATGGCCTCCTGCTCAGCCAAGTGTGAGTGTGAACCCCTTTCTTTGTCCCAACTTTCCTTCATATCAAACCTAAATGCTTGATCTCCATCTGTCCTCATTTCTTTTCTCCTGTCTCTTATTAACACCCACAAACAGCTGTTCCCCATGCTTTGCATTTTAACATTCCTCATGGTACTTAGTAAAAGCCTGATATAGATGACCTCTTTATAACAGAGCTGCATTTATTCTTGTCGTGCTTTAGTTGTTTTTGTGGCTGTTTTCTCAACTGTCTCCAAATTTTCCTGCTAGGCTTTAGCAAGCTAAGATCCAGAGCTTGATGTTTGCTCACAAAGGTCTGACTAGCACATGTATATAATTGTGGTTTAAGGCCCTTGCATTCAGTACTGGGACTGCCTCAGAATGGATTAATTTTCATTTCTGCATTATCCTAAACTTGCAAACATCCACTGATCTATGCTGCTATGGATGGATGCCTTCTGTAACATAAAAGAGACTGTGGTTGTGGATTTGTTTTTGGTTTTTTTAATGGAATATGAACCATATCTGGTTTGGTGTAAATAGTTCATATTTGACCCGACCTGTCTGAGGAGACATCACTGAACCAATTATTGACCTTGAGATGCTGACGAGGGGAATATGGAATACCTGGAGCTCAGGAGAGAGGGTCCAGAAGAGAGAATTATTTAAGAGATACCTATGTGAGAGATGTGACCAAAGCTTTTGCCAACAGTGTGATTACAGGTGAGTTGTGGGGACAGTGAGGAAGGAATTAAAGTGTCCATTTCGGAGCAAGACTGGAAATTCATTTGTGTAGTGCCAAGTAGAGGCAACAATGTGAGAAGAGCGTTATTTTGAGCCTTCTTTTAGGCAATCATAAAGAGAAGGAGAGAGGAAATAGGGAAGGAAAGAGGAAGCAGAGAGAGAGAAAGAGCAAGGGCACAAATATTGTGTCAAAGGAGAGCTAAAGGATTTTTGCGTAGGTTTTTACCCCATGGAATCCAGAGTGGAAGAAGAGCCTCAACAAAGGCATGTAAAACAAAACAAAACAAAACAAAAAACCCTAAAATGAAAAGCTCCAGGGAAGAGTTCATTGTGATGAGCGCTTAGGACAACAAAGAGGTGAGTGTCTGCCAAAACCCAAATCCTGTGCTTACCACTTAAAGGACTAAGGAAAATATTAAGATCTTCCTGGCTCCTGTGCCTGCGGTGACCTCCACACATCCTTAATGGAACATCTAAAGAATGCTGACTTGGCTTGGCTCAGAACCACCCCCTGTGTCAAGGCTCTCACTCCCTTCTGGGATGTGCCCAGCCCTTGGGGCAATGAAGTGTCCTTCAGGGGATCAATAGGTCACCTTGAGCTTTCTTTGTTTTAACTTGCATTTCAGAAGCCCATGGGGGAATAGGACTTAAGTCCTTGTCAGGATCCTGAAAAGCTGCCCTGTAACTCCCCAGCTGTATGACTTCGGTGTTGGTGTTTCCCCAATATATTGATGTATTTTCTTCTCTTTCTCTTTTGGCTTTCATATTACTACTAAAATAAATGCTATCACATATAAAGAGAGTGTCTTTATGGTCTGTCAGGTCCACCCTGCTGAATTCAGCAGCTGCACACATATGTAATGCCTTAATGTTACACCTCTTTAGTTTTTGAGTGTTTGTAGGAAGGGGAAACCAGCATCTAAGAAGATAAGGCATAGCTGCAAGAATTCAGGACCTGATCCTTCCCCCTTGGAAGCCTCAGAATGTTCCTTTAGTCATTGCCTGGAGTTTGAGGTACCCTCCTTGGCTTTGCTGCAGACCACCCTGAACACCTGGGGAGGCCACCACAAACAGTCACTGAACACAGCTTCGTTCCTGAGGGATGCATCCCATACTTGGAGAATTCCCAATGGCTGGCTCCTCTTTAGTTTGGTTTTGGTATAAGAACAGACTCAATAATTATTGAGTGAAAATAAGGGTTTTAATGGAATCCTGATTTGGGCGAACTAACATCATGTTGCTTCAATAAACTGATTCAGCAAATTCCTAACATCAACAACCCCTGTAGAATACATAGGCTTTAGGGAGACTTTCAAATTGCTACCCGACCCCCACCAGTACACATAGAACTCTCTGCCTTTTGACCTAACAGTACCTATCCCTTCAACACAGCATAAGATTATCAGTTCCCACTTTTGGAACATGAGATGAAGTGGCCTAATTTTTACACTTCTTCAGAGCATGTTAATCCAAGCACATCTAATGACTTAAATTCTATGCCTTGTCTCATCTTTAAAACAGAGATAATCAATCATAGCACCTAACTAATAGGGTTGCTGAGGAGACCAAAGTAATTAATACATGTAGGGCACTAAGGATTTCTGACACTATGGCATTATTACTAGGTGTTATTCAAGTTTTCCCTCCCAATTACTATGTGGAGAGAACTTAGGCTAAATGACTCAGTACAGCACTTTAACCTGAAGAGTTTTATGTGCATCCTTGAAGCATTATGCTCAGATGGCACAGTGTTCCCACACTGCTTCCTGAATGGTCTGGGGTCACATAGATGTCACCTATGTTGCTCCCCCATGAAAAGCAAAACTTAAGCCATGACTTGAAGGGGGTAGGAGAGAAAAAAATAAAAAAACAAGAACTTGAATGGCTTGGATTTTTGTGACCTAAGGATACAGCTTATCTTAATATTAGGTGTGTGGTTTGTGAAACAGATATGAAGCTGGGCTAGGGTGTTAAGGGAGGCACAATGATTGAACCTCAATAAGAAAAGATAATATGTTGAGAAGGAGCAAAACCACTGTGTTAGTCTGCTTTGTTCTGCTGTAACAGAATACTTGAGACTGGGTAACTTATAAAGAGCGGAGATTGGGCTGGGGATGTGGCTCAAGCGGTAGCGCGCTCGCCTGGCATGCGTGCAGCCCTGGGTTCGATCCTCGGCACCATATACAAAACAAAGATGTTGTGTCCGCCAAAAACTGAAAAATAAACATCAAAAATTCTCTCTCTCTCTCTCTCCTCTCTCTTAAAAAAAAAAAAAAAAAAGAATGGAGATTTATTTCTTACAGTTCTGGAGGCAGGGAAGTCCAGGATTGAGGAGTAACTTCTGGTGAGGGCTTTCTTCCTGTTTCAGCATGGTAGAAAGCATCACATGGTTAGAGAAAGCAAGAGATTGAAAGTGCAGCCTCAAGCGCTTTTATAATCAGCATCGATCCATCTGTGCATGAGGGCGAACCCCTCATGGCCTGGACACCTCTCATTAGTCCTCACTTTCTAACACTTTGCATTGGGGATTACATTTCCAACATATGCTTTTCTGGGGGATACTTTCAAACTTCCTTCCCTGTTGTGCTTCATTTTCAAATGTCAGAGGATTATTCTGCATAATGAACAGAACCTTGATTTCCTTTTTGGCCATTCTTAGCAATGATTTTGCTTTCTTTCCATTTACAAAACCCTGGTAACTGCTATTAGTCCCATATTAGTGAAGACATATTAGTGGAAGACATGAATTTTCTGGCTGCTTTGCTTTAATTTCAACCACTAAGAACACAGCAAGAGCTTTGTTCACCCCTGGCACACCCCAGGATGTGGACAGCCTTGTGGAATAGCACTGCTGCCAGAGCCAGGCTCCTGCCTCTGCATTCCTCCAGGGGATCCTGCCATCCTGAAGGTCCTACACACAACAGGGAATGAATCTTTTGTTGAATTCTCGATGGATGAGACTACAGAGATGATAATGGCATTGGCATGGGATATAGGACAAGATGATGAGAATTCTCTTGAGCCAATGATGTTGAACCTTCAGGCGAATATGTTGCATATTTACTTCAGGCCTCCTTCTCCTTTATGCAAAGGATAAGGCTTTACTGATCACGTTATTCTTCATTTAAAATTCAGCAAATGCCCATCAGTGGGGAACTGGTTAAATTATACGACACCTATCTTCTGATTGTCTTAGATTCAGAAACTTCTATTAGATAGTTCTTAGTATCTTGTTCTTTTCCCTGTATAGAAATATAATTATATTTTTATTTTTATGAATTTTAGTATCTGTTTTCTTCATTAGACTGTAAGTCCAATCAAGGCAGGGACCATGAGGGCAGGCATTGTGTGCACAGTGCTTAGAACCATTCTTAGTATAGAGTAGATGTTTGATATCTGAATGTATAATAAATACATCAATGGAATATTATACAGTCATTTAAAATATGATAATGTGGAACTGTTTATTGACATATAGGAATCCAGAATATAATGACAAGTTGAAAAAAAATTAAAATGATCAAATAGTACATATACTATGATCCAATTTTTATAAAAAGAATAAGCATATAGATACATCAAAATGTTAATAGTGGTAGGACTATGGATTATATCTTATTTTGTTTGTAACTTCCATATTATCTGAATTTTTAAAATAACAGCATTTATTTAATTTATTATTTTGATTTAAAAACTATTCCCATTTAGAAAAAAAATTTAAGTAGACATTAAAATGATCTTTTTCTGCCACAAAACTTCACATGAACAATGAATTTTGGCATACAGTATTCAATTGAACAATATCAGAAACAACTCAGATTTCTGAATTCAATTCCCAATGCTAGATTACATTCATCTTGATATTTCTGATTAAAGTGAACCTTTAACAAAATAATCATTATGAAGCCTTCCTTTCTGAATAAATTTCATTATTTTATTTTTATGTTCATAATTACTCATCAGACTCTTCTCTCCTTTTATTCATGTTCCTACTCAGGATATAGAGGATGGAATAGACACTTTTTTCTTTTCTTAATCTATTTGTAGCTAAAAATCAAGAAAATTAAAAGGCAGCAGGCTTTTGAATTAAAAAAAAAAATCAGCAGCTGCAACATTTAAAGTACTTTCCTCACATGAAGTAAGTTGTTGAAAGTGAAGTTTCTTCCCAACTAAATGCCAAAGTATATCCACTTTAAACCTTTAACAGCTTTACTGATTATAAAACTATCATTAAGATTAGGCTATAATTTCCCCTTTTAAAAGATGTTAATTTATATAAATAAGGCATTCATACATGATTCTCTCTACACAGAGCAAGAGTATATATATATATACTCAAATATCTTAAAAGAAGTATAATTGCACTTATATATCGATAAGCATGATTATAGGGAAATGGAAAATGTTTTGGTATACAAATTCCTTTCCCCAATTAAGTATAAAGTTTCATTAAGAATTAGTTAAGAAAGAAAGGAAGGAAGGAAGAAGCAAACGCTGTGTGTATATGGCTACTTGCCTGTTAGTAACATTGCTTTTGTTTTCTTGTCAGTTTCAATCCACTGACACACAGACCTCAGCACCATATCAAGAAGTCCCACTCTGACCTATAAAATGTGACAGCCCCAGGAGACCTATTACACTATTACTCATTTTCATTAAACAGTTAACATAATAGTGATAAATATTGTGCCTTAGAACCTTGATCATATAATAAAATCATTTATAATACAAATTATGATGAAGAATGTGTGCTGGCACAACGAGGCTTTACATACTTTGGAAGCTCAGAAAGTTCAAGAATGTCTTATTCATCTTCATTTCAGATCTAGTAGCATAAAAGCTGGGTTTTCTAAGTAGGATTTCCACAAATTAGAGAAACGTGACATTGTAGCACCATCAATAATTCTGTGATCAGCCGACCAGCTCACATTCATTATCTGTGCTTTATATACTTCTCCTTTCTGGTTAAATCGGGGAAGGGCCTAGAAATAAGCAAAACAAATAAATAGGTAAACTTTCATTGCTCAAAAGTCAAACTCTGCTGACAGTGGTATAAAATCAGGCAAACCCTCTTCTCTATGATAGAGATGATGTAGACATCCCAAAATACTATTATTATTCCTATCTTTGGGAGGATGTGCCCTAAGCATTCAGTTTCTACAAGGTTATCTTATATCTCTATATAATTGCCACACCTACCATAGACTTCATCTCAATTTCAAATATTTATCAATATTTAACAAGCACCTATTATGTGCCAGGTACTCTATGGACCCTGGGAGAGCCCAAAAAAGTTGAGGATTCCAAGCCCCCTCACTGAGGACAAGAAGGAAATGAGCCTTATGGATACCTGAGGAGATAGTAGGGAAGCCCAACTAGAGTGTTGTGGGAAAACCAAAGCTGGAAGGTGACTACAATGGAGGGTAGGGGTGAGAGTGGAACACGGGGTGGGGTGGGGGCACGTCATGAAAGGCAGTGTTTCTCAATCTATATTTGGTAAAGGATCTTCTCTTAAAATACAATGTCTAATCCATGGTAGGCTATTTTTTAAAAAACACACTAAAAGTAAACTATTAAAAAGAAAAAGAGCCAGGCACAGTGATGCATGCCTGTAATCCCAGTGGCTTAGGAGGCTGAGGCAGGAGGATGGTGAGTTCAAAGCCAGCCTCAGCAAAAGCAAGATGCTAAACAACTCAGTGAGACCCTGTCTCTAAATAAAATATAAAATAGGGCTGGGAATGTGGCTCAGTGGTCCAATGCCTCAGTTCAATCCCTGATACCAAAAAAAAAAAAAAAAAAAAGAAATAGAAATTACTAGCTCCAACTTCTTATTGGATTTGTTATACAAAATCACTCTGTAAACTGCTTTAAAAGTTTCCAAGGCCTACCCTTTCCATCTGTACTTACTGCCTCATGGCTTAGATACAACAGTTGCAGCCCAATGGGGGTCCCTGGTCACACTAAGTGGCATCCCTGTGGTTCTAGGTAGGCCATTGTGGCTACCTTGTTTTTGACTGAGCGAGATGAAAAGCCACCCGAGGTGTCTGAGCTGAACTCTTACTCACAAATGAGGAAGATTTCAGGAGGTACAGGATGGTGGAGAGAAAAAGAGCAGGGGCTTAGTTCTAGATTTGTTAAAACCAGAGATGCTTATTGACCTCCAGGCAGGATATGTGAGTTTGGATTTAAAAACTGAGGTCCAGTCTGGAGATACAAACTTGAGAGTCATAGGTGTGTAAATGGTATTTAAAGCCGTGAGACTGGATCAGATAAAGAAAAGAGCTAGAACTTAGCTTGGGTACTCCAATGTTTAGATATTGGGGAAATGAGAGTGCACAACAAAGGAGACTCAGAGCTAATGGGCATCGAGACAGGAGGAAAACCAGTATAGCAAGATATTCTGCAACTCAGTGGAATGGATCACTGTTAAAAGGTCAAGCAAGGGACTGTTGTACTCAGTGGTAGAGTGCTTGCCTAGCAGGTGAGAGGCACTGGGTTTGATCCTCAGCACCACAAGAAATAAATAAATAAGGATACCATGTCCATCTACAACTAAAAATAATATTAAAAAAAAAAAGTCAAGAAAAGGAGAACAGTATTGAGTATCAAGGAGGTTTTGGCGTCTTAGACAATTTAGCAATAAGGAGTTTAAAATTTATAGTTAAAAAATACAGGAAAGGAGAGATGAACTGGAGGGAGAGAGAAATGAAATACTATTTGTCCCTACTGAACAAAGACTACATTAAGTCACACTTCTAAGATCTATACTTCATATCTTGAAGAAACCATAGGTAAACCAATTATTTAACAATACACCTGGCTGATGCTGGGAAAACTGGAAATCCATATGCAACAAAATGAAAATAAACCCCTATCTCTCACCATGCACAAAAATAAACTCAAAGTGGATCAAGGACCTAGGAATTAGACCAGAGACCCTGCGCCTAATAGAGGAAAAAGTAGGCTCAAATCTTCATCACTTCAGATTAGGCCCCGACTTCCTTAACAAGACTCTTAAAGTGCAAATATAATCAAATCAAATAAAAAACTAATAAATGAGATGGTTTCAAACTAAAAAGCTTCTTCTCAGCAAAAGAAACAAACAATGAGGTGAAGAGAGAGCCTACATTTTGGGAGCAAATTTTTGCCACAGGCAGGTCAGATAGAGCATTAATTTCCAGAATACATAAAGAACTCAGAACACTTAACACCAAAAAAACAAACAAACAAACAAACAAACAAACAAACAAACAACAAAAAAAACCCCAATCAATAAATGGGCTAAATTGCTTCTTTACTTTCGATCAACAAATACATGAAAAAATGTTCAACATCTCTAGTAATTAGAGAAATGCAATCAAAACAACTCTAAAATTTCATCTTGCTCCAGTCAGGATGGCAATTATCAAGAATATAAGTAACAATAAGTGTTGGTGAGGATATGGGGGAAAGTGCATACTCATACACTGCCAGAGGGACTGCAAATTGGTGCAACCACTCTGGAAAGCAGTATGGAGATTTCTTAGAAAACTTGGAATGAAACTACCATTTGACCCAGTTATCCCACTCTTTGCTCTATACCCAAAGGACTTAAAATCAGCATACTATAATAACACAGCCACATCAATGTTAATAGCCGCTCAATTTACAATAGCTAAACTGTGGAACCAACCTAGACACCCTTCAATAGATGAATGGATAAAAAAAAACCTGTGGTATATGCACACAATGGAATATTACTTAGCATTAAAAGAGAATAAAATTATTACATTTGAGGGTAAATGGATAGAGTTGGAGAATATCATGCTAAACAAAGTAAGCCAATCCCAAAAACCAAAGCCAAATATTCTCTCTGAAAAGTGGACGATGATCCATAATGGGAGGGTGAGGAAAAATGGAGGAACTTTGGGCAGGAGGGAGGGGGAGGGGGTATGGGGGCAGGAAAGATGGTGGAATGAGATGGACATTATTACTCTGGGTACATGTATGACTGCACATATGATGTGATGCTACATTGTGTACAGCCAGAGAAATGAAAAGTTGTGCTGTGAATAAAATAAAATAAAAAATATGTATCTGCTGAGAAGATATTTGTACTAATGTTCATGTAGTGTTATTCACAATTGACAAGAAAATGGAAACAATCCAAATATTCATTGGCAGACGAATGGAGAAGCAAAATATAATATGTACATACAATAGATTATTATCAAGGCTTAAAAACAAGTGAAATTCTCATATATACTACAATATGGATGAACTTGGAAAACTATATGCTAAATGAAGTAAGCCATACACAAAAGGGTAACTACGCATGATTCCACTTACATGAAGTATAAGAGTAGTTAATGCAAAGAGTAGAATGGCAGATGCGGGGGGCTGGGAGGAGGCAGGGTGGGTACAGACTTTCAGTTTTACAGAGAAAAAGATTTCGATTGACCTGAACCTAAACAATCTAGATCACCATTTATTGCCCATGGCAGCAGCCACCAGAATTGCAGGGCTACCTGCAATTAGGAAGAAACAACTGATTGAGCCAAACTTCACAAACTCACACCTACAAAGTAAGAGGAAAAACTTAGAAATGATAACTCTACTTTGTGCTTACTTCCCTAATTTGCTTTAAATTGTTTTTAATTATGTAATACACATACCATAATTGATCCAAGGGCCCCAATGGCTACTTCAGGTGGCAATATCACTGGCTTGGCATAAGTGCCACCAATCTTTAAAAAAAGAAAGAGAGTAGGATTAAGAGTTTAAAGAACAAACGGCAAATATCATTTTATATTTTTAACTAAGCATAACAAAACTTTAAATGATGGTTCATGAATCTGAACATCATCACTCACTGATCCAATGTTGGAAAGAGTAAATGTTCCTCCGGTAAGGTCACTGGTGCTGAGCTGACCGGCAGAGCCCAATTTCTGGAGGCGGTTCAATTCAGTGGCAATCTCAAATACAGAGCGGATCTGAACATTTTTCACATTAGGGACAATCAACCCCTGTTCGGTGTCCATTGCTATCCCAATGTTATGTGAAGCCTAAGAAATAAAAAAATTATACAACAGTCTTTTAATACATAAGTAAAGGAAGGATAAAACTTCACTATTTTCTAAAATAACCATCAACAACTACTTTCTCCAAATTGACAATGACTTATAAGAAACAATTTTTTTTGTTGTTTGTTTTGGTACCAGGGGATTGAACCCAGGGGCACTTAACCACTGAGCACATCTCTAGCCCTTTTAAATACTTTTATTTAGAGATGAGGTCTCACTGAGTTGCTTAAGGCCTCACTAAATTGCTGAGGATGGCTTTGAATCTATGATCCTCCTTCCTCAGCCTCCCAAGCCGCTGGGATTACAGGCATGTGCCCAGATTCAAGAAATGATTTTAAGCAGGTATAGTGGCCCTTAACTCAGAGGATCACAAGTTCAAGGCCAGCCTCAGCAACTTATGAGACCATCTTTCAAAATAAAATAAAAATAAAAAGCATAATTTTGTTCAGCTTTCAGAGCCCCTGTATATCCTCTATATCTGGAGAGACTAGTAAAGATTAGCATTGGAGGTGGGTGCAGTGGCACACACTGGTAATCCCAGCAACTCAAGGGGCTGAGGTAATAGGAATACAAGTCTAAGGTTAATCTTGGCAACTTAGCAAGATCCTGTTTCAAAATAAAAATAAAAAGGGATGGGGATATGAGCTGGGGATGTATCTCAGTGGTAGAGCACTTAACTCACATGTGTGAGGCACTGGGTTCGATCCTCAGCACCACATAAAGATAAAAAAATAAAGCTATTGTGTCCATCTACAACTAAAAAATATTTTTTAAAAAAGGATTGGGGATATGACTCAGTGGTAGAGTGTCTCTAGGTTCAATCTCTAGCACTGCAAAAAGGAAAGAAAAAGACAAGAAATAAAACAATTAAAAAAATTTTTTTTTGAAAAATGATAATTGCTTTGCCAGTAGGAAAGTGGGGCATATGTTGTTAGTAGGAGTGTAAACTGGTTTAGATTTTCTGGAGAAGAGCTGACAATCTGTACCAACATTCATAAAAATTTGTGCTAAGAGATAAATACAGAAATATATAGAAATGAATAGGGATGTTGAATACAGATTGCTTTTAAGTTTGAGAAACTGCAAATAATCAAAATATTTATCAATAAGTTACTGATCAGTTGAATATCAAAGCTATATTTACTGACATATAATAATGCCCATAATACATTACATAAAAAAGAAAAAAAGAAGCAAGAAAAATTTGAAATATTTTTCTAAAATATATGAAAAATGAAATCCCAGAAGAACATCTATCTCAACATAAACAATGAGTTACTTTAATGTCATGGAATTGAAGGTAAATATCATTATTTTGTCTGGATTTCTTGTTTTATATATATATATATATATATATAGTCAGGAATTATTAAAACAAAATTAAATACAATTGCCTATTTTAATCATATTGGAATATTTTAAATATGATCCCCTAAAGAATCTAAGCTCACTGTGTGTGTGTGTGTGTGTGTGTGTGTTGCAGTGGATCAAACTCAGAACCTTGTGAATGCTAGGCAAGTGCTCTTCTACTGCTGAGCTACTGAACTACACCCTATTCCCTAAGCTCATATCTGGTTCTGTGTTTCTAATGAGAAATGTACATAAGGATTGACATCCCACAAAAAGTTCTATCTTAATGACTCCAAACAGAAGAGTTCACTTGAACTGAATTCAAATTTTATTAGTTTTTTCGTTTAAATTATTCTCACTCTTAAAATTCTAGGAATTCACCTTTGAGGGACTTGCTTCTTTTGGGAGGCAGTTTTATCCCATACCTTAATTCTATATAAAAAAAGATTACCATTTGAGGTATGATGGAAGTCTCTCTAACCTACAAGCATCATCTTCTATTTATAACAGACACTTTCACATTGCATAGCCAACCTTGTATGTTATATTCTGGCAGTTTTCATCCACAGAAGAATTAAGAATAGGAAACTGCAGTAATCCCAAAGAAGCAGCCTGTTTAACAGAAAGAGAATGCAAAGTTAGCATTTGAACTCAGAAAGGATAAGGAATTTGAAGGAATAAGAGATATAAAAGAAGGAAGGAGAGAATCATCTATGCTGAGTTTAATCTCAAGCCTAATGCACTGAGGCACAACAGTTCCACTGTTACTCTCAACCAATTTGCATCACTGAATCACCTCTATGTCTTCCTCTTTGCCTTCTCCTTTAATTTTCCTTCATCTTTTTTCTCTTAATACCATTTCTCTACTGCGCATATTCAGATTTCCCCAATTGTACCCAAAATACTCTCAATAGCTTTCTCCACCCATGCAGGATTTAATAATCGAGGTTCACTTGTATTTGGTGGTCGTGACTTGTATTAAACTTAAAAGGCAGCAAAATTAAACTGTTTAAGATTATTCTTAAAAAGAATCCACTTCCCTACTGCCCTCATCTAGACCTATTAAAAGTCTTAGTTTACTTGCGTTGTTTTGTTATTTCTGTCTGGATCTGTGGTCTGACAGGAAAATATATAAATAAATAAAATACTTGAACTAGAGTTAAGGAAAGTTATGGAAATCTTTCATAATGATTAGTTTAGATAGGATGGGTTAAGGAATTAGATCAATGAAGGTCAAATACAATGAAAACATTTGTTACAAATTCCTGAATTTTTATGACTTGAAAGTTTTAGCAAGCATTTTATTTGTTAACTATAACTTTTATCTTCTTCATGTAGAAAAGTATAAGTAAGACTAAAGTATTACACATAATAAGTGTTGTGAGCCAGGCATGGTGGCACACCCTGTAATCCCAGCAGCTTGGGAGGCTGAAGCAGAAAGACTGTGAGTTCAAAACCAGCCTCAGCAACAGTGAGGCGCTAAGCAACTCAGTGAGACCCTGTCTCTAAATAAAATACAAAAAAAGGGGACTGAGGTTGTGGCTCAGCAGTAGAGTGCTTGCCTAGCACGTGGGAGTAACTGGGTTTGATTCTCAGAATTGTATATAAATAAATAAAGTAAAGGTCCATTGACAACTCAAAGAAAAAAAAATAGGGCTGGGGATGTGGCTAAGTGGTTGAGTGCCCCTGAGTTCAATCCCCAGTACATGTTCCCCACCTCCAAAAAAAAAAAAACAGTGTTTTTTGAGCATAACCCAAATTTGTAAAAAGAAAATATAAGACACATGCCCATAGATTAGGTAATTTTCCTCCTACATAAATATTTTGTAGTATTTTTTTAAATATTTTTTTACTTGTAAGTGGACACAATATCTTTATTTTTATGTGGTGCTGAGAATCAAACCCAGGGCCTCCCATGTGTGAGGCAAACTCTCTACCACTGAGCTACAACCCCAGCCCTTATAGTATTTTTTAAACATTCTGAAATCTATATGCTATTTTAAAACAAAGTTCACTAAATTTTATTTTCAAAATATCTATCAGATATTTCATTTAGACTGGAACAATAAAGAAAAATGGCAATAAAAGAGATCCAATATATTTAAGAACTGGTCTACTCTAGCTTCCAAATAGACATGCTGTCACCAGGAGGCAGTAAGAAAAAGCCAGTCAAAACATGGTGGCACTCTCTTGCTATTCAAGGTTGCCTCCCAACCCAACTCTTCTTCCCCTAAGGCCAGGGGAATTTCTTTGTCTCTCCTCTTCTTCAATTCCTATTCATTCCCAATGAACTGCAATCATACTTGTACCTCAACAATACCTTCTTCCACCTGTCCACTCACAACTTCCCAATGATTACTCCAACAGCATTGCTACCCTTGTCCTGTTTAACCTTTGTGAAGCACATAACTGCCATCTACTTTCCTCCTTTCTCTGGGGCAAGAGAGGCTGAATCAATGGTCCCACTCTTCCTGGCCTCCCGGCCCTTAATAGTGCCTTATCAAGCATTGAGCTTAAATATGTGACTTGTTTTGGTCAAAGATAAGAACAAATTTGAAGCAGCAGAGCTAGGGGAAAAAATGGTCTTGGGGAAAAAAAAAAAAAAGTGGGCTTGCACATTTCTGCTTTCTCTGTCAACCCTTCCAGTGCTGAGACCATTTATAGGTGAGCATGCTGGGGAGAAGAGAGATGTGGAAGAGAAAGGATTCATCCCTGTGGAGGCCATTCCATACCAGCCTGTCCCTTGCTCACCTATGAGCTGACTACAGATATGAGAACACTGCTGAGGTCAGCAGACTCACTCTCCTGAAGACTCAAGTGACACAATAAACAGCTATTTTTAAAAAATATTTGTTTAATTGTAGATGAACACACAGTATCTTTATTTATTTTTAATGTGGTGCTGAGGATTGAACCTGGTGCCTCACACATGCAAGGCAAACACTTTACCACTGAGCTACAGCCCCAGCCCCTAAACAGCTATTTTTTAAATAATTAAATTTTAGGGTAGTTTGCCGTATAGCAACAGAAACCAGTAACCTGGCTTCTAAGCAACTCTTTCCTGGTCTATCTCCACTCACCGTCAACTTTCTTTGCCAATTCAACTTCTACTCATCCCCATGTAATCCTTCACCACCTTCTAATTCACACACAATTTGGGTGATATCTTCCACTTATTTCCACTGCCTCATCTCGACAGCTGACTCCCTACAGCTGTCACAGAGTCCAGATGCTTTCCTTCACCTACCGACATCTACTATATCTCATTTCTATACAGCATGCACTTACTTGTCAGGATGGTTGCTCAAAGAGAATGGTTTCTGTCTCATGAGTCTCAGTGTCCAGCAGAGAGACAACCAAGTAAACACTGGCAATACACTGAGATATATACATTAGAAGGGGAAAGAAAAGTGTATTTAACTCAAACAGTGACAGACACAGAAGCTTCTAGAAGAGTTTATATCTGAACAATTTGGTATTTAGGATGTGCAGGTATTTGGTCAAGAGAAGAGTGGCATTTAAGAAGGAATTATATATTCCACCAACTAGGCATAGCTTACTATGACTATCAGAGGCAGCGACCATGTGAGAGAAGACAGAGATGTAGACAGCAGGAACTTAAAAGTATTTGAATGTCACAATAAGGATTTTGGAAACTATCCTAGAGGCAAAGAAGGAGAACCCCTGAAAAGAATCAGGAACTAATAAAATAATTTGTTTTAAGGAAGATCAGTCTTGTGTAGCAAGAAGATAGAAACATCAGTATGAGGGGCTGGGGAAGTGGCTCGAGTGGTAGCACGCTCGCCTGGCATGCGTGCGGCCTGGGTTCGATCCTCAGCACCACATACCAACAAAGATGTTGTGTCCGCCGAGAATTAAAAAATAAATATTAAAAAAATTCTCTCTCTCTCTCTCTCTCTCTTAAAAAAAAAAAAATAAAGAATAGACCAGGACCAGAAATTTAAGTTTTTTTATGGTTAGCTATGTTTCCTTGACAAGTTTCTCAATCTTTTGGAGGCCTAAATTTTTTTTTTAAAAGAAGATGAGGTCAGTAATATTTACATGTCAGGATTACTCTGAGGATTAAGAGATATTACACATGGCATGCTTACTACAGCCTACCACATGGTAGCTACTTCACACTGGTCATTAATGTGAGCTACACTATGAGTTGCTCAAGGTCAGCTGATGGTTTCACTGTAAACTGGCCCCAACACCTGTGACACTAGAAATGATTTACAGAAGCCTCCACCTAAGTTTGTTGAAGAAATGAAAATAAATGCATGTCAGCAATATACAAAATCAATACCAAATCTCATTGTAGTTCAAAGCAGACTTTTCTGTGATCCTTTCAGAATTAAAAGCTTTACCTAACTGGCAGGATAATTCCAACCCCCAACACCATCCCCATGTTCAGAGAAATAAGTAGATAAGAATATAATACACAATTCCAATTTTATAAGTTTTTAGGCAAAAAATAATGTGCCTGCACATTTTTCTAACTATACGATATGGTGAGATGTAATATTTTATTCAAATCTGGTTAGCACATTGCATTTCTGCAAAAAAAAAAAAGTCAATATCCTACTCACAAACATGTCTGAAACAAATGAAATCTCACCTTTAAGAAAAAGGGCATAAAAGAGAGTTTAATTCCACGAGCTGCAGCAATAGGTTTTAATTCTTCTCGTAGCTTAACCAGTTCAGTAACGTCAACCTCATCACAATAGCCAAAGTGAGGTATCTTCAGGGCTGCAGACATGGTCTTAACCATTGCTTTTTGAAAGCCTGGAAATCATTCAATTATATTACTTATAAACCTGACATAGTATCATTCTTCAGAAATTAACTATATATCAATTGAAGTGTTTCTGGAAAAGCTATTATAAATTATATGCTGAATTTGAACTTTCCTTTTTGTAAGTCTTAAAAACATTGTATTATAGACATGCATCTATTAAAGTAGCTTCCTCCTAAACAAACGTACTGTTGCTGTGTGTTACTGTTAGGACTTTACCTTTTACAGGTTCCGTTATGTCTTTGCCTGTGAATACTGGAGGCCTTGATATTGGTATGGGAACAGTCCTGTCTTTTGGTTTTGGTGGCGGTGGTATAATTTCAGCTTTAGGTGAAGGAGGTAATATAGCTCCTGTCTGCTTTTCCAAATAGTTGAGAATATCTTCTTTAAGTATTCTGCCATCTCTTCCTGAGCCAACAACTTCACTCAACTTGATCTAAAAAAATAATACATTTTAACGTTAAAAATACAACTGCTCTCTCTCTGCTGAATAAATTAGTATAGGAAGTAACATTTTCATCATCTTAATAGACATGACACACCTCCCCTACATAAGTAATCACTTGTTACTTTTGTAACACTGTTCCTTTGCCCTAATAGTTTTGAGGTATTTATATGTAACCCATAGCTATTCATGAAAAACTTATTTTCAACAGTCAAATATTTTTAAATTTCATCCATAATTTTACTTTATTTACTTATATAGGCACTAGGGGTTGAGCCCAGAGGTACTCTACCACTGAGCTACATTTCCAGGCCTCTTTACTTTTCTTTTTACTTTTTAATTATAAAACAGGGTCTCACTAAGTTGCTCAGGCTGACCTCAAGCTTGCAATCCTCCTTTCTCAGCCTCCTGAGTCGCTGGGACCACTGGCGTGCACCACCACACTCGGCTCTTTCCTAATTCTTTCTTGAGTTTTTCTATTCTTAGAGACTACATACATAAAGGGGAGAACTGAGAATTTAAATAAGAATACACACTATAACTAATTTAGACTAATATTTTTGATGTTGGTTACCAGTTAAACATATAATAGCTTAAATAATCATATAAAAGCTTTCTCAAATTATTTTTTTTTGATGGTTGCTTTGGAAACATTAGTACAAAATATTTAATTCTATTTCAATAAAAATAAACACAAGTTTGGATGATATCCTCACACAGTGTGTATTAATTTGTTAGAGTCATACCTCATTTTCTTTGTATTAGTGCATCTCGAGAAGATGATGACCTTTTTTCATTTGTTCTAATTAGTTATATATGACAGTAGAATGAATTTTGATACTTCATACATAAATGGGGTATGTATAACTTCTCATTGGTCTGGTTGTACATGGTGTAGAGTTACACAGATCATGTTATCATATGCACACAGGATAATAATGTCTGATTCATTCTACTACCATTCCTACCGCATGCCCCCTCCCTTCCCTTCTGTCTAGCGCGCAATACCTCTACTTAGAAAATGACTTTAAAAGAATAAAAAATTTTATCCTATCAACATGAACTTTATAACAAGCGGACTCTGAATTTCAACAAAAATTTTTAAGGAAATGCAAACAACTATAAATGCCATTGATATTTAGTTTTAAACTCAATTCATAATTATTCAAACTGCAAGAAAAGAAAAAATGACTTAGGATAATAAACTCCAACATTTAATTTATAGTAGTCATACAAATATTCTAGTCATTATATATATCTTTAGGAGGTCATGTAGGAAAACCAAACCATGTATTTCTTCTACAGGTGATCTTTCTATACATTTAAGAAAAAAGCTGGTAAAATATTTTATAACTTTTAAAACAATAAATCATTATTTCATCTGATGTCCTACATAACCTAGTGTGTCATATTAAAATTTCTGTTTTCTTCCCCCCCGACTTCAGATGTTTCTTTCTATTGAATTGACTATTACACTTCTAAAGTTCTGAAGTAGCCAACAGACCATAGAAAGACATTTCTTTAGGCTCCTGCTTGAAACCAACAGCTTCAACAAACTGCTGGCCTTGATTCAGGGCCAAAAAATTTCTGTTTTCTATTATGCTAAATGGTCTTCATATTTGAGTACACTTAACAATTACATACAATTTCATCAAGGGTATATAACATAATTTATTTAAGCATTTCCTTGATTTTGAACACATATATACTTTCTAATGTTTGGCTATATAAAACACAAAGAAGAAAATGTCCCAGAATATTTTCTTGGGATAATTCCCCAAAGGCAGGGTAACTAGCTGAATGAATATGAATATCTTAATGATTTCTATTACACAGTCCCAAAACAGATTTAAAAAAAAATATATATATATATATATATAAATTTTTTTTTTACTCATAGTTGGACATAGTACTTTTATTTTATTTTTTTATTTTCATGTGGTACTGAGGATAGAACTCAGGGCCTCATACATGTTAGGCAAGTGCTCTACCACTGAGCCACAACCCCAGCCCACAGCTTTTGTTTTTTCCCCACTGCAACTTAACTACTTTTCTCAAGAACAGACAAACAATTCTGCACTGTGGGCCACAGTGGAAAGAACTCAGGCTTTGGAACACCTATTTACTTCATCAACCTCCCTGACCTTTCTCATCAGCAAAATGGGGATAATCCAAACCACCCCTATAGGGTTGTTTAATTATTAGAGATAATGTGTGTTTGGTATCTGACCTGTATGTGCTCAATAGTTGCAACAGTGATTGCTGAGGCAGTATCTGATGACTGAGAACACTGGTTTTGAAGTGAAATTGACTCACTGTTACATTCTGGCTCCTTGGTAGTATTAGCTATGTGAATTTAGACTAGTTATTTTACATCTACAAGTCTGAGAATAGCTCTTTATCTCACAGCGTTAAATGAGATAATATACAAATACTTATGGGCTTCATTATACTCTCCATTTGCTCACTAATTGTGCAATAGTTTGGATCTGGAATGTCCCCCAAAGGCCCATGTCTTAAAAGATGTGGTCCCCCATTTTGGAAGATAGTAGAAACTTTGAAGTGGGGCTTAGTGGGAGGTCTTCCAATTGTTGGGGATGTGCCCAAGGGGGGACTGTGGAGCTTGGTTTCTTTCTTTCAATTCACAGCCATGAGGTGAATGGATTTCCTCTACTGCACACCTACCATGACGTACTATGCTGCAACAGGCCCAAAAAACTGGGGCCAATTGGTCATGACCTGGAAACTGAAACTGAGACCAAATAACCTTTCCACTTTTTAAGTTGATCATCTCAGGCAATACAGATTGACAAAGGGAATACAAATGGTTTGCCTTCTTCCCTCTAAGCAGTACAATTCTGTGGTTCTCTCAATCTTTCTTGGATCAGAGCCTATCCTTGCTACTACATCCCATTTCTTCATTTCCCTTTCCCATCCTGCTTCTCTCATTCCCTGCATAGATTTTTATTCTTTTAATACATGAATCACAGACATCCAAATTCCTACTTCAAGTTGTATTTCTAGGTCACCTGACATAAGATACTGTTATGCATAAATGCTCTGTTATCAGGCTATAAGAAAAAATAAAAACACATTGCTCAATGTTAAGTAATAAATTCATAATCCCTTCTTACCTTTCTCAAGTGCTGTTTTGCCACTAAGACTTTTTTATTTTATTTTTTTAATATTTATTTTTTAGTTGTAGTTGGACACAATACATTTATTTATTTATTTTTTTAATGTAGTGCTGAGGATCAAACCAGGGCCTTGCACATGCTAGGCAAGCACTCTACCGCTGAGTCACAATCCCAGCCCCAACTAAGACTTTTTTAATATATTTTATTTTAGCTGTGGATGGACCTTTATTTTTTTATTCATTTATTTATATGTGGTGCTGAGAATTGAATCCAGTGTCTTACATATGTGAGGCAAGCGCTCTACCACTGAGCCACAACCCCAGCCCCACTACCAGTTTTTTTTAATATTTATTTTTTAGTTATAGTTGGACATAATACCTTTATTTCACTTATTTATTTTTTATGTGGTGCTGAGGATCGAACCCAGGGCCTCATGCGTGCAAGGCGAGCGCTGTACTGCTGAACCACAATCCCAGCCCCCTATCACTTTTTAATAACAGACATCTTTTTTTTTTTTTTTTTTTTTTGGTATTAGGGACTTAACCCAGGGGCTCTTAACCACTGAGCCACACACACCTTATATTTATTTTGAGACAGGATCTCACTAAATTGCTAAAGCTGGCCTTGAACACACAATCCTCCTGCCTTGGCCTCCCAAGCAGCTGAGATTACAGGTATTCACCACCACACCCTGCCATTTTCATCTTTTGTTAATCCTAACATAAGCCATTTCATTCTGCATAGTTGGCCACTTTTTCAGAGATACAAATGTATACATTTGTGCAGTTTCAGACTTAGATATTAAGAGAACTCACATTGTTTTCCATTGCCAGGCGGCGAACTGCAGGGGTTGCCAGTGTTTTCTGGCCCTTTATCTCCTGGTGTATGTGTTCATCGTGGGACACAGCAGGAGTTTCAACAACATCTTCTTCTGAATCTGTAAACAAGAAAATTTTTTTACAAAGCTTAGTTGCCTCTAATATTTAGTCAAAATGCATAATAGTGGTTATAGCTGGGCTACTTTAGAGTGGGAAAACATGCAACTACACCAATGGTAGGCATAGAATGGAAGGTAGGTACCAATACCTAGTATTGTTTAAGTTATAATTACAGGAACTCCAATACTAACTTGGATGATACATATTTGCTGAAATAAGGGAAATGTATAAATATCCAAATGTATCATATAGCAGAGTTATTCTATATTTTTTCAAAATATCTAGTAATTCACTGCTATTCACCTTCCTGGAAAATATTTTGTGATAATATAATACTATAATACTGCCTTTTAGAATAACATGGGTATATATGAGAAGTAACTCATATTATTGTAATAGTCATGTAGTTGTTGGATTAAAGCTCTAATTAATAAAATAGGGCCTTACTACACAGCACTTCAAATAATTTCCATAGTGTTTTTACACATATTTTATTCTTTGATTATCACAAAAATGCTAAGAAGATTAATCTCAGGAAAGAGATTGAGAGGTTTCTCAATAAACAGGGAAGATTTCTCAATTTTACCAATGTAGAAGAGACTAAGAATGGCATTGAAACTAATCTGAAATAATTTCATCACTTTGTTGGGTTGATGAAATTTTAGTGGTTCTAGCATTGCATTCCAATATTTAGATTTCATCTCTTTTTTTGTACTTGGGATTGATCCTGGGATACTTTATCATTGAATATTACATCCCTTTTCCCTTAAAAAATTTTTTTTTAAAAATTTGAGTCAGGGTCTTGGGATAGGGAATTGCTTGAAGGTTGCTGAAGGTCTTGCTAAATGGTTGAGGCTGGCCTCAAACTTATAATCATCCTGCCTCAGTTTCCCAAGTCACTGGGATTATAGGCATGTGCCAAGATGTTCAGTAAATTGGATTCATTTCTTTATCCTGGGCTGCCTCACATGAAATGATAAAACAAAACAGTAGGAGCAAAATATTTTACAAATTATAAAATGATTCTGAAAAAGGTGATGATGATGATGATGATGATTATAGGCTACACTATAACTTGGATATTGCTCCCAGACTTTTGAACTATACTACTAAAATATCTTTATCTTAGCACTTGCTGATGGAATGCTGGCTTAGGAATCCCACCACAGAACTTATTACTCCCCAGGCTCTGATATCAAAGTGATTTTCAGCCAGATATGGTGGTGCACACCTATAATCACAGCTACTTGGAAGACTGAAGCAGAAGGATTTCTTGAGACACAAGTTCTACACCAGCTTGAGCAACAAAGCAAGACCTCATCTCAAAGAAAGCAGGGGGGGGGCTATTTTGTTTTGTGACCTTCTGCAGGAAACCATCCGTGAAATACAAGAGGACCTTCTCTTGGCATGAAAGCCAGGAAAGGATAGGCCTGGCATCGGGAACTTCCCATGGCTCTTGGGGGATGACAGATCACCCAATGCATGTGACCTTCCCCTCTGCTCTGCTAGAAAGGTTCCTCATAGTAATGCTGAAGATGGACATAACCTGTTAGGAACTGAACAACCCACCTTTAACCTTTTTTGGAAAAAAAAACATTCTATAGAATCTCTTTGATGTCTCCGGATATAAATGAAGCAGGCACGGGCTCCATTTTGTCAGAAGGTGGATCGTCTGTCAGCTTGCCTCTCCTGTCCCCACTTTCTGTGTTCTGTGGGTTTTTTGCCGCTCTATTTTCAGCCAGGTGGTGGTGCACACCTATAATCACAGCTACTTAAAAGGCTGAGGCAGGAGGATTGCTTGAGACACAAGTTCTACACCAGCTTTTCTTTCTCAGCCAGCCCATTCTACTGAGGAGAACCCCATTCCCACCACCGCTTGGGAGGTGGGTGGGAATCTTCTGAGGTAGGGAGTTAAATATCTGCCCCCAGTGGGACTACCTATTGTTTCAGTTTTCCACTATAACATTATCTTAGTGAATTACCTTTTGGAATAATATTCCCTGCTTATAAGTTCCACAGGTGCTGATGCTATGGAATGCTGAGCTCTTTACTTTCACTCTGGTTTTACTTCTTTTTTGTTCTCTCTCTTCTAAAGAAGTCTGGGTTTTAAAAGAATGCTTGTACATATGAGTACTACTATTGTTTGGGTGTGCTTTAAGTCTCCCCCAAGAGTCAGTGTAATAGGAAGCTGGGTGTCTAGGGTGGCAGTATTATGAGATACTGTAGAAACTTTAAGAGGTTTAAGAGGCTGCAGATGAAGCACAGTAGTAGAGCACCTCCTTAGCATTTGTGAAGCCCTAGGTTTAAACCCAAGCACCATACATAAAAAAAGAGGTGGGCACTCTGGTCATTGGGGGCATGATCTTGGAGGGTAGTTCCTGTGCAACCTTTGAGTTCTCGCTGCTCATGGTTTGAAACATGCCAATTCGCTCCTAGACACACTCTGTTGTGATGGGCTGCCATCTGTGACCCTCACCAGAGGCTAAACCAATGGGGATGCCCAATCTTGGACTTTAACCCTATAAAACTTTAAGTAAACTTCCTTTCCTTTAAAAACTGCCCATATCAGGTATTTTGTTATCGTAATGAAAACTAATACAAGCTATCCCATTAAGTTAATCTTTGTATACTCCAATTTTTGTTCTTAGTGACTAGTGTTTAGGACTTGAATCTTTAATTCTTGAGAGTTTTTCTGTTTTTTGAACACTAAGATTTTCAGAAGGCAGGCTTCCTAATAAATGAAATTTTACTATTCATGATATCAAAAGAAAATCATGCATCACTAAGAACCTTTTCTATTTTCTTAATTTTGTCTCTCAAACACCTAACCCAGATCCTGTAAGTTGGTAAAATTATAAGTTGTTCCAATGACAAAAAGACAGCAGTAATCAATTTGGTAAAAGAGATGAACATAGTTACAGTACCTTTTAAAGCTTCTGTTTCTATGTCCACTAATGGCTTCCCCACATAGGCAATATCATCTAGATTATAATAGAGTTTTTTAATGACTCCATCATAACGACTAGTAATAGTAACAGAAGCTTTATCACTTTGAACTTCACAGATGCTATCAAACTGAGACACTGTATCTCCTTCTTTAACATACCTAAAAGAAAAAGACATGAGATACTTTTACATGGACAATCCTAATTAGAGATCATCCCAACAATTAAATGCCATGCCACACTGCATCAGTATCCATTTTGCCTAGCAGTTATTCCCAGACAGTGCACCAAGGAATGTTTCAGAGAAGATGATGTTAGCTTCCAGAGTCTCTTGGATATACCTCCAAGAAATATTAGTTTCTAATATTTAACCACTTATAGATCTATAAGTGGTTAAATATTAGAAATCCATAGTATAATTAAACTTCCAGATTTTCTACCTGACCCATTTCTTGGGAAAAAAGTTTAAAAATATATTTTTAAAGTGAAATTTTCTCTTTACTATGTTATAAGCATTCTAATCTTACAAATCTAAAACCTGAAACATTGTAAGAGTTGACATGTTGCTTAAAAATTTTCAAATTTTGGATCCTTTTGGATTTTGGACTTTCAGATCAAAGGTGTAAAGTCTATACAAGTATTCTAATACATAAAAAACTCAAAAGTCTGAATTAATTTTGGTCTCAAGCATTTAGGATAATGGATACTAAAGTTATGTTAGTCTTTTTAAAACTTTAAGGAATGCTTATTATTTCTAGAACTAAGTAAACAAATTGTCTTCAATTAGTTTTGTGAAATAACTAATTAGTCAATTAATTATTTTTTAATTTTTAAATTTGTTTTAATTAGTTATACATGACAGTAGAATGCATTTACGCACTTTAATATACATAGATGGGATATAATTTCTTATTTTTCTGAGGGTACATGTTGTAGAATCATATTGGTCATGCAGTCACATATATACATAAAGTAATAATGTCTATTTCGTTCTCCCATCCTTTGAATCTCCATATCCCCTTCCCTCCCCTCCCTTCACTGCCCTCTACCTAATCTATGGTAACACTATTCTTCTCTAGTGCCCCGCCTCCCTTATTGTGAATTAGCATCCGCATATTACAGAAAACATTCAGTCTTTGGTTTTGAGGGGGATTGGCTTATTTCGCTTAGCATGATACTCTCAAACTCCATCCATTTACTGGCAAATGCCATAACTTCATTCTTCTTTAAAGGTGAATAATATTTGCTGCGCCCCTCCCCTGACTCAGGCAATGGCAAGGCCCTACTGAGGTGGATGGCGCAAGGCGTCCATCCTCTGAAGGAGCGCAGTATGTTTCTGGGAATGGGCTGGTTTGTTTTTGTATTCCTTTAATAAGTATAGTTGCGATTTCTCATATGACCATTAAGTATGAAAGAAAAAACATGACTTTCCCAATTAATGCAACTACTTCTAAAGAATAGATCTGTTTGCTCTAAATGCAATGATTCAGCTGTGGAACATAAATTGTTAATGTCTAATGAAAAACTCCCTGTCAAGGAAATTTTTGAGAAATTAAATTAAAATCTAGAAAAGAAGAATTAATGTTAAGAAGACAGATTAGTGCTTAGTACTGGGCAACTTGTTCTTGTTCCTGTGCACAACGGTTTGTGCTCTTACTCCTGTTTGATTAAAATTAATAACAAGTTAACCACTTGCCGTAACCATGGCACCAGTTCTAGTCAGTAAGTCAAGAAAGAATAGTTTGGGACATTTCTAACTATTATTAAAAGTTAACTAAGCAGAAAGAGCTCAAAGCAAAATGCGAACTGAAAGTACAAATGCTTGCTTATGCCTAAGCCAAGAGACATTCTTCTTATCTAATTGTAGCTAGGTAATATTTTGTTTCTTTGAATAAGATTCCTGTTTTGTAACCACAAAGTACTGTGAGCCTGCCAAAATAAAAAGTATATATGGTCAACTTCACAAGTAAAGATTGAGATTTAGCACCTTCACTTTGGTGTCTATGTTGTTTCTCCACCCCCCTTTCGCTGACTCCTCACCATCCGTTCGTCTCCTGAGACCCCCTGTTGGAGCTGGACTCTGACAAATATTCTATTGAAATATATATGCCACATTTTCTTTATTCATTCATCTATTGAAGGACACCTAGGTTGGTTCCATATTTTAGCTATTGTGAATTGAGCTGCTATAAACATGGACATAGCTGCATTATTGTAGTATGCTGATTGTAAGACCTTTAGGTAAAAACCCAGGAGTTGGACAGCTAGGTCAAATGGTAATTAATTAATTTTTAAGACAGGAGGCTCACTATGGCTGGGCACAGTGTTGCATGCCTGTAATCCCAGCGGCTCAGGAAGCTGAGGCAGGAGGATGGCAAGTTCAAAGCCAGCCTCAGCAAAAGCTAGGAGCTAAGCAATTCAGTAAGCCCCTGTCTTCAAATAAAATATAAACTAGGCTGAGAATGTGGCTCAGTGGTTGACTGACACTGAGTTCAATCCCAGGTATCTGCTGAGAGCCATAGCTAAGTAAGAATGACGCATGGCAATTTCCTTGTCAGCCTACCCCATGTTGCTTAGAGGGAGAACTCTCCATTGTGGAAATGGGCTTGCCTTGGACCCAGGTCATTTGCAGTGACATTGCATGAAAGGTGACCTTGCTCAAGGACCAGGGCGGATCTGGGTTTAGGGCGCTCCTTGGGTTTAGGGCGGTTCCAGGTTTAAGGTGGACACTGCTGGGAATAGGGCATATCCTGCTGCCTCAGGCACCCGCAGGCTCCTTGAGTTCCCGTTGAGTTCTCGTGCGATTCAGAGAGTATTTTGGGATGCAGAGTTAGGTGGAGGTGTGGAATTTCCCCAGAACCTGCATGTAGAGGCCCGTGAGAGTTCGGGAATAAAGAATTGCTGTTTGAATCTACAAGGCTGTGAGTGGCTTGTGATTTTGTGCCCAGCCAGACTGCGACAGGTATCCGCGCCAGAAAAAAAAAATGTCTCACTATGTTGCCCATGCTGGGCTCCAACTCATGATTCTCTAGCTCAACCATGCCTGGCTTAGTTTTTGCATTTCAGGTACGACTTTTCTCAGTTTTCCTTTCTACAACTATTTCAGCTTGTCCTTGTACACCAGTCTATTTTTCATTTTTCATATGCTTTACAATGTTCATTACATGTTCTTAGCAAGCAGAACAAGGAGAATGGGTCCAAGCCTGAAATGCTACATGTATATTCTAATACTACTCTTGATGTGTCTGGCTCATTTCTGGCTACCATCAATTCTTCAAAATAATAATTAATCCATTCTTAATGCCTGCCTTTGTGTCTTAATCAGTTTTCAGTCCTTTGCTAAAACATCAATCATGACATAAACACTAATTTTAAAAGCACATATAGGGGCTGGGGTTGTAGCTCAGTGGTAAAGCACTTGCCTCATATGTGTGAGGCCTTAGGTTCAATCCTCAGCACCACATAAAAATAAACAAATAAAAATAAAAAGATATTGTGTTCATCAACAATTAACTACTATTATTTTTATTATTTTATTATTAAATAAATAAATAAACTGGAAAAAAACACATACAGATAATTTTTATTTCCAGAATGGCAGAGTAACAACCTCCAAAAATCTGTTCTTCCAAGTAAACAAGAAGTACACTGACAAAAATCTTTCATCTTTAAAAATTAACTTTTTAAAATTCTGGTAATTAAAAAAAAAAGCTTACAAAAGCTGAGAAATACTTATTTAAGAAAAATGACTGATTCTCATTAAAAATAGTGAGTTCTATGGCATTCAAACTTGCCCTATTCTTATCCTCGTTTCCCTATATCATTGGTAGCCTTAAAAATCAGCAAATTCACAGTCGAGGTTTGGAGCTCCATAAAAAAATCATGCCTCCAAAAAACTGTCACTATTTGACTTGTCTGGCAGCTAACTGAAAATGTTGCACTCACACAATTCAAGAGTTCCCTTTGCTGAGAAAAAAAGTCTATCCTCAGAGTGTTTGCTGAAAACCATCAGCAAAGGTTGTTTAAAATCTCAGCGGGTTAAAGGAATGATAGAAACTGGGACCAAAGATTGGCCAGAGATCTCACAAGGAAGTCGACCTGGGGAATGAGATGTCCATAGGAGGCTTTGTAAAGCTCTAACATATTCAAAGGGATCTGGAGCCATGAAATGTGTAGGGCAGTGTGCATGATTAACAGACCAGAGAGAACACCTCAGGTTGACCCTGAGGCCCTGTGCAAGCAAGAAATAAAGGCTAAGAAAATGTTGTAAAATGCTACAGGCCAAGCAAGTACAACCTGCATAAAGAACTCCTTGGCAAAGGGATGAAGACTTACTGCTTCTAGATACTTAAGCAAGTCACTTTCTAATGATTAGTAATCCACCAAGTTAACTGAGTACAGATTTCAGGGGCCACACATGAAAGGGAATACAGACTTTATAAAATCAGTCTAGGAAAGTCACTAAGCAGAGAGCAGTCTCCCAGCCCTGCCCCGTCCCACTAAAGCAAAAGTCTGGGGAGGTGGGATCTGATTTCTAGATATGCCACAATACTGTATCTAAAATACCCAGTTTTCAATCAAAAAATTATGAGACATGCAAAGAAACAAAAAAGTATGGCCCTATACACAGGAAAACAAAAAATGTGGTCAATAGAAACCATCCTTGAGGAAGCAGATATTGGACTTACAAGGCAAGACTTTAAATCATCAAATACAAGTTAAATCAATCATTAAAAATATATTCAAAGAACTAAAAGAAATCATGTCTAAAAAATTAGAGGGAAGAATGAAAAAATGATTTCTCACCAAGTAGAGAATATCAATAATGTGATAGAAATATATACATGAAAAAACACACCAAATTCTGGAGTTGAAGATTACAATGAATAAAATGAAACTTCACCAGTAGGGCTCAACAATAGATTCTTGTCAGCAGAAGAAAAAACTGGCTAATTTGAAGAAAGGTCAAATGAAAATTTCCATCTGAGGAATGAAAAGAAAAAAGAAGGAAGAAAAATGAACAGAACCTCAGAGACTTATGAGACACAATCAAGTATGTTAACATATACATTGGCATTTCAGGAGAAAAGAGACAAAGGGGCAGAATAAACATTTTTAGAAATAGCAGCCAAAAATATCCCAGATTTGAAGAAAAACATTAATGTACACATGTAAAAAGCTTAACAAACTCCAAGAAGAATAAGTTCAAGGACAGCTACACCTAGATACATCATAATCAAACTACTAAAACAGAGTATGTTGAAAACAACATAAGAAAAACCACATATATGTATAAGGAATTATCCAATTCAAGAAAGCTCTTAATATTTCTTTAAGAATTTCTTAAAAACAAGTCAAATAATTTCTCATTTAAAGAACTATTACATTTTCATTAGGAATTAAATGACTTCCTTTTCCAAGAGCCTTGTACCCTATACTAAACATATGAATTTAAAGAAATAGAAATTTAGAAATAAAAAAAATTTTTTTTTTCATCTAGAAAGAGTAGTCCTGGTTCTGAAAATAAAGTATCAAAATGTAAATGGAGAGGGGCCTTTTCAAGATGGTGGAATAGAGGAAGTTGCTTTCCTGGCTGCTCCATGGAGTGAAACCAAGAAAGCACAGAGGCAGCTTCTCAGTAAGGTGGGTGAACAAAAAAAGTGGGGGGACTTTACTGGAATTTAAAATTGGAGGTTCAAAGCAGAATGAGGACTCAGGAGGTTGGATATGATAAAATAAGGAAGAAATCCCCAGTGGCACAGCCATTACCACAGTCTGGCTAGAAGCACGAGCCAGAGAGGTCCTCCGTGAGCATGTTGTAAGACAGACGAGGCTGGGGGTGGACAGAGGCTGGTACCGAGGAATCAGCAGAAGCAGGTTGATTGGCTGCAGCCAGGTTCAGAGGGGAAAACTTTCGCTACAATTAATCAATTCCCCTGAATGCCGAGTTCAGAAAGTTTTAGAACTTTATACCCAGTGTGTAGCGGGAGGGGCTCAGAGGTTCACAAGCTAGAGAAGTCCATATAACAGAGGTTTTTTTCCTACTCTTCTCGGCTCCCAACTCAGGCCAGGTTTTACAAAAATAACCCCCAAGGATGCTCTCTATAAAAATCAGTGCCTGGGAAAGAGTTTTTTCAAGGACCTAACTTTGAAATGCAAACACCTCTGAGAAAGCCTTGGGTTAAACTTTCTTGTCACACTCTTGCCTATAGGAATTTAGACTACAGGATTACTTCTCTCTCTCTCTCTGGCAATTCAGAGGGTGCAGCATCAGGCGCCAGATGACCTCACTGAAAACTGCTGAAGGGAGAAACTGAGAATATTATGAACTTCAACGAAAAGAATTATTTGACTTTTTATCATGATCTTTTCCTGTTTAATTGTGACCTTAATGGTACATGGATTCTTATATGTATTCATATTTGTCTTTTTTCTCATTTCTAGCATTTTTGAAGCCAGTTATTTTTCATGGATTAGTTTTTTTGTGAACTAGGATGTTTGATTAGTATTTTAATTTTGTATTATTTTACTTTTATTTTTAATTTTTTAAAATTTTTTACTTTTTTTTCTTTCTCCTACCTGTTCCTCTTGATTCTCTTTTCTTCCGTTAACAGTCAATCTCTATTGTTCTTTGTCTTTTAATTTTTTTACTTCTTGTCTTCTCCTCCCTTAGAATCATCACATTCTATATCACTTCTGTTCTCTCCCTAGCCACCATTTGAAATTATAAACCCTTTTGCAAACTTGCTATTTTCATTGTTGGCAATAACTGATCATATCAGTTCTAAACAGAAATCACAATAAATATTGTGATAATTAACATTGTAGACGTCACAGTAGGAACTATTTGGTTTAATACTGTATATTGCTTGCAATGGTTGTTGTTATTATTTGTCTCCCCCTAAACAGTGAGGTACTGGAAACCTTCAGGGACACAATAAGTACATAGGATAGAAACTACTGACTCAGATTCATTCTGTTAGACGGGTAGACACACAAACAACATGAAAAAGCAAGGGGACAGATTGCCCCAAACAAATCAAGATACTCCAATACAAAATCCACTGACACCACTGTGTGGAAGAAATGTCAGAGAAGGAGTTTAGAATGTACATAGTTAAACTGATCTGTGAAGTAAAGGCCAGTATAAGAAATGAAATCAGAGAGAAAACATAGGAAGTGAAAGATCACTTCAACAAAGACGCATATTCTGGGGGTGGGGGGTAGGGAACAAGCAGAAATCCTTGAAATGAAGTAAACAATAAACCAAATTAAAAATTAAATAGAGCCAGGCACTGGTGGCACACACCTGTAATCCCAGCAGTCTGGGAGGCTGAGCCAGGAGAATCAAGTTCAAATACAGCCTCAGCAAAGGAGAGGCACTAAGCAACTCAGTGAGACCTTGTCTCTAAATAAAATACAAAATAGGGTTGGGGATGTAGTTCAGTGGTTGATTTTCCCTGAGTTCAATCTCTGGTACAAAAAAAAAAAAAAAAAAAATTCAATAGAAAGAATCATCAACAGACTAGATCACTTGGAAGATATAACCTCAGGCAATGAAGACAAAATACATAATTTTGAAAATAGAGTTGATCATGGAGAGAAGATGTTAAGAAACCATAAACAGAACCTCCAAGAACTATGGGATAACATGAAAAGATCAAATTCAATATTTATTGGGATAGATGAAGGTTTAGAGATACAAACCAAAGGAATGCACAATCTTCAATGAAATAATATCAGAAAATTTTCCAAACTTAAAAAAATGAAATGGAAAAATAAATATACGAGGCTTAGAGGACCACAAATGTACAAAATTACAACAGACCCATACCAAGGTACTTTATAATGGAAATGCCTTACATACAAAATAAGGATAGAATTTTAAAGGCTGCAAGAGAAATATATCAGATTACGTATAGAGGGAAAACAATTCAGACCTCAGCTAATTTCTCAACCTAGACCCTCAATGCTAGGAGGTCCTGGAATAACATTACCAAGCTGTGAAAGAAAATAGATGCCAACCAAGAATCCAATACTCAGAAAAGTTAAGCTTTACATTTGAAGATGAAATAGAAACCTTCCCCTGTAATCCCAGCAGCTTGGGAAGCTGAGGCGGGAGGGTTGCAAGTTCAAAGCCAGCCTCAGCAAAAGTAGGCACTAAGCAGCTCAGTGAGACCCTGTCTCTAAGTCAAATACATAATAGGGCTGAGGATGTGGCTCAGTGGTTGAGTACCCCTGAGTTCAATTCCTGGTACCCACCTCCCAAACCTTCCTGTGTATAATCCTTTGCAGATTTGAAAGGATATAATTTTAACCATTGCATCCTTTGTTCCTTTCAATGACTGCTCTGAGTAGGCACAGCCAGTACTGTTACTCTCATTTTATGGTCAGACAGGGACTCAGAACAAGTGAGTCACAGGTAAGACAGCTAAGGGGTTTCAAAGTCAGGCTTTTTTCATTTTGAGTTTGTTGCTCATCTCACAATCTCATGATACCACTAAAGACATAACCATAAGAATTGTTTCTATTATTATAATTCTGTTCTAAGTCACAAAGCAGCAATGCTAAGAAGTACAGGAAAAGAAGTTCAGGTGGCTGAATCAGATCCTTAAAAAGTCTCTTTAACAGTGTAAAACTATAGTGTGGGAAAAATCTATTTATTCATCCTAACTGCTATTTCTAAAAACCTTTAAAACATTTAGTTCAGTACCCAGAGGTGGTATGATTTTTTTTGAGTGTTTTGTTTTGTTTGGTGCTAGGCTTTATGCATGCTAAGCACATGTTCTGTCTCTGAGCTACCCCCACCTGCCTACCACCCTCCTCCTAACATTCCTGGGTGTTTCTTTTCCAGAGGGTCAAAAAAGAAAAAGAATAGAGGGTGATTAAGATAGTCAACAATTTTTTACTAGTTTGTTTGTTTTTTGTAGTTATTGATGGATCTTTATTTTTTATTTATTTATATGCCATGCTGCAAATCAAACCTGGTGCCTCACATGCTAGGCAAGCACTCTATCACTAAGCAACAACGCCAGCCCCCAGGTTTTTTTTTTTTTTTTTACCTTTCTTAAAGGGATTTTTCTTTAAATAAGACTTTTAGCAAAATATTTTAATCTTTTCTAAACATATAGAGAAACTGTGTTAGGTAATGTTGAGTATTCATACTACAGTCATTTTCAGTATGGTTAAGAAAACTTCAACTACAAGATGATGTTTTAAAATAGTTTAGATGGAAATTATAAGTTCATACATATAAATACTTTTATTTATTCACTTAACTTGGGTGTACTGCAGATTGAAACTAGGAGTACTCTACCACTGAGCCGTATCTCCAAACCTTTTCATTTTTTATTTTGAGACAGGTTTTCACTAAGTTGCACAGGCTATCTTGAACTTGTGATCCTCCTGCCTCAGCCTCCCAGGTAGCTGGAATTACAAGTATTTGTCACCATGCTTGGCCACATTAAATGCTTTTAAAAACATATGGGGGGGCTGAGGTTGTAGTTCAGTGGCAGAGTGCTTGCCTTGCCCATGTAAGGCACTGGGTTCAATCCTTAGCACACATAAAAATAAAATAAACAAAATAAAATATTATGTCCATCTATAGCTAAAAAAAAATTTAAAAACAAACAAGCAAACAAACATATGGTCCTGGGCTGGGGTTGTAGCTCATAGTAGAACCCTTGCCTAGAACATATGAGGCACTGGGTTCAATCCTCAGCATCACATAAAGATAAATAAACAAAATAAAGATATTGTGTCCATGTATAACTAAAAACCAAAAAAACCTACAGTCCTAGACTGGGGATGTAGCTCAGTGGTAGAGTGCTTCCTACAATGAGGGAGTCCCTGGGTTCAATCTCCAGCATTGCCAAAAAAAAAAAAAAAATCCAAAAGAAGACCATGTGGTCTTATATTAATTTAGAAGTTAATTCCTCTTAGTTGGGCACAGTGGCACACACCTATAATCCTAGTGGCTCAGGAGGCTGAGGCAAGAGGATTGCAAGTTCAAAGCCCGTCTTAGTAATTTATCGAGCCCCTAAGCAACTTAGCAAGATAGTAATCTCCTTATTTCAAAAAAAAGGAAAAAGAAAAATAAAGAAAAAAGTCTGGAGATGTGCCAAAGTGCCCAGTGCCCTCCCTCAAAAAGGTAAATTCCTCTTTCTTAATTACAGTAAGAGAAGGACAGCAAAAGGAGTTTTTAAAAGGCAGGGAATACCTTCCACACACACATACAAAATGAAGGAATAATTGCTCGGTGTGGTGGTGCACACCTGTAATCCCAGCAACTCAGTAGTCTGAGACAGGAAATTGCCAAATTCAAAGCCAGCCTCATCAACTTGGTGAGACCTTATCTCAAAACACAAAATAAAAAGGCCTGGGGACATTGCTCAGTGGGTAAGTGCCCCTCTTCCAATCCCTGGAAACTCCCCACCCTGCCCCAAAAGGAAATAATCATTAATTAATCACAACAAATAAAATGTCTTGATGTATGATAAATTCTGTCACCAGTATATTGTCAACACAAAGTAACTCTATTAATTTTTAAAAAAAATTTTCCAAGTTTTACATGAACATAGTATCTTTATTTTGTTTATTCATTTTTATGTGGTGCTGAGGATGAACCCAGTGCCTCACATGTGCAAGGCAAGCACTCTGTCACTGAGTCACAATTCCAGCCCATCTACCTTATTAATTTTTTAAAAAGGCATTATAGGTTATATAAAGAAGTTTCTCAGTTTAAATTGATTCCTACTTATTTGTACTCAAATGAGTTTTACCATTTACTTGGATGTTCTTTCAGATTAACTTACCATTCTTTAACAGTTACTTCTCTAATCCCTTCTCCAATGTCTGAAAGTTTGAACTGAACAACTTGTCCATGTAGAGCTTTAAAGAAAAAAGAAATAATCTCATTAAATGTGTACTTATTACCCATAAATGCTTTTACATCTAAAATTAGAAAATATCCTCAGAGGCAGAAACTATTCCATCTTACAGACAGAAAAACATCATTTTATAATTTTTAAAAGCATGAATCATTATTCACAATCATTAAGGTTAATCTAAGCTACCCATAACAGAATCCTGACGCTGCCACAGAACCCAAATTTTTCCAAATTTCAAAATAATGTTCTTTTACAGGGCTATAGGAAGTTCAACTAACAAATCAGTGAGTTTTTAAAAATTTGTTTTGTTTTGTAATAGGGAATAAAATCAGGAGTGTTTAACCACTATATTCCCAATCTTTTTTATTTAAGACAGGATCTTGCTAAGTTATTTAGGACTTCGTTAATTTGCTGAGGCTGGCTATAAAATTGCAATCCTCCTACCTCAGCCTGTAATCATTGGCATTACAGACATGCACCACCATGCCTAGCCAAATTAATAAGATTATGAAACGATAGTAATGAATAGACAATGGAACAGATACAAAGAGAGACTCAGCTGGATCTCCTTGTTTTATGTTATGCAGCTACAATAACCACTAGTGGCCTACTCTCAGATCTCTTTTGACTTCATGTAACTATGTTCAGTCTTTATGGCTAAAATCAGGCCCTTCATGGAAAATTCTTACATTTTCAAATCCTGCTGCATCATCTTATTCCCTAAGACTTCTCTTTCCTCTTGACATTTTCTATCCCTTTCTTAATACCCACTCCTGCCCCACCCCACACACACCTTTTTTAACACTGTGGATTGAATCCAAGGACACTTAACCACTGAGCCACACCCCCATCCCTTTTTTTATTTTGAGACAGAGTTTTACTAACTTGCTTAGTGCCTCACTAAGTTATTGAGGCTGGCTTTGAATTTGGCAATCCTCATGCCTCAGCCTCCTGAGCTGCTGGGATTATAGGTGTGTACTACCATGCCTGGCCTTAAAATACATTTTTGATGTGGAGGTATCTCTTGTTTCCTTTCTAATTTGGGGCCCTCTCACAGTCTGCTGCTTCTTTTAAACAGGTACAGGCATTAAGTATCAAAAACTTTAAAAAATAAATCCACATCTTTCAATCAATAAATAATTCCATATTTAGGACTTTTTCCCCCCAAGAAACTAATCAGAAAGGTATACAAAGATTTGAACAGAAGAATAGTTACTATAGAGTTAAAATGAAGAACTGGAAGTCAGTCTTTCAAGAAAATGAAGAGTAAATACACTATGGCACTTCTTATAAAGCAATATATTGTAAGGAACAGCAAGAGCATAGAAATATGATACTGCATGGCATGGTTAGGAAATAACAAACAGTCCTATACAGCTAAAGATGGAGTACGAGGCAAGAAATTAGCCCAGACACAGAAACGCTTTGTGTGCCCTTCTAAGGGGTTGTAATAAAACTTTATCTTAAAGGTCATTAGGATTCAGTAGTAATTCATACAGTCATAACTTCTTTGTAATTGCTCATGTTAAGAGGTAGAGTCTTTTTTGCCATTTCTTAAATCTATGTTGGCCTCTGACTTATTTTGACTAATGTAGTATAGCAGAAATGAAATCATGCAATTTCAGGAGACTAGATCTCATGGGTCCTCACAGCTTCTGCCTTCTCCCTTTTGGAATTATGTCCTAAGGTCCCTGTGCAAGGAAGCTGATGTAGAACACTGGAGACTTTGTGGAGGAAAAATGAGGTGCCCAATAGTCAGGCACATGAGTGTGACCCTCCTGGATCTCAGCCCTAGGACTGCTGATCCTCTAGATAAATACAGTCACATTAGTGAAACCAGCAGAGGAACCAACTCAAAGAATCCTGAGGAATAATCAATCACTGTTGCTCTAAGCCACTACGTTGCAGGGTGGTTTGTTATTCAATAATAATTAACTGATACAGAGTCCCATTTATAATATCAGACATGTGACTTTATGTCTATCATTTTAGACCAAACACCTCTGGCAAGAGCATGGTGGGTAGGGTTGGGAGAAAAATAGCAGAGGCAAAATAAGGCAGAGAAAGCAGGAGCTGATATATTTTTCCAAGCTGTCTAAAAGGGAATCATTTAAGAAACAGGAAAGATGTCAAATTGGTAAATTTGATGGGCATGGTGGCACATGCCTATAATTCCAGAAACCCAGGAGGCTGATGGAGGAGGATTGCAAGTTTGAGGTCAGCCTCAGCAAATCAGTAAGATTCTGTCTCAAAAAATAAAAAGGGCTGGGGCTGGGGTAGTGGCTCAGTGGAAGAGTGTTCACCTAGCATGTTCGAGGCCCTTGGTTTGATCCTCAGTACCACATGAAAAAAAAAAAAAGGGGGCTGGAAATGTAGTTCAGTGGTAGAGCATGCCTGGATATAGTGAAGTACCAGAAAAGTCAAAATAAAATTGGTATGCTTGGGTAAGATTTGATGCAAAACAAGGAGTCGGGGTGATTCTAGGTTTCCAACTTAACTACTTATTGAGTTAGGAAGGCAGGAATAATAAGAAATTTGTAGAAGACTGAATTTGGGGAATTTGAGTTATATATGGGATCCTGGAATGGAGATCTTCAGCCAGCAAATTGGTGATATGTCTGAGGTACAGATACAGATTCTAAAATGTTCAATGAGTACAGGTGAGAGTTAAAGGCATGAGCATAGATGGGGTGTAAGAAGGATGGTTTTCCGTGAAAAACTGAAATTTAAGAGTGAAGCAGAGGAAGAGGACCTGTAAAAGAGAAAGAATATGCAGCTGGGTGTGGTGGCACACACCTGTAGCCTTGGCCACTTGAGAAGTCAAAGCAGAAGTGTAAGTTGAGACCAAGAGTTTGAGATCAGCTACTCAATATAACAAGACCCATCTCAAAAGGAAAAAAGAGAGAGAATGAGTATCAAGAGAAAATAGGTACCAAATTCTTTACATTTTTAAATGTATTTAATCATCCAAGTATAAGAATCTTTGTTTAGTTTACTGATATGTCCACCTAGAGCAGCCTTGGCACACAGCAGGTGATTAGCAATACCTGTTGTTGAATAAATGAATTCCCACAACAATACTATGAATTAAATACTTGGATTACTCCCATTTTCCAGATGATGACATTGAGAAAAATTACATAACTTATTATAAGTTACACAGTTAGTAAATGATAAACCAGGAGATACAGCCTGGAATTGGTGGATTGAGGAATGCAAAGCTCAAGATAAGTGTTTAGAGGCTAGAGTAGGAAGCTGGAATTTCTGCTTCAATGACCTCTGCTTTGTCTGGAAGTAATGAAAAAAGATCAACTTAAAACAACAGAAATCTGAGCTGGGTAAGTAGCTCATTAGTAGAGTGTTTGCCTAGTATGTGTGAGTTTCTGGGTTCAACCTCTAGTACTATTAAAAAATATATATGTATACATATTTTAACAAAAAAAAGTGGTGGAGGTAAGGTTTACATGCTTTGTATGTCTTACATGTCTTATATGTCATGGTGTAAGATGACATATAAAAAGCATGGAAGAGTGGGGTCTGCCTGGAATTCTCCTATTTTTAAATTTTTTTAGTTGTTAGTGGATCTTTATTTATTTACATGCGGTGCTGAGACTCAAATCCTGTGCTTCACACATGTCAGGCAAGTGCTCTACCACTGAGCTCTGACCCCAGTCTGAATTCCCCTATTTTTCACTACACTAAGGCTCAATTTATCTATCAAAAGTTTAATTATATAATAAAATGTCAGGAATTCTTTGTCAGGGTTATCAATAGAACATCAACAAAGTTCTTGTGCCCTTGCCAAATCTAATATTTAAGTCCTCAATGTCTTTACAGAAGGTAGAAAAAGTTGGGGAAAAGGAAAGTAAATGCCAAAAGCTAGGGAACTTTCTACTTAGGAGTATGTCATGCAGATTTCACCACACCATGACATAACATAGCACAACAAATTAAGTATTTGTCCAAAAAACAATATTACAGTGTGTATAAAAGACACAGGGGTTGGGGATATAGCTCAGTTGATAGAGTGTTTGGCTCGCATGCACAAGGACTTGGGTTCAATTCCAGAGAGAGAGAGAGAGAGAGAGAGAGAGAGAGAGAGAGAGAGAGACAGACACACACACACACACACACACACAGATATTAAGATGCCTCTATTAGAAGATAGCTTGATTGAGAAGGTCAATCAATGTCAGTGCTAACTACTGCACTTAGATGAGTCAGATGATAAAGCCTCAATAGTCCCAACCAACCAATTCCCAAATTAGGAAGACACAGCGCATAAAGGCAAGCATGGAGGTGAGGAGAGAAAAAAGAAAATGAAAAGATGTGGGGACAGCCAGGCTAGAAATATGGTCTTAATTCTTTTTTACTATGGTAAAAAAAAAAAAAAAAAAAACTTCAATTACTAAAAAAAGAAAAGTTAAAAAGAAAAAAATACTGGTGAATTATTTAGCATTATTTTATATATTAGCTACATTGAGGTCATACTTACCAGCAGTTGTTTTCAGCAATTGATGTGGATGACTATACTTGAATGAAGGATAGCCAAAGAAACACACACATTTTGGCTTCAAAACATGAACATTACTACATGTTTGAAAATAGCGAACACAAATCTACAAATGAGAAAACAACAACAAAAAAGTGTTTATTAATTATCTTAATGCCTAATCAAAGTATATACTGAATTTCAATTCTATTTTAAAAAGCAGAACCATCATTATGATTTACATCTAGACAGAAACCAGAAAATTAGCAACAGGGACAATAAAGTTTATGAAAGTGGTTACTTTCTTTTATTTTTGGTACTGGGGATTAAATTTAGGGGCCCTACTTAACCACTAAGCCATATTCCCCAGCTCTTTTTTGTATTTTATTTAAAGATCGGTTCTCACTGATTTGCCCTCTCGCTAAATTGCTGAGGCTGGCTTTGAACTCTCGATCCTTCTGCCTCAGCCTTCTAAGCTATTGAGATTACAGCCAAGTACCACCATGCCTGGCAAGAGTGCTTATTTTCTTAAGTACTTTTGTCCAAGAAATCAAAAGAACTCAAAACTCTAGTATAAAAAAAACATTTTGTTATTCTTTTGTTTAGTAATATTATATCCTCAGAATTAGATTTATTCATATATTTCTGATTTTCCCCAAATTCCTTAAAGAAATGTTAACAATATATTCTAAACAAAACCAAAAAAACCCTAATATATTCTATATAAACACATCAGAGGGGAAAAGGAGGGAGAAGGGGAGTTGCACGGAAGATGGAAGGAGACCCTCCTCGTTATACAGAACACATATATGATGTTGTGAGGAAAAAGAAAAAAAAAGTGTGTCACATTAGATTGGATAGAGAGAAGTGATGGGAGGGGAATGGCGTGGAAGGGGGGATAGGAAAGGCAGCAGAATAGAATAGGCATTATGATTGCTGTATGTATATAGGTGACTCTATGACCAATGTGATTCTGCAATTTGTATAATCAGAAAAATGAGAAATTATACCCCGATTCAAATGTATGAATTGCCAAGATCATTGTAATGTCATGTGTAGCTAACAAAAAAAAGAAAAAAAAGAAAAAAGAAACACATCAGCTTGTAGGCATGCTTAAGTTATCATGTTAGCAAGGGCAGCCTGAGAAAGCAGGATGCAGACTGTCTCCTATTTTTTTCCTGAGCCCTAATATAAAGTTGTTTCTAATAAATCTCCTTAAAGTTTCTTCTCCCAGAAATAATGTTCTACAACCCATCCTACCTAAGGAACCAGTACAGTGACCAAGAGGCAAACTTTACTTCATTATTATACCAAAATCTCCACTCAGAAAAAAGCTGAAGTCCTATTTCCATGGGAAATAAGAAAAAGGCATATTGCCAAGCATGGTGGCTGCTGAGTTTTAACCTACTGATTTCAATTATTTTAGTTAGGCTTTATCTTTCCTTAACATTACAGAAAAAAATGTAGATATAATAAAGATTGGTGGGTTTTGGATGAGCTTTTTAAAGTAGAGATGCATGATTTGAAATTATACTTGTTTTAAGAATGATTTAAAATTATACTTGTTTTTCTTTGCTTTCAGAAATCAGTAACAACTTGGAAATCAAAGTAAAAAATCATTTATGAATTTAAATGTATTGTTTCTTTAAACCTAATTTTTTATTTTATAGTATTTTTCATAAAAATAAATAAGATTCTTAATTATAAATATGAAAGCATCACTAATATATAATGTTTACTTTAACATGACTTTAAATTTGTGTGTGTGTATGTGTGTTAGCACGGATTTAACCCAGGGATGCTCAACCACTGGGCTATATCCACAGCCTTTTTATTTCTTATTTTGAGATAGGGTCTCACTAAGTTGCCTGGGGCCTTGCTAAGTTGCTGAGGTTGGTCTTGAACTTTCGATCCTCCTGCCTCAGCTTCCCAAGTTGCTGGAATTACCTCCCTGCCCCCATAAAAGCATGTATGCGCGCTCTCTCTCTCTCTCTTTTTTCGGTACTGGGGAATGAACTCAGGGACAGTTTACCACCCACTACTTCACCAATCCTTTCTATTTTTGAGTCCGTGTTTCATTAAGTTGATGAAGCTGGCCTTGAATCTGTCTTAAGTTTTTTTTTTTTTTAATTTTAATATTTATTTTTTAGTTCTCGGCAGACACAACATCTTTGTTGGTATGTGGTGCTGAGGATCGAACCCGGGTCGCACGCATGCCAGGCAAGCGCGCTACCACTTGAGCCACATTCCCAGCCCTTAAGTTTTTATAATAAGAAGTTATAGGGGCTGGGGATGTGCCTCAAGCGGTAGCGCACTCTCCTGGCATGTGTGCAGCCCGGGTTAGATCCTCAGCACCACATACAAACAAAGATGTTGTGTCCGCCGAAAACTAAAAAATAAATATTAAAATTCTCTCTCTCTCTCTCTTAAAAAAAAAAAAAAGAAGTTATAGGCAATCAAGTGTTGTTTATTTATTAATATGTAGATTTTTTTTCCTTTCTAGATTAGCTTAATGTGGGAAGGATTCTTGAAGGAAGATTTAAGTTGGGCATGGCATAATAAGTATAGATAATAAAACAGCAGAAAGGCAATTTTATGGCAGAGGCAACAGCATAAACAGCAGCAATTTGCCTAGCATGTCTGCTGGGGCAGCGAGTAGCTTGATCAAATTCATAAAAAGAAAGCAGAGGATAGCTCAAGGACCAAAATGTTGGTAACTGTAAATGTCAGGATAAAAGTTTGAACTTATGTATCATGGGCTACTGAAGAAAAAGGATTAGGAAATTAATGTAGGAATAGTTTATTAAATAGCTCATAACAGGTAAAGCCTAGAGAGAATGGTTCAAGAAACTATCATAGTATCTGAGACATGAAACAAGACTCCTGACTGAAGTGATTAATAGTGGGGGAAAAACATGCAACAAAAGTGCACAGACATTATGTGATTAATAGCTACTGAATGAATATGAAAAGAAGTCTAAGGCTAAGGTTGTAGCTCCGAGGTAGAGCACTTTCTAGCATGCAAAAGACCCTGGGTTCCATCCCCAGCACCATAAAAATACCAAAAGTATTTGTGAAATTGCTGGATAGATGGACTAAAAGGCACAGAAAAGAGGAAAAAAAATATTTTTCAAGCTAGAGAAGACATTTTCCCCCACTAGAATAGACGAGTACATTAAGCATATGCCTTGAAAGTCAATGAACAACTGAGATTCAAGAAATTTGAAGGGAGATGACAATTAGGTGCAACATGCTATCCTGAACCAGATTTGTTTAAATTTAATATAAAGCTCATGACTCACACAATAGGCAAAATTGAGGCTAGCAGTGCTACATCAACATCAATTTCTTGATGATTATGCTGAGGTGACATTGGAAATGCACATTAAATCATTTCGAAGCAAAATAGTAACAGATTGATTGGTAGATAGAGGGGGAAAGGAGAAACAAGACAAGGGAGGAAGAAAACAATCCATCAGCATCGAGGGACCAAGGCAGAGGGTTTATGAATGTTCCTGGTTCTATTCTTGAGACTTTTCTGAAACTCTGTGAAATGAGGAGTTAAACATACTTGGTGGAAAAGAGACTGAACAAGGCTGATTGTGGTTGAAGCTGAGAGATGAACTTACTGAAATCACTGCATTATCCTTTTCACTTTGGCACGTGTTTGAAATGTTTCATAATAACATGTTTTTAAAGCAAAAACAATACAGTATTCCCTATCCTGAAAAAAATAAAAGGGCATGCTTATACACCTTACCAGTTTTATATATTTTATATTTAAGGCAATTCTTTTTTTATTATTTTATATGCTTTTATTAGTGCATTCTATTTAAAAAAAATAGTTGGGTTCATTTTAACATCAGCACACATGCATGGAAATTAGTTTGCTCCATTTCAGTCTCCAGTGAAGGCAATTTTTAATTCACCTATCGACATTGCTTCAGTACATCTCACTCTCTAGAGACTATTTGTCCCAACTTGCCTGAGGCAATCCAGTTTATACCTACTAACTCAAGGTAATTATTAATAATTCCACACCTACAACTAAAATTCAAAAACAGAAGGAGATGAAAAGGTTTAGCAAATTATCATAGTAAGGAAATAAATAATACCTCAATAGGCAACTGTTGAACATACCCAAAGTAAGACACTGTGTTGGACTATGCAACTCGAAACTAAGTAGGGCACAGTAAGTAGTCCCTACATTCAAGTTACTTTTTCTGTTCCACAGGAAGCAGACATCATAGGAAAATCCAATATAACATGGCTAAGGTAATTAAGAGTCAAAGGCATGATGTCCTGGGAAAATGTGAAACATGATATGATAAGACCACCTGCATCTGGATAATTTATTATGGGTGATTAGAGCTCTTGTTGCTTACAACTTTTTATAAAACATTAAGAGCAATAACTGTTCTTTACTGAGTCCTTCAACAAATATTGATTTATGAGTATTTACAATGGGCTAGGCACTTGGAAATAATTATTTCCCTTATGAAGTGTAGAGTGAAAGATAAAGACAAACAGGTACTAACAGTGCTACAATGGAGGAAATAGAGTATGTTAAAGGAACTCAAAGGAAGGGAGCCTAGCTGGAGAAAATAATGTTGAAGCAAGACCCAGAGAGATGAGAAGGAGTAACTCAGTAGATGAAGCGTGTTGCAGATAAAGCCATGGGGATTAAGGCAAGAGTCTTTGTAAATCAGAGGGAATACATGTACAAAGGTCTGAAACAGAGGTGTGTCCAATTAACTCAAGTAGTTTAATAGCATTCTTAGTGTGCACGAAGGTGGGGGAAGTGTCAGAGTTTGGCTTTTTTTTTTTTTTTTTGGCACTAGAGACTAAACCTGGAGGTGCTTTACCATTGAGTCAGATCCCTAGCTCTTTTTATTTTCATTTTGAGATAGAGTTTCACTAAGTTGCTAAGGCTGGTCTCCAATTTTTGACCCTCCTGCCTCAACCTCCAGAGATTACAAGTGTGTGCCACTGCACCTGGCAAGGAAATGGGTAGATTTTTATTTATTTTTGGTATGGGGATTGAACTCAGGGGCACTCAACCACTGGGCCACATCCCCAGCCCTATTTTGTATTTTATTTAGAGACAGGGTCTCACTGAGTTGCCTACCGCCTCACCATTGCTGAGACTGGCTTTGAACTCACGATCCTCCTGCCTTAGCCTCCCGAACTGCTGGGATTATAGGCGTGTGCCACCATGCCTGGCAGGATGGGTAGATTTTTAATAAGGAATGAAGCCTTAGCAATTAAAAAGATCCAGATCATACATTTCTTCAGTCATCTGAATTTTGGACATTTTGTTGAGGACAGTCTTAAATAAGAAAATAACATTACCAAATATGTGCCTTACTTGATAAGATCACCCTGGCTACAACTTTGGAGAACAGATTGGAAAGGCACAGATCAGAGGCAAAAATGTCCAGTTAGTTAGGACCAGGACACCTGCAGTACAGGTGGGGCAGAGAATAGTGACCAGATTTCTTCAGTGAGAGTTACAGGCTAGAAAGATGAGAAACAGGTTTGAGGGTTTTGTTCTACAGCCTCAAGTTTGATGTGTCTAAGATATTATGGCACGCATGAGATGACTAAAAGCTAGCTTTTCCACTGTTGTGCTAATATGGCCATGTAACATGGTTCTAGTCAGTCGCCCTGGTACCAATTCTTTCTCTTTCCTGTCTTGAATTCTGAGTAAGAAGTTGTATGCTGGGTACAGTGGTATACACCGGTAATTCCAGCTACTGAGGAGGCTGAGGCAAGAGGATTGCAAGTTAGAGGCCAGCCTCAGCAACTTAAGACCCTGTCTCAAAATAAAAATTAGGAAAGGGCTTGGGAAGTATCTCAGTGGTAGAATGTCCCTGGATTCAATCCCCAGTACTGGGGTGAGTAGGGAGCAGGGGCAGGAGGCAGGATTGTAGCAGTTCTCTTGTGATCCTGAAGGAAAAGTCAAATGAACTGCTGAACTCTGCTGATGCTGGACCACTTTATCAGTGTCAGCTGACCTCTAATTTTAGGATGCTCTATATACTCAGATACTTAATTTCCTGCTTGATTGTTGGGTTTTTATTATCTGCACTTGACAAACACCTCATATACATGCAAATGAAAATTTCTTGGACAATGATTTGGGTCTTCAGTATACATGACGGGAAGATTGAAGAACTTTAGGAATCACCAACATAGATGGTAACTAAATCCAAAGTAGATGAGTTAACTAGGAAGTGAGAAAAGTGCAGAGGGCCAAACTTAAAGCCCTCAGAAACACCAAAAGTCAGCAAGGCATGGTGGTACATGCCTGTAATCCCAGGAACTTGAGAGGCTGATGCAGGAGGACTGCAAATTCAAGGACTGCCCTAGCAATTGAGTGAGACCCTGTCTCAAAATTAAACATAAACAGGGCTAGGGAATGTAGCTCAATCAGTAAAGCACCTCTAGTTTCAATCCCCATTATAAAAAAGGAAACAAAACATCAAGAGTCCTAATCACTTGATGACAGGTACATGTTCTGAGAAATGCCGATTAGGTGATCTCTTCTGTGGGATCATCTTAAAGTATTCTTATACAAAACCAAATGGCTTACCAGTAAATAGCCTATATCTCTTATGCTACAAATTTGTAAAGTATGTGACTGTACTAAATATTGCAGGCAACTGTAACACAAAGGTATTTGTGTTTCTCAATGCATCAGTGAACATAGAGAAAGTATAGTAAAAACACAAGCCAATAGAAAATTTTCAGCTCATATATATGTATTTTATATATATATATTTTATTTTTTTATTTTACTTTTTAAGTTAGATTTTTTTTTAAATTATTGAGTTGTGACAGTTCTTTATACATTCCATGCATATGGGATAAGGCCTATCAGGTAAATGATTTGTGTATATATATATATTTTTTTCCCATTTTGTAGTCTTTTTAAAAAACATTTATTTTTTAGTTATAGGTGGACATAATACCTTTATTTTATTTTTATGTGGTGCTGAGGCTCACACATGCTTGGCGAGTGCTCTACCTCTGAGCCACAACCCCATGCCTATGGGTTGTCTTTTTTAATGATGTCTTTTGAAGTGCAAAGGTTTAAATTTTGATAAATCCAACTGATCTACTTTTTCTCCTGCTGCTCATGCTTATGGTATCATATCTAAGATATATCCCCCACATCTATAGTCATGATTATTAACCTCTACATTTTCTTCTAAGAGTCTTATAGTATTAGCTTTTACATTTAGGCCTTGATTTTTTTTTCCTTTTTTGGTACCAGAATGGAACTCAGAGGTGCTCAACCACTGAGACTCATCTCCAGTCCTTTTTAATTTTTATTTTGAGGCAGGGTCTTGGTAAGTTGCATAGGGCCTTGCTAAATTCCTGAGGCTGGCTATGAACTCATAATCCTCCTGCCTCAGCCACCCAAGTTACTGGGACTATAGGAGGGAGCCACCACACTCAGCTCCTTGATTCATTTTGACTTAATTTTTACAATGTGGTATGAGGTAAGTGTTCAACCTCATTCATTTTGCATATGGTTATCCAATGATCCTAACACCATTGCCTGATGTCACCCCTTCTTGGTTTTATTTTTTTTTCCACATTTTTTTATTGGTGCATTATAGTTGTACATAATGGTGGGATTTGTGGTTACACATTTGTACGTGCACTCCACTGTCATATATGCAGTCCATATATGGACTGCAAAACGTCATTATGTAGCACATAATTGTATTTAAAAGCTGGGTGGGGGAAAGAGATTGGAACAAAATGGCCAATGATGTAGGAGGAATGGAAAGCTCTCAAAAGAAGGGCTGCCACCACCTACTAGGTGCTGCTAAGAGCATTCTTCTCCTGGTTATCTTCTACTTATGTTGTGTTATTCAGTATTTGGTAGGGACTCCTCTCTGATGCCCAAGTACTCTAAAAATATCCACTCCTGTGTGCCCCTGTAACTTCATGCATTTGCCATCACCGCCTTTCTTATAACAATTTATAGTTGCTTAGGTTCTACATCTGTCTCCCTCTCTGTTCTTCACCACAAAGTTGCAATCTCTGGGAGGAAAGGTGTTGCCTGACTTATTTGCATCCCCAGTGTTGAGAAGAGTACCTGGTTCACAGCAGACTCTTAAATTCGATTTTGTAAGATCATGAGTCGATCGCTGCAGGAAACAGGAGCTCAAAAAGAAAACAGTTGCGCAAATAGGGTAAAACAGTATCATTACTAGGATGTGTCAGTGCCTGCTGTTAAAGGTCTGCTAAAGAGAGTCTTTAGCAGGAGAAGTGGTGTGCGATAGGAGCGAAGAGAGTGAATTTCAAGACTCTCAGTTCCGGAAGGGTAAAGACTCTGTGGTGATGCTCTTTGCTTAACCGGTAAATTTCCCGACGTCGGGGATCTCACTACGGTGTCTGGCACTCCATGGATGTTCAATAAACTCTAAATGAAAAAAAAAAATCTCTGCATCCCCAGCGCCTATCTTAATGCTTAGCACCTAGAAAGTGCTTAAGGAAATGGCAGCAGATGAAAGGGTAGCTGGGCTTCAGTAGACAAAATAGGAGGACGACCGAATCGCGGTAGAAGCTCGTTCACGTAAAGGGAGGTAGTGGGTTTCCAGACCTGTCGCCTCGCCACCTTTTCTGCCTCCCCTGGCATGCGTCCCTCCACCTGTCCACCACACGTGCCCGGTCCGTGTGGCTATCGCGGGAGAATGTAACACGCCAGGCCCAGATGCCTCGGAACGAGTCACTCCTTCCCGGCCTCAGGTCCCCCCACTTGCTTACCAGCCGCCCAGCACCGCGGCTCCAGGTTCTCAGTACTCGCACTGCAGCCATCTTAGTCCGGAAATGCCCTAGCACCGCCCGGGATAGACGCCTCCGCCGGCGACCTATCCCGAGGTGGGAGACGCGCCTCCCCGGAGCAGCCAATCCCGAGCGGAGGAGCCAGCCGGTCGCCCCGCAGCCAACCCGGGAGAGGGGTGGGGCCGAGCCGGACCCGCTGGGTGCCTAGAGCCTGCCCCAGGGAACTAGGGAGGAGGGCGGCGCAAATTTAATTCCGGAGGCAGAGTCTGGCTAGGTACTGTGTGTAAGTACTAGTGCACCAGTTCATGCTGTCATGGGGGAAACGGTGGTGAGGGCACACGAAGAAGGGCAGTCACACGGGAAAAGTCAAAGACCCGAGGGATGAGCAGGAAAGTACGATTCTTGGTGGTGAATTTAACTCTTATGATTACAGAAAAAGGGAACATTTCTATACTTAGTAGCAAGACTCTGTACCACGACTTCCTTCACAAGTCCCTACTGGAACACTTTCCAATGCCTTGTTGATGCTCTTGTTAATTTTTGAGACGGTCTTGCTATATTGAGGAGACTGACCTCAAACTTGCTGTTTTTCTGCCCCAGCCTCCCAAGTCAAGTTGCTGGGATTACAGGCCTGCACCACTGCTCCTGGGACTGACTAGTGTTTCCTACTTTCATTGAGTGTTCTTGATTACTGAAATTCTGAAACTGGCTTCTCAGGGTGTTTTGTTTCCTCATAAAAGATGAGCAAGTTTACTCAACCTCTAAAATAAACATGTCATCGTCATTATCGTTCCTTCTTACAAAATGCTGTTAGAGACAGCAGCCCAGCATAGGCAGTATATGTCACCCACATTTAATCTTGACTTATTTGCCTCTTGAAAAAATGCCAAATTCAGGTCAAGTGGAAATGGTAAAGAAAAGATCAGAGTTTTCTTCAATAAGCATCACCCTCAAATTTACTAGGAAAACAACTTCTAAAAATGTCCAGGATGACATTTGTACTTGCCTCTTACATGAAAATTAAAATCCACACAAATGTCTAAGGAACTATAGAGGGAAAAATGCAAATCAAAGACAACATTGTAAATCCTCAACACTGAAGGTTAGTGGTAATGGTACAAAACTCTAGACATTTCACAATATTTAATATTAATTTAATATTTTTTAATATAACCCTGTTTAATATTACCCTGAGGGTAATATTAATATTACACTGAGGGTGGGGGTCATTGCCTTTCAGTGTATTTTACACACACATATAGCTACTGTAACAAGAAATATAAATTATTACCTTTCTCAGAAAATTTTTGATAGTCAAAAAAACATATTTTTTTAAAACTTTCCCATTTGCATTTTTTGGGGATACTGGGAATTGAACCCCAGGTGCTCTATCACTGAGCTATATCCCAATTCTTTCTATTTTAAAAAAAATTGCTGATACTGGCCTCCAACTTGTGATCCTCCTGCCTCAGCCTCCATAGATTACATGCATGCACAACCAAACTCAGACCATCGAAAATTTTATAGGCATTTTTAATATATTTAATAATCCCACATATATGAGTTTGCATAAAAAGTAGAAGTTATACCTTTGAAGTAAATTATTTTTCTTCCCAGGGTCACTATACAATGTTCTTCCTCTTAACTTTCCCTTTAACTGTTCCTTCTCAGAAAATAACTAATTTACTTCTTCCTTTTATCATCTTTTACCTCCATGGACTACTGCTTTCTTGGTATATGTGTTCTTATCTTCCAGCATCAAGAGATATTCTACCTATTGACTAGTTAATCCTTTTACTTGAGCTCAAAAGAATTTAAGACCCCATTCTTATTTTGGGTTAAAACAAAGTCAATTATGACCCACCAATTCCATTTCTATATATCTAACGAAGAGAAATTAAAATGTGTCCACAGACTTGTAAAAAAAAATCATAATAACATAATAGCCCAAAACTAGAAATGACACAAATGTCCATCAGTAGGAGAGTGAATAAACAAAATGTGGTATGCCATATAAAGGAATACTATGAATCCTTAATGACTGAAGTATGGATATATGCTGTAACATGGCTGAACCACAAAAATATTACCTTAAGTAAAAGAATCCAGACACTAAAGTCACATATGTATTATATGATTCTAATTAAAATGAAATGTTCAGTAGCTCAGTGATAGAGTGCTTGCCTAGCACAGGTGAGGCACTGGGTTTGATCCTTGGCACCACATAAAAAATAAAGGTTAAATTCTTAAAAAAAAAAAAAAAAGAATTGCCAAGCTGTCTTCCAAAGTGGCTCCATATTTCCACAAGCAATTAATTAAAATGAAACATTCAAAGAAGATTAATTTACAGAGACAGAACACAGATCAGTTTTATTATATTAGTATTATTAACTAATCTTATTGTATTAGATAATTGGTTCACCTGGGGATGGGAATGGGAATGAGTAGGGACTACAAAAAGGCAAGAGAGTTTTGGGGTTTTTTTGTTTTGATTTTGGTTTTGGTGGTGGAAATTTCCTATTATCAGATTGTGGCAACAGTTGCATAACTATAAATCTACTAAAAATTAATTGCACACTTAAACAGATGAATTTTAGTATATTAAGCATATCTTAATAAAGCTATCATGTTTGATTAGATGCAAACAAAAGAATACTATAATGTATAGATAAGTCACATGTAATAATATAACAGAAATCCTTCAACCCACTATTCAGTTTAAGAAATAGAACCTTTCTCATGCAGGTGAAAATCATTGTTTGGATTCTTTCCTTACTCCTCTCTCCGTATCCTCCTAACCCTTTTCCTGAACTGTGCTTATCATCCCATTGTTCTCTTTAGAATTTACCACATACACATATATGGATCCCTAATAGTGTATTGTTTACTTTCGCTTGTTTTCAAGTCTCATAAAAATGGAATCAGACTGCATGTACTTTTCTACAACTAGTTTTGATGACAATACCACATTTATCCACTTTCCAATCAGTGCAAATTTCTGTTGTTCCCCATTTTTCTCCTACATATCCGTGTTTCTATGAAAATTATTATTTATCCCATGCATGTTCAAGAGTTTCTCTAGGACAGTGCACCTCAGACTTTAATGAACATTTATATCAATTGAAGATCTTATTAAAGTACATATTCTAATTCAATAGAATATTTTAATTAGGGACTGAGAGTCTGCATCTCTAATAAACTTCAGGTATACAAATGCTCTTGGTTAATCAACAACACTTTGATTATTAAGACCAAAATCTTGGGGCTGGGGATGTGGCTCAAGCGGTAGCACGCTTGCCTGGCATGCGTGAGGCCCAGGTTCGATCCTCAGCACCACATACAAACAAAGATGTTGTGTCTGCCGAAAACTAAAATATAAATAAATAAATATTTTTTAAAAAGACCAAAATCTAAAGCAAAGTTATGCTTATCTTCAACTTTACCCTAGATAACACTAGGTTGTTTTGCAAGGTGATTATATAAAACATGTCTAGTTGCTGTGTAAGGGAGAATCCATTGTTCCTCCTTTGGTATTGTCAGACCTAGATTTAAACATTTCCCCCAGTTTAGTAATTACAAGATGATATAATGGTATTAATTTCTCTAATTAATAATAAGCCTGAGAATGTTTTAATGTTTATTAACAATTTTTAAAATGCCTATTCATAATTTTAGCCCATTTTCCTTGTATTGTGTATGCATTTTTTTCTTCTTGTTTTCTTGTTGATTTTTCTTCTTCATTCAGGTAGGAGCACTATAAATTATGCTGCAACTGCTGTAAAACTGAGACTTCATGCTATTTTTTTATTTGAAGTTTTCCAGCACTTATGCACAATAAACTTAAAATTCTAACTTGATCTGATTTTTTTGACAACATTGTGGGCATTCTTATGTTAATGATTTTGAAAGGAAGGTGCCTAACGTTTTACTGTTAAAGCCTTCCCTGGATTCAATCCCCAACACCAAACCAAAAAAACAAAATTTTCTATTAACATTTCTTATTTTATCCATAATGATTTAGATGTTTATAAATCTCCAAACATATGTGTCTTTTGGTTGTTGTTTTAATTCTTATTTATATATTTTTATTATTTATTTATTTGTGTAGTGCTGGGGATCATACCCAGGTCTTCACACAACTAGACAAGTGCTCTACCACCCAGTATACCCCAGTCTCTCAATTGTCTTTTTAAAAATTGATTTCTAATGTAATTGCCATTTTGGTATGGAATATGAGTGTAAACCTAATTTCTTTGGATTTGTTGAAATCTTTATGGCTTCATCTTCTTTTATACGTGTCATGGGTTTGTTTTTTTTTTGTTTTTTTTTTTGTTTGTTTTTTTGTACTGGGAATTGACTCAGGAGCACTTAACCACTGAGCCACATCCCCAGCCCTTTTTTACATTTTAGAGACAGGGTCTCAGTGAGTTGCTGAGGCTGGCTTTGAAATCACCATTCTCCTGCCTCAGCCTCCTAAGCCGCTAGGATTACAAGTATTTTAGTCAGAATTTTTGATGCTGTGACCAAAAGACCCAGCAAGAACAATTGTAGAGGAAGAAAAATTTATTTGAGGGCTCACATTTTCAGAGTTCTCAGTCCACAGACAGCCAGCTCCATTCCTCAGGGTACAAGTTGAAGCTGAACATCATGGCAGAAGAATGTAAGCAGAGGGAAGCAGCTCACATGATGATCAGAAAGGAGAGAGAGAGAGAGAGAGAGAGAGAGAGAGAGAGAGAGAGAGAGAGATGATCTCCACTTGCCAGATACAATTTTAAACCCTAAAGCCATCCCCAGTGCCCAACCTCCTTTAGCCACACCCCACCTTCCTTCAGTTACCACTCAATTAATCAGGTGATTAATTCACTGATTGGGTTAAGGCTTTCATAAAGTAATCATTTTTTCTCTGAACCTCCTAGCATTTTCACACGTGAGCTTTGGGGGGACACCTCACATTCAAACTATAACAACACGCATCAGCCACTGTGCCTGGCTGTGTGCCCTGAGTTCTTAAGAAAATCATGTAGTCTATATTTGATTGAAGTTTTATATATATATTATATATGTGTATGTGTGTGTGTAGAATCATTTCTTTCCTAAATTCCCATTTGCTTAATCTACCAATAATTGAGATACAATTGCAAAACATGTTAGTAGATTTACCAGTTTTTCTTGTGCTATATCACTGGGATTACAGGTGTGTACTGGCTAATGTTTACTTAGGTTTACCTACATAATTACAGTTTCTTAGCTCATCATTTTTTCTTATAAATCAGACTTCCCTTTTGAAATAATTTCCATTCTGAAGTGCAAATATCCTTTAAAAATTCCTTTAGACAGTCTATGTAGATGTTAAATTCAATTTCTAGGTATCTAGAAATTATCTTATTTCTATACTTTACCCCCATTTTTGAGAGATAATTTTGCTAAGTACCAATTCCAGGTTGAAAATGACTGTCATGATTCTGAAGATATGAATCCACTGTCTTTGGACAGTGTTCTGTTGAGAAATCTGGTATCAGCTTAACTGTCCTTTTCCTGTAGATAATTTAAAAGATACAGAATTTAATGCAGCTTTGCCACTTTTCTGTTACATCATTTTAGTATGGTACTTCAGTTCTCTAGGCCTTGGTCCATCATTGGCTAAATAACGACAAAAACACTAACTCTACAGTTTTGTTGTAAACATGAATATAGCGCTATACAAATGATTATTATTATCTACTCTCGATTGGCGTATTAGTCAACTTGCTGTCACTGTGATGAAATACCTGAGAAAAACGACCTAAAGAAAGAAAGATTTATTTTGGATCCCAGTTTCATAGGTTTTATTCCATACTTGCTGGGCCACATGGCTGTGGGCTCATGATGAGGCAGAACATCATGGTGGGTAGAGTGTGATAGGCAAAGCTGCTCATCTCATGGTGGCTAGGAAGGAGCAAGAGAGAAAGGAAGGATACAGGGACAAAATAAACTCTTCAGTCTTGTCCCCATGTTATCTACAAAATCACCAGCTGGGAACCAAGTCTTTAGCACATGGCCTTTCGGGTACATTTCATATCCAAACCCTGAAGGATCCAGGGACAAAATAAACTCTTCAGTCATGTCCCCATGTTATTTACACAATCACCAGCTGGAGACCAAGTCTTTAGCACATGGCCTTTGGGGTACATTTCGTATCCAAACCGTAATACCTGGGTAGTTTCTATGTCATATACCATCTTTTGTTCACTTCCCTCTACACTGGAAGTAACTGTAATGGGGCAAATGGGTCAGATCCAGGAGTGAGAATTAGAAATTAAAAGGACAATCCAGAGCCAGGCATGGGGGCACATAACTGTAACCCAGTTACTTGGGAAACTGAGGCAGTAGCATTGCAAGCTTAAGTCTGGGTGACTTTGTGAGACCCTGTCTCAAAATTTAAAGAAAGGACTGGGGATGCAGCTTAGTGGTAGAGCATTTGCTTAGCATGCACGAGTCCCTGGGTTCAACCCTCAATACTGTAAACAAGCCAGGGTTCAAAGTACAGCTCAATAGCAGAGGGTATGCCTAGGATTTGCAAAATCCTCTTGATTTGATCTCCACACTGCAATCAATCAATAAACCAATCAAAGCAAGGGCAAACCTTCTTCTGAGGAGGTTGAGTTTCTCTTATAGGAATCTAAGATGTCAGATAGTACTAGGTATGGTAGTGCATGCCCCTAATCCTAGTAACTAGGGAGGCTGAGGCAGGAGGATTGTGACTTCAAGGCCAGCCTAAGAAATTTATTGAGAATCTGTCTCAAAAAGAGGAGGAGGGCTGGGGATGTAGCTCAGTGGTAGCTCAGTGGGTTCATAATCCAGTACATATATATATATATATATATATATATATATATATATATATATATATATATATAGTTACAAGCATAGCTTTTTTATTCTATCCCTGCTGCCACTGCCTTGCTTCAACTTTTCATTCTCTCTTGCCTTAGGCAAGAGAAAAGGCATTTCTGCTTTCAGGTTCTTAGGCCTGTAACTAACCCTCCTAATACTGTCAAAGCTATCATTCTAAATGCAGTTATGATTACTTTCTCTGATTACTATTTTACAGACTTGATTAACATAGGATGCTATAAAACAGTAAGAACTTTATCAAACTGTGAAAGAATGGGAGGAACAGTGCAATGCTCAATGAACACTGGCTGTTATTGTTCTAGTTTATCATATTGTAATTACTGTCCCCATGTACATTGAAGATGATGATGATGTTGAACCCAAGGCCTCATAGGCAAATGCTCTACCATTGAGATGCATCCTCAGCCCTTAATTATTTTTATAGATGGCATTGTAATTGATTACTTCTCAGTCTGTCCATTATATCTCCAATAGCTTTGGGGGCATTAACTGTTCTACCTCTTCTTTGCACACCTACAGGCTTACATATTATTGGGTCCTAAATTAATGTGGGAATTGGGCTACAGCAGAACCAAGAAGCTGGCTGTTGTTTCTGCTGTAGCCTACATTGTATTATGTTGTATTATGTTTCACTGCACTGTTCATTGAAGGCAAGAGCTTTCACCTACTCTCAGACAAGGTGGCATAGCTTTGACCTTCAGAGTGTTACATTAGTGGTTCTACCCCTTTCTCCCACATAGTGTCTCATGGGGAGCGGGGGATAAGATAGTACTGTACACACACCCCACAAGAAATGAGAAGCTCATTGGTTTCAATTAGTGCACCAGGGCACACAAACTTAGAGAGGTTGCAGAGAAGGCAAATCCATCCAGAGAGAAGGTGATTAGTACATTGTAGGGTTCTGATTTTTCTTAATCTTCTGCTCTAAGTATCTGCAGCACTGGGTATGCCAAGATCCTTAACAGATAAACACATATTTATCAAGAAAACAGATGAAGCACAAGCCTGCGGAACAACTGGAGGATTTGGTTAAAAGTGGGAAAGGAGATTTTCCACAACCTGCAGGTTTTACTGTGTTTAGGGCACAAGTCTTCCCAAGTCCACACTTAACTACAGCACTCTTAGGTACCTGGCAGCGGCCCCCCACCTCCCGGACAGCTAAGGATCCTGGAGGGGAAGGAATATTCCCGGAACCGCCAGCCGCTTTGCGCTACGCATGCGCAGAGGCCGGACCCGGCCAACCCCGGATTCATTCCGGCGGATCGAGTTTCCCGGAGGTTCCGCTTCTTCCGCTTTCGCGGAGAACTCCAGGTGTGGGTCGAAGTTTTAGAGCTGCGGGGCGTTTATTCTTTCTGCAGCAAAGGCGTTGTCGCAGCGGGCCAGGCCCCAGGGCGCCCCCCATGGCGGGGCAGCGGGTGGAGGTCGACGGCGGGATCTTGGAAGGGGTGAGTGTGCAGCCGGAGGCCGAGCGGCTGGGCGCTAGTTGGGAACCGGAGCTTTCGCGGCCGACGTTCTTACACCTTCTCTTCGCCCCCCATCGTTCCAGGGCGGCCAGATCCTCAGGGTCTCCACCGCCCTCAGCTGTGTCCTGGGCCTCCCCTTGCGGGTGCAGAAGATCCGGGCGGGCCGCAGCACGCCAGGCCTGAGGTAATCGCGGCGGCAGAGAGCTGGGGGGTGGAGTCGGGGTCGCGGGGCCGGGCTGCGAGCGCGCGCGTCGCGGACCTGGTGGTCTGAGTGTAGCCCGGGAGGTTGCGATCGGTCTGCCGCGGGTCCTGAGGGGTGGCCCTTGGACCTCCTTGTCGAGACAGTGCCAGATTGTGGGTCGTTTATAGCCAAAATAAGGAGTCTCAAAGAAACCCTTAAAGTGATGCCTACTAGGAGGTAGTCTAAGTGCATAAAAACCGAAGAGGTAGCTCCGACGCTGAGGATGGGGCACTTATTGTGGTTAGATCTTGCTGTTTCCTTGCCGTTGCAGTTTTATAAATATCATAAAATGTGGGGATATAGGCAGTCTGAATGCACACGTTTTGATGCAGTATTATGACCTGAAGGCCTCAACATTTATCTGGACTGGAAATGATTCGAGATTTGTGTGATGGGCAACTGGAGGGGGCAGCAATTGGTTCAACTGAAGTAACCTTCACACCAGAGAAGATCAAAGGTGGAATCCACACAGCAGATACCAAGACAGCAGGGTATGTATACCTTGAGATCTGTTTAGGTATGGGTTTTGCATTCAGATCTAGGTTCTACCACTTACTATGCAAGTTGCTTAACCTCTTTGAACTTCAGTTTTCTCACTTCTTTTTTTTTTTTTTTTTTTTTTTAGTTTTTCATCAGGTTAAATTTTTTTTTTTAATTTTTTTATTTTAATTTGTTATATATGACAGCAAACTGCATTACAATTCATATTACACATATAGAGCACAAGTTTTCATATCTCTGGTTGTATACAAAGTATAGTCATACCATTCGTGTCTTCATACAGGTACTTAGGGTAATCATGTCCGTCTCATTCCACCATCTTTTTTACCTCCTTGCCCCTTCCCTTCCCCTTCCTCCCCTTTGCCCTATCTAGAGTTCCTGTAATCTTCCCATGTTCCCCCTCCCAACCCCAGCCGCCTCAGTTTTCTTACTTCTTTTTTTTTTTTTTTTTATGAGAGAGTGAGAGAGGAGAGAGAGAGAGAATTTTTAATATTTATTTTTTAGTTCTCGGCGGACACAACATCTTTGTTGGTATGTGGTGCTGAGGATCGAACCCGGGCCGCACGCATGCCAGAGGAGCCCGCTACCGCTTTAGCCACATCCCCAGCCCAAGTTTTCTTACTTCTAAAGTGTAAATAAAATACCTTTGACGTTAAAGACAATGAATGTAAAATTTGGGCACCTAATTGAAATGTTATCTTGTATGTAGTATGATATAGCATTTTTATTATTATTTAGAAGTTGAGTGTCACAAATTGACTTGAGTTTTCACTTTCAGTATTTGCATTATAGCTCAAGTTCTTTTCTTACAGTTAATTATAAACCATAGTCTACTACTTTCTTTTTTTTATTATTTATTTTTTAGGTGTAGTTGGACGCAACACAGTGCCTTTATTTTTGTGTGGTGCTGAGGATCCAACCAGGGTCCTGCCGGTGCTAGGCGAGCACTCTACTGCTGAGCCACAATCCCAGCCCCATAGTCTACTACTTTCAATGTGGATATTTTTATTGCTTTGTGTGTGTGTGTGTGATGGGGGGGTTGCTGGTCAAACTCATGGCCTTGTTCACACTTAGCTCTACCACTAAGCTATCTACCCCAGCCCTCTGTTGTCTTCTAAGATATACTTATGCAACTCTACTTAGAAATTTTTGGATATAATCCTGATTTTTCCCCCCACTGGGAGATGAATATTTAACAATTAAATTGATCCTTGATAACTTTCTAAGTGCTTCTCCCTTTATTGACAAAATGTGGATAGTAGTTAATTCCTCCCCCATCCCCCCACTTAGTGATAGGGATTGAACCCAGGAATGCTCTGGGTTAGCACTCTAAGCTACTCTAGTTCTTTTTGGTTTTAGTTTTGATACAGGGTTTTCTTAAGTTGTCCAGGCTGACCTTGAACTTGTGATCCTCCTGCTTCAGCCTTCTGAGTTGCTGGTATGCTGCTGCACCTGGCTAGCAGTTAATTTTCATGTTACTTCTCTAATCTATTTGACTGGTCGCTTTTGTGTGTGTGTGTATGTGGTGCTAAGGATTGGACCTATTGCCTCATGCATAGGCAAGTGCTCTACCACTGAGCTCCATCCCTAACCCTTTTTATCTAATAGAAGACAATAAAGCAGTAGGGAGCATATCACTAAACTGTCCAGGCTTACTTCAACTTCAAATCCTCCTGCCTCAGCCTCCTGAGTAGCTGGAATTACAGGCATGTGCCACCATGCCTGACTTTAGCCTTGATTGTGATTACAGGACCATGTGTTTTCTCAAGTGTCTACTTTATTTACTATTCCTTACTCTTCTCAAATTAAGGTTTTCTTTAGTGTTTTTAGAATCTGATTTTATTGGGGAGAAATTAAATATTTGTTGGATCACTTAGGATCAATGAGTTGAATAGGTATAAAACTATGATTAGTAGTTAACTAAACATTTCTAAGCCCTTTTCTTCCAATTCTAAACACTTTAACAGTCAATAAATATTTATTAATCAGTCAAACTTATTACCAGTGATAGAGACTTTCTAGTTCAGTATGTATGGGCCTTTGTTTTAAGAAAGTAAAGATCTTTCTTTTGGTATGTAAAAGCTATATTGGATTGCATTTCAAACTATGATCTACTTATGAGTATTATTACTTTCTCTGTAGAGAAGGGCGATAACAGCTCATTTAGAAAATCTGACCAAATTTTTTATTTTATAAAATACTTCATGTTCTATGTTCATTTATTGTGGTTTCTCACATTATTTGACTATATGGACAGAACTTTTTCATGTGAAATACTCAGCTTTTAGTCTTTATAAAATACTTTTCTTTGATATTAAACTCTATGTGAGAGAAATTACATCGATCCCTCCCCCATTTTCCAACTTTATTGAAGTGTAGTTTATAAATAAAATTATGAAGAAGGTATATATCATGATATTTTGATATATATTTATGTTGATAAATAATTACCAGTCAAGCTAAATAACATTTTCATCACCTTTCGTAATTACCTTTCATATGTGTGTATGTGGTAAGAATCTGCTGTCTTATAAAATTTCAAGTAAGGCATTACATCTTAACTTGATATTTTGAACAGTGCCTTATGCATGATAACTCAGATAGAAACAGTTGAATATTTCTAGATCTTGACTATTTTGAATCCATTTTCATAAATTGCTATTTTCAAGAATCCTTTTATTTAAAAAAAATTGAAGATGGTTTTATTATTTTATTTATTTTTTTGTAAAGAAAAGGGTCAGAACTTAGCCAAGATCACCCATCTAATGTAGTGATGTGCTTTAGTCTTGAATTCAGAGGTTTGCGTATCTTTTTTTTTTTTTTTTAAATCATGCTATATAGGAAACTAGGACCTCATTCATGCTAGGCAAGCGCTGAATCAAGGAACATCCCAGCCTCGTTTGCTTATCATTAGAAGCAATTCTTTGTGAAATACTTTCTTTAAGATTCAGGATTTTACAATTCAGAAACAAATCTCTTTTAACTTTACATTTAGCTATGCTTCAACTAAGTAATGTAATAAATTATAATTCAGCTTTTTTTGAAACTTTGAAAAGTCTGTTTTGCCTTCTCCTTAGGAGTGTGTGCCTCTTGATGCAGGTTTCAATGCCATGTGTTCTGTTTGCTGCTTCTCCATCAGAACTTCATTTGAAAGGTGGAACTAATGCTGAAATGGCACCACAGATTGACTACACAGTGATGGTAAGGGTTTTTGTTGTTAATGACATACTGAGATGATCTCATATATACTTCTGAATATCTATTCTCTATTTAAATATATTCTGAATATTTTGTATATGTTGCTATTTATTCATGATGTCCAGTTCTGCTGTAGGAGAGAGTGGGAAATTGTTTATTTTAGACTTTGTATTATATTTTAGAATAGTATTTATAGTGAATTTTTAAAAAACTAAATGTGATTATTAAATAAATTATGTCAGTTATTAGGTAAACCCACTACTTTATAAATATAGGAATTATGATTTAGAAGGGAACTCAAAAATTTTTTAAATGATAATATTTAATGCTGGCGTGCTTATACAACTCATGGGAAAGAAGAGTAGTACAGGTTGAGCATCCCTAATCAGAAAATTAAAAATATAGAATGCTCCAAACTCTAAAACTTTTGAACACCAACCTGGTGCCACAAGTGGAAAATTCTCCACTTGACTTCATGTGGTAAATTGCAGTCAAAACAAAAGATAGACTAAAAATGTTGTATAAAATTACTTTTGGATTATGTATATAAGGTGTCTATGAAACAAATAAATTTTGTATTTTGATTTGGGTCTCATCTCCAAGATATCTTATTATGTTCATGTACATGTAAAATTGAAAACAGTCTGAAACTCAAAACTCTTCTGATCGTGAGCATTTTGGAAAAGGGATATTCCAAGTTTATTGTGGCATAATTCCTTACAATTAAATTCACCCTTTTTAATGTGCAGTTTGATGATTTTGGATAACAAACATTTATCTGTAAACCAACCACCACAATAAAGATATATAATACTTCCATTACTCTAAAAATTCCCTTATCCCCGTATTAGGCAGTCCTGTCCCACAGTCCCTTGGCAACCACTTTTCTGTTTTCAGTCATAGTTTTGCCTTTTTTTTTTTTTTAAGAATTTCATGTAAAGGAATAATACTGTTATGTAGCCTTTGAGTCTAGTTTTTCATTTGCCTTAGTAAACTTTAGACTCACAGTGTTACTTGTATTAGCAATAAAAACTAAATAGTAAGTATATGAATATGTCAGCTTGTTTATTTAATCATCTGTTGAAGGGCATTTGAGTTGTGTCCAGTTGGGGGAAATTATTATTTTTTCTGTAGCACTGGAGATTAAACCCAGGGGTTCTGTACCACTGAGCTATACCCCCAGCCCTTTTTATTTTTTTGAGACCAATCTCTCTAATTACCCAGGCTGACCTTGAACTTTTCATTCTCCTGTCTCAGCCTATTGAAGCACTGGGTTTACGGGTGTGTACCACTGTACCTGGCAGTTTTTGGCATTTATGAATGAAGTTGGTGCCAACATTTATGTTTAAGTTTGGCTTAAACATAAATTTCCAGTTCTCTTGTATACTTAGAAGTAGGATTTCTGGGTTATTATAGTATAAATTTCCAGTTCTCTTGTATACTTAGAAGTAGGATTTCTGGGTTATTATAGGAAGTACATGTATAAATTTATGAGAAACTGCCAAAACTTGTGGCATCCAAAATAGTTATGCTATTTTGTTCAGCTTTTTCAATAGTCTATTATGAGAGTTCCAGCTGTTCACCATCCTACCCAGCACTTGTCATTCTTAGGTTTTTATTTTTAAAATTTTTCTGCTTCTCTTTTTTATGGTAGTGGGAATTGAACCCAAGGCCTCACATATGATAGGCAAGCACTATACCACTGAGCTGTAGTCCTAGGCCAGCCCCTTTTTTTTAACCAAAGTTTAGTAACATCTATACCTCCTGCATACTATGGAGAAAACCTAGAAAAATGAGTAAATCTCTAGAGTAGATCTTACAAGTTGCCTTAGACTTCAGGATTAAATATTGTTTTTCTCTGAAACATTGCCAACCTAATGGATAGTATAATATATTTAAAGTCAGTGTTATAGATCATATAATGAAATTAGTTTCTCTTTGGTTAGTAATTCCACTTCAAGCAAACTATCCTAATAAAATAGTACAAAATGTAGCAAAAGGTGAATGTTAAAGGATTTGAGTAGAGAATTAATATATATCATTATGTAATCATGAAAACTTAGGAAATGGTTAAATAAGTAATGCTCAAATGCCATGCAATTGTTTAAGTTTTATTTCGGAAGAATTTTTATTGTGTCAGAAAAATGCTTACACTTACAATGTTAAGTGGAAGAAATAAGAATAAAACATTTTATTTGCAGTGAGATTTCAGCTTTATAAAAAAATTGAGAGGGCAGAATAAAGTGTTGTTTACCAGTGCCCCTACTTTTTTTTACAGCGTACTGAGAAGGGTCAGTAATGGTTTCTGGAGTAGAATAAACATTGGGTTCAAGTATTCTGAGTTCTGAATTTTTTTCTCATTAGACTTGCATGGCCCTGATTTATTAAATGTTAAACTTTTAAATTTAGCAAATACAAGTTTTTTTTTCACTTGAAAAATGGAACTAGTCTATATATTTTGATACTACAGTTTACTTATAACACTCAATTACTAATTCAGTACGGAGCACTTTTCATTTAATAATTATACTTGTTGAATCAGTGAATATTGGTGGTTGCAATAACAATTGATTTTTTTCAGGTCTTCAAGCCAATTGTTGAAAAATTTGGTTTTAATTTTAATTGTGACATCAAAATGAGGTAAGTTACTTATTTCTTTGCCTTTTCCATCTATTATTATGCTAAATTAGCATAGTGGAAAATTTAGACCTTGGAGAACTAATACACTTAATAAATTACCCTTAAAACATTTCTTGTCAAATAATTGTACTTTACAGCTTAAGAACAGTAAGCTGCAAGGGTGTGGAGCCTTGAAAGCAACTACATGTGATATTTACTTGTTTCTTGGGAGAAATATTTTCAAGGGAATTTCCACATGAAAGCATCTTCATGTCTAATGTTATCCATGCACAGATTAAATGGTCAAGTTGTGCAGACACTTGAGCCAGGCACTGTAGGGTCATAAAAAGATTCTCTTCTATAGTGTGATCAGAATTATTTTTTTAAGAAGCACATTGGGCATTTGGTTTTTTTTTTTTTTAAATCATTTTTAGTTGTAGATGGACACAATACCTTTATTTTATTTCTTTATTTTTATGTAGTGCTAAGGATTGAACCCAGTGCCTTACATATACTAGGCAAGTGCTTTACTGCTCAGCCCCAGCCCCAGCCCCATTTGGGTTATTTCTTTGGTCTTCTTCTGTTATACAATGACAAGGTTAAATTTCATGGCATCTCATTTAAGTGCATTGCAATCTTGCTCCAATTTGCCTTCCTAGCTTCATCTTCTTTCTCCTTTTTTTCAACTTGTCCTACATTCTAACACCACAATTACATGCTATTCCTTGAACATACTTTGTATCTTTGAAGTTCACATCTTTGTGTAATTCTTTTTGTATTCTAAAAAATGGGAAATCCTGTTTTTTCTAAATAAAATTTGTGATTTCCTGTATGAACTCTCTGTGGCTGTACCTCTATCAGAATCCATATTTGCACTTCTGTTGTGGTCCTCCTTACATCTTGTGTTGTATTCTAGTCAACTGTATAAGGGTACCATTGCCCTATTAGATGGAGAACTGCTTGAGGCTAGGCACAGTGTCCTTCTCAGCAGCTGAAATGGAATAAATGAGTATGAATAATTGAGTTTAGATTCTGTTAGTGTCAGCTATTTATAATCATCAGCTATTTATTTGAGTTCCTACTGTGTACCAAACATTGGGTTAGGACCTGGAAAATAGTAGGAACAAAACAACTCCAGATATCAAGGAACCTATGTTTTAAAACAAACTTGTCAAATAGAACTTTCTACATTGAGAAATGTTTCCTATCTATGCTGTCCAGTATGGTAGTCACTAACCGAATGTGACTACAGAGCACTTAAAACATGGCTAATGCAATTGGGGAATTGAATTGATTTCTAAACTATGTTTAATTTTATTTGCTTCTTTGTTTTTATTAAAACTTTTTTTTTTTTTTTAAAGGAAGCATCGATATGCTTCATTGCCCAGACTGTCCATGAACTCATAGGCCCAGAGGATCTCCTGCCTCAGTCTCTTGAGTAGGAGTAGCTGAGACTGTAGGAGAATGCTGTCACACTTGGCTTGGGGCTGGCAATTGAACTCAAAGCCTCATGCATGCACCACTGAGCTATACCTCCAGCCATAAATTTTATTTCACTGTAATAGTCACATGCAGCTTGAGGCTACTATATTGAACAGTCCAGACCTAAAATATGATTTAGAATTTTTTCATGAATTGCATATTTGGCTACCATTCACATTATTTTAATATAATATTATGCTTTATTTTTGTCATGCGATTAGTTTATGTGGATATTTATCACACTTTTTATAGGGGCTATTATCCAAAAGGTGGTGGTGAAGTGATTGTTCGGATGTCACCAGTAACACAGTTGAACCCAATAAATTTGACTGATCGTGGCTCTGTGACTAAAATATATGGAAGAGCTTTTGTTGCTGGCGTTCTGCCATTTAAAGTAAGTTGTCTAAATGTTCTTAGAAGTGTGTGCATGCCTTGGTAAGTATCATCTAAATTTTGAAATTATTAGGACTTATTTTTTAATCCATCTTTACATTAAAAATTTTCTTCAAACTCAGTGCTCTCTCTCTAGAAAATCAAGTTTTAAAATGATACATATAAAAATTAATCATTTTATGTGCCTTTAAAGGCTTGGAAACAATTGTTCAAATAATCAATAATTAATATTGTATCATTTTGTTTTTTTCTATCTTGCCAAAATAGGTAGCAAAAGATATGGCAGCAGCGGCAGTGAGATGCATCAGAAAGGAGATCAGAGATCTATATGTTAACATCCAGCCTGTTCAGGAACCCAAAGACCAAGCATTTGGCAATGGAAATGGAATAATGTGAGAAAATATACTCTCTTAGATATGATTGAGAGCCCTGAAATAGTTACTGTGTTGCTTAGCTTTCCATTGTTATGAAATACCTGAGGTTAACAATTTAAAAGGAGAAAAGATTTATTTTAGTTCACGGTTTCAGAGTTTCAGTCCATGGTTGCTTGGCTTCATTGTTTTGGGGCCTGTGGTGAGGCAGAATATCAAGGCAGGGAGTGCTTGATGGACTAAAGCTTCTTACCTCATTTTCATCAAGAAGCAAATTGAGAGAGGGAAAGAGAGAGGAAGGGGCTGGGCTCCAGTATCCCCTTGAAGGGCATGCTCCCCTTAACCCAACTTCCTTCTGCTAGGGCCCACCTCCTAAAAGTTCTACCACCTCTCACTAGCATCATCAATTAGCCACCAAGCCTTCAACACATGGTCTTTGGGGGACTTTTAAGATTCAAGCTGAGAGTGACTGTTATCCTATTTAAATTAAAGATTTCAAGTTTTTGTGCTCATTTGATAGTTTTTTTTTTAAAAGAGAGAGAGAGAGAGAGAATTTTTTTGATATTTATTTTTTAGTTTTTGGCGGACATAATATCTTTGTTTGTATGTGGTGCTGAGGATCGAACCCGGGTCGCACGCATGCCAGGTGAGCGCGCTACCGCTTGAGCCACATCCCCAGCCCCTCATTTGATAGTTTTAAGAAGACATGTTTTTAAGGGGATTTCTACCTAAAAACAATAGTATGATGAATTAAGATGATTTTCTGAATTTTTTCTGAGGATGTTTTGCCTTTTACTACTCTGTAAGATCCTTTTCACTTATACAGTTAGCCCTCTGTATTCATGGGTTCTGCATCCATGGATTCAAATGACCAATTTAAATTTGACCAGATTAAAAAATAACTTTAAAAAAACCAAAACTGAGCATAGGTGCATACCTGTAATTCCAGCAGCTTGGGAGGCTGTGGCAGGAGGATCAAGAGTTCAAAGCCAGCCTCAAAAAAAGTGAGGTACTAAGTAACTCAGTGAGATCCTGTCTCTAAATAAAATACAAAATAGGGCTAGGGATGTGCCTCAGTGTGTGAGTGTAATCCCTGAAAAAGGAAAAGAAAGAAATGAAATTGTGTCTATACTAAACTTTTTTTTATCATTCCCTTTTTTATCATCAAACACTTTTTTCTTATCATTCCCTAAACAATACAGCTTAACAACTATTTATATATTGTGTACATTGTATTTGGTATTATAAGTAATCTAAGGATAATTTAAAGTAATAGAGGACATGTGTAGGTTGTATGTAAATACTGTGCTGTTTTATATAAAGGACTTGAACATCCTTGGATTTAATGTACAATGGGGATCCTAGAATCCATCCTCCTGAATACTTAGGAGTGAACTTAAATGTTAAAGGTAATCAGAAGTTAGGCTTTGAAGGTGATCCTAAGAGAAATGTTTTTAGTTGCTTAAAATACCTCAACTCTGAAATTAACTCACAATGGTAAAGATCGCCTTAATAAAGGAATATGATTATTAGTGTTACTCCAATTAGAAGTTATGGTTTTATTTTATTATAAAAATGCTTTGATATTTTTGGATTGTAAAAGTACGGTTATTTTTTGTAGATATTTACATTTCGAATTCCCTTATTCAGAGTTTCTGTTAAAGGGTTTAAACTAAATACTTACTTTAATAATGTAATGCTATCTAAAAACTACAGAATAAAACCTAAAATCCTTACGTAAAGACATTTTTTATTAAAAGAAGATTATAAAATACTGTATAGTACTGTGTGAAATGGTACCACTTTGCACCAAAAATATGATAACTTCCAGGGATACGGACAGGTGGTGGCATCCTTTATCTATGAGTGAACTAGAATTAGATATGACTTCTCCCATTCTAGCCCTGAAGGATATTATTGGCTGATGGAGAATGTTAATCAGACTACTCTGTGTAGGAAGAATTTCGCCATTGCAGTGTACTGGCCGTGTGTCATTTTGTCTATTTAACACTGTTCTTCTGTGTCTTATTTATTATAATTTTAGAATGTTTGTAGCCTAAGAGTAATACTTGTTTTTTCCCTATATGTAGAATTATTGCTGAGACATCCACAGGCTGTTTGTTTGCTGGATCATCACTTGGGAAACGAGGTATAGTTAAATGAAAGTGGATCCATAGTTCCTACTGCCAGTAAAAATTAATGTCAGGATTGAAATGTTATAGGGAATGATGGATGACAGGTTTAAAAGGCTACTGTTAACTATTTTTTTAAAAATTTTAGTTGTAGATGGACATAATACCTTTATTTATTTTTATTCTTTATGTGGTGCTAAGGATCGAACCAAGTGCCTCAAACATGTGAGGCAAGCACTTTGCCACTGAGCTACAACCCCAACCCAGTTAACTAATTCCTAGAGTCAATTAAACTTTAAATCTTTCTCCTATTTTTATACTTTGAAAATTTTTAGACCTATAAGAAAAGTTGAGTGACTAATTCAACTAGTCATCTACACACCCTCTCCTAGATTCATTAGTTGTGAACATTTGGTTGTGTGGTATGTGTGCTTCTGAACTGCTTCAATGTAAGTTATAGACACCATGCCTTACTCCTGAATACTGCAGCGTATAGATTCAAAAACAATATCAATATAATCACAGTATTGTTTTATTTTTAAACATTTATTTTTTAGTTATAGGCGGACACATATCTTTATTTTATTTTTATGTGGTGCTGACAATCGAACCCATACCACAACCTTAACCCCCAAAGTATTGTTTTTATATCTGAAGAATTTGTCTATGATATGCAGACACATCAGATGTGTTGTCTCCAAAATATTCTTTAGAGCAATGTGATATATTTTTGAAGTACAAAATACTTTCTCATTTTTTTTTTTCCATTCATGATACTGACATTTTTGAAAAGTCTAGGCCATTTTCTTTCTTTTAGGTCATTTTCTCACAGAATTTCCCACAATTAGGATTTTTCTGATTATCTCATGATTAGATTATTCAAACCAAATATTTTTAGTAACAATATTACATCAGTGATTTTGTGTCTATACCACTACATTGCATCAAAGGGCATGTAAAGTCATTTTGCTCTTTATTGGTAAGGCTGAATGTGATCACATGGTTGAGGAGGAGTCCTCCAGATCTACTTGCTATAAAGGTTTCTTTTCCTTTTACAATCATTAAATAGTCTGGGGTAATACTTAGAGACTATCTGATATTCTGTTTTCATACAACTTTCATCCAGTGGTCTTAATATCTATTGATGTTTCTTCCTTTATCAGTTATTACACTGATTATTAGAAAGTACTGAATATTTGGAGGAAAAATAAATCTGTTTTTAAGATTGGCATATTAAGAAGAGGAGATGCATACATTTGTTTGTTTGTTACTCAGGGGCACTTTACCACTTAGCTACATTTCCAACTATTTTATTTTGAGACAGGGTCTTGCAAAGTTGCTAAGGCTGCCCTTGAACCTGTGATCCTCCTGCTTCATCCTCCTGAGTCGCTGGGATTACAGTGTCCATCACTGCATCTGGTGGTTAACATTTAAAGTTTTGCTAGTCAGGCAACTTCTAGTTATTTATGGTAATTAATTGCTTCATCCTACTTTGTAGCATCTTTTTTTTTTAATATTTATTTTTTAGTTGTATTTGGACACAATACCTTTATTTTATTTATTTATATGTGGTGCTGAGGATCAAACCCATGGCCTTGCATGTGCTAGGTAAGCACTTTACCGCTGAGCCACAACCCCAACCCTACTTTGTAGCATCTTTTAAAAATGCTTATGCTAGCCAAGCATGGTGGCATCTACCTGTTGTCCCAGATACTCAGGAGACTGAGGCAGGAGGATTACAGGTTCAAGGACAGCCTGGGAAATTTAGTGAGATCCTGTCTCAAAACCAAAACAAAAATGCTTCCACTAGCTGTGCTGTTTAACCTCATTATTAACTATTGAATACAAAATAAATTCAGATGATTTTAGCTTGCTAGATGATTCGATCTATACACTATACATCATATAGTTAACATAATAGAAGAAGTAAAATCAACATCTCTCTGGGTATGATGTGTAGGCCTATAGTTACTCAGGTTCCTGAGCAAGGCAGGAAGATTCTTAAAGCCTACAAGTTCAAGACCAGCCTTCGTAACATAGTGGGACCCCCATCACTAAAAACAAAGGGAAAAAAATCAAAATCTCCAACTCACATAATGAGTTCTGTCTAAATCTCTGCTGTTCACAGTGTGGATGGGAGGCAACAGGAAATCACTATCATCTGGGAGTTTTGTTAGAAATACAGATATGGGGCCTAACCTAGACCTATTTGAATCGGTGGAGGGTGAAGGTATGGCTAGTGGTAAAGTCCTTGCCTAGCATGTGTGAGGCTCTGGGTTTGATTCCCTGAAAGTGAGACCTAAGAATTTGTTTTAACAAGTTCTCCAGGTACTTCTAAAGTATCTTGAAGTTTGGGAAGTATTGATCTAAAATATATATTAGTATATATTTACTACCTATTAGGCACAGTGAGGAATCAGTGTGGATACTTAGCCACTGCATGCAATATCTACAAGTCTTGAGAAGCAAAAATAATGCAAATATAAAGCAGAGAGCAGGAGCAGACATATTATAGATAATAAGTATTTGATGGACATTGGGAAATTTATGAGTTCTATTAGTTTTATTATTGGGTACCACAAATGTGCCAAGTACTATGTACTAATTATTTACAAGTGAGAGCTACTATGCCTAACTGCTGACCTAGTCTGGTGGAGAAGACAGACCGGTGCTGATAGTGTTATCCCAGGGTACCATAGAGATAAATGCAAAGAAAGAAAAACTAATACTTCTGTGGAGGATGAGTAACTCCAATTCTGCCTTTTGCTATTCATTGATTTTTCATCAGGGGGATAAATAGAAGCCAGGAAGAAAAGTGAGAGCTAAGGTGAATTGCTGCAGCTATCATGGAAAATAGTAAGACATTCCTAAACAAACTAAAAACAATTGCCATGTAACCCCGCAGTCCCTTTTCTGAGTATATACCCAAAAGAAATGAAATTGTCTCAAAGATTTATTGTATTCCCATGTTTATTGAAGCATTTTTCATAATAGCCAGAATATGAAAACAACCAAATATACTTCCATAGATGAATGAATAAAGAAACTGTGGTATATATACACATGAAAATATTATTCAGCGTTAAAATAGGATGGACGTGGAGCAAAATGAAATAAGCTAGATACAGAAAGAAAAATGTTGTATGATCTCACTTATATGTGGAATCTAAAAAAAGAAAAGATCAAATATAGAGAAAGTAAGAGTGGTTTACCACGATGAGGTAAGGGGGAGGAAATGGGGAGCCGTAGGTCAAAGGATACAGAATGATAGATCTGAAGAATGAACAAGTCCAAAAATCTGGTATACAACATGAGAACTATAGGTAATTATAGTGTATGGTAGTCAGGACTTTTGTTAAAGGAATAAATTATAGTTGCTCTTGTTTTAGGTGGGAGAATGGGTAACCAAGAGATGATATATTAATGTTTCATTAAAGTAACCATTTTACTGTAATGTATCTCAAAACATTGCCTTTATATTTAAAGGTATATCAGTATTTTAAATATATATTTTTTAGTTGTAGATGGACACAATAGCTTTATTTTGTTTATTTATTTTTATGTGGTGCTGAGGATTACACCCAGTGCCTCATAAGTAAGAGCAAGCACTCTACCACTGATCCACAACCCCAGCCCCAAAATATATATATATTTTTAAATATTTATTTTTTAGGTGTAGATGGACACAACACAATACCTTTTTTATTTTTATTTGGTGCTGAGGATAGAACCCGGGTTTTGCCCGTGCTAGGGGAGCACTCTACCGCTGAACCACAATTTTTTAAAGTAAGCTAAGGAGCAGGGACATATTCTGTCAATATTTTTTGATAGAAAAAGATGTTTTTCTGTGCTTAAGTAACTGCAGTATATATGATAAGTACAGGGTCTGGGTAGGGGATGGAGGAATGGAGGATAATGAGAATAGAGAGGTCAACAAGGGCCAGATTTTTTTTTTTTTTTTCCACTGGGGATTGAACCCAGAGGTGCTTTGCCCGACCCCCGCTTTTTGGGGTGGGGTTCTTGGGATTGAACTCAGGGGCACTTAACCACTGAGCCACATCCCCAGCCCTTTTTTTGGATTTTTTATTTAGAGACAGGTTCTCACTGAGTTACTTAGGGCCTCAATAAATTGCTTAGGATGGCTTTGAACTGAGATTCTTCTGCCTCAGCCTCCTGAGCCTCTGGGATTACAGGTGAGCCACCATGCCTGGCTTACCTGACCCTTTTTATTTTTTGAGACAGTGTCTCATTAAGTTGCTTGGGGTCTCACTAAGTTGCTGAGGCTAGCTTTGAACTTGTGATACTCATGTCTTAACCTCCTGGGTCACTGAGATTTCAGGCATGCATCACTGTGCCAAGCTAAAGACCATATTTTGAAGGGCTATAGGCTACATAAAGGAAATTCGAGTGTCATACTGAAAATATAAGGATTTTAAGGATGAATATGAAAGAGTCTGTTACAATTCAGATCAGACATGGTGAGGTTTTGCAACAAGGAATGCAGTGACTGGTTCCAAGGACATTGAGTACTGATAATCAGGTATTTAAAAAGGTGAACAGTTTGTTGACCAGTTGGATATTGGAGGTATGGGAGGCATTGTGAAGAAAACATTCCAGGTGTCTTAACTTAGGTAACTAGGTACATTTAAATGTGTGAATATAGGAAGTAGAGTTAGTTTGTCATCATAGACAATAATTTTAGATATGTTGAATTGAGATTGTAAAGGGACCATAACCGTAATTTTAACGTATGCAATATGTTAACCAGCCCTGAAATTTTTTCTCATATTCTGTCAATATTTTTTCTCACTTTGTCATATGAGATAATATTTACTTTGAAGTTGTCTTTGGATATCACACTCGCAAAGTGTTCAGTACTGATTTTTATACTTACCGTGTTTGAAGAAGATAGAGATGAGAACAACAGACTTGCTGACATTGACTGATTGTCCTCCCTTGTGTCAGGCACCTCAGTTAATGTCATTAGTGAATGCAAGGGCAACTTGGGGTCTTCCCTCTCTTAATCTAGGTTCTCTTTATATTAAGGATCTCAGAGATAATGTCATAACTACCATTATCCAGATCCCCTTTTATTTCTGATTTAAATTAACTAGAAAATTACTGGACCCTGAATCCTAATGTCTAAGTATTATTACCAGAAGCAACTTCAGCTGGTTGTCAATGCCAGAATATGTGGTAGAAGCAGGAAGTTGTAGCTAGTCATGCTTTTGTAATTGTCTTAGTTACTAAAACAAAAATTTTTATCTTCGTTTTCTTATCTGTTACATAAGAGAATTAGCCTGGAGAATCCCTAAAATCCTAAATTTTAGACCTATTATTCTGTATAATGACCCTGGGCTTTCCTTATCTGAAAAATGGTATTGGACCATGATCTGCATATAAGGATCCATTCCAACTTTACTTGATTGGATTGTGAACATAATGTAAGACTGAAGGACTGGAGGTGTAGCTCAGTGGAAGAGTACAAGCAAAGCCATGGGTTCAATTCCCAGCACTGAAAAAAGAAAAAGAAATGAATATTGTTGAATTTGTGTGTTGCTTGATTACTTTTTGGTTTGGGGGTTTTATTTTGGGTTTTGTTGTTTGTTTGTTTTGGTAGTACTGGTGGTTGAATCCAAGGCCTAATAAGTGATAGGCCAGCACTCTTCTTGTGAGCTACATTCCCAACCTTATTTGATTACTTGTCTCTCAGTTAGTTATGTTTTTACTATGGGAGCAAAACAATCTGCATTGCATCTGTACAGAAATTTACTTATAGAAAGCACTTTTCTTTCCTCATTCAGTATATGGTAGTCATTCAGGGAATCTTTCCAGTATCCTGAAGTAAGTCCTTTGGCCTTCTCCGTTCAGTCTGATGACCATTTTTTAAAGTTTTGTCCTTTTAATAAGCTAGAAGACACCCAAATCATTGAATATGCATTAAAGTTGAAACCTTTTTTTTATTTAAAGAAACATGCAAAATATGAAAAGACTCTTTGTCAATTAGGTAGAAAAGCATTAAAGTTTCAGAAGAAATTAAGATTTTGTTCTTTTTTGGGACAGCATAATACTACCAAACAAAATTCTATTTTCTTCATATGTTCAGTTGTCACAAGCTGTTAGTAATGACTGGTAATAATGTAGATCCATGCATACTATTTTTCACTATCAAGGTGGCTGGGTAGGAATGAATATGAATAGCTCTGAGAAATATTTTGCCACTTGACAGAAAACTTCAGTGTATGTTCTCTCTGGTCCAGGTTGAATATTTCTGATACACTTGAATTTTGAATTTTTTCAGTATTTGTGTGTACATAGTGTGATTTCTTGGGGATGGAACCTAAAACCAAATAACAAAATTCATTTATGTTTTATATATATATCATCTATATATAATTTGAAGGTAATTTTATACAATAGTTATAATAATTTTGTGCATAAAATAGCTTCATGGTGTGCATTTTCTACTCTGGTATGTCAGTGCTCAAAAAGTTTTTAATTTTTGAGCATTTTAGATTTCAGATTTTGGGGGTTAAGAATGTTCATGTAAATTATAAAGCCAGGACTTCTTTCTGTCTTCCATCCCAGTTTTAGGCATCTTTCAAGGATTAGCTTAGGTCTTGTCTTCTCAAATTATTCTAGAACCTGTAATCTTTTTCTTCTCTGAAACTCCTTTTGGATATATAGTTTATACCCAAAGTTTATAGAACTTAGCACTTAGCTATCCTTTAATATATAAATACTTTTTATTTTCTTTCTTTTTCTTTTTGTTAATGTTCCCTTAGGAAAAGAACAGGTAGCATTCGGTTCTTAATACTACCATTATTATTATTATTTATTTTTTAGTTTTTGATGGACACAACATCTTTTTTTTTTTTTTTTTTTTTTTTTTTTTTTTTTTTTTTTAAAGAGAGAGTGGGGGGGAGAGAGAGAGAGAGGGAGAGAGAATTTTTAACATTTATTTGTTTTTAGTTCTCGGCGGACACAACATCTTTGTTGGTATGTGGTGCTGAGGATCGAACCCGGGCCGCACGCATGACAGGCGAGCGTGCTACCACTTGAGCCACATCCCCAGCCCGACACAACATCTTTATTTTACTTTTATGTGGTGCTGAGGAACGAACCCAGTGCCCCGCGCATGCCAGGCTAGCGCGCTACCACTTGAGCCACATCCCCAGCCCCTACCATTATTATTAATACCCTATTATATACTGGTCTTGGTAATAAGTACTTTATAAATATTATTTCTGATTTCTATAACTTTATAATATAGTTGTTAATCATCTTCACTTTTTAAAAGAGGAAAAGGAAGGGGCTAGTAGCGTACTCTGTAAGTCAAGAAACTGAGGATGTGGCTCAGTGGTACAGCACATACTTAACATATACAAGGCCCTGAGTTCATCACCTCAATCCCAGCAGCAAAGAAAAAGGTGAAGATTCATAGCAGAATTGAAATCATTCCATATATTTATATAAATTCTTGACCAATTGATGATATATAAAAAAATAGTCTTTACTATGTTATTGTAACTGCTATAAGGAAAAACCGAGTTAAAATTATGAAATTTCCACTTTTCTGGGAAATTTTACCAGGATACATGTAATCACATAAATTTGCAATATAAAATAGAAACAAAATTAGCCACATTCTTATTTGTAGCCATGGATTTCATTTAAAGTAGATAACCTTGACTGCAGCCTCAGCTGCTAGATGTTGGGGATTATGATAGCTCAGGCTTCAGATTGTGAGAGAAAGTGAAGAGACAACAACATAACATTTTTGGTATTCTTTATTCTTTATAAACAGGAGTTGAATTTTCCCCTTCTTGAGAGATTCTTGGAGGATCTCTTTCTGATAATTGGCAAAATTGCTAAACAGAATGTGTAGATCCTGTACATTCTCTGGCTTGTAAACCTTGAGTTATGACACTTCTAAACTCTTAAGAACCACACCACATCATTTTGGACCTGCAGCTCTGGCATTCTCAGGGTTTGGGGTCCATCTTCATGTATTGTTTACCTTCAAAGACACAATTAAATGGCTTAGTTGGGTTTTTTTTTTTTTTAATAAATAGCCTTAAAAGGGTAATTTGACGTTCTACTACTTCTGACAGATTTACTTTGTATTCAGTGTTATACAAAAGATTTAAGGTATGTTCAGAGAGGTCAGAAGTAGAGGAAGGGGTAAATATTCTGACATTCATAATAAGCTGAAACCTATTTAGATCTTTTTTTTTTAAGATCATGGAAGCAAGCTCTTTCAATTTTATTTCATTGAAGCTTTATAATTGTAAATTATAAATTGTAAACAGTAGTTGGGTTCATCCTAACAAACTCTTACATGCACAGAAATCAATTTCAGTTCATAATCCCCTCCTCTCCCCTTCTATCTCTCCCACTTCCTCTAGTCTACTAGACTTCCTTTCACTTGTCTGTTAATTTGTATTTGATTGGTTCTTTATGTAAATCTTATCCTTCTTTCCCCTTTTTCCTTATTTTACTTGAGCTTCCACATATAAAAGAAAACATTTGACTTTTGAGTTTCTAAGTTTGGCTAATTTCATTTAGCATGATATTCTTCATTTCTACCCATTTACTGGCATGACATAATTTCCTTCTTTTTAATGACTGAGTAGAATTCCATTGTGTGTGTGTGTGTGTGTGTGTGTGTGTGTGTGTGTACACCACAATTTCTTTTCCTTTTTTTAATACCTTTTATTTATTTATTTTTATGTGGTGCTGAGGATTGAACCCAGCACTTCACATGTACTAGAGCTGTACTGTTGAGCCACAACCCCATCCTATATACCACAATTTCTTAATTAACTCATAATTATAATTAATTAATTCATATTGATAGGCATCTGGGTGATTCCATAATTTAGCTATTGTGAGTTGTGCTGCTGTAAACATTGATGTGGATGTGCTGTTATCTGCTGATTTTAGATCTTTTGGGAAAAAGCAGTAGGATAGCTGGGTCAGATGGTGGTTCCATCCCTAGTTTTTTCAGGAATCTCCAAACTGCTTTCCAAAGTGGTTCCTATTCAAATCTTAAAGGGACTAAAACTTTAAAGTAGTTGACCTAAGAATGTTACCTGCTTTTTTTTTTTTTTAGCTGAAACTTAATTCCCTGGCTTTCTAAAATCCTTTAGTTCTGATAGAATTGTCTGTAGACTAATTATAACTTGTATAAATACCAAGTTTTAAATTTTACAAAGAGGTATACCATTACAAGATCAAAACTTAGTTATAGACTGACTTTATAACTAATACTTTTAAAATAGGCCCAAAGCTGCCTCTTTTTTCCTCCTCTAACTCATTCAAAGGTAGAAGGCATTTGTATATGTGAATCTCTTCAAGTAATTAAATAACTAAAGATCTTGTCCAAAAGGTACTTGAATGAGTTCAAAGGTCTAAAAATGTTATACCACTACTAGCTGATATCAGTTCAACTTTTTGCCTCTCAGTAATTGATCTAGTTTTCTTTTGCATTATGCTTGTCTTAGGTGTAAATGCAGACAAGGTTGGGATTGATGCTGCTGAAATGCTGTTAGCTAATCTTAGACATGGTGGAACTGTGGATGAGTTTCTGCAAGACCAGGTAATGACACTTTTAGCTTGAAAACCTTTCATCCTATTAGATTTGAACATCTGCTAATTGGATCAAATAAAAATTTTGATCATTGAATATTACATACTCATTAGCAAGTCCTATTTTATTACTTTAAAATATTATTCTGGAGTTTATATTCCTAACATTTCAGTCCTCATCCTGTTGTCTACAAAGTTTGACACATTAGCTTCTTTCTTAAAATAATTTCTTTACTTGGACTGAAATAATGTATTTTTCCACCTCACTGGTTATATGTTCTGGTTTCTTTTGCTAGTTTGATATCATTTTCTTCTTCTCAACTTCTAAATTTTGAAGAGCCTCTTGATCTATAGTCACTTCCTTGGTTATTTTGTCCAGTCTCATGGCTCATCTATTTGCAGACGACTCCCAGATTTATATCACTGCCCAGAACACTATTCTTAATTCCTTATTCGTTAGATCTACTATACTTACATCAGTATCTCCACTTGAGTTTTTTATATACTTTACTCTCATTGAGAAGGTCCAAATAATACCTTTTTTGTAGTTCGATGTCTTTATATATTTCCTTTCTACCAAAGGAACGATGCTTAGATCAGTGTCTACATTTAGATATTTATTTCTCAGGCTGGGAGTATGGCTCAGTAGTAGAGCACTTACCTACCATGCCCTGTGTTTGATCCCTACTACCATATACACTGGAATAGGAAGAAAAATATTCCTCAAGATTTCTTGATCATTTTTTTTAATGACAGTTTTCCATGTATACTTACTTCTTGTTCTGGTCTATTCTGTTGTATTCCCAGTAATTCTGTATTAGTTTATTTATTTACCTGTTTTTAAAAAATGTTAAAAATGGGGCATGGTGGCACACACCTGTAATCCCCATGACTTGGGAGGCTGAGACAAGAGACAAGTAACTTAGCAAGTCCTTGCTTTAAAATAAAAATTAAAAGGGCAGGGACTGTAACTCAGTGGTAGAGTACCCCTGGATTCAAACCTCAAAAAATAAAATTATTATAAGAGTAGAGGAAATTTGTCATATTTTATATGTTAGTTTGATGAGATAATTGATCTAATTAAATGTATCAACTTCTCCATATTTTATTCTTAGACATTAATTTTAAAAATTCCATACAGCAAATTGCTGCTAAGCATTTTTATTTCTTTATTTTTGTAGTTGTAGATGGACAGCTTGCCTTTATTTTATTTGCTTATTATATTTTAGTTTATTTTATTTGCTTATTTGCTGCTAAGCATTTTTATACTACATTGCAGACAACATTGTAACAGTTTTCCATCATCTTCTAAGGACTTCTAGAAATCTAAAGAAATAGTAATTCTTTTTTAGCCATCTGATTTCTAGTAGTATTTTCATTGTGAATAGCAGAATTATAATTCTGAACATTAGTAAATGTGTGATACTTTTCTTCTTTTTTTTCAATAGCTGATTATTTTCATGGCATTAGCCAATGGAGTTTCCAGAATAAAAACAGGACCAGTTACACTCCATACACAAACTGCTATACATTTTGCTGAACAGCTAGCAAAGGTAAGTATTGCATTAGAAAGAGTAATGGGGTCATTGTTTAATAAACATGAAGCCCAATGGTAATTGTAATTGCTACTACTCACTGAGTATTTCCTCTGTGGCATTTAGCCAACTCAACAGTTTATATGAAGCATCTTTATTTTATTTATTTATTTTTGGGGTATTAGGTATTGAACCTAGGGACGCCTAAACATTGCACCACACCCTTGGCCCATTTTTATATTTTTGTTTAGAGACAGGGTCTTGATGAGTTGTTTAGGGCTAGCTAAGTTGCTGAGGCTAGCTTTGAACTCTCAATCCTCCTGCCTCAGCCTCTGCTGGGATTACAGGAATGCACCACTGTGCCTGGCTCACTGAAATTTCTTATTCTGCATAACCAGATAGGTAGCTATTTATTATTATTATCTTACCTATGAGTAAAGTGAGGCAGAGAATAAATTCTTCAAGGCCATTTACTTTCTTAGTGCAGAGCTGGGCTTTGAGCAAATCCAGACCTCATATTGCAAGCCCTAAAATTCTAAAGAATTCATAGTTGGCTGTGAAGTTAAGTATTCATATGAAATTTTAAATGTTTTATTTATTTATTTATTTATTTATCTCATTTGGTTGTTAAAATATTTACTGATATTCTAACATTGATCAATCTTCTTAAATTTAGAGGGGTTTAAGCCAGCCTCAGCAACTTAGCAAGGCCTGGGCAACTTAGTAAGACCTATCTCAAAATAAAAAAATTTTAAAAGGACTGGGGATGAGCCAGGTGCAGTGGCGCACACCTGTAATCCCAGCAGATCCGGAGGCTGAGGCAGTAGGATCAGGAATTCAAAGCCAGCGTCAGCAAAAACCAGGAACTAAGCAGCTCATTGAGATCTTGTCTCTAAATAAAATAAAAATAGGGCTGGGGATGTGGCTCAGTGGTTGGGTGTCCTTGAGTTCAATCCCCAGTTTAAAAAAAAAAAAAAAAAAAAAAGTACTAGAGAATATGGTTCAGGGGTTGATGCCTTTGGGTTCATGTTCTGGTTTCTTTTGCTAGTTTGTTATCATTTTCTTCTTCTCAACTTCTAAATTTTGAAGAGCCTCTTGATCTATATTCACTCCCTTGGTGTGATCTATATTTACTCACTTTACTCATAGGTAAGATAATAATAATAAATAGAAAGTTTGCAAAATAGAGGGAAAAAAACTGGCTTTAATTCTGCCTTACCAATAGACCCACTGTTGACATATAGGTATTTTCCCCCTAACTTAAATTGTTTCTTCTGATGTTTATAATTAATAGACACCATTTCATCTCTTGTTCTTCTCAGTATATTTCTCTTAGTATATTCTCTCTCTGTCTCTCTCTTTTTTTTTGTTGCAGTAGTGGTACTGAACCAAGGACTAAGATGCATTGCCAGCCCTTTTTATTTTTTATTTTGAGACAGGGTCTTGCTTAGTTGATCAGGCTGGACTCAAGTTATAGTATAATTTTATGAAGTGATATAAAATTTATGGCTCAATTTTATGAAGGTGCTGACCTTATTTTTTTAAAATAAAAATAATGCACACTAGTAAAAATAAGAAATTAAATATTATATATACCAAGTAAAAGCCACTGGTTCTCTACTCTTCTTTTTATATAATTCTTAATAACATATACTCTTTTTTGTTATTATAAAGATTAGATAGGTTTTGATTAAATTTTAGGTAAGGTCTAAGAGAATTAAAGGCAAGATTTTTTTCTGATGAAAAGAGTTAACTCTTTTTAAATTCTATGTATACTTTTTTAAATTTGGTTTTTAATTGGACACAATACCTTTATTTATTTATTTTTATGTGGTGCTGAAGATTTAACCCAGGGCCTCTAATGTGCTAGACGAGCACTCTACCCCTAAGCCATAACCCCAGCCTTCTACATATACTATATTTATAATGATTACTTTTCTTCTCTTACAGATTAGTAGTAAGCTTTAATTATTATAGTCTTCACTTTATAGTACTTTGCATACAGTAGACACGTTATTTTAAGTAAATACATAAAGGGAAGTGCTTTGAACAGGAAATTTATAGCTCTCACTTCTTGTTTTATTGTATTATGTTTTTAACTGAGTGGCATGAATATTTCTTTCTTTTTTTTAAAAAAAATTTTGTTTTAGTTGTAGTTGGACACAATACCTTTATTTTATTTTTATGTGGTGCTGAGGATTGAACCCAGCGCCCCACCCGTGCTAGGCAAGTGCTCTACCGCTGAGCCACAATCCCAGCCCCTATGAAAGTTTCTTTATATTTTTGTGTCTTAGTGGAGATAGTTCATCTGTAAAATCTGAGACTTGAAGGCCAGTTGCGGTGGCACACTCTTGTAATCCCAGCAACTTGGGAGTCTGAGACAGGAGATTCGCAAGTTCAAAGCCAGCCTCAGCAATGGTGAGGTGCTAAGCAACTCAGTGAGACCCTGTCTCTAAATAAAATACAAAATAGGGCTGAGGATATGACTCAGTAGTTGAGTGCCCCTGAGTTCAATCCCTGCTACAAAAAAAAAAAAAAAAAAAAAAATCTGAGATTTGAGTTGAGTGTGGTGTTGCATTTCTGTAATCTCCCAGTGGCTCAGGAGACTGAGACAGGAGAATCGCAAGTTCAAAGCCAGCCTCAGCAATGGTGAGGTGCTAAGCAACTTAGTGAGATCCTGTCTCAAAATAAAAAATAAAAATGGCTGGGGATGTCGCTCAATTGTTAAGCTCCTCTGGGTTCAATCCTTGGTACACCCTCCCCCCCAAATACCATAACTATTAACTTGCATTTCATGTTTTCATTATGTAGATAATTTGAAAAATACCCGCATATACAGACAAATACACAAACACACAGGCATAAAAACACACACACACACACACACACACACAAAACTATATAAAAATTTTGGTTATCTAGCTCAGTTTTCAGCATTCATTCCCAGTAATTTCAAGTGTCCACTGTGTGTCAGTACACTGTCAGTGTAAAACTAAATCTGTACTCAGTTTTGATTTTAAATCAGTTTTGTTAAACTGAATCACATTTGCTTTCAAAATGATCATGTTTCCAGAATACAGTGACAGAGATCAACTGTAGTTAACAAGTGAAAAGTACAATGTTAAGCCTAATAAGATAGAAGAAGGTATTAGTCACCACCACCACCATCCCACCTGACTCTTTCCCTTCTCTGATCTTTCTGAGTAATGTGTTTAGGGAATTAAATTGGCAAGAAAAATTTAGTGATATTAAATGATAATTTCATACTTGACAGGATAAAAAGTTAAATGTTTGAGTTCTGCATTTTAGACAATTTTTTAGGGAACAGAGAGAAAATGCATTATAACCAACAGTTGAGATTTCAAAATTGGTATTTGCCTAGGGTTCTCTTTTGGGAGTTTGGGTCCATTAAGTATGAAGTGGAGACCTACCATCCATATTCTGACAGTTCTACAAGAATGTTTACCTCTGAGCAGGAACCATTGTTTTAGAACAAAATATGTTTTCTCTAGGCTATTGAATTTGCCATGAATTGTTTAATTTTTGTCTCTAGCATTGAGAAATGGGTGTGATATCTGCGTACTTATGCTAGAATTATGATCTCTTTATTCTTTTCATATTATTTATATACTAAATATTCTGGTTTCAGGCTAAATTTACTGTGAAGAAATCAGAAGATGAAGAAGATTCCTCTAAAGATACTTATATTATTGAATGCCAAGGAATTGGGATGAGAAATCCAAATCTATAGGATATTTACCTCTTAAATGATACCTCAGTGATGTATTGCAGCACTAACTTATTTTATGTATACTACAAAACAGTGAATGTTATTAAAAGGCCTGACTAAATTTGGATATGAAATATGTTCTAAATTTACTGAGAATGCTTCATCAAATTAATCTTACTTTAAATATCTCCTGAGATATGGGCAATAAAATGTAAAAATTGATGGATATGTGTGATAGTCAATTTCAACATTAAATTATTAAAATATTCTTTATACCTGAAGTAAATGGTTTTCTGTATATAATTAAGTCAGAAATATAGCTTTGATCAGTAATTTGTGTTCCCAGTAGTCTCCTAATCCAGTTTCACTTTCTGAGATTTCAATTGCCTAGAGTTAGCCCTGGTCCAAAAATATTATATGGAAAATTCCAGACATAAATATTTCACCAATTTTAAATGGCACTTCCTTCTGAGTAGAATGATGAAATCTCATACCTTTTGCTGTCCTGATTGGGATGTGAATTATTTGTCTCTGTATTTATATTATATACACCACCTGCCTCTTAATTGCTTAGTAACTGTCTTGGTTATCAGATCAGCTATTATAATATTGGAATGCTTTTGTTCATGTAAACCTTATTTTACAGGATAATGGACCCAAGGTACAAGAGTAGGGATTCTGCCCATTTAGATATGCCAAAGAAAAGCTGTAAAGTTCTCCCTTTATATATCATCTCACACCATTGTAAGAGTATATACACTACAGTAAGAGAGAAACCACAATCACATAACTTTTATTTGAAAATACAATCAAGCATTGCTTAATAACAGGGAAACATTCTGGGAAATGTATTGGTAGGCAATTTCATTGTGCAAATGTCATAGATTGTACTTATACAAACACACATAGTATAGGTTAATCATTTGATGCAGCCTCTTGATGCAATAAAGACACATGGTAAATACAAATGTATGAAGCTGATATTAACACAGTATACTGTTTTTACAATAAACTTTATTTTATAACTAGAAGGAGAATAATGTAAAATATGGTATAAGTATTATCATTTTTTTCCCTTCTTAATACAGTGCCAAGGAGTTACACCAGGGCCTTACACATGCTAAGCAAGTGCTGTACCACAGAATTACAATCCACAGCTCTATTATCAAGGATTACATGCAGTACATAATTGTGCTATACTTTTTTATGTCTGACAGCACAGTAGGTTACCACCAGCATCACCACAAATATATGAATAATGCATTGCACTATAATGTTATGGATATGGTGAAAAGAACTTTATGATGGTTCAGATCTGTAATGATCTTAAGGGACCACTGTAATATATGCTGTCCCTAATTGGTCAAAATGTAATTGAGCAGTGCATCATCTATTGTTTTAATTGCTCTGATTTATTATTAGTTATTGTTGCTGATCTCTTACTGTGCCTAATTTATAAATTAAGCTTTATCATAGGTATGTTTGTATAGAAGGAAAAAAAAACATGTAAATATAGGATTTTGTACTATCTGCAGTTTCAGGCATTTACTGGGAGGAGTCTTTGAACTTGTCCCTCATGGTTATGGGGGGACTGTTGTGTTGTTTTAATCTCTTTGCTGAAATCATATGTAAAGTATAATGAGACAACTATATATAAGTGAACTGCTGTATTAATAATAATATTTATTTAAGAGGCATTGTCTCATCCCAATTATATATCCTTCTATCTAGTGGTCACTTGGTAAATGTTAAATTTCAATCTAATGAATATGTTTTGAAAGCCAACAATTAGAGTTGCAAATTTTAACCCTAGTGGTTTGGCCAATTTCAACCCAAGATGTTTTTTGTTTGGCTCATATTAAAAAATAATTGAGTAGCTTTAGAATGGACTGTGCTTTCATCACTCTATTATTTTATACACAGCCTGTTTCCACATTTTGATGATTTCCTGGTCCCTGTAGGCTGTTGAGGTTGTGACTCAAATGAAACCAGTGAGGTGTATCAGTTTAATACACTGAACAGTGAGGAAGGAATTCATTACAACTTGGGTCTGTCTTGGACCTTATCTGGTGAATAATTCAAATTTAGTTGAAGATGTAAATAAAGAAGATGGTATTATAACACATTCACGGCATCCTGAATTAGTCTGTATAGAAAAATATTTTTTAAAAAATTCCACGCGCACAGTTGTTATTCTTACGTTTGTCAGTGACTGCTATGGCCTTGAAAAGTTTAATTCAGTTTGTTTTAAAGATGATGACAGTACTATTACTTGATATTGATATTTTCACAAATTCGTAGGTTTATGAATTGCTCTTTTTTAACAGTTGAGATAAGAGGTATCTATATTTTTAGAGTAAACTTTTTTGGAGTAAAACTATACTTATGGTATAGTTATTAGGCTCTGTTAAATTTGGGGGTCTTCAGGCTGATGTGATCCTCACTGCTTCTGATGGGATATGCTAAAAATGTTGAAAAGGTAGGCTAGAATGCAGAGATTGGGGATCTGGGAGTGAGAGATTAAATTCAACAGTGTAATGGTGAGTGTATGTTTAATCTGGGGTTGGGTTTGTCACTGTTACTGAGTCTCAGCTTTGGTAAAACAAAGGTGGGACAACTGCAAAGAAAAATTTTAAGTCCCAAGTGACTTTAGTTTCTATTTTCCCAAACCGATTTCTATTTTTATTCTATATCTAAAATTCTATTTCAATAAGTTTGTTTTAGACCAACAAATATGAGTAGTTCTGTTGATATGACACAGTATGTTTGACAGTCTTTAAGAATTTTCTTTAAACTAGTGGCCTTCAAACATGGGTGTTCATACTTGGAGTTTCACAAAGCCTTTCTACAAGTTTCAGTTTGCTGATACCATGAGTTTAATTTAAAGAAGTGGTTTTCAAGTTTCTCTGCTTAAATATATATTTCCTTCTTGAGTTGCCTGAAGTCAAGGTAGAGCTTCCAGGTTCTCCTTTTTAACTATTCTCTTAACTATTCTTCCTCTTTACAAAAGAAAAGTTTATTTTTTTACCCAATCTGACTATGCTCTGTTACATTCCCACAGAGTCTTAAGAAAATCTCCAGGCCACTAAATAAGCAATTGGACATGTTAGTCTTTGAAAGCTTGTTCAAAGATACAAACTTGCATCTTGTTTTTAAATTTTGTATGATTTTAAATAAGGAAGAAAAAAGCTGCAGTGTTTACTTTTAACAGATCAATATTGCATTTTTAAATAGAACTTTTTTCCTGATGAGTAGAAATACTTTCATTAAGTTTGCCAAAAGGCTCATAGAATACTTAAATTTCTCTTTTTCTTTCTTCTTTTTTTTTTGTTTTGTTTTCACTTTGAAAGTTTACTGTTTAGTGTGAATTAAGTACTTGGCTTTCTATTCATCCCTACCATGTGAAATATGTTATAGTTTCTATAATCTATATTTTTAATGTTCTACAAATAATGCCTATAATCAGTAATATATATTTTTAAGAACTCTTCCTTACTTGGTAACCTTTTTGATATTGTTTTCCAATGAACCTTATCTCATTCCAACAATTAACAATAATCATTCATGATACATGATTTTATTTTGGGGAAAAAGCATCTATCTCTTATGACATATTTCCAGTAAAATTTTACTTTTTTATGTATAATATTTCAAATGAATTTTTATGCTCAGTTGTTTAGTAATATATTCTTCAGAAGAAACTAAAAGTTTTAAGAGTTGTGTTCAATGAAAAATTTTAAATGTAATGCAAATTAATGCATATTTTTATGTTAGAGAAATATGATGAAGTGAACCATTAAGCATAAAAATATATTAAAATAAATAGTGGAGAAGAGGAATGTATTTTTTCAGTTTCAGAAAGTAGATACAAAGAGCTATGGTGTTTAGATACCCTGTGGATAACTTTTAGAGTGGTGGAATAATTTTATTTTTAAATGGAAATATAAAACTAAAATTAGATATTTTGTTATAACTATTGAAACTTAAGATGAAAATTTTTATTTCAACTTAAAAATGTATAAGGATAGTAGTATTTTTAAATTTTAGGAGGTTTATGACCAGAAATATTTGAAGTCAACTGTATTCAATTAAATTTTTTTAAAGTAAAGCTACTAATTTAATATCCAGCTTTTCTACATATAGTACATCTAACTATCCAATAAATTTTCTGTGGTGATGGAAATTACTATTACTATATCTTAACTGTCCAATAAGGAACCCACTAGCCATATAGCTTTTGAACCTTGAAAAATGTCTAGTCTAATTGGGGAAGTTTAATTTTGGTTTTGATTAAATAGTTACATATGCTATTAGCTGCTATTTTGGACAATACTTATGTATTTTGTGCTGGGGGATGAGCCCAAGAACACTCTACCACTGAGCTATATACCCAACCCTTTTTATTTTTATTTTTTTATTTTGGGACAGTCTCTCACTAAGTTTCCTAGACTGGCCTTGAACTTATGATCCTTTTGCCTCAGCCTCCTGAGTTGCTGGGATTATAGCCATGAACCACATACCTGGCTTATTTTTTAATTTTATATTCTCTCTTACATTAAGTACTAAGAAGGAACATTTAAGGAAAATCACTTGGAGCCAACATTTGGAGTTTAGATGTGTCACCCTGGAGAAAACAGTGAACGTTTCCAGTATTTTTTCCACATTCTTGTTCTCTGAAGGAGGGAGAAGAGTTGTTAATCTAATTGGTGAGACTGCCTTCTGTGGTAGACCCCAACTGCTGCTGTTACAGCAGAGGAGGTAAGGATAAGCAGTTCCTCCCTTTCCCTGCTTATGCCCCTTTGTGAAAGGATGCTATTAAATGAGGGGATTTTTGAAACCTGTGATCCTTCAGGCAACTGACAGGGCAAGTTTGCTCAGTGTCTGTCTTGAAGTTTCTTCTCCCTCCCTGGAAGTTGTTAAGCCTAATTTTAAGGGAGGATAGGAGGTGGCTCTTCTTAAGCCTCAGGTCTCAGCTTTCTTGCTCCCCTGTCTCAAAAAATAAACAGTAAGATAAAAAAATAAATAAATAGGGCTAAGGATGTGGCTCAGTGGTTAAGCGTCCCTGAGTTCAATCCCTAGTACCAAAAAAGTAAAAATAAAAAAGAATAGTAGTGTAGGGAAATGATGATCTTTAGATGTTATCAGGTGGGTGGGGCAGGTCAGGACAGATGTCCAACCCACTGAGGATTGTCAAATCACTCCATTTTTTCTTCTGTTGTAGTATCACCTCTTTCTTCCCTGTTCTGACCCTAGCACAAATCTCCTATGTTCATAATTGGACAACAAAGTGGTAACCCTTCATTTAATATCTGTAAAGGTCAAGCACTGTACAGCACTATGCAGGCTGTCATGGGGAAGATAGAACCTCCTGGACCACCATGCAAGATGCAGTTATTTGAAACCATTGTTTGCCAAATATATGTAAAACATATACTGGCCTGTAAGAGTTTAAGAGGAATTGGAATTTGGGGGTAGAAACCCTGAGGCAACTATTTCCAACCCAAATGGATCCATCTTACCAAATCTTTCATGCGGCTTATTTTGAGTTTGTGCTATTTCAGTGGTCCCTGAAGCATATTGGTCCCCCAAAACATATTTCAGTATGATGTATGTTCTTAAATCAGGGTTTAGTCAGGAAAAATAGGAACCACATTTGGTATTGCAAAGAAAGTTGAGCTTATTCAGAAAACTCACTAATAGTTGTTGGAAAGCTAACAATAAAGAACAAAGAGAAGACACTGAGGTAACCAGAGATTAATAAGTTATAGAAGTGGTTAACATCCTAGGAATGGGGAAATAAAAGGTAAGAGTGTGATTACCAGAACCTAGCAGTTTGAAGGAGGGGCACTTTGGGACTACAATCAGATTTCTCAGCAAGGGACACTTTTCAGCTGGTGATCTGACCTTATAGCATTGTAGTTAATACACATACTAGTAAGGGGAGGTACAACCTCATAGATTCCAGTGGCTTGGCACAGCAGGTGAAGGAGCACAGTGAGCTAACATTTCAACTGCTGAGAGGGGCACAGCGAAGGTGTGTGGCAGGGTCAGTGACAGAACTGAAAGAAGCCAGTCTGCTGCAGCTGCTGAAACAATCCTGAAGGAAAGGTATTTTCCCTTCCTCCGCTTTCTAAGTTAATTTTCCCTAACTAAGATTGCTCAGAAGTTGCTCTTACCATGATTTCAGTTCTGTTATTTTCAAACCACTTAGGCACAGATTATTGCAGTCTCACCAGTGATATTCTCTATAATATCAGTAATTTTCAAATATCTTTGGGGAAATGTAAAATCCCAGCTTGGGGATATAACTCGGTGGTAAAGCATTTGTCTTGTACACCTAAGTATACCTAACGCCTTGTTGGGTTTGATACCCAAGACAAAAAAAAAAAAAAAGGTAAAATCCAGCCCATTCTACCCTCAGGAAATTCTGAATGGAAAATTCTGGGTGGGACCTGTTTTCCAAAGGACCCTCCCAAGTAACTTGGGTTTGGGTGGTCCATATAACACTGCTCTACATTTACAGGTGGCTCCAAGAAGGCTGGGAAAAACTGAGGAAGAATTCAAGTAAGACTAGGGAAGAAACAGGTGCAAGTTGTTGTTCTGTTGTGAATAGAATCCAATTCCAGAAACACAAGTTGAAAGACTACCCAAAATCTTTTTTGCCTTTGCTTAACATTGATTCAAAATGTAGCACGTCACTGCACTCACATTACCAACCTAGGTATGCAGAACAGCTCTCTATCTGCATGAGAAAGGCCACACAACATAATGGATGCTGGTATCAGATTGCTCTTCCAGGACCATATCACAGCTGCCTCCAAAGCCTGCAGAAACAAATAGATGAATACAAGCTTCCCCGCTTCTTAGTTGTCTAGGTAAATTAACTGAGCCTTGGATTTTTCATGGGAATAATATTTTTTAGCTGTTATAGAAGTATGACTTGAATTAGAATATTTGTTTTAGACCTAATTTCTTTCTTAAAACAAGACTAGAACATTTGATATCTTTTCTAGCTCCAGATTTCTTCATATATTATTTGAGGATTCTATTCTAGTGTAATTCAAGTGAAAACATTCAGATACTTGCAGAAAACAAAATCTTCTTTAGGCAGAAAATGTTTTCATAATCATATTCCTAAGTTGAGTAATGACAGGTAAGGTAGTAATAGCATCAGGCAAAATGATTCTAGCTGGTACTGCTACAGATCTCTGGAACAAAGCATGCACTTTGGATCTGATAAGAGCAGCTTTATCAGACAAGTCCTGTGAACATCCTCAGTGGACTTTTTCATGGAAAAAGGAGTGCCCAGTGATGAGAAGCTGGAGTTGTGACACACTGACCCTGGAGTTAATGGTCTCAAAGTAGGGTATATGAAGAGTGAGTTAAATTTCTGAGGAGCCTTTGAGCTAAATAGGGCATAGCATCTCATCTCACTCCTGATGTGTCTCAGATTTCTCCATTCTCTATCAATATGAGAGTATAAAAGGGAGAGATTTCCCTCTCAAAACACAGAAGCCTGGATTCCTGCCTTTCTCCACTTTCTTTGGCTTTTCTGGCACTCACCTTGTCCACTCCAATACGTTGTTTAGGTTTATGTAGACAACTGACCTTTATTGCGTAGTGTGGATTCTGAGGTACAAACATCTGAGATTTTTTTCTCAAACGGACTTCATATTATTTAGTTGGCTTTACTGAAGCCCCATGTTTTGCACACTTGCCAAAAAGGCTTAGGGGCTTACAGTACTAAAAAGTTGTTCTTCTTGGCATTCCATTTAGCTCTTAGATCTCTGTAAGGGTCTCCCCCTGGGATTATAGTTACTCTGAGTGGTGCCCCCACCCCATCTCCATTCTGAAAAATTTTCTTTTCCCTGGAAGACTCTTTCATTCACTCTGGTAGGCAGGATCATTGAGTCAAGGGGGAAACTGAGAGTAGGAAACTCGGTTTTAAAGTCAATGAAAAAGTCAAGAATGAAGCACAAAAGGAAAAGGAAGTGCTGCTCTCAAGACACAGTAGGATAATGTTTGTGAAAGTCAAGAGTCATGGGAAGGTTACAGGTCATATTAGGAGGGCATTCAAAAAACCAGTAGTAGGGCTGGGGTTGTGGCTAAGAGTGCTGCCTAGCATGCATGAGGCACTGGGTTTGATCCTCAGCACTATATAAATATAAAAATAAATATATTGTGTCCACCTAAACCTAAAAAATAAATATATTTTTTTGAAGTTTTTTTTTTAAATTTTTATTATTGGTTGTTCAAAACATTACATAGTTCTTGACATATATCTCATACATTTGATTCAAGTGGGTTATGAACTCCCATTTTTACCCTGTATACAGATTGCAGAATCACATTGGTTACACATCCACTGTTTTACATATTGCCATACTAGTGTCTGATGTGTTCTGCTACCTTTCCTATCCTCTACTATCCCCCTCCCCTCCCCTCCACTCCCATCTTCTCTCTCTACCCCATTTACTGTAATTCATTTCTCCCCCTTGTTTCTAAAAAATAAATATTAAAAAAAAAAAAAACAGAAGTAGCAACAGAGTACCACAGACAAGGAGACCTTGAAACTGAGCTGCAGTCCACTCCAGAAAGGGAGCACCTTGCGTGCTCTTGTTGCTATATTGCTGAATTCTTACTGGGTGAGCACCCCAGGTGACTTACTTTCCCAGGCAGGCTGGTCCAGTGAGGGCTAAAAACACACCTTCCCCTCAGAGAATATGTTTTAATCAGCTTTTTCATTGCTGTGACCAAAATATATAACAAGAACAATTAGAGAAAGAAAATTTTATTTTGGATCCCAGTTGCAGAGTTTTCAGTCTATAGATGGCTGACACCATAACTGGGCCTGAGGTAGAGCAGAACGTCATGGCGAAAGTGTATGATAGAGGAAAGAAGCTCAGGACGTAGTCACAACCCACCTGCCTACAGTTACCTCCCAATTAATATATACTAGTGAATTAATGTGCTAAATTAGGGTAAAGCTTTCATAACCGAATCATTTCTATTTAAACTTTCTTGCATTATCTTACACATGAAGAATGGGGGGACACCTCATATCTAAACCATTACAGACATGTTTGTAATCCAGAACTACATTCTAGCTGTTGGTAAAAGTTGCACTGATTTTTTATTAATTTGGCTGTTGTAACTTCTCTCTTCCCTTCCTGAAGAAACCCTGTTCTGTCACTCTTGTGTTATCCACAAATATCCTAGATAATCTATTTTTATCAATCTCCTTATTTTCAATTTTTCTATCAGACGGTATTCTTTGTATTCTCCCTCTTGGGCTTCTCTCTCTTTTCCTACTTATCTCCTTTGTAGTTGATCTGTCATCACTTTTCTCCTGTGAACAGATCTTTTGGCTATTTTCTTGAGTTTTTCCTTCCTTTTCTCTTTTTTAAAAAAATTTTTTAATATTTATTTTTAGTTTTCAGCAGACACAACATCTTTATTTTATTTGTATGTGGTGCTGAGGATGGAACCAGCGCCTCGCACATGCCAGGCAAGCACGCTACCACTACCGCTTGAGCCACGTCTCCAGCCCCCTTCCTTTTCTCTTGCAAGTGGTGTTTTTGTTTTTGTTTTCAGCTCATCACAACTTCATTCTCTGTTTCTGTCCCATTGTCAGTGCTTTTGGATAAAGTAGATATTCTCTCTCAGCAGTTCTCCTGCCCAGCCTTCTCAACATGGCTACCAACTAGAGAAAAGGTTTATTACCTTGTATTGGAATGGTTTATATCAAACAGCATGTTTTCTACAAGAATTTTTAAAATTTTCCTAATCTATGATTATTTAAAAAAATAAATGTTAAACATATTCAGGATCATCTAGGTGTCACATTTTCAGTATTCAGAGTTACACATATAATTGCATAGGCATCAAAGAAAACAGGAATAGACTTAATGTGTAAGTGATGAATTCGAGCTAAGCGGAGGCTGAATGACATCATGTTGCATTGTACAGATGAATGTTTTTCAGTGATTCAAATGTAGAGAATTAGTGGGGGAAATGAATCATCACAGCACAAACAGTGAAAAGCCTGCCAAACAAAAACAAACCTGTACTGAAGCAAGCAGTACTATGCCTAGTTTAAACCAAGTCACATCATTATTCACCTTAAATGTAATTAGTTTGAATTGTATTTTTGTTTTGGATTTTATTATAATTAATTTATAAGAATTTTAAATGGTTTTTAGTTGTATAAGAGCTATAAGCATAAGGGGTTTATAACTATTGTTCTATTTACAGATATTTATATAACATTATAATAAAAACAAATAGTCAGGCTTCTAAACTAACAGGGATCAGAGCCATCCTCCTGCCTGAGACAACTTAAACTGAACAAAATATATGGAGTGACAATTTTCAAGTCATTGTTAGATATTAGGGAATGAAAGACAGTATTCTCTGAAGTATGGGAAACAAGCACAGATAACCCCTGCTGACTGCCAGTATACAGTTTAGTTTCCAGGCCATGGTACAGGGAGGGGAAAGCAAGGTAGGACCTGATGAACTTCTTGGATTGAGGATATTGACTGAATGATTGTGGAAACTTGAGTGACTACAGTTTGCAGGAAAGAATTCTGGAGAAATGAGAGAGAGCAGCAGAGAAGGAAGTTCAGAGACCTGCCAAAGGTTCCCCTCAAATATTCAGAGTACTGATGAGCACCTTATTACCTTAGGCTGTGAAAGAATCATCCAAGAGGAATAGAAGGAATAGCAATTGTTGCTCACACAGGACTAGAAGATGTGCCTGTCCACTGCCACCCCTACCTACCACCAAGGCAAATTTAGAAAACCTCGTAATTCATGGGGAATTATGTAGAGTATTCAGGAAAGTCATGCATCATAAATGAGAATAATTAATCCTAGACTACATGCTGAGCTTGTCTCATCTAAGAAACTTAAGATAGATTTAAAAGAGCCAAACTATTTCCTAGCACTATTATGTGGCCCAGAATCAATTCTAGTGATATTTAAAAAGAATACAAAAATATCCAGCCACCAACAAAGTAAAAAATACAATGTCTGGTATCTTAAAAGTACTAGGGTAAGGGTGCAACTTAGTGATAGAGCACATAGCATGCACAGGCTCTGGTTTCAATCCCTAGCACCAAAATAAACAAAAACTACTAGGTGATGAATATGCAGGAAAATATGACCCCAAATTATAAGAGATAAATCAATAGGAATTCACTGAGAATTGACTATAATGTAATAATTAAGACAACATTAGTTGTTATAATTGTATTTCATATGTTCAGAAAGATAAAGGAAAGATTGAACATGTTAATTAGAGAAAGGAAGACAGAGAAAGGACCCATATAGAACTTAAAGATGAACACTGTGATACTTGAGATGCAAAATATGCACATTAGACAAAATTAGACATTGCAGAAATGTAGATTAATAAACTTGACACAATAGAAACAATGCAAAGAGTAATACAGAGGAAAAATGAATTTTAAAACATAAATAGAATATTAAGCTGTGGGACAACTTGAATGGGTTAAATATACTTAATTGGGATCCCTGAAGGATAGGGTACAGGAAAGATTTTGGGTTTTTGTTTTGTTTTGTTTTTTTGGGAGGAATACCAGGGATTGAATTTAGGAGCACTCTGCTGCTGAGCCATATCCCCAGCCCTATTATGTATTTTACTTGGAGACAGCATCTCATTGAGTTGCTTAGCACCTTGTCATTGCTGAGGCTGGCTTTGAACTCGTGATTCTCCTGTCTCAGCCTCCCAAGCCACTGGGATTACAGGCATGCGCCACCACAACCAGCTGACAGGAAAGTATTTGAAGAAATGAAATGATAATATCTTTCTAAATTTGATGAAGAATATAAACCCATAGTTCTAAGAAGCTTAACAAACCCCAATTGTAAGAAGCAGGAAGGAAAAACATCAAGCTATAAATTACCCCAAACCAATGAAAAAATATCTTAAAAGCATCCAGAGATTGACAGCAGATTTCTCTCAGAAACAATGAGGAAGAAGAATGGAGGAAACATCTTTACTGACATTTAAAAAAAAAAAGAAAGTAAACAAAAGTGTCTTTAAAAAGAAGGCAAAATACCTTTTCAGACCTACAAAAGTTGAAAGAATTAGCCACCAATAGATATATACCAAAAATAATAATAATAATACATTAATTTCTCAGATGGAAGGAAAATGATACAAAAGAAACCTAGAACTACACAAGAGCTGAACACTAGGAATCATAACTGCATGGGTAAATATAGGCTTTTCTGTTAGCACAAAATGACCGGGCCAGACACAAACTTCAGGATCATCTCGGCCAAAAGGAAGTTTCATGCAGGAATGGGGTGATGCTGGTGGACCCACTTTCCTGGCGGAAAATGAGCCACTGAACAAAGGAGGGGACTGGGCTAATATGGGTTATACTGAGAGGTAACTTAATTAATGAGTGTGTCAGCTTGTGTACTCAGGAATTTGAGGTCTGTTTTACTGGGCAAAAGGGGAGGGAGTCCAGGGTCAGCAGTCAGTGTCTGGGATTTATCTTACTGGACCAGATGGAGGGCCTGGGGTCAGTGGTTGGTATCTGGAAAGGTTTGTTTAGGGAAGAATTAGGCTTTGGCCTCTTCCTAGAGACTAGGTTTGATGGACACCTCCCCCCCAGGGTTTGTTTTACCACCAGGAAAGGATGTATTAGGAAAGGATCAATGCTCTCAATGTATGACCTTCTTTCTCACTCCCTTTTCCCAGGCCTTACTATTTTGGGGTTTGTGATTTTCCATATCTAATATTTTCAAAAAGAGAATAGACTGTTGAAACAAAAATAATAACAATGTAGTATGGATAATATTTATAGAAATAAACCATATGACATGACAACATAGCAAAAAGACTGGAAGGAGAGAACTGAGAGTATTCTATATAGTAAATTTCTTATATGTGAAGGAATGTAATTGGTTCTCCTTCTGTCATTGTGCCCTGACTGATAAAGACAATGAAAAGTGTGTTGGAATTTTGAATGGGATCGCATCAAATTTATTTGGAGGTTTTTTGCTTTTTTGTTTTGTTTTGGTGCCAGGGATTGAATTCAGGGTTATATAATCACTGAGTCATATCCCCAGACCTCTTTTGTATTTTAGTTAGAGACAGGGTCTCACGGAGTTGCTTAGGGCCTCACTAAATTGCCAAGGCTGGCTTTGAACTCACAATTCTCCTGCCTCAGACTCCTGAGCTGCTGGGGTAGCAGGCATGCACCACCATGCCGAGCTATTTGTAAGTTTTTTATTAATGAACGTGGTATGTCTCTTCATTTACTTATGTTTGCTTTAGTGTTTCAATAAGGCATTATCATTTTTTTCAGAAAGGACTTATACTTCTTTTTCTATTTCTAGTTACTACATGAAATGTCCTTCTTTAAAAAAGAATACAGACTTGACTTTACAGAGCAGTTTTAGGTCCATAACAAAATTGATTGGAAGGTGAGGGATTTCCTGTATGCCACTTACCTGAACACATATGAACACATATCCTCCTGTGATAGAAGTTGTTTTGGTAGATACTAAGGAATGTAATTGTGGTTTCGAGTCTTGGGACCCCTCTCGGAGAGACTCTGGCGCTCAACAAGAACCACTCGGAGGGTGGCAGAGTGATCGTCAACAACACTGAGCGTGTTCTAATATCCTATGATCATGTGGAACTTACATTTAATGACATGAAGAATGTTCCAGAGGCCTTCAAAGGGACAAAGAAGGGCACTGTCTACCTTACCCCTTACTGGGTCATCTCTCTGTCCAAGGGGAAGGATGCCATGCAGTCCTTCATGATGCCATTTTATCTCATGAAGAACTATAAGATCAAACAGCCTGTGTTTGGTGCAAACTACATCAAGGGGATGGTAAAGGCTGAAGCAGGAGGTGGCTGGGAAGGCTCTGCTTCATACAAGTTGACCTTCACAGCAGGGGGCGCCATCGAGCTTGGTCAGCGCATGCTACAGGTGGCATCTCAAGCTTCCAGAGGTGAAGCCCCCAATGGAGCCTATGGATACCCTTCCATGCCCAGCGGGGCCTATTTCTTTCCCCTGCCAGTCGCCAATGGAATGTATCCCTGCCCTCCTGGATACCCCTATCCACTGCCGCACCTGAGTTCTATCCAGGAGCTACTGTAATGGATGGGGCCATGGGATATGTGCAGCCCCCACCACCACCCTGTCCTGGACCCATGAAGCCTCCAGTCAGTGGCCCTAATGTCCCCTCCACTCCTGCAGCTGAGGCCAAGGCCTCAGAAGCAGTTGCCAGTGCCTATTACAACCCAGGCAACCCACACAACGTCTACATGCCCACGAGCCAGCCTCCACCACCTCCCTACTACCCTCCAGAAGATAAGAAGACCCAGTAGACCCTGCCTACTTCCCTGTCCCCACCTCATGGGCCTTCCGTACCCCTCCTTGTGGGACTGCATCTGACTGGGGGAGGCCAGGGAGGACCTTATTCTTCCCCTGGTCTGATTATAAAAGTTACCAGGAACTAGTGTTGCAGGAAGGCAGGGCTCTAGCCTCTGGAGAGGTGTCCCCCCAGTTTCCCACACTAGCTCAGCCCACAGCACCCCTCTTACCATTTCTGGCACTGTCCTGGGAGCACAGGGTGTTCCCCTTGTTCCTGTTTCACTCTAGTAGTTTCTTTCCACAGAGGGACTCTCTGGCCACCTCCTCACATCCTTGTCAGAATTTGGTGTTGTGATTACTTGGGTTTTAGCCATTATAAATGGTATGTAGAGGCTGAATATGTGTTTGTTTGTTTTTAATTTCAACTTTCTAACTCCTAGCACTCTTTTATATTGGTATTATTATATTCTTATTAATTCTAATAATTTCTTTGTAAATTCTTCTGTATCTTCTATTTAGACAATTATCCCTTGTGAGTTGTGGCAGTTTTGTTCCTAATTCTTGTTCCATATATTTTAAGCAATTCCCTGTTGAAAAGGTTTTTCAGACATAGGATGAAGGAATATAGTTATAATATTAACATTATAAAAGTTGAGACTTCTAGTATGAGGCTCCATAAATGTAGACAACCATCTTTATTGCTCATACTTACAAAGACAGAGGTCATGAATGGCCAGTTTGTAGCTCAAGAGAGGTTCATTAACAATTACTCTAAGGAGTGGAGAGTTGAGATCAATGATATTGCACATGTTGGTGGCCTTGGGTTCAGTCCCTAGCACAAAATAATTACTCTAAGATTCTCAAAGCCTACTGGTTCAGGTTCAGATTTTCTAAACTATCTTTGATGTTAAGACAAATCTTAAGGATTACAACAACAGGATAACAACAACAAAAATTTCCCATAAAGAGAAGCAAGAGGGGTTGAGGGTGTATGGATCTTGGTGGTGGCCATTTACCAGCATGCAGAGGCTCTGGGTTATATTCCCCAGAACTGCAATAAGAAACTCTTCTCTTAGAAGAGAAGAAAGAGAAAGAGGAGGAGGGAAAGAGAAAGCATGGGTGGGGAGAGAGAAAGAGATAGAGAGAAGAGCCTTCCTCACTAGGGGCAGACATCTTGGTGATATGGTTTACCTACACTTCATTTACTTTTAAGTGCTGGTGCTGAAGAGGGCTGAGCCTCTAGCTTTATCTAGGTTAAATGGACACTTTGATGGATTTAGCGTACTATAATGTACTATCTCCCCCATCAAGAAGAACTGTAGTGGTATGAGGGATGGTCTGCGTCAGCCAGGATAAGATGGGGGTTGGAGAATAGGGGTAGCAGGCTTGTGCAACACATGTTGCAGGTGTGGGCTTTGTGGTGTGGCAAAGACTAAGGGAAGGAAAAAAACAAACAAACAAACAAACAAAAAAAACAAGGATGGTGTTATGGTTTAGATATGAGGTGTCCCAAAAGCTCACCTGTGAGACAATGCAAGATTGCAAGAAAGTTCAGAGAAGAAATGATTGGGTTGTGAGAGACTTAACCCAATCAGTGAATTAATCTCCTGATAGGGATTAACTGAGTGGTAACTGAAGTGGTAGGGTGTGGCTGGAGGAGGCGGGAATTGGAAGCATGGCTTTGGGGTATATATTTGTATCTGGCCAGTGGAGTCTCTCTCTGCTTTCTGATCATGATGCGAGCTGCTTTCCTCTGTCATACTCTCCTGCCCTGATGTTCAGCCTCACCTTGACCCTTAAAGAATGGAGCTGTCCATCTTTGGACTAAGATCTCTGAAACTGTGAGCTCTCTAATAAACTTTTCTTCCTCTTAAATTGTTCTGGTCAGATCCTTTAGTCACAGCAACAAAAAAGCTGACTAAAACAGATGGTAACTTTTTATAAAATATCAACTTTGGGGAAAGGATCAGCATACAAAGAAAATACAAAAAGTCATCCTTGGTTCAACTACCATTTGGGACTCACATTTTTATATAATATAAAAGAACAGATGGATAGATGGATAAGAAAATAATTTAAAAAATAAATTTGTGCTTATAGTCAATATAGTTGTGTCTAGGATTTCCCCCCACTCCCTTTATAGTTCATGAACGTTTCTTTAAGTATAAATTCTTCAAACAGGTTGTTTGTAAACCTTATTTTCCAGGACAAGAGTGTTCACTGAGCAAGACCAGTGTGACTTCTAGGCTACAGAGAAATCTAAATCTCTCTGGAGGCTGAGCACAGTGACGCACGCCTATAATCCCAGCGGCTCAGGAGGCTGAGGCAGGAGGATGGAGAGTTCAAAGCTGGCTTGAGCAATTTAGCAAGGCCCTAAGCAACTCAGTGAGACCCTGTCTATAAATAAAATATAAAAAAAGGCTGGGGATGTGGCTCAGTGATTGAGTGCCCCGGAGTTCAATCCTCAGTACCTAATAATAATAATAAAACTCTCTGGATAAGCATCCCTAGAAAGGATATCAGAGGAGCATAGGAAGGCTATGTTTTTCTTCAGTGGAGAGCTTCCCTTACTACACCCGATGAAGCCAAGAGTTTCCTTGAAAGGATACTTTGTGCCCCTCTTTGTGCTCTGGGCTTTCATTTTTTTAAAGTCCCAGGCCTGGGGCAAAGACACCCCTCTTTAAGTAAGGAAAGAGGAAACAGGAAATATAATAAAAGAAAGGAGTAAGAAGTTGAGGTGAAAGAGGAGTAAAGAAAGAACAAACCCAGGGGAGCCAGTGAAGTTTGCTCTGTATAATTTTTGTTTATTTGCTTCTTTGTTTGTTGTAAAAGAAGCAACTGGTGTGAGAATCTTGAGTACACCCAGTTGGGAGTCTGGTTTCGGATAGTTTTGTCTTAGGGAATCTGCCATAAAAGCATGAATAGGAAAAGCCGCCATTACTTTATGTCAACAGAGAAGTCATAAAGTCATTGAGAGAGAACTTCCCATATTCAAACCTACCTTCTTTTAAAAAGGAAACAGCCCAGTATTTTCCTGTAATTTCTGTCCATTTTTATCTTACTATTTTGCCTCAAATTCAATTTGACTTAAAATTAAACCATTGCCCTAACTTCCCCACCCATTTCTAATTCAACTTCCTGGGGGTTTGGGGGGTTTGTTTTATGTTTTTTGTCTTTCACTTAAAAAGCATGGATGGAGAACCCAATATGTGGCAAGATGCTAGATACCAGACAAGGGCTAAGCCTCTCTGGACCTGGAGGATACAGCATAGTTGGTGGGGCTGTGAGGGTGGCTCAGGGGGCACATTGTAAGTAAATGCACTAAACCATAATTATGCTATAGGAACAGAAAGTATCCTTAAATTCCAGATATAATCAAATAATTAACTTCTCCATTCCTCAGTGCCTTAGACTAAGTGAGCCCTGGTCATTTGTACCTGGATGGTGCCATCAGAGTGGCACCATCTCTAAATTTTCCTCTCTTCAGTTTATCCTAGCACTGATGCCAAATACATAGCTTTCAATGACCTCAGTGACTACTGAATCAAGTTGGTATTCCTGCACCTGGCTCTTGAAAACCTCATTACTTACCCTCATTATGGCCTGCACAGAATTTTCTCTTCTATCATTGTTTCTTATATGCCCTAGAAAATGTCATTATCCTTCCTGCCTCCAGGATTTTGTTTTTGTTATTCCTCTGTTTTGGGCTGTTTTCTCCTTTCCTTCTGCATTTCCAGGTGCTTCACATTTCTCCATATGGCTTTCTTGGTGAGACCTTTCCAATCTCTCCAGTCTCTGCTTCAGTCTTCTTTGAATTTCTAATGCACTATGTAAGTCAAACTGGACTTTAGTTCTTTGTTATATACTGTCTGCTAGAATTAAATACCATCTAGGAGTAGACCTAGTTCTTTTCATTCATTCATTCTTACAAGTATGTGTTGCATAGCTTTTATGTGACAAGCATTAAGCACAGCCCTCATTCTCTGTGTTATAAATGCCTTGTAGGAAGCAGCATGTTCCAGGATATTGAGCTTTAAATGTTTAACAAATTCTCAGGTATTGAGAACAAGACAGTTTTAGGTGGGGAGGTAGAGATTAATCAAAGTGGAATTCAGTTTGGAATCAAGGATAGAGTTGGTGAGGAATGGGTAAATATCATCAAATGCTATTGAAGCTTTACCAAGAAGAATAACAACTGAGAAGCCACCAATGGATTTTGCAACTAGGAAGGTATTATTATTATCATTATTATTTGTGGTACTTAGAATTAGTACTTGGAAATCCAGGGATGCTCCACCACTGAGCTTAATACTTACCCCTTTTCATTTTTTAAATTTTAAGACAGTGTCTAACTATGTTGATCAGGCTGGCCTTGAACCTGAGATTATCCTGCCTCAGTCTCCCAAGTAGCTAGTATTACAGATGTGAGCCGCCAAGCTTTACACAAATAGGAAATTATTGATAACGTCCTAGAGTGAAATATATTTAGAATTGTTTGTCCAAAAATCATTAAAAAGGTTCTTAAGTGCTGGGAAAGTAGCTCAGTGGTAGAACTCAGGTTTAGAATGTGTGAGGTCTTGGGGTCTAGTCCTGGAACCTCAATCAATCAATCAATCAATCAATCAATTCATCTCAAGAAAGAGATGCCTGTGTTCAGTTTTGGTTGTAAGAGAACTATTGTAGGTATTTTGGTCCTTCCTACGGTAGATATTAATGTTTAAGCTAAGCAATTCCAGAAGGTAAACATTATGCTTTTCTTGTTGTACATGGAGTAGAGTTTATTTAATTTGAAGGTAAAGCAAATTTAAATCTAGTCTATTTGATAATGAACATTTATTCAACACAAAACTCAGAGGCCTTTTAAATAAAAATGTTCCTTTTTCTTTTGCCACCTGTAATATATCCAATTAGAGATCAAAGCTTTTGGGATTAAAAATGACTTTCAGAAAATATAGTTACAAAATAAAGCTAATACAGATGTAAATTAAAGTAATATTAAACACTCTTTAGTGCTTACTGCATGCAGACACTGACTGCTCTTAGGGCTTTGCATATATTTATTCATCTAATATTTAGAATACCCCATTGTAACAAATAAAGAAATGAAGAGATAACTTGCTCAAGGTCGTACAACTAGTAAGTAGCAGAACCATTTTTCAGTATTGCAGATCCAGACAGTGGGACACCAAAACTAAATCTCTGTTTTGAGGGTTTTTTGTTTGTTTGTTTTTGTTTTTTAGTTTTTTATAGTGCTGGGGATTAAACCCAGAGGGGCTCTACCACTGACCTAGATCCTCAGTCTGCCCCCTTCCCTTTTTGAGATGGGTCTCACTAAGTTGCTGATGCTGGCCTCAGATTTACAGTCCTCCTGCCTTAGCCTTCCAAATTGTTGGCATTATAGGCTTGTACCACCACTTCCAGCACCATGGCTGTTATGTTGGATATAGTTGACAGAACTTGGCCAAGAGGCTGCAGAAGTACTAAACATACAGCACTTACATAGATAATTGGTGAAAAGAAGGTTTTGCTTGGATGTGCTCATTGTCCTTTCATCATCATCTTTGCTGGCTGTTTAATGCCAGGCTATCAAATATTAGTATGAGTTGATTATTTTGTTTTATTTTATTTTTTAGTTGTAGTTGGACACAATACCTTTATTTTATTAATTTTTATGTGGTGCTGAGGATCGGACCCAGGGCCCCAAACATGCTAGGTGAGCACTCTATTGCTGAGCTATAACCCCAGCCCTGAGTTGATTATTTTTGAAAGATGTGAAGGTATAGTATAATAGAAAGAGTATCAGTTGTTATTCTGCACTGATTGAATATTTTGGAAAGAGCATTATATGGGAGGGTTCAGCACATTTCCTCCTCAGATAAAAGCACAAAGGAGGCAGAAGTTTAGTGCATTCTCTAAAGAAGCAAGAATCCTCTAAAATTCCATCCAGGTTTCCATCTCAACAGTAGACTCAGAAAGTTCCATTAAGTTTGATTACTTCTTTTGAAAGTTCTATAAGTTTGATTACTTAATCTTTGTAACACTGTTATCATTTCTTCCTTTGGTATTTCTCCTTTAATTTCCCTAAAGTTAATAGCAAAATTCTTATCAATAGAGAACTCCTGTATTTATTTTTTATTTTTTGTTTTTTGAGGACAGCAAGATAGGGGTAGCTGGAGAGATAGCAGCCCATTCTAAATCTTGTGCGAGTTGACAAAATACCAACCAGTAGTGTACAGGATGTCTGCAGCCTGGGTCCAGTTCAGAGAGAAACATGATAAAATCCTCTGATGCAGAGCTGGGGTTGTTGCTCAGTGGTAGCGCACTTGCTTCGCATGTGTGAGGTATTGGATTTGATCCTTAGCACCACATAAAAATAATTGAATAAAGATATTGTATCCATCTACAACTAAAAAAAATATGAAAAAAAATCCTCTGATGCAAAAATCAAGGTTAAGCAGTAGGAAAGTCCTCATGGAATTTTCTGGCAATTGCTTATTTTCTTCTACCAGAACTAATATTCCAACTAGAAGGAATGTTTCAGTAACCTTTTTTGTCTTTACCACAGAGATGGCCACCACCTAGATTTCTAATGTTCTAGTTCTTTCTATTCCTTTTTGCTGTTTCACAAATTCCACAAAATTACTGAAATGGTGGAGATGAATTTTCAGGGTGCTCTGTCAGAAGTATTTTTTTTTCTCTCTAAGGAGAAAGTTGCCAGTGAATTGCCTTGGAACTCAGAAAAATTACCCTCTCTCTTCCAAGGTCAAGGGAGAACTTGCAGTGTGATCCCTGAGGAGTCTTCCCTAAGTGGCTCCCCAGTACTGAAATCATTAAGACAAATTTCTCATGGAAGGGCAGATTCTGGGGGAAGGGCCCTCTGTTGTTTTCAGAGAAAAGCGGCACTCCCTTGGAGAGAAATTTTTAGAGTAGTGGATAATTGGATTGGTCGGTTTGTAGGCTGAACAGAAGTCAATACAAATGGTGAGACTGAAGACAGGAGGAGAGAATTAACAATAGGCAAGGTCAAGGTCTTACATTAGCAGCCAGGAAAAAGAAATTAAAGACATAGTTGGAGAATTAGCCTTTGAGTAGAAAAAGAAGAGTTCTTTCCTTTAAATTGAGGGAAGTGGGGAGATGGTAGTTAGAAATACTGGGAAACATTAAAGTGACTGGAAAGACTATATTTAAATGCGAATGTCATCTGGTACATAGCCAATCAGCGTAGACAAAGGCTGATGAGTGTAATATTAATCTTCAGATTAGCTACTACCTGCAAAATATAAGAAAATTGAAAGGCTGTGGCTAGACAATGTTATGAGACCAAAGAAGTTAATTTTCTTCCTGTTCTCGCTTCCCCTTTCCTGCTGTAAGTGCATGGTAAATTTCCATTATTAGGGAATACAAATTCTTTTCAAGTAGACATGGATGTGTATGAAAATTGACCATCTATTTGTCCACAGAAAACTTTAAAGTTTTCAAAGAATGAGTACCAGATAGAAAACATTCACTGACATCGATAATTTTAAGTCAGAAATCAATAACAAAAAGCTGCTTTTAAAGTACTATACATTTGGAAATCAATCCACAATTTAAAGAAGAAATCATAATAGAAATTAATGATATTAAAGATTGTACAAGTAAATACTGTAGGAGGCAGCAGGGATACTACACTAGAGTTGTAGAAGGATGCTTGACTGTCATTTCTGGGTAGTATAGAACACATTGGCAAACAACCTGCAGAGCAACATGCCCAAGTTTTACTGTGACTATTGTAAGACCCACCTCACCTATGACTCTCTGTCTGGAGAAAGACACCACAGTGGTAGGAAATCCAAAAAGAATGTGAAAGATTACTATTAGAAATGGGTGGAAGACCAGGCTCAGAATCTGATGGACAAACAGACAGTGACTGTATTTCATCAAGGAAAGATAGCTCCTCCTCCTGTTTGGCCTGTGACCCCACCTACCCCCAGTCTCCCAGGTCCTCCTCACCTTGATGATGTCATAACTTTTCCTGATGCCAATGATGGCTCCTCCTCCTCCTGGGATGATGCCAGTGGAGCCTGCTCCTGGAATGAGCCACCCATGGGAGGCCACATGCTAGTGATGCCAGGGCAGGATGAATCTTTGAGCCTAATCCACAATGATGCCCATTAGACAAGGAATGATTTGCGCAGACAAGAACAGAGAGGAGGTCTCTTTTTTAAAAATTTATTTTATTTTAAATTGACATATAGTAAATGTGTATACAATATACATATTTATAGGGTATGGTGCCATATTTCAATATGTGTGTACAATGTGTAATGAATGACCAGATTAGGGTAACTGGCCTAACTAGTGGAGAGGTTCTCCTCCTCCTCTTCCTCCTCTCCAGTGATGCTGGGAATCAAGGGAGGCTTCCTCAGATCAGTTTTATATTACTTGTTCTACTTCACCAGGAGATCTTAGTGCTGTGACTCTGGGCATTTTCTAATTGCATGAAAAGGAAAACTTGCGCCTTCTTCCTATCAAAAAAAACATAATTTTGGAACAGAGAAATAGAACCAAAAGTGTGTAGCTTTCATTTATATTGTGAAATGTGAAAATAAAACTGTCAACCTTTTAGTTAAATAAAAAAGATTCTTGATCACATCATGGAAATGCAAGTGAAAATCTCAGTGAAATACCATATTACTGTCCCAGAGTTTGGCAAAAACTTTATTTATTTATTTATTTATTTATTTATTTATTTATTTATTTATTGTTGGTCATTCAAAACATTACATCTTTCTTGATATATCATATTTCACAATTTGATTCAAAAGGGTTATGAACTTCCATTTTTACCCCGTATATAGATTGCTGAATCACATCAGTTACATCAGTTACATTTCCATTGATTTACACATTGCCATTCTAGTGTCTGATGAATTCTGCTCTCTATCCTATCCTCTACTATCCCCCCTCCCCTCCCCTCCCCTCCCCTCTTCTCTCTCGACCACCTCTACTGTAAAACATTTATTCCACTTGTAATATTCTTCCCTTACCCCTCACTTCCTCTTGTATGTAATTTTGTATAACCCTGAGGATCACCTTCCCTTTCCCTACAATTTCCCTCTCTCTCCCTTTCCCTCCCACCTCTCATCCCTATTTAATGTTAATCTTCTTCTCCTGCTCTTTGTCTCAACTCTGTCCTTAGTTACTCCCCTTATATCAAAGAAGTCATTTGGCATTTGTTTTTTAAGGATTGGCTAGCTTCACATAATCTGCTCTAATGCCATCCATTTCCCTCCAAATTCTATGATTTTGTCGTTTCTTAATGCAGAGTAATACTCCATTGTGTATAAATGCCACATTTTTTTATCCATTCATCTATTGAAGGGCATCTAGATTGGTTCCACAATCTTGCTATCGTGAATTGTGCTGCTATGAACATCGATATAGCAGTGTCCCTGTAGCATGCTCTTATTAGGTCTTTAGGGAATAGACCGAGAAGGGGAATAGCTGGGTCAATTGGTGGTTCCATTCCCAGCTTTCCAAGAAATCTCCATACTGCTTTCCAAATTGGCTGCACCAATTTGCAGTCCCACCAACAATGAACAAGTGTACCCTTTTCCCCGCATCCTCTCCAGCACTTGTTGTTGTTGGACTTCATGATGGCTGCCAATCTTACTGGAGTGAGATGGTATCTTAGGGTAGTTTTGATTTGCATTTCTCTGACTGCTAGCGATGGTGAACATTTTTTCATGTACTTATTGATTGATTGTATGTCCTCCTCTGAGAAGTGTCTGTTCAGGTCCTTGGCCCATTTGTTGATTGGGTTATTTGTTATCTTATTGTCTAATTTTTTGAGTTCTTTGTATACTCTGGTTATTAGGGCTCTATCTGAAGTGTGTGGAGTAAAGATTTGTTCCCAGGATGTAGGCTCCCTGTTTATCTCTCTTATTGTTTCTTTTGCTGAGAAAAAACTTTTTAGTTTGAGTAAGTCCCATTTGTTGATTCTAGTTGTTAACTCTTGCGCTATGGGTGTCCTATTGAGGAATTTGGAGCCCGACCCCACAGTATGTAGATCATAGCTAACTTTTTCTTCTATCAGACGCTGTGTCTCTGATTTAATATCAAGCTCCTTGATCCATTTTGAGTTAACTTTTGTGCATGGTGAGAGAAAGGGATTCAGTTTCATTTTGATGCAAATGGATTTCCAGTTTTCCCAGCACCATTTGTTGAAGATGCTATCCTTCCTCCATTGCATGCTTTTAGCCCCTTTATCAAATATAAGATAGTTGTAGTTTTGTGGATTGGTTACTGTGTCCTCTATTCTGTACCATTGGTCCACCCACCTGCTCTGGTACCAGTACCACGCTGTTTTTGTTACTATTGCTCTGTAGTATAATTTGAAGTCTGGTATCGCTATACCGCCTGTTTCGCTCTTCCTGCTTAGCATTGTTTTTGCTATTCTGGGTCTTTTATTATTCCATATGAATTTCATGATTGTTTTATCTATTTCTACAAGAAATGCTGTTGGGATTTTGATTGGCATTGCATTGAACTTATAAAGAACTTTTGGTAATATCGCCATTTTAATGATGATGTTCTGCCTATCCATGAACAGGGTATATTTTTCCATCTTCTAAGGTCTTCTTCTATATCTTTCTTTAGGGTTCTGTAATTTTCATTGTATAAATCTTTCACCTCTTTTGTTAGGTTGATTCCCAAGTATTTTATTTTTTTGGGGGATATTGTGAATGGAGTAGTTTCAGAGGATCTGTCGCTGATATACAGGAATGCATTTGATTTATGCGTGTTGATCTTATATCCTGCCACTTTGCTGAATTCATTTATTAGCTCTAATAGTTTCTTTGTAGATCCTTTGGGTCTGCTAGGTATAGAATCATGTCATCTGCAAATAGTGATAATTTAAGTTCTTCTTTTCCTATTTTTATGCCTTTAATTTCTTTCGTCTAATTGCTCTGGCCAGTGTTTCGAGAACTATGTTGAACAGAAGTGGTGAGAGAGGGCATCCCTGTCTTGTTCCAGATCTTAGAGGGAATGCCTTCAATTTTTCTCCATTCAGAATGATGCTGGCCTGTGGCTTATCATAGATTGCTTTTACAATGTTGAGGTATGATCCTGTTATCCCTAATTTTTCTAGAGTTTTGAACATAAAGGGATGCTGTACTTTGTCGAATGCTTTTTCTGCATCTATCGAGATGATCATATGGTTCTTATTTTTAAGTCTATTGATGTGGTCTACCCGCCTGTAGAGCCAGGTAGCTGCGGCCGCGTGGTTAAGAGCCAGGCGGGTGGGCCTCCCGGGAGAGCCGCTTGCAGGAGCGGCTGATGGCTGCAGGACTGTACCTCTGTGCCCGCGTGGCCAGCCAAGATCCACTTCTCTGGGACAAACTATCACTTCCAATAAACCTACCAGTTCTCGGCTGCTCTCCTCTTAAGGGAATTTTTCTAGAAGTTCCTCCATAGGTAGGCTGCGGCTGTTCCAATGGGTCCTTCTGATCCCGTTAAAGTGGAGACATTGGAATCGCTGCTTCTTCGCCGGCCGCCATGTTGGATTCCCCTTGACAAAAACTTTAAATCTGAAGTGTTGGCAAGAAAACAGAAGACTGGAATTCTCATGTACTGTTGGTAGAAATGTAAGTTAGTGTACCATTTTGGAGCACAAGTTGATATTAGTCAGCATACTTGAAGATGTACATATTCTACAATCCAAATGTCCTCTGCTTCAAGTATAACCTTTGGACTCCTGTATATGTGCATCAAGATGTATATACAAAAATATTGGGCTGGGGTTGTGGCTCAGAGGTAAAGTACTCGGCTGGCATGCATGAGGTGCTAGGTTTGATCCTCAGCACCACATAAAGTAAAATAAGACACTGTCTGTGTCCACCTATAATTAAAAATTAAATATTTTTTAAAAAGATGTATATACAAGAATGTTTATAGGAGTATTATTAGGAATAGACTAAAAATTGCAAACAATTCAAATGTGCATAATGAGAAGAATGTCTGAAGAAAGGATGGTCACTACTACATGAATATATACCAAAACAATTTTGAACTGAGAGGGCAGGTCACAAAGACATAGTATACTTCATAAAATTTCAAAATGATAAAAAGCTATACACTTAATTTATTGATTTCAAGATAATGGGGAATCTAACATGTAGAAAAGTGATTAGTCTGGTGTGGAGAGAAAGAAGGAAGACAGGAATTTTGAAGAGATCACAAATAGGGAAGGAGGGAAAATAGAATAACAGGTAAAAATAGTGTTAATTACAACTGTAACAAGCAGAAGAAGAGTGGAAGATGAAGATAGGAACAAAGAACAAAGGAAACAAATAGAAAACAGTAACAAATATGGTAGAAATTAATCCAAAATTATCAATGACTGCTTTTGAGTATCAGTGATCTAAATTCACCCATTAAAAGACAGATCTAGACCAGGTAGAGGTTCACAACAGAGAGTTTAAAACACAGAGGCAACTCAGGCTTGAGTTCTGGGGCTTTTATGGGGGAGGCTCAGGGGGTGGGTCCTCAGGTGGGTGATTAAGGGTGGGGTTGATGCACCCCTGAGTGGGAAAGAACGCAGTGGTTAAAGGTGGGGCTGTATGAGGGCGCTGTAATATGCCCTTGGGCAGGAAAATGGTGGCTGTGACTTAGGATGGCCACCCAGAGGCTAAGCAAGCACCTTACACCTTAAAATAGTTGTCACTTCTTACTGATTTCCTTATCAACTAATTGTAGGGTCCTTGCTTAGCATCAGGACGGCCACCTTAAATGATAGCCAGCATCTTAAGAAAAAGTTTTGCTTTTCTGTCTAACGGCCTTTCTGAGAAAGGCTTGCCACTCCCTCATAAAAAAAAAAAAAAGACAGATCTAAATTCACCTGTTAAAAGAGTGAATCAAAACTAATTTCCAGGTATATATTGTCTGCAAGAAACCCAATTATAGGGGCTGGGGATGTGGCTCAAGCAGTAGCACGCTCGCCTGGCATGCATGCGGGGCCCTGGTTCGATCCTCAGCACCACAAAGATGTGTCCGCCGAAAACTAAAAAATAAATATTAAACAATTCTCTCTCTCTCTCTCTCTTTCTCTCTCTCTCTCTCTCTCTCTCTCTCTCTCTCTCTCTCTCTCTCTCCCCTCTTTAAAAAAAAAGAAACCCAATTATAAATATGAAGACACAGATTGAAAATACATGGATAGAGAAAGATACACCATGCTATTATTAAAAGAAAGCAAGAATAACTAAATTAATTTCAGATGGAAGAGACTTCAAAGCAAGGAAAATTATCAGAGAAATAAAGAGGAGCAGAATATAATGACAAAGATGTCATTTATCCAAGACATACAAATGTCTTGCATACAAATGTCTTACATACAAATCCGTAATGTGTATACACCTAAAAACAGAGCATTAAAATGTGAGCAAAAAATGGGGGAAAAATAGGTTTCCCAAGGGCTGGTACTCATTTCCAAAGTCGTGTTCTATGACTTAAGCTGGGTGGTAGCCAAGGAAATATCCTATTTTATTATACAAAATGCACATGTAATTACTGTATGCCATTTGTATGTGCTACAGTCTGAATGTTGGCATCCCCCCAACAATTCATATGTTGAAACCTAATACCCACTGTGGGCAGAACATTCATGAATGGGTTTAGTGACCTTTTAAAAGAGGTTTGAGGAAAGGTAGTTTATTTTATCCCACTATCATGAGAGGACAAAAAAGTAACCATCTGTGAGGTATGAACCCTTACCAGACATTGAATATGATTTGTCCTTTATCTTGAAATTTTTAGCCTCCAGAACTCTGAGCAATACGTTTCTGTTGTTCATAAGTAACCCACCATAATTTGTTATAGCAGGCAGAACAGACTAAGACAGTCAGTATACTATATTTATATTATACACATATGTATCATATTTCTTAATATGTTCAACAAAAAGAATAGAAAAGATTACTCTGGCAGTTAGGTGAAAATGAGAGATTATAGTAGAGTCAGGGAGATAAGCAGATGCTGACACAATAATATAGATGGAAAAGGATAATAGTCACAAGATTTTTCAAATTGAATTTAAGACTTTGGAATTAACTAGATGGGTTAGGTCGAAGGAAAGGAAAACATTGAGGATCATTCAATTTTCTAGCTTGTAACATATTATACATATCTATATATTAATAGAAAATTTCTGGAAGGCTATTTAGAAATTAGCAACAATGTTGCCTTTGGTGGAGAACTGAATAGTCCTGTGTAGGAGAGAAAGGGATACACACTTTTTACAATCTCTTAAATTTTGAACCATATTCATGTATTATTCAAAATATGAAAAAAAAGAGTAGAGATTTGTATTAGCTTAGATATGACTGTTCTGACTTAATAAGGGAAAACGTTTTTAGTAGTATAGGATTGTAGTAATGGCTCCACCTAGTTTGGGATCCAATACTGAATTGGCTAAATAGCAAATCTTGTGCATGTATCTTAGGCTAGCAAGGAACAGAGGGTTGACTGCCCTCTGGCTGACTGCTAACTCTTGCTGAGAGAAAGTGAGGCTGCTGAGGTTGCCCCTTCTTAAGTACGATATAAGTAGGCAATCACTATGATTGACATGCTGGGTATAACAACACAAAGAAATGATAAAATATCTCTGGTTGATTTTTGTGGCTGCAGAAGTCTCATTTAAAAATTATATAGTGAGGTTCACCCTGCCAGTTCCTTACCTGCTCTTCCTGTATCTTTTCTTGATAGTATCCTCTGTGTAAAAGTCCTATACATATAAGCTGATCCTTAGTAAGCAGCAAAGTAATAAAGCCTTCAATATTAACCCTCCAAGGGAGAGGAGGCGTTTATTAGAAATTCTCAAAATCAAAAAGGTCTCAAAAATTAGAATAGAAAAAAAGGGGGGGGGAGAATGTTATTGTAAACTTCCTAATTCTTATGTCTTTTTTTAAATTATACTCTTTGACTAGTCCTTGTGTTTTTTTTCAATTATAGTCTTTGACTATTTCTAAGCTGATCCTGCCTTTTTAAAAAAATCTGTCTATCTATCTATCTATCTATCTATCTATCTATCTATCTATCTATTTATACTGGGGATTAAACCCAGGGGTGCTTAATTACTGAGCCAAATCCCCAGTCCTTTTTTTTTTTTTTTTTTGGAGATAAGTTCTCACCAAGTTGCTTAGGACCTTGCTAAGTTGCTGAGTCTGAACCCAAATTTGCGATCCTCCTGCCTCAGCCTCCAGAGTCACTGGGAATACAATTACACATCACCACGCCTGGCTTGATCACTGTTTTGTTTAATTTTTATTCATATCTTGCTTCATTTCACAAAGTAATTGGGGTGATTTATAATAATCACAGCCCATAAAACAGTAAGCTACAAATAAGGAATTTGGCCTAGAGAAATAAAAATTAGAGTAGAAAGTCATGTCCAGGTGTAAAAGTAAAAAATGAACCACTATTTTTGTTTGTATTCTTAATAGCTGCTATTCTGACTGGAGTGAGATGAAATCTTAGAGTAGTTTTGATTTGTATTTCTCTAATAGCTAGAGATGTTGAACATTTTTTATATATTTGTTGATTAATTGTATATCTTCTTCTGAGAAGTGTCTATTCAGTTCCTTGGCCCATTTATTGAATTGGGTTATTTGGTTTTTGATGTTAAGATTTTTGGGTTCTTTATATATTCTAGAGATTAGTGCTCTATCTGACTTGCATGTGGTAAGAATTTGTTCCAAATTAGTAGGCTCTCTATTCATATCACTGATTGTTTCTTTCACTGAGAAGAAGATTTAAATCCATCCCATTTATTGATTCTTGATATTAATTCTTGTGGTGGAGAATCCTTGGAAAACTGGGAATGGAACCACCATTTGACCCAGCTATCCCACTCCTAGTCTGTATTCAAAGGACTTAAAAATAGCATCCTACAGGGACACAGCCACATCAGTGTTTATAGCAGCACAATTCACAATAGCTAAACTGTGGAACCAACCTAGATGCCCTTCAGTAGATGAATGGATAAAGAAAATGTGGTATATATACACAATGGAATATTATTCAGCATTAAAAGAGAATAAAATCATGGCATTTGCAGGTAAATGGATGGAGCTGGAGAATATAATGCTAAGTAAAATTAGCCAATCCCCCCAAAACAAATGCTGAATGATTTCTCTGATTTAAGGATGCTGATCCATAATATGATTAAATTAACTCTAGATAGGGCAAAGGGGAAAAGGGAAGGGAAGTAAAGAGAAGGGGCATAGAGTAGGAAAGATGATGGAATGCAATGGTCATCATTACCCTAAGTACATGTATGAAGACACAAAGGACGTGACTCTACTTTGTGTACAACCAGAGATATGCAAAATTGTGCTCTATATGTGTAATATGAATTGTAATGCATCTTGTTGTCATAAAACAAATTTTAAAAATTTTAAAAAATGAACCACTAGAATTGAATTTCACGTTTGGTCTAGGATTCCTGGTGAAAGTGAAAAGGGAAGCTGTGGGAACCAGTGCAGGGAGAAATGCACACATGGCATAAGTCAAGGGTGTCTGAGTGGCAGGCCACTCCCTGTGTGCTAGGCGTGTGAGCTGCAAACCGCTTACCCAGTACACACAGCCCTGGGTGTGAGGCCATGTGTTGCAGTCCCTAAACTTGCTCCACCGGCCTGCTCCTCGACTGGTTGCTGCAAGAACAGTTTGCTAGAAATTGCACTGGTAGCTGCCTGTAATCTGCTTAGCTACTATCTGAGTATATATACATGGTAACTGCGCAATAAAATCAGACCTGCTACCTGCTTGGTCTCTGGAGGTCTTGATTTGTGACTCTGCAGCCACACTCTTCTCTACCCTGTTCCGTGGACCCCCTTCATTGGATGAGAGAGAGCCCACGCAGGAAGCATATATTCCTAGTTATTCTCTTTGACTCTTTCTTCCCCTAAAAAGCCTTCTTTTTTCTTAGGGAAAGTATATGACTTTTTCTAATACCTGGCCATAGAAGAAATGTCTCTCATATGGCTATAAGCTTTTATTATCACCATGACTCCACTCACTTTTGCAAAATAAATGGCACAAAGTTAAAAAAAAAGAAAATAATTTGTAATTGAATCAAAATTGAGTAAATGATTAATTTGTACACTGGGTATAAAGGAAACAGTGAATGTAACTGACATGACTTAGATTGCTGTGTATTTGTTTACCAACTTATATCTCAGGAGCAAATAACTAGGGATTTAAGAATCCTCATTTGTGTGCTTTGGAAATATCATGCAATCACCTGGTACAGTTGCATCATTTTTTTGGTTCATATGGAAATAGTAGAAGTGATGTTAACTTGATAATTCTGTTTGCCAAGCTTCCGAACTTGTGTGATATTTTGTAGTATATTTAAGTTGTTCTCTACATAAGTAAATACCTTCATTGAATGGGCCATTGCTAAAATAATAGTAATTTCTAAGAAAAAGTTTTGTCAGCATGTTTATCATTGACCCAGAGAAAAAGGGAGTATATTTATTAAAAGTAATAATGGACATAAAACTGAAAGGGTTAACTCAAAACAACAGATGACAGAATCTGGCTCTCATTCCCTCTTGACCATATTGTAAGTTGGCAGAAACAGCCAGAATTATATCTGCCTGCCTGTGGGATTTTTCCAGATCATTTCCTATTCTAAACCTCTGGTCCTTGCCCCACTCCACCCAGGTCCTTGTTCTGTTTCCTGGAGATGATCTGTGTGCAGCCTCGGGCTGAATGTCCTGAAGATCTGTGGAAAGGTGCTCTGCCTTCCCTTCTTATTGCAAACTTGATTCAGCTGGGCCAACTTGACATGTTTCCTCATGGTGTGTGAATGGGTTATGATCAGTCTTTATCTCCTTTGTGTTTAGATTGGAGTCAAAGAAAGAGAAAACCTAGGTGGGTGAGTTGATGCAAGCCTGTAATCCCAGCAACATGGGAGGCTGAGGCAAAAGAAATGCAAGTTGGAGGCCAGCCTCAGTAAGTTAAGACCCTGTCTCAAAATAGAGAAATAAAAAGAACTGGGGATGTAGCTTAATGGTTGAGAGCCTGTGAGTTCAATCCCCAGTACTGTGAAACAATGAAGAGGAAGCCTAAATGTTGCTCACAATTGTTTAACAAAATAAAAATGTTCCAAAGTGTATTCATTCATTCATTCATTCATTGTGTGCCTGGCACTGAGAATATGGAGGGAAACAGGAAAGATTATCTTGACAGACTTTAATTAAGAACAAGGGAAGAAGTAATTTTAAGGCAGATTTTTTTGAGTGTGTAATTTATTATCATTTATATAGGACAATTAGGCAAGAATGATATAACAAAGATGATAAATCTTTAATAGCAGCTATTGGATCTCCACAATGGTTCTCAAACTGGGGTGATTTTGCCACTCCTTCCCCCTGCCATCAGACCTTGGTGTTGATTGTCTACCTTGGCGTTGTCTAAGGAAATTTATAGATGTCACATCTATGAAAGTGCTACAAGATGTTTAGATGTCAGGGATGCTGCTGAATGTCCTAGAGTGTACAGAAGAATCCCCCATAATGGAGAATTATTGAGTCCAAGATGTCAGTAGAATCAAAGTTGAGAATCTCTGGCTAGAGTGTGTGTCAATCCAAATGCTTCTGAGAGAGCATCTATCAGAAAGGTTTCCTTTAGTACTTATTATTATTGCTAATAAAAGTATCCTGGCATTCACTGAGCCCTTACTATGTGGCAGACATTATGGTAACATTTTCAGTTGAATATCTCATTATTATTATTAGTTCTAATTTAGAGACGAATTAACAGGTTTGGTGGGGTTAAGAAACTTGTTTAGGGGTTGGGGTTGTGACTCAGTGGTAAAGTGCTTGCCTAGCGTATATGAAGCCTGGGTTTAATTCTCAGCACTGCATACAAATAAATAAAATAAAGGTCCATTGACAAATTAAAAATATTTAAAAAAAAAGAAAGAAACTTGTCTAGCTGGGCGTGGCAGCGCACACCTGTAATCTCAACAGTTTGGGAGGTGGAGGCAGGAGGATTGTGAATTCAAAGCCAGCCTCAGCAACTTAACAAGATCTTGTCTTTATTTATTTACTTTTTGTTTTTTTTAGTTTTAATTAGTTATACATGACAATAGAATGCACTTATGCATTTACATCATACTTAGATGGATATAATTTCTCATTTTTCTGATTGTACATGTTGTAGAATCATTGGTCATGTAGTCACATACATACACAGTAATAATGTCTGTTTCATTCTACTATCTTTCCTATCCCCACAACACACTCTCTCCCTCCCATCACTTTCCTCTACCTAATGAGATCCTGTCTTTAAATAAAATATTAAAAAAGGGTTGGAGCTGGTTAAATGCCCCTGGGTTCAATCTCTGGTACAAAAAAAAGAAGAAGAAGGAGAAGGAGAAGGAGAAGAATAAGGGAAGAAGGAGAAGGAGAAATGTTCAAAGTCTGGGGATGTAGTTCAGGGCCAGAGCACTTGCCTAGCATGTGTCAGGCCCTAGGTTCAACCCCTAGTACTGCAAAACAACAACAACAAAAGTTGTGCCCAAGATCTCATTGCCGATAAGTGGCAGAGCAGGGGTTCCTGTTGAACCCAGGAATTCTGACTCCTCTCTCCTTACCGCCACAACCAGCATCCCTAGCTCAGATGTCAGGCCCTCCTTTTAGCTGTTCATTAGCTCATAAGAAATTGCTTATGATTTGTTGTGGGTCACAGGCTTCTGTTGGAAACCTGAAGGAAAAGACAGGTTGACATAATGGTGCACAATTCAACCCAAATTTGGGAAAACAGCATTTTACATTTTGAAAATATCAACATCTAGTTTATGTGATTAATTAATGGTTCTGTCACATAATTGTGCAGCTGGCATGTTAATCTGACCCAATTAAACAGAATCAACCAAAACTGATAGTCATATCTAATTCAGCTATGGCTGTGTTGACACAAAGGGAACCCCACACAATACTATAAATAGCAGAAGAAAGCTAATAGGCTTAATGCAGTCAGCTTTCATTATTTTACATGTTATTAATTTGGTTTTACTTTCATTATTTTATACTTCTGCTTTACTAAGAGCTTCTGGGCAGTTTCTGATCAAAAAAAATTAAGGATGTGATGGCACTTTTCATTAAATTTTGCTTTTTTCTGAAAGCTGCCGTCCAGTGTCATCCATATCTTTACTTGCATTACTGTGCTTGAGACTCCCAGACTGTAACTTGATCCAGTTCTTTAACCCCATATTCTAACTGATAGAAGGTAATCGAACACCACGTCTGCCCATGTGATAGGGCAGAATTCTTCTGTCTTCTCACCTGAGTACAACAGGCCTGTGCCACCCAGAAGAATGCACCGATAACTCAGAATATGTGGGGTCCTTACAGCCCAGGAGGATATCCTTACAAAGAAGAGGAAGTATGGGCCCCACAAATCACAGGTCAGTGTGAAGTGAGTGATCCCTGTACGTTTCTGAAATAACTTGTTCATCTATATGTATATTATCTCCACGATGGGCTGTTTCTTTCTCTCTCTCTTTCCTTCTTTCTTTTTTGTTTTAGGTCTTGAGGTATGTGTGGATTTTGGCATTTTAAATGTGCCCCAAGACATTTTATTTCATTTACTTATTTTTGGTACTGGGGATTGGTACTGAGCTTTTAAAATTTCCTATATTGAGACAGGGTCTCACTAAGTTGCCAGGCTGGTCTCAGACTTTCGATCTTCTTCATCCTCCTGAGTAGCTGGGGTTACAGGTATGAGCCATTGCACTTGGCCCCAAAGCATTTTTTGAAAGAATAATTTATCTAAAATTCATATCTGTTTGGCTGACAGTGAGTGAAGATACCTTTATATACTGGGCCAGTAATAGTTTTAGGAACAGTTGGTTAAATTCAAGGATGTTGATTATTTTTTTTTAACTATTATCACCTGAAATGGGGGGGGCTAGCTGGTAAAGATATTTTTGTGGGTAAGCATTCTTTTTTCTCGCATATTATTGAAATTAGTATATTACTTATTTCTCATATGATTCAGTAAGTTTCACAGACACTATTTCCTTCATGATGTCTCTGAATCTTGGAGTGGAATATGGCTGTCTCTGTGTGTGTGTTTCATCTTTTAAAAGTCACAGAGAGGTTAAATATCTCAAAAATTCAAGGTCAGTCAGTAGTTTAGTAGTGTAGCTTTATATTTTAGAATCTTCAGAAAGTCTTGTAGGGGGTCTTCTGTTATTCAATCTGCTTCCAGAAATGTCCTTTCATATTGCCTGCAAACCTTCTTGATAATTGAGGGACTTATAGTCAAACTGAATAAAAACATAGTGATAATAATAGCAGGGGTCATTTATTGATTGCAATGTGCCAGGTATAGAACTGACTGCATTAAATGCACTTTCACTTCATCTGCATAGCCGCTTTGTTATTTTTCCCATTTTACAGAGGAGACAAATGTATTTTCCATAAAGTTACACAGGTTGTTACATAAAGTTACATAAAGTTTTAGGTCTTGAGGTATGTGTGGGTTTTGGCATTTTAAATGTGCCCCAAGACATTTTATTTCATTTACTTATTTTTGGTACTGGGAACTGGTACCAAACTACATATACAGCCTTTTTTATTTTCTATATTAAGACAGTGTCTCTCTAAGTTGCCAGGGTGGTCTCAAACTTCTTATCTTCTTCATCCTCCTGAGTAGCTGGGATTACAGGATGAGACATACAGCTGATAAGAAATCAGCTAAACTGGGTTTGAATACAGCCAAACTGGTACTCAGGTACATGTGATCAACTGCTCTCTCTCTTTGGTCTCAGGGTTCAGGTGAAAAGCTATGTTTCCTAGAGGCAGTGGAATAAGAAGAAGAGTGGAGGCCAGAGAGTAAGATCTCTTCCAGGAGTCTGGTTGTTTATCAATTTGTTTCTAATTGTTCTTAGTGACATCCTGGTTTTGTATTTCACAACAATTCTAAAAGTGGAAAATCAATGTCACTTTCCACCTATATAATAGAATATGTAGTTCGAATTTTTTTAAATTTATTTTTTAGTTGTAATTGGACACAATACCTTTATTTTATTCATTCATTTTTATGTGGTGCTGAGGATCGAACCCAGGGTTTTGCATGTACAAGTCGAGCGTTCTACAGATGAGCCACAACCCCAGTCCATGTAGTTTGATTTTTAAGGACACACAGCTGAAAACATTTTCCTAGTGTTGTAGCTCTTAGGCTTATTTCAGATAAAATTTCCTACCCTGCCCTTTTCCCATTAAGATGCAAATAGAGGCTTAATTAAACTAGTTCCTAATAATTTATTAGAGAGTTAATATGTCAAGTTATAATTTTTATCTGAAATTCTTTCTTTCTTTCTTTCTTTCCTCCCTCCCTCCCTCTTTCTTTCTTTCTTTATTTCTTTCTTTCTTTCTTTCTTTCTTTCTTTCTTTCTTTCTTTCTTTCTTTCTTTCTCTCTTTCTTTTCTTTCTTTCTTTCTTTCTTTCTTTCACCTGGGATTGACTCCAGGGGTGCTTTACCACAGATCTACATCCCCAGTCCTTTTCATTTTTAAAAATATTTTTAGTTGTAGATGGACACAATACCTTTATTTTACTTATTCATTGTTATGTGAAGCTGAGGATCGAATCTTGCTCTACAACAGAGCCACAGACCCAGCCTCCTTTTTATTTTTTTAAGACAGGGTCTTACTAAGTTGCTTAGGGCCTCCCGAAATTGCTGAAACTGAACTTGAACGTTCAATCCTTCTATCTCAGCTTCCCAAGTGGCTGAGATTATAAGTATGCACCACGAGACTTGGATTTCTTTAGAAGGGTATTTTATATTATTTAAGGGCATTTTATATTATTTAAGCTTTACAGTTCATTCAGACCATAAACCTATAGGGAAAGATAGAAAATGTCACCTTCTTTTGATTCAGCTGTTATAGCTGTAAAATTTTTACCTAATTCATCTTCAAAAGAAGGTTGTAGAGATGGTAACTAGATTCTTTGTGGAAATGTATAGTTATTTAGCATTCAATTGTCTTGACCATCTGCAAGGTTGGGTATTTTATATTATATTATGTCATTTTAGCATCTCTACCCAGTATGTAAAAGTAGTAATATCTCCATTTTGCAGATGATAGAATTGAAGTTTGGAAACTAGCTTAAATTACAGTTAGTTACAGAACCTAGACTCAAACAGGTCTGACTGGAAAGTCAGTATTTTAAATTTTGCCCCCAATAATGTCTGACCTTTGGACAAATCAGGGGAAAATGTCTCTCTCTCTCTCTCTCTCTCTCTCTCTCTCTCTCTCTATATATATATATATATATATATATATATATATATATATATTCTTTGTTTTTCCTCTGCCACAAATCTGAGTGCTCCATTTTTCAACCCCAACAGACTAATAGCTTTATAAAACACTTTTAGACCTATTTACTACAGATAGAAGATCAGAAATGGAGGCATAGATTTGTATTGCAACCCTGCAAATGCCTCAGGCTGGTGTGGGAAATGCTGTTAAGTTCCTTGTTTTAAATACCTTTCTTGCATCCTTTGCTCCAACCATGCTGGGTTGCTCATTCTCCAGATATGTCTCACTTTTTCACTTAAAAAATGTGTCAAGGGCTGGGATTATGGCTCAGAGGTAGAGCGCTCACCTAGCATGTGTGAGGCACTGGGTTCGATCCTCAGCACCACATAAAAATAAAATAAAGGTATTGTGTCCACCTACAATTAAAAAATAAAATGTTTAATAAAAATGCGTTGAGGATTTCATATGTGCAAGGTGGTGTATTTTGGGAAAATTTTAAAGAATAAGCATTGCACAGCTGGTAGGGATGGCAGTCATGAGCTGAGATGCTCTTATAGATTGCAGTACAATGAACACCAAAAGGGAGAAATACATAAAATTCTGGGTAAACACAGAAGAGGGAAATTTGGGGGAAACACAGAAGAGGAAGGACCAAATGTGAAAAAAGTAGCACATGAGCTGGGCACAGTGACGCACGCCTGTAATCCCAGAGTCTCAGGAGGCTGAGGCAAGAGGATCTCGAGTTCAAAGCCAGCCTCAGCAAAAGTGAGGCCCTAAGCAACTCAGTGAGATCCTGTCTCTAAATAAAATACAAAATAGGGCTGGGAGTGTGGCTTAGTGGTTGACTGCCCTGAGTTCAATCCCCAGTACCAAAAAAAAAAAAAAAAAAAAAAAAGTAGCACATGAACTACTTGACTAAGAGGATTTTGGCATGAGAGATGGTGGAAAGGGCATTTCAGACTTCCCAGAGCCGTGGCATAGTGGAAGATGTTGAGCTGTAAAGGTCAGGATGTGTCCAGGGAAGAAAGAGCCACTTGGTGTAGAAAAGGGCAGGTATACAATTGAACATGGCTGGAGACAGGCTTACAAGATGATGGATAGGGAGGAGAAGGGCCTTGAGTTCCTGATAAGGAATGTGGTTATTGTTGTACAGGTGTGGATACCATTAAAATCCAGAGTTTACCAAAGCCTATATCTTCTCTAAGACCCTACAGGTTCTACCTAGCTGTACTGCTTCCCTGTGCTCATTTCCAACCTTCTCCCCTTCATTTTCTCTGCTCTGTCCACCCTGACATTCTCTGAATACTCCAAGAATGTTCATATCGCACTTGACATTTCCTCTAGTTGGAAAAACCTTTTCCTGCATTCCTTTCTGTTGGTATTTCAGGGCCTGGGAGCTTAACTCATCATTGCACAAAACCCCTACCTAGTCTCATATCTTCTCTCTTAGCAGAAACACTGACACTAATTTACAAAGAGAAGTAATAAGACAACTGTTCCATTTGTATCACTTGCCCATTTAATTCACAAACTTAATTACACTGTGCGCCTTACCTCTTCCTGTCATGGATTTGGGGTTGATAAATTACAGCCCATGGGCATGCCACACATTGTAAGTAAAATTTTACTGGGAAACAGCTATATTCATTTGTTGAAGTATTGACTATGGCTTCTTTTGAAATACAGTGGCAGAGATGAGTACTCGGAACACAGATTGTGTGGCTTGCAGAGCTGGAAATACTTATTATCTGGACCTTTATGACAAGGTTTACTATTTCCCGACTTAGAACCTGAGGTGATCCTTGTTTTTGATATTGTCCTTTTCATTTTTTCAGGTCATTGGACTTTCTTTCTGCCCTCAGCCTTGAACTTCATTGGCCACCTCTTCTTCAATCCACTAGTGTTTTTAAAGATACCAGCCTTCAAATAAAACATTCCCTTTTTCCTTCAACACTTTCACAACCTGCCTAACTTCTCATCTAAGTATTTTTTTTTAAAATTTTTTTGTGGTGGTGGTAATTGAACCCAGGCCTTGCTCATGCTATGTAAACATCTACCATTAAATTACATCCCCAGCCCTCATCTAAGGTTCTTAAAAGTTTGCTTTCCCAATCAATTGAATTCCTCGAATTCCTCATCTTCCAGTTACATCCCAAATCACTTCAGTCTTACTTTTGTCCTATTTGCTGCTAGTTAGTTGATGAAATCAATCAGCTCAATTAATTAAGCAACTTATTTAATTAACGAAAATATTTTTTGGGGGGGAACCACTAGATGCCACATTCTGTACTTGGCTTTGAGGACACAGCAGTGAACAAAGTCGGCAGAAATTCTTGCTGAGTAGAACTTACAACCTAGCAGGGGATACAGATAATAAAATAAATAAGTAAAATTCTAATATTTTAGAAAGTGGAAAGAGCTATAGAGAAACATCCATCAAGGAGATTGAGAAAGCGTGTGGCAGAGTGGGGTTCTGAGTTTAGAAGGATAGTAAAGGAAGTCCTCACTGAAGAGAGGACACTTGAGAAAAGACCTACTGGGAGAGAGCCCTGGACAGGGAGCATTCAGAGTAAGGACCCTGGGGTTTGGAGTGTCTGGAATGTTCAAGGAACTTTAAGGACCAATATGGCTGGAGTGAATAGGAATAAGGGGCGGAGTGATAGGAGGTGAGTTTGGAAGGGTCAAGAGGAACTGTTATTTAGAGCCTTATACACAGTTCTAAAGATTTTTACCTTTTATTCTGAATGATTTGAATACTATTAAGGGGTTTTGAGCTAAGAAAGGATGTGATCTGGCAGCATTCTAAAAGGATCCTTCTGACTGCTCTGAGGGAAGCCAGTTAGGAGATTGTGACAATTTTTCAGAGAAAGGTGACTTGAATGTGGTGGTACTTTTTGGAGAACTGTTTCATTTCTGAATACATTTTGAAGTTAGAGGTGACAAGATAGATGTAGTGTGTGACATAAAGAGTGGAGTCAAGAATAAATCCCAGGGCTGGGGTTTGTGGCACCGTCGAAGAGTGTTTGCCTAGTGTATGTGAGGCACGGGGTTTGATCCTCAGCACCACATAAAAATAAATAAATAAATAGATAAATAAAATAAAAGTTTTTTTTTTTTTTTAAAAAAAGAACGAATCTCATGCTTGGGGCTTAAACCACTGTAAAGATGGAATTATCAACTTAGATGAGGAAGATTGTACAAGAAGCAAGTTTTTTTTTTTAATATTTTTTAATTGTAGTTGGACACAATACCTTTATTTTATTAATTTATTTTTATGTGGTGGGTGCTGAGGATTGAACCCAGAGTCTCTCATGTACAAGGCAAGTGCTCTAGCACTAAGCCACAACCTCAGCCCAATAAACAAGTTTTAGGGAAATATCAGGGATTTAGGAGGACACACTAAGTTTGAGATGCCTTTTTAAAAAATTAGTTTTTTTAGTTGTTGATGGACCTTAATTTATTTATTTGTATGCAATGCAGAGAATTGATCCCTGTGCCTCACACATGCTAGGCAAGAGCTGTCCTACTAGGCCACAATCCCAGTCCTTGAAATGCCTTTAGACATTCAAGTGAAAATGTCTAGTGTCAAGTTGGATGTATAAAATATAAATCAGGAAATAAGTGGAAAGACAGATTTGGTGATGAATACTTGTAAGAAGCATATAAATCATAGTTATGACTAAGTGAGGTCATAAAACAAGTGGACGAGATAGAGAAGTATTTAGGCTCTGAGCTCTGGGGCATGCAAATACAGATAGATAGATAGATAGATAGATAGATAGATAGATAGATTAGATAGATAGAAAGATATATATATTTGGTACTGAAGATTTAATCCAGGGATGCTTTACCACTGAGCTACATCCCCAGCTCTTTTTTTTTTTTTTTTTGAGACAGGGTTTCACTAAGTTGCTTAGGGTCTTGCTAAATTGCTTAGGCTGGCCTTGAACTTGCTCTTGCCTCAGCCTCCCAAATTGTGAGATTATAAGAGTGTACCCCTGCACCTGCTTGAGGTATACCAATTTTATTTTTGTTTTTTTTATTGGTTGTTCAAAACATTACAAAGCTCTTGACATATCATATTTCATAGATTAGATTCAAGTGGGTTATGAACTCCCATTTTTTACCCCAAATACAGATTGCAGAATCACATCGGTTACACATCCACATTTTTACATAATGCCATATTAGTAACTGTTGAGGTACACCAATTTTGAACAGTTGAAAAAATGAGAAGGACCAGAGCACAAAAGCAGGAGTCAATGAAATAGAAGGGGAACCAGGAGACATAGTGTCATCGAGGCTAAGTGGGAAAAGTAATTAGGAGGAAGCAACCATGGAGTTAAATATCAAGTAAATTTACTATTGAATTTAGCATCTATGGGTCATGGTGACTTTGAAAAAAACTTTTTTGGTAGAATGTGCATACAGAAGCCTGATTGGGAACGTGTTCAAGAGAGAATGAGCTGAGGAGAACAGTTGATAGGAAAGACAAAAATGCCAAGGGGCTTTGCTATCCAAGACAGCAGAGACACAGTATTCCATTTAACAAATCCAAAGGCACTTCTCATTTCTGCCTTTATTTCTCTTTTATTTTTGTCACTGTACACCGTCCCTTCTCTTGATTTGTACAAGCTCCATCCATCAATATCTGATTTCTGTGCCTGAGGAGTTTTTTTAGTTTTCATTTTCATCTTGCATGCACCAAAGAAAAGTGCAGGAAATCGGGTAGAAAGAGAAGATGGGAGAGGAGGGGAGGGGAGGGGAGGGGTGATAGTAGAGGATAGGAAGGGCAGCAGAATACAACAGACACTAGTATGGCAGTATGTAAAAACATGGATGTGTAACCGATGTGATTCTGCAATCTGTATACGGAGTAAAAATGGGAGTTCATAATCCACTTGAATCAAATGTATGAAATATGATGTGTCAAGAGCTTTGTAATGTTTTGAGCAACTAATAATAATAAAAAACTAGTATCTAAAAAAAAGTGCAGGAAATTAGTATGGAAGCAGCCCACAACCAATGGCTGGTGGGAGTTGGTAAATAAATATCACAGCCCTGAACCCTTTGTTTGTGTGTGCTTGAGGTGGGGGGTGGGGATAGGTACACCTGAGGCTAGTGGTTTTGCACCATTACTCAGTGTACCCATGGGAAAAAGTTTCAGATGCCCAGTGATCAACAGGCTTGAAGACACATCCTATATTGACTATCTTCCTTTCTTACCCCATTTCCCCAGATAATGCTCCCTGTACCTCCCCAAAAGTTATTCCTTGAAACTTTGTTTCACGGTCTGAGACACTGCATATTTAGAACATAATCTAAAACTTAATAAAACTCTCATGATCCCATGTTACTCAATAAACACCATTTATAGTAAATGTTCTCAGGGCATAAATAAATGGAAAAATAAAGAAAACTTCCTTTTGCAAATAATCCCTTGACTTATTTTTCTACCTGTGATAATGAGAAATATATATTTGGTCTTTGTCCCAGGGTCCTGAAACAGAACTTCTAAAACCCTTGGAATTTCCTGGAAGATAGGTGTGATAGCAGCATCTTTTATTTTACCTAAGTGCCTTTAAACCATACCTGAGCTTATGCTACTAAGGGGATTCTTAGTGAGTCCCTATAAAGCTTCGGGATGGTGGCTGGTTGTCAGAAGAACCAACCATGTGAAATTTTTAGCCCTACCCCTGCACCTGTGGAGAGTAGAGAGGGGCTGGAGATTGAGATCAGTCACCAATGTCCGGTGAGCTATCAACCATGCCTATGCACTGGAACCTCCAGAAAAACCTCTGCACAATGGGGTTCTGACAGCTTCCCAGTTGATGAACACATGGAGTTACTGGGAGGCTAATGTGCCCAGAGAGAGCTTAGAAGCTTTGTGCTTTTCTTTATACCCTTCCCCAACCCCATTTAGCTGTTCCTGACTTGTGTCCTTTATAATAAATTGATAATGGTAAGTAATTTTTTTTTTCTGAGTCCCACGAGATTCTAGGAAATTACTGCATATTGGAGGAGGTTGTAAGAATCCCTGATTTATAGCTGGTTGGTTAGAAGTACAAGTGGCAACCTGGGACTTGCAACTGATATCTGAAATGGGACAATCATGTGGGACAGAGACCTGAATTTGTAGGATGTGATGTTTCAGGTAGATAGTGTCAGAACTGAATTGAATTGTAGGACACCCAGTTTGTGTTGGCAAGAATTGTATAACTTTTCAGTGTGGGAAACTCCTACACATTTGTGTCAGAAGTGTTGTGAATATAAACAGTAAAGAACCTACTATTTTTTTTACCCAATATGAGGGAATTGAACCAGAGGTATTTTACCACTGAACTAAATTACCAGTCTTTTTTTTTTTTTGTATTTTATTTTGGGCTAAGTTGCTGAAGGTTTTACTAAATTGCTGAGGGTCTCGCCAAGTTGCTGAGGCTGGCCTGGAACTTGTGTTTCTCCTGCCTCAGCCTCTCCAAGTGTCTGGGATTACAGGTGTGTCTCATTGCATCCAGCTCTACTATTCTTTCATGTTTGTTCCTGCATTTTGAAGGTGTTAGCACAGTATGAGCATTACTAGGTATGGGGATAAGAATAAAAGTTTGATTTCATGCTAGGTGTATTAATTTTGCATCTATGATTTCTGATCATGTAAAGTCTAAGAAAGTATTAATTGATCAGTAATGCTCTGATATCTTAAGTGAATTTCCTTTTAGAATATTTTATGAATATTAAGTATCCAACCTAGAATCTATAAAGTAGACAGATTATTTATGGTCAGAGTAGTAATGTAACTCCTCTTGAGATTCTGTGTTTTTTCCCCAATGCAACACATTCAATTACTGCTTAAATCTAAAACTTCTTTATAAGTATATAAACACTGGGCACCCCTGCCTGCCACCTTAATGTAGCTAAGCACATACTTCCCTTCTATCTACACCTATAGAACTAAAAATGTTATCTTCTAAAATTATCTGAGAGCCTGCCTACTAAAACTGTGGAGAATATTGAACCAGAAGTGGAGCCCTGAATGTTTTATCACCTCTCTGTCTCCATGTCTTCATTTTGGTGTCTTTTGAGGAAAAACAAAAACAAAAACAACAACAACAACAACAACAAAACCCTTGGGCTGGGGATGAAGCTCAGAGGTAGGGTGCTTGCTTACCTAGCATGCACATGCCCTGAGGACTGAAAAAAACAAAAACAAAAACAAAAAAACCGTCTGGAACATCTTCTCAGTCTCTTTCCAGAGTGCCTCTTTCTTGATTCTCACCTTAAAGTATTGATAGTCTCTATGGCTGATTGATTCTTTACATCTTTAAAAAAATATTTTATTTATTTATTTTTTAATATTTATTTATTTTTTTTTAGTTATTGGCGGACACAACATCTTTGTTGGTATGTGGTGCTGAGGATCGAACCCGGGCCGCACGCATGCCAGGCGAGTGCGCTACCGCTTGAGCCACATCCCCAGCCCTAAAAAAATATTTTAATCTCTTGTTCCATACACTCTTTCTTGAAGAAAAATGTTTCTTTTTTACATTTAGCAGTGCTGGGAATTGAACCCAGGGCCTCGTGCATGCAAGGCAAGCACTCTACCAAGTGAGCTATATCCCCAGCCCCTTGAAGAAAATTTTTATTTGAAAGATCTGCATATCATGTTGATTATATGCTGTACAGTACTTTACAAGTAAAACGGTTTCATCTGGCCGGGCATGGTGGCGCATGCCTGTAATACCAGTGGCTCGGGAGGCTGAGGCAGGAGGATCAAAAGTTCAAAGCCAGCCTCAGCAAAAACAAGGTGTTAAGCAACTCAGTGAGACCCAGTCTCTAAATAAAATACAAAATAGGGTTAGGAATGTAGCTCAGTGTTCTAGTGTCCCTGAGTTCAATCCGAAGTACCGCCTCCCCACCAAAATGGTTTCATCTTCATGATGGAATGAGGTAGGTAACTTACTATTTCAATTTTATGGGTTAGAAAATAGACACAGAAAGGCTAGTAATTTGCTCAAGTTCCAACCAGTAGTAAGTGTAGATGCAGATGTTCTATCTCCAGAAGCCATGTTATTTATCACCTCATGATTTTTTGCAATATAGACTGTGTCTATATTTTGAAGAATCTCAAACCTGTCAGTCAAGCCCAACCACCTTTCCTGATATTCCATCGATATAGTTAAGTGCTTACTTAAATGTATTTCCATCTCATTGTCCAGCAAATATTTTATATTAAAGAGAACACAAACTGAGCTCACTTGCCTCCTCCTACCCCTGGGAACATCCTGTACCTCTGTTTTAGAAAATGGAATCTCCTCATCCAGCCAGTGAAAGAGTCACAATTCTGGGAGTTATCTTTGGCTCCCCATTTTCTTCTCAACTTTTATGAACATTTGTTTTGTATATCCTGCCGATATCTTGCATGATTTTCCTAGTTATCATTTTGGCTTTTGCAGAATACTCAATTTATTAAGTAAAAGTCCTTATTATTAAAAGTACCTCTTAACTTTTATTAACATTTGTTTTACGTATCCTACAGATGTCTTGAATTTGGCCCTTTATGTCTATTGTCATTTACCTATGTCATTTCTTTCCTGAATTACTGCGTACAAGGAGTTCCAGTCTATGTATACATCAAGTCAATGTTTGTGATTCATACATGCTTGGGTATATCTGATGAACTTGTAGGGAGGGCTCCAAAGATCCACTTAGAAAAAGAAAAGTCAACGGAGAAGCCTGGAGAGAAGGAAAGTTCAAATTAAGGGAAAGAAGAAATGATGAGCTTGGCCAAGGAAGAAACCAAGGTTTCAAGTTTTTGAAGGAAATGTATTTGTTCAGCAATAGCATGATGTTTTTCACTTACATCTGTGACTTACCATCTGGTGATTATGCTATCATTGAAACTTTATATTGTTTTATTTATTTATTTTGTTCTAATTAGTTATACATGATAGTAGAATGCACTTGGACACATCATACATAAGTGGAATATAACTTCTCATTCTTCTGGTTGTACATGATGTAGAATCATATCGGTCAGGCTGGAGATGTGGCATGCGCAGGGCGCTGGGTTCGATCCTTAGCACCACATAAAAATAAAATAAAGATGTTGTCCCACTGAAAACTAAAAAATAAATATTAAAAAATTTCTCTTTCTCTCTCTAAAAATAAAGGGCAGAACACCTTGTTTCTTGGGATACCAGCTATGGCCCCTTTCTCCCTCCCAGAAGAAGTCTATGTTAGTCCTTTAAAAAAAAAAAAAAAAAAAGAATCACATCGGTCATGTAGTCATATATGCACATAGGGTAATAATGTCGAGATCATTCTTCTATCCTTCCTACCCCCAGACTCCTTTCCCCCCTTCACTCCCTTTTGCTTAATCCTGAGTAACTCTATTCTTCCCTAGCCCCACATCCCCTCCATTGTGAATTAGTATCTGCATATCAGAGAAAACATTTGGCCTTTGTTTTTTTGGGTTTGGCTTATTTCACTTAGCATGATATTCTTCAGCTCCATTCATTTACTGGCAAATGCCATAATTTCATTCTTCTTTAAGGCCCAGTAATATTACATTGTGTATATACACCACATTTTCTTTACCCATTTATCTGTTGAAGGGCATCTAAGTTGGTTTCATAGTTTAGCTATAGTGAATTGAGCTGCTATAAACATTGATGTGGCTGCATCACTATAGTATGCTGATTTTAAGTTTTTGGATATAAACTGAGGAGTGGGATAGCTGGGTTAAATGGTGGTTCCATTCCAAGTTTTATGAGGAATCTCCATACAGTTTTCCAGAGTTTGCAGTGCCACCAGCAATGTATGAGTGTACCTTTTTTCCTACATCCTCACCAACATTTATTGTTGCTCATGTTCTTGATAATTGCCATTCTGACAGGAGTGAGATGAAATCTTAGAGTAGTTTTGATATTCATTTTCTAATTGCTAGAGATGTTGAACATTTTTTCATTTATTTGTTGACTGATGATATTTCTTCTTCTGTGAAGTGTCTGTTCAGATCCTTAGCCCATTTATTAATTGGGCTATGTTTTTTGATTGTTTTATAAATCCTGGAGATTAATGCTCTGGCTGAGGTGCATGTGGTAAAGATTTTCTCCCATTCTGTAGGCTCTCTCTTCACGTTATTGATTGTTTCCTTTACTGAAAAGAAGCTTTTTAGTTTGACTCATACCATTTATTGATTCTTGATTTTACTTCCTGTGCTTTAGGGGTCTTGTTAAGGAAGTCAGATCCTAAACTGACACAGTGAAGATTTGGGCCTACTTTTTCTTCTACTATGCACATGATCTCTGTTCTAGTGCCTAAGTCTTTGAGTTTGAGTTGAGTTTCATGCCTGGTGAGAAAGAGGAGTTTAATTTCATTTGTTGCATATGGATTTCCAATTTTCCTAGCACCATTTGTTGAATAGGCTATTTTTCTCTAGTGAATGTTTTTGGCACTTTTGTCCAGAGACAACCCCACATAACACCTTTTTTTTTTTTTTTTTTTTTAAGTGACGTTACAAACAACTCTAAATAGAGGTCAAAAAGTAAAATATCCCAAAACTATTTGCCCCCAGAAAACAACCATTTCCATGGCTTGGTTAAATGAATTATTTTCAAGTGAAATGCATGATTTTATTTTTATTATATTTAAACTCACAGTTCAGTTCATAAATAAAATGGGCATAAAGTTTCTTTTAGTGTGTCATTAATTTTCAAGTTTTCAAGGAGGACCAAAGATAAACTGGATAATGTGCCAAGTTTTCTAAAACAAAGGCAGTGTTTTATAAATTTTTTAAAAAAATCATAAAACAATAAATGTTAAAATAGTGTATAAGTAAATCATCTATAGTCCAACCCTTCTAATGCTATTGTTTCATTGTATTTTCTTTCAGTCTTCTTCTTGTTTTTGTTTCTTAGACAATAGCGTTTTAAATATATGTAATGCTTACGATATCTTTTTAAAAAAAGCTTAACATAGAACTTAGTGCAGAAAGCATCATAGGAGGGCTGAAGGTGCAGCTCAGTGGTAAAACGCTTGTCTAGCATGTGTCCTGGGTGTACACACACACACAACATTAAACATTATAGTATCATGGTTAGGGGAAGTCACATCTGGATTCCAATTCCAGATGCACTACTTATGCAATTTGTGGTTCATTTGAACTTCTCTAAGCTTCAGAATTACCATCTGAAAATGATTATGCATAATTTAATATCAAGATAAGTGACAATGTGTGGGATGGGTTTATCATACTCTCTGGAACACAATAGGTAACAAAATAACATTATTACCAATCATCTTCTTTGCATATGCATTTGCATAATTTTCCTAGTTATCATTTTGACTTTTGCATAATATTCAATTTATTAGATGACTTCTGACATTAAACAGATAACCATTCCCCTTTTTTTGTAATATGTTGTATTGAAAACATACCCCATTGTTTCAATTTCCATTTCTTTGATTTCTGAGGTTATTTTAGCATGTTTGCTAGCTTAATTTACTCTTTTGTAAGTGATAGCCTTAATCCAATACTTTATTTGATACCTGTGATTTCTTATAGATTTCTATATACTTTTGTACATGGTATGCAACTCATTATTATCTCATTTCTGGCAAATATTTTCTCTTATTTGCTGCTTACCTTTTTGTTTTAGTTTTTACATAGTTGAAACTATTGATATTTTCTTTGCAATTTCTTCTGTTAGGTTTAAGTTTCCTCTTTTTGAAATGACTAGATAATATTATTTTCTATTATTTCATTTTTAGAATATTTAACTCTTTACTTACGCACCACTCTTTCTAGTATGGGAAAGAATTTATTGTTCCCTTTGCATTTCTAAGAACTTATCCTTATGGTATTTATTGAACAGTCCTCTCTTGTGTTTGAGAATTGTTTTCCATATTTTAAGTTTTCTGTTTGGTCATTTTAAAACCAACAATATTGTTCACTAAAGTCCTGTGATCTACTTTCATTACTATCTTATCTCAGATGTCCTAAATACTATCTTATCCTGTACTCTTTGTAACTCTGATTGTGTAATATACAATCTTTGATGTGAAGAAAATATCAGTGCCCCAAAGGCTTTAAGTTTAAGTAAGCGCTTTTAAGTTGTTGAGACTGGCTTTGAGCTCACAATCATCTTGCCTTGGCCTCCTACCTCAGTCCTTGCCTTAGTCCATTGGACTACAGGTGTGCACCACTGCGGTTGGCTGAAGGAAGAGCTTTTAATTTGCCTGCTTATCAATTAACTCCTTTCATTAACCTATTCATTGCCGACAGTCCATGCTTACTAATGAAAGGTAAGGGACTTCTCTGAAATCCTTACTTGGAGCTCAGAACTAACAGTAGTTTCTTCTCTATTCCAGAGTTCTTATATCACCCAAATACAGAAAGATGTTCTGAACACATCTAATAATTATAGGTTTGGGCCTTATTACTAATATTTTAATTAACAAAAGTAATTTGGAATGTGTAAGGAGTTGATTTCTGAAGCACATTTAAAAAAATCTTTTAGGGACTGTAGGTGTAGAGTATATGATTGGTAGAGTATATGCCTGGTAGGTATGAATGCCCACAGATTGGGCATTCATACCCATGTTCTTCTTCAGGATTATGATTTTTTTCATTTAAAATCTTTTCATCATTTTCTGTGCATAGCACCAGAAACCATCTAGTTATGTGATTTCTCCTTTTAGAAACTTTCTGTGACTCTCATTGCTTGAAGAATAAAAAGACCACATTCTTTTTTCAGTGGCTAATAAGGCCATTCACAACCTGGCTCATATCTTGTTAGCAGCCTCAAGTGTACTTTCCTTGCCTAGCCACAGGGAGCTGTGTCCTGACCAAGCATCCCTGTTTGGGTTCACAAGGCTTCATCATACAGAGATGGGGAAGCGAGAGGTAAAGCAGAAGGGTCAGGTGGTCCTGACCATGACCCCATCCCAAAGACCAACTGTAGGCAGTGGACCCCTGGATAACTTCATAGGATTATGAAGGGAAGAGCTGATTAAAATAACCCTCCTCTCCCTCCCCCTCCTCTGAAGGACACAATCATGGAGGAATTTCAGTGGTATCACAGTCCTTGTGTCTTATCTACAGATCAAAGCATAGGTGAAAGTTTTGCAACTTTTGATTGCTGCAAAGATCTAGGGGAAAGAGTGACATTTGCCCTGGAGACACACATGGAAGGATTCAGGATTCATTATGAGGGCAAGCAGGCGGGCCACATGCAGCCATTGGCTGTGGGGGTTAACTTAAAGATAACTCTTGTCTTGAGCAGCATGGTAGTATGTCTGGACCTGGGGAATTCTGGAGGAGGAGGGAGTATCAAGGTGGAAAAGTTCTGGCCAAGAGAGTTAAAATGCTGAGATAGCGTTGAAACAGCTTGGTAAATTAGGGGCCTCTGTCAAATTTTGTTTATGCTTGTGTGTGTGATTGCAGTAGGTGCATAGCTAATACCCAGGCTAAAGATGCTTCAGTAACTAAAATCACTTTTGGATGAATGCCATAAAGGCAAGGATGAGGCCAAGTCCTTTGGGAAAACTTGACTGGGCAGACTGTCGGAGAGCACCAAGGAAGGTTTCGCAATGTGTAGACAGGGCATGTGAGATAAGAATTCTGTCTGACAGTGAATGATTTTTCTCTTAAGAGGAGGTGGGGCAAGGATGGATGCTTTGCTTTTATTTTTCTTTTCTTTTCAAATCTTAAGGACAGTCAGCCTGCCCTCTAAGAAATCAAGTAATCATATCATTCATGCTATTATTATTTCTAAAACCTCATTCTTTTTCTTTATTCTTGTGCTAGAGAGTATATCTAGGACCAACACCTGCCAGGCATATACTCTACCAAGCATATACTCTACACCTACAGTCCCTAAAATACTTTATTTTAAAATATGCTTCAGCAATTAACTCCTTACATATCCCAAATTACTTTTGTTAATTAAAATATTTTAATAAAGTATAATTCCTGTATTTTCTGTTTACCTAGAGTCCTTTTATTAAAATTAGTCACAATTTAGAAGGAATGCATGTGGTTTTATGTACTTTTATGTCCTATATATGCAAGTTAAATTTCACAAATGTTAGATAACTCTTTATGCCATTAATTATGTTCTACAAAAATTGGCCAAGTTGTCTTTTGTCACTTTAATGCTCATAGGTAAAAAGAAAGAATGAAAGATCCTATTAAGTAGGTTTAGTCTAAATTCTTGATATAATTCTGCTTCTTTGGGGAATTAATGACTTGACCTCCAATCCATTTACAAGTTTAAGGGTTCAATTGTAGATCAGTGGTAAAGCAGTTCCCTAGCATTCATGAGACCCCAGGTTCTATCCTCAGTACTATGGAGAGTTTTAACTCCCTACCTGACAAGACTTTTTCCTTTTAATATATTTCATATTGGTGTCCATTGCCCTTTGGTTAAAGTCCAAATTTTTAGCCTAACTCACCAAGATCCTTCTTCGTCTCCTTTCATTTTCTATATGTGCTGGAGTCAAATGGACCTACTTCAGATCCTGAACTAGCTTTTCTACTGTTTCCTAGGCCATGTGCCTAACTGTTTCTTCAGCTTGGACTCCCTCTTTATGTTTCTTTCCTCCCATCCTCCCCTGCCACCTTGCTCACTCAGCAACTTGACTACTTCCATCTGACTAACATCTATTCAACCTTCAAGTCTATACATGGATCCTTGAGGTTACCCTACTCACTCCTGGTACTGCTGAGCCTCACAAAATCTCCTTGGTGCTTTGTACTCTACCGTATGGTGGATCTTGCTTCCAGAAACCGACTGCTCATCTGCAGTCCTTTCCAGAATGTAAATTCCTTAAGAACAGGAGCTCTGCCTTATTCTCCATTGTAATCCTATCACCCAGCACAGTGCCAGGCGAATGGTAGACAAATATTTGCTGAATGAGAGGTGGGGGGTTGTGGCTCATTGGTAGAGCACTTGTCTGGCATGTGTGAGACACTTGGTTGGATCCTCAGCACCTTATAAAAATAAATGAATAAAATAAAGGTATTGTGTCATATACAATAAAAATTTTTTTAAAAATTTGCTGAATGAATGCATTGATGTAAAAAAATGTATATTGATGTTATGTTAAATTAAACAAGTCTGGAGAAATATCTCACCTAAAAAATGCACATATAATGTATTTTAAGATAAGCAGAAGTTATTTTTTGCATGTCACATTATTAATTTGGCTGTTATTATACATCAACAAATAAAATTATACTTTAGGCATAATTGGAAGAATAACATAGACTTTTTACATGGGAGGCCTTGGTTTCCCAGAATGGGAGGCAAAGGTTTCCCAGAATGGGAATCAATATAATTATTGGTGTTGTTAGTAACAAGAACTACCATCAGGAATCTGTTCAATAATAACATAGTATTTTTGATTGGAAAAGTAGAAACCAAAGGTTTCCTGTTAGTTTGTTAAAAATTTTGTTTTCTGTAAAAAGAAAAGAAATGGCAAATTTTTGTTACTATACCAGAAAATATAGTGTTCCAAAGGTGCATCAAGGGTCACCATGGAAACTGCAGGGAATAACATTTGTGTTCCAAGCTTCTGGAACAGAACAAGAGAAGGAACATAGCCAGAACAAGGGAATTTAGGAATCCACTGAGAATGCTTAAATGGGGTTTTTGGCCCCACTATATCTGAAGAACCCGTCAGAGGCAATCAGAAATGAAAGATGACATTAACTTATAACCTGTGGAGTTGTCTTCAGTTGATTAAAAAAACCTTCTCTGTGAGTATATGTTATTGGACTTATTCTGTTAGCTAGGAGTAAGTTACTAATACCTAGATCCAAATAGGTATACTCATTTGAGAATTGTGAAAATTAGATTTTCGAAATAGATTTGCATCTCTTAAATCTATGCTTTAATATTAATAACAAATATCTGTAATACTCTTGCATCTCAGTACCACACTATCATTAAATCCTGCTGTTATTCCTGTGAGTTAGAAATTGTTACAATCCCTATTTAATAACAGAGGAAGCTGAAAACCCCTGAAACTTGGGTTTGCACTTATAAATCCAGTTATCTTTCCCACGGCTCCAGGCTATAAAGGAAGTGATTTATGTATCCAGCTGATTCACATAAATTCAACTGATGTGTGAGAACTGAGATATAAATTGCTGTGCTTGGTTTAAAAAACAACAACAACTATTAACTGTTATTATTTTCCTGATATAAATATATAGATATATGTATTATGGTGCATTTGGGACTGCATATTCAAACCTTGAGATTGCAATATGTATGTAACTCACTACTGATATTTCTTAGCAAGGTGATGGTGGTGGGGGTTGTCATAGTTGAGGAAATGGTGATGGTGGGTGAGGAGCAGTGCAGGATATTATTTTATATATTTTTGCAGAAAAAATTCCGCTCTTTATTTCTTCTGTAGAGAGAATAGGAAAGGCAAATAAACAGATACATAAATTGTATGGAATAAAAAAAAATTCACTGAGTTGCTAGCCTATTTGAAAAAGGTGGCAAACTGGCTAATTATTGACTACTCTGGCCATGGGTGATCTGCTGGGTATGGAACCCAGGGCCTTGTGCATATGATTCAAATTTTTGTAGAAGCCAAATGACAATAATAGCAGTGGCAGATAATGCAGTATCCTCTGTTGTTTCACTTTGAGCTTAAATTATTTCAGTATTTTCTCTAAATATTTTGAAGAAAATATTTATAGGTATTAGGCTATGTGTTATTGTTTGAAATTTTATAACCTCAAAAATGTAAGAATTTATAGGCTAAATCATGTAATATAGATAAATTAGGAAAAAAATAAAAAAAGATTGTCAGGAGTGATGTACATGCCCATAATTCTGGCACTTGGAAGGTAAAGGCAGGTGGATCACTGGAGTCCAGGGGTTTGAGGTCAGCCTGAGCAATGTAGTGACATCCTATCTCAAACCCCCGAACCCCATTAAAAAATACCAAAACCAAACCAAAATAACAACAAAAGAGATTGTTGGTATTAGAGCAAATCATGAATTATGGTCTTATTTCTACTATGAACTAGTTATGTGACTTTTTAACATTAATTACCTATTATGGACCTCAGTTTCTCACCACTCCCCCTGCTTTTTCTTCTATTTTGCTACATAATCTTTCAAAATCCAATATTTCCTAGAAGTCCTGAGCACTCATCCATGGTCCTTCACCCATATGCTCAGGCCCAGCCACTGCTTAATCCCTTGGGTGCCATGGAGTCTGTTGAAATCTTAACTAGCTGATTTTCTGGTTCTGGAATTTTAAAACAGCATTAGTGTGATGTAGAGTTGGCTGGATTAGGTCAAGGTATTAGCATATGGGCAGCTCTTTTTTTAAAAAAATATTTTTAGATGTAGATAGACACAATAACTTTATTTTGTTTATTTTTTTTTAATGTGCTGGGGATCGAATCCAGTGCCTTAGATGTGCTAGGCAAGTTCTCTACCACTGAGCCACAACCCCAGCCCATGGGCAGCTCTTTTATGACCCACGTAATCCATATATTTTCAGTATTCTGGTTCTACTGTAATAACACACACAGACACACACATATACATACATAAAATTTATTTTTATGGTGCTGCGGATTGAACACATATCCTTACCCATGCTAAGGCAAGTATTCTATCACTGAGGGATATTCCCAGCCCCTCTCTGTATTTTACTAAAAGCTGCCTTAAATTTAGTTTTTGTATCATACAAGGAATAAATTATCAAAATATTTAAACAACTTTAATTACACTCTTTCAAATTACTTAGCAGTATGAATTTCTACTGCTTCTTGTCATACTTAATATGAAATTAATCTCTAGAAAGAACTCAAATCACATATTTTGTATTTTCTTTTACTTGCTTAAACATATCACTACTGAACAAGCATGTTTTAATGATGTATTCTAACAACAAATGATGATAATTTTAAAAGAAGAGAATATGTAAATCTCCTCGGTGTCTAGGGCTTTGACTGTCCTGAGCTCATTTTTCCTTGCCCTCTTCCAGAAAGAGAAAATACATTTTTTTTTCTTATAGCTAAACTTTTTGTTAAACTTAGTTTATTGCTTTTGCCTCCATTCAAGTCTTCCATCAGTATGTTTTCTGATCTCAGAACTGGTCACACCAGGTCACCAGTGCCCTACCTTCTGCTCTGGGACACCTTTTTAAGAAATTGAACAAATTGGAGAAGAGACTGGACTGGGAAGTGAGGAGGCTTGAAGTCATATGACATAAGGAAGGTTGAAGACCATGGGGAAGTTAATCTGAGTATTTTAATGGAAAGGGTTAGTCAAGGGAGCCACATTGCATTTTTGAAAGGTTGTCTTGTGTAAGAGTAACTAGAACCCTTCAGGACAGCCTCAAGGGGAAGAATTAGGAGTTTGATAATTTGGAGCTGCTTCCTGTAGAGCTTCCTAAGGGTTTGCAAGCACCCAAACATGGACTACAGGATGTTCTAGCAGTACTGGAACAATGGTTGCATTAAACTTACATGTTGTTGTTTTAAAACTCAAAAAACATTTTCTGTGCTTTCCTGCTAAATTTCTACATGTAACATTTCCTTCTTTTTCCACAGTTGAGCAACATCTTAAATCTCTTAGTACTTCTTTTACAAGTGATACACCTTATTGTAGCTTAAAATGAAACCCAGTTCCTTACATTTACATGAAGTTGGGTGGTTAGAAGTTTCTTCCATTATCTTTCTCCATAAGCTCTAAAAGCATGCCTTTATTATGAAACTACAACCAGTAGGAACTTTGACCTCATGATAATTGAGAGAATAATGTATTTTATGATCTCATTAGAACCTTGGCATGTATGTGTGCTGTGTGTGCACAATCTCATATTTTTCTTGTAGAATTTTTTTTTGTGTGTGCCACTTACATTGAGAAGATTTTGGTTTAGAGAGAATCTATCATACTGACATTTATTTTCCTTTAATGTAACATTAAAACAAATATTATTTATAGTTTCTTGTTACTTTCAAAAATTTCATTATAATATTCATATTGTAAATATGCAAAAGAAAAAAAAACCAAGGATTTCATTTTAGTTTATTTTAAGGACTTCTATCTCATAGGTCTCAATTCATTCCTCATGACCAAAATTTCTAAGCAGGAAAATTATATGAAAGAAAATGCTTTCGGGGCTTGGGATGTGGCTCAAGTGGTAGTGCACTCCCCTGGCATGCATGAGGCACTGGGTTCAATCCTCAGCACCACATAAAAATATAAATAAAGATATTGTGTCCACCTAAAACTAAAAAATAAATAAAATCAAAAAAAGAAAGAAAATGCTTTCGTAAATTCATTTAAAGAAATACCAAGAGAGTATTCAAATAGAATTGGCTTCTCTGGAAGTGTAGATTTGGCATTCTTTTCATGAGACTATTTATGATATTAAAAATTTATGCATTCAATGAGAACTCCAGCTTTGTGTGTGTGTGTGTGTGTGTGTGTGTGTGTGTGTATGGAGTTGAAGATTGAACTTGAACCCAGGGCCTTGTGCATGCCAGGCAAATGTTCCATCATTGAACTATACCCTGTCCCCAAATTCCATCTGTAATGCACTTTTCCTCAACACCCAGGTGAAAAATTCTTAGACAATTTAAGTGAATTTAGATTCTATAAGAATTTTAAATCAGCAACTTTGGAAATAGATTGCCATCACAGGATTTATTTAACTTTTTAAATAAAAAAAAGTTGTTTGATTCATACACTTTGTTTTTCAATTAGAATTTTGTCAATAAAATCATATGAGTTGGCCAACATGATTGTTGACACTAAGAATTGAAAGAGTAAACATCAGGCAAAATATAACTAACTATTTGCACAACATGTTTGAGAGATGCTTTGTTCTTTAGAACTCTGGAGCCCCAGCTAGTTGATCGCATTTCAGCACTCATTGCAAATCATTGCAAATCATCTTTTCAGGCCTTTCACACTTTTAAAAACTTTTGAGATGCTCTGGTGCTCTGGTGATTCTTCGGGTTTACCTGGTTCTGGGCTTAAAGATTTGAATATCAGGGTGAGTTCTGTTTTTATCTCACAAGGACATGTTTGATTAGAATTTCAGAGTGTCTGAATATTTTTTTCTGAATATCAAAGTGTTTTTGTGCCTGTTTCTCTTTCGCAGACCAGCAAAGCATGGTAAGAGTCTGAGACCAGAGTTGAGCCTCAGAGCTCTCCCTGTCAGTTGCTCTTCACTTCTGCGCCCCCTTCCTCTCCAGAGGTAAACAGCCTTTGAGCTGGAAAGGACTGGGACAAATTCCTTTCTGCTTCGGAAGAAAGCACTCAGAGCGCATGCTCTTCTGATAGTGAGTCTGTAGCGCCATTTTCGTATGAAAAGGACTGCCCACTAATTAGGCATGTTCATTGGATACCTAGCATTAAGTTGTTCAAACAGTTTGAACAGCCTCGCAGGATCAAGTCAAGGGCGTCTTTGGGAGGAACCCTCCCCTCTCCGCAGCGCTTTAGCTGAGAATTTCTTTTGTGTTAATTTCTCTTGTGGACGAGTCCCTTTTCCCTCCTCTTTCTCCGCCCAGACTGGCCAAAGCTGTAATTCCTCTCCCCCTCCCGGACCAGAGCAATACAAAGATTTAGCTTTTGTGATGATTTTGTGCTCATAGTGGCGCCCCAAGTAAGAGGACGTGGAGAACCGGATGGGAATGTTTTTCCCCCCAGTGAGAACAAAGCACAAGTTATATCAAAGTCAAGTATGTGTAAAGGAAGCGCTAGGAGATAGGGCTTCTTTTTGATTTGCTTTTTTATAAAGACGCAGACCCCTCAGTGTTGTGGATGGGGGTTGGTCGGAAGGTCAGCTAGAGGTAAGGTAGATGGTAGAGAAGATCTGGGCTTTAAGTGTGTTTGTGTGTGTGTGTGTGTGTGTGTGTGTGTGTGTGTAAGCGCGCGCATGCAGGAGTTTAAAAGAACATGGGCGAGGAAAAGGAGAATGAAAGAAACAGGAAAATCTGCAGTGGAGAAGACAGTAGGTGCAGAAAAGGATAGGAGGCCAAGTAATCCTTGCCGTGAAGTCGCAAAAGCGCCCTTGGTGACATCCACTCTCAAATCCCACCATTTCATTCATAAGTTTCAGGCCTGGAGGCCCCGCCCGGCTCCCCTGAGCCGAGGGCTCAGTTTCCTGTACAGCAATTGGTGTACGGCAACAAAGCCTTAGCAACCGGCTCCTAGTGACCCGCAAGGCGCCTGGTAACAGGAGCGCAGGGCCGGCTCCGAGTAAGGAGCGGAGCTGTCTCTTTAAGGGATGGCCGCGGAGCCGTGAAAGTGGAGGGGGCTGAAGGAGGGCGGGGAGGAAGGTCTGGGGGCGGGCCGAGGGGGAGGAAGAGTTGCTGCTGAAAGGAGGTGGCAAAGGAGGAGCCGGAGCAGCTGCTGCCAGCCCGCGGGCACCGGAGTCCTGCCCGCTGCCGCACGAGTAGCCACGGGCGCGATCCTGGCCAGACGTCTCCTCCTCCATGATCACTTTGGGAGCCGGGGGAAGACTTTGCCCGGCCGTGAGAGCTGGTCTGCGTTTCCCAGGCGCGGCGGCAGAGCAGCAGCAGCAGCAGGATCCGAATCGGAGCGGCCACAGCCCGGGGCGTGTGCGCCCCGCGCGGAGCGGGCTCGGGTTCCCCACGGAATGTCCCCGGGGCGCCCGGCGCGCTGACCCCGCAGCCACCTCCGCTTTTGGCGCCTGCTGCCTCCCTCGGGCAGGCTCGGTGTTCGGGACTGCGAGCTTCCCGGCTCCTGGGCAGTGGGGAAGCCCCCGGGGGCGGGTGACCTCAGCTGGCCACGACCCAGCCCTCCCCCGAGCGTATCTCGCTTAAGATGGCAGCGGAGTCAGGGGAACTAATCGGGGCTTGCGAGTTCATGAAAGGTGAGGAGCAGCCGTCCCGCATCCTTCAACCCTTCCACCCCCACCCCCCCAACTCTTCACTTCTTGCTCCTTTGTCCCAACCCCTGTCCAGGGCTTCTCCCGGGCCCCTCAGTGCCCTGCAGCTGTTGCGCGCGCTATGGTCCCTGCTTGCTACTCTGCTTTCCCCGAGGACCCCTTGCTTCCGGCTTCTCTTTCTTGCGTCCCTCGTTCCCTCTGCACTCCGTGGTAATGGGACAGCGCCGGCTTCTGCCGGGTCTTTTCCACTTAGCAGCTGGTGGGGAACTTGCTCCTGTGAATCCTTTCGGTTGCCTTTACCCGGCCATGGCTGGCCTCCGTTTTCGGGACACCCCCAACCACACCCCCGATCTCTCCGGTCTTCCTCTTCTTGAAGTGCAGAACTGCAGGGAAGAGGCTCGCTTCTCTTCCCCTTACGCAGCTGCTGAGGTCTGAAGATTTCGGAACCAAACTTGCATCTCCAGTTTTGCGGGTACCCGCAGCTCCTGTCTACACCCGCAGGCCTGAAATAAGGGGGGTGCGGCGCGCTCTGCCCCTAGCTGAGGTTCTCCATCAGGTCCTCTTCTTGCCTTTCTTAACTATTATCCTATTGGGTCTGTGTCTGCTTTCTGGGAGAGATCAGGTTTCTGCAAGAATCCCACGTGTTAATGGGGTCTTTAAATTATGTGTAGCAGTTGTTATTTTTGAACTTTTGTGTATTTTCACACCCTTCATCTCACTTTCTTACTTCTCATATGTTTTCTTCTATCTTTTAAACTTGTCTTTCAGATCGATTATATTTTGCTACTTTAAGGAATAGACCAAAAAGCACAGTAAATACCCACTATTTCTCCATCGATGAGGAGCTGGTCTATGAAAAGTAAGTTTCTATTGTTTTCCCCCACCTTTACCCCTTTCAACAGTTTAGCTTGTTGGCTCTTAGATAATGAGACACTATGCACATTTATGGCAGTTTTATTCACTTCTTCCCTAATGGTGCAGGAAACAATATCAGGGTTTTTCTTTTCTTTTTTTGGCTCAGGTCTTTGGGAAGAATTACAGGGAAAAGTAACATTATTTGAACTTGTTCACATCTCAGACCTTTTTAGACTTCTGTGTATATTAATTCTTTCTACCCACACAACAAACAACCACTATAGATTCCTGACACTGCCCAGGTGGGACCAGAAAGTCACATACTCTATCCTTGACAGACTTTGTAATTGGCCTGTGAATCAGTTGCCAAGTATTTATGGGGCACCCACAGGGTACAGGGCAGTTTGCATATTGTGCTTAAGCTTTGCAGTTTTAAGGTTTCTGTGAACTGTAAGTGGTTTTGTTTGTGTAGCTTGTTTTCAGAAAGTGGGACAACATGAGCTGCAGGGAGTTGTATCCAAGTTCTATGAGATTTTACCTGTATGACGGATTACTGATTGAGTTATTTTACTTAGGTTCCCTGAACTTCATGGTATTATTTTCTTTGCCTTTGAGGAAGGTTGTATAGGAGTGTTCTTTTACTTTCTTTGGTTACTTTTCATCCATGGGTTAGGATTTGAAGAGTATAAGAATAGGAAACTGTCTTCTGTGACCATTGGTCTACAGAAAAAGATATTTTAATGCTTTAGGCTTAGTAAAAAATTAATTGAAAGGAGATAAATATTCAATAAAAGCAGTAGGCAATAAGGAATAAGAAGGCTGAATTGACTTGATTAGGTACTTTTATTAAAGGTATCAGTATATCATCAGAGGAGCCTATTGTATTCTAATTTAAACACTGAATTTCACTTTTTTGTTATCTTAACTGAATATGCACTTGAATGAACATAGTTAAATGAGCCATAATAAGCTTCCTAGGACTTGTCTATTAAAAAAGATATTGGCAGTTCTGCCTCAGGATTTTTGGGTACCAGCAGAATGAGTGTTCTGGACCTTCAAGAGCTATCTTTTATTTGAGGGAAAACAATCTTTAGTTGTCACTTTGTCATAGGGGTTCTTGAAACTGATGTCTTCAGGACATTTCTCTTAGTGGTGCTGGGAGGAGGATGCTTCTTGAATGGCTGAAGTGAGAGTGGGAATGAAAGAGCCCTTTGCTATTGCTCATGAATGCCCAGAGTTGCTGAGGCAGAGAGGTCGAATCCCTGGTGTCGAATTACAGCTCTGCTCCTAGACAGCATGGAGTTCTGCACAGCCTTCTTCCTGACCCTGTGTACCTGGATGATGTCACTGCCAGCAATGTTTACTTAGTGGTCACTCTGTTGTTGGGCATTGTATAGCTTTTCTTTTGTGAGTTTAGGGGTTAGGGACCTCTTGTGAATCTGAGGGTAGGGATTTTGTATGTTCCACTATGTTCAGTTCTGCAGTGACTAACGTGCCAGAGGTTGTTAATATGTCATTGAACAAGCTCCAGTCATTGAAGTCTGAGTCACTTCTCTTGGGATTGCTAGGCGGTGGATCTAGCAGAAAATTACACTTAGCCAACTAAATGCAATGTAAAATGCTTTTGGATTCTAATGTTGATAGATGAGGACAATTTTTTTTTTGTGATTTTAATGTTGGTTTTATAATAGGGCTAGCTACAAATTATATTCCTTTTTGTACCTATTTTACCTTTTTTTTCTGGTATCTTGTAAGGAAAGACTTGCTAGAGAGGCTATTTGGTTTATTTTGTGAGTTTGGATATCATTTGAAATGATGAGGACCCAGTCTGACACAGTGTGTACTTGTCCTAGTCTGGACTTGCTCTCTCTTGTCACAGCAGTGGCTGTGGTTCTGATCATCCACAACCCATCTTTATCATTATCCCAACATATTACACTGTGCAAGGTGGTGCAGAGAGCAAAACAAGGATGAATGCACATGTTATGTTACCTTCAAGGAGCTCCAAGCCAAGAGGTGAGTAATAGGACTGCAGTTAGAGGTATAGGAAAGAAAACTGCCCTGAGAGAGATAACCCCCATGCTAGGAGGCATTCACAGGAAGGTGGGTGCATTTTGTGGAGGGGTTCAGGAAAGGCTTTATGGTGGAGTTAAGGCTGGCTTAGAGGATGGACAGTGTTTTAACAGGCAGGAACATGAGAAGAGAAAGAGGAGAGCATGCAAGGATGAGGAGGGAGACTCAGGTCGTGTGCTCTGGGGAACAGTCTGTCCTCCGCTTTGCCTGGTGTGTATACAGGTCACATGGGGAGATGTGGAATATGAAACTGAGAGGTCAGTTGGGGACAGCTTGAATGTCTGGGTGAGGAACCCTGGTGGAATACCATGGGACTCTCCTAAGAATTTTGGGCAGGTATGGTGTAACTGGATTCGTAAATAATAGCAAACATTTACTGAGTTTTTAAAAGTGTGCCAGATGCTGTTTTAGGTGCTCCACAACTATTAATTCATTTTGTTTTCACAACAATTTTATGAGGCAGGTGCTGTTGCCATCCTGTTGTACATTGATGAGAATAAAGGACAGAGAAGTTAGGTAACTTGCCCAAGGTTACGGAAGTAGCAGAGCTGGTATTTGAATCAAAACCATATAGTTCCAGAGGACACATCTTCTCTCAAACAATTGATATGACAGCATCATTTAAGACAGATTAGAGAGGGAGTAAGAGCCCACATGGAAAAATTCTGGGATATCCAAGGTGAAGAACCATGTGACTTGGCAATAGATTTGGTGGGCAGATTGGTGGAAAGCTGAGGAAAAAGAGTCAAAGAAGTTTTTAAGAGCCTGGGTGGTGAGCCTGCAGGTGCCACTAACTGAAACAAGAAGTAGGACAGCTTTGGTGAGACAATCAAGCATTCCATCTTGGTCAGATGGAATTGAAGAAATTTTAAGGAATAATCACATCACCATTGAATATGGCGTACATTTGAAATACTTAAATTTGGGAGTTTCAAACTTGAGATGATAAAATTGTAAGAATGATGCAGTTTCTGGGGAGGGAAGGAAGATATCAAGGTCTGTATTGCACAGGTAGAACAAGGGAAGGAACTGGAAGTAAGCAGCCAAGAGAGGTGGAAAACTCTGAAGGAGAGAGGGAGAAAGGAAAGAGGTACCAACGCAGTGGAATCTATCCCTTAAGCTCTTCTCTGTGGAAGTGAGGACTGGGAGAAACTGTAAGCCTCTGGAAGGACATGTAGCAACATGGGTTCTGTGGAGAAAGTTCTGTAGGGGAGAGATATCTTGGTGGTCACATCATGATGTGTGTGTCCCTAAGGTAAGGAGTCTGTTTATATGCACTAAAACACAGAGCCTCATATAGTTCTGTAAGTCTGTAATTATTTGCTGAATGTTTTAAAAAAAATGTTGCCTTTTTGGCTAAATTATCGTCTTAGAAACTATTAAGTGGGCTCTTTACATATTTAGACTGCATTTGCTCTGGACATAGCTGTGTTTCGTGCAGATGTTTATTTAGTTATAAAGGAATGATAGCACTCTAATTGACATGGCAACCTTCTAAGAAGCCAGTAGAGTAACTAACAAAGCAGCCTCATGAGGAAAGGCTATTAGAATGAAAGTTTTAATTTTCTGCTTGATTTTAAACAGGATTTACCTCATTATTATAAAAGTTTTAATAAAATGTGGATAATAAAAAAATCATATTTTGTCCCCAGGTTATGCTTTCACAAGTCAAAGTTAAAACAGTATAGGTTAACAAACTTTGATACAAAAATAGTTCCATAAAAAGAGACTCTTTCAAAGAAGATTTATTTGTGTTTGATTAAGCTACAAAAAATGCACAACTCTTCAGAAAGGCTAAATCTTTGGTGTTGGAATTGGGCCCTGTAATCCAAATACAGGCTTACTTTTAATAATGTGGCTCACTTTATTTTTTATTTTGGCCCAAGAATTATTGAAATTAAATATGTTAATTGTTACAACCTTTGTGTACCCCTCCTAATGGTCATCTCTGGTGTGGGGTAGGTGTTAATGTCATGGAAAGCCAGTTTGCTGTGAGGGTAGGGACTGGGGTCATCATTTTCAGCCTTGTCAATTTCATTTATTCTCTCTCTGGGTTTGCAAAGGAAAGGAATTCAAAGTGCAGAAAAGAACTCTTTATGGAGCTACTCTGGGAACTGGATTTTAAGGAGTTTCTAAAGTGACTCCAAGAAATTCACCAAGTATTGTAGCATGTCAAGAATGAACAACTTCTAATGAGGACTAAATAGATAAATGAAAGATTTAAATAATCGGTTTTCATTTAAACTTTATTAAAGCAGTCTGGTATAACTACATCCAGAAATCTTTTTTTTTTTTTTTTTTTTGTAACAGTGATTGAACCCAGGGGTGCTTAACCATTGTTCCACATCCCCAGCCCTTTTAATATTTTATTTTGAGACAGGGTCTCTTGCCCAGTTGCTTAGGACCTTACTAAGTTGCTGAGGCTGGCCTTGAACTCGTGATTTTCCTGCTTCAATCTTCTGGGATTATAGGCATGCACCACTGTGCATGGCCATCCAGAGATTTTGGATAAATAATTAATAAAAGAACAATTTCTTCCTTCCTTTCTTTTTCTTTTCTTTTCTTTTCTTTTTGGTACCAGGGATTGAATCCATGGTCAATTAACACTGAGTCATAGTTTCAGCCCTTTTTATTTTTTTTAAAATTTTGAGATAGGGTCTTGTGAGTTGCTTAGGGCATTGCTAAGTTGCTGAGGCTGGCTTTGAACTTGTAGTCATGCTACCTCAGCCTCCTGATCTGCTGGGATCATAAGTTTGTGCCTCAGCACCTGGCTAAGAATGATTTCTTTTATCTCATCTGTTGCATAGGTTTGAGTTAAAATGTGATTATAAGGCATCTTTAAGTATAGGAAAACTTCTCTTGCCTGGAAATACTCATAGGAGTGAGTATTTAGGTTATATGTAAGTGAGAAGAAAACCGTCTGATTTTTCCATTTTAATTAAAGTTTAATAAGTAGCAGGACAATCTAATGGGAAGTAGGATGTCATTGAAGTTCATGCACACATACACATACATGATCTTATAGAGATGTAGGATCATCATTTATTATCTCAGTTCTTATTATGAATTGCTGTGATATAGGAAGAAGGGGAGATTTGATTGGATTCAGGACAAATTTCACCATGGGTACTGTTTCAGCCAGGTACTGTTATCATTGCCTCTTTACAAATGAGCAAACTGAGGCCCAGAGAGACTAAGTCTATTTTCCAATCACTGAGGTAGTAAGTGGCAGAGCTGGAGTTCAGTCGACAGGATGACTGCCCTGCAGTCCATGTTCATAGGTTTCCAGCAAGTTCCCAGCTGTCCTGCCACCTTCCTTCCTTCCTTCCTTCCATCCTAACCTTCTAAAATTAACCAGGCTGAGGTAGCATGACTACAAGTTCAAAGCCAGCCTCAGCAACTTAGCAATGCCCTAAGCAATACCCTAATTTGGGTGATGATAGCTTTAGAGAGAAGTGTGTCCCTGACAGCATGTGCACAAGCTATATCTCAGTCATTCCCAAGATATATCTTGGTAATTAAAAGTTCTTTTTGTTTGTAATTCTTTTTTATACATATAATTTTGTTTTTTTTCCTTTCAGTGCACTGCCAAGAAGAGAGGGGAAAAAATTGAGTTAGTTATTATTGAATATTAGCAGAACATGTGAAAACAAAAGAAGCCCAGTTTTTATAAGCTTGTGAAATCTGCTTTTGTAGGCTATCTGGTGATCTGTTCTTGCTTCTTAACTGGTGTAACTGAAGATATAAGGATTCCTCCTAAGAGTCTAGAAAACTGGTTTTTAAAAGATGGTAGGTTGGGGCTGGGGATGTGGCTCAAGCGGTAGCGCGCTCGCCTGGCATGCGTGCGGCCGGGGTTCGATCCTCAGCACCACATACAAACAAAGATGAAGATGTTGTGTCCGCCGAAAACTAAAAAATAAATATTAAAAAAAAAAAGATGGTAGGTTGTACTATCTTCCTTCCTTCCATCCTTACCTTATAAAATTAACCTAGAATTGTTCAGGCCTACTTTTTGTATCTTCTGTTCTTAACAACTGAGTTTTAGGCATATACCTATTTATATATTATGAGGAAGTAGAGTTATCTGTATACATCCACAATCATTTTTTCTCTTCATTCTGTTAGGGATCGAACCCAAGGTCTTGTGTATTTTAGGCAAGCACTCTACCACTGAACTATATCCCTAACCCTCAATTCTTTTTTCTTTTCTTTTTTTTTTTTGAATTTTTTAATATTTATTTGTTTATTTATTTAGTTTTCAATGGACACATCATTTTTTTTTTTAATGTGGTGTTGAGGATCGAACCCAGTGTCCCGCGCATGCCAGGCAAGCATGCTACCACTTGAGCCACACCCCAGCCCCCCACCTTTTTTTTAGTTGTTGATGGACTTTTATTTTATTTATTTTTATGTGGTGATGAGAATCGAAACCAGTGCCTTACACATGCTAGGCTATAACCCCAGCCCTCAATTATTAATTCTATGATCCACTAGAGAGAAGTTTTATTTTCTAGATATTGATTCATTTAAATATAATAATATTGATTTATTTTAATACTCTCTGTGTCGACCTCTTGGGCATTCATGATATGTAGCCAGTCTGTAATCTTCATAATGATAAATTGTTCAGTTTTTTCAGCCAGAGAGAGTGATCCAAGTGGGCTGCACCAGCCCAATGGGGAGCTGTCTGCCTCCAAGTGCTTTCTGTGCCAGGTCACCACAGGGCGGCTTCATTATTTTGTTTGAAGTAGATTCCTAAGACATCAGATGTTCTCATTTGTAAGTTCATAAACACATTCCTAAGGCCAAAATAAATGACTTTTACTTAGCCACAGCTCAAAACACCTTTGTGTTAAAAAAGGAAAAAAAGAAAAGACTCAACATATTTTTATGGGACAAATACAGCATTGAAACTTGTGATTGAAAATTGGCATACACAAAACTAATACTTAGATGGGATAGATTTTCATGCAGAACAGTGTGCTAATATATATAATATATATATATATATATATATATATATATATATATATATATATATATATATGTTAGGAGTCCAAGAAAGGAAGACCTGGGCATTAAAGATTTCACAGAGTGGTGTTTGAATCAGTGGTTCAAGGGTGTGAAAAAGCAAAGAGGACATTTTATGATCTCTGTGAGGACCAGTAGGACCAGTTTCTGCTCACTATTGTATCCATTTGCCTAGCACAGTGCTAACCATAGACGATGGTGCTCAAGAAATTCAAGTGAGTGAAGGATTATGAAAGGAAGGAAAGGAAAGAAGAGCTTTCAGGCAGAGTCATGAGAAAAGACATAAGAATGTGTGTTTGGAAATAGCAAGATTCTGTTAGGTGAGGTGTATTATTTAAATAGAGAGAAGTTGCAGATTAAGGATGGGCTGGATCAAGGGGAACCCTTTGGGTATCAATCAGTTCTACTTACATATGAGTGGTAGGGACTGATCAGGGCTCTGCATGGGACCAGTACTGCCATAGCTGGCAGGTGGTTATCAGTGAGGCTGTGGCAGGATTGGAGTTTGGTTGTAGCAGTAAGAACAGAAAGGCCACATGGGGAGAGAAGCTAGAAACCATAGATTGATTAGATTTAGGACTGACTAGATGAGGGTGGGAAGGAGGAAGTGGAGGTGAGTGTAAAGTTTCTGGCTTGTGTGCTGGGGAGAAAGTGACAGGTTTAAGTAGGTGAAGTATAAATCAGGAAGAGGAACTATACCTATTTGCTCTTCTGTTTTGTTGGATGGGAAACAGGAAGTCAAAAGTGGGGATCATTATAATGAAGTCTTTATCTTTTGTAATTTTTTTAAAGAGTATATTCTTTTTTTTTATACAGTTTATTTTTTTTAATATATTTTTATGTGGTGCTGAGGATCGAACCCAGGGCCTCACACGTGCAAGGTGAGTGCTTTGCCACTGAGCCACAACCCCAGCCCCTCTTTTGTGATCTTTAAGTAGCAAATAGACAATGCCTGCCTTGGATACTTAGATATTTACTTATTTAAAATCTGGGGAGGTAGACAGGATAGCTGACCTCAAGTTCCTTTCTGGCTTGTTGATTAATTGAGATTTCTACACTTAATTGTGGAATCCATTTTTTTAAATAAATTTTTTTGTAAGTTTTTAGTTTCAATTTACTTAAATAAAAAAATTTTTTTTTCTTTTGTTTAACCAAAACTTTCAGGACCACCAAAGAATTATATGTTGAATAAGATCCATCAAAAATATTGCTCTATTTGTAGAAATTATGTAATATTTCTAATCCTTGAGAATTTAGAAACATCTGTTAAATGTTCATATTTATTTATAAAGGGAATTCCTTTATAAGAAAAGTTTGTGTGAACTGTTTTTTAAATAAAATGGTTCTTTTTTATTAATTTATTAATTTTATCTTAACCATGTTCACATCCTATTGATGAATCAAAGAATTTGCATTCAAGAATTTGCCAGTTTGGGCTTCTTTGGTTATTAATTTCCTTTTGGAACCAGAAAAGGTGATTTGTTTCAAATTTGGTCTTCTTGATCAATATGATCTAGTAAAACACTTATTTACCTTTGCCTGGAATGTGATTTCAGCAAGCCAACTTCTACAGATGGAATTGATATTACTTTTTTTTTTTTTGGTGGTGTTGGGAATCAAACTTGGAGCCTCAGGAATGCTAAGGCAAGGGCTCTATCACTGAGCTCATACCCAGCCTTGAAAATTACATTTGAAGTTTGAGAGCTTTAGACCTTTCTAAAGTGAATATGTTTTTTTCCCCTTCTATTTAAATAAATTTTTTTGTAGTTGTATATGGACAGCAGGGCTTTATTTTATTTGTTTATATTTTTATGTGGTGCTGAGGATCGAACCCAGTGCCTCCTGCATGTTAGGCAAGTGATCTGCCATTGTGCTACAGCCCCAGCCCTTGTTTTATCCTTCTTAAAGAATTTACCTGTCATGATTTAGTTCTTTTCTGTAATATTCAAACATTATCATTAAGAATACATTGACTAGGGCTGGGGTTGTGGCTCAAGTGGTAGCGCTCTCGCCTGGCATGCGTGCGGCCCGGGTTCGATCCTCAGCACCACATAAAAATCTCCCTCTCTCTCTCTCACTCTCTCTTTAAAAAAAAAAAAAAGAATACATTGACTAACCAATTTCATTGTAATTCAGTTTTAGGGGTTTCAAAGGAATAAAGGGCTCTTTGCTGATGTGCCAGATGGCTCCAGTTTGCTAAATATCTTGTCTCTCTTAATGGTTTTAATCTATTTGGTCAATTTTTATTGATGATTTACTTTTATGAGTTCAGCACTCTTTTGGTGCTGCTTGCTGTTGAGTTAGATTTTTACATCGGTTTGAACGTCCCAGCCACTATCCTCTGTTTCCACTCTGTGATCTGCTGATGATTCTCACACACCATAGGCGTAGAAACCAGATATCATTTTATTAACATTGGGTATGAAATAAGACTAAATACACTGAGACTGGCACTCGCTTAAAAACATAGCTAAAGGGCAAGCATGTTTGGTGTGGCTGGCTTTAGAGAAAACAATCCGACTTTGTTTTTGACCTACTTATGATTCAAATTCACTTATATTTCAGATTAGTGAGATTTCTAAATTGGGATCCTTGAATAACTGATTTCTTATTTTATACATTTCTCCATGTTTTAAGGGAGTATGGAATCAATACAGCATCTTCATTAGTCTCAGTAGTCAAATTATTGATTCTCAGCAGCAGAATTAATCAGAATTGTTAAAAATATTTTTAAGTGTTTTGGTAAGTGTGAGATAAAGAAGGCAGCATACAAGGTCTCTTCTGGGAAGCTGGGTGTGGTGGACTTGTGGTGTAGTGCCTTCCCATTCTGCTGGACCCTTTCACTAGTGCCCTGCTGTGCATGTCCCACAGACCCTACTGGCAGACTGTCTGCATCTCTAGAAAACCCAAAAACAAAGTCTTAAGGAGATTTGAGCTCAGTAAAACTCTTAGACATAATTGAAGGGACTCTTAAGAAAAATAGGAGTTGGGGGTGATGAATCATTGGGATGAGTCTTTCTGGATTGGGTTACTTTACTTTCTGCATCAGACCCCCTTTGGAACAAGCCAGCAATGAAGATGTGACTCCAGGGGGAGGCCTGGGGAGGTATCTAACTTTTCTGCATATGAGAGGGATGGATGATCTCGCTATTCTATTCTCAGCCCTTTACTGCCTCTTCCTGTTTAGGTCTTCTTTGAAGGTCACTTTTGGCTCTTTCATCTAGGTTTGTACCCAAAGTTTATAAAATGTGATATGTAATGCCCTTGCTCACACCAACTGGTGTACAGTTTCCAGCAATTGGAATGGAAGAAGGAAGTATTTTTATAAATGAACCAACCATGTCACAATCTTTCATTTTATTGACTCAGTCTTCTCTGTGCCAGGTGCTAGGGATAGGATGGTGAGCAAATTTTAACCCAGCCTCTTCTCATGGAGTTTATAAAAGTCCATAGGGAAGACATTAGTAAAATATCCTTCTATTCTTTGAAAGCCCACAACAAGTGACCCTGTGGGGTATGTGTGGAAGGGGCAAGGTCCAGGAGGAAGAGGGGATGGGAATGGGGATCAGAAAAGCATTACTTTTTTTAAAAAAAAATCTTATTGTTGGTTGTTCAAAACATTACATAGTTCTTGACATATCATATTTCACACATTTGATTCAAGTGGGTTATGAACTCCCATTTTTACCCTGTATACAGATTGCAGAATCACATCGGTTACACATCTAGTGTTTTACATATTGCCAGAAAAATACAGAAAAGCATTACTTGAGGAAGTGTGTTTGGGGCTGAGATCTGAAGGATGAGTAGGCATTAACTAGGCTAGGCATGTGCTAAAGGCCTGAGGGCAGGAACTAACAAGTAAATTCCCATGACTGAAGCTTACTAGGGACATAGTGTGAATTGAGGCCTCAAAGAGATATGGTAGGGACACCCAGGGGTCTAGAAGGCAAGGTCAAGTGTTTTGGTTTTAATTCCAAGTGCTTAGTGGGTAAGTCATTGCCACAGGTTTTAGAGTCAGTATTTCCCTTTCAGACCTTAACTGCTGTTTGAAATGTGGGGATTAGCCTTTTATGTACTGGGGGTCAGTCATCACTCTGTTTTCTGCCTGAGCAAAACATATATTGTCTGCAGAGCCCTCTTGCCTTCAGTACCTGCCTTTGAATAATCAGGTTACTTAACTCTGGTTGAGAATGTTCCTGTGGGAGTGAATATTAATCTTGCTGGTGCATTCCTGAAGAAGTTCCTTCATTTACATTAATCTGAGTCTTGAAGGGGATTTTTATTAATTAATTTGCTCCAAATAGGGAAGTCACAGAATTACAGTCCTGGATGTTGGAAGGTTCCTTGGTACCATCTATTTTCTTGTTTGACTCCATGGCAGAGTGGCAGCATGCACCCATTTTACAGATGCAGCTGCTGAAGGCTTGCATGATCCTGCTGTGTCTGGGGGTAAGAAGGTGCTAAGTGGAGAGAGCCTCCTTACACTCAGGATCTTGTGCCTGGACCTTCCTAAAAACCTAGGTGATGCATCAAGGAACAGGAGAGAGAGTCAATAAAGAGGTTCCTCTCCTTCCTTTATAATTTCAACAAATGTTAACATTAAGCAGCTGAGTACATACTAGTGATGTTACATTTCTAATATATAAGACTGCTCTCTATTCGATGGGTTTGTTCCCCAGCTATCCAGAAAGCATGGTGAATTTCAGGGAGAAAGCTGTGTTCTCCCTTTCCCGGGGAGATATTCTGAGGGAAGTTCCTCCTCTACCCAGACCTAAAATATTGAGAGGAAAGATGGCATCAAATAGGGTGAATAGCCTTGAGGAGCATTGGAACTGTTGCATTTATTTCTCCTGAGTGGTAACTGCAGTGACAGAACCTCTCATACATACTTATACATAAATAAGCTAGAAGTATGATACATGGTATGACTTGAATAGTGGGAAGAGCTTTAGAAGCCATCTAATGCAGTGGATACTAATTCATCTAATTCATCTAATTTGTTGATAGATGAGAACGTGGAGTCCCAGCAAGACTGAGACACAGCCAGGCACACAGGTTAACCACTTTGGGACTGGAACCCCATGGCTCCCAGGGGTCTTTAGTTCTGTGTGCATTGGCGTGGGTGCTGGGAAGTTGGTTAGATGTTCACCCATCTTCCTGGGGTTGGTGGCATCAGTGTGATTGTGGGTGGTTATGCCACAGGACTTGAGAAAAACACCAACTCAGGTTAGTGTTCACTATGCAACCTAGGACCTTTTCAAATTGTTATCACTGAGTTTTAGCCACATATAGTGGCTTTGTCATCTGACTGGAGAAGTACTGATAATATTCTAGTAATAAGATAGACTTATTTGGTTTGTATAGCACAGTGGCAGTACTGATTAACTTTACCAAAACAAAATTTCTCTCTCTGTCTATTACACACACACACACACACACACACACACACACACACACACACACACACATGCACATGTGATCTCATTGTATTTTGGGGGATATTACTATTTTAGCAAATATCTCTCTGTAATAACATCTTTAACTTCGCAGTAGATCTTTAACTTCTTCAGTAGATGTTGAATGAGCATATGAATAGACAAAAATGTCAGTAGTAATGGAAAAAAATAAAGGATTGACATGGCTTATGATGATATTATAGAATTTTTCATCCTAATTTTTTTTTATAGTACTATGGATTTGACTAGGGTCTTACATGTACTAGGCAAGTACTATGTCACTGAGCTACATCCTCAGCCCTTTTAAGTTTATTTTGAGACAGGGTATGCTAAATTTTCAGACTAGCCTTGAACTTATAATCCTTCTGCCTTAGCTTCCCAAGTGGTCACCCTATTTTTAAAGCAGTTTTTCTTTTTTGGTATCACAAGCATCCTTTGGTTAATGTTAACGTACAGTGTCTTGCTCAGAATAGATGGTCATAAATTTTATTGAATGAAAGGGTAATGCTTGGAATGTAGCTTATCTTTTTGCTGAGAAGTTGAATTTTTTTCACATAAAGCTTCTAATATGTAGAATGGTATATGTAGCAGTGCTTCAAACAACAATTCCTCTGGGAAAGGGACTCACTTAATTTATAGTTTATGAGGAAAAGAAACCAAAGACAAAATAATAATAGTCCATAAACTTAACAAATTTTGTGAGAAGAGTTGGATGTGCTGGGCATACAGAGGCTTCTAGACTGAGCCTTTCTTTTCCCCAACAGCAGCAGGACCAGAACTGTGGGCAGTGGGTGGACCTGGTAAATATGGGCTCTGGTGCTTGAGCTCCCCTTTCTCTGTCCTCCCCATTAAGAGGTGGCCCTCCTTCCTCTCCTTCTTCCTCCTTTTGCAGGACTCCAGATGTTCCGGTTCTTTGAATATCTTTGCTGTCAAAACAGGAAAGAATTTTATTTTAGTTGTTTATACTTATTAAATAAAAGACAGATTGACTTTCACTTACTACTTTCTGAATTTCATTCTAATTATTGGCCCATAATTTGTCAACCTTGTTGAAGGAAATATAGGTAGTTGGATTAATTTGTTCACTCATTCTTTCATTTGGAGATGAGGGTACCCTGAAATAATAAAACAACATATCCATGTTTTTCCTACCAAATGAGACCAGAATACCCCTCCCTTTCATCAAGACAAAGTGGAGTTCTTGGTTGGCTGTGGGTTTTCCTGGGAGTTGGTGGAATGGAGAAGACACCATCTAGTGTCATGAACTAGCTTTATCTCTGCCATTTCTTCTCTGTCTTCACTGTCCCCAGGCTGATAACCTTCTCTGTCTCCTCTCCTACCCTGAATCCAACCTGTTCATTCTCCTCTCTTCATTCCAAGTTGTGTAAATTCATATATATTTTTTTTTGAGAGAGAGAGAATTTTTTAAATATTTATTTGTCAGTTTTTGGTGGACACAACATCTTTTTATTTTATGTGGTGCTGAGGATCAACCTAGTGCCCCACGCAAGCCAGGCGAGTGTGCTACTGCTTGAGCCACATTCCCCAGCCCAACCTAAATTCATATTTGATATTCTAACATATTTGAATTATTTTTAATTAATTATCAATTGTTTTTTTTTTAATTTTGGTATTTCCTTCTGCTTAATGGTCTAGATTATCTATGTGTTTCTATTTTTCCCTACTCTGCTGAAGAGGATTCTTACAAAGAAGTATGTTATTGGAAGATGTCTCTTTGTTCATGGCATTTTATTATATTGAAATTAGTGATAAACTAAGCCTGGTGTGAGCAGCTATCACAAGTTTTGCAATGACCATGGTATTTTCAGATGTGTATTTAGCTCTACAGAATTAATTCATAAAACTATATTATTATAAATACATTTTTTTTGTACTGGGGATTTAACCCAGGGGTGCTTTACCACTAAGCCACATCCCTAGCTCTTTATTTTTTATTTTGAGACAGGGTCTCATTTAGTTACTTAGGGACTTCCTAGGTTTCTGATTCCAGCTTTGAACTTGCAATCCTCCTGTGTGTGCTTCCCAACATGCTGGGATTATAGGCATGTGCCAGTGTGCCTGGCTAAATATTCTTATGAAGAAAGAATATATCAAATAACCTTAAGATATAGTTTGTTCACTTTATACATTGTCTGTGACAATTCTGACTTTTGAAGACTTCCCTAACTTGCTCTTGGCTTTGCAAAGTTTCTGACTGAATTTCTTAATATGACTTGAAGCTTTTCTCCCTCTTTGTGGGATGTGAGGGCTAGTCCACACTTCTTGGGCTGTGGCCAACAAAGAGCTGTGACATCTTTACTGCAGCTATCTTTGGATAACAACCTGTTCTTATATCAGCCTCCTCTTTGAGGGACAGCAGAGAGAGGACTAGATCTTCTCCCTTTTTTTCTATTATCTCCATTCTAGTTCCCAACCTGACTGTTTAGATATATGACATTTTTTGAACAAAAGGTGATAAAAATGACCAAGTCCCAGTCTTACTTTGGGAAGTATGTGAGCCCTTGAAGGCGAAATATATTGTCTTGAAACATTTGACCTATGCCTTTTTCCTGGTATGTGGCAATTTCTTTAGTGTTTTGTAGTTATTTTTGTTCTTATCTTTTCATCTTTGTCAGTGTGATTCATTAGTGTTTCACATTGCCCGGGTCTATAACCTTTAGCTCCATGTGGCTTTTGAACGCATTTTATTTTTTTTTCCATATTTTTTTATTGGTACTTTATGGTTGTACGTAATGGTGGGATTTGTTGTTACATATTCACACATGTACACAATATAATGATATTGGCCAATATCATTCCCCAGTATTTCCCCTTTCCTTCTCCTGGGTCCTTTTCCTGTACTAATTACTCTTCAGTTTTTATGATATCACACCACACCCACCTTTCTTTTCATTTTTCTCTCCAACTTCCACATGAGAGAGAACATATGACCCTTGACCCTCCAGGTTTGACTTATTTTGCTTAACATAATTGTTTCAAGTTCTATCCATTTTCCTGCAAATGACATCATTTCATTTTTCTTTATGGCTGAATAAAATTCCATTGTGTACCTATACTACATTTTCTTTATTTATTCATCCATTGATGGACGTCTAGGCTGGTTCTATAGTTTGGCTATTGTGAATTGTGCTGCTATAAATATGGGTATGCTTGCATCACTATGGTATGATGACTTTAATTTTGTTTTTGTTTTTGTACTGGGGTGCTTAATCACTAAGCCACATTCGCAGCCCTTTCTGATTTTTGTTTTGAGACAGGATCTGACTCAGTTGTTTAGGGCCTCCCTAAGGTGCTGAGGCAGACCTTGAATTTTTGATCTTTCGGCCCTAGCTTCCTAAACCACTGGGATTACAAGCATGTACTACTGCACCTGGCATGTCTTTAATTCTTTAGGATAAGTACAAAGGAATGGTATAGCTGAGTTTTTTGAGGAACCTCCATACTGATTTCATTAGTGGTTGTACTAATTCACAATCCCACCAATAGTGTAAAAGTGTTCCTTTCTCCACATCCTCTCCAACATTTACTGTTTGTATTCTTGATGACTGGTGTGAGATGAAATCCCAGTGTAGTTTTGCTTTGTTTTTCCCTAATTGTTAATGATGTTGAACATTTTTTTTCATATATTTGTTGGCCATTTGTATTTCTTCTTTTGAGAAGTCTCTGTTTAGTTTATTGTCCATTTATTAACTGAGTTATTTGAGGGTTTTTTTTGTATTGTTTTTGAATTCTTCATATATTCTGGATATTAATCCTCTGTCAAGAAAGTAGCTAGTGAAGATTTTCTCCCATTCTGTAGTTTCTCTCTTCACATTCCTAATTGTTCCCTTTGCTGTGCAGAAGGTTTTTAATTTGGTGCCATCCCATTTATTAACTCTTGGCATTATTTCCTGAGCTTTAGAGGTCCTATTGAAAAAGTTGTTGCTTGTGCCTGTGTTGACCCTACATTTTCTTCTGGTCTAATTCCTAGGTCTTTAATCCATCTTGAGTTGATTTTTGTGTGGGATGAGACACAGGGCCTGGTTTCATTCTTTCACATATGGATAACCAGTTTTCCCAGCACCATTTTTTAAGAAGGCTATCTTTTTTCCAGTACATGTTTTCAGCATCTTTTTCAAGGATTAGATGACTGTATCTGCGTGGGTTTGTCTCTGTGTCTTTTGTTCAGTAGCCTTGGTCTGTGTGTCTGTTTTAATGCCCGTACCATGCAGGTTTTGTTACTATAGCTCTGTAGTATAATTTGAAGTCAGTTATTGTGATGCTTCCAGCATTGTTGTTTGTTTGTTTGTTTTTGCTTAGAATTGCTTTGGCTATTTTTCAAATGATTTTTAGGACTGTTTTTTCTAATTCTGTGAAGAATGTCATTGGTCTTTTGAGGGAGATTATGTGTAATCTCTGTTTTACTTTTGGTAGTATGACCATTTTAACAATATTGATTTTGCCTATCTATGAACATGGGAAGTCTTTCCATCTTCTTGTATCTTCTTCATTTTCTTTCTTCAGTGTTCTTTAGTTTTCATTGAAGACTTTTTTTCATGTCCTTAGCTATTTCTATGTTTTTTTTTTTTTTTTCCTGGATTTCTTTCTCAGCAGATTCATTATTGGTACATAGGAAAGTTGTTGATTTTGTAACCTTCTACTTTGCTGAATTTGTTTATTAGCTCTAGCAGTCTTTTGGTTGAACTTTTTGGATCTTCTAAGAATAGGATCATGTTATCTGAAAACAGTGATAATTTTATTTCTGCCTTTCCTATTTTTATCCCTTTGTTCCCTTCTCTTGCTGGATTGCTCTGGCTAGAATTCTTAGTACTATATTAAATAGGAGTGGTAAGAGTGAACATCTTTGTCTTATTGAACACATTTCAAGAGATGGCAAAAAAACCCCTGAAATTTTAATTTATTTAGCATTAGTTAATTTAAATTTAAATAACCACATTAGCTACCATGTTGGAGTATATAGATCAATGTAAGAATGAGGACTGTATTTGATTTATTTTTCCCTTGTTATAAGAGTATATTAATTTATGTTGGCATTTGGTAAAAAAATGTCTATTTATTAACCATATTGTTCATAAAAGCACATGCTTTTATGAACAATATGGTTAATATTGTTTATATTGTAATATTGTGTTTGAAATTGAAGTTGCCTTGTAATGGTTAATATGAAATTAGAATTTAGATAACTTGAATTTTTGTGCTTTTCTGAAGCTTGTTAAAAATGAGTTTAAAAAGCTGAAATAACAGAACTAAAAATTCAAAATTTAATATAAAATTCTACAAATATCAATATTCATGTTCAAGTAGAAATAAAACAAGGAATGTTAGTCAAAAGTGTTGCTTTCAGTAGCCTAAGGACAAGAAAATCTCTGTTATAGAAACAGGGTAGCCTTAATCACCACTGGGCAGGTACATATTTATATATAGTTTTCTTTTCTTTTCGTTCTTTCTTCTTCTTCTTCTTCTTCTTTTTTTCTGGTGTTGGGATTGAGCCTAGAGCATCATAACACTGAACTTTACCTACAATCCTCATCTTGTTGTTTTTTGGGTGGGCTCTTGTTGACTGGTCTTAGACTTGTCAGTGATTAGGCTATAGATCTAGTTCATTTTGGATTCCTTGTGTATTTTGTTTATATTCATAGCCAAGCACTATACTGGGAACTTTAGAAATAAGTTGAGAACTTTTATTTCCAATCTGTAAGCTTCCTTCTGCGTTGCTGTTCTCGTGATGCCTGAATACTGAGACAGCTAATTTTGGTGCTACCTGGAATACAAGTTTCAAAATATTACCTACTTGCCTAACACACATAACATAAATACACAAGTTTAGTATTCTTTACTTACCTAAGGCAAATGGCTATTGGCAGTTTTGATATAATATAATGACATACTTATGATAGTGGAATCTGGGTGGCATAAAAACTTAAATGACTCCCCCCAAATAAGGGTGTTTTGGGGATGGAATTTTGCAAACTTTTTTGGAATTTAGTAAATGTGTGGTCTGAGCTAAATTGAATTTAGTGCATTAATAAGCAAACTATTCATTATGAAGACTCCCTTCTTGAAGTTTTGTATCACACGTAGAGCATTCTTCAAAGTATATAAGATAAAAAAGTTCAGTCCTTGACAGAAAGTCTTAGGTTGTAGTTGATCAGAGAGAGCTTGCATTTAAAATCCTTGACAATATGTGGTATCATGTATACTTGGTTGAAAGGATAAGGGCTTTGAGCAGAGGGTAGTTCATATTTCTTAGGGGAAATTGGAAAGGCTTTGTGAAGAAGGTTAGATTTGAGGGAGCTGGAGGATTGCAGAAAGAGAAAAGGACAACATTCTAGGCAAGGAAACCTATGTGAACAGAGGCTTATATTAAGAATATGCATGGAATATTTAGAAATAAGGAATGGATATGCATATTGAAATAAAGGTTCCATTCTAGAACCTGGAAGCTAGAGGCATGCTCTTTAGGACTTTGATTGGTGGGACAAATGATAATAATTATTATTGTTTGAAATATTTTTTGGTTGTAGATAGACACAATACATTTATTTATGTATTTATTTATGTATGTATTTATTTATTTATTGTGGTGCTGAGGATCGAACCCAGTACCTCACACTAGGCAGGCACTCTACTACTGAGCCACAACCTCAGTCCTCAAAGAATTTTTCTTAAAGGTGGTAAGGAGTCAGTCAGCATTTTTGAATAGTGGGAGGATATGTGAGAAGTGAAATTTTTATAAAGATTGATTTCTGTGGTGAAATACAGGATGATAGAGAGAGGGAGAGAGGATTGCAACAGTACAGTCATTAAAATGATCTGTTCTTCTGTTGCTAAAGTTGTTCTGACTTCTTCTTTCTTTTTGGTACTAGGGATTGAACCCAGGGGTGCTTTACCACTGAGCAACATTCCCCAGTCCTTTTAAAATTTTTTAAGAATTTGAAACAGGTTCTCACTAAGTTGCTGAGACTGTCCTCAAACTTGTCATTCTCCTGCCTCAGCCTCTTGAGTTGCTGAGATTACAGGTAAATGCCTTGTGCCCAGCTTTATCTGACTTCAGTTATTGTGGGAACTGAAGAGAAGGGAGGAATTAGAGTAGTAACGTTTACTTGATTCATAAGAATTAAATTAATATTTATTTTCTTGCCTTATGTGTTTGAGAGGTTTCATGCCTGAGTGACTGGGAGAAGCAAAATGTTTTTTAGTCTTCAGGGCTGTTTTAAAGGAAAGACGGGTTTTGGATATTCTGAGATTTAGATATTAGGAGGCCTGTAGATGGTAGGTCCAGCAGGTAGCTGAAGATGGAAAAAGATTGATGATGGAAAAAGATTGATGCTGATCTCAAATGCAAGAGATGCCTCTTTTCCTTTGGGTTACCAGATGGATTCATGATAATGCATAAGAGAAGTTCTACAGATTGAGTACTGTTTCCTGGGGATGTAAGGAGATGGAGAAAGAGAGAGGCGCCAGAATGTCTTATAATAGAAAATTCAAGAAGAAAATGAAAACAGAAAACCATTGGATTTTTTAAGATAACTGAGAATTGAAAGTGTTTAAATGGAATAATTGGAATCAGAACCCAGAGTACACAAGCTTTATGGCAAAGTAGGTAATAAAGAAATAAAACCAGTATGTGTGTAGGCTGTGTGCATGTTGGCTATTTCCTTGACTGCATTTTAGTTATTTTACTTAGATGGCATAGCAGGAGGATAAAAGGAAGTGGAACTCAAAACTGTTGTATAAGGTTTCTGTTAAGAGACTTGTTAGAACAACTAGAGTAGGATAAGACCATTAGTTACCTGGATTATCATGAGTTAGATTAGTTACATAATGATCCTTATTCCTGAAGTTAATTGAAATCTGATTTGAAATTTAATAAAATTAAAAGTGAGTATTGATGTTACTGAAAATTATTCTAAATACTATATCTATATATTTTATATCTCAGTTTCTATGCAGATTTTGGGCCTCTGAACTTGGCAATGGTGTACAGATACTGCTGTAAACTGAACAAGAAACTAAAAGTGAGTATCATAGTGGTAATTTATATTTTGATATTAAAATGTTTGAACCAGGAAATCTACCTGGTGGGATTGCTGCATACACATCATTTAGTTAGGTAATTTGGGTCTTTGGAAATTTATGTGAGTAGTTCACCTCGAAGTTGAAATCGATCCTTTTGATTACACCACAAAGGACATGTTAACCTCTTTCATTTTTCAGGATGAGCTGCAATATGAGCTGGATTAAGTCACTGGAATAATGATCCAGGAAAGAAAGCACAAATCCTTTTTAGGTTGTTAATGAGTCTCTATCAAATTCCTTCCTAGGTTATTTTTTCTGAAACCTTTGGATCTGCTTTTGTAGACACTATTACCAGGTGATGAAGGGACTCATCATGATTGGACCTTTGGAACATGACCATTTTCTCTCTTGTTGAGGCTGAAATTTTTGTGTATTTCTGTAGAGTCAAGAGCCAAGTGAGGTGGATGAACTGGTAGTGAGAGAACATTACCTGATATGAGAACTTTACCTGATATGAGAGAATTCAAGCCAGACATTCTGTATTCACCTATAGTGTTTTTTTTTTTTTTTCAGTGCTGAGGATTGGACCCAGGGCCTCATGCACACTAGGCAAGTGCTCTACTACTGAGCTAGATCCCCAGCTGTCATGTATTGTTTTGGTTTTACATGAGGATCTGGTTCATTTTTCTATACTTACATGTATCTGTTAGAAGGTAGCTTTTTGTTTTTTCTTACACTCTGAGCATATAAAGAAAAGTTATATATAACTTATAAGTATACATATATATATTTATTTATAAATATAAATTTATATTCCTAGATTTGGTAAAGTTATCACATATAAAGCCATATTTATCTTTTTCTTCCAATTATTAAGTGAACATCTTAAATATTCATTTTGGGAGACAGAATATTACACAGCTTGATCTTAAGATAACCACAAAATTATAATCCTCAGTTATTTTAGTGTTTCTGTTAGGTAAAATGTTGCTGTTACATGGTGCTGTGTCTTGTACATATTAACTACTCAGTAATTATCTTTCCATTTGTCTTTTTATTGAATTTAGGTATGAAATGCTGTCTGGTAGAGGATGTCCTGTAGATTGTGTTCTGTATTTATGAATTTACAAATTTTTGCCATTGATCTTAAGGTGCTAAATGGTCATAGAATGATACCAGAGAGATATTTTTACAAGAAGTTAATAATTACATAACATGAAATCTATTATATGCAGCTCTTTCAGAAATTAACTTATAAAGTAGTGTCTGACTTGAAAATGTATTTGTAAATGCCTTTAACTAAACTAGATCTGTGCTTTTCAGGAAAGAAGCTACTGTCTTCAGTTTAGAAAATAGAATATCAAATTTAGATTTTTGCAATCATCAAGGAAGTAAATAATATCCTTCTTACGTAAAATGAACTTTTAATGGTTGAACCAATAGGGAAAGGGTAATTAATAAATAATTGAAGTTCATGCTTTTCTTTTAAGGACATAGTAATTTCTTGGCTTTCTTGATAAATCATGTTAAAATGTAGTTGGTATGAACCAGGTATTATAATCAACAACCTGGGACCCAAGTACTATCTGGAGATACCAAAGAGAAAGAAATAATTGTTATGAAAATAAAACCATTGGTCTGATGTACTGGTCTCCTTATAGTAATTGTACAAGAATAGAGGGACTAAATTAAGTAGAGGGATTGATTATTATTATTTTTTCTACCACATTTATACATAAAGGTTTTTTTTTTTTGGCATTGGGAATTGAAACTGGGGTGCTGCACCACTGAGCCATATCTCATTTATTTAATTTTTTTTATTTTTCATTTTGAGACAGGATTTCACTCAGTTGCATAGGGCCTCCCTAAATTGCTGAGGTAGACCTCGAACTTGAAATCCTTCTGCCTTGGCCTCCCTGGCTTCTGGGATTACAGGTGTTCACCACCAATCCCAGTTTAAAGCTTGGTTTAATTTGCTTTCATTTACAAAGCTTTCTTCCAACAATATGAAAGTTTAGTGAGTCTAGATAGGCCCTTCAGTTCATTTCAGTGATTGGGTCATTGGCTGGTTGCCTGGAACGACATTTTTAGCTTTAGGACAATTAATGGGTAGCCTAGTACTTTCTGAACCAAATATTAGTAAGTCTTGGGTTTTCTCAGTGAACCAAATAGCCAAACAGAATCTTTGTAGTAAGAGAAAAAGATTTAGTTTACCAATCTAAAGTTATTGCTTCAGCCTTATGGAATCTCAGTTTCTTCATTGGTAAAATAGGAATTCTCTCACAGGATTATATTAGAGATACATGTGAAAGAGCTTTGTAAATTTTAAGACTAAGATCCTATACCAAATAAAGTCAGTAATATAACATTTGTGAATTCTTGTAGTAAATGCAATAAGTCGTTTCTTTCATGAAATTTAGGAAGACTCTCCTCTGATCCTTAAAGCCATCATTTCTAAATGGAAAAACTGGCCACTGTAATTTTGGGAATTGAAATGACTGTTTAGTCCTAGGAGAGGTGTGTCAACTTGCCCAAAGCTGCAAGGTGAGGTCAGGGCTTGATTTTATGTCTCTTGACTACATACTTCACATTCTTCTTTCTGCCTTTTGGGCAGTCATAGCCTCTGGTCTTCAATTTCACGTGCTCATTGGTCCTACTACTTCGCCTTGTGTTCTTCGAGGATCCTCTCTCTTTTCCTGTTCAGTGGCTGTTACTGCCATTCTGGCTGTTTCATTTCCAGGAACCCAGATTCCAGGCTCTCCCATTCGGAATGTACCCTTCTTGTTACATGCCTGGCTGACCTGTCTCTCACCTTGCTGGGAACTCTAGACCCTGTATCCTCTCAGTCCATAGATACCCTGCTGTTGTCTCTTGACAACAGCTCATGGTTCCTCAGTTTTGCAGGCTCCAGGCACCTTGCCTCTGTACCTTTTGCCCTGATTGCCTTTCTAGCTCCACCCTCGATGTCTTCCCAGCAGATGATTTCAGTCACTACATTAGCAATAACTATGGTACTCCTACCACTCCCAGCCTTGTACTTTTTCTTGTACCACACAGTTGTTCCATGCATTTGTTTATGACGCCCTGTCTGACCAGAGTGCCCTTTCCCTCTGACTTGATAGCTTCTTGCTCCTTAAGACCTTGTTCAGGCGCCACCCTCTAGGAAGCATCTCCTTGCCCTCCTTGATTGGATTGGAGAAAGCTCCCTTGTGTTCCCATACTCCTCTGGGCAGACCTCATGATGTCTTACAATTATCTACCTCCACCTGTCTTTCTCACTCGGCTGTGAGTCCCTAGAGGATGAGGGCATGCCTTATATCTTTGTACCCAGTGCCCAGTACAGAGTTACTGGATTCACAGAAGTTTCTGTTGACTTTGTCATGATTTCCTTCGTTTGCAGAATGCCTGTTATCCTTTGGCCTGCGGAGGTCTCAGAATACCTTGTCCTCCTGTGTGCCTCCTCCCTATGCACTGATTTCTTAATCTTCTGCTATTTAGCTTCTCCCTTCCTACTCTACTGAAACTGCTCTATTTACTTCTTTTTAAAATTTATTTATTCTAATTTGTTATCTATGATAGCAGAATGCATTTCAATTCATATTACACATATAGAGCACAATTTTTCATGTCTCTGGTTGGACACAAAGTAGAGTCACACCATTCGTGTCTTCAGACATGTATTTAGGGTTCTATTTACATCTTAAACACAGAATCTGATGTAAATTGCTTGATCCTCAGACTTCTTTACTAAACTTTGAATAATCTGGCATTTTATTTTAGCCAATAACATTATCTTGGAATTTTTCTCCTATATGATTTTTCTAATTTCTTTTGGCACCTTTTATTTTCTACTTTGCACATTTTTATTCCTTCTGGTAAAACTGCTATGATTTTTCTCTTATTCAATGCCATACATAGGTAGGTATTATTTTGCTGTGAATTCTATTCCAAACTCAACTTTTTCATTTCTTAAATGTCAGAAGGTACGTTTTCGGGTTGAGGATTTGAGGGAGAGATTGTTGACTTTTTTTTGAGGGGAGGAGTGTCAATGTGCATTACATTTCCACTGGCCTGAGTTGTAATTGGTTGATTGGAATGGAAAATTATCCATCAAACATCTGCTTAGATTAAAAATCCAAAAACAAAAACCATCATCACCACCAAAAAAATCTTGCTGCTTATTTTAAACTATACTTAAAAAAATTGTTAGTACTCAGAGTTATGCAATAATAGGTTTCTTTTCTATTTGTAGTCAATAGTTACCATGATGAAGGAAGTAATCAAACGAGAGAAGATTTATTGAAATGAGAACAGTTTGCAAAACTGTTATGTTATTTAGTGTTAAATGTCATTGATGATTGATAAGCTAGAACTGGAATTGTTAATCTGGTATTTCAAGGGATTCTTAAACCCTGAAATTACATGTACACTTTTGTGTGTGTTTACTTTTTTCTTCTGGGATGATTCATAGCTTTTTATCAGGTTCTCAAAGAAATCCTTGGCACAGACAATGCTAACACTGAGCCAGAATATAAGGGCTTTAAAAAGAGAAGGCTATACCAACAAGACAAAAATTATGGTATTTTAAAAAACAGAATACCTTCTCCACACTTAATCAGTTAAAAACATCTTACAGTTACTAATTTAATAATCTGAAAGTTTTATAACTATGTTACGATTGAACTGGTTTTTCCTAAAATAGTCAATACAATTTTAATTATTGATTTCGCTTTTTCTCTGAGAATATAAAATCCCAGCAGAGGGGAAAATTTTTCTGAAAAAAGGGGACATTTTCAGATTGGGGTTTGTAGTTTAGTGGTAGAGCAAAAGTACTGGATTCAATACTCTGCACCACATAAAAATAAATAAATAAATAAAATAAAGGTATTGTGCCTATTTACAACTAAAAAAAATATATTTAAAAGAAAGGGAACATTTCTTAGGACAGTGATTTTTTTTTTTTAATACTTGCTGTTGTGAGTAATCAGGACAATTACAGTAATCTTGACAATCATTTTAAAAAGGATTAAAAGAATATTCACAGAAGTATAATTTTGAATTTACAAAACATCGCACATAACCCTTTCGGGGTGAAAAGGAAGGGGAGTGGGCATCGTGAAATGAAGGATTGTATTGAAGCATTGAGGTACCCGGCAGATGGCGGGGCTCCAGGAATGTCCTTTTTACTGAATAAATCAGTGCAGTAACTCTATCCTGGAAACCAAGCACCTGCCACTGTCTCAGGTGGTTGTACACAAGAACTCTTTTGATATGATTAGACCACCTTCTTTTTGTAACTACAAAAACATGTTGTGATTTCTTTATGCAGTTCTTTTTTGTTTCAAGTTCATGGGCTTTTGGGGGAAGAAAAACAAGTTATATTTTTGGAGATATTTCTTATAGTTTAAAAAGAGGTACTGGGACACTAAATCAGGAACTTATATGGGAATGGGTATATGCAGACTTTGCAAGGCCTGGACCTCTTATGCCCAGGCAGGAATCCTTAGTCCAGAAGAACTCTATTAGAGAGAATTCTCTCAGGCCTTCAACGATATGATCAACAAGCTCAAATAATCCTATGGACAACTCTTCTGTGACATTTTGACTTCTACTTTAATCAAATGTGCCATTTAATTAATGGAATATGTTGGGTTTGGAACAAAATGGACTGTAGAGAGACATCTTTTTCTTTTTAAATAAACTATTCAACCTATTTTATCTTAGCTCTAAATGAAACCATAAACCATATTTTGTTTTGTGCAGCCAAAGAAAATTTTCAAGAATATCCCTTTCCTGAGAAAGTTGGAGGTAAAACATATAGAGGTCATGGCTGCTCACAGGAAGACCTGTTCATTTTATTGCTTTTGCAGTGAGATGACCACTGATTGCTATGGAGGTGCTGATTGCTGCGGCCATTACTGGGCTAGCCTAGTCACCTGTAAGAGAATGATGCCTGGGTCACCATGGTCCCTGTGCTATGATCTACTTAATCTGACCACTGTCATTGGCAGAGCTTGCTTGTTTAGAGAAGTGCATGGGCTCTATTTTCATATTAAAGAGCATATTATCCTGGCTGCACTAATATCTTCCTTAGCTTGACCAGACTGATTGATTTAGCTTAATTAAACACAGTGTTCTGACCAGATGACTTAAAGATTTTACTTTTAAGCATGGCAAACAACTTTATGGAAAGGCTGCTTAAAATCTGTATTTAAATGGACCATTAACTTTTATTTTTCTTTTGGTTTTGAGCTTAATCGCATCACCTTTTGTTGTTGAATGGTTAAGTAGTTTGTGGTCTCCTGACCCAAGCGGAATAAGTGCATGATTTGTGTATGTTGCACAATCCACGGATAGCCTGGGTGATTTGTTATTTGTGTAGCATGTCATCATTTTGTCTCTGAGTTGCTGTGGCTTATTTTCATTAGGAATGATCTTACAGACTGTGACCTTTTATGCGGCTTTCCTTTCTGAGGTAGAAAACGTGTGTGGGTGGGGGTCAACACTCTGATCTTAGTTTGTATTATTCTCTGATAGCAGTCACTTTATTTTGGTTTGCAAGTATCATGGTATACCTTACTTACTGTGGTTTTCATAAAAGGGGTAAAACTTTGACACTCAGGTAAGCAATGCAGTTCTGGATATTTCTATAGGTTTGTTTGTTTTAATTGATAGGTATTCAACACTAAATCTCATCTTCTATCTACAATTTTGGACCTTGTTAAATGAGACAATTATTGAACCTACAACTAAGGTCATTTCATTGGGGCTGGTGTGTTGTGAATGTATCCCTATGCAGTTATTCTCTTGTGTTTGTAATAAGCATTGGCCTATATTTTGCATCAAATATTCATTAAATTATGAGCACATGAGACTAGAGACTGGGGCTCTCCTCCCAGAGGGTTTGATGTACACAGCTGCTCCATTTACGCTGACGGAACCAATAGGACTTTTTCAGCCACGGTATCCTGGCACCCAGGTACAGCAAACTGGTTGCCTATGGTCTGTTTAGTCTGCAGGCATATTTTGTTGGATATGAATGCTATCTTGAAAAATTAAAATTCATAATCAACATCTGTGACTTAGGAAAATTTTCACATAATTCTGGATTTTGTACTTCTTTAAAATTTATAGTATCTGAAAATTGGGTGCTCAAATTCCTCCATGGGAGCAGCAGCAGATCCAAATTCTGGCTCCCTGAGAGCATCTGAGTTTGGATTCTATGGACTAACTCTGTTCAAGTCAGCTTAATTCCAGAATCACTAAGGCACTTGTTCCTAAGGTGTTGTCACCCGCAGTGCAGGGATTTACAAATTGTAATAAAGGTTTTTAAGGAATTTGGGGAAGGATGTTTATTTTAACATTCTTTTTTAAAGTTGTAGGATGTGATTTGGAGCTCCTTTATAAGAGAAGTTAAAGGTCTTTTGGGGTTCCTTGAGCAGCTAGACAGTGTTTTAGGATCTATAACATTTATGTGGGTGTGGCCATTTGCATTTGTCTGCAGCTATTCTTCAAAATTTTAGCAATATGTTAAGAGTAGTGGATTTCAGCGTGCTGTTCCTGCCTCCTCACCGCATCAGCATCACTGGGTGGGGAATTTGTTATAAATGCAAATTCTCAGGGCCTGTTTCACTGAATGAGAAATCCTGGGAGTGGGACTCAGCAATCAGTGCTTTAATAAATTCTCCAGGTGATTGTGAAACAATCATTACCAGGATTAAATATAATACAATAATATAATAATAAATGTATGTTAGATTTAAATTTAGTTCTTCTTCTTCTTTTTTTTTTTTTTTCCTGGGCTGGAGTCTCACTGTGTTGCCCAGGCTGGCCTTGAGCTCCTGGGCTCAAGCGAGCCTCCGGCCTTAGCCTCCTGAATTGCTGGCACTGAAGTGTATGCCACTGCCCCTGACTTCATTTTTTTTTTTTTTTTTAATTTCTGAAAAACTTTAGTACTGTTGACCAGTTCAACCTGAGAGTTATATAAATTGTGAACCACAGAATTTGTTATGGCCTCATAATTGAGATTTATACAGATTATCAAGCTCAGGGAAAGAGTTCAGAGTTTCTCCCATCTCCCACACATGTGTGAATGTTCACAGCAGGCCCTCTTTGGCTCCTGGTTTATGTTCTAGTAAAAGGCAGTATTCTCATTGTGTTTCCACCTTGCCCAGGACCTCTGCCTTGGGCAACCCTCTCTGGTGAGCACCTGGTGCTTTAAAAAACAATGAAACAGACCCGTAACTGTCATTATTGTTGCTGATGTCATTATAGACATTTTAGAGGGCTGGCTGTGTCCCCTTAGGTTAAGAAACTTCAGGAGGCTATATACTCTAGTTTCAAGATAGAAATCTAAAATACAGGATGGATGGTGGCTGCAGGGGATGATTTGTAATGTCATGTGCATCTCACTGCCAAGCAGGCCAGCAGGCCAGAGGTCTTAGGATTCCTTCTGTGATATCCTCTCCTTCATATTTAAGATTGAATTCATTTAATTTTATCAGTTCCTAATTTTGCTTTGCTGTAGTATCTAGTGTTTTTTGTAATCTTTGAGCTTCTCATGTAAAGTAAAAACAATCTGTAATAGAGGAGGTAGCTCACTAAAAGCATGGCATAACTTTGAAGGTATCCTTCTTGAAGGGTAAGGGTCCTCTGCCAGAATGCAGAGGAGATAGACCACAGTGGGGAAGAGGCAGCTGTCCAGCAGGAGGGTATGATGTTTGCTTGTGATTAAGGCAGAATCTGAGAAAAATCTGTAGGGCCCATTAAGTGGAGGTCTGTTGTCTCCAAACTCTGCCTTCCTTTCCTTGCCCAGGAAGGGTTAATATCCTCTGAAGGTGCTTGGTCAGCCAAGTCCCCCTGGATGGTATTGTTTCTCTTAAGGAGCTTTGATTATGTAATAGGTAGTTTTTTTTTTTTAAGGGAGGGGCATGTTAAATGCTTGAAAAGAAAAAAAAATATTGAAGGATTTTTGTTTATTAATTCAATCATGTAAATCATTAGCTAAATAATTTAAGAAATACTTTTTTATCCCTAAAAATTTTCATGGTGTTCCAGAATATTTCCTCTGATGAACATGGCTGGTAGAAAGCTGTGGGGCAGGGTGACCTGTGGAGGGAAGCCTGGCTGTGGCAAGTAGGGAAATTAGGACAAGGCCAGCACACACAAGGTTTTTCTCTGTTATTCACTTTGAATTAGTTGTGATTCCTTGAGCCAGAACTCAACCCTCTGTGATCTGACCTAGGAGATGCTGGCCAAGCTTCACTAAGCAGAAGATCATTTTTTGGCTGTAGTGCTTTTGAAACTTAGAAAATCTAATTCCAAAAACATCTGAGCAAGGTAAATGTTAGACACTTAAAAGTTTTTTTTTTTCCTATAAATCAGGCAGTAAGTTCTCAAAAAAAAAAAAAAAGTTGTATTTTTTTCCTTTTGGCAGTAGTTTCCCGTAGGAAATATTTTAAAGTAATTAGAATTTCTAGGTAGTTTTTTATGGAGACCACTTTTTATGTGATGTCATTTTTGAAAGCTTGAAAAGGTTAAGAAACTTCTGAAGTTTTAAAACATTTTAATTTGTGTTGTATTTACTTAAAAACTTTGATAGATATACAGTGAAAGGCAAGTCTTCCTCAGAATTCTGTCCTCCAGCTTCATTGTTCCATTCCAAGGTAGTCTCTGTATCCCAAATAATTTAGAACAAGGGAGAGAGAAAACAAACAAACAAACAAGCCAACACAACAAATTCCAAAACAAAAGCTTGAAACAGACCTACCCAAGAAATGGTCATTGGTGATAAAAGAGCAGCATTGTGCCCAGGAGATTTGTAAAATAAATAAAATTCCACATTATTAAACAATAACAGTAATTTGGCACAAAACCTAAATTTTTGTAGAAAAGAGCATCATAGCAGACAATCCAGACTTCAAGATAGATTGTTGACATTTTCTTCCCCATAGTGTTTTAGGGAACTAGGAAGTATAGTTTGACAGAGGCCAGGAGGCAGAAGAGCTGCTGAGACCCGATGCTCACTCAGTCTGACGCCTGTTCCTGGCCAGCTGTCCTGGGCAAGGCAGTCTTTAGACATTTGCCATTCAGAGACGATATGAGTACTTATGTCTAAAGAACCTTCACTCCCTCTCCTTTTGTAAATCAAACATGACTTATTGATGGAGAATGACAAGTGGCAAAGCTAACCAACCAAGAAACAGTAAAATTAAATAGGAAAAGGAAATGTCCAGGCAGTGAATAGTTTCAAATTGAGAAAGCAAGCAGACAAGTGTTAACGTCATTGCTAGTGACCTTGAAGTCTTTAGGATAAAGTGTTCACCCGACTGAGATGAATTGAATAAAAGATTCTTCTTTTTTCCTCCTTATTTCATAGGAGTATTTTCAGAATCTGTCAGTAAATAAGGGCATTGATAATAGAGACTATCTTTGAGTCAAACATTAATTTTTAAAGTTTCAATTAAAAAAGGGCACTACCATTTTTAGAAAATGTGATTTTTGGTTATCAAAGAAATGCCTGAAGGGGTGATGAGAATTTCTTGTCTTGTAGCTGGGATACATGCAGCTACGTTGTTGCATGCAAAAGCCAAAATAATGAAATATAATTCTTAGAATAGATTCCAGAGTTTCCTCTCCTTGCAGGAAAGAGCATGGTAAAGGAGTCTCTGTGGGGTATGTTCAGTGTACAAGGAATAAAAAGCCACCTTTATGGTCAATATAAATTTAGAGAGAATATTAAAATATATTCATGTACTTATATTTTGAAAACCATTCGTTAAAATACTATGTCTTGAAATATGAGGAAATTGAGTACATTTAATTGAGTTACATCTGTGTTCTCATTGTACTAGATTTATTTGAGTTTTGATTAATAATTTGCTTTTTTTCAATGAATCTTTTTATTCACCACTTCTTTTTATATTTAACATATATACAGCATACCATGATGTTTATTTTGGGTTTAAATAGTTGAGCATGCAGCATAGTGCCTGACATATAGCAAGTGCTTAATTAATTGTTCGAACTCGTGAATTTAATATTTGGCTGGTGTACTAAGATGTTTGCAGATATACTTTTGATGATTCACCTTTTCCCATTAACCACTTATTTTCAGTTAATTAAAAGGAAATTATTAGAGCACATCTTTGAGAGAAAATATTAATGTTCATCTCTAAAAATAATTTAGAGAAGACTTCAGACTGGTTGACTCATTTAAAAACAAACTAAAATATGAAAAGTATGATAATTTATCATGGGAGGGACATGTAGGGAGTGAAAAAGAGTACATAGACTGTATGTAAGATCAGGAATAAGTCATCAGAAATGATTCTTATTAATAGAGATCTCCGTGATTTGTTATTTTCCATCACATTAGAGAAATGTTTGCTGTATTTTCAATTTTCACATCATGGTGGCTGCAGAAAAGTGAAATAGGAATCATTGTGATGGTGTTCAAATGCCACAGAAGTTACAATTGAAAGGTGTTAAATTTGTGGGTTGTAACACATCTTGGAAGTTAAGGGATGATGGCTACCTTCTGTATATTTTAACATTGTCTTTATGGTTATGCTAATTTTTAAACATTCCTCTTTCTAGTCATACAGCTTATCGAGAAAGAAAATAGTGCACTACACCTGTTTTGACCAACGGAAAAGAGCAAACGCAGCATTTTTGATAGGTGCTTATGCTGTAAGTACTTTCTTCATGATTATTTTCTATAATCAGGCCAGAGGAAAGCTGTCACTGTCAATAAACCCTAGCCACTTTTCCAGTGGGACTGAGAGAGGGAAGAAGATTATTAGCAGTTTGGGAACTGATCTGAAATGGAAAGTGTGGACTAGCCCTGATGAAGTGTTTTTTCTCTAGATTTTATTTCCTAGTAGCTACTAAGAGAATTTTGTAACCACAATATATAGCTTGGATTTCCACAGTTGTATACATGTTTTAATAGAAAGGAAACCTAGCCAAGGACATTTTCAGGGGAAAAAAAAATTAGAGTGTGGGGTGTGTGTGTGTGTGTGTGTGTGTGTGTGATGAAATATAATATTAACAAATTTTTTAAAGCCTGTTAAGGTGTTCCTTTTTTATGGGAGAAGAGGAAATACTAGATTGCACAGTGGAGAATTATTATTACTATTATTTTTATCCAACCATTTATTCAGCCATACAAATATTTATAGTAGAAAACTTGAATATAAGTAATGCAATATATTATAGCTTCCCTAGACATTTTAAAAATAATTTGGTGTAGAAATTCTGTTCCCTGCAAGCACAAAAATATCAATGTGAATTCCATATGAACATACAGTTTCTGGAATTCTCTATGTGTACTGATATTGGGTAAAAACTTAGAAGGCAGGAGTGTTCAGGGTTGAAATGTACTTGCAACTTAGAATGGCTTTTGAGGCATACGTTTGATATCCACTTAGGAATATGTTGGTTTAAAAGCAGGGAGAGAGGTGTCATTTCCCCTCATCCTTGGGGTACAGACAGTGCTTCTCTGAAGCCCAACCATACTGCTGCACAACATTTTGAGGGCCTCATCCTGAAGACCTTGACAGGAGGGGCACCAGCTAGTAGACATCAAACTTTGCCAGATCAAATGTAAACCTCTGGGGGACAGAACCCAGAGGTACTGTTGGGAAGGCTGTCAGCTGTTGCAGGGCACAGGATGAGAAGGCAGCAGGCTGACAGCCAGAGTGCTGGGTGCTTCTAGGTGTGAGGTGCCCAGCTCTGGCTGCCCTTCCTCCCAAAGCGGCTGTAGTAAGCCTTGGGCTATCCTTTGTGACCCCTTTTCTTTTTTGTTCTGTAGACAGCATGGTACAATACAAGGAATAGTGGCTAAGAATCAGACAGGCATGAGTTTTTCATGCTGAAGGGGCTTTGATGATTGGTAAGCCACTTTATCTCTTTTAGCTTTGTTTAGTTTCCTTATCTGTAAAATGAGAGGGTTCGATGAAATGACCTCTAGATTTTCTTTCAATTCTTAGGACACTTAGCGCCAGCTAGGCTATTGCTTTTATTTTAAGAGTATACACAAAAGCTGGCTGATGGCAGGAAAATTCAGTGAAGGGCTGGTGAACTGAATGAAGCAGGCATGCTTATTTTTCAATTTACATTGATAATTACTACTCATTTGAAACTGATGATGGATGCTATGATTAAAATATGGGGCGCCTGTCCTGATCTCTGGACTGAAGCCATGTAAACAAGTGTGTTTTTCCTGTGGGGTTTTGTGATGCTTTGTGAGCGTGTAATTTGTGGCTCCTTTGTCATAAAGGATTGCCATCAAAAGGGGTCATCATCTGCTGATCCTCTTCTTTTTTTCCCTGCTTTCTCTCCCTTGTCTCTTCTCGCTCTCTTTTTGTCTGTTTTTGTTTTTCTTTTCTTTCTGTTTTGTTCAGTGTGACCCTTCTTTTTAGTAGACACCTCCAGAATTTGGAAATGAAGTCTAGTTATAATAGTTGCATTGAGCTCATGATAAAATATGTCTTCTAATGCAAAAATTTCTGCCACTTTAAAGCAACCCAAAACAGTCACGGTGTGGTGGAGAAGTGCTGAGTACAGTGTGAGCTCATCTTACATGCTAGTTACAGTCCTGAGTGTAAAGTGATTATTCTTGTATTGGTCATTTCCCAGTAGATTTTTCTTTCCTAATTTTGGAGCTGCGTTCCCCAGAAAGCTGCATCACACAAACCCTTCATAAAAATGAAACGAGGAATTGCAGTCTTCAAAAATATTTTATGCCTTTCTTCAAATCATCTGAATGCTCTTCACCGTTGACACACATTTTTAAAGAAGATAATAATGTGCATTATATATAGGTATCAATTTTGTGAAACACAAATTTCACATGTGTTTCAAGTTGCTAGTTGGAGTAGTCTCAATCTTATGAAGGAATCTTCTCTGAATACAACTTTTAGAGCAGCCACAGAGTCTAGGTGTGTGTTTTATCAGAGAGAAGTCCTTAGCAGTGAATGTGTCTTTCTTTTTAAAATGAGGAGTCAGCCTTCTCCCAAGGAATATTGACTAATAAAAATATTTTGTACTAGGACAAACCTTTTTCTCAGAACCTTAGTTTTTTTTTTCTTGGTAAAATTTGGATAATACCAGGGTTTCCCCTGTCTATCTCACAGAATTATTCTGAAGACCAAATATCCAACAGCCTGTTGGATAGTTCTGCATTATATATCTAAAGGATATTTCACAGTTATGATGGCAGAAGAGAACTTTTTATTCCTTCTGTTCCTAAACCTATTTATTTCCTAGTCACCTCCTTTCTAGACGTAGAGTAACTGCCATCACTGGCTAGCTATATCAAAAGATAGTGGTCATTTTGCTTCCTTTTCCCTCATTCTCCTTAGGCTTACTGGTAAGTTTGGTCTGCTGACCCTCCACGGCACGTGTGGAATCAGAACACCTCTTTTCATGGATTGCTGGTCCCAGCCATTGCCATTGTTCACGTGGATTACTACCACAGCTTTATACACTTCTCCTTTTTCATATTTTTATTTCCCTTTAACGTAGTTGCCGTACAGTTGACAGAGTAGTCTTTGAAAAAATATAAGCTAGATCACATCATTATCCTGTTTCAAATCCGATTGCTCCCTGTTCTTGGCATAAAATTTGCCTTTCATTAAGGTCCAGTACAGTAGGATACTTTCTGATCTCAAGGGCTGACCTCTGTCAGGCTGTTCCCATCACATTGGCCTTCTAACCGTGAAGTTCTCATGCTCACTTCCATGAGAAAGTCTTGGTATTTGTGCTGTCTGGAATGTTCTTACTTCATTATAGTAATCATCTTTCTCTTAGCTTTTTGAAGAGCTGGGGATTGAACCCAGGGCATTGCTCATGCTAAGCAAGCTTTCCACCTCTGAGTTATATCCCCAGCCTTGGAACATGCTTACTTCAGACCTTTGCATGCCTGGTTTCTTCTAATGTTATCATTTTAGAGAAACTTGCTCTCAGATTATACCCAGCTCTTCCCTTAGTCACCTCTGAGCCTTTACTCTTTTTATTTATTTTTTTATAGCACTCCACTATTTGAAATTACCTTGTTTGTTTATTTATGCATTTACTTGTTTATTATCTCTATCCCAAACTAGAGGGTAGGGACCTTATCTGTTTTGTTTATCTCAGGCCCAAAGCAAGGGATCTAGCTGACCTTGTCCTGAAACTTCTGAAAATGAGAGCCAAAATAGATCTTCCTAAGTTGATTTTCTCAAGTATTTGTTACAGTGATTAAAAGTAAATACAAACATTGGGTATCAACTTTAGAACTGTGCCAGGTACATAGTAGATGCTCTGTGAATATCTGTCAAATGAACAAATGATGGGATGACAAAATAGGAAAGAAAAAAGGTAATTCATGGGCAACTCCTCTGAAAATGATCAAGTTGAACTTAAAGTGGTGTTTCAAAATTCTTCAGATGATGACTGAGCCACTTGTGATCTCTAAAGATGCAGAATCAAAGCAAATTTTAAAAATAAGCTTTTATTTTTTCAGTTTTCTGTTGTGGTAAAATATATATAGCATAACCTTTACTAGCTGAACTATTTTTAATACGAGATTGTTTAGCTTAGAAAGTTAAGTTCCGTGGTATTAAGTATTTTTCTATTGTGTGCACCTATCTCTGGCTCTTGCTTTTTGAGTGTGATGTCTTGTGGTGAACATGACGCACCCACAGAGTCAGGACTTTGTATGTGGTTTCTTAGTTGGAGGATGATTTCAGTTATGCCACAGAAGATTCTATGTTTCTATTTCCTTATCTCTAAATGGGCAGAGCCTTTTTATCCCTTCTCTCACAGAGTTATAAGCATCAAAAAGGAGATTGAGGCAAACCTGGGAAATTTAGCAAGATCCTGTCTCAAAATAAAAAGGGCTAAGGATGTGGCTCAGTAGAAGGATCTATAGAGAAGGAAACGAAATATGGCGTTTCTGGAGTGGTGTGACTAGTGAGGATCACAGCACCACTTAACAAAGGTAGGCTTCCTTTCTCCTCACTTTCTAAGCTGTGATATTGCACTCCTTGAATTGGAGGTCTCTAACTTTAAGAAGAGATCAACTTTGCCAGAAAGGTGTTCTCCTTCCAAGGCTAATGCAAGGTTTTTTTTTCTTCCTTTCTTCCCTCCCCCACCCTTTCTTTCTTTCTCCACGGATTGAATCCAAGGGCACTTAATCACCCAGCTACGTCCCCAGCCCTTTTTATTTTCCATTTTGAGACAGGATCTCACTATGTTGCTTAGGGTCTCACTATGTTGCTGAGGCTGGCCTTGATCTTGCAATCCTCCTGTTTCAGCCTCCTGAGTCACTGGGAGTACAGATGTGCACCACTGTGCCCTGTTCTGATGTGAGTTTTGAGAAGATGGCTTTTCATGTTCTAGGAATGAATTAATTAGGTACTTGCCATGTGCTTAAAGAGTAAGACCTTCACTCTATGTTAAAGTATGGCTTTCAGTTCACAGGCCTATGGCAACTAGGACAAGGAGAATTTCAATCAGGTTATAATGACTGAAGAAATGGGAAAACAATATGTATGAGAAGTTAAATGTGATTGTTTAGCTTAGAAAATTAAGTTCAGCATTTAAGAATCACATTTTTTTTTCAATATGTGGAAGATGCTCAAATAGATGGTACCCACATTGTGCTTTCCTAACTCAGTTGTTAAATCCTAGTATTGCCAAATGAGGGGTCTACATTATGTGTTATCTGAGAATAGCCTGAATCAGATGTCGTGTCTGGATTGGAAATGACAGGACTGAGGTTTGCAGACTTCCTAACCATGTCTGTGTCTGCTTTCTATTTTGCAGACTACACATAAGGCCTTACTAGTCAGATTCCACTACTGTGTCTACTGACTGATTGCAGACACTGTTCTCCATCTGGCTTAGTGGTGGGGAGCAAGAACTCTAGCACAGTTACAGACTCAGCTTTGAACCCACTTGTTAGTTTTGTGCCTTGAGCAAGTGATTTCATGTGACCAAACTCCTGTTTTTTTCTTCTTTTTGCATCTTTACAATAAGGACAATAATATCGTGCTTAATAGAGCTGTGCTAAGGCCTGAAGGAGACATGTGCACAAAGGTGATATCCATGTAGTTTGCAAGCACTTAAGGATGCTTGGTGGCTCTTGGCAGGGAGCTATGTGGCCTTCCCAGTGTCCTGTCTTTAGGACCTGTCATGTGCTGAGACTCTTAGACAAAAAGAGGCAAGTAACACTCAGATCTTCTTAGACTATCAGCCTTGAAGATCTGATTGTAACTTACCTCTTTGTCCTCTTAGCTTCCCAGGACCCCCTATTTTACACTTACATCCTTCCCTAGCTCAGCAAGACTCAGAGGGTTGTTAATATGATTATTGCTTAGTATAATTCACTGGAAGGCGTGAATATGAGGTTTTTTTCTTCCCCCTTTTAGGATTTTATTTGCATTTTCAATGGAAGAATCTCTAAACCAAACAAATTTCTCATTTGTGAGATGTAGTCAGGTATTCGTTAATTCAGGAAATATTTATTTAGCTCCTATGAACCTTGCCTAGTGCTATGGCAGGCATCAGGTAATAATAATAATAATAATAGACAAAATAAAACAAAGAATACCTATATGCAATTGGGGACAGATGAGGCAATAAATAATTGTGAAAAGTGTGAATAGGTGCCAAGTTTGGATAAATGTGAATTCATTCAAAAAATGTTTTTGAGTGGTTATCATACAACAGGTGTTGTTCTAGGAATTGAAGGTTACTAAAGTCAGTGAATTCCTGCTTTCTGGTGTGGGTGTATGTGGACCAGGGGTTAAACCTGGAGAAAGGGAAGGATTAGGATGGACATACCAGTGGGCCAAGTTGGTAAGGAAGGTATCAGACAGAGGGCCCAGCATGAAGGTAAAGATGCTTTTTTGGGGGGACCTGGGAGTAGGGATTAGAAGAAGATTAATTATATTTTGAATATATAGTTTGAAAAGGTGATAATTTAATGAGAAGATGAATTTTTTATGATTTATAAAAACCCTTACAAAATGGTATAACAACATTATAGAAGAAAAAAAAGATTCTCCTTCAGTTTCATCAATCTAAACCTGAACTATTTACTTAGGTGCAATTGAAATTTAGTTTTGTGAACCCTTTTTTATTTAGCCTACATATTTTGCCATTTTGTCACTTGGATGACAAGTAACATTCCATTTAGAGGTTATACATTCTTGTTTTTTACATTTTTGATTCCTTCTAAACTTTTTACTAATGTGACAAACATCTTCTCGCATTATAAATATTTCTACACTTGATCTTAGCTGATTACTATTTTTAATGGATTTTTATCTTTAAAATGCAGTTGATAGTTTTTTAAAAAATAGCATTTTAAGCTTTTTGAAGCATATTATTGTATGTAAGCCAGTTTTCACTAAATTTGGTATTTGGAATCTTTAGTTTTATGCATATTAGATATGAACTTTTAGAAGTTCAATTGGTGAGATTTACAATTTTAGAACTTTAATTGTTGGAAAATATTACCTTATTACTTTACTAATCATTTCTTTGATTATTAATGAGTCTTACTAACATGTGGTTTTAATTATAGTCCTCTTCACTTTTTAAATTCTTTGTGTTTTTAAATTGTTTCATGTATTTGAACCATTTAAAAGTTGGAAAATGGCTATCAGTCTTTGAGGAAAGAAGTGTTTTCTTGTGTCTAAGTCGCATCAGGGCAAGAAACCCCACCCATCAGTCCAAATATCTAAGAAATTAGGAAGTCCCTAGACCCTAAGTTCTATTACTCATCAAAATGTTGTATTAGTAAGTTCTTTTGTATGTGTACCTGAATACAAATGTGGTTGATTGGAATTGCAGATAATGTATCTATTGATTATTCAGCACTAAGCTATCTTTTGAATATATGCAGAAAATTATACTCAGAACAGTATTTGTTAAAAGTGATTAGAGAATATCCATGTTTACATCAGTGGAAGTAGATACTACCTGGCCAGTTAACTACGAACTGGTTTTTATTTTTAGTATTTGAATCAAGTGTGTTAGTTTCCTGAATTTCTAGCTCATAATTCATTTGTAAATTGTGGTTTCAGAGCTGCTTTAAATTGTCATAAAAAGTTATAAATTAAACAAAAATCAGGTAAAATATCCAGAAAAATGTTGGTTCAAAATAATAAAGGCAGATGAGATCGGGCACCTTCAGGGTGGTATGGCCGTAGACAAGGGAAATTGCATGGAAATGGAAGGAGACCCTTATGGTTATACAAAATTACATACAAGAGGAAGTGAGGGGAAAGGGGAAAAAAAACAATGGGGAGAAATGAATTACAGTAGATGGGGTAGAGAGAGAAGATGGGAGGGGAAGGGATAGGGGGATAGTAGAGGATAGGAAAGGCAGCAGAATACAACAGACACTAGTATAGCCATATGTAAAACAGTGGATGTGTAACCGATGTGAGGCTGCAATCTGTATACGGGGTAAAAATGGGAGTTCATAACCCACTTGAATCAAAGTGCGAAATATATATCAAGAACTATGTAATATTTTGAACAACCAACAATAGAAAAAAAAAGAAAACAACTATAAAAAAAAGCTGGGAAGGATAGGGTATAGGAGGATAAGAGAGGTAAGATGACAAGTATTTAAGATCCAGTTAAACTGAAGGATTAATTGTGGTGTTCTATAACACAGTAGAATAACTATAGTCTACAGCAACTTATGATATATTACAAAATAACTCAGAGTTACCGACACATAGAAATGATGAATGTCTGAGGAAGTAGAAATGCTGATCCCTTTGATTTGATCATTATATATATGTGTATGTAGTGAAATATTGTTATGGATCCCATAAGCTTGTACAAATATTATGTGTCAATAAAACAAAAATAAAATTGTAAAAAAAAACAAAATAATAAAGGCATTTACTTTAAATATTTATTAAAATAGTAATATAACAGATGTCAGCTACATGAGTTCTGTTGTACTTTGTGGCTTTTTGGTCATTCTAACGGATAGCATCATGCTTTTGCTTACTGAAATTCATAGAGAGGAAGGGAGGGGTGGCACATGGCTGGGGCAGGGCGATTTCCTGTTTGCAGTTCCTTCCTTTTATAGATTGATAGGCAAGAACCTCTTTGTGATATTGCCTGGAAGTGGGCAGACAGTCTTTTATTTCTGTAAGCTTATATTTTTTGGTGGCTTTTAAACAAGTTAGGCTCCCGAAAATTATACAACATTTTAATTTCAGACTACTTGAGACTGGGAGTTCTGCTAGTTTTCTGTACCCAGGTAGTGCAATGCTATCTTAGCCAACTCTCCCTGTTGTTTTAACTATGGGCTGGAAGAATTAGCTGTTTGCTTTTCATTTATGGAAGGTTTGTTTCTCAAAAAGACACTGCATATATCGTTTTAGTACCTTTTCCTTTTTTTCTTTTGGCATCCTGATGACAAGGGTTCTGTATGCTTAAAAGTAAGTTCTCAAATTTATATACACATGCACAGCTATACACCCACACACAAGCATGCACCCGTATTAATTACTATATATTTAATATTCACATATTGTATGTGCTTATAGTAATTTACTCACACATTTATGAATTTTAGTAGCCTTGGAATGACATGCATTTTTTATGTGAAAAAGTTATATCCATTTGTTTCGTTTAATACTGAATTGAGAGGGTATACCTTTTTAGTGCTTGAAATTGCTTATTTTCTTATTTATTTTCTCTCTAAGGGAAGGAACTTTGTCTTATTCTCCACCACAGCTGCAGCATCTGGAAAAGTGTCAGACACATCCTAAGCACTCAATAAGTGTTTGAAGAACAAATAACTAAATGTTTAATGGATAAATAAATCTTAGTTGGTTATCTTCCACTGTGTTAGAAGTTTAATATAGAGTAATTTAAAAGCTGGAATGCTTAATGATAAATTATGAAGTCAGTACTAATTGTAAAAACAACAGAATCATCGTGTTTGAGGCATTTTTTTTTAAGAAATTACTGAGTAAAATCTTATACAGAACATAACTGGATTTGCTGATAATGCAACATTTGAGATTAGTATGACAAATGATAGTCTTTAAATTTTAGCCTCAGCATTGTTGTTTCTCAATAGGTGAAAATCCTTTTTCATACATATAAATAGTTGCTAACAAATCTCAGTAATTTTTTAAAGCTGTCTTTGAAACCTTAAGATAATTTTCAGTAAGAAGTAATTTAAATGTTCAAAAGAGGAATACTAGAAAAATTTTAATCAGAGTCAAGTCTTCAAAAATTTAACAGCATGCATTCATTATGGGGGAAAAAAAGGAAGGAAAGAGGTACTCGAGGCCCTGAAGTCATTTTCCATTATCAGAATGTGACTTTAAATGTATTTGCCATGCCTCAGATGAAATCATATCCTGTACATGTCTACCTGGTTTTCACCTGGCATTTATCTGTGTGTGAGCCTTTGCTGTTCAGTCTTATACGGAAACCTGGATGGAGCAGGCTCAGATTCTCTGCAGAGTTTCAGCATTCCTAATCAAGGAGATGTTCTACAATGGAAGTTGGAGATACTTTTTCCCAGTTTTATGCAAAATGAGGTTATTGACTGCCCAGTGATTATATATTGGTAAAATTTGTTACTGAATGCATTTGATTGTGCTTATTCTTTTAATTTACAGATAAATTTATGAGAATTGAATAAAATAGACCTACTTTTACAGAACTACTGAAATATCTCCACAGGAAACTCAGTAGGAAGAACCCTGCTCCAGTTTTGCTTTCTTGTGTTTCAGTTGGTGAATTTGTTCAAGGTCAAATCCAGTTAGTGATGAGAAAGAGTAGAACCCAGTTCCCAGGTTCATCCAGTAAAAGCACATAACTGAGCAAGGGCAATCTTGGGATAATACTCTGTGTTCAAACCATTAATAGTCTACAGAAGATTAAAAATAGAATGTAACATAGAAGGGTTGACTTTTCCAGTTTTAAAGCAGTACTGTGGTGTTTCAGATACCCTAGTGACAAAGTTTCTTTTCCAGGTAACATTGGAGCTTTGATTCTGGTTAGTGGGGCTCACACCCCAAATACCTTTGTGTATCAACTAGGTGCAATGGTAGCTCTTTTTGTGTTTGCTTTGGGGATGTTGGTAGATGTCTTAGGGTAGGTCTAAGTATAAGGAGTGATGGAGAAATAGGAGAATCAAGGACTGCCATGGAGTGGTTTGGGCTAGTAGTGTCTGAGGATAACTTTTTCCAAGATTTTTTCCCTTTATAATCTACCACGGGAAACATTTTGCATCACACCTCTGTATGCATGCCCTTTTCACATGTATAATTAAAAAAAAAAGGTTACAAGAAATTTTTTTCCTTTATAGTGTGTGAAGCATACTCATAATTCATCTTCTGTTGTATTTTATTTTTAAGTTGTCTTTATCCATTAAATTAATTTGGCTACTCACTAATGGATTATGACCTACACTTTACAAAACATAGTCATTGGATAATCTACTTACTGTGCTTAGATCTGAAAAGTATTTACATATTATTTTTTGGCATTGATTTGAAAGAGTAAAGTTTCTAAGCTGCAAAGCCTGAGTTAAAATGTAAAGGACTAGGTATTGTAAAGTTTCTGAACTGCACACAGAACCTGAAATTCCTGAGGCAGTTAAGATAATGCCCGGTACTGACCATTTAGTTGTTAAATAACCTGGACCCTGTGTAGCTTGGCACGTAGGCATTCAGGGCCTAAACCAATCAGTTTGAATGTACCCCCCTCCTTAGGATTGACCTATCACTCCTGCCCGGCCTGTTCCTGCCAATGAATGTACTAATCATGTTTAAGAATTGTTGTTTGATTTTCCCACGGTGTATGGTGATTTGTTAAAGGAGACTGTGATGTATGTAAAGTCCCTGCCCTCCCTAAAAAAGTGTACTTAAGCACTGCTCAACCCCTGCTCTGGGCTCTGGGCTGCTCTCCCTTCTTGAGTGAGCACGGAGCCCCAGCATGCTGGATCTGCAATAAACCCCTTTTGCTGTTGCATGAGTCGGTCTCTTGGTGGTCTCTTCCTCTGACGTTCGCCGGACCCTTACAGATTTTGGTCCAGAATACTCAGGCATTGTGTGACCCATCTAGGTTAGTCTATGATTAATGCGATTAAGAAAAACTGAAACTGTTCTGAACTCCTCTGAGGCTCCTATCGCCAAATGTCAAAATGTGTAAATGGCTCCAGATGATTTTTATTCAGTTGAGACTTGATTTTAAGGGCTCAAATAATAGTATTTATCTTTTTCATATCTCACTCTCATTTGAATCATGATGTTACACTAAAACTCTCATTGTTCTTCCCTTCTTCCTGACAGCCAAAAAAATCTGCATTTATTCAGTTGAGGAGAGACTTGAATTTTTAGATGAGAAAAACCTGTACACGGGTTAGCACTGAGTCCCTGAGGAGGCAGCCTGTGTCCGACTTACTGGGTTTCTCCTATTAGTGCCTCATTGGGCTCAATTTCTAAGTTTGTGCTAATAAATTACGTAATGCCCTATTCACTTTGCAACATCTCATTTTATACCTTAAGGTTTAAAAGTGTTTTTTGATTGCATAATTTGAATCTATGTCAATTTTATTTCAAGAAAGTTTTTTTTTCTGTTTGATATGGTGAGTAAAATCATATCTTTTCTCTCACTGTGGGAAGTGAACTAAATCATTAAAAAACCCCTCCAATGTACTTTCTGAAATTTTAAATAAAGGGGAAACAAATTGCAAATTCTGTTGACGTTGAAAATAGCATGTAGCATGGAAGGGTTGAGTTATGAACATGGAAGACATGTGTTCAGTTATTCCTAAGATTTGTAGTGTTCAAAATATGGTTGTCATGCTAATAAACTCACCCTGTGTGTTCATGTAAACTACTAGGCTCCCCTGCTAATGCCACTCTGTCTTTGAGTCTTTCTTAATTTTCTTTCTCATTGTGCCTCTGCCTTGGCTTTGCTTGCCTTGTGCCTATCTTCCCCAGGTCCCCATGACAAATGCTGGTAGGGCTTTTGAATTTTCATTAAGGAAAAAGCCAGGGTTGTGGTTAGACTGCAAAGTCATGGTTAATAAAAGTAAATAGCAGGGCTGGGAAGGTATAACCTTGAAGAAATATTTAAGAGTCACTGCAGTACCTACCTCACAGAATTATTTAATAGGGAGTAACATTTGTGGTTATGGTTTCAAACTAATGAGCAGCTAGGCAAGGTTTTCCATGTGAATATACATACTGTAGGATGAATCAGGCATAATTTTTTTGAGAGTGGGTGTATGAGTCATTTAGTAGGCTGGCTTTGGGAAGTTTTATTCAATTAAGAAAAGTTATCCTCCTTTCAGGTAAATTTTTCTTGGTGTTTTCTATTTGCCTCACTTCTCCCCTCCAGATAGTCACTTTGTCATTTCCTTACTCTCTGACCCAGAACAAGGCTTGATTATAGCTCTTCTCACTTTGTCTTACAATTTACTGTGCATACTAGAATGCACTACAATGAACTCCTTGCAGTTATTTGCTTTGCAGTCTCTCCCCTACTAGAATAAGCTTCTTGAATAAAGATGACTCTTACTCATATTTGTATTCGTAGTCCCCAACATAGCATCTACCTCTGCTGTTTTAATGAATAAAGGAATGAATGAGATAGGAAATCTCCTTGGAGAGAATTTGGATTCGCAGTGATGACTGATCTTGTATTAATAGCATGTAAGAAGTGATGCATATGGACTCCAAGTTCAAAATCTTCATCATGCATGATTTTATCCACAATTTTAATTTCTGCAGTTTAGTTATCCCCAGTTAATTGTGGTCTGAAACTATTAAGTGAAAAAATTCCAGAGATACAATTTTTAAGCTTTAAAAATTGCATTGCGTGCTAAGTAGTGTCATGAAATTTTGTACCAAACTGGCTCCATCCCACCAGAGATGTGACTCATGCCTTTATATGGTGTATACACAGTGTATACGCTACTCTCCTGGTTGTTATTCATTAGCTGTCTTGGTTGTCAGATCCACTGTTGCTGTATCTCTGTGATTTTGTTTGTTTATGTAACCCTTACCTAGAAGCTTAATGCTGTGGCACAGTGTCTATACCATTCACCTCACTTCATCAATCACATAGGCTTTGTATGTTACATAATCATAATAAGAAGGGTGGGTACAGTGTAATATTTTGAGAGGGAGGGAGGGTAGGAAAGAAAGAGAGAGAAAGTAAGGGGATACAGTCACATAAACTTTATTACAATATATTATTATAATTATTCTATTTTATTATTGTTTTTTGTTATTAATCTTTTAAAAATTCTTTTTACCTTTATTTTATTTGTTTAGTTTTATGTGGTGCTGAGGATTAAACCCAGTACCTCATGCATGCTAGGCGAGCACTCTACCACTGAGCTATTAAGCTATTAAGTTATGAATCTTATTGTATCTAATTCATAAATGCAACTTTTACCATAAGTATGTATAGGAAAAAAACAGTGTATGTTCAATCCTGTCCATGGTTTCAGGCATCCCCTAGATGTCATAGAAAGTATTTCCTGTGTATAAGAGGGGACCTCTACTTTTATCCCAAGGTCTTGCCCTTGACCACTATCATCCAATCTTAGCTACAATACTTTTGATTTGAAATCAGCTGCTTGATAAGCATGTGGGAATGCATCCATCCTGTATGCAGAATTTAGCATATGTTAATCGCATTGCAGGGTATTGTCTGTTTTAGAATTAAATCCCATTAGTTTGAATATGGAAAAGTATTTATGTCCCCTTCAGAAATGAATGAGTTTTTGAGAAAATTCCCAGTATCTGTAAGTGAGTTGTAGTTTTGGCAGCAAGCTACATGTTTTATCCACAGCCAACTTTTAAGTTTGTGGTTTTTTGTTTTTCCTAAAGACACATCTGTAAAATATAATGGAAATAGTGATGAAATGGGTTTAAAATTTTGAAAGCTTCTAAAATCACTCTCCCTCTTCATCTCAAAGCTGGATGTATGAATTAAAAAAAAAAAGCTTTTAAGATATTGGTATTGGACTGGTGCCATGATTAGCACATAGTTAAAAAAAATAGATATTAGATATTTTTATATGCATATTTACTGATGAAAATATCTTACTTATGAATTTAAGGAAGAGAAAACCAGATTTAACTCGTTTTAAGATCTATTACTATTAAAATTTTGAGATTTTTACCAAGAACATGGACTACAGGATTCCCTTTATTAACTCCATGTTATTCCTCACCCCTTAAAAAAAAAAAAAAGCATTTGTCTACTTAGATCTGAGGTAAAGTACAATAACGAAGCTTTTGGAGCTTTGTCCCCTCTAGTATTCATATGTGGACCTATGAAAGTTATGTATAATTCATTCTACTGTCTTTCCTATTCCCATTTCCCCTCCCTTCCCTTCATTTCCCTTTGTCTAACCCAATGAACTTCTATTCTTCCTCCCCCGCCCTTTTTGTCTGTAGCATCTGCATACCAGAAAGAACATTTGGCCTTTGTTTTTATGGGATTGGATTATTTCACTTAGCATGATAGTTTCCATTTCCATCCATTTACTGGCAAATGCCATGATTTCATTATTCTTTATGACTATTATGGCTGAGTAATATTCCATTGTGTATATATACCACATTTTCTTTATCCATTCATATGTTGAAGGGTATCTAGATTGGTTCCATAGGTTAACTATTGTGAATTGAGCTACTGTAAACATTGATGTGACTGTGTCACTGTTGCATGCTGATTTTTAAGTCCTTTGAGTATAAACCAAGGAGTAGGATAACTGGGTCAAATGGTGGTTTCATTCCAAGGTTTCTGAGGAATCTCCATACTGCTTTCCAGAGTGATTGCATCAATTTACAGTCCCACCAGCAATGTATGAATGTACCCTTCCCTCCACATCTAATATTTATTATTATTTGTATTCTTGGTAACTATCATTCTGATTAGAGTGAGATGGAATCTCAGTGTAGTTTTGATTTGCATTTCTCTAATTGCTAGAGATGTTGAACATTTTTTCATATATTTGTTGACTGATTGTAATTCTTCTTCTGCAAAGTGCCTGTTCAGTTTCTTTGCCCATTTATTGATTGGGTTATTTGTGTCTTGGGTGTTAAGTTTTTTGAGTTCTTTAGATATCCTGCAGATTAATGCTCTATCTGAGGTGCAGGTGGCAAAGATAATTTTTCCCATTCTGTAGGCTCTCTCTTCACATTCTTGATTGTTTCCTTTGCTGTGAAGAAGCTTTTTAGTTTGATATTATCCATTTATTGATTCTTGATTTTACTTCTTGTGCTTTAGAAGTCTTGTTGAAAAAATTGATTCCAAAACCAACATGATAAAAAGTTGGATATACCTTTTTTTCTAATAGGCACAGGGTCTCTGGTCTAATGCATACATAGGTCCTTGGTCCACTTTGAATTGAGTTTTGTGCAGGGTGAGAGATAGGGTTTTAATTTCATTTTGCTACATATGGATTTCCAGTTTTTCCAGCACCATTTGTTGAAGAGGTTATCTTTTCTTCAATGTATGTTTATGGATCCTTTGTCTAATATGAGAAAACTGTATTTATGTGGGTTTGTCTCTGTGTCTTCTGTTCTCTTCCATTGGTCTTCATGTCTGTTTTGGTGTCAATAGCATGCCATTTTTGTTACTATAGCTTTGTAGTATAATTTAACATCTGGTATTGTGATGCCTCCTGCTTCACTTTTCTTCCTAAGGATTCTTTGGCTATTTTTTTCCCAAACAAATTTTGTGACTGTTTTTTTCATGAAAAAATTTCTATGATTTCTATGAAGAACATCATCATCACTAAAACTTAATAAGGAATTTCCCTAGGACCAGGAAACTCAGAATTTAAAACACTTGTCATAGGAGGCAGCACTGGGAGGGATAAACAGCCTGTATTGTTGGCATTCCTCTCCTTCTTACCCGCTGCCATAGCATCCTTCAGCTTACTTACACACCCATGGTCCAAGCAAACACTGTGGTGTGAAATGACCATCACCTCTCTTCTCATCTGCCACTCCTTGTCATCTCTGTGTACCCCTCCCTCTCTGTTTGTGCCTACTGCTTTCCTTCCACCACTTTTCTCCTCCTTCTCTTCTGACCACTTCTCCTATCGTCTTGTTTTTTTCTTTCTTCTTCCTCCTTCTTCATCAGATAACACATAGAATTACAGTATTATGATAACTGGAGTATTTTAATGGCTTGTAACTGTCTCTGAGTGTTACTCAAGCTTAAAATTTAATAGTGAGTTTTCAGGTGGCTTAATCAGAAGGGAGAAGTAGGTGCTATAGCCTTCCCTCTTCCATGAAGCTCTTCATTCATTTTAGTGGGAAATTACCCTTCTCCTCTCCTGTCTGGTGTTCATTTGTTCATTCTTTCTTTGAATAAATATTTATTGAGCATCTGTGCCAGACACTCTTTGGGGCTCTAAGTATATAGCAATGACCAAGAAAGGTAAAATCCCTGTCCTCTCAGAGCTTTGTAATTTGCTGGAAGCAAGCGAAGAAAGTAAGGGATGGTGACAGTGGCTAGTTGAGCTGTGCTGGTGACTGGTTGGCTACTGCAGATTCAGGGAAAAGGCCTCTTTGAGGTTTTGACAGGTAAGATGATAAAGAGGAACAAGGCTTTAGGGTACAATGAGTAGAGTGACTAAGGAACCAAGGTGAAGCCCAGGTAGCTGGAGCACAGAGTCAGAGGGTGGTGCAGGGAATGAGGGTTGAGGTGTCTGCTGGGCAGGATGTGAGAGTTATTTAGATTCTATTCTCCATGACCCAGCAAGCCGTTAGGGTTGGAATGACCTGACTTGTACTTAGAAAGACTTGTTAAACTTAACTTTTAGACCCCTGCTTAAGGCTGTCCATGATACAGTTACTTCCATGATTCATTTTTTTTTCTTGTGGTGTACTACAAAGTCTTGATGATTTGATGATTATGTATTTATTTTATTGGGTGAGGTCTGGGAATTTCTTTCTTTCTTTCTTTCTTTCTTTCTTTCTTTCTTTCTTTCTTTCTTTCTTTCTTTCTTTCTTCCTTCTTTCCTTCCTTCCTTCCTTCCTTCCTTCCTCCCCCCCCCCCCCCCCGAGATTAAATTCAGGGCCTTGTGCATGCAAGGCAAGCAAGCACTCTACCAACTGAGCTATATCCCCAGGCCTGTATTTATTTTATTGGTGGTTCAATTATTTAGATGGTCTGTTTTCCCTGTTGTCCTCATTTTTATGTCCCTAAAATATAACTCAATGTCTCTAAGTTGACACTTAACACAACTGGGGTTATAAAGGATGTCAGCAAAGCCTGTTTGACATTCTATTGGAATTTAATCAAGAGTATAGACCTTCCTTATATCAGTTCTCTCTCTCCTTATTTATTTATTTATTTTTCTGGTACTGGGGATTGAACCCAGGTCCACTTTACCACTGAGCTACATTCCCAGCTCTTTTTATTTTTATTTTTAGACAGAGTCTCACTAAGTTGCTGAGGCTGGCTTTGAACTTGTCATCCTCTTTCTTCAACCTGAGCTGCTGGGATTACAGGCTCGTACCACTGTGCCTGGCTCAACTTTCTCTTTTCTCTCTCTTTTTGAACATTCAACACAACCATTATTCAACTGTTTCCTAAAGTTAAGGGAAGAATATTTCTTTATAGTTTTGTGATATTATTTAGCCTTCTCATTTATATAAGGATACATTGGTCCTCTACTATAATTATATTTCAGAAATATGCATAGACCAGACCTCATATTTGGTAAATTAGAATCTTAGGGAGGAGACGTTAGGATATCTACATCTTAAAATGGGTTCAAAGGCTTTTCTGGAGAGTGCTTAGAGTCAGGACCCCTGGGATGTTAGGAACATAATAACGTTGTTCTTGGTTTTATCCGTGGTGTCTGGTATCAATAACTCTTTCAATGGAGAAATGAATTTTCTACACGTAGAACTGTGGAAATTTCCCTGCTTTTCTTCTTCTGCTTTCTCCTTACCCTTCCTCATTTTCCTTGCTGCTAGTGAGCCTGCTGTACAAGACTTGCTGCTGATCAGGGGTGCAGGTGAGAAATTGCTGACCAGGGTCAAAGGGGTTTTGTTTTCTGGAAGGAGGGACGGTTGGTTACTCACAGTAGTGAACCAGAAGGGGAAGGAAATTCCTGGTGGCTGCAGGGGAGGGCATGGATGTTGTGTACGCAGTAGATCTGTTGGTGGGTTAAAGTGATTTCTATCTGAGTTGGAGTTGCTGTCACTTGCTTCAGTTCTATTGTTTGTGGGAATTAGTAAGCTAAGGTATTCAGGGAGCATGGTTACTTAAAAAAAATCTGCACATTTAAGAATGATTAATTCTGTTATCTTTCTGAAGGACAATCTTGTCAGATGGCATTTGTTTGAACAGTTCAGGCTAATGCACAGAAAAACCACCACAGAATACTTTCAGCAAATACCTGAACTGCTGGACAAAGCTCTTGTTTCTCCCGTATCCTCTAAGCAACAATTCTTTTGTAAATACTAGAAGAGAACAGCCAGTTCCTGTTTGTGCTTATTGCTAGTTTTCTGTTCTTGAGTAAGTTCAAAGAATAGGAGCTTACAAGTTACTTTGAGATTCCAGATCTGAGAGTTAGTTCACATGCTGTGTGGCTTGTTGAAGTTTGTGTAATATCTTACCTACAAACTTATAAATATTTCAAAAATCTTAAATAAGAAATATATTTGAAAGATTTTTTTAAAAAAAATCTTAATTTTTTAAACAATTTTACTTAAAATCCCTCAGGGCATGCTCTCGTTAGTAGAATGAAAACATGAGGGTGCCTGGCCTGCCTCTGTCCCTTCTCAAAGGACATTGCAGGGTGCCCTTAGTTGCTGTAGGTGAAGGGACACAATCTGCCCTTGCTGGGTCCATCCCTGTTCAATAGTCTTCCTCTTCACAGGCCCAGAAAACTTTTCACCTTTCTTGTTCTCTCTCCCTTTTTTTTTTTTTTTTTATCATTATTTTCCTTAGGGCAAGAAAATCTTCTTTCCTAGTTTTGGTTTGCCTCCCACTGCCTCAGATTGGAGATCATTCCTAATCATAATACCAAAAATTGAGGAAATTTTTGCATTTTGAAGTGGGATTAGCAATAATAAAGTATTTATCAAAGCATTTGAAATAGGGTCATTGAAAGCATATTCATTGATTTCCCCCTGTTTTTCTACTCTAATCTTTCTTCAAGTATTAGCACTGAGGGAAGAGGTTTAAAAAAAGACAACATACTTTAATTTTTTTAGTTTTAGTGTATAGTTTTAAAAATAATGTTTTCCACTGCATTTTATTTTAGATGACTAGCCTAGGAAATTAACAATCTTAAAATTTTCTGTTTTGGTAAAATATTTCCAGATTTTGAAATGATAACCCGACTAATATATGTTCCAACTACAATTCATTTGCAGGTTAAGGACTTTCATAATTGATAATAGATGTTAAGGAAATTTAAACATTATCTCATGATTATAGTGGATCTTCACAGTTGTCATAAATAAAGTTATGTTTTTTTTTTCCTTTTAAACGTGATTTAAATGTGATCAATTTCAAGTCTTGGTTTAAAAAAACACATTTTTTTTCACTTAAAGAAAGAACCTGAGGAGCTAGGGTTGTAGCTTAGTTGTGGAGCACTTGCGTAGCACATGTGAGGCACTGAGTTTGATCCTTAGCACCACATAAAAATAAATAAAGGCATTGTGTCCATCTACAACTAAAAAAAAAAAAAAAGAAAGAAAGAACGAACGAACTTGATTTGAAAGTTTTTATGAACCAGAGCGTCTACTTTTTCTAGAAGGAAACAGTGAAACTCAGCTGCAGGAGTTTTTAACATGAAGCTATTGAGTTTGAGAGTGTGTATTATTCAAGTGATATTCTGGAGTGAGTCCGTTTTTGTGTTTTACACAGAGACTACCTTCTGATGTTGAATGATAGGCTTCTGTTTACCTCCATCTTTTAACATAGTAGCTTTGTGCTCACCTGTGTGAGATTAAGGACTCAGGTCTTGAGACATTTTCTCCTTTGCCCTTTTAAGGGGTCCTTGTAGACTTCTGTGTGTTGAGACCACTGGCTTGTGTGTCTTTGATCTGCTTAATGAGGAGTTGACATGAAGCAGTCAGTCAGTGATATCTGTTGAACCTGAGCTCAACTCAGGCAGACGGAGGCCACAGTGTCACTGTGTCAACTAACAAGTGGTATGTATTTGTCTCATCTGTATATGTCAGTTCTAGAAACACGTCTTTTCAGGTTTATTATGAAAATTCTAGTTCCCATCCATTAGATGGGAAGAGTCACATGGCTAATGTTTTCTGCAGTTCTCCTAACTTGCCCATCAAAGAGCTCCCACTGGTGTCACTCTGATTACGCTCAGGAGAGGCTGGAGAGCGTATTTCTATTCCCAATGAATTCTCAAACAAATAGAATAAAGTCAGCTGCTTGTCTGTTTATCAAATCACATCTTATTAAAATGTAAAGAGATGTCACATAAGAGTATTTCAGAGCAAACATTACCACAAACAAAAAGCAGAGTCATTTCTAGACCTTGTTTTCAGAAGGATGACAGATTAAGTATTTTTAGCATAGAAGTAAGTGATGGGTGAAGCTGAGGTCAGATTCTGTTGTACCTCTGTAACTAACCTTGCCACCATATTTGCTGAGCAGATACATTGATTGCCTTCTACTTTGCTGACCTCATAACTTGTGATTTATTACAGACTTGAAGGACAGGAAGAATGATTGACTTTCTTTTATAGTGTGTTCAACCAGAGTCTGTAAGGGACAAGAAATATTCATTCTTCTTTTTTTTTTAACTTTTTAATTTTTTTTTTAGTTGTAGATGGACCCAATACCTTTATTTTGTTTGTTTATTTTTATGTGGTGCTGAGTATTGAACCCAGTGCCTCACATGTGCTAGGCAAGTGCTCTGCCACTGAGCTACAACCCCAGCCCTCTTATTCTGTTTTTTTTTTCTTTTTTAATATTTTTTTTTTTAGTTGTAGATGGACAAAATACCTTTATTTATTTATTTCTATGTGGTGTTGAGGATCAAACCCAGTGCCTCACATGTGCTAGGTGAGAGCTCTACCACTGAGTCACAACCCCAGACCCTCTTATTCTATTTTAATGAAACTATTTAACATGGTTGATTTAAAGTAGACCGACTGGAATACAGTTGCATTTCTGATTTGTAACCAGATGAATTTATAAGTGACTGTTCAACATTGAGTATTTCTGTTATGTAAGCAATTAGAACAAAAGTTGAATTGCTTGTACATTTCAGAAAGGTATGACTTTTCCCTATACTTTAAATTATAAAGTTGAATGCAGATATTGTTTTCTTAGTTACTGAATATAATGGCAGGAAGTGACTAAGAAGAAAATGTTGCTAGACATAAAAATATTAAACATTTTGTTTGTGCTTGTGTATGACAATTAAGACTTAATGCCATCCTCAGGAAGAAGCAGTTTATAAATTAAATGCCCTGACATTTAAGAAGTCTGAGAACCAAATCTTGGGAGCCAAGTAAGAGACTTTAGAAGCTTTGTTTTTCAGCTTCTTTGCAGGGTTTCTGCCTTACAGTATGTTTCCATGGACTTCTGTGGTTCATTCTTTGCAGGTAACTGGTAATTACTTTCCACTCTGAGCTTGGTAATCTTATTCTTTTGTTCATGAGAAGTTCAAATATGGAAAAAAAATGAGTACAGTTCTAGTAATATCAGCTCTCCACTGTTTACATGTACTTTACTGGGGAGACAAGGGCCACCTCAGGGATCTTCTGATATTTTGACAGTGGATTTGATAAGGCAAGGGCCAGTGGCATTTATTTTATAGTTGTTGATACTAAGGCACCAAGAGACTTGAAGGCTGTTTGAAGAGGCGAAACTGAGAGTAGGATTAATGTCTGTACTTCAAAAATCAGAGGGTTTTACAAAATGATGGTCTCTATGTTTTGATTTTGCTATATAACAATCACGAGGGAAGTTTATCACCTCCTGTTTTAATGGTGTGACAATCTTTAGGGCTTAGGAGTGAGAAATATGTAAATCTAGATTCACATGGCTATAAGTTGGAAAAGAAGAAAAAAATATTTTGGCACCAAAGTTTATCTCCTTTCTGTGTTCCATTGCTGTAGAAGAGCAGGATACAGTTCTGAGGACTTGACATGTACTGTTGATTTATTTACTCTTCCCAATAAATGACCTTATGATGTAGTTGGTTTTAGTCCCACTTCACACATAAGGAAATGGACACATACAGAATTAACATCATGCCACTCAGAAGTAAAAAAGCTGCATTTGAATCCAGGCAGGTTGGCTTTAGACCTGGGTACCTAACCATCACACTCTGCTGCCTCAGTCTTTGGATAGTTCATTAGTGTTCTCTAGACTATGTCAGGATTCTTCTCATAGAAGTGCCCCGCCACCCCAACCAACTATTTGAGCTATCACTTTTGAGTATATGTTGTGTCAGGTAGAGTGTTGAGTCCTTCAAATCTAGAGGAGATAGATTTAGCCTGGAGAGAGACTAAATCAAATAACCATAGAAACAAATGAGTAAGAATTTGAAGAGTGGCAGAGAGCTCTGAGAACATAGTGCAGGGACCAATCTGCCTGCATCAGAGCCCTGGCTTCCTGTAACCATCTAAATGCTACCATGATACAAGGCAGGCTGAGGTCTAGTCTGGTCACTTCATGGCCCATTCCCAACCCCCCATGTAGAGCTCTTGCTGCCAATTTCTTTAACCTCCTTAATCAGGCTGCAAATTCTCCCTATGTTCTCTTATAGGTCCAGGTTCCTGTGCAAATAAGCATTAAGTAAATCAAATACATGTTGATTGAATTACCGTCATCTCTGGTGATTTGGTTCTGTTCTCTTTCTTTTTGAATGCCTGTTGTCAGGTGTTGGGAGTGACCAAGGTTAGCTTTAGAACAGACACAAGAGGGAGAGTAAATAGCTGGATCAGAGACTATGCCTTGACTCTCTAAATACGACCTGTAAGCAAATACAAATCACATGAGCTAGAGCTTTCATTTTTTTCATCAGTCTTTTATTGCTTTCTTTTTTAGCACACATCATTGGAGAATTGACTCTACCTAGTCTGATGCTCTCATACAACCGGACTCACAAAGTTAATTTTACTGGCTCCCTTGGGCAGTACCACTGAAGTGGCAGTGACATATTTTTAAAAATCTCATTCACTACCTATTAATTAAGCTGAATTATCCCTCCTTAGTGGATACATTCTCAGTTACCTTATAAGTGTAAAGCACTCATTCCCCAAACATGTATTTACTGAGCATGTCTTTGACAGGAAGTATTGAAAAAGCTTATCAAGGTGTGGGGAACTTGGTTACCAACTCCAGGGGCTTTTTAAGAATAAAGGACAATAATCACAACTGAGCTGAGGGGCTCATCAGGAAATAGTGATGAGAGTCTGTGAGTCAGGAGAAAAACAGACACCACCATGGTCCACTGTGTGATCTTGAGCAGCTGATTCCTATGTGGTGCCTGGCACATAATATTTGCTGTTTAACTTCCTGTTTTTATTATTGTCATTATTATGTCTGTGATCACTCTTATGGATGAGAGTCGTCTTCTCGAGTCTGAGGAATAAGGGCAGGGTTTCTGGGTTGGAGAGGAAAGGCCTTGTGGAGGTGGTGGTATTTGAGTTAGTGAACTAATAAAATGAAAACTGGAGAACTAGCTAATGAAATGGGAAGAATTTGAATAGGCAGAGATGGTAAGGAGAGTGTTCTAGGAAGAAGGCCTCAGATGCCAGAGGTATCAAGTATGTTTAGGGAGCGGTGACACGTTCAGACTAGCAGGTAAGGTTCATTTAGGGAAAAACAACAAACTGACCTGGAAAGGTAGACTGAGGTGATGACTTGGCCAAGGGCTGGTGGTCTGGGTTGGGCTTTTTGAGCAGGACTGAGACTTGGAGAGCCCTCCTCTGGAATTGTATGCATCCCCTGGTATCCTCAGGGAATTAGTTCCAGTCCCCACCCCATATCAAAATCTTTGGATGCTCTTGTCTCATATATAAAATAGTGTAGTATGTGCATATAACCTAGGCGCATCCTCTCATATGCCATAAATCATCTCTACATTACTTATAATACATTTAATGTAAATGCTATGTAAATAGTTGTATTGTTTTAAATTTTAAAAAATTTATTATATATATAATTTTTCACTATTGTGCTACTATGTTGTACTGCTATTATTTCTTTTTTGAATGTGCTTTATCTACAGTAGCACAGGTGGATGCAGGGGGCTGATTGTACTGGAGTGGGCATGGGGAGGAGGCAGAGACTGGTGTTAGTCTTTGAGCCTGGAGATATGAGTTTGAAATAAAGAGTGGATAGTCATGAAAGAAGGGCCAGGTGGAAATTCACCCGGGAGCTCATGAAACCTATGAGTCAGGGACTTCACTAGCTCAGGCCCTCTCTTTGGAGGGTCTAGTGGTGGCATTTTTGTAAAAATTGAAAAGATATTTGTATCTTCCTTCTCTCCTCAAATGGTATATTTCAGGATCCCAAACTTGGATCTCCTCCATAGTTAAAAGAGACTGAGGAGAGAGAACCCATCATTTGAGTATTGATTTGATGTGTGTGTGGTACAGTGAAGGAGAGGCTGGAGTCAAAGATAAGGCTTGAAAGTTTGGGTCTGGCTGATTGGGAGGAATTACAGATGGGAAAGGGGATTTCAGATCAAGTGAGTGCGCTATACTGTTTCAGACAGGGAAAAAAATGTTTTCTTCTTGTGTTTGCCCACTCCATCCTCAAGTGCCATCTTGAAAGTATGATGATTTTAAGTTATATGGGCTAGCAATAGGGCGCAAATGTGACTGCTGATTAATGGACTAAAGCCCAAGGCACATGTCATAGTGACATCTTGGTGATGCCCAATTTTAGTATTCTGTGTGTGCGCCAAACCTACTCTGAAAGTTTTAAAGAAAGGTTCTCCTTTTTGGTGTGTCCTCTATATTTGGAAAGTTCTACTTAGTTCTTCTCGACATCAAGTTGTAATATCTGTTTTCTGGAAACCTCCGTTTGGAAGAACTTGACTCAGAAATGGTTAGGCTCTCATGTGGATTTCCAGTGGCAGTACCTAACCAGGAAGGACTTTTCTCAGCATTTGTTTCCTCTTTTTAAAACAAGTGTAATGTTAAGCAAACCACAGGAAATCAACTGTGAAAATTGAAGAATACTCACTCAGAAGGCCAAGTTGGACCTTTAAGAGTATTTTTATTTTCACAAAATATAAACATAATTAACACGGCGTGGGGGAGTAGATTTCTTTTTAAAATATATTTAAGATATCAGTGTGTGTGTGTGTGTGTGTGTGTGTGTGTGTGTGTACACTTTGCTGTAAAGCTTTTTTTTTTTTTGTGGGGGGAAATAATAGCAACTAAAAACAAAGTTAAAAGCATGGTAAAGTTTAAGGCACATGTCCCTAGGGAAAGACCACTAGTGAATTTATGACTAGAGTCTGATTTCAACTTCTATATTAAGCCATTTATATAAATTGTTTTAAGAATCACTGCTTGCAGATCAGTGAGATTAAATTAGCTGAGTAAAGAAGTATAGTTGTGAATTCTAAGATGTCTCTGAAAATCTCATATATTATTTTTTAAAGGCTTTAAGGATTTAGTGACCATAGGAGTTAGTTTTCAAAATGATTTAGAATTGCCAGGTGCAGTGGCATACACCTGTAATTCCAGGGGCTTGGGAGGCTGAGACAGAAGGATTGCCAGTTCAAAGCCAGCCTCAGCAACTTAGTGAGACCCTAAGCAACATAGTGATACCCTGTTTCTAAATAAAATACAAAAATACAGGAAAAAAGGGGGAAGGGAGTGGCTGGGGATGTGGCTCATTGCTAAGTCCCCCTGAGTTTGATCCCCGCTACCAAATGAATAAAGTTTATTTTTTAAAGTGGGAAAAAATGATTTAGAAGTATTTGCAGATTAATTATTGGAAGATTTTATTTAATTTGACATGTTGGTCTGATATTCCTTTATAAAATTAGTACAAGCTTGATATTTGATATATTGTTTGTCAGTGTGTGCTGTATATACACAAACATTTAAAATTTTAAGTGTTATGTATTTGAGTATTCATTTATGTGTAGATTCAGTGACAGGTTTTCACTTATTGCAATGATATAAAACCCTTCATTAAATTGATTAAGTTAAAAGAGCATGTCTGTTTAGAGAGAAATGGTAGTACACGGTGGTATAGGTGATAGAAGCTGGGAAAGTTAATACATAATTAATTGAAGTTTGGGCAACATTAACTTATTGGTAAACAATCTAAATTATTCTGGCTTGAAGTACTGTAATTGTTTTTATGTTGTTAAATAAAAACTTCATATTGTTGATGATCCTGGCTCTTAGGAGTCTTGTGTTTATGAAATGGAGTTATTTGCATCCTTGGTACCTGGCAGTAAAGTCTATTAAAAAGAAAAAAAAAACCCATTCACTTTAATTGGCTGACTCATGTTTAGTTAAAGATTAAAAAAAAAATGTCTATGTTAAATGTTATTTTATGGAGGAGGTTTCTAGGCTTTCCTAACCAGGTAGGTAGATTTTATAGAAGTGATGCATGTACTGCTTACTAACTTGGTGTGGCAAATCAAGCCACTAGTTAGCTGTGCAGGTGGCTTTTGTCAAGTTGTATTGATCGAAAGTTTGGAAAAATTCTTCTCATTGGATTTATTTTTATTTTGTGGTACTGGAGATTGAATCTAAGAATGCTCTACTACTGAGTTACATCCTCAACCCTTTTTAATTTTTATTTTGGGACAGTCTTGCCAAGTTGCTCAGGCTGGACTTGAATTTGTGATTCTCCTGCATCAGCCTTCTAAGTATCTTGAATGATAGGTGTGTGCCACCATGCCTGGCTCTCCCACTGGGCTTATGTATACTAAGAGCAAGTGAGAGGAGTAGACAGTCTTACATAATTTCCCCCTTAGAAGGAGAAAAAGAAAAATCAGAATATTTAGAAGATACTTTGAAAATAGTATTATTCATAAAATATTTTTAGAAATATTAGAATATCTAGTGACAACTTTTAAAGTATTAAATATAGATCTTATTTTTAGAAAAAGGGTATACTTAGGAGTTCATAATGGATTGAGTTGCTTTGCATTAAAAAACAAATTTGAACCTATCTGTACAAAATACAGTGATAGAGAATACAAAATAGAAAGTTTCCCTTTCTGGTACACTTGTACATTGCTGGTGGGACTGCAAATTGGTGCAGCCAATTTGGAAAGCAGTATGGAGATTCCTGGGAAAGCTGGGAATGGAACTACATTTGACCCAGCTATTCCCCTTCTCGGACTATTCCCTAAAGACCTTAAAAGAGCATACTATAGGGATACTGCTACATCGATGTTCATAGCAGCACAATTCACAATAGCTAGAATGTGGAACCAACCTAGATGCCCTTCAATAGATGAATGGATAAAAAAAATGTGGCATTTATACACAATGGAGAATTACTCAGCACTAAAAAATGACAAAATCATGGCATTTGCAGGGAAATGGAAGGCATTAGAGCAGATTATGCTAAGTGAAGCTAGCCAATCCCTAAAAAACAAATGCAAAATGTCTTCTTTGATATAAGGAGAGCAACTAAGAACAGAGCAGGGAGGAAGAGCATGAGAAAAAGATTAACATTAAACAGAGACATGAGGTGGGAGGGAAAGGGAGAGAGAAGGGAAATTGCATGGAAATGGAAGGAGACCCTCATTATTATACAAAATTACATATAAGAGGATGAGAGGGGAAAGGGAAAAAAAACAAGGGAGAGAAATGAATTACAGTAGATGGGGGTAGAGAGAGAAGATGGGAGGGGAGGGGAGGGGGGATAGTAGAGGATAGGAAAGGCAGCAGAATACAACAGACACTAGTATGGAAGTATGTAAAAACGTGGATGTGTAACCGATGTGATTCTGCAATCTGTATTTGGGGTAAAAATGGGAGTTCATAACCCACTGGAATCAAATGTATGAAATATGATATGTCAAGAGCTTTGTAATGTTTTGAACAACCAATAATAAAAAAAAAATAAAGAGCTCAGGAAAAAAAAAAAAAGAAAGTTTCCCTTTCTACCTCAAATGCTTCCCTAGTCCTATTCCTCAGAGGCAACAGTTAATAGTTTGAAGTCACCTAATTGTACAAATCAAGTGTAATGGCATTTAGGAACTTGGAAGCGTTCATTTTTTCTTTCTTTTGAGTCAGATACATGTTCAAAAATTCTAACTCCACCATAGAGCAACAGTGCAAGTTTGGAAAGGTAAACCTTTCTGAGCCCCAGATTCTCTGAATCTGGTAAATGTTACTTTCCTTTTGAGCTTTAATCAGGCCTGTATTTGTTCTCTTTCTCTCTCTCCTTTCCTCCCTCTCTCTCTCCCCCTCCTTCTCTTTCTCCTAGAAGATATGTGTAAGAAGAGCTGGCATAGGAATACATGCCATATTTTCTTCTGGAAAAATGAGAGTCTGTATTCTAATGACTTAGCATGCATTCATTCGGTAATGCCCTTGTGTATCAGGAAAACATTTTCCCACTCTCCCTAAGTACCTACATTCAGGCTGTAAAAGGTCAACCTGTAACAGATGCCCCGGGATTCTTCCTGGAATTTAAATGGCCTCCTTTGGGTTTCATTTTGCACTTATTAATAATTTAGCACCGGGATAAAAATAAAAACAAAGGCTCTCATCTTACAGCGTGAGAACATGGGTCATGTGTGCTAAGTCATGCAGGTAAGATGAGGAGCGAAACCCTGTGGGGTCACCAATGTAGGGGAAGCATTTTATGTGGGCCGGTGACTGCAGAACCTGCGGAACCACTGCCTCAAAATTAAAGGGAATTAATGTAATTGCTCCCGAGGAGGGAAATGTATTTTTGCTTTTCAAAGGTTGACGTATAAGCTTTAATTATCTAATCCAAACACAGAAGGTTTTCTACAAGCAGCTTTCCCTTCTAGCAGCCTAGTCAACTTTCAATTGCTGTAGCACTGCCTTACGACCAACACTGTTACATAACCTACCCATTAGGGTGCAGTGAAATTATGTTGTAACATTGGTTCCTGCAAATGGTCGTGGAAGCTAGGGTTGACTGAAATGGATTTATAATTATTTGAGCTGGAACTAGAGTCGTGATTCTCTATTTGTGGAATCTGTGCCACTTGTCTAGATCAGTACTTTTAAGGTTAATTCATTTTTGGTGCTGTTTTTGTTTCATCCTCAATTCACTTAGGTTGGTGTATGCCTTATTAGACTTTCTCTTTATTTGCCAAATGAATATGGATCCTTGTTATTAAAGTTAGATGTACTTCTTTTTATCATTTATTTTAATTTTCTTTAGAGAATTCAGAATTAGAGTGCTTCCTATTCCTGAAATTGTTAATAAGTAAATACATGTGATATATTGTTAGTAGAATAGCTTAAAGCTCAAAGAAGCTTATAAGTACAGAGAAAAAAAAAACCCTACTTTTTAAGTAACTGGGACTCTGCCATTCTTGTAATAGAAATGCATACTGTTTTGATGTTGGGAGACATTAAGGAAATAATGCCATTAATTTTTGGTAGAGAGGATTTGGGGAATTAAATTCAAACTATAAATGAGAAGTACCTATGCCCTTGGCCCAAAATTAAGACATTAAATTACACTTCGAATAAAACCAAATCCCTCCATGGTTTGTGGTGTTTTTCACATTCTGGTCATTGCTTGGCTTGTCCTACAGGCTACCCCAGCCCTCCCAAGCTCACAAGCTCTTTCCCACCTCCACCAGCCTTGTCCTTGTCCTTTTCACTGCCTGGGAGATCCTTCCTCCTATCCCTTAGCTCTCCCCAAACCCTCTAGAGCGCCACCTGAGCGCCAGAGACCTCTCCCTGACCGCCATCCATCAACCACCTCTTTTCTGTTTCTCTCTCCAGAAACCTGCTTGCTTCTTTTTCAGCACTTAGATTGTTTTTATTTTTGCTAATTATTGTCTTTGCTCCACAATAATGTAAATTCTACTAATGGAAGAACCAGCGGCCAACACAGTGCGTGCATATGCTATGTAGGCGTGCGTCGACTGGGTGGAGGTTGTTTACGGGTTGAAAGAGCTCCTTTTTGTTCCTCTCTTTGTTTAAGATTAATTTTCATGCTGTACAGAGGGATTAAGTATCCCTGGGATAAAGGGCCAAGCCACTAAGTTTTCTAACACGCTTAACAAATACCACCCCCGCTCCCATTTTATTGTGATGTCATTGAACATTTAGAGAGCAACACTGGCTTTCCTCAGAGCAGATAAGAGAACTCAGTAGATGTCTTATGGGTATAGTGCTCACTGTGAGACGTATTTCAAAATTTGCCAATCACTGAGTTAACTCATGAGAGATCTTCTATGGGAGACACTAGAGGCCTGTTTTTGTCGTTGTTGAGCCCACGGTGTAACAATGGAGGTGTGGGTGTCCCCTGCTATTGTGCCTTCTGGGTGTGCAGAGGTGAACTACCTCTTCCAGAATCTGCTCTCTGCAAAAAGGTCATTAATACTAAGAAGTAGGAATTTTAAATGCATCTCCCAAGAGGACAGATTAGATACCCTTTTCAGATTTGTACTCTATTCAGATTAATACTTTGTGTTTTCTCCTATCCATTTAATATGATAAAGATGTATGAAATACTAATTCCTGGGTGGTCCATACCACATCTCAAAATAATGAATTTTCTGAATCATTAAAAAAAAAAAAAAAAAAAGCCGGGAGCAGTGGCACATGCCTGTAAATCCCCCGGGCTTGGGAGGCTGAGGCAGGAGGATCACCAGTTCAAAGCTAGCCTCAGAAATTTAGTGAGGCTGTAAGCAACTGAGTGAGACCTTGCATTAAAAAAAAATAAATAAAGGGCTGAGGATGTGGCTCAGTGGTTAAGAGCCCCTGAGTTCAAACCCCAGTACCAAAACAAACCAACAAAAATAATCTGCCCTCTGTCTCTAACCTTTTACCCATCTTTGAGCCTCAGCTTCAAGCTGAAAAGGAAACTTGGGCACTTTGGTTGCTGTCTAAAGATCAACATATCCTCATGAGGTTTTTCACTATAAGTGGAAGAAGTGAAATGCAAATTTGGTGAGTAACTAGTTTTGTGTCATTCTTTGGTGTGGTATTCTAAATGTCACTATTTCTCTGTCTTAGGTGATCTATTTAAAGAAGACACCTGAAGAAGCCTACAGAGCACTGCTGTCTGGCTCAAATCCCCCCTATCTTCCATTCAGGTATGACCGCTCACAAGACTTGGCTAGACCTGACTAGGGAGCCGGCTGCTCTACAGTTAAATTGTCTAAGACTGAACAGGATGCTTTATGGAAGGAAATGAGGTTGATGGTTGTTTTTTTTTTTTTCTCCCTCCTCTCTTATTATTTCTTTTTGCATAATCCCCACCCCCCTGTAGCTAGTAAGAATAAAATGTCTTGTTCCTTTTAGGAGTTTATCTTTTATTTTAATTTTTTTTTCCTACATCGCTCTCTATAATCTGACAGTTTTCTTGAAGCACAAAGAGGGCCTAATTTAGGAACTAATAACCGTGTCGAGCTTTGTTTGCTTTTAATAATCTACATCATTGATTCCTCCATTCTTTAATTCCATGAGCATCGATTGAGCTGTGACTCATGTCAGGTCCTGAGGATATGGAACAAGGACCTTCCAGGAGCACGGGTTTGGTGGGGACCCTAGACGCCCTGTTTAGTACACACATGGAGTTTACATCCTCCGGAAGTGTGTCTCTTGTTACAGTGTTGGAAAAGAAAGTTATGTAAGTATCACCTGAAGAAAATTAAAAAAAAAATTTAGGGTAAACTTGACCTTGCTTAAAAAGTAGAAGGGGTCTGTGGGTATAGCTCAGTGGTAGACCTTGGCTCCCCAGGTCTGGGGTTGAATCTCTAGCATTGATTAAAAAAAAACCCCAAAACCCAAATTTAACCAAAATACTACCAAAACAGCAATCTCTGATAGAACTGTGAATTTAAAAAATAATTTTCCCTTTTTGCTTATTTGTGTATTGAAACCTATAAGCATATGTAGTGCTTTTTATTGTTACTGTTATCATAAGGAGGTATATTTGGGTACCCCAGGGGCCTCTGTGCTGTCTTCCCACTCTGCTGTACATTCAGAGGGTTCTTCTTGGTAAAGGTTTGAGAGAATAAGAAACAATCCTTTAAGACCCAGGAGATTCCCACCCGTTTCTGAGACCACAGGAGAGAGAGGGACACAGTTGGGTGTGAAGGCAGGAAGGAGGGGGCACCTGGGAGGCAGCCGTAGAGTGCTGTAGGGAGGTCAAGGATGGGGTGCTGAGAGGAGCACCCCCTCCAGCCTTTGGGAGAATAAGCCCTTAGCCATTGAAGGGAGTCAGGGTCACTCCAGGTGAATTGGGCTGGCACGAACAAATCCTACAGGCATAGAAAGTACCTTTTTCTTGGGGTTCAGTGAGGGCTCCTCTGCCCCAGCTCCCATGAGGGAGGCAAGAGAGGCTGGCAAAAGAAAGAGCACACCTGAAACCCTATTTATTGAGGGGAAGACACTCGAGAAAGTTCCACCCAAATGAAGCAAGGGATTGGGCTTCAGGGCAGTGTAGCCCAGTCCCATTGGGGGACACCCACTCCCAGAGCTGTAATTCCTTGCCTAGTGAAGGTGAGGTCCACCTGCTTTCAGGCTGAAAGCGGGAGCCAGTTCCACACCTCCATCACCCAAGCTAAGGGTGCCATGCTCAGCTCCTGTTCATGGCGACTGCCGACAGAAGGGCAGAGAAACCCGTGGTGGCTTATGTACAGGAGAGTGTTAAGGAAACTTAGAGGTTTTTTTTTTTCCCTCCTGTCATTTGAAAGCACTTTATGAAATACAGTTCTATTTTGTCAGAAAAGAAAATAATGATAATACTAATAATTCTACTTCAGTTCTAAGCAAAGTAGTTAAGAATATGTGCTTTGGAGGTAGGGAGGCTGGGTTTGAAGCTTCAGTTTACTTCTCATTATTTATAGTAAGTGTAAGTGGTTTGGGCAAATTGTCTTCTCTGAGACTTAGTTTCCTGATCTGTAAAATGGCTACCGGGCTATTCTAGGATTAAATGAACTAATGCATTATCCCTGTGCCTAGTGTAATACTCTGTGTGTGTATGGGGGGGGGGCTACTGGGGACTGAACCCAGGATATTTTACCACTGATCTACACCCCCAGTCCTCTTTATTTTTCATTTTGAGACAGGATCTTGCTAAGTTGCTGAGGCTGGCCTTAGTCTTATGATCCTCCTGTCTCAGCCTCCCAAGTCACTGTGATTACAGGCACCACACCTTGCTATTGCTTAAAATTGTTTAAAAAAGAGGATCTGAAGGCTTTTGAAGGTGTGGTTGGTATGTTCAGATGTACTATTTACTGCAATGCCTATGTACCCATTTGTGCTATAATTTTAGAGTCTTTTGATAAAGGCTATCATCAATATAAACAATGCTCTTCTTCAAGATTTATTTATTTCTCAGACATTTATTTGAGTAGTCACTTCTGTAAAGCCTTTCCTCATTTATCTGAAGAAGCTTGGCCAGTCCTTTACCTATAATTTTGTTTTATGTTTTATGTATTACAATACTACACATAATATTAAAGCCTACATTTTGTATCATAATTATTTGTTTGTTTACCTATAATTTTGTTTTATGTTTTATGTATTACAGTACTACACATAATATTAAAGCCTACATTTTGTATCATAATTATTTGTTTGCATGGCTGACTCTACTCTCAATAGCTGGAATTGAGTTCTTTTCCATTTGTGTCCAAAGAGAATAAAATAAGTACATTATTCCTTCTATGCCAGCCACTGTGATACTCCTTTGGATCTAAAGATGATTAGGATGCCTTCATACTTACTGCAGGGGAAGTCTGTATAGTTCGTAGAAAGTACGAGTATGCAAAACAATTACAGGGTTTTACTAGGGTTAGGAGATAGGTGTGATGGGTATACTGAAAAGTAAGGTGTAACTTTGGATCTGGGGGTTAGGACCCACAGAACACTTGCATGGAAATAAGCATAACCATTGGGTGCTATAACTTTTTGTTTATGTGGCATATGCTTTGCATAACCATCTAAGTGCTGATTTTGGGTGCTATAACTTTTTGTTCATAGGCATCATTTTTTGTGGCATAGGCTTTTAAAAAATTAACAGTACACTAGATAGGATAGTAATAATGTGGTGCTTGTAGTATAGGTCCATTATTATAACCAAAAAGATGACCTGATTGTTTTTTCTATTTGGGTTTATATTTAAAATTTTTAAATTATAGCCTTCTATTAACCTAGTTAAAAATTCACTAGAAATGAGACAGATTTAGAAAAAGATTTGTGTAGCTTTACTGACTTCTTGATTAAATTAAGTACAGTTGACTATAGCGATAGTTGAATTTCTGTCTCGTTGCGACACTCAGGAGTGTTGCAGTGTTACCGTTTGCGAGTCAGTCTTAGGGTGTTCCACTGAATTGTAAGGTGTTTGTGTCAAACTGTGCTTTTCTTTTGTAGTAAGAACAGTCAATGTGTTTATCAAGAGTGATTCTAGCTGAAAACTAGAGGGAGAGAGTATTTCCATCTCCTTGAATTCTTTTTTGTCCGCCCATCTCAGTGTGGGCCTGGCAGCCGGCCTTCAAGGATACAAGGGGCCTTTCAGTCCTGGGGGCAGAGTCAGCAGAGTTTAAATTGGCAAGCCTGAGATGAGTCTTTTAGAGGTTCCCTCCCTTCAGTATACTACCAGACTTAGTGTATATTCTGTGAGGTCATATTAATTGCCTCTTGTCTAAAGTTCCACAAGACCACTGGCCCCTAGTGTAGTCCCACCTTGTTTTCATGGAGGTAATGGTGATGGCTTTCAGGTGTAGGCTCTTGGACACTCATAAAACAGTGCTTGTAGGAGTTTCAAGTTTCACAAAACATTGAAAGTTAACTAATCTAAGTGTCACAACTCTTCTTTGAGGTATATATATTTTTCTGTGTTAAAATTCATTTGATACCAACTTCTTGGTTTATCGGTTTGTATGTATCAGCTTGGCAAGTTTTTTGGTGTTGGTGATGATTCCTAAACCTGCAAAATACCACAAATTTTCTATGGCATACAGACTCAAAGGGGAATAAAATTATGCTAACAATAAATTATGTCCAGGGACCCAGTTTTGAAGACCTATCTAGAAAGAATGGCATGAAAAATAATGATGAGGTGTGGAGGTGATGGAGGTGACGGAGGTGTCAGAGGTAGGGTGTTGGGCTAATGTCTAGTGGAATAAAGCTGGTTGAATAAAGTAGGGATGGCCTAACTCTAGTCATTAGTTTTTCTTTGTTTGTAATTTTGTGCAGCTTTTTTTTTATTTTTTATTTTTTTTTAGCTTGAAGAAGAGAATAGAATGTATAGTTCAGTTTTTTTCCCAAAGATATGTTGGTTCTCAAGTTGGTTCTACAGATTTGAAACACTCCAAGGCATTTTTCCTGATCCACGTTTGTGCACACGGGGGAAGCTATAAAAACTATTGATGCCAGGGTTCCACCCCTAGAAATTCTAATGCAGTTGACCTGGGGTGAAGTCTGGGTATTAGAGTTTTTAAAAACTACCTATGTGTGAATATGCGGCTGATGTGAAAAACTGATCTTTAAGATATACCATGGCCCAAACAAGACAAAACAAAACAAATTCAATGATCAAATAAGTTTAGACTGCTCCATCTTGGAGACTTATAAAGTACGCTCCCATTTTAAAGATTCTGACTGGTTCTGAGTAATGAAGTCATCTTTTTATTTAACCCACAGCTTTCCAAAGTACTGATCCCCCCACCCCTGCGCCCATTTCTATGAACATCTGGCAGAGCTACAGATTTGAAACACTCTGAGGCATTTTTCCTGATCCACGTTTGTGTGGAACAACAAAAAAAATATCTCTTGGGATCAGATCTTGGAAATAGGTGGCTTATCCCAAATAGTGGTATTTCGTCTAAGGTGAACAGGAATATTTAAGTTTTTTCTCAAAGCAGATGTGAGGCCACACCATCTTCCCTGACCTGAGGATCCACAAACCTCCCACTGGCAATCCTTTCATGACATTTATCATTAAAAATGGACTCATGCTGTTTGTGTTAAGGGAGGTGTTTGTTGTGTTTTGGGGATGACTCCTAGTGATACCATAGTTGCTGAGCTATGTAACTGAGTCTTAATGGGAAATCTCAAAAGCAATTATTCTAGATCTTCTGGGCATGCCAGCACTTGCAGGTCTTTTAACAAAGGCTCAGAAGGGTCAAACACTTAAATCTTGGCATGAGGCTGCTTTCTTTCTTCTAAAGAAAAGTAAACATGTGCTGGTGTTATTTGTAATTATAAAATATGTCTCTTCACATAAAATATTGAACCAGATATTGCTTAGTTCAAATATAGCATTGTGATTTTTGTCAAAATGTGTTTAGTAATTGACTTTGTACTTTGAAGGATAAATTTTCCTTACCATGTTTTCTTTGAGTTTCAAAAATGTGGAAACTTTTTAAAGATATTTCTTTACTTCTCAACTACTTTTGCTACTTCTCAGCACTAATCTTTGGGGTCAGTTCTGCCCCATGGGTCTTATCTTCAACCCTTTTTGTTTTTTATTTTAAGACAAGGTCTCACTAAGTTTGCTTAGGGCCTTGCTAAATTGTAGAGGCTGGCCTTGAACTTGTGATTCTCCTACCTTAGCCTCCCTGGTTGCTGGGATTATAGGCATACCGTATTTGGCAAACCTTTGATTTTGATGTGTGGTGTGATGGAAAAATTGACATTAGTTTTGAATAGTGAGGGTGTGCCAGTTTCCTGAGTGTTGAAAATAGATGGCTTATTCAGTCCAAACTGTTGAATCTATTCTCAGTGGCTGGGGTTTATTTTGAGTAACTTGGATCACAGTAAAAAACAGATTCTTTATCAGATTTTTCTTGTTAAATTGGCAAATAAGCACCATTATCCAGTGAAAACAGAAACAATTGTCAGGGTTTCTGTGACCCATTAAATACACATGTAGGAGAGTTACATACACTCTTTTTTTTTTTTTTTTTTTGGTCACCTGGAACAAGACAATGTAATGTGTCAGTGATTTGCACTGTAAGAATTGTCTCAAAGTCCTTTTTCAGTTATTCCTGAAAGCTTAGTGTTACCAAAGTTTCTGCAGTAGGGTTAGTGCAGTTAGGGTTTTGGATACTTTATGTTATATTTCCATTGCCAATCTTAGTTGATAAAGAGTTTTGAACATGATTGCAAATGTTTATTTACCTTTATGACAATTTAAAGACAATTTGTCACTATTTTTATTTTTAAAGAAAAATTAATGCAGTTAAATAGTTGTCAGTCAGATATTCATCAAAGGCTCAGAGCACATCTTTTGGTCTATTTTTTTTTATGGTTTTATTGCTAGTTCTATACAGATTCTATCCTGCTGAGTTTATGTGACCTTTTAAAGTAACAATTTAGAATTGAATTTTCACCTGTTTCTTTAGAAAGGTGGTTAACTATGTATAGCCTGAGGTTAAATATGAGAAGCAGGAAATTGTGTAACCTTTTTTTTTTTTTTTTGTTAGGTACTGGTTATGGTCAGCGTTTGGCCCTGCACTATGCAACCATTTGGTTTTGTTCTTTCCACTAGTTCTTATAAAAATACATTTTCATCTTATAGACCTAAAAGTTATAAACATTCAACTCTTTTTCTTGTGGCTAGTACATGCATACAAGGGATTTGTACAGAGGCTGGAAACTGGGATATGTTTTAGACAGTTGTGTCACTTGGGGGGCATTGTCTAGTTCTAATATAATTTCAGATAGTCTAGGGCTGAACTTACTAGTGTGATAGCTACTAGCTAACATGCTATTGAGCACCTGAAATCCGTCAAGTCCAACCTGAGATGGATTATAAATACTAAGTATAAATTGGGTTTCAAAGATTTAGTTTAAAAGAAGAATGTAAAAAATACTTAAAATTATGTTGATTACATGCTCAAATGATAATATTCTGGGCATATTGGTTTAAACAAAATATATTATTAAAACGAATTATTTCTTTTTATTTTATTTTAGTGTGGCTTTGAAAAAATTATAATTGTATGCAGCTTTCTTTTGTGACTGGCATTATATTTCTATTAGATAGCAATGATTTAGAGCATGTTTTGTTACTTAGTTTATAGTTAAAAATTTTTTAGCAGTGGCACATATTTGTAATCTTAGCCACTTGGGAGGCTAAGTCAGGAGGATTGCAAGTCTGAGGTTAGCCTGGGCTACCTGGTGAGACCTTGTCTCAGGGAAAAAAATAGAAAGGGCTGGGGGGTGTAGTTCAGTGGTAGTTTACCCTTAGGTTCAACCCCTAGTATCAGAAAAAATTTTTTTTTGAAAAATAATTTTTACTTTGAAAGATCAATAGTTTTCAGCCACTAGAGGTGTTCAGCGAAGATAAATGAACTCCTGGTAATGATCATTTATTCATTTCTTTATTCATTCATCAGCAACTACAACATATTAATGCACCCAACACTGTATTATTCTCTGGGCACACAGACATAAAGAACACACATTTTCTATCTTCAGAAATTCACATTCTCGGAGTGAGTGTGAGGATGGGATTCAGATCAGTGCTTTACAGGGTTCTGAGATGACTTTTGAGATCTTTTTCAACCCATTGCTCTGCAAATATTTGCATATCTCCTAGTTACTTGTTATTCTGAGAATTTATGAAGAATCATGACCCAAGACATTTAGGTCATAGTCATTCCCAGTATTTGTTAGTCCATTTACCATCAGTTTTTTTTTTTAATTCTATAGTGTAGTCTCCACACTGTTGATACTGTGCTTTTTCTCCATTCTTCATTTCAAACAACTTCATTACCAGAAATACTTTCTTATTGTGTAGTGTAAATATGTTCTTTCATCTCTGATTTCATCTCCCCTTTAGAAACATTTACAAGGTTGCTTCATTATGAGTGATTTCTTAGATTTGTAGATTATAAGTGGAGGTATATTGGTAAAGCATCTCAGTGAGTATAAAATGTTTGCTGGTTCTTGTGGTGCAAATATTACTATGACTGCTGACTTGGGCTCAGAAAGTTTCTATTTAACAACTGACTCTGAGAAGGCTATACAAGACAGCTCTAGGGCACCAGTGAATTAAGCCCTTTTGTTTAGTATCTCACCATGGTTGTTGATTTTAGGTTTTTTAAATTTAATTTTTCTTTTGCTTTTCTGCAAAGTAAATGCTAAAACATAAACAAATGAAAAATCCAGTTGCTGCTTCTGTTCAAATATTCATTGATTTACTTTCATATTAAACAAGTATTTATTACACTTATTATAGTTCTATGGATTTTTATAATTGTTTAATCGTGGCTATGTGGTTTAGTTCACTGTTTTGCCAGAAGTCACATTTAGAAAGGTAGAATTGCTGGAATAGATGAAGGTTAGATGGTTAAGCATGAGGCTGAGCTAAATTTGCATCTGGATGTCTCTAGACAGTGGTTGACTGTAACATTAGTCTTCTGTATTGGGTTTAGAGACACATGAGTTATTCTTCAGCTGAGATGAATGATAGAAGCCTTGGATGTTTAAGTATTACCATATCTCCTGAATGAAGAGTAGCCTTGTGTTGATGAGTTTAACAGAGTAATGCAATACATGGTCAAACTATCATGACAAATAAGGGAAAGAGTTGTAGTTTTCCTGAGCCACAGGGGTGTGCATACTTTCCTCTGTTTTATGGGGAGGTGGAAAAATACATGAGCTCTCATTCTTCTTAATAAATATTTGGTTCAACAAATATGAATGAATGAGTGTATATATGCATGAATGAATGAATGAATGAAAAAAGCAGACCAATAGTTAAGTAAACAGTTGGGAACTATAACTGCCAAAAAAAAACCTATGAGAGTTGAAACTGTTTGGCACATTGGTACAGTGGTTTAAATCCTCAAAGCTCTTTCTGCCTCTCTGAAGCATGGGTTATTTATAAAGCCAGTGTGTTTAATAACACCCGACAAAGGAAGAGCAAACTACCTGGAGCATCACTGCTTTTAACTTTCTTTAATTAAATACTCTTTGGCAGAGAGAACAGAAGGAAATGACTTTAAATGGACAGAGGGATTTAAATGCAAGGAAAGTTGTTCTTGCTACTGAGAATTAAGGCATTAGGCTACTTAAGTTAACAAAGTAATCATGAAATATATAGAAAATTTTCTTGGGATGAGTCCTCAAGCTCCTTTACTTAATTTATACATTTATTTATAGACATTTACTGTCTATTTTGTGCCAGGTACTGAGGAATCAGTGGTGAATGATAAACATATAGATCTTACTTTCTCTGAAACTATCATAGAGCTAGAGGCAGAGAATTGAAATTAGTACACCAGGATATAATTTCAAATTGAAGTTAAAGCCAAAGAAGAAGAAAAAAAAATCTGGGAGACTTGATCTAGTCCGGATGGGGCTGGAGGGTCCTCCCTAAGCTTGGTGTAGTGTTTGAGCTGAAATCTGAAGGAGGGGGAAGGCAACCTAGGTGCCTAAGGGAGAATCAGGAAGAACATGTGACTAGCAGAGGCAAAGGTCCTGTGGGAGAGCCAAGTGCTCAGAGCTTAGGGAGGTTCTCTGAAATTGGGACCAGAGAATTAGGTGAGCAGGAAGGAGGAAGCATGTGAAGCAGGCAGGACCAGCCACAGGGCCTTTCATCCCTATTGAGGATTTGAACTTTACCTTGAAAGCATTGGGAACTTAGTGAAGAGTTACAGGTGAAGGGTGACCAGATCAGATTTGCTTCTTAAAAATACCACTTTGGTTCCAATGAAGAAAACTGATTAAAGACAGAGAGTAGATATAGAAAGACAGTGGTAGTGGAGTTGGAGGGTAAAATGCATTAAAAGGTACATATGAGGGAAAAACATAGGAAGGATAGGACAAGGGGAAGAGAGAAAAGGAGAGGCTTCTGGAAGGGCTTCCAGCCTGGATGACTGTGGAAGCTGTATCATTTATGTAGACCAGGAGGGCTAGAGGGCCAGATAGTTGTCACTGTTGGTTTCTGGGGAGGAGGCGGGATTTGAGAGATATTTCCTACACAATGAGTTTTAGGCACCCAAATGGAAATATCACATAGGTGATTATTGGCTATACTATTTTGGAGTTCTAAGAAGGAGTTTGTGATCAAAACTACTGTAAGATTTCATCTCACTCCAGTCAGAATGGCAATTATCAAGAATACAAGCAACAATAAATATTGGTAAGGATGTGGGGGGAAAGGCACACTCATACATTGCTGGTGGCACTGCAAATTGGCACAACCACTCTGGAAAGCAGTCTGGAGATTCCTTAGAAAATTGGGAATGGAACCACCATTTGACCCAGCTACCCCACTCCTCCATCTATACCCCAAAGATTTAAAATCAGCGTACTATAGTAACATAGCCACATCAATGTTTATAGCAGCTCCATTCACAATAGCTAAACTGTGGAACCAACCTAGATGCCCTTCAATAGATGGATGGATAAAGAAAGTGATCTATCTGTCTATCTATCTGTCTATCTACACACACACACACACACACACACACACACACACACACGAATATTACTCAGCATTAAAAGAGAATAAAATTATAGCATTTACAGGTAAATGGATGGAGTTGGAGAATATCATGCTACGCAAAGTAAGCCGATTCCAAAAAAGCAAAGGCTGAACATTTTCTCTGATGAGTGGATGCTGATCTACAATTGCCGGAGGGGACCTGGGAAGAATGGAGGAACTTTGGATTGGGCATGGGGGAGGGGTATAGGGGAGGGGACACGGGGGTAGGAAAGATGGTGGAATGAGAAGGACATCATTACCCTAGGTACATGTAATGATTGCACAAATGGTACCATTCTACAGCATACACAACCAGAGAAATGAAAAATTGTGCTCCCTTTGTGTACAATGATACAAAATGCATTCGGCCATCATGTTTAACTAATTAGAAAAAATAAAATGTTAAAAAAAGGAGTTTGTGCTAGAGAGATGTATTTGAGTGTCATTGTAGATAGATAAGTAGATGAGATTGTCTAGGGCAAATGGTTTTCCAAATGTGTTTCCTCCTACTAGCAGCATCTGCACCACCTGGGAGCTTGTTAGAAATGCAAATTTTTAGGCCCTGTCTTAGACCTGAGTCAGAAACTTGGGGTAGGCCCAGAAATCTATGTTTCAAGGAACTATCCAGGTGATGATGGTGCACACTGAAGTTTGAGAGCTCCTGGTCTAGGGAGAGAGAATGGAGTGAGAAGAATTTGGGCTGAAATTGCACCTTGTAGAGGTCTAACTTCTAAGGAGAAGGAAGTGAAGGGTAACTTTGCAAAGGAGATGGGAAGTAGTGATTGGACAGGCAGAAGGAAAAATCCAGGGACCAAGAGAAAATAGTATTCAAAGAAGGAAGATACTCATGTGACATGTTGAGTAAGATGGTGCTTGCCAAAGGGTCCTCAGACTAGATGAGAGATTGCAGGAGCCTGGGAGAAGGGAGAATGAGGAGTGACTGCAAATGATCATATAGTTTCTTTTTGGGGTGATAAAAGTGTTTGGGAATTAATGATGATGGGGTTGTAAAACATTCCTAGCATACTAAACCCCACTAAACTGTGCGTTTCAAGGAGGAAGTTGAGTAATTCTTTACAGGTATATTCTGTTTTTGTTTATTTATTTATTAATTCATTTTGGTTGTGTTGTGGATCGAACTCAAGGCCTTGAACATGCTCAGCAAGTGCTCTACCACTGAGCCAGGCCCTACCTTCCCCTAGAGAGTCTTCTTTTAAAGAGGGGGCACAAAAGAAGCTGATATCTGAAGCAAAATGGGGAGTCAACAGAGTTTGGATGACTTGTCCTTTTTAAAAAATGGTAGAGACCTAAAAGTGTTTAAATTCTTTTTGGAAGAATCCAGGAGAGAGCTATGGATCTGAAAAAATAATATTGATAGTGTTAAATAATGATATAATTTCAGCAGAGGAAAGAACTTTTGAGACTAATAGAGCCTATTGTTTTCCTAACCCCTGAGATCCATTTCATGTTATAACATGGATGAGAAAAATTCCTATTCAAGTTTGAACATTGGGTGGGGCAGGTACCTCAATACCTTTCAGGACCAATCCATTTTATCTTCAAATGATTCTGAGTAGTGGATGAAAATCAACAAGGAGGACTGATTTATAAAATGAGTGGTAATATTACTTTTATAGAATAAAATCTCTCAACTTTAATGGGCTTTCAAATCTTACTGATGGAATGTGCTTTACTCTGACTTCTAGAAGAACCCTGTCCTGTTGGTTACCCAGCCTTTGAGAATTATCTGGTATTAATTGTGTTAGTTCTGTTTTGTTTCCCCATTGTCAGCTTGGTATTCAGTTTTCTTGGCCTTCAACTTTATTTACCACTTATTCATCTGATCTCCAGCTTTCAAAACTCTCTCTCTCTCTCTCTCTCTCTTTCCTTATTCTCCCTGTCCACATTGGATTGATTACACTAGGGTTGAAAAAGTATTTTGAAAGAGTTTCTGGGTTGGTGGTAGATTCCTGGGCTTAATTTTCCTCCTTGACTTTCTGCCCTGGGCCCCAGGGAATATATAACATGTTTTTGTGTCCTTTCACTGTATATTTACTCTCTTGTGTCTGTAAATGAGCCAGATGTTACTAATAAACCATTTCTCTCTTCCCTGGTGTGGGGGCAAGTTTGGAATCTGTTCCTTTATGTTGCTGTCATGATGTATCTAAATTAGCTGGCATCCTAGGTGCTCAAAAGAGATGTGTCATCTCCTTCCTTGAGTCAGAAGGGTATTACTGAATTTCATGGCATTCCTTCTTATATATTTCAGTTTGTAAACTTTCGTGTTTCCAGTTTGCTGAGACTGCTCTGTATCCTTATTCTGTCCCGTGGCATATGAACTCATCTCTCCCAGCTTTGCCTCTGTGCAGATTTGACCACTAAGTCATCAGAGTGCATGCTCTCTTTCTTTGAAAACAATTTTATTTTATTTATATTATTTATTTAGAGTCTTGCTGTGTTACCTAGGCTAGCCTTGAGCTCCTGGGCTTAAGTGATCCTGCTTTAGCCTCCTGAGTAGCTGGCTCTACAGGTGTGCACCACTGTGCCCAGCTCAGAGTTGTCTTTTCAGTCCTTGGGAACAGTTATGGCTGTGACAGGACAAGAGATAGCAGGATAGTCTCAGCATAGTTTGCAGACATTAGGTCTGTTTGTGAAATCATTTAGTCGAGGCTAGGAAGATATATTTAAAGGAATGGGAAGTACCTCCAATTCTTATAAATTTGTTTTTTATTCTTTTTGAATATAAAGGAATTTTCTTTGTAAAAAATTAAAGCAGTAGTTTTTGATCTACTTGAGTGCTAGTGAATTTAGGTGAGAAAAGAAAATTATATTTATTTTCACTAAACTTATAATTTATAGTATAAATTTAATTATAAAATTTGGAAGTGAACTATAGTGGCTTTAGCAACATATTTGACTTTGTCACTAGAAATCACAGGCATTTTTATATCACATTGCAGTTGTTAAATCTTAAAATATTATTTCTGGGGGCTGAGGCTGTAGCTCAGTGGTAAAGTGCTTGCCTCCTATGTGTGAGGCACTGGGTTCAATCCTCAGCACCACATAAAATAAATAAAGATATTGCGTGTTCATCTACAACTAAATAAAAACTGAAAAGTACAGCGGTTATCAGAACTGTCACTAGAGCTTGTCATATATTAACTTAAAAAGTGTATTTTGAGGTATTATAAATTTTTTCTTTAATGTTTTGATAACCTTATTTAAATCGGTTTTTCATTAATATTATATATTTTATTTTATTCATTTGAAAATGTTAGATCATTAAAAAATGGGTCCATGGAACCTAGATTCTGAATCCTTGCCCCAAAGAGACAAGTATTTGCAAAGGAATGTGTAATTGTTTATAAAAACTAGTATTTTATCTTAGATCTCCAGCTATTCCTTTATCTGGTATCAGTCATTAAAATTTGCTTCTTAGCAAGTGATTATAGCTTTTAAAGATAGTTGAAAAGACATTTTATTTTCACTGAAATAAGTTCAGATGGTATTTGAAAACAATAACAAAACAACAAAACTCCTCTTGAAATCAATTTAAATATCTGAACTGATCCTTCTAGTTACATAGGTTACTTTTGAAGTTTCAGGATTTAAGCACCATTTCTGTTAACCTTGGCTAACTCACTAGATTTGTATCAGGCTATCAGGACCCAAAACTCAGTAAATTTCGGGTTACATTTTAATTCATGGCTTAGCAGCCACAGATTCTAAGTACGTTTGATGGCTAGTGATATAAAGCTTTGTTTTATGTTAATTATGTTGAAAGCCCTTAAAAATTGTGTTCTCCCATTGGACATCTTCTGGCTCTCTCCCAGGAGCTATCCTTATACTGGTGTTGCTTGGGTGGGACTTGAGTTTGTCAGGGCAGGTGCCTAGCATGGGCTCCCTCCTTGGGTCAGCAGTGGGGGCTGGGCAGAGACCAAGAGACTTGAGGTCAAGTTTCTTGCCTCAGACACCTTGGAACATTGCTAGTGTTAAAGCTCCAGTGCCAGTTCTTGTTTAACTGACCTGAACTTGATACTTCAGTTTTATGTTGCCTGAAGTAGATCTGCTGAGTTGCTCTAAAAACTTAAATAAAGCATGAAGCCCTCAATTTTTGGTGCAGTAAGTTCCCACTCTTTGGACGGAGCACCTCAGGGTGCATAAGTAGCCCTCATGGATCCCAGGAGGTTGTCTGTTGGGAAGTGTGACTGTATTTTCCTCAGCCCTCTCCCTGCTCCCTGTAGGGAGGAGAGATGGCTTTTAATTCATGAAAGTAACTACTAGGTTCTATTGACCTACATACAGTGTCCCCCTTACCTTTATAATGCTGTGTTTATCACACTCCTCACAAGATTGGTCCCTGCCAAAAGGCCTATTGTAATGATGAATGTTTTACTTAACCAAACAGCTCAATTCACTGTTAATAAGAGTGGTAATAACATTTAAGTGTTTTCTTTGTGCCAGGCACATTTGAAGGACTTTACCTATTTTTTTTTTTAATGTAATCCAATATCAATCCTTATGAATGCTAGCTGCTGTCATTAACTTTGTTTCAACAGATGAAGAAACCAGGACTCCTAGAGGTAAAGTAACTTGCTCAAGTTCTTACCCAGTACATGGCAGAGTGAGAATTTGAACCAAAGCAGTCTGACTCTGGAGTTCAGACTTGAATCTGCTTTCTTATTAATTCTGCTTGTTGAATTAGAGCAATTTCAGAAGTGCTTCTGTGAAGTTGCAGGAATAGTTAACCAGTAGGTTCTGACATGCTACGTAAGTTTTGTCATATTGACAACATGAAGTTGAGCAAGCGCATCTCAAACTGCTATAGGTATTTTACTTGAAAATTCTGAATGCAAGTTTTTAATGTTAAGTTTATTTATGTTTGTAGGGATGCTTCCTTTGGAAATTGCACTTACAATCTCACCATCCTCGACTGTTTACAGGGAATCAGAAAGGTAATAACATTTTTTTTTCTTTTTGCTGTAGTTTGTACAGTAGTTTAAAAAAACAGAAAAGGAATAATTCCAACACCCTTGTTTGCCATTGGAGAAGAGAGAGGGGAGCTAGTGAGCTCTGAAGGGTTTTCGTTTCCTGAATGATGATTGATTTGAAAAGTACAGCTGGCCCTCAGTATCTATGGGTTCCTCCTCGATGATTCAGCCGACCTCAGATGGAAAATATTTGGGGAGTGAAAAAAAAACCAGAACAAAAACAAAAAACCCGGCTTCTCTACTCTACATTATAGACTTCTCCTCCTTACCATTATTTCTTAAACAATACAATATTATCTAGCATTTACATTGTATTTGGTATTATAAGTCATTTAGAGATGATTTAAAGTACATGGGAGGATGCATGTAGGTTATAAGCAAATACTGCACCATTTAATAATAGGGGATTTGAGCATTTGCAGAGTTTGGTTTCTGTGAAGGATACTGGAACCAACCCCTTTGGATATGGAGGGAGACTGCACAGACAATAGGGTAACCTGGGTGGAGAGACGCCTCTCTTTCTCATTTAAACTATTTGTGTTTTGGGCCAAATTGATCACTTCTACCTGAAGCTGTGCCAGTGACATTTCTTTGTTACCCACTGAGCTTCATTATCAAGCTAGATCTTGGTGGGAGAGAGACAGGAAGTTATCTAAGCCACTGTTCTGTTAATTCACCCCTGCCCATGACTGACTGAGTCATAAACTCTGGGGGTGGGGCCCTTTGGTCTGTGTTTTAACAGCCCCTCCAGATAATTTGATACACTTTGAAGTTAGTTAGTTGTGTTTTATATTTTTGGGATATGTTTAATTTATAAACTGAGAAGACATGCAAGCTATCCTGTGATTACTCTTAACGAGTTCTGAAAGTACACAATTCCATCTTGGACGTAAAGTTGTGATTTGTTATCAGTCAGAAATGTATGTGTTATGTAACCCATTGGTTATATAGTGTCAGTATATATATATAGTGTCAGTAGGATGCTAGCACAAGTTTCTTTTTTGTAATATAAAATTGGTTTTGATATGTTTGAATTGAGATAAACAGTTTATTATTATTATGCTGCTTGTTTTATGTATGCTTGTTTCTGACTTTGATATTTTATTTGTTTTTTCTGTGGTGCTGGGCATCAAATTCAGGGTCTTGTGCATGCTAGATTAGTGCTCCATGACTGAGCTACCCTGTCCCCAGTCCTGATATTTTGTTTAAAAAATGATTTTAAAGCCTCTAAGATTTGAAAATAGTTTTCATAAATTTTTCTTCTCATAAAAGCTATAAGGATGCTTTAGCCCACCCTTGCCAACAGTATAATGGAAATACACTTCCAGAAATACTAGTTAAAAGATTTTATGGAGATATTACCCAACACATAACCCATAATTATAGCATTTAGAGAAAATGCCTGAGAGGAAAAAGTGATTTACTTATTGTCATTATTATTGTTATTTAGCCTATCCTTCCATCTGGTAGGTGCTGCTTCTTTTACAACACAAAATTCAGAAAGAGTTCTCACTGGAATATCCCTGACCGTTATTATGGTAACTGGTGTCTCAATATAGAAATTCATGACATGCTTCCTGTTGTACAGGAAAGGTGGACTTTAGTCATGAATACAGCCTTCTCTAAACTTATTGTTTTCTCAGATGGTGGGGTCTTCCCAAATATAGATGAGATTTTAAAGGATCTGATAGATGTTCCACACATCTTTAAGCAAGGGAGAAGTCTTGGCCTGTGTATACTACCTTACATGATGTACCATGTTCTGGGCTGTTTTTATGGTGGGGAGAACCCTTGTGATAATGGGCACTCAAAGTGTGGCCACATTTTTGCCTTTTTAGGGAAGATATTTTTCTGGCTTTGATGTCTTAACATTGTCATAAGCGTAGGTCATATGTTATGTGAACAGGCAGACACATATGCAAGCATACACTTTAAAAATAAGGAGAAACGAAGAAAAGTAGATTGTTTAGAACATATTTTTCTCACTGTTTTCTCTGGAATGGTGAGTATAAATGAACAAAGTTGCTTTTTAAAAGGTTTAACTTGTTCTGCTTTTTGGGAACGAATTGCCTATACCAGTATTGTCAGAATTTAGAATTTATAAGAATTACCTAGGAGAGCATGTTAAAGTGCTAATTCTGTGCCCCATCTAGCAGTTCTGGGAAGGGGCCCAAGAATCTGTCTTTTTTTTTTTTTTAAATATTTATTTAGTTGTAGATGAACACACAGTATCTTTATTTTTATGTGATGCTGAGGATTGAACCCAGTCCCTCACACATGCAAGGCAAGCACTTTACCACTGAGCTACAGCCTCAGCCCAAGAATCTGTCTTTTAACATAAACTACCTTAAGTGTTTTGATGCTGGTGACCTGTGGCCTGTATTTTGAAAAAATACTCTAAAGGTTTTTCGAAGCTGGAAGTACTGGAGCTTAGCTTGTTAGTTTCTTTTTCTATTTTTAATGATTTGACCATATAATTTTTAAAGTACCTGTGGGTTTGTAATCTGTATCACTTCAGGTTTTATAAAATAGAAGATTATTTGTCTTCCTGAAAATATTAGATCTGAACAAGCTAAATAATTTTTAAAAGTTCTAAGTCATAAGTTAGAAAAATAAGTATGAAGCTTTTTTGTTTGTTTTGTTAAAAATTTCAGTTTTTTTTTCCTTCTAACATCAGACTAACATCAGAAAACAGAATGTCTCAAAGTAGAATTTTAGAAGTAAATTAGAAATTAAAAATGCCCTTTTTGGTTAAATATTATTAAAGAAAACAAAACTTTCTAAGAATAACTGATTATTTTTCTATCTGATAAGTTAATTACTCTAATATTTATTCTGTCATAGGTATAGTTCTCAGTAAGCTTTAATCATAAATTTGCTAATTTGTCCCATTTTATATGCGTTATTAACTTTAAGTAAAATTAATATAAATTAGCACCCAAGAGACATCCTGTGTGGGACCACTGTTATGAAATGATTTCTAGAGATGCATAAAATTAAGTTTCAAGCTCTTATGTTATTTTTTTAATTGGGAATTTCAGAAATGATGAGTGTATTCCATCAATTAAGTATAAAAACTAACTGAAATTCTTCTTTTAGGGATTACAACATGGATTTTTTGACTTTGAGACATTTGATGTGGAGGAATATGAACATTATGAGGTTTGTATATTTAATATTTTTGCAAAATATAATTTCATATTGATTATTTTTTTCCATCTAACTGCTAAATAAAAGCATTCTTGAATCCCCCCACCAATTGTTTTGTTTTTTCAGCTTTGTTTATTATCGTTGAACCAAGGATCACCAAAATTTTAATTTAGGAAAACGTCATGTATCTCTATATATTCTCTTATCAAACTTTATTGACAATCACTTTGTACCTTTGGAAGAAAAAATAATTTTGAAGTATAGTTTGGTAAATTATAAGCTACTTTTATTTGAAAATTCAGTTTTATTTAAAACAAAACTGGATGTATACCTTACAGTGCTCTTGAGGGTATGTATTCTATTTTGAAGCAGAGTTGAATGCACTTAGTTCTAAGAGTTCATTGAACTTTTTCTCATGTTATGAGGCTTTCAGGTGATGTCTTGTCTGTGCATTTAGGCAGTGGCTGTCCAGGCTGGGTCAGACCATAGCAGATGTTGAAGAAGGGCACTCTGTGAGCAGTGTAAGGAGTCTAGAAGTTTTTACCTTTTTCTGAAAGATGATAAGCCTGTGGAGTGTGAGGAGGCTTGACATTCTCTGAACGTGAGCTCATCTGCTTGGTGCCCGCAGGGAAGTAGGAAAATGTATCACTATTCTTTGAAAGACCAGGAATGGCCTTCATGTTTTGGGCTCTAGTCCAGGCTATGTCTACTTGAATATCCTGCCTGCATGTTACATTTAACGATTCTAAACAAATCTTTCATCCAAACACTGTCTTTTGCTTTGTTCATCTGTGTTGATGGTGTCACCGTCCTACTGTTTGCCCAGGTTCAAGACTAGAAGCATCCGCATTTTCTCCTCCCTAATCTAGTGTTTGAATTCCCGTCACTGGTGCCACAGGATGTGTTCCTCTCTTCCTTCCTCTCTCTTCCCACCCAGCCTAGGTCTCATATGGTCTCCCGTGGACTACTATTGCTGCTCTCTGCCTGAGTGCCGGCCTTCTCCTCCCAGGCTGCCTGAGTAATCCTAAAACTGAGCTCTCATCTTATTTTCTTCTTGGCCCCAAACTGGCTGTGGGTCCCATTGACCTGCTGAAGGAGGATGCACTCTTCTGCCTGGAATTCTTGGCTCTGTTCAGCTCCACCTACCTCATGGCCTCATCTCCTGGTTCTGTACCATCTGCACTTTCTGTTCCAGCCCCTCTGAGCTGCATACTTGCTGTTTCTCAAATGTCTCTATGCCCCAGCTGAGCTTGCTTTCTCCTAGCTTTTCCCCTCCCTTAACTCTCCTCTCCTGACTGTACCTCTAGAGTATTCCCTTCCCATTACTTTCATGTTTTATAATTTATGTTTTCCTTTTTTCTCACATCATGGCTATGTGCCCACAAGCTTTATTTTCTTTATTGGATCATAAATACCCTGTGGATGGGATTTTTCCAAGTGGAAAAGCATACTGTTTTCTTCTTTAGAACATCTTGACATAATGAAATTGCTACTTCTCCAAAAATTAATAAATTTAGTGCAATCTATTAAAAGTTCACAGTTTTTAAAAAACTATAGAAGTATTTTTGTGGCATTTGTATAGTAGTGAAAGAATCCTTTCTTCAAAACAGAAGACTAGAAATGGAGGGATGTACACCTAATAAGGGAGATGGCTGGATTATTTGTGGTACATGTACATCATGGATGTGATATGAACATTTAAAAAAATGAATTCAATGATACTACCCAGGATGATTTCTATATTGTATTGTTGAAAAGACACAGAAGGGTGTTTATAATCCTTTTAAAATAAATAAAATATAACAAGACACTCCCATCTCATACATATTATATGTATGATGCTATATGATATATATTACATAGGCACAGAGCTGATATATTTTGAAGTTAATGAAGTTTAAATGTTGAGACCTCTTATTTGCATGGGTGCCTGTTAATGTTCTATACCAATTCTATGATAGTAATTTTTTTTTTTTGGTATTAGGGATTAACCCAGGGGTGTCTTTTTATTTTTTATTTTGAATTGATGAGGGCCTTGCTAGTTTGCTGAATCTGGCCTTAAACTTGTGATCCTCTTGTCTCAGCCTTCCAAGTCCCTGTGTGTGTGCCACCTGTAGGAATATGGAATAAAAATTCTGGATTTTTAAAGTGAGTCTCCAAATTAGATAAATTTTAGGTCCTCCTCCCCAGAATAATTCAGATCTGTACTCCATATATGTAAGCATGGAGAAAAACAGATGGTCAAACACTAAAGCAATTTTAATAAAAAGAGAGATTGGTGAGGGATGCAGAAGGAAAGGAAGGAACAAACACTACAATAAAGAGGACAAGCTCACTGATGTTTTACTTATTCCTTCATCCGCCTCTTCCTTTCTTTCTCTCTGTCTTTTAACTTTGATGTCAATGTTCAAGGTGACTTGAAAGCACTGTTGAAAAACCTTAAGCATATAGTGCAATTCAGTTCTTACAACCAACCAAGCAACCAAGCAACCAACCAAACATCTGGTGGGAGTGAGCTTCATCCTCTGAGCTAACAACCACCATCTAGGGATTGGGAGGGGAGTAGTGGGTTTTGGTGAACATTTGAAAAGTTTGCTGTCAAACATCTTCCGTTTTGAGAATGATGTATCTATTCCATTATAAAGCCCATAAAAGAGGAAAATCACAAATTGAAGTGTTTGGCATTTCATAAATGTTAGCTTTATGAATAAATGAGTAAAGAAAGGACTGTCTTTGCCAACACTTTGGGGCCCAGTCACTTCCTGCCAGAGCTTGGTGTCTTGCTGTCTGCCCTGCTCCGAGGATGAGTCTGGACATTTGGTGAACTTATGAGGAGGAGCTGAATTTCTACACTTCATTAACTCCAGCAGAGTCAGCATTCCAATGAAGGCATTGTAATTTTCAAAGTAAAATTTTATCACCAACAGCAATTTGTGAGAATATCACCTTGATGACTAGGGGATATTCAGGATGAGACCTTTCAAAGACACTTCCTCACTAAAGTACATCCAATATATAATATGGCTCAAGAAAAAGCCTAAACCAACAAGACTTTGTCTCTAGGTGATATTAAAGGGGACTTTTATGATCAGAATGCTACTTACAAATGTAAACATTGAGGACAGCCGAACATGGGAGATATCTGTTGAATACAGTCTCTATGTAAACCTCTGCTCATTCTGCCAAAGGTTGTATCTGTCTTTATCCTGTAATTCAAAGATCTACAGCAGCACTGTCTACTAGAAATATTATGAGAGTCATATGTATTTTAAATATTCTAGTAGCTGCATTTAGAAAGGGTAAAAAAGAAAGAAAATTAATTTCAATTATAGATTTTACTTAATGTAATATATTTAAAATGTCATTTCAATGTGTAGCCAATTCAAAATCATTAATGAGATATTTTACATTTTAAAAAAATTTGTTCTTTTTAGTTATTCATGACAGTATATTTTGATATATTTATACAAACATGGAGTATATTTTATTTTAATTAGGATCTCTGTCTTGTGGTTATATATGATGTGGAGATTCACTGTGGTATATTCATATATGTACATAGGAAAGTTATGTCAGAGTCATTCAACTGTCTTTCCCGTTCTCATCCACACTTCCTTCCCTTCATCTAATCAAATGAACTTCTGTTCTTCCCCCTCCCTAGTTTGTTAGCATCCACATATCATTTGGCATTTGGTTTTTTGAGATAGGCTTATTTTGCTTAGCATTTTAGTCTCCAGTTCCACCTATTCATTTACTAGCAAAAGACATAAAGTCATTTTTTATGTCTGAGTAATATTCCAAATGTGTATATATACCACATTTTCTTTATCCATTCATCTGTTGAAAGGCACCTAGGTTGGTTCCATAGTTTAGCTATTGTGAATTGAGCTCCTTTTAACATTGATGTGTTACTAGAGTATGCTGATTTTAAGTCCTTAGTGAGAAAAGGGAAGCAGGAGGTATCACAATACCAGACCTTATACTGCAGAGCTATAGTAACAAAAACAGCATGGTATTGGCACCAAACAGACATGAAGACCAACAGAACAGAATAGGAGATGCAGAGACAAACCCACATAAATATAGTTATCTCCTACTAAACAAAAGTGCTAAAAACATACATTGGAGAAAGATACTTTCTTCAACAAATGGTGCTGACAAAACTGGAAATCCATAGAGAGCAGAATGAAATTGAAGCCCTGTCTCTCATTCTGCACAAAACTCAACTCAAAGTGGATCAAAGACCTAGGCATTAGTCATTTTACAGTTTTTAAGTGCTTTGAGATCTAGTGTGTGCTTTACCCTGTGGCATACCTTAATTTGGTGTGGAAACATTAGTACATAGAAGCCACATGTAGCTAGAGTGCAGATTCTGCAAGAATGGCAGGCTGGCTAGGGTGCTAGTATAGTCCATCAGTGTGACAGGAAGCCTAGCAGAAGCAGAACAGGTTATATTTCTTGCTTTTTGTGATCTAATTGTTCACTGGAGAGTTCATTTCAAGGCCTTGTCATGTTCAGAAAGCTTGGGGTAAGATATCTCAGGCTCTTGCTTTATTTTCATGTTTCTTGCAAATGGCACATCACATTAAGTATTGATATAAGCAAGAGGGTTGGTTTCCATTTTGTGAAAGTCTTTCAAAACCTGGTCTTTCCAGGTCCTTTGCCAACCTCTTGTGGAATTCTGCAGTTCCTCACATTTGCACTAATCAAACATACAATTCTGGCAGCTATGCAGGGAAAGTCCAGAAAAGGAACTGCAACTTTTGGTAATCCAAAGTTTCCTGTAGGAATCAGTGTCAGACATTCCTACCTTTTCCTACAGGCTTCTTAAGGTATTCTCAGAGAACTTGAAGACTAAGAGAGCAACCACGGCTTTGCCGTCTAGCCATAGACCAGTTCAGAAATTAAAAAAATAAATAAATAAACCTTTTGTCCTAGGCAAAAACAATGAGGATGAAAGAGTTTGCATATTCTTCTAAATAATATATCTGTAGGTGTGTGAGAATCTCCACGCTCTCCAGTAGCAAAGTTAGAGGTTAATGCTTAGAAGACCCTCAGTGTGCCTTTACTCAGCTTTCTTTTTGGGGGGAGGTTACTGTCCTTACCAAACATGCCTATGCCTGTATTCCACTGAACGATCCTACACTTAAGCAGTCATTATTCATCAGAGAGAACCTGATGTCTTTGTGTCTTGTCCTAGTTGTCCTTAAAGAGGCATTTCAATGTTCACCAGAGACTTGCTGTTTTTGATGATGTCCTTATGTTATCCATACACAGAGGAACTCACAGAAAACCACAGAGGAAGTGTCATGCATGCTGTAGCAGTGCCCTGTCCTGAGTTGTGGGTGTGGGAAGAAATGCAGAGAAGCCGTGCTCCCATGACAGCCCATGGCGGGGCGGGGCTCCTCTGTAGCTTGCACTTATTATTTCCATCCAACATTTGGCCCCTGCAGTCTCCACGAGCTGCCTTTTGGAAATTAGATGGAGGCTGAAGTTCAAGAACTACTACAAAGCTGAGAAATTACTCTGACGTCTTTCTTTGAGCTTTTGGTATCTGCCGTTGTCCTCCTCCCACTCCACACAAATCATTCTTTTTTTTTTTTTTGGTGAAAATATTAAAAGCACTTCCTGTGAAGTAGTTCTGTCAGTACGAAAATATTGCCTAGAACATCAGGCTGTTTTCGACTTGACCCTGTGCTTCACACACTGACAAGCCCAAGCCACATCTTTACATTGGCTACTTCATGCAAGAGAGAGCTGCACTTGGCTACTGCTTCTCTGATGACAGAGGCACCAGTTACCGCTTACCTGGGAGTGGAGTCACTCACAGGGCTTCCTTTTGTTTCTTATGATGCCACACAGAGAAAATGATAACACTTGCTCAACACCCTGGGATCATAACTCAGCTGTTGGCAACTGGCCTGGGTACTCTGGCTGTCCCAGTCCTTGCCCAAGCAACTCCATGGTGGTCACTCTGGTTAGGAAACTTTGTTTTACAAAAATAACAATGTACAAATAAACATTTGTTATAAGAGCGTCAAGAAGCCACCTTACTCTCTTCATGGCCTCAATCTAACTACTTTTCAGTTTGTTTATTGAACAGATATTAAGTGCCTCCTATTAGCTCACTATATTTGCTAGGTCCATCACTCTTATCACCTTATGTCACAGCATCCACCTTATTCTGCAGAAGTTATCCTGTTTGATTCTGGCCACCAGCTGTCATCTCTGCTTCTCAAGTTAGTTGTCATGCAGAGTTCCTCACTGATCTAGAACAGGCCGAATGTGTAATGTTTGACTCCCGAGACATTTCAGTGCTTCACAAGTCATCTGTGTTGCCATCTTCCCTGGCAGGGTGCTCTTTGGGGGAGAAGAGCATTGCTGTTCTAGAGAGTAATGTCAGGTTCCCTGGAGACTATTTGGGAGAAAGCACTGGTCTGTTCTAGAGGTCTGCTGTAGGTGTCTTTACCCTTGGGCCTTTGGGGCAACTCTTCACATTAGTATCAGAGTCGATGTTTTAAAAACAAAATCTGATTATATCATTCCCCTATTTTAAGTCCTTCGTGGGTTCCACACTGACAAACATCAGGGAAGAAATGTCAACTTTTTACTGTGGCACAAAAGCCTGCCTTGGCCTGGGCCTCCTTCCTCTCCACTCTTTCCTTTTCCATCCATGCAGCTGCCCAGATGCGCACTGCTTCACGCTCTTGTCCCTGTGGACATGCTTTTGCTTCCTACTCCCGCCGGCGATCCCTTCTTTTCTCCCACGATCTTTACGTGGCTGACTGTGAAGTCATTCTCAGCCTGTGGAGTCTCATTCAAGCAGTAAGTTTTGTGATTGTTCTTCCACAGCTGCGTCTCCCCTGCACCGTGGGTGCTTGTGGGCAGGAGCTAGGACCTATTTCTCTTTGTAGGAATAAGTAACCTAGTAGCACGGTACATGCGTAGTGGGCAGTCTTTAAATGTTTCTGAAAAGAAAGAACTAAAGCAGTGAGTGAATGAATACTTAGAAAGGAGTACAGCACCATTTCAAGATATTTTGTGTGATCTATTTTCAGTAGAAAGTGACTAAGTGTTATTAATTAAAGATCCATTCTGATTTTATAGTAACATTCCAAGGAACAGATTTTACTCTGGTAGACAACTTCTTGAAATAGTGTTTCTTTCTTTCATTATCAACCAATCTGTGCTGCAATCTCTTCTTTAAAAAAAATCAGTTATTTCCAGCATCGAGTATTAGTTATTGCAATCTAAGATCAGGTCTGCAAGTAATGTGCTGTTAGTTTTCTACATGACCAGGCACTGTCCCCAGACTGACTGTATCCTTCATGGACCAGGAGGTGTAGACTCCTCATTTTGTCCTTTAGCATATCCTGTGGGAATGAGTAAAGTTTGTTAGATCTCCCATGTCAACAAGTCACCTCAGGTCAACAGCAAGAGTCAGTGCTGTTGAACACTTAAAAGGATGATGTTCAAAGCTTTGCTTTGGATTAAGAAATTGTAAACTGGAAATAATCTGGATGATGCTTGGTCTGCCATCTTCAGTTGTTCATAGATTGTGGATTGGAAAAAGGAGCTCTCCTGTCCTAGGAACTGGGGTCAAGCAAGCCTCAGAATGCAGGCATGTGGGCATGTCCTCACCACCAGGAGCAATTATAGAGGTGTTCCTCCCAATGGTGATCGAACCATTAGAAGAACTATTAGAAGCATTCCCCTGGAGCCATCCTAGAGGATTGATTTCATCACCCAAAGGCCGCAAGATTACAGAACAAAAATTTCTTTCTGACTATTGAATCTGTTGAAGTGGAGGTACCTGGTGTTTCCTCATCTGCTCATAAATCACACCCATTGCTAGTTAAAGATCATGTTGGTCAAGTCTATAAAATGTTTAGAGGTCTACCCTGTCCTAAGCAATTTCCCATGTTTTTTTTTTTTCCCTTTCTCTTTAATTACTGGTCTTTGTCTTTTCTGTTACCTCCAAACTTCTTGAGAGAGCAGTCTGTATTCTACAGCTAATTATGGTCTGGCTTATACCCTCATAATTCCACTGAAACTGTTGCAACACAGAAGCGAGAAAAACAAATGGCGGCGCTTCGGTCTTCTTCCTATTTGATTTGCCCTGTGGCCACTCTCTAATTCTGGAAACTTACCTTCCTACTCTAACTTCCGAGGAGCATGCTGTCTCTTGCATTTCTCCCTCTGGTCTTCTTTCTTAACCTGTCTTGCCAGCCCTTTCTCTGCATTTGGTCACTCCAGTACTTTGCTCTCCTGGGGGCCTCATGATTTCTGGTATGCACACATTTCACGATTGAAAGAACCTGCATTTGAGCTTCAGCAACCATATATATGTGTGCTGCTGTCCCCAGACCTTCATGTCTTGACAATGGCGTCAGCAAACGTGCCCTGCAGTTTTGCTGCTGTTTTATCAGCGGAGGTGTTCACTGGTCTGGACTGTTGGAGCAACCCGCCAGCCCTGAAGCTGTCTCCCTCCTCCAGCCATGGCTAGCAGAGATGAAGTAATCATCCACACGGGACACTCCTCTTTCCCTCCACCACACCGTCTCTCTCAAAGTCAGATCTAAATTAATAAACTAAAGTTTATCACTTAAAGCCAAAGTGCATGGAAACTTAATTTAAACCAAACAACTCAAATATTTACTTGGCTTTAAGCTCATAAAGGGCCCATCTCGACAGCATATTCACCTTTATGTAGTACAACTACACTGTCAACACGAATTAATTGTTTTAGAAATTAGGTAAATATAAAGGGTGCACTTTCAAAATGAATTTAAAAACAGACTTTGTAGTTCTCTCTTGATTTTTAAAAAGAGTCTTTGTGCCAACCTCTTGTGTATTTCTGTGGTGACATTTATCAAAATTTAGTACAACTCTTCTTTAAAGGATAAAATGCCTCATAGTGTTGCTGTGTAGAGTAAGTGAGTGGCACAGAGTCAGGTCTGTATGTGTTTGCTGCTGTTACTGTTACTTCCATTTGTCTTTTGACTCCTTAAAAGAACAGAGAAAATGCTTTTTATTATTTTATGTGACACTAAGTTGTAGTCCTTGATATTTAATAAAGACTCAGCAAACACTTTTTTATTATTATTTTTTAAATACAGGACAGCAGTGGAAAGCATTACAATTCTTATTGCACATATAGGGCATAATTTTTCATATCTTTGTAATAAAGTATGTGCACATCAATTTATGCCTTTATACACATACTTTGTTGTTTTTTTGCATTACAATTCTTAATATACATATATACCTCAATTTTTGAATCTCTGTTTGTATATAAAGTATGATACCCAATTCAAGTCTTCATACATGTACTTTGTATAATGATGTCTATTACATTCCACCATCCTTGCTAATCCCCTGCCCCCTTCCTTTCCCTCCCACCTATCTTCCCTATCTAGAATTCATCTATTCCTCCCATGCTTCCCCTCCATACCACACTATGAGTCAACTTCCTTATATCAGAGAAAACATTCGGCATTTGTTTTTTTTGGATTGGCTAACTTCACTTAGCATTATCTTCTCCAACACCATCTATTTACCTGCAAATGCCATGATTTTGTTCTTTTTTAATGCTGAGTAAAATTCCACTGTGTATATATGCCACATTTTTTTAATCCATTCATCCACCGAAGGACATCTAGGTTGGCTCCATAGTTTGGCTATTTGTGAATTGTACTGCTATAGACATTGATGTGGCTGTGTCCCTGTAGTATGCTGTTTTTAGGTCCTTTGGGAATAGCTGGGTCAAATGGTGGTTCCACTCCCAGATTTCCAAGGAATCCCCATACTGCTTTCCAAATTGGCTGCACCAATTTGCAGTCCCATCAGCAATGTATGAATGTACCTTTTCCCCCACATCCTCACCAACACTTATTGTTGTTTGTCTTCATAATCGCTGCCATTCTGACTGGAGTGAGCTGATATCTTAGAGTAGTTTTGATTTGCATTTCTCTGATTGCTAGAGATGATTAGTATTTTTTCATATATTTGTTGATTGATTGTATATCCTCTTCTGAGAAGTATCTGTTCAGGTCCTTGGCTCATTTGTTGATTGGGTTATTGTTTTTTCAGTGTTTAGCTTTTTGAGTTCTTTATATACCCTAGAGATTAGTTCAGTAAATATTTGAGTGGATGTTTAATTGTGCTCAAAATTATTTATGTTATCTGAGAAATCACATCAATAAAAGGAATCAGTCTCTTATTTGTCAACTTCAGGACTTTTTTTTTTTTTAAAAAAAAACTGCAGGCTTATAACAATGGCAAATAAGCCAAATATTTTTAAATATTTAAGGGGAAAATATTTGTGACTGTTACAACAGAGGCACAGATGTATTTCTGAGAAGTTGTAAAAATCTGTGCTTTCAAAGCAAATTATATTTTAAGTGCACCAGGAGAGTTAGCTATTCAAAAGAAATCTGTTGAATCTTTTGTGGACTGAAAGCTCCTACAGTAAAGTTAATAATAGCACCTAAATGTATCAGTTTCAGGAATTCACATTGTGTTTTGGGGTTTTCTCATAGTGTAGAACATCTATAGATTTTCTACATAGTATTTGATAGGTGGTGACTTTATATTAGAAAAGGCTAAATCCTACTCTTACCTCATCCTTGCTTCAAAGTTTCTTTATAAAATGTGGTAGTGTTGGAAAGTACCTTGAGTTCCTGTCTGATCTAGGTTTCTTTGAAGTGGGTATGTGTGTTTGCTTGAAAAACCAACTTATATTATTTTAAACGTTCTATTATTGATACATATTAGCATTTGTATAATTCACTGTGAAAGGAGACACATATATTAATTTTGGAAGGTCACCCCAGGTAAGCTTATGTTAGGTTAGCTAAAAGTTGTATCTTTCTTATTAATTTTTTTTTAAGATCTAAAATCTTAATCTGTTACTTATTCTATCAACTTCATCCAGGCTGCTAAATATAGCCCAATATTATCTAATGTTTATCTTTTTGGATAGGAAAATTTGCAAACATAGTCTTTTGATTCTGAGAGGTTATGGCCTGTCTCCTATATGATTGATTGTAAAAGGTTACTGTTTAACCAAGCAGATGTCTGTAGTCCAAATAAACAGATATAGCACAATTTATTTATCTGCCTAGTTGGTATACAAGGACACAGAAATAGTGAATGTGGAAACTGGATTTCTTCTACTGTTCCTGAGAGCTAAGTTTAGACTTTTGATTAGAACATACCCTTACTCTTGAATTTTTAATGTATGCTTTAGCCTTAATAATTGCTCAAAATGGATATTGGATCATTAATTTGAAACTTTTATTTAAACAAGAATTAATGTTTAATTATCATAAGAGTTGTATGTTTGATTCTTTATTCAAATGATTATAAATAGATAGCCATGCATATGTATTGTGACATTCATGGTGTTGCTAAGCTTTTACTTAGGGCATTAGAGAGATATTATGTTATTACAATTAGATTAATGCAATGCTGACATAGCAGGATATCATGTAAAGGTTCATTTGTAACTTTGTATAATTGAAAAGATACATCCTCATTTTAAAAATGAAAATGTATAGCCAACTTTTGATTTTCATGGAAGTGGTAATGTAATAGGTAATATAAGTAGTGGCACCAGATCTCCTTGATGATATTATTCTAATTTAGTTAACAAATATTTATTGAGTTCTTACAGTAGCATGCAGACTCTTACTTAGCTCAGGTTCCTATTACTGAGGTCATCTTCTCCAGCCTTTTATATAGATAGACACAGATGTGTGCCCCTTGAAGAGAACCATGTTATTTCCCTGTCCTGAGATTGGAGACTAGGGAGGTGGGGTGGGAGTGGAATGTAGAGAAGACAGCGAAGAGGCAATACGATGGATTGCACAGTGTCTCCCAGTTGCCTGCACTGTCCTGGGTAACCTTAGCCCTGTCCTGGTGTCCACGGGTTCAGAGGGAAGAAAAGAAAATGGAGGGGCTGATGGTGTGGTAGAGGGTGGTTGGCCTCTTTCTTGGTCTTAAATCTGAGTATTCCTTAGAGTGTACAGCCTAGAGGATGACAACTGATGATCAGTCAGCCCAAAGTATTTAAAAACCTAATTTAAAATAATCAACATTTTCCAGAGATCTGGGAGGTGAAGGCAGGAGGATCCAAGTTCAAGGCCAGTCTTGGCAATGTAGCAAGAGACCCTGTCTCAAAATTAAAAAAAAAATAAAAAAAGATCTGGGGATGTAGCTCAGTGGTAGAGTGTCCCTAGGTTCAGGTACCAGTACTGCAAATAAATAAAATAAAACGAAAATAAAAGTTACTATTTCAAAGGCAGATCTCACTTAAAAATAGGTTGGAAGGTTAGCCACACTCAAATTTCCTGCAGGGTGACTAATTAGGTTGAGTGGAGGAGCAGCCACTTTTATTGCTAACCCTTGTTTGGGTTTGCAGCCCCTGAAGGAAACCTTGACTGACCCTGGCTTGTGGTGTACCTCTAGGATTTAATGAGTTTCTGTCCCTCCCTTCTGCCTCCTGCCATTTCATGGTCTTCAAATTAGAATCAACAACAGACATCAGCCCATAAAAATGTGTTCATCATAAACCTGACATTCATATTTTTTTCATTGTTTAAAGTCCGTTTATCATGTTCATGGAAATGCTTGTATCTCTCATTTTTTTTCTTCTTTAATTTATTGCTAGGATAACAATGTTATTTTCATTTAATTTTATTTCAGAGTGACTAGGAGACAAACTTATTTAAAACAAAGTACCACACCTTAAATAAACTAACTTTCCATACAGCCTAAACTGTTCATAGTCTAGATAGAAGAATTCCTCAAGTGAATGAAATTCATAAATAACCATTTTGAGAATCAGATGTATGTTTTTACGTTTTATTACTTTGTTTTCATGTTATGTCCAATTGGTCTAATACTAATAGTAGGAAAAGCAGTTTTATTTGTAAGGGTTTCCTAAATTGTATAAGAATTATAAAATATTTTTCTTCTCTTTTCTCACAAAATTCTGCCAGCGAGTTGAAAATGGTGACTTCAACTGGATTGTTCCAGGAAAATTTTTAGCATTTAGTGGACCACATCCTAAAAGCAAAATTGAAAATGGTAGGTTTTTCTTCCTTTTACCCTCCAAACATTTATTTTAATTACTCTTCTTTAATTTTTCAATTTCCTCAGATAACACTTTCTCTTGGTAATATTCTGCAGACTATTTAGGATGTATAAAATTGAATAGCAACCAGTGTGTTGAAGGTTAAACTTCCAGTAGGTGGAGCTATATCCACTCTTTTAAAACAAGCATGTTTTTTTAGGTTGCCATAAATAGAATGTTTTCTTTATCCAGTCATTAAAGAAGAATTTGAGAAACAAACTGGTTACACCACTAAACAGATTGCTGAATTCTATAAATGTTTTTTCAGATTCATTTGGCTGTAGAGAATCCCCAAGGTATTCTTGGGGAGTGTCATGTTGGGTGATGATGGCGATATTTGTTTAGTGCTTACTGCATGATAGTTTCTAGCATCATCTCAGTTAATATCCAATAATTCTTAGATGTAGATTTTGTGATCCACACCTAAGGAGGAAGAAATGGCATCTTCTTGGTGGGGATTTGTCCAGGGTCACCTAGAAGTGTGAAGAACTGGTACTCCAACTCAGAACTGGGCTCCTGAATATCACCACTGTACTATCTACTTGGTTTCTTTGAGACAAAGAGTACAGATTTTCTGATAGTAATTAAACTACTCATTTACAGCACTGGGCATATGTATTCAGTAAAATGAAAACAAAACAAAATATACCTCTTGAATGCAACATGATTAGCTATGTGAAATTTGCCATTAATACTTGTTTTCTACTTACTCATATTTTTCCACGTCTTAACATCACTTAGGTGATATGTAATGATAGACACCAATGGTTTAAGATTAGTTCATAAGAGAAGTACATAAAATTGAAGAAAAAAATGTTATCCATGAACACAATAACTCCTATTTACTTTCTGGTCATAGGGGTAGAGTGTATCAGTTTTCCTTGGGAACCTAATTTGAAACCTCTTATCTAGATTTACTCTTCTTACATCATCTTCATCATCATCATCCTCCTCATCATCACCACTTCTGAAATCTAGTTTCATTATTATTCATGTATTTGGATTTGATAGTAGTTTTTATTTCTACAAAGTATGTTCATCATTTCATATCTGTTACCACCTTGCAGGAAGTCCTGCGTGAATCATGGTTTTCCCCCCATTCTGTGGATAAGTAATCCAGGTTTAGAGTTAAACTAACAGGGATCTCTATAGAGAAGCCAGAATTAGATCTTCTGAGTCATGAATTGGCTAAGGATTTTCATTTGGCTCTGTACATTGATTAATTAGCCTACGTCATGTTGGGTTGTTAGGAATAACACATGGAGTACCTGAGGAAAGTGCTTTATAACAACAGTTGGTTGTTCAAGACAGGGCTGATTAAACCTACTTCTGTGAAAAAGTATTAGATTCAGGCCCAGGAAACCTCAGTAGATGTTCTGTTTGAGTAGTGGCTTTGTTGTTGGGTATTTGGCAAAGTTGAAAGAATTTTGCCATTTGGGATTCATGTGTTTCAGTTTTTCTTACAGAGGAGTTGGGAGGTATAATTTAAAAAGTTCTTTTAAAGTATTTTTATAGAGCTAATACATGCTTATTTTAAAAAGAGTGGAGAAAATGCAGATTGACTAATGAGCATAAAAGTGACCTGTAATTCTACCCACATTTACTAGTTTTACTAATTGGTAGTTGGAATTACAGTTGCTTTTTAATTTCTTCCATCTGCTTCTCTTAACTTACTTTCTCAGTGTAGATATACATTGTATATGTCTATGCATAAACACACATTTATAATTTTTTTTTTTACCAAAATAGGATCATAATTATCATCTCATAGCTAGCTTTTTTTTCACTTAACAGTCATAGATGTTTTCCATGGCAGTGTATATAGATCTCTGCTGTCATTTTGGATGACTGCATTGTCTATTATTCCAGTCTATGACTGGGTCATAATTTTGTTAATTTATTTTAAGTGAGATAAAAGTTGTTTAAAAAACTGTTATGGGGCTGGGGATATAGCTCAGTTGGTAGAGTGCTTGCCTAGCATGCACAAGGCTGTGGGTTCAATCTCCAGCACCCCCCCCCCCCAATAAAACAAAACAAAAACAAACAAACCCCCCCCCCAAAACTGCTATGGTTGGTGTACCTATTCTTTCATATTTTATAGTTCTAGTTTCCTCTCTGAATTATTAGAAATAGAACCACTGAATAAAAGAAGATGTATATTTTATGTAATGTTTTTGGTGCTGGGGATTGAGTATAATTCTTAATTTAAAAAATCTTAAAAAAAGTTTTTTTTGGTTCCATATTGTAATATGGGGAAAGAATAATGGATGCCACTTGGTTATATGCCAGGAATGGTGCTAAGCCTCTTGTACATATCAGCTGTTCAGTGACCTACCATCTGTAGCAGGTGATGGTTAGTTTATGGAAGACAAGGAAACTTAAGAGAGTTACATATTGTCCGGGTTCATGCAGCCAATATCAGGCTGTGGGACGACTCAAATATAGGTCTTTTTAATTACAAATTAAATCTTTTAAATTTTATTACAGAGAATGTACATGTTTACTATAGAATAGTTTAGCAATACAGATGAAGACTAAAACTCTTAAAACTATATAAGCAAGAAATACCTATTGTTAAGATATTGCTCTGTATACACCTTTTTTCCCTATGTACCTGAGGAAAGTGCTTTATAGCAGTTGTGTCCTCTCATTGAGAAAAAGGTCTGACAGTGTTACTTTAATTTGTTGGTTTTTAAGATGCCTAGAACAATTTCATTTAAGATTGTCTTTGGTAAAATGCTGATATTTTACTGAAATCCCCATTTTAACATCTGGTGTTCATTAGAAGCTTCAACATTTTTTTGGTGAAGGGTTTTAACTTTGTAAACACTTTTGAATTTAAAATAAGTCTGTGTGGGAATTAATAAAATTGATCCGATTACAGTTAGATCTTGGTACATTCCTTAGATTTTTTTTTTCAATTAAAATTTTGAGAAACTCTATATTTCTGAAGGTCATTTTAGGAGTTTGTTAGTAGAAAAGCTGAGATTTTTGAGGAATTAACAATCAAATAGCTGTTGCTAGGATGTAGCAAAAGGAAGCTCTACGTTCGTTCTAGGGAAGGGCCAGAATGCATTTTATGAGTGTTCAGGGTGTTTGTGTCAACAGAGGGAACTAGCAGGCTCACTCAGCCATCTTGGTTCACATTGTTTTCATAGTGGGGAAAGAAGAATGCTATTTTTTTTTCTATTTAATAATTTTGAATTGATGTATGATAGCAGGAGAATGAAACAGATATTTTAGATTTCAGATTTACAAAGTCTTTTAAGTGGTAATGTCATTTAAATACACACACACACACACACACACACACACACACACACACACTCATGGATGGGGAAGTGGTGTAGAGGTGGAATAAGAAGCAGAATCCGAGCAATCTGAAGTATCAGCTTGCTCTTTTAATGAGAGCAGACTGGTGTAAAGACCCTGGGCAGGTTGAAGCTTGGCTCCTCGATCCCTTATTGGCTGTGAGATCCACAACTTCTGGAACCATCAGTTTCCTTATACATCACAATGAGTGAAGTTTGATCACATTCAGGGTGCTTGCTGAGGATTGGGAATATTATTTGAATGGTTTGACCATGTCAGGTACACATTATGCTCTTATTAGTGCATTTCCATCTTTAACTCTTTTTTCCCATCATCCTGGATGTAGAATACTAATGAACACTTAAATTGAACCACAAATATACCACTCATGGGAATTATGAAATAATTATTGTTTTCAGAGGCCTATTCTTTTGAGAAAAGTAATGGGTGAATGATGAGAGCATTTGAAAAAAAATTCTATATACATATGAAAATATATAAAAGATATGTAAGCTCTATATTATACTTTCCAACCTGTTTTATGCACCTGTGTCAATTTTGTTGAAATATTTGCAGAATTGAACATTTGGGACTTCACTGGTTAATGAACCTCATCAGCATTTTATATTTTCTGACATTACCTTGTTCCTTTTGAAGTTTTTACTTTTAATAATGACTAGGTGGGCTGACTAGTCCACATTTGACTCTGCTGTTCTTAGTTTCACAACTTTAAAATGAGTGGCTGGAAAGAGGTGAATTTTAAAATCATCTTCAGCTCTGAAGTTGTTTCTGTGTTGTGCCAGCACCACTGCTGGGCTGAGCCTGTGCCTCGCTGACGCCAGGGCACCACCTAGTGGCCAGATGCAGCCAGGGTTGGATGAACGCTCTAGCTTTCTGGGTGGGCTGCAGGACTCCCAGGGAGCATTTCACATTAAGCATCCAAATACATTGATCACTCACACACCTTTGCTGAGAGGTCATGGGATATCTTCATTATTAGTTGTCTGTAAGTAATTTGAAGCAGTTTTAAGAATTAAACAAAACCAAAACCAAAATCCTGCTCACCAACTCTAGGAAGTACAGCTCCTAATACTCATGTCATGTTCTCTGGTTTGGAGGTCTTACAGATGGAGTCAAGTTGAGACTTACAAAAAACCAGCTTCAGGACAGATGTTGAAATCTTTCTTCCAGGGTCCAAATGCTATCTCTTACAACCTGTGTGTGCATGGACCCAATTAGCTTTCCAGGCACCAGTAATCTGAGTAATTGTAGGGTTTAGTGTGATAATCCACATGGAACACTCAGCATAGTGCCTGGCACATTATAAGTGCTCAATAAATAATAGGTGTGATTATGATTAGTATTTAAATGTCTGTTGTCATTTTTTATAGTTGTGTTTTATGTCCATTTCTCAAAAGATATCCATCATTTCTTTTTCATAGTGTGTTTTTGATGTATTAGCTAAACCTTCATTTACTCCTGATAGAAATTCATGTAATAAAAGAGATTCTTACATCTTGATTGTACAGAGGAAGGGATGGGCATCAAGCCAGGAAGTGCCATCACAGTGGTAAAAGGAATTCCAGGAATAAGACAGGCTCCCATTGGCTTACCATACCTAGGAAAAACTCCCCAGGTGTTTGGAGTCCCTCTACTTCTCATTCCTTGCATGATAGAAAAGCTCTTATTTCCTCATGCCAACCAGGGTTCTTCTCCCACTTAGTCTGTAAACTTGTTGCTAGGAAATAATTTGAGTAAATAAACCAACTAGGAAAACAGACTTGATTTTCCAAGTAGAAGAGCACGTGTTTTCTCTTCATGTGTGTGTGTACAAGTTGCTGTTTCTACACAGAAGATGTTAAATGATCTCTGTTTCCTCTTTGTTCAATAACAGCATGGCCTATGAGAATCATGCATTTGAGTTAGGATTAGTTAGGCCTGGATTCCAATTCTGCTTCCATTTTTTGTGACCTTGGCAAAGTCTTCCAATTAGGGAACTTGGTTACAGACAGTAGAGTCAACTATGGTAAATTAAACTAAAAAGGCATTTATCAGTATATGTTGGGTAGCTCACAGACTCCAAGAGAAAGCTGGGAACTAAGTTTAGAAAACCCACAAGATCCTTGGGAGACGGTGTATCTGCAGGGTCCAGGTAGGAAATGGGAATCACACTGGGTACTCCAAACAGAAGGAATTTAACTCCTGGAGTCTGTTACAAAGTAGTCTAAACAATAAAATAGGCAACATTGTAGAATCTAGATATTATGCAAAAGACAGCTAGTACCTTGAAGGTTGGGACTGGGGGGAGAAAGTGGAACTACCAGAGCCTGGGAGCATTGAGGGAGGAGTCAGATGACTGGAACTCAGACCCGTGGAGGTCATGCTCCACAGTACTGTTTGGACTGGAGACTGAGGAGTAGAGACCAGAAGGCTGGGCTCTGGTCCTGAGGAGAGTGCAGCAGGCTAGTCCTGGGAGTGCCACAGTGGGTTGGGAGCTCTGGCTGCTCTCTTCTTTGGTTGCTGATGTGATGCTGATGGGAGAACGGGAAGAAGGCCCTTTCCTGGTTGCCCTTGAGTGCCTCCTATTTTTAGAATCAACAGAAGTCCATCTAGATAGGTCGTCTGGGAAAGACAATATGTGGGCCTGAGCCCCCGCCTCATGGTGCAGGGTTGGCTTGGAGCTGAGAGAAAATGAAAAGGACAAGCACAAGATCCAAGGCAGCAGAAAATACAGCCAAAGAAACAGTGCAGAAGCCATCTGGCTTTGCAGGCTGCTCCTGCTGCTGCCTTGGAGCCCCATTTACAATGAAGTCATTTCACTTAGCTGGTGTGCCATGAGTCAGTGGGCCCTTGATGGGTTACAGATGTGGGAATCAGTGTGCTGGGGATTAGCCCTCTTAACCCTTAGGGCTGCTAGGCAAGGCCTGCAGTGGCCAAAGCCTTCACTGGTCACCTCGGCTGATTGGCCTTGACTAGGTCTGGTCTGTGACTCAGTTGATTCTGTGGCTCCCAGGAATGCTCACATGGTGGTGGACATTGCCAGGGAGTTTGGAAATTTAGTATCTCAGGTGGCCCCCTCCCCAAACAGAAAATGTTCACCAAAGAGTTCCTCTTTTAGCTTCTTTTTTCAAGGTAAAAATTATTTATATTTTAAACTGACAAAATTTTGTGTATTTGTGATATGCAATATGATGTTTTAAAATAGTGTACATCAGCTAAGTCAAGTTTAATGTGTACATTGCCGCACATATTTATCATTTTTTTGTGTGGCGATAACTCTTAAAATCTACCCTTAGTGACTTTAAAGTGTCCAGTACCTTGTTATTAACTATAGACACCATGTTGTACAATAGATCTCTTGGACTTATTCCTCCTGTTTAACTGAATTTTTGTATCCTCAGCTTTTAGTGTCTTAATCTGTTAAATGGGGTTAACCATCCTTTACAGGTTGTTTTTAGAATTAAAAGAGAAATTATATACAACTGTGGCTTGTATGTGGAAGGTGCTTTCTGATCACAGATCTATTCTGTGGAGGATTGTGCTCTATAGATGAAAGCTATACATCTGGCAAAAAAAAGTTTTAGCTTGGGCTGGGCATGTGGCTCAAGTGGTAGCGTGCTGGCCTGGCATGCTGTGAGGCACTGGGTTCGATCCTCAGCACCACATAAAAATAAATAAAGCTATTGTGTCCACCTAAAACTAAAAGATAAATATGTTTTAAAAAAGTTTTAGCGGAAGCTGAAATGGATTTGTTAAGTGAAAAATAACATTTGAGGGGAAATAAAATCACCAAGAATCAACCCATCTCTTTTGTGCACATTTGAGTACTTCAAGAATGCCTTTGCTTTGGGGATGGGAGGAGTACATGTGTTCCCAGGATTGGAATCCTACTAGAGGTTGAGATTTTGAACTTTAATGAGTTGTCTCAATACTTAGAGAGGGTTTTTGTTTTAACCTCCTCTGATGTTTACAGTTACACAGACGGCTTTTACAAGCTTCTGGAACCTTTTACACTCTTGTGAAACATGCTTTCTTCTGTGCTCTATTGAGATTTCTGCACTTTGTTGTTGAGGGTGTGTGTCTGGGTTATGTAAGATGAAGTGCGTGCCTTCTGCTTACGGCTCCTTTTCCCTTTAGGTTACCCTCTTCATGCTCCTGAAGCCTACTTCCCATATTTCAAAAAGCATAACGTAACTGCAGTTGTGAGGCTGAACAAAAAGATTTATGAGGCGAAGCGCTTCACAGACGCTGGCTTCGAGCACTATGACCTCTTCTTCATAGACGGCAGCACACCCAGCGACAACATCGTGAGAAGGTTCCTGAACATTTGTGAGAACACCGAAGGAGCGATTGCGGTTCACTGCAAAGGTGTGTGCGAGGGCTGCGTAGTCTTGGAGCTCATGGGAGCCGCTGACCGAAACCCAGAAAATAACATAAAACAATTACCTAATGAGTTAGAAAACAATGGTTTTTAATTTTAGAAAACTGCATTATGAACCCATTTTAATAACCCCTTCCTAAAGAAAGAAAGGATTGCTTGGGCCTGGACAGTTGATGGTGGTGTGGCTTCTTGACAATGAAGGTTTTCTGACCTTAACCTTTCCAAGCCCCAGCTCATCCATACTGTATGTCTCAGGGGGAAATATCAGCAGTGATGTCCTTAGACTGTCGGAGCAGCTTTGACTAGGTCAAATGGCCAAGAAGCAAGTGTCATTAGTTCTCCTCTCTCCTTTTCTTTTAGAATTGCTCATCTCTTCTCCATCTTTTTCTACCCATCTGACATTTGGTGTTTCCATTCTTTGATCCAGCTTTCTAGAACCTCCTTTCAACCCTTGTGCCTCCTTTTCCCTGTTTGTCTTTTGCATCATGGAGCTGAGTGTCTTCCTTGCCCCTTGCCAGGGGTAATCACCCTGCTCACTTGCCAATGATGGGGATTGCCTCTTAGAATGAATGGAAAGACATAGTTGTGTAAATGAATCTCTGGTCTCTGGGGTGGATACTTTGGGGGTAGGGATTGTTCAGAGTATAGGAGGCATAGGGTTGTCACATTTAGCAAATAAGAATACAGGATGCCCAATTTAATTTTAATATTATATAAACAGTGAATTTTTTTTTTTTTTAGTAAAAGTACATCCTAAATATTGCATGGAGTGCATATTGTTTTTTATTTGGCAACCTTATGTCATTTACCTAGAAAATATGAATGGCATTTGATTATCTAAGCTTGGTTGTTAGACTCCTAGGAGGTCAACTTCTAGTTTAGAATTTCCAGTCTGGTGGAAGATATTTTACTGGGATCTTTGATTTTAATGATGAGAAATCACGTTGGCCGCCTTGAGATGAGCCTCCAGTTTCTCACATGCAGCGCTTCATTGTGCCGCTAGGTGGTGCTGTTCTCGTGGTTTTGAGTCTGCAAATAGGTTTGTGTCGCGTTTTATGCTAATTGGCTAGTAGGAGTTGGGGATGGTACTGTTCTTTTCCTGTGCCTAGTGCTGCTGTAACTGCCTTATTCAGATGAGAGTGGCTTTGGTTCTGACAGAAATTAAAATACCATTTTGTAGGCCCTTGTTTCTATGTTTAAGATTTGAGTAGGTGGAGGTACTTCGCTGAATATGTGAGCAGCAACGGGAAGCTGCACTTTACCAGAGACTGGAAGAGATGGAAATGCACGTGGTCCCTGATTTAGATGAGGGCTCCTGAAGCAGGCTTCATCCTCCTGGACTAGCCCTACCTCCGCTGTCCCTATCAACACAGGACCCCTGATTGACAGGAGGTCCCCTCTGCCCGTGCGTTGCTGGGAAGGTGTTCCTTGCGCACTCCTTTGTAAGCACTGCTTCCTGGTTATAGCTGGATGGCTTGACCTGGGTGTTTTTCATTTACCCATTAAGTTTGCCTTTCCATCCCTTTTTGTTAAAGATTGTCCATGTCCAAGAAAATGCCTGCATTTCACATATTTCAAATATCAGCAGAACTTAAGAACTGATAGGAATATAGCTGCAATCAACATTTAGTAGGAGGTATTCATATCTTCTCTTCTAAACTCTAGTTTTTTGGGTGTGTTGATGCTAGTTTTTTGGGTGTGTTGATGCACGCCTGTAATCCCAGTGGGTTAGGAGGCCCAAGACAGGAGGATTGCAAATTCATAGCCAGCCTCAGCAATTTAGCAAAGGCTGTGTCTCAAAATGAAAAATAAAGAGGGCTGGGGATGTGGCTCAGTAGTTGAGTGCTCCAGGGTTCAATCCCTGGTACCAAACAAATGAACAAGCAAACAACAAAAAAACCCCAAAACAAAAAACACCAAAGTTTAGTTTTTATATTATTAAAAAAAAATTAGTATTTTTTCTGAGATTAATTTGGCCTTTTTTTTTTTTTCCTAGTCAGTTTTGTGACTGCTGGGTCATAGAATTTATTTGTGGGTTAACAATCCATATCTTGGATTGACAAATCTGAAAGAGAAGAAATGCAGAACTTTCATTAAAACTCAGCATCTTTCTTTATTGTATTCCTCATCCAAGAAACATGAAAATGAAACTCTCTGGTGTTAAAACATTGTTACAGGTATATTCTCTGTATAACCTTGACCTGTGAATGTTTACTTTTAAGATATATATGTATGATTTTATATATATATATATATATATATATATATGCACATATACATGCCATATATATATATAACCTATCTACTTATAGCAGAGTTTTTTTTTAAAGAGAGAGAATTTTAATATTTATTATTTTTTAGTTTTCGGCGGACACAACATCTTTGTTTGAGGTGTTGAGGATCGAACCCAGGCCACACGCATGCCAGGCGAGCATGCTACCGCTTGAGCCACATTCCCAGCCCTAGCAGAGATTTTTTAATTTTAATGAGTGAAGTTTTTAATTTTAATGAGTGAATCTTTAGGGGCTAGGGTTGTAGCTCAGTGGTAGAGTGCTTGCCTGGCATGTGTGAGGTGCTGGGTTTGATCCTCAGCACCACATAAAAATAAATAATTAAAATAAAGATATTGAGGGCTGGGGTTGTAGCTCAGTGGCTGAGTGTTTGCCTCGAATGTGGAAGGCACTGGGTTTCATCCTCAGCCCCACATAAAAATAAAAAAATTAAGGTATTGTGTCCATCTACAACTAAAAAAAAAATAAAAAATAAATATATTGTGTCATCTACAACTAAAAATATTTTTAAAAATGTGAAACTTTTAGCATTGAGGTGAGTTCTTATACAGAAAGTCAAGGTTATACTGGTGACATCTTTTTGAGAGTGTTATTTCATTTACGTCTACTTGTACACACATGAAGAATACTTTTATAAGGATTACATTTTCAGTTTAATTACAACTGTATTGCTTTTAATAGCACACTTATCTACTATAGGACTGTTAATTATTTTGACATCTGCCCTAATTAAGTCAGCTTAATTTTTTGGGAATTCAAGCAGCACTCAGTATTTTAATTGAACTAAAAGGAAGAAGGGAGAGAGACTCTTATGTCAAATGAACTTTGGTACTACTAGAAGGGGAATGAAAATGTTATGCCTCAACATATAAGCCTTGTATACAGAGACAAACTAGAAACGAATTTGCTGGGAATGTGTGAAACTTTACCGCGACTCAATATCTGCAGTTCACTTTGATGAAAGGAATGATGAAAGGAATGCTATGAATTCTTCAAATTTTCTAGCACAAATAATCATCGAACATACAGCAACATTGTAATATTCTAGTATGTGATTCTTGATGTTCTATAGGGATTTCAGAAAATGGCTGGAACTATAAAGCAATTGGAGTTTGACTTTGGTATAAATAGAACACTTTCAACCTCTTGTCATGCTGTGCCAGGGAGCCCTTTAATTATGAACGCTTTAAAATTTTTGTTAAAAGTTTTTATAGAAACTTAGTGAAGTGTTCCTATTCTGTTCACTTGTGGTAAGAGCTCCCAACTATTGAGTGCTAAGTAGGTTCTTTTTATAGATCTAAATTATAGACTCTTTTTAAAAGGGGGAAGCAACTTTAGTTTCAGAGAAATTTGAAAATTCTTTGTACCACCTTTTTGATTGTGAGTAGGACTAGGAGCCTAACTGAGGGCATCAGGCAGCTCCTTGCACAAAGCAGGGCACAGTCAGAGAGTGTGTCTCCATGAAGAGGCCACCGCTCTCCAGGCAGAGACCTGGCATGATGACGCTGGCAACTAGTGCTGACCCCCTGCTGCTGCTCCAGGACATTCAGCTGTGTTTTATCTGAGCAGTTGCCCAGTCAATTGTAGTCTTGTCTGATATCTGGGGAATTATCAGGTATGGGCTCCATCTGGGTGAAGCAGAAGGAAAGGCAAATGACTCTTACCTCTTACTATTAAAGAAAGAGCCCCTGGAGACCACAATCACACTTTAATTTTTTCTGAGGAATGTTGATGTTTGATCTGGGGCAAAAGGCACTTCAGTTGAAAACAGGATGTGTTACACTTCATCTAATAAAACGGTGTATATATCCTTTAATATTTTTTTTTTAAAGGAAGGGACTTCCAGACATCTATAGACATGAACTTGGATGCCATTTTATTTTCACTCTTGATGTGTATTCTCGACCCAGGCATTACAAGGCAAAACTGCTTTTTGGGGTGGGTGAAAAACCTTTTTCTGTATAAAGCACAGATGTATACATAATACATATATAGATATGTAGTGTACCTGTGTGGTAGTACAATTTTATGGGGAAAGATAAGGAAAAAAACAAAACAAAATGTAAAGAGGCTTCTGGAGGAACGGTACATGTAAAAAAGTCATGAAATGCTGATTTAGAGACACACTTTTTCACACCTTAACATTTCTGAAATTAGGATGGAGTTTTAAATTGATAGCATGTCGTGGTTTCATGTTTTATTGGTCAAACTTAAATAATGGTGTGAAGATGGTATGGTGGTGTCTAAGATTTGCTGAAACACTGTGAATTTCTCAAACTACTGGGGAAGATTGGAGAAGAGTCTACAGTTTGATCAAGGGAAACAGTCAAAAGGATTCCTCAAAATCAAACAAATAAATAAGCAACCCCCACTCCCTGAAGATTTCTAAACATCAGCAACAGCCATTAACTTTTCCCTATTTCCTTTTTCTAACTAAAGGTTTTCATGGATGAAACCAACATTGTACCAGTTTCCTAGATCAGAAACATCAGTCACTTTTAACTTTTCCTTGTGACCCAATCAGAATTCTGATTCAGCTCTTCATCCTTATTGCCACATCCCAGCCCCTCTCAAGCACGCTTCTCTTCTGCCCCACCCTTCCAATCTTGTCTCTCTGGCCCCTATCTCTGTCCCTTCCTGTTCCAGCTGGTCCCTGGCTGCCAGATCCTTTTGCTTTCATCACTTTCTCCACCACCCCCATGTGACATTTTCACTTTGCCCTTTCCACTGGATAGAGAGAAATACAGATTTCTACATGGTAGCAAATTTGCATGTGTATCAGCTGCTAATGTTATCATTTACACTTGGGGCCAGTGTGGTTTCTGATAGGGGTTTAATTTCAGTGTCTATGTGGATGCATTCGCTGTACTTTGTATTTCATCTGTGTTCCTCTCTTACAGCTGGCCTTGGAAGGACAGGGACATTGATAGCCTGTTATGTAATGAAGCACTACAGGTTTACACACGCTGAAATCATCGCTTGGATAAGAATTTGCCGGCCAGGTTCCATTATTGGGCCCCAGCAGCACTTCCTGGAAGAGTAAGTGTACCCGTCTGTGTTTTCATGGTACATCCTTGTTCCTGACCCTTTCTACTTCTTCTTCCCCAGGTTCTGGACAGTGTCAAGCTCACAGTTATAAAACGGCTGCATTGTTAGAGAAGTCTGTGCCTCTAATAGAATATTGTTGATTTGACAGCTGATGCATTCTCACTTTGTACCTTTTATATCTCTTAGATCAGGTGAGAGTGAGAAAAAAATCACAGAGCCATCTCTGCCTACCCCTTTTCTGTCATTTTTCTATGTGTGATCTGGCTACAGTGCAATTTTCTTATGTCATCCCACTTGGCACTTTTCATTCTTCTCTTTTGTTTGCATGTCTAAAAGCAGAATGAAGTAAAAAACACAACTAAGGTCAGTCAGTGATTTCATTAAGTTTGCTGCTCTCCTGACAACTAACTGAACTGCTGATGAGGCCGCACCTTCTGAATACACCCAAGAAGTTACCAAGGAAAGAAAACGGAGAACTGGGTTTTAGCCCTGGCCCCGCCACTTACCAGCTTTATGACCATCATTTAGACGAATGCTTATAAATTTTACGTTTATTCATTCACATATTCATTTGTTAACTTTTGGTGCAACCTCAGCCTACTGGGTAGAAAGATTTAACCTGTAAGGGGACAACCCTTTCTGGACCACCTGGCTTCTCCTTAAAATGCTACGGGTTACCATCAATTTACCCATTAATACAGTGAGTAGATGAAATTAGTGCTAGTTGACCTAGGTCCAGCTGTAAGATGTTATCAGTTAATGACATACTGAAACTGCATTTTGTTTTCTTTTATGTTGGGAATGGCATTCTTTTCCATGTAATTATTCCTTTCTGATTTAAATCATTTGAGGTTGGTGAGAAACAAATGATCATGAATTTCATAGAAAGGTGCTGTAAATAAGCTCTTAGTGTCTGAAGTGATTAAGAAGATTTGAGCCTGCTGAGGAATGACTTCAGTTGGCAGTACTATAGGGAATAACTTATAAGAAAAAAAATAAAATCTTAAAAAATGAGCAGTTATACCTTAGCTTGAGAGCAAGGCAAAAGGGTAAATAACTTTTTAAGAAAAAATGTGCAAGAAGACAGAAACTTCAAGGGTTTTACCTGTGGGGTACAAATAAAATAATTCTATTGTTAAAGTGCTTTGTTCTTGATCGTATTTCTTGGCCAGTGACTTCTTCTGTTTCCTCTCTTGTGCATTCTATGCTCCTACAGTGTGGCGCTTTGTAGAATGAATCTTAAAGTGCTCATTCTACTAGTTACTTACCAAAGTTGAATAAATGGCCTTAGGGTTAAAAAACAAAATCCAAAATACTCCTCAGCCTAGTTCTTTGAGCCATTTAATCCATCTTAAAATTATAGGTTGGAAGAAGGTTCATTCAGTCGGTAGAACACTTGCACCAGGCCCCCCGCACTGTGCAGCTCACCAGGCAGGGAGATGCAGTGGAGAATGCCCCTGGCCCAGGGTACCTGGTTTTCAGGTGTCAGATAGCACAGCCTGTGAACATCTTCACACCTCCCTATTGTGCCTCTGCTCTGCCACATCACAAGGTGATAGCAGAAGAAATTTGGGTTTATAAGACACAGGCTCTCTAGGTTGAAGAAAGGTTTATTCCTTTGTGAGTACATAAGCTGTCCAACTCTGGAAGTTTCCTAGGTTGTGAGTCATACTATAGTTTTCCAAGTATTTGTGAAAACTGAGGTGCAGGAATGATTCTCTTGTCTAACTCCCATATGAAAAAAAAGCCATTGCAATCCCTAGGGTAGAGCCTCCTGAAGGCAGACATCTTTTTGTCTTAGGCAATGTATCTTTTATATCTTTTATATTTTGCAATGTTTCTTACAGAACTTGCATGGAAAAGTGCCTGTGGGGCTCATGGGCTCTCCCCCAGGCATTATTATATCTCTTCCCTCAAGGGTCTGGTCTCTGGCCTACTCTGCTAAATATTTGAGCTTGATTTTTACTCTTTTATTCTTTCCTCTCATAGCTGCCTCCCCCCACGCCTGTGTCTTGACATATCCCAGGCACTGTTTAGTGTGTGAGTGGCATTCTTCCGTCCAGCAGATGGTAGTTGTGTGCATACCCTGAGTTGGGCAATGCTTTCTCCCAGATAAGGGAGAGTGAACAAGGCAGCCAGGGTTCTTGCTCTAGGGTGCATGCTTTTCTAATGGAAGGAACATGGAGTAAGCAAAAGTGTCTTGTATGCAGGGTGATGGCTGGTGGTAAGTGCTCTGAAGAGGTGACAGAATTGGGGGAGGGGTGGCACACAGGAGTAGAGAGCTCTTGGAAAGCATGGAGGAATACTGAGACCGAAAGGCAAGAAAGAGCAAGTCCTGTCAAAATCTGAATTGTGTTCCATGCAGGGAGCCTGTGTGGTCCTGAGATGGCAGCAAGCTTAGTGTTTTAAAACTGAGAGAGCAGGTTCATGTGGATGGAATATAATAAGCTGGGTATGCCCAGTGAGTTTTGACAAAGCTGATCAACTGTGGAACCTTTCCAAGATCAAGAAGCAGAACATCACTAGCCTCCAGAGGCACCTCTTGGGTCTTTTTTATTCACTACCCAGTTCTTCCATCAAAAGAACAATTCCTGAGTTTTGCCTGTTTCTGAACCTTCTGTAGGGGGGAACCCCTGCAGTGTGTGTAGACATCTAGCTATTTTTCCTCCACATCATCTTTGCTGCTGTAGGTGGACACAGCTTGTTCATTTTCATTGCTATGATACCTTTAGTATATGACATTTTAGTTCTCTGTTGATGGATATTCCGTCTGTTCCCAGTTGTTGGCTGTTTTGTGTCTTTGGTGTGTGGTCTGGTGGATGTACACCTATGGGTGGGCCAGTTGGGTGCATTCAGCTTTAGAAGATAGTAAACAGTTTCCCAAAGTAGTATGCCTGTTTATATTCTCATCAGCAGTGGCTTGTCTGTCTTAAATTTGTAGCCAATGGATTTTGTTACTTGTGGTTATTCACTTTGTAGTATTAATTTGCTTTTCTGTGATAACTAATGAAGTTGAACATGTTTTCATATTTATTGGCCATTCATATTTTCTTTTCTGTGAAGTATCTTTGTTTCTTGAATATTTTCTGTTAGATTGATTGTCTTTTTCTTGATTTGTAGGGATATTCTGAATACAAATACAGCCCATTAGATGTAATGGAATACATTCTCCTACCTTGTGGTGTGTGTGCATTTCACTCCCACTTAGTGTGGTGTCTTTTGAAGAACAGAATTTTAAAGTATCAGTGCAGTCTAGTTTCACAATTTTTTTCCCCCTGTAGGTAATGCTTTCCATGTACTATTTCAGATATCTTTGTTGCTGGGCATCCTGGCATATGCTTGAAGTCTTAGTTACTTGGGAGGCTGAGGCTTGGAGGATCACTTGAGCTCAGGATTTTTTAAAAATTAATTTATTTTTTCTAATTTGTTATACACGACAGTGGAATGCATTTCAATCCATATTACTCATATATAGGGCTGGAGAATATTATGCTGAGCCTAGAAGTTTGAGATGAGCCTGGGCACCATACTGAGACCATGTCTAAAGGAAAAAAAAAAGATATCTTTGTCAACTACAGAGTATGAATATATTATGTTACCTTCCAGAAGCTTTACTGATTTTTTTCCATTGCATTTAGTTCAACAGTTCATCAGGAATTGCTTTAAAGCATATATCATGAGATAAGAGCCAATGTTGGTTTCCCCCATATCAACATTCATGTGAACCAATACAATTTATTGGAAAGAACACTCTTTTCCCTTTGCTCTAAAGTCATCTTATCATAAATCAAGTGTCTTCATATGTCTGTTTCTGGACACTGTATTTCATTCTGTTAGTTTGTATATCTTGACACCAATACCTTAGTTCAGAATCACTGCACTTTAAATGAGTCAATGTCTAGGAGTGTAAGTCCTTTGATCTTATTCAAGAATATCTTGATATTTTCATTTATTCAGATCTTTTAAAATCTTAATATAAAAAATGTCTTTAGTTTTCTGTGTAGAGGGGTTGGATATCTTTTACTTGAATTTATTGAATGCATTGTAGAAGCATCATGTTTTAGGTTTTATTTTCTAATTGTTTAAGGCTGGAGTATAGAATTAGAATTGATATAAAAATCTCACAATTGTACTTCTATATAACCACAAACCAAGACAAGATGTAGAACATCCTGGAAAATCCTATCATGCCTCTTCTCAGTTTGCCCTGATACACCGCAAAAACATTTTCTTCTGGTTTCTGTCACTATAGACCAGTTTTGTCTATTCCTGGGCTATATTGACACACCATGTATTGTTTTGTGGCTGACTTTCTTTCCTTTCTTGCTTAAAATAATGTTTTTGAGATTGATTCATGCTGAGTATGTATGTAGTTTATTCTTTTTTTTTAATTGTTGAGTAGTTTTCCACTGTATATATTATGGTGTATTTATCCATATAATTGTTAATGGACATTTGGATGATTTCTAATTTTAAATTATTATGAATAGCCTGGTGTGGTAGTACATTCCTATAATCTGAGTGGCTGGGGCGGCTGACAGGAAGATCTCAAGTTTAAAGCCAGCTTTAATAAAAGTGAGGCGCTAAGCAACTCAGTGAGACCCTGTCTCTCAGTAAAATACAAAATAAGGCTGGGGATGTGGCTCAGTGGTTGAGTGTCCCTGAGTTCAATCCCCAGTATCTCTGCCTCAAATTATTATGAATAAAGCTGCCATGAATATTTTTGTCTGAGTCTATTTATTTCCTTTATTTAAAAAAACAGGGGTGAAATTTCTGGGTCATAAGGCTAGGTACAATTTAACTTTATGAAAACCCACCAATTTTTCCAAAAGGTTGCATTTTATGAACTACTGGTAATGAATGAGGGTTCTAGCTATGCCACATCAATGTGAACATTTTATTTCATATATATATATATATATTTTTTTTTTCCCTCATTCTGGATGGTTTGAAATAGTATCTCATTGTGATTTCTTTTTGTGTTTCTCTGATGACTAATGATGTTGAATACTTTTTCATTTTTCATATACATATATTATCTTTTGTGAGGTGTCTGACCAAATCTCTTGCCCATTTAAAAATATTGTTTTCTTTTAAAATCATTGCTTTGTAGTATATATGTATAGATAAATGTTTTATTTATCTACTGCATATATACTTCATATATTTTGCATACAAGCTCTCATCAGGTACATGTACTCTGTCTTTTAGTGAGCAGAATCTTAAAATTTTGCTGAAATTGAGTTTTGAAAATTGACCTTACATCTTACAAACCTCGCTAATTTCACTTATTAGTTCTAGTAGTTCTCTTCTTTTTTCCTTATTGCTCTGGCTCCTTTGGAAGTGATGGTAAAAGTAGACATCTGTATTTTGTTCCTAATCTAAGAGAAAATATATCATTAAATATGATGTTGGCCATGGAATTTTAAAGACAACTTTTATCTGAATGAGGAAACTTCTATCTAGTTTGTTTTGAGTTTTTAATCTAAAAATGGTAGTAAACTTTGTCAGTTTTCCTGTATTTATGTAGATAATCATGCAATTTTTCTCTTTTTGATGATGAATTACACTGATTTTCAAATGTTGAGCCATAATAGTCATGATTTTTTTTAAAAAATAAGACTGGATTTGATATGCTAATGTTTGTTGAGGATCTCTGTGTCTATGTTCATAAGTGATTTGATGTATACTTTTCTTGTACAGGTTGAGTATTCCTTATCTGAAATGCTTGAGACCTAAGGTATTTCAAATATTGGAGCTTTTTGCCTTTAGGAATATCTGCAGAGACTTTACCAGTTGAATATCCCTCATCTGACATTCTGAAATCTGAACTATCCCAAATTCAAAACTTTGTTAGTTCTCAAAAAGTTTCAGGTTTGTGGACATTTTGATTTTGAATTTTTGAATTGGGGATGCTCAACCTATAAAGCTTTGTTAAGTTTTGTTGACAAGGTTGTGCTGACCTCATAAGATCTGTGTTCTGAAAAGAAGGTGTTATAAGATGCTATTGTGAGAATTTAAAGAGTGAGGTGGGAAACAAGGGGATGAAAAGTGTTGTGGAGATAGAGTTCGAGTTGGTATCAGACAACCTGGAAGAGCTGGTTGTATGGTGTGACAGTGGTAAACCAGGATGTGAGCCATGATGAGCTTGGGTCTGAAAGTCTCTCAGAGCCAGGCAGGTCATTTTCATGGAGGCTGATGAATTTGGGTAGTTTTCTATCCAGCAACTTTTGGGATAGGGTGGCTAAGGGGATGAGCAAGTCTCCTCTGTTTTGTCTTATTTTGCATGTGGTACTGGGTATTGAACCTAGGGCCTTGTGCTTACTAGGTAAGTACTTTACCCTGAGATGCATCCCCAGCCCCTCAAATCTCCTCTGATGCCATGTATTTTGGGAGTTGGGTTAGGGAGTGAAGTGTGAGGTATCCAGGTAATCTCGGCTCTACTGCAGGGTAGTACTGGGCCCTGTGGGGGAAGTATTAGATCAAAGGGGCCTGTGTGCTGTGGTGGCTGAACACTTCTGTTCATTTTTTTCCCCTGGCAATTTATAACCATTCTTCTGAGAAAATTAATTTTATATGCCTTACTCTAGCCATTTTAACCACAGTCACAAGCCTTCTCTTAAGCTATATTATATGCTAATAATGGTTTTCTTTTGCCCAGCCTATATTGCTATTGTGAGTTGATAAAAGTTTACTTTCTCTATTAAATGTAAACCACTTAGAAGGAAATTGTTTATTTCTTGTCTATTCTCCTTTCAACATGTATCTCTAAGCTACTAATGAAACAACTGTTAACAGTAACAAAATAACAATAATTATTTTCTGTCTCAGTTAGCTTTCTATCATTGTAACAAATTCCTGAGATAAAGAAACTTCAAAAGAAGGAAGGTTTATTTTGGTTCAGGATTTCGGAAGTTTTACTCCATGGCTCGTTGGCCCTGTTAACTTTGGGCCTGTGGTTAGGAAGCACATCTTGTTGGAGAGTGCATGGTGGAGCTCACCTCAGAAACAAAGAGAAAAAGAGGAAGAGACAGGAGGAACCAGAATCCCAATATCTCCTTCAAAGGGTATGCCCCTAATGACCTATCTTCCTTCTACCAGACCCCTAAAGGTTTTACCACCTTCTAGTAGTACCACAGGCTAGGGATCAAACCTTCAACACTCATAGTCCAACTGTAGCATTTTCCATGTTGATTTTTTTTAAAAGTTTTTTGTTTTTTAGTTGTAGATGGACACAACACTTTTATTTTATTTATTCATCTTTATGTGGTGCTGAGGATCGAATTCAGGGCCTTAGATGAGCTAGGCAAGCATTCTACCATTGAGCTACAATCTCAGCCCTCCATGTTGAATTTTATTGTTATAATGGTAGATTTCAGATCATTCCCAGTGGCCTTTAATCCTGTCCATATTATTCTTGTGTACCTTTGATATCATCTCACAGGTGGCAGAGTTTCCATCTTTCCTTCCTACAAATATTTGTTGAAAGTTCCTAGGCATGAAACTGGGAAGTTACAGTAGAATTTAAAAGTTAATTTTTAACACTAGAGCTCATTTATTGGGCCAGGGAAGAAGCATTAATAGAAAAATGTATAAATTATGTAGTTTCTCTAATGGTGACAGGTGCTACCTAGAAAAACGATAGAATAGAATAGAATAATGGAGTAGAAGGCAGTTTTAAATAAGTGGTGCAAAGGGAGCTCATTGAAAAGCATTTAAACAAAGTTCTTGAAGAAGTGAGAGTATAAATTACAAGTATAAATTTTTTTTAAAAAAGTACTTTTTCCTTTTGATTTAGTTTTTAAATTGACAAATAAAGATTGTATAAGTTTAAGGTATATAACATGATATTTTGAAATTTGTATATATTATTAGCATTCATTTCCTCACATACTTATCTGTTTCTGGTAAAAAAAAATAACTTGAAATCATCTACCCTTTTAGCTATTCTCAAGTATATAATACATTGTTTTTTAAAAACTATTTTTTATTGTTTTCTTAAAAAATATTTTTTTATATTTATTTATTGTTATGTGGTGCTGAGGATCAAACCTAGTGCCTCACACGTGCTAGGCAAGTGCTTTACCACTGAGCCACAACCCCAGCCTGCCTATAATAATTGTTATTAACTATATTCACATGTTGTACAGCAAGATCTCTAGATTTCTGGAACTTATGTCTCTTAACTAAAAATTTGTATCTTTTGACCAATCTCTCTCCCCTACCCCCACTTCAACTCTTTGCTTTTACAAGTTTGACTTTTTTTGATTCACCATATGAATGAAATTATATGGTATTTACCTTTCTGTTCTTGACTTATTTCACTTAGTATAATATCCTCCAGGTTTACCTATGTTGATGAAAATGATAGAATTTCCCACCCCCCATTTTCTGTATCTATACATTTATTGATGGACACTTGGGTAAATTTCATATCTTCATTATTGAGAATTATGCTGCAATGAACACAGAAATGCAGATATCTCTTAATTGGAGATTTTTGGTTGACTTTCTTTATCAAGAAATCTTTGAATTTCTATGCATACAATTATGTCATCCACAAGTTGGAAAGTATTATTTCCTTTTCTTTTTTAATATTTATTTTTTAATTGTATTTGGACATAATACCTTTATTTATTTATTTTTATGTGGTGCTGAGGATTGAACCCAGGGCCTTGTGCATGTGCTAGGCAGGTGCTCTACTGCTGAGAAACAACCCTAGCCCGTTCCTTTTCAGTCTATATACTTTTTGTTTCTTTCCTTATTGAATAGGCTAACACTTCTAGCCTTGTGATGAGTAGGAGGGATTGGAGCGCATATCCTTGTCTTGCTCCTGGTCCGAGGGGAAGGCATCCAGATAGTCATAGCTGATTTTTGAGGCAGTCTCTCCCCATTCTTGTGAATTGATGTTGAGTTTTATCAAAGGCTTTTCCTGCCTTGGTTGAGACAATCATGTGATTTTTCTTCTTTACCTTTTATTATGATAGATTCCATTGATTGTTTTTCATGTATTATCCTGGGAGATGAGGTGTCCCTGGAAGAGAATCTTGAGTAATTCCTGGAGAAGGGGGAAACTTGAGTCCAGGACAGTTTGGGGTCTTTGACAGACATGACAGAAAAGAATTTCAGCATGTGTCAGTAGAGGCACAGAGATTTATTTAGGAAAACAAAGAATACTCATTTAAGGGTGAATATGGCCCATCTCAAGAGTAAGAGATAAAATTTGGGGGGTACTCTGCTCTCTTTTAAAGGAAATGTGGTGAGGCGCTGGGTTTGGGAAGGAGCCTGAGCATGACATCAGTCAGTTCTTCACAAGATGGTTCATGGTGGTCTGGTTGTTCTCAGGATCCTCAGGCCGGTGTGGTCTCCCTTATCTGATCAATAATGCTGAAAAGTCCTCTAAATTATAGGGTGTCGCGACCCCCCTTGCCCGCAAGGAAGACGCGACTCAGGAATCTTCTTTCAGCAGTTTATTCTGGCCCTTGATATTCTTCTAATAATTCTTCTACTCCTACTTCTACTAAACTTCGGATGCCCCTCCCAGCCTTAATAAAGCACCGCGAACCCCAATGCAAAGCTGCCACGTGTACCCTTCTCACAGGGTGCTAGAAAATGACACGCCAACTTTCTCTGATAAGGAGCTGGGAACACGCCAACTCTCTTTGATATGGAGTTGTCCTTCACAGACCACAACGGAGCCAGCGCCATCATGTAATGGCGACCACAGTCCGCAGGAACGGCTCACCACAATAGGGAACTGAAAATATATCTCTCTTTGCTTAATCTATTTATTGATGAGCTAATTAGCAGCACCCAGGGGGAGTTCTCATAAGTGAATGAGTTTATGGTTAATTTTAAGATTTACAGATTTTTCCAGAAGTTTGGGAGTGGGAGGCCTGAGAGAGAAACTGGCTGGCTTAGGCAGTGACAGACCAAGAAAAGGATGTGGAGCCTCCGAGTAAAATTATGTTTCCTTGTCTTTCCTTTGTCATCTCTTTTATTTTATTCTATTCTCCCTCAGAATGAGTCTTTTATCCCTGGAATAATCCCACCTGGTCATGGTATAGAATTCTTTTTATTTAGTGCTGAATTCTGTTTGCTAATATTTTTGTTCAAGAGTTTTATGTTTGCATACGTAAATGGTATGATATTATAGCTCTTTTTTTGGACTTCCTTTGTCTGGTTTTTGTATGAAAGTAATGTTAGCTTCATAAAATGAATTGGGAATTGTTCTCTCTCCTATTCCAGCAAAAGATTGTGCAGATCTGGTGTTAATTCTTTAAACACTTAGTAGAATTCTCCACTCTTTCAGATTTCAGATTTTGGAATATTTGTATAGACTGTACCAATTAAACATCCCTAATACTTCAATATCTAATGGGACAATCAAAAAGCTTCAGATTCTGGATTTCGGAGTTTTGGATTAGGAATGTAATTTCTGATATTTATAATTTGTGTCTTTTTTTCTTTTACACAAGTTTGTCAGTTTTATTGACTTTTTCAAAGAACCAGCTCTATATTTGATTGGTTTTCTCTCGATGCATTATATTTGTTTTTAATTTCATTGATCTATGTTTTTATCTTTATTAGTTCCTTCTGCTTATTTTGGGTTTAGTTTGCTCTTTTTCTAGATTCTTGAGGTGGGAGCTTAAATTATTGATATTTCAGTTCTTTACTAACATATGTGTTTGCACTATAAGCTTTTCTCTCTTAGCTTTGTTATATGAATTTTGACATGTATTTTTATTTGATTTTATCATATATTATGAAGCATTTTAATCAATTTGAGTGACATATAGAAATATTAACCCTGTTTATATTCTTTTATTTTTCCCATTTACAGTACAGTTTTCTCAAATATTTCATCACTTAGAAACCACAGCAGTATTATAATTTCTCATCAATCATGGAACATTTAGAAACTTTAGAGGAGGAGAGACATTCATTTTGTTCCCCTCCCTGCTGTTGCTTACTGTGATCTGTCTTCCTTCCTAATGTTCCTTCTAGCGTCATTTCCTTTCTGTGTAGGGAACTTCCTGTAGTGATTCTTCTAGATAGATCTACCAGCAACACATTTTCTTAGTTTTCTTTCATCTGAGAATATTTTGATTTCCTTTTCATTCTTGAGAGGTAGTTTCTTTCATTTTTTGAAAACTGTTGTACCCCTTCTGTCTCTCCTCAATGATTTCTGTTGAGAAAAATGCTGTCATTTGAAATATTTTCCCTGTATGGGTATGGTGTCATTTCTTTTTTTGCTGCTTTCAAGATTTTTATTTCTTTGTCTTTAGTTTTTAGGGTTTTTAAAATTTTTTTTCAAGTATTTTTAGTTGTAGATGGACACCATAGCTTTATTTATTTATTTATTTATTGAGAGAGAGAGAGAGAGAGAGAGAGAATTTTAATATTTTTAAAAAATTATTGGCGGACATAACATCTTTGTTTATATGTGGTGCTAAGGATCGAACCCGGGCCGCAGGCATGCCAGGCAATCACGCTACCGCTTGAGCCACATCCCCAGCCCCCTAGGGTTTTTATTGTTTATATCTTGGTGTGGATTTCTTTGGAGTTGTCCTTTTTGTAGGTCTGCTCAACTTCTTCAATGTTTTGATTTATTCCTTGTCAAATTTGAAAGATTTTCAGCTGTTATTTCTTCACTATTTCAATCCTGTTCTCTTTTTCTTCTTCTGTTGACATCAGTGTTAAACCTTTTGTCATGGCCATCATTGTCATGGTCACAATTTTATTTTCTGATTGATATTCAGATTGGATAATTTCTATTGTTCTGTCTTCCAATTCACTAATTCTTCTTTTTTCTGCATTTTGCAGTTTAGCTTGACTACTGAGTTTTAAATTTTGGTTGTATGTTTTTCCCACTCTAAAATTTCCATTTGATTCTTCCTTATATTTTCTGTTTCTTTGCTGAGACTTTCTCTTTTTCATTTGGGTCTTGTGTCTTCGCAATAATTTTTTGAAGCAATTTTGTTATGGCTACTTTACAGCCTTTTTCAGATAATTCTAACACCTTTGTCATTTGGTTCTTGGTATTTACTGATTATCTGTTTCTAGTCAGTCAACATCAATGTCTGAAAATGTCCACTTGAACATTTTCCTAGTATGTTAGAAGACCCTGGGTCTTACTTAAAGCCTCTGTTTTACCTGACCTCTTATACTGTTCCAGTAGAAAAAGTGATGTTGGGGGGGGGGTGATTTTCTGTCTTGCTATACTATCAGATAGAGGCAGAATCCTGGAGTCCCAAGGGTATCAAGCCTCTCTTGATACTTAGTTTTGGGGGGTTTCTTGTTAATGCTGGGTAGATGTGGAAGTTCTAACTTCCCCATGTGGTCTTTTTCTGACACCATAATGGGATAGCTTGTTACTGAAGGGTGTAATTAAAGTCTTCCCTCTCCATTAGGCCTTCTCTAACACCATTCTGGCTGACATGGAAGGAGCGCCTATAACTGCCTGATTAGGGTGGGAGACAGACACTCCTGATAATAGGAGTGGGGCTTGGGGCGGGAGACCTCGTTACCTGCCCTTCTTTGATACCTCTCTGACCAGGGGAGGAGGGACCTGGCATGTCTCTTGACAGCCTGGTAGGGATGAAAATCCCCTTTCAGCCTTTGCTGATTAGATGGGAAAGGACCAGAATTTTTTCCTGTGGTGTTTGATGAGATTGAGCAGTCATTGTCGAACATTTTTCTACCTTACCCAGGATGCCACTTTCCTGGTGTTGAACTACTGAGGGCAGGATTTTGTTGCTATTCTGTTGACATTTAAGGATTGCTCCTTTCTTTAGCTCCAAGACTGGGGTGTATATGACAAAAAGAAAACCCTGGGAATTTACGACATGTTATTACTTGGGCCTCAAGGTTCCTAACCAGTTTACATTTTTTTCAGGGTCTTCTTAGGTTTGTTTTATCTGTCATACAAAATAAATTTTATTTAATGGAAAGAATAGGAGAAAGAATGTCTACATGTCTTCTTGAAAGTGGTGTTATACCAAATATTTTAATAGATAATTAAATAATGCTCAGCATAGAATCTGCTGCATGATGTTCCCCAGATATGTGCGTGTTGTAATCCCTGGTACCTATAAAATTTACTTTATATGGAGAAAGAGACTTTGAAGAAGTGATTAAGTTAATAATCTTGAGAAGATTATCCTGTATTATTCAGGTGTGTCCTTAAACAGGGGCCACAGGAAGAGTCATTTAGAGAACACAGGAATGTGATGACAGAAGCAGAGATTGTACCAATGCACTTTGAAGCTGGAGGAAGGAGCCATGAGCCAAGGAACATGGCAGCCACCAGAAGCTGTTAAAGGCAAGAAAACAGATTCTCTCCTCAGAGTCTCCAGAAGGAACCGACCCTGCCTATGCCTTGACTTTATCACAGCACAACTGATTTTAGATATTCAAACTCCAGAATTCTAAGAGATGTTGAACGTTTTTCATATGTTTGTTGATTGATTGTATGTCCTCTTCTGAGAAGTGTCTGTTCAGGTCCTTGGCCCATTTGTTGATTGGGTTTTTTGGGTTTTTTTGGTGTTAAGATTTTTGAGTTCTTTATATATCCTCCAGATGAGTAATCTATCTGATGTGCGAGTGGTAAAGATTTGATCCCATTCTGTAGGTTTTCTGTTCACCTCACTGATTGTTTCTTTTGCTGAGAAGAAGTTTTTTAGTTTGAATCCATCCCATTTATTGATTCTTGGTTTTAATTCTTGCGCTACAGAAGTTTTATTAAGAAAGTTTGGGCCTAAACCGACATGATGGAGATTTGGACCTACTTTTTATTCTACTAGGTGCAATATCTCTGGCTTAATTCCTAGGTCCTTGATCCACTTTGAGTTGAGTTTTGCACATGGTGAGAGATAGAAGTTTAATTTCATTTTGTTACCTGTAGATTTTCAGTTTCCCCGGCACCATTTGTTGAAGAGGCTATCTTTTCTCCAAAGTACATTTTTGGCACCTTTCTCTAATATAAGGTAACTGAAGTTATGTGGGTTAGACTCTGTGTCCTCTATTCTGTACCATTGGTCTACAGGTCTATTTTGGTGCCAGTACCATGCTGTTTTATTTATTATTGCTCTGCAGTGTTGTTTTAGGTCTGAAATAGTAATTCTACCAGCTTCTCTCTTATTGCTAAGGATTGCTTTGGCTATTCTGGGTCTCTTATTTTTCCAGATGAATTTTATGATTGCCTTTTCTATTTCTATAAGGAATGCCATTGGGATTTTGATTGGGATTGCATTTAGACATTCATACTCCAGAATTCTAAGAAGGTAAATCTGTGTTCTTTTAAACCACTATGTTTGTGGTAGTCTTTTTGCAGTGGCCATAGGAAACTTAATATGTCTTTGTTTCATCAGTAAATATGTAGAGCAGCATGTATAGATCCTAATGATGAACTGAGATATTCTAAACGTCTCTCTTTCATTGTACCTTCTATTTTGGAGTACTTGACGTATGGGAAGTCGCGTGACCCAAGTAATATTTAAGGAAGATTGGGCTGTAACTGTGTGAGATGAATCAGATGATGGGTGTCAAAATCAGAGAAGCTAAAAAGGAGACCACTGCCATCTGTCAGGGAGACAGGGCCTTTTCAAAAGGGCTAGACATTGCACCAAAGAGTTGGAGATGGGCTCCAAAAACATTTCAAGGAAAAAGAATACCAAGCTTTGAAGACTGACTAAAGACAGAGGGACGATGAGGGTGAAGTCAGTGATGACGCAGAAGCATGAATAATTAACGTGTCCATTAAGACAGAAATAAGAAGGTGAAAAAGCTTTCATTAGGTTCTCATCTGTCACAAGTGACTGAACAAGTTAAAGGGGTTGTATTCTTTCTCTCAGAGGTGAAAAGCCAATCAGTGCTTTTTAGATAATGTTAATTCCAAATCCATGTCTGTAGAAGAGCTCGTTTGTCATATCCTGCTCATCCTTGAAGATCAAAAATATGTCCAGGTGTTTCTGTGTCTCAAGTGAACATTCCCCTTATGTCACTGGCCGTGAGAGATGTTTGTTACTGTTCTTGCAAGTCACTGATAAATTTATGTATGGGTAGCTTCAGAACTATTCCTTTGTTATACAAAGTTTGTCAGTTTTATACAAGTTTTTCCCCCCCCTAGGATATAGAGGTCACGTTTACAAAAGCAACCATAGGTGTTTCTTTCTCCTACTTAAACCTGAAGTTCTTAAGCTAGAATACCATTTTGAAATCCAAATGTTTTTTCTTCTAAACAACCTCAAGGTTTTTAAGGTTCTTCTCAAGATGTACTTTACAGCTCTTTTGTTATTGAGCCTTCTCATTACTCATCCTTCTCAGAGACAACCTGTAAAAGTATGAAGGTGGAGCCAGGCAGTGGTAAAATGTGGTTGATTCTATTTATTGAATTATGTTGACCTCTAGATCACAATCCATTCACACTTTCATCCAAGGATGCTTCAAGGGATCGTTGAGGGACAGGTGCTGGGCTTTCATGGGGGATGTTTAGCAAAACTCATGTAATGAGTTGAAATCTGGACCCCGTGGAGAGTTCTCTCTGTGAAGCAGAGCTGCCCTTTTGAATTAAGTCATCTTTAAAAGGGAGCAATTTTGTGGTTGAACCATTTTTCATTCCTAAATCCAAAAGTATTTTTTAGCATTTAGGTAGCTGTGAGGGTTCCCATTGTCTTTTGTGCTTCTCAGACTTTAGGGTAAGAGTCACTTAGGGGTCTTGTTAAGTACAGTGTCCAATCCAGCAGGTCTGGGTGGGGCTTGAGAATCTGCATTTCTGACAAGCTCCAAGGTGATGTGATGATGGGGTCCTTGAGCCAAATCCACAGCACAGGTTTTTGGCTCATTCTTACTCTGTAGGTGTCAATTTGCACCACATCTCATTATGGTGCTTTGAGCATTTGGTCAATTTCACAATTGAGTTGAGCTGGATCAGAAATTAATAGTTTAGATATTGCTTTTGATTTTAGAAATTACCAAAAATGACATGAAGAAAACCTGGTTAGCAAATGGAAAAATGCTAGAAAAGTCTAATGGTGATGGTTTGAGTTTTAGTTGGGATTGACCCCTGCCATTTCCTAATAGGCTTTTCTTTTAGATATGTGCAATTAGGTCAAGTATTTAATAATAAATGTAAGGATTTAACATTTTGTTCTTAAATAAAGAAATTAAAATCTTAAATATAAAAAAATCAGAACTTAACAACAGAAGATAAGTTTGGTTCCTTTATTAGAATAAGGCATATCACAAAAGTTTTCGTTTGCACTATTTGTTAAAAGTGACCTTTTTTGCAATAATACTATTATAGAAGCTTCTGATTTTCTTTTCAGTATTTACTATTGTATTTTCTGTCCCTTTATCAACTATTAATTGACATTGAAACTTTGCTATGCAAAAATAAAACACTAATATGAATTCAAGTTTTAATAATTGTCTATATCAGAATTTTATGTAGTTGTAGTGTCTGAAATTTATCTTAAAATATTCATTCCAATTGTTCCAGATAGAAAATTTAATTTTTAAATTAAATGTTTGTAGTAAAACATGTACAACATAAAATTTACCATTTTAACCCATTTTAGGTATACAATTCAGTGGTTTTAAGTACATTTATAATGTCATGCAGCCATTGCCACTATTTCCAGAACTTTTTCATCATCCCAAACAGAAACTAATAAATTTACCAATAAATCCTCATTATCCTTCCCAGGTCCCTCAGCTCCTGGGAAGCTATATTCTATCTACTGTTCCTTGAATTTGTCTATTCTAGGTACCTCATATAAGTCAAATCTTATAATATTTGTTCTTTGTATCTGGCTTATTTCACTTGGCATAACATTTTCAAGGTTCATTCATATTGTAATTGATTGCACATGTCATAATTGTAGCATGTTGATTCTTGTAGTGTGTATCAGAATTTTATTCCTTTTGAAGGCTGAATAATTTTTCATTGGATATATGTACCATCTTTTGTTTATCCATTTGTTTGTTGACAGCTGTTTAGTTTTTCCTACTTCTTGGTCCTTGTGAGTAATGCTGCATGAGCATTTGTTTAAGGTCCACTTTCAATTCTTTTGGGCATAGACCCAGAAGTGAACTTGCTGGATGATGTGAAAATTCTGTTTAATTTTTTGAGGTATTGCCAAGGTCTTTTCCATAGCAGCTGTATCATTTTACATTTCTACCAAAAATGCAAGAGGGGTCCAGTTTCTCTATATCCTCCCTTCAATGGTTTTTGTTTTGTTGCCTGTGTTCTACATAAAAATATATGAAAAGGGCTAGAGATAGGAAGAAAAAATATTGAAAGCAGTAAAATGGTAGGTTTAGGTATGCAGTTTGTGTTTGGCCTCACATTCCAATGATCTAATACCTGATTGTGGGGGTTATACCTAAGCTAGATCTAGCTAGTTGAATATATCTAAGAATTCCCTATTCCTTTTTTTTTTTTTTGCCTTCTAACATTGTTTCCTTGTACTTTTCAAAATTAAGAGCATTCTCTTATGCCTTCAGAAATTCTCTTTCTAAATATCTTCCATTTATGGCTCAGTGTTTTTGTAGGACCCCTTCAGTCTCCTCATCTGCTGCTCATTGGTTGTAGCCTCTCATCTGTCTTCCTCTGACATCAAGCTAGAGCATTCATCAGCCCACTTCTTTAGCTGGGAACTACCTCTGTGTCTATAACAGCCCTGGGATGGTAGAGTGGGAGGTACAGATTATGATCTTAGTCACTGCTGGAGTAGGCCCAGGCCAAGCTAGAAAGTGCTAGGAAGTCTACACAAAATGACCAGATAGTGACATCCATTGTTCTCTGGACTCAAAAAAACAGAAATATTTATAGCAGCACAACTGACTTGAGTTTCACTATAGGACTATAAAATGAGATATTTACTAAGAAATATGAAGTCTCTATGTCAGAATCAATTATAAATTGGCTCATAATGAAGCCAAGTTGTTTAGTTATTTTCTTAGTCCCTTTCTTGGCTAGGCTAAGTCTGACTAACCAAGGGGCAGGACACAGCCAAAAGCAATTACCCCAGCCTGTTACATCTCTCAATGTGTTCAGATCAAGACCAATCTCTTCCTATCATTGCAAAGCACGGATTCTGGTAGCAAGGACCAGTGGTTTCAAACTCTATGCACTGCATAATTGGAGGGTTTACTTCCAGCAGATGTATTAGCTTCATAAAATTTGATTTTTAAATGTTAAATACAAAAGTACATGTTTTACTTCTTTTGTTGGAGATGAGGCTTTTAAAGAGTAACAGACACCACAATAAAAGCTTGCTTGGTTTTCATTGTCAATAAAAAGGTATTTTCGTGAGCACTGCTTTTTTTTTTTTTTTTCCAAGAAGCACTTGCGTACAGCATCGCTTAGCAACACTCAAATCATCTCTGACACCTTATTCATCTTTAATATTCAGGTTCAAATCAAGTCTTTCCAGAGATGGGACAGATTGAATCTTTTAAACCAAGCATGTGAAAGTTGTCACTTTGTAATTTTCATCTCTAGCAACAGTATCAGATTTTCATTTTATAACTTATTTTAGAATTGGAGTTTTTTTCCCCCTCAACTTAGCCTCTTTTTATGGTTTTTATTCCTAAAGATGGTTACAGGTCTTTGATTTATTTGTGGATTTATTTGATTTATTATGTCTTAGCATAGCATGCAGGACCCATCCTGAGCTGCTTCTTACCTACTTCTCTAAAATCCTTAGCTTCAGCCAAATTAAACAACTCTGTTCCCCAAACATGCCGTGTTCTCTGATATCACTATTTCTGCACCTTACACATTGTTTTCTTTGCTTTGGGGATGCTTTTTGCTGGCCAAGTCCTGCTTATGTATTTCCAGATAGAGTTGTGCATTGCCTTAGGACAGGGAGTTCTCAGATTTTTTTTTTTTTTTTTTTTGCCTAAGGACAGTTGATTTTGTCATCCTGTGAATATGATAGTTGTATTTACACAAGCCTAGAAGGTATAGGTAAATTGCTTCACCTGGCCTCTTGATGCAATGAAGAGACAGTGGCAAAAACAAGATGTGTGAGGCTGCTGTCTGTGATAAAGCATGGTGTTTTATAGTAGACTTTTTTTTTTTAAACAAATAGAAGGAGAACACTCTAAAATAATGATTAAAGTATAGTATAGTAAGTACATAGGTCCATAACAGTCATTTATTATCACTGTTGGGCATTATGTAGGATACATAATTGTATGTATTGTTCTTTTATATGACTGGCAGCACTGTGGATTTGCTTATACCAGCATCACCATGAACATGTGAGGAGCGTGTCGCACGATGGCCTTGTTATGACTTTGATGTCACTAGGCAATAGGAAGTTTTCAGCTCCTTTGTAATCTCATGGGACCACCTACATATACATGATCCACAGTTGATGGAAACATCCATTGTGCACCACAATAATGTACGTCTGGATTCTTTGGTAATTTCTCTCTGAGTCCCTCAGATCGAGTTGGGGCCCCTTATCCTAGGGTTCTGTGTGAATCTTGGTCATAGAGCTTATAATACTGGTTTTCAGTTTACTTTTCTCATCCTAAACCAAGAACTTCTTAAGGGACAGGATTTGGGTTTTTTTTATACTTAGGCTTATTCTTTTTTTTTGGTGTGTGTGTGTGTGTGTGTGTGTGTGTGTATTTAGCTGTAGGTGGACACAACTTATTTATTTATTTATTTATTTGGTGCTGAAGATTGAACCCAGTGCCTCACGTATGCTTTCGAGTGCTCTACTGCTGAGCCCCAATCCCAGCCCTTATGTCCTTATTCATTTGGTATTTTGTTGATATGAATTTGTCATATTTGTGATAAAGCTGAATTCTGTCTCCCTTATTATAGTGGGAATTTTAACCAGATACCCTAAACATCTTAATGAATTTAACAGTCATCTTTTGAACCAGTCTTTCTCTGTCAAGGACTCTACTGTTTGTGTACTACTGTGTGGAGGTCATAGATTCAAGGATTAGATCAGAGGTTATGCTAGCTGTTGGCATGCAGTAGTGAATTAGGAGGTAGAATAAAAAGAAAGCAAGATTTTTTTTGAAGATGTGAAATGTGAGAGGTTATTCCCTGATTTTATTAAGATTTGAACTAAGGAAAGAAATGTTGACTTTGTTTTGAATCCATATTTTTGCAATTGATATATAGGATAAATTAACTGTGGTGCAGTGGTATGTTAATCTCATCAACGTACATATCCTAAGCTCAGAAAAGACATCTCAGAAGTTTGCTTCCAAAAATCAACTTTCCACCATGATAGATGGTAGATCTTGCCTCATTCTCTAGTAAATTGATGTATATAGATTTTTTGAATTTTAATTTTATCCCTATTTTTAAAAAACTCAGCAGACTTTTAAAATACATTTGATCTATTCAGAAGTATACTAAACTTTGCTAAGACAATTCAAACTAGTTTTCAATTTGAGAACAATATAAGAAATGGTAGGTTAGTCCTATATGTGGACAACATATTTTATATCTATAACCTTTATATTTGCTATCTCAGAAATCAGATGTAAAGGTATTTCTTCCTCCTTTGTTTTACTTGGAATATATATATATATATTTATATTTATGGAATATATATATACATATATATATTTATGGAATATATATACATATATATATATATATATATATATATATATATATTAGGGGGGAAAAAGGGAAAATTACCTCATATTTGAAAGTAGGGTAGGATATTCTACTAAAAAGAAAGTCCTCCACTCATCCAGTCCTACCCCATACTGTTAACCTTTTTGCAGTTATTCTGCTAACTTCTAAAGGACCTTTCTTTGTAAGTCGTGTTGTTAAGAATATACAGTGACGTGTTGTCTGTCATCTCTTATAACAACCTCAAAGATTCCTTTCCGTACTTATCTAGCTTTGTTCTGCTTGTTATTTTTATTTGGTTTTTTAGATCACTTTTTTACCCCCAAAGTGATTGAGGCATATTGTTAAAAAGAAGTCAAGTAGTGTCGACATGATGTAGTAGAAAGTGAAAGTTTTCCTTATCATTCTTCTCAGGGTAACTGGTGAATATTTTGTGAGATTTTTTTTTAGGTAACTGAACTTTTCGTTAACATTACAACTTTTTTATTTCCTTTAACACAAAAGGGACCTCACTTTCCACACTCTGCCACTTGTACTTTTCACTTATTAATACTTCATTTCATGGCCATTCTTTCCTGTTAACCTAATGTGGGTCCATCACAGGCTTTATGCATCCATGAAATACTGCATAAAATGGGGCTAATGCAATCTAATGAGCTGGTTTTCCACCAGGGTGTTCCCAACAATTTTTTCTATTGCAAATAATACTTCAGTAATTTTTTTATGTTATACACAGTGTTTATTTTTGTAAGATAATATCTAAATGTGTGTTGGGGGATTACACATGTGCACTATAGCTGTGATCTACAGGTTAACCTGTTCTTCCTGACATTCAATGGTGTTTGACCAAAAACAACAATGTTCTGACTTGAGAATAAACTTTATTTATAAGGGGAGATGGATTCTTTTGCAAGGGCCCTGTGTAATAACATTGCTTTACTTCTTTTGTTAATAAACCTGAATTATGTGATATGTAGAAACTGTGAGAGAAAGGATTGCTTTCTTTGCCTGTTGCTTAAAAAAAAAATCTGTTCTTATTGGTAGCATCACCCTGATAATGCTGTTATTCATTAACTGCTAATGTTCCTCATGATTAATTCCTCCCTATAGAATGTGATATAGGATAGAAATAAAACTATTCTATGGAATAACTTATCTTAAAAGAAATGTATGAAGGTGACCTCACCAATAAAAATAGAAGCCCTTGATGATTATTTTGCTCATGTATTTTAAGTTCTCTTCTGATAACCTTGAAAACAGTTGCATTTGTGCCTTCTGAATAAAAGAAAGCTTATGAATGAACCTCACATTTTCTTTTCCCAAAGGAAAAACTGATTGGGATTTTTAGGACTTGCTTTTAGATTTTAAGAGTGGGGTTTTAAAAGTTATGTGTTGAGGGTCCACAAAAGGAGGTGCTTAGTGCTTTTGGGGGTATAATCTCCACGTAACTTGAGTTCTTGCATCTATTGTCAATCCAATTCATTCTGGTTGTTTTTATAACAGACAAATCAAATTACTACTTGAAAGATATCTTACAAACTTCAAGTTCATATTTGAAAGGCCAGAAACTTCTCAAGTCTTTATAATGAGGGCCTCAATAGTCAACCCATGCATAGTTATATGGACAAATATTTGTGTTTATTTGTGTTTAATATAGAATTTAAATTTATTTTGACTTTTGAAAGATATTTTATTTTTCTTTGTTCAAAATTTCATAATATGAATATCTTATTTCACAATCTGATTTTCATAGTCTGATTTGTAAATGTTGTCCTGCTAATATTTTCTCTTTTTAATTTTTAGGAAGAGATGGTAGTAATTTATTTTAAAGATTGTTTTTGATTGCTCTCTTACAGAAAACAAGCATCATTGTGGGTACAAGGAGACATTTTCCGATCCAAACTGAAAAATAGACCATCCAGTGAAGGAAGTATTAATAAAATTCTTTCTAGCTTGGATGATATGTCTATTAGTGGAAGCTTATCAAAAATACAAAACATGGAAAGATTTGGAGAGGTGAGTTTCCCCCAGGAAGATTCTATCTCAATTAGATTAATTTGTATTTGTTTTCCAGTTGAACAGGTATGACATAGCAGTATCTTTTCTCTGAGATGCTGAGAGGACCAAATGTTTAGGTGTGGAGTTATCCACATGCAAGAAAGGAGCAGAGCAAAGAAACTAATTGCCCTTGAAAAGAAAGAAAGAAAAAAGCTATAATTGAAGGAGTACAATTAGAAAGGAGGCTATTCAGTATGCAGAATATTCATAGGAAGGAGGTAGAAAAGCAAAGTATTTGGAAATAGAAATTTTAATGTTACAATTGGATAAGTAGTCCATGTTATAGAAGTGGTACTTTGAAAGACTTCAATTCATGTTGATTTGTAAAGTAAGTGCAGAGTGGAAAACACAATTAGGGAATACATTTTCTGAGGCTGTATTCAAAGCAAACCTCTTTAATAGAAGTTGTGTGTCATCTTGTTTAATCTTCATAACCACTTGGTGAGTTAGGTAATATTATTTCTCCTATAGTAAGGAAATTGTGTATCAGAGATGTTCTAACCTCAGTGTTAAAACCCATGCGTGTCAGATCCCAATCTGGTATTTTCCCCATTATTCCCTGCTAACTTTGATATGGCAGGAAGTGACTTAGTAAGAATTAGGATCATGAGCATTTTTTGAACTAGAAGCAACCTTACAATCAATTTTTCTAGTTCTTGTATGCATAATAAACCAGGGTCCCAGAAAATTTGTGACTTGCCCAAGGTCCCAGAATTATTTAAGAGTGGGACCGCTTTGAGATTGGACTTCTAGTTCCTAGTTTAACTCCTTTCCATCATTATGCCTGAAGTGAAGTTAAGTACTTGGTTTATATTTTTATATCCCTAAAGAAGAAAAAAAATGTTTAAAAATATTTAAAGCATTCTATTGGAGGGCAATCCATTAGCCCCAGACCAGGGCCTTGATAAAACGCTGCAACTTAACACCTTTGAGCAACCCAAAATGGAAGGAGTGAATGATAGCTCTTTTCGGTCAACATTTCTCATCTTCTGAACATTTCTTTTGGCAAGAAAGAGAACCAGAGTGCTTGGAGGTGGTGAGAGTGAGTTTTTTTTGAAGGACAAAGGATGGAGACTCCTAAAGGAACTGATTTTTTTAAGCTCTGTGTATGTTCGGCAAGACAGCCACTGATGGAATTGCTAAGTTTACTTGTTTGAGTCATCTGTCCTGGTGGAATGCAAATGTTAGCCAAGGTCATGTTGATGTTCAGAGCCTTTGTTGATTTTTTCTTGTCTCTGGGTTGCAGTCTGGCCTATTAAAAACAAACAGAAAGGATGTGAAGGAGCATTTTAATGTGACAGTATTGCTAAGCAAGAACACTTTTCTTGCTCTGGTCAGCATTTCCTTCCTAGGTTGAATTCAAGTAAATAGGGCTTTGAGTTATGACCTTTGAAAAGACAAAAGACATTTATCCCTTTATCTGAGGAACACATTTAACTTTCAATAACAATTCTTTTTGTAGGATGCTATATTAAATTAATGTCCGGTACTTTGGACACTTGATTCTCATTTTTTAGATCCCATTTTGTTGAACTTAAGAATAATTAACGCTTATCACTAGAATAGCAAGGAATGCCATATGATTGAAATTTAAAATATGCTAGTTTTAAATATAGGCTTATTTTTAGTTGCTGGCTGTTTCTATGACCCCTGCTGTGCCCCATTATATAGGTGGCTACGAGAAAATACCATAAACTGGGTGGCTAATAAATAATAGGGATTCATTTCTTATGATTCTGGAGGCTGTGGAGTCCATGTTGAAGTAGCTGGGAGATTCTGTGTCTGGTAGGGGCCTGCTTTCTAGTTCATAGCTGGTGCATTTTCCTGTGTTTTCACACAGAGGCTCCTTGGGGCCTTTTTTATAAGGGTAGTAATCCCATTTATGAGGGCTCTAATCACCTCTCAAAGGACCCACCTCTTCCTGCATCACCTGAGGGGTTAGGATTTCAACATGTGAATCTTGGGGGTGGGGCACAAATTATGAATTGTGGTGGATATTATTGTATCCCACCAACTAATTATTTTAGCTTTAACCATTCATGAGTGGTGTTGTTTCTGCAGTTTTAGGGTGCAGAAATGAAAGAATTCAGAAGTGCCAGAGGATGATGGTATGCTTAGTATTTTACACAGTGAACTCTTTTTTTCCCCCCTACTTACCTAATGCCAGCCATGGAACACTAATAGGGGAATTAGTTTACTCAAAAATGGACTTAATAGAGAGTAGTATTTTTGTTCTTGTTAATTGAAAGTAGGGGGAAAAAGTCAAGAACACTATAAGGATTTTGATGATTTCAAGTTGCAGGTTCAGGGTAGAAGCCTATGCAAGTTCTGGATTTATGTAGTTAGTTCTTTAGAGATTACCATTTAAATAATTAATAAAAGATTGAAAGGAGTGATTCTAAATTATTTTTGTTTTCTATGGCTAAAAGAATTTCCTTGTGACTGGTTAATAGGACGCTCTGTAATGTCCTAATCTAGACAATTTACATATAATTTTTAGTGGTTAGTGGGTGGGAAAAAAATACTAACCAGAATGATGCAGATTATAATAATGGACAAGGCTGGGGCTTTAAGAAATTTCTTAGTCCACTGAGAATTATGAGGAATCTTGAAAAATAGAGGCTTTACCTTTATTGAACCTGGTCTTTATTTCTGGGCTGAGCGCTCTGAAATACATACTGCCTGCTGATCTAACTTAGGGTCCTGCTCCATGCTCCTGGCTTGCTCTGTGCTTCTCCTCCAGGGCCTTTATCTGTGCTCCCCTGCCAGGTGGTACATTTTATAACAGTAGGTTTTTATCTCATCATGGTTCTATTCCTGGTCCACAGGGCCTTAATAGATGTTACTCAAGTGAATGAACAAGGCTTACTGTTTCAGAGAAAAGAAAGAACAAGGACACAGATGTGGAATTGGCAATAATCCAACCTATATACAGACAATATATGCTCAAATACAAAAGTCCCAGCAATAAGTGTAAATTTTGACATTTAGGGGGTTGTAAGTGTTCATTATGGGTTGGGTTTAAAAAAACAAAAGGCCTGGGTGTTGCTGGTTGGTAGAGCACTTGCTTAGCATGTGCCAGACCCTGGGTTTAATCCCCACCATTACGGAAAACATAAAACAAAAACCAGAAAAAAGTAACCCGAAGAAGATGGTATTTAAAACACTTTATTTAAAAATTTAAAGTGTAAATATTTGAGTTAAACAAGAAACTTAGTATGACAACAGCCACCCAAAGAGCACCCAGTACATGACAGGAACTCTTCTAAGCACTTTACGTTGGATTAACTCTTTAATCCTTACAGTAGCCATATGTCATAACCATCAGCATGAGGCCCATTACAGAATACAGAACTGAAGTGAAGAAAGGTGAGGCACCTGTCCAAGATCACAAAGCATATGGTGGAGCTCTCATCAGAACCCAGGAACGCTGGCCCCATCTGTGTACTCATTCACCTTACTGTGAGGTCACTCCATGAGGTTTTCACTGTGGTTTTAGTACATTAATAAAGTAATTTTGAACAAAACCTTAGCTGCTTTTTAATAACTTTCTCTCATAATATATAGAAATACGTTTCTAATGAGTACCCCCACCCAGTCCCATACATACTGGCTCTTTTGACGGGGTATATATTTAGGATCAATTCCCTTATAAACATAGGACTTGAGTATATGCATATTTTGTGTATTTTATTCAGTATTCCACAGGTCCAACATCTTTTCCCCTTCAAGTTTTTAGTTTCTTTACTCTGTAAATTAATGTAAATGTGTTTTGAATAACATTGTGTAGTACTTGGGTTAAAGAATTTGAAGGCAAATAATTAATTACTGACAATTTTGTAGTTTGTATGTTCTATATCTTTTAGTCCTAAAAATATCCTAAACTACATCCAGTAGCCACAGAAATAAATTGAGGGAAGATCACTTTAGACAAACGAACATAATTTGAATTTTAGTATGTTTTTTCAGATCTATATAATCTTGATCATTTCCCCCTCTTTTTCCCTTTTCCTCAAGTACAGACTTATAAGCAGTTTCCTATAACCTAGTCCAACCCATCACCTCTCACCACACCCTGCAGTAGCCATTTAGCTGTCCTCTCCACGCCCAGTCTTTGCTTTCTCCCACTCATTCTCTTCACAGTAGCAATTAGGAGGAAATTGAAAGATATAAAAATGAGAATGTTGTGTGTGTGTGTGTGTGTGTGTATCAATGTGAAGACACGATGCACCCAAATAAAGCAATATGGAAACCGTCATAGCTGCTAAACATAAGAGATGTTCTGTTTCCCTAAAAATGAAAGAAGCATAAATTTAAATGATGAGATGCTGTTTATACCTTTCAAACATTAAAGAAATCTATGCAGTATTGGCAAGAGTTTAAGGGAATAATAAGGCTCTTAAACTTTGCTAGATGAAGTTTAAATGGTATGGCTGTGGTGGAGGGCAATTTGATAACATGTAGAAGACAACTTTAAAATGAACTTGGTGATTCCACTTCTATGAATTTGTCTTATGGCAATAATAAGACAGTGCTAAATAATCATGTGTGTATAGCGGAATATTTGTGGAGTCTATTTATAGTGCAGAAAGACAGAGAATAGCGTATTCCAGGGTTTTTGTTAAATAATACAATTTGGCATTTCTAGACAATGGAATTGTATGGGACTATAAGATGTTAATGTAGAGATCTTTTTTTTATTTGTCCTGATACACTTCCACAAAATGTATTTTTAGTAGAAAAAACAAGTTACCAAGTAGTGTTTAAAACATAATCTCTTTTGATAAGGAAGAAGTATATCATGGGGATGTGTGTAGTACAGGAAAAATTGTGTGCCAAAATGTTAATGTGTTTGGATTTTGATTGTGAATATAAAGGTGGTTTAAATGTTTTTTCATGTTTATTGTGCTTTATTTCTTGTGCCAAACAAATATAATATGATAATTCTTCTTTTTTTAAAAAAATATTTTTTAGTTGTTGATGGGCCTTTATTTATTTTTTATTTATTTATACATAGTGCTGAGAATCGAATTCAGTACCTCATCCATGCTAGGCAAGTGCTCCACCACTGAGCCACAACCCCAGCCCTGATAATTCTTCTTAAAGAAGAAACATTATTTTCCCCTCTGGAGGTTGAGAGCTGGAACCATATATGTATTATAGTTTTCTTTCTTTTGGAAAGTGATGGTACTTAAGTAAACTTAAGAGAAGAAAGTAAAAAAATATGTTCAATCTAGGTAGTTAGGTAGATGCCAGTGTGCTTAGCATTTTTGTTGTTTTCTGTTTTTGAAATGTGGTATTATTTACAAAAAAGAATGAGAGAATAAAAATGTGTAATTATAATTTTAAATATATAGCTAATTTAAAACTATATATTCTTTAAAATTAGCTTTTCTTTTTTTCTTTTTCTTTTTTTAAAAACATATTTTTCTAGTTGTTGACAGACCTTTATTTTATGTGTTTATATGTGGTGCTGAGAATCCAACCCAGTTCCTCACACATGCCAGGCAAGTGCGCTACCACTCAGCCCCAGCCCCAGCCACAGCCTCAGCTTTTATTTTTTCAAGTGAGATATGACCACAGCTTTAAAAATATCAAAAGTATTGGATTCTAACAATTAAAATACAGTTCCCTATCTCACCTTTCCATATCCGCAGAGCAAATTATACTAGTATTTTCACTGCCATATTTCTAACTACCTTGTTTATTGCTGTTTTTCTAAATAAATCTTAGATCTTTTCCTGTTGCCTCCTGCTGTGGTAGATAGGATTTACTTCTTTTATCTCCTTATCACCTCTACTCCCCTTGAACTGGCATGTGAAAATACTAACATGGTACTTCTGTTTTTCAAACTACAAAACTTACTCAGAAGGAAACGTGCTTTCCCAGCTTAAGTGACACTGGTCCTTAAACTCCCGGAAAGGGCTGGAGTGCTTTTACTAGTGTTAAGTGATGTTAATGAGTTACTGTGCAGATATCTTCAGTTATTTTATCTTGCATTTTTGTAAACAAGCTATGGAATTTGCATTGATGGCTTCTGGTAGTATCTGAAAATATATTTGTTCTGTATCTCTTGAGTCAGACGGTATTAGGCTATTTTCCAAAGTATGATTGTGTTTGCATGAGGGATTCTTTGGTCCATTAAAACAAATAGCTCCTTTTCAATTCTACCACATCCATAACTAAAATCCTTTCATTTGGAATTTTACCAGTTATTTAAATGGCAAATAGTTAACCATTCTTTAGTGTATACTTGCATAATGATGAATTGAGAGTACATTCAATCTATATAATAATTTATATAGGAAGTATTTGTAAATACAGATAATCTATACTCTGTTAAGAAATCTGCATAAAGTAAAATTGTTGATAATGACCTTTCTATGGAACATAATTTTTTCCAGAATAATTTAGAAGAGGATGAAGATGTGGAAATGAAAAATAATATAACCCAGGGAGACAAACTACGTGCCTTAAAAAGTCAGAGACAGCCACGCTCCTCACCGACCTGTGCATTTAGGTAGATATGCTTTAAACTTTAAAATTCCTGGTGTGCTTCCATTCGTGGTTAAAACATTTAATCTTCTTTTTTGAATATCATCCCACAAATACCAAGTTTGGGTCAGGTGTTTTGATTTATTACAACTATATGTTGTCTATTTACTATGTATTTTATCACTGTTTGGTAGTAGCTAAATTTTCAAAGCTTATTGAAAGCAATTGCTACATCTCAGTCTCTGGAATTCTACGTGAAGCTGCTGGAATTCTATGTGAAGCTGCTAAGTAGTTAGTTGTCTCTTGTACTCTGACCCAAATTCCATTTGGAATTCTACCTTTCTCCCAGGCGTGTTTTCTATCTTATGGCAAATCCTTACTGGTGTGTCAAGGCTTTATTATTGAAGCCAGGTGTGCAGAAACGAATTTATGCAAGCTTTGGCTACTAATCCCTTGGCTTTACTTTCTGTTGGTAAGAATTTAATAAGTGATTCTTATGTGTGCCTATAAAATTAAAAACATGTTGATTTTGAAGCCTGAAATTAATCATCAAAATCAATGATGGAACTTGACTTCTGACTGCAGCATCTGAAACCTGCTTATAACTCAGAGTAGATTAAAAATTTACAATTAAATTAAAAGGTTTCAGACTCAATGTTGCTGCAAAATCTGAAAATATAGTCAAGATTCTTTGCAGCAATATGTAGGGTGACAAGGTCCTAGTCCACAAATGAAATGAATGTTGTGAGAAATGTCTTCTTTAATTTACAAGTGAAAGACAGGCATAGCAGGAAGGATTTTTTTTTTAAGAGAGAGAATTTTTTTTTTTAATATTCATTTTTCAGTTTTCGGCAGACACAACATCTTTGTATGTGGTGCTGAGGATCGAACCCAGGCCGCACGCATGCCAGGCGAGCGCGCTACCGCTTGAGCCACATCCCCAGCCCCAGGAAGGATTTTTTTTTTGTCACTATGATAAATATCAAATGGATTGATGGGATTTAGTTTCATTGTTATAATGCTTAATTTATATTGAATCTTGGAGTACTGGTCTACTGATCTAAGAAATAAAGGTTCATGTTGAGGTTATTATTTTTCCATAGGATTTTCTATAGGATGGTGAGAAAATGGGGTAGCAAGCCTTGTTTTTAGGAACCACCAATGACCAGTAGCAGGTGGAGGAGAGGAGTTCCATTTACTGAGCATCTATTATGGACAAGGGGCCAGGTTAGGTCTTAGTTCAAATAAGAGGCTTAACAGAGTTAACACAAAGGTCTGCTCCATCATCCATGTTTGGATGGATCCATGTTAGGTCAAGTTGCTTCCCAGGGGATGGAATTAGGAAGGAGCTAACATTCCAACCCAGGACTCTTCAAACCCCTGCTCTTTTCACTCTGTGTTTTCTTTCTAAGTCAGTGGAAGGTTCTTCAAGATCAGTGTACATTGTTGGCCTTTTTTATTCTCCATCTTTGCTTGGAACTATAAGAAATAGCTTTATATTGATAAAAATAAATTTCAAAAAGCTTTATGTTTGATTTTTAGGACATCTTAAGGGAAAAAATGTACTTCCTGCTGGTTCTGGGATTTATTTTATAAAGTAGATGAATATTAATATTCACTCAAGGTTTTTCCCTCCAGACAGTTTAATATTTTTTACTGATCCAGTTCCATCCATATGGTGTGCCTTTTGGTCTTTGCCCACATGTATGAACATAGTAATGCTGGAGCATGTGTCTTTGATTTCTGCAGGTCTGATGATGCAAAAGGGCTCCCGAGAGCAGTAGTGTCCCAGCCTTTCAGGTACTGTTAACAGAATTTCTGGTAGCTTATAAATACATGCTATCTTTTAGATTTATTTTCTAACACTCAAACTGATAAAAGTAAACTGCACAGTTTTTTGTGTTTTTAAATTTTCCCCTTTCTGTCCTGGATTGTTACAAGTATTTTTTTATATTATTATTTGTTTTTTTTTAGATATACAATCACAGTGGAGTGTATTTTGACATATTATAAATGAATAGGATCCCATTCTTTGTGGTTGTATATGATGTGGAGTTTCACTGGTGGTGCATTCCTATACCCCTCCTTCCCTTTGTTCCCTTTGTCTAATCCACTGAACTTCCACCTCTGCCCCCACACTTATTGTGGGTTAGCCTCCACATATCCAAGAAAACATTCTCTGCCATCAGTGTGGGCCCAGGTGGTCACAGGGGTATACCCAGGGCTGGAGGCAGACTCCCTGTGGTGAGGGCATGACCACATCTTAAGAAGAGCTTGCAGGCTAGCAGGCCTTTCTATGGGTGCCTTTGGAAAATGGGGGATTTGAGGGAGATTGGCTTGTTTCATTTGCCATGACAGTCTCCAGTTCCATTCAGTTACAGGCAAAAACCATAATTTTATTTTTTCTTATTGAGCATTATTAGTCCAGTGTGTGTGTGTGTGTGTGTGTGTGTGTGTGTGTGTGTGTATCAGTGTGTGTGTGTGTGTATCACATTTTCTTTATTTATTCTTCTGTTCAAGGGCACTTAGGTTGGCTCCATAGCTTAGCTAGTATGAATTGTGCTGTTATGAACATTGATGACAGTACACTTTATTTTTAATGTTTGCTGTGAAAAGGAATTTTCCCTTCCAGATGTACCCCAGGGCTGTGTGGCCATCATGGTGGCCACAGTATATTTTGTGCTCCCAGCCCATTGTGGGGTCTCTCGTAAATACAAGGTGCTCTACCATTGTCCTTTCAAGCAGTGGAAAGGGCAATTTTCATAAGAGAGTGAATTTTTAGTGGCTTTAAGATTGGTGAGTGAAGATTTATAGACTTCACAGAAATTTAGGAGTGACAGGCCTGGGAGAGAGAAACTTTCGCATAAGGCTTTGAGTTAAAGATATAGTCTCTTTCCTGTTTCCATTCTCTTCTTACCTATTTTTTTTTTTTTTTTATGGCACTGGGCACTCGACCACTGAGCCTCATCCCCAGCCCTATTGTGTATTTTATTTGGAGATGGGGTTCTCACTGAGTTATTTAGAGCCTCGCCTTTGCTGAGGCTGGCTTTGAACTCTCAATCCTCCTGCCTCAGACTCCCAAGCCGCTGGGATTACAGGCATGCACCACTGAGTCCAGCTTCCTTCTTACCTATTTTTTTTTTAATTTACCTATTCTCCCTCACTAACAATTGAGGCTAAGAGATAATGAGGGCTTGCCTTGGCAGTTGTGGGCTGGAAAGGGAGGGATGGATCTGAGTGGGACCAAGGATCTGCTGCTGTATGAATGCAGTGGGAAGGTAGAGAAGTGACAGGGACAGCAGGATCATGAATTTGAATCCCAGCGTGGCACTTTGCCAACTGGGTGACTTGGAGGAAGAACCTTTCCTTTGGGCTCTGTCTCCTTTCTTGGTGGTGGGTGGTATAATCAGCTGCCTCCTGGGGTGGTGGTGAGCATGACATAATTAAGGTTCTTTAATTTATTGTCCTAGATCATTAGTGCATATTTAACATAAACATAAAACAGCTTTAGTGTGACACTCTGTCCATTTGTTTCCCACAAAGATTAAGTTCTTCCCCACAAGGATCTGTGTCTACTTTGAAGTCTTCAAAAGTGGCTTTGGCCCCTTCAGCAACGGCCAAAAGGATAAGCAGAGGTTCATCTTCAGGCACCAGCGTGAGAAGGTAATTTTTTATGTCCCTTTCCGAGGTACTGGCTTGAGGTAAAAGGAGGTCTACAGCAGGTGATGGGTTTCCCTGTAGTTTTGCTAGAGGAGGGGACAAGGGAGAATGGGAGAACCCCCCAAAGACTCTGATCTCCTAGGGCTTCTGTTTCTATCTTGCTTGCAGGGTACAAGGTGATGGAGGGAATATCGTAGAGGGTCCCATCCATCTAGAGAATGTCAGTGAATGTCTAGCTTGCTTAGTGTGATCTAGAAAATGGAGTTCAGTTGCACATACAGATGAGAAGGGGTAGTATCATTTCTCACCTGATATATGTAAGCAGGTGAGAACGGACTAAAAGGGTAGGGGTGTTTGATGTAGCTGAGGGCTTAAGTATGCATGAGTTAAATAATATTCTAAGTCTGCTCTTAAATCTCCCCTTATATTTACTTTTCATTTATTTCCTGTGTCAGGACAAATAGAACCCCCAGTTGTATTCCAGGATCTCTAGTCAAAGTGTTAGCCCAGCTTCTTGGGTCTTAGTTAATAACTTTTAACCAAGGAACTTGGCATGTGTAAGTGAAGGGCACATATTTTCATGTCCCTGAGGGGAATAAAAGAGGCCATGTGTCATCATTTGTACTGACCAGAATCCTCTCCATCATATTCCCCTAATGTTCTGAACGTGTCCTAGAAGCACAAGCTCAGCGTGAGTACACATCGCTGCCTGAGTTTTTTTTTTTCCCTCCTCATCTTTGTTTTCTATCCAGCTTTTCCATAAACTCCCGGCTAGCCAGTTCTCTAGGAAACTTGAATGCTGCAACAGATGATCCCGAGAACAAAAAGACCTCCTCATCCTCTAAGGCAGGTTTCACAGCCAGCCCGTTCACCAACCTCTTGAATGGCACCTCCCAGCCACCTGCCAGAAATTACCCTGAGCTCAACAATAACCAGTACAACAGAAGCAACAGCAGCAGCAGCAGCAGTGGGGGCAACCTCAACAGCCACCTGGGCCCCCACAGCGCCAAGACCGAGGAGCATGCCACCATCCTCCGGCCCTCCTACACCGGGCTTTCTTCCTCTTCAGCGAGATTCTTGAGCCGTTCTATCCCTGTAAGTTTACAGACATCACCTCTTGGTCCTCAGAACCCTGAATGCAACTTTTGTGCCTTGCCTTCCCAGCCAAGGTTGCCATCAAAGAAATTTAATAGTGCCAATGAAGCCTTCTGATCATCGCCTGCCCTCTGTGCTGTGAAACCCTATGCACCACTTCTGCTGGCTCCTCTTCAAGTAAATGCCATGTTTCAACTGGGTTTTCTTCTTTCATTTTTCTCTCCCTTCCTCCTTTTTAAGTGCTTTCTTTTAAAGGGCAAACAGCTTTTATTCCATTCATCATGGACGCTATTGACTTAACTTGCTTTTTCAGTTCAGTTTTCAAATCACTCTGAATATATGATAGAGAGGCTAGAGCTGAGCAATGCCATTGACAGCATTTGCTCGGGTTGTGGTGGTATTAGGAATTATGATTTGGAATATTGAAATGTGGAAAGTCCTGAACATACAGTGTTTTCTCAGAACTAAGCCGCAGGCCCTTGACTGGAACTGACCCAGAATTAATTGATTGCAAATGGAAGGTGTTTTATAAGAAAGGCTCATAGGTAGGTGCCTGGGACTCAGGTGAGCGGAGAGCAGCAGAGTGTCACAAGATGTTTAGAATTAGCCATCTCTCTTCTAGAGATGGGCAGCAAACATGTTCTACCAACAAGATCATTTTTTAAGCTTCCAAGTTCCTTTTTTAATGATCAGTAAGCCCTGTTAGGACTAAGATGGAAGGAATACTAGATCCCACATTTCAAGGAAACGTGAAGCCTGGTGGGCATGACTGCACTCCGGGCCAGAGCAAACCTATAGCCTCACACCTCTGCACAGCTACCGAGGTTCCTCAGCCATCATTCAGAGAGAGGCTGCTTTCTACAGGACAAACAAAGGAGAAGGAAAAGTGCTGGTGGCTCTGCTGCTTGTGACCCATTCATCAAAGCAGAAGCCCTGTGGCCAGTCCTTACTGGGACCCACTTCCATTTGCTGGTGTGTGTATGCGTGCGTGTGTGTGTGTGTGTGTGTGTGTGTGTGTGTGAGAGAGAGAGAGAGAGAGAGAGAGAGATGTGTTGGACTCATTTCCACTCCCATCTCTACTTCAGGCCTCTTTTCAAAAATTTGTCCCCCACTCTCCACACTCACTCCTTTCCCTAAGAGAAGTGCCCGCATATAGAACTTTCCTCATCTGATTCTATTCCCAATAATGTTTTTCACCAATATTTTAGATTACTTGATAGACTAGAGCCCCTGGTAATGCCAGCCCATCTACTCCTTAATTTGCTTCTAATCCCACTGTGTAATTAAGTAGATATCTATCATTAAGACAGAAATCTATGAAACTGGGAATTAGGTATAAAAGGATATTGTATTTAGTTTTTCATAAAAATGTTTATAGATCACATACTTCATAGCAAGAATTGAGGTCCATCGGTAGTTTCATGTACTGATTAAGGGTCAGCCTCTTTTTTAGACCAGAATCAGATCTTTATATTTTCAGAAAAAAAATGTTATAATTAAACAGATACTTTGTGGATTTCAGAGCTAAAGGTTTTATGTCCCCTACATTTATAGCCCAAAGCCAGAAGCATTGGCATTTTTAAAAAAATATATTTTTAGTTGTTGATGGACTTTTACTTTATTCATTTATTTATATGCAGTGCTGAGAATCTAACCTAGTGCCTCACACATGTGAGGCAAGCATTCTACCACTGAGCCACAACCCCAGCCCCAGCATTGCCATCTCCATTTCCCCCTGGCTGATGAAAGTGTGGGGGCATTCTTAAAGTATTGACCTCCCATGTTTTTATAACTTAATTTTATTCTTATTACATATTTTGTGACTTCTTTTCCGCTTTCCTCCTCCTCCACATCCGTTTTGGCTGGAATGGGGTGATTTTCCAATAATTGAATATATAGTTATAATATGTGGGAGCAGTTGCTGCCCCCACCCTCCTGTCTCCTAAACATGTCATGTTACTGTAAAGAAAAGCACTGGTAAATTTAATTGCAAGCATCCCTCTCACTCTCCCAGGAAGTAAGAAGCAGCAGCAGGTCTCTGTGGTAGACCCTTTCCACAGGGCAACTGCTGACTTCTGGTGGGAAGTCCAGAGTAATAAGGAAGTTCCCACTTGAGATGGAATAAAGGAGGAGGTTATGAGTTGTTTTTGTTTATGGTCCAGTGCAGCTTTTCTAATAGTTGTGGGTTTGTTGTCTAAATATGGCTGGTCTTCTTTCCAGCGCTGCTGAATGTGGGAGACTTAGGGTCCTTGAGGAGCTAGGAATGAGTCACTCACCAAAAATGTTCTAAAATCCTTAGTTAAGAAAATGAAGCCTACATGGCAAATCCTCCCAGTACTTGAAGAAAGACCCAGAAACTCTTAGGGGAGAGGGTGACGGGTGTTTAGAGGGAGTCTAATATTTTAAAAGCTACAATTAGCATCTCTTTTGAAAGCTGCAATTGCTCTCTCACATTGTGCAGCAGTTCAGCCCCCAGAAAAATGTAAAAATGATTTCCTTGTTCTGTCATTAAATGCTCTAACACAGAAAACAGGAATAAATATTAAGGAATTCTTGTGGTTGTGACAGTATATTAAGAAACTGTTGGGTTTTATTTTTATTAATTTGGCCTCTTCCATTAGTCTTGTGGTCTCAGTTGTCCAGTACAGTGCAAAAAGATTTCATTTTTGTTGACCCACTTACTGTAAAAGAAAAAAAAAAAACCACCAAAAAAAAAAACCCCAGTTTCATCCCTGACAGAGGAATTTTCAAATGCGTAAGAAATGAGGGCCATGTGATCAGGTGTGGGTGGGGTGGAAGTATTTTATTAAGTTGAAATTACTTGTGGTATCTGTCTTGAACATTTGCTATGTTATATTTTTATGACACTTTTCAGTGAATTGCTATTCATCTACATTGTCCTTATCTGACCCTCAAGTTCTGCACCCCACCTTGGTCCAATCACAATACTCTTCTCACTCTGGAGACTTGTTGTCCACTAGAATCTGAGCTCTGTGAGGGCAGAAATGTTGCCTGTGGGTTCCCATGGTTTTGTCTGCCTTGCACCTGGAGTGTAGTAGGCATTCAGTAAGTATTTGTGGATTGAATAAAAAGGATGGATGGATGTTTAAATGTCTGATTGTGGTAAGAATCATTACTTCAGTTTTAAAGATCAAAATGTTCAGTGTCAGAGAGGTTAAAGGTTTTGCCTAAAATTGTATAGCAAATATTTAGCCAGACCCATAATTTGATCCTAGGTCAGTTTGACTCCAAAGATATATTCTTTTGATGACATTATACCATGTATGAACTATTATAAGTAGTTAAAAATAGAGGGATATCTAAGGATGTCTCAGTTTTGTCAAGAAAGATCGGTAAAAGCTGGGAAGACAGAGGCATGTTTTAGCTGGGCTTTGGAGGAGGAGTAGCAGCCTGCTAGGGATCTGGTGATGAAAGCAGGAAGGGGAGGAATGGCTATTCTTTGCAGTGCGAATAGCATGAACAGAGATACAGCCTTAGCACTCTAATTAAAGTTCTTAGCTTCTGAAGACAGGTAGACCTGGGTTTAAATGATACCTCTGCTACTTCCTTTGCAAGAGGAATTTGTTGATTTATTTAACTTCCATGATTATTACAAAATGGGAATTTTAATAACCAGAGGCCGATCTAGGGTTTCCTTTGTGTGCACCTTGACACTTATGCAAATTTGTAGGACCTGTTTAGCATAAAGAATACAAACTATTTATTTATTTATTTTTGTAAACTTTATACAAACATATGACCATGTACTTTGAAAGGTGTTGGTGCCCTATGGAGTGTTAAAGCCAATGTGATAACAAGAGCAATGCTAATATCTATAGAATAAAGTGGTTCCAAGGTTTGAGATTATGTGAAGTATTTTGCACAGCACTCATTGATAGTGCTCAGTAATTGTTAGCTATTGTTGTTTCAAGAGTAATGAGTATTCCAGTGTATCTGAAGCCTGGGGTTACCTGAAGATGAGGCTGGAAAGTTAAGCTGAAGCCAGACTGAGAAGTACAGTGTGAGCCAGAAGAACCTCGTAGACAGAAGTGACTTGATAGACCTGGTTGGAGGAAGCTAGTTCTGTTAGGCTGTGGATGGCAGCTCTTGGTGGAATTCCCTGAAAGCAGGGAGACTAGTTTGGATCCTCTTTACTGTCTTCAACCTCTACGTCAGCTGGTGTCATTGAATAAATGCTATGCTTAGGCAATGATTATTCTGGGTTTCAGCACACACTGTAGCATTGATACCCTTAAAAATCATGTATGACCAATAGTTCTAGCATAGTTTTATTATGAACTTAAATATTTATTTTATAAATGAAAACCTAACTTCCCTAAGAAAACTTAGAATTTGTAAATATATGTAATGATTAGCTCTCCTTTAATTAGGCTCCTGTAGAAGCTGCTTTGGATATCACCTGTTCAAATCTTTTCTTGTGATTTTTAAAAAAATTGTTAAGTACTAGTTATACATTAAGCTTCTTTATTCAATCTCACAGCTTAATCTTCAAACACTGCCTGGAATATTTTCATGGTGAAGATTGGAGGTTGTGTCAATGAAGACAGTCCTTATTTCTTAGAACAGTCCCTTTCTGCTGCTTCTTCATCCCCTTTGGTTGTTCGCATTTTTGATAATTTTCCTAACTCGGTCTCTTCTTACCTTTAATTCATATTATAAAGTTGGTGAACTTTTCTGCAAAGCGCAATATAGTAAATATTTTTGGCTTTGTGTCCCAATTGTTTAACTAAATCCATAAATGAATGTGTGGCTGTGTTCTTTAAAACTTCGTTAGCAAAAATATATGGTGGACTAAATTTGGACCCTTGGGCTACAGTTTGCTGGCCCTTGCTTTAAAGCGTTGCTGATGTCCATGTTTTAGTCACCTGTTCACAGTGGCCAGGGATGACCTTACACTAGAGCAGTAGTCTTGCAGCAGAGGTTTGAGGCAACACATCTGTCTATGCATGTGCATTTCCCTACTTGTTCCCAGACACTGTTTCCCTCATCCTCTTCCTGCATTGGTCTCACCTGCTCCTGGCCTTAGGAAGACCTTTCTTGGGAGGCCTCTGACCTCTTCACCAGTTTCTCATCTTTCATGACCTTCATTGCCTGTGTCTCCTCTGTGAAGCTCTTCCTGAAATTTAACCCACCCAATGTTTTCTTTTTTATCCTCTGTTGCTTTCCATGGTGCATATTTAATATTATTGTTATCAGTATGTAGTAGTGATATTACATACATGAACATGAATATCAATATTATTTATGTATTATCTATATACCAGATTGTCTACAAATTTTAAACCTCCTTTGTATAGACATTTCTTTAAGTTCTTTTGTATTTCATGGGTTTCTGAATAAAAACTTAAAATATTTATTCAGTTCAAAGTTGAAAGGGAAATTGAAATTAAGTATCATGTACTTCCTGCTTTTCCTGCACCTTCTTGTACTGTGGTTGAATTTGGCTTCCACATAGTTCCCTTTGCCAGGGTAGTAGGCATTCTTACACTCAGTTCTTTAGGGCTGTTCTTTGTGAGGACTCTGGTTGAGTTCTCTATCTCAGATTCCACCAGTGTAGCAGCAATCTTGGTAACCTGAGAATAGGGTAATTTTTTCTGTGTTTTAACATCAGGTAGAACATAGACATATTATTAGGGAATTTTTAGTGCTTGAAATAGAACTTTGAAAAAGATGAAAATGTTGAATTCAAGCTTTGTAAAATAAACAGTTTGATCAAAATCTACCAAGGGATTGGTGTGTGCATTAAAGCACGCTTCACTGTTCCTTTGGAATAATGTCAGTGGTGACAATGATGAACTGTTATTGATTGTTTAAACATCTGTCCCCAATAAAATGCTACTGCTTGCTGGTAGCATGTAATACCATTTTCTAATTGAAACTTGATGCCTTTTCCCTCTGCCTATTTTTGGTTTTTAAAAACTGTCATCCTATCCTGATTTTAAATATGATATTTATTCATGTTTATTTATCAAATATTTGTGAATAAACAGTATTTGCTAAAATAATTTATTTTAAAATAAAATTTATTAAATCTTTGTGAATTAATATATTTGATGTTTGAATATTCAATATTACATTAAACAGTGAAGATTAGTGCTAGCTTTCTAACCTTTTGTTGTATATTTAATTTGCTGTTTTTCATCTTTTTGGTGACCTTGCCTTGGTTCTGGTTCAATTTTTCAGCTAGGGATATTAATAGAGTCAAGAACATGAGTTCAGTCTCAGTATTGAATCACATTTTTGTTCCCTTTTCAAGGGACCCGAAATTTTTACTTTACAATTAAAGCAAAAAATTATTTTGAGGTCATCATGGTTCAGATGATAGCTTTAAATTTGCATATAAGCTCTTTATGTGCACATAGTATGTGCAGATATAACTAACTATAATTTAAGATTCCAGTGTTAAAAAATGGTTCATGTGTATCAGGCCTTTCGTCTCTTTTTGTCTCTCTATTTGAAAAGACTCTCCAAACCCAAACTTGCTTTAAGTGGCAAGGTTGATCAAAAATATGTAATGGGGGAAAAATTGGTTTATAGTCTCAAATGCTTTGTAGTTATTAATTGCCTTTATTATTCATCATAATTTTATTCCTTCTTTCTTATGTAATATCAGTAATACTGCCCATTGTCATTTCATGATTTCTTGTTTTATGAGTAGTTTTCATTTTTCACCTTGAAGAGCATCAGTGATAAGTGATTTTGATATTGCTTTATTTTTTGCAGCTTAGCCTGTTTGCTTCAGGGATGGAGGCTTTGTCAATGTTCTCCGTGTTCCTCTTCCTTGGATGTTATGCCATTTTAGTTGACAGATTCACCCTGGAGAGGAGTTAGTTTGTTTCTCTCTGTATTTTCCTCCATCTAACTTTCTTCAATTTTTACTTTATTTTTGACTGACACATAATAATTACACATATTTATAGAGTGCAGTGTGATGTTTTGATATATGTATACTTGCATAATGATCAAATCAGGGTAATTAGCAAATCTATCACCTTAAGTGTTTGTCATTTCTCATTGGCTCTATCTGATCCTGTATGTCTTTAGTCTAGAAACAGGTCTTAGTGACCCAGGCTTCTATCTCTTGGTGGCCTGGAACCAGGCTGGCTTCTCAGGCAGGGAAACAACTCTGCAGAGGCCCTGTCCTGGGGGCCACGGTCATGGCTTCTCTCTGCCTCCTTCCGCAGCTGGGAGGACCCAGTCCCAGCCTTGATGTCAGGCCAGGGACTTTAGGCCTATGTATCCACAGGAGTGGAACACTGCTGCCAGTTTCCAGCTCTGTAGTTGGTGGCCTGCCACTGTGTCTCAGCTTGTTTCTCGGTTACAAAGATGTCCATCTTGCTTTTGAGTCCTGCTGTGCCTTTTCTTTCTTCTTCATCTTTTTAAAAACATGTAATTTAAACACAGAGGGGGAGTTTGGAGCATAACTTCCAGTTCTGTCTTGACATGAAGTAGGGCCAGGTTCTGCAGCTTGCCCTTTTAGGGCCCCTCTGAGTCCTCCCAACCAGCTTTTCAAGCTCATCTCCCCTGCTCCTCAGCGTGAACCTTCTGCTTCTGCCAGGCTCAGTTTCTCATGTCCTTGACCATGTCCTGCTCTTCCTGCCTGTGTCATTTTCTTACATGCTGTGTTCCCGACCTGGCCTACCTGACTCTTTCCCTTTGCTTCTCAGACTCCTCCCCAGCAGGAGTTGACTGAAGTCTTGCCGCCTCCTCCCACAAACTCCAGCAGTCACGACTTTTTTGAAGTTGTCCTGTCCATTTTGGTCATTTGGCTTCATCTTCCTTCTTTTGTCTTGAGCATCACCTGTCTCATAGATGTAGGTCTTAGGCCCCTGCTGAATTGGGTAGTAACCTTGAGGCTAGAAACATCAGGTTAAATACATGACCTCATGTTTTCCTCATAGCACCTATACTTTACTCTGCTTACCTCTTGGTTGTTGACAAGTTTTTATTCCATGCTTTTGTCTTCTCTACTATTGAGTAGGTCATTTATTGCTTCCAAAAATTTGAAATTTTGTGTGTGAGTGTGCATGTGTAAGACCTTTAACCCAGGAAGGCATTTTTTTTTTTTTTTGCAATCCCCCCTTGCACTAACATGGGAGTTCCTGTGGGTGTGCATCCATGTGCAAACAAGCACAGACCCCACGTACACATAGTGTGTGAAGGCTTTGGATTTGCCCCAACAGCTGCCTCTGCTTGGCGACACAGGCTCTCCTTGATAGTAAAGTCTGAACTGCTCAGTGGCTGAGGTGTGGGGGTAAGAACCATTGTACTTGTGTAAGCAGATGTTTCCTCCTCTTAGGGAGACTGTTATGAGCCCCTCAGCTTCCTGTTGAGGAAACCCAATGAGAAAAGAAGTCTTCATTTGAAATTGAGCAAATAAGATTGGCCATTCCAACCTGATTCCCCTCTCTCAAGTACAAATTTCTTACTCTCTAATTCTGATCCCAAATCTTTACAGTAAAGAAACATGGGCTGTGTCCTAACTCAGTGGGTCCCGGTTTCTATACCCTCCTCCCTTTTGATCACACCTTGCGCTCTGAGGCTCCTTTTCCCTCATCACTGTCAGCTGCTGCCCTTCATTCTTTCAGGGCTTTTGCATATACTTTTTAGCTACCATCCTAATGCAGGGTGACTGTAACATTTTTCTAATCATCATCATTGTTGTTTTTGTTGTCTTCATCGTCGTCATCATCATCATCATTATCATCACCATTTATTGAGTGCTTCTGATGTGCCAGGTACCCTTTTAGGTCCTTTATATATATTATCTTATTTCTCTAACTTGAAATTTACAGATAAGGAAATCAAAACACAAGAAGCAATAACTTGCCCAAGGCCTCATAGTGACTGTATTTTAAACTTCCTTAACTCTAGTGGTCTTTTTATTTTTCTTTCTTTCTTTCTTTTAAATTCACTTGGAAATCCATTGAACAGACCTAATTGTTGGGAGCATTGCTTCTCATTTCTTTAATCCTGCAAGATTCCTTTCCAGCATTGGACTCCCCTCCTACCGCTGCTCGGTGACCTCTCTCTGACCCCTCCTCAGTTTATTTCTTTCCTTTTGTAGGCTGCTTAGTCATTTCTGCCTCCCTTCCCCAACAGTCTCAGTTCCACTTGGAACTTCTGTAGTCACTTTGTTATTGGCCTTTAAAATTAGATCAATTTAACCATTTCTTGTTTCTGTCCCTTGTTTCTCTCTGCTGAGTACTTTTGGAGAAGATTTTGATAACTTTGCCAATTGGCTCTATTTAAAAATGTATTTCTAATTTACTTGACCTTTCAGTGCTCACAATGAGTTTACTTGTGGGTTCTCTCTCCTCTCCCTGCACTAACTATTCCAAAATTTTTTAACATTTTTTTTTTTTTAACCAGTAAACCCCCCTCCTAACCTCCAACGTCAGTCGGCCTTGTCTCAAGATCATCTTGGGATCTGCTGAGAATGTAGAATTTACTGGAAGGAATTTCCTTCAACTGTTTTCTCTCTCAAAGTTTAACTGGGTGTGCTCATTTTTCTTTCCTCCCCTTTTTAAACCAAAGAGACCCTACCATTTCTCAGTGGTAGCTCCATTTACTTGTACTGTTTTTTTCAAACTCTTTCAGGAAGTTGCCTCATCTACTTCCTTCCCCTCGAATCTCTTCAGTCTCTTCCTCTCCATCTGCCTACTGGTTTCCTTACCTGTTAACATGTGCATCCACATTGGTAGGGATGGTACAGTATAGGCAGGAGTCCTCCCTCCTCCCTTTGTGATTTCTCCTTAATGGCCAAACTTGGGGAGAGAGAAGCCCATGTTGCTGCCTCTCCCATCCTGCTCTGGTAGTCTGGTCTGCAGCTGGAGGTGGCCCTCCATTCTGCTGAAAGTCTGCCACTTGGCTCCCTTAAGGTCAGGATATGATGGCCTAAGTGGTCCTCATTCTTCTTAGTCTTTCTGCAGCATTTGAACAATATTGACCACCCTTATCCTTGTGATTTTTCTTCTCCTTTGATTTTTGGAATATTATTTCCCGGTATTCCCACCCTCTCTACCCTGATCCCCTTAGGTTGTTATGTTTCTGTCTTATCTTCCTCTGTCTGGTCCTTAGTGGCTTGCCCCAAAGCATTGATCTTGGCCCTTTTCTCTACCTGGGTAGTCTCCTCAGCATTTACTATACTCCCAGCTTCCTGTGGGCATTTCCTGGGATGGAGAGAGTACATATTCCTTCAGCTGCCTGCTCCTCTCTGGTTTCTTGGCTCAACGATTCCATTTTTACTCACCTAATCATGCAAGTTAGACATGTGGAATCATCTTTGACACTACTTATGTCTTTCCCTCTGCTACATCCTGTCACTAAGTCCTGTCAGTTCTCCCTCTGAAATGTCTGTTTTTTGGAAAGTCCCTCCATTCTTACCTCTGCTGCCCTAATTGAGATGAACTATTGTATAACCCTTTGCATTTTCTCTGTTTTAAGTGTCCTCACCTTTAAAGTCCCCTAGACTGCTCTGAGTATTACATTTCTAAGATATATTGCTGCTCAAATCATTCTCTAATTTGGCATCATTCTGTGGTTCTATTCTGTCTGGATCTCTTGGCCTGCTGGTCAGGGCTGTTCTGTATCAGACCACGTCCCTCTCTCAGGCTCTGCTCCAGCAACTCTTCTCAATCCTGACTGGCATTCTGCAAGAATGCTTCAGCCTGCCCTGAGAGATCACTAGCATGTGTGGTTTCCTCTGCATTTCCCACTTTCCACTTGATTTTGTTTGTTTGTTTGTTTCCTGGCCTGGCTCAGTAATTGCCTTTTTGATGAAGCATTAGCAGCCCATCTAGGTAGAACACCTCTTGCTTCTCAACTCCCATGGGACTTTGTTCACACCCCTGTCCCTCTCATAGTCAGGTGTATAAGAGTCTCCGTCTCTCTCCTTTGCTAGTTTTAAGCTTCTCAGAAGCATCTTTGTGTCCTGAGGTTCTATAGTGTAATAGGTGCCTAATAAATACTTATTGAACTGAAAGTTGGATAATTATCTGCATTCACGAATTGTTAAGCTAGGGTGCTTAGGAGCCCATATGTCATTATTAGCAGCCAAATCACCAACAGAAAGCAAACCCAGTGTTCAGCTTTAGCTCCAATATACTGCAATCTGGAAGTTGTCTATTATTTTTTTTCTAGAAACTTGGCTTTACTAAAATAAGAGAAAATACATTTAAATCAAGTTTGCATCAATATAATTTTGGTGTTCAGATGAACTGAAAACACTCATGTAATGGTTGGCTGAGTCAAGCTGGGTGTCAACAATCTGTCATCTAACAATTGAGCTCTTTGTGATTGTTGAAAAGCATATATTAAATTCCCCCAGAAAAAGGAATCTATTAAAAACCATGTAGGAAGGTGAAGGAATATTTTATATAGCATTTTAATTAACCCAAATTGGCTTGTTAAATCTTGGGGCACCTAAAATGCTTACAGAACACTGTAGAAAAATGTACACATCTCTTTCAAAGCTGATTTTTATTACTGACCTTAGCCTTTTTTATGTTCATATGATACCCATAAAACCTTATCCACCTATGTTTTTGTTCATTGTTTTTATATTAGCAGAAGAAAGTGCTTACAGTATGGAGAAAATATATTTGTAGACATCCATATCAATGTACACATTTTGCATGTTAAATTCTTAAGCAAAATAAAAACTGAAAACAATCTCAAAGTCATAAAGAGACCTAGGAGTGGAGGTGGTTATAGATAAATTTTCTCAGTGATGTGCTTCTTCATTAAAACTTTAAATACTGGAGCTATATATAAAATCCTATATTGCCAAATGTATATTTTTTTCTCTTAATTAATCTGTCACATTAAAACAAACCATTTTTGGTTGGATGCTTTTTGCTTCTGTTAGGACTCACACCAGGCATAACCAGCAGACAGTTTTTTTCATCCTTTTGGGATTTGGGAAGATGGAGAAATCGTAGCAAAGAAAAAAGTCAATGTGGCAAAAGTCCATGAAAATTTTGAGACTGGATTTTGACCTAGTAGGTCTCTAACTTTCCAGACTACTGTTTCCTTTTATTCTAGGGATTTGAACAATAAGATATTGACCTTCATTCATTTGCTGCCAAGGATCTTAATCTTTCATTCCCCTTTATAATTTGCTGCATTTGATATCCCACTTACAGTTTTATTAATTAACCATATGTATAGTTTTTATGTCTGTAATTATTAGACATTTTTCTATCATGATTAGGTAACTGGGCTGTTTAAAAAAGAAACACCTCCAGAATAGCTAAATTTTTAAAGTTAATACCTACATCTGCCAAAACAGATTAGTAGTGAATTTCCAGAACAGAACAAATTGTCTTGATCTCCTTACCTAACACTTTGTTTTATGTCAAATCTTACTGCTTTCAGGGAACAAGACTTTTTGATGTAAGTTTATATTTTGATTTAGAAATTTGAGGCTGCAAGTATAGGGCAAATTTATTCCTATTTTGGGGGTTGAATATTGTTGCATTATAGTTTTAATAGTATTTATACTATAATAATACCATATATTCATAATAAACTTGATCCTAGTATTAACTCATTATAACCTTGTTGAACTTACTGACCAAATGAGCTTGAATGTTGAGAAGTGAAGCTCTCTTTGGTTATATAAATAAGTGCTAACTTACAAGTAACATTTACACTTCAGGTCTCAGTTTGTTCTCCTCCTTCATCAACATTATTTATTTATTTTTTTTTTGGTATTTTGAATACATTAGTATTAATTCATTTTGGTAACAACAAAAACATCGGCCAAGTAGAACTAAAACCTTACTTAACCAAAATACTTACTGGATATTCTTTTTAATTTAGAGTATTCCTGAAGAGTTTTTTGGATTCAGTCGTGATGAAAATAATTTTAAAATGCATTATCTCCTTCAATGTAATTAACATTCCATTCTTCTTATAGTTTAATATTTCTTTATTCACTCAGGATTATACCCTGCTTAAGAGTCTGCTTGTCTTACCCTTTTGTCAGGGTGAGAGACAATGTTGTTGGATGGGCAGTGGAGTGATCACAGAACAAATGCTAGGAGTTGTCTTAAGGCATACACTGTGGTGGCTATGCTTTAGAGCCACAGTGTTGAGGTTAAAATCTAACTCTGCCACTTCCTAGCTATGTGATCTTGGGCAAAATACTTCACCACTGTTTTCTCATCTATGAAATGGGTTGTCTAGAGCATTTAATGAGTGAATATGTATGAAATGTTTAGAAGTGTGTCCAGCGTATAGAAAGTACTCAATATATATCTATCTCAGAATAGTTAAACTGCCAATAAGTATATCTGATTTATTAAGAACTCAAGATAGTTTTACCTTAAAATATATTTTAATAAAATTAACTATAATAATGATACTTGCTTTTCGGATACAAATATATTTGCATTTTATCTTTTCTAGGATATTAGTACAAGTGGTTATTAATTAACCATATATATAGTTTTTATGTCTGTAATTATTAGACATTTTTCTATCATGATTAGGTAATAACTGGGCTATTTAAAAAAGAAACACCTCCAGAATAGCTAAATTTTTAAAGTTAATACCTACATCTGCCAAAACAGATTAGTAGTGAATATATTTTTTACCCAAAATGTTGGGACCAGAAGTGTTTTGGTGTTAGAGTCTGTAAACAAGTCTGGATGGCGCCTGGCATTTTGCCAGAGGGAGTGGTTTGTGAAGTAACTCCAGGGAGCCATTAAGTGTGGAGATTTCTTACTGGTTGACTGCTGTATCTAGTTTATGTTAATTAAGATAAGCTGTGTGGAATGTATAAATACCTCTGTTGTCCTACAATAAATGGCTCCCACTCCTGCTGTATCAATCTACACAAGTTGTTTGTCACCCCCTGGCTAGTTTGCTGCAGCCGGACTGCAGCATTTTGGATTTCAGATTTCATATTATGATAGACCTAAGATTAAACATGAAATTAATTTATGTTTCATATGTACTTGACAAACATAGCCTGAAGATAATTTTATGAAATATTTTCAATGTGCCTGTATGTTGACCATGACCTATCACATGAGGTCAAATGTGGAATTTCCTACTTGTGGTGCCATGTCAGCACTCAAATATTTTAGATTTTGGAGCATTTTAGATTTCAGACTTTTGGATTAGGGATGCCCAATTTGTAATGTTTTGGTACAGGGATACTTGGAGAGCATTTTTATATTTAGTAGTCCCATGCAAAGGAAGCATGGAATTATGCTTTTGTTTTATATATATATATATATATATATATATATAGATATAGATATTGGGTCAATTGAGGGACTAAGATGGCTTATCCATCTGTGGTCTGTCTTCTGTGCTAAGACTTCAAGTGGAGAGTACTGGTGTTTTCCTCAAATTTTTATTGGTTGTGGCTGAGTACATACTGACACACAGTCCCCTGTCTGAGCATGTAGCACTTAAAATCTGAGTGCTCTGGGCCTCCCACACTGCCGCTCCCCAGGGAAAAGGCTTTGAAGGATTACTTGTGGTTTGTTAAAATGAGTAGATCTTGTACACTCTTAACAATTCTCTTAGTTCATTTCCATTAAGGTTTTTATTGTAGGTTAGATGAAAAGGAAGTTAATTTATAAATACTGAAGTCAGAATAATTTTCTAAACATTTTGTTGATCTTTTATTTCTTTTAACTTTCATTATAGCACATTAAAAAATCATGGTGTATAATTTGTTTTGAGAACTTTGGTATTACATTTTCATCCCTCGATGCCCAGTATATATAATTGTTGAATGAACTGGCATCTCAGAAGGCCCATTCTTTGGCCAAATTGTCTTCATTTGTTTGCAGAGGCCTGCTGTGCCGTTTCAGCCATTCGAGAGAGCAAATTGGATGTGTGAAAAAGGAAGCAGTAGGGACGGTGCTGAACTGTTTTTGAGGCTGAATTAAACACCATCTAGAGTCTGTGAGCTTTGCTAAGTAAAGCAAAGGCTTTGGCCAGAAGACTAATGAATATATAATTTATATGAGTAACAGAAACCCTTAAGGTATTCTAGATGTTTTATGCTCTCCAGATCAGTGAGTGCCATGATTCATAAAGTAAATAAACATAAGCGCACACACCCTTATTCACTCCCTATACCCTGATGAACATTAGTGCCCTAGAGGAAAGTTCGTTTTGATAAAGGTCACTTGTCTAGTGTCTATTTGCTGTATCTTTATTCATTGGGCATTGATGGAGCTTTAGAGGTGCTTATAAATACAGTTTTGTTCTAAATTTATAAGCAATTTGAGTTTTCTAATTCTATTAGTGATAGCATATACAAATGTTGTAATTGGAACAAAAGCAAAAGTTACATATGCCCAAGGAAGCCCTGCGTGCACGTGTTAAATTCTTGTAGCTGGGGAGATTCACCTGGCTCTGCCTCTGATTACTTGTCAGAAATGAGAAGAAACTAGGGAAAAGCAGCAAGAAAAATCACAGATCATTTTAAAGCTGAAATGCTAATATGGTAACTGGTATCCTGTAAGTTAAAAGTATGTTTGCTTCAAGGTGTTTGATAAACTTTACTGAATTTTCTCAGGTGCCTAGCTTTTTTATTCCCTCTGGGGACTCAGATATATTTATATTATAGTGCCTTTGTTCCTGATTGCCTCACTCCTGTTCTGAAGCCTTAGCATAAACCACGTCTGATATCAAGAAAGTCAATTTACCCAAACTTTCCCCTTCTTCCCAGCAGCTGTTGACATTTTCTTCCTTAACACCTGTAGCCTGGGGAACCACCCCTCCTTCCCCTTCCACCCCGTCCTAACCCTTTCTGGTGCACAATGCTCATTTTACACTGTGTACATTACTATTTGCTGTTGACATCTCTGTCTTTTCATTTCATTTCTATTATGACAATGTGGTCTTTTACTCTTTGAGATTAGGGACTGTAACCTCTTTGGCTCACTGTGTTAATCGGTATTTAATAAATGTCTATTGGTAGGATATAAAAATCACTGGAACTTTGAAGCTGAACAAAGGAAGTTTGAATCCATTTATGCATTTGGAAAATGGATAGATTCTTTTTTGCTGACACCTGTAACATCACCAAAATGGCCCAGTTTCAAATTAATAAGACCCTTTAATTAAATGCTGCAAATCCATTTAGTAAATTATTTCTGGGTGAGAGAAAGAAGGTATTTGGGAGAAAATCAAGATTAGAAGATTGTGCAAAAAAGTTTGCTATTGTTTATATTGATTTATGTCAGTATATTTTTGCTGCTCAAAATAACTATTTGGAAAACTTTCCTCATCTCTCTTTATCTTTACTGGTTTATATCTATTATCTATGCTTTCTAATTACATATTCCACCCATGTTGTTTTTACATGTTGGTATCTAATATGATATGAGAGTAACTTGTTTGTTTACATGAACTTTGCCTGCTGTTTATTAAGTTATGACTTCGATGCTCATCTGCATGTGTGCCTTTAGGTCTTAAGATCAGATTTCAAAGCTGGGAGTACTTTGTATCTCTAGAAAGGATTTGTAGGATATTTATTAAATCCAGACCTTCTTTAAGGAATTTATTTAAATGGCTGCTAATTATATACATTGATATATATAATAAAAAAGCATATATCTTCTCAAGGTTTATTCTAATCATCTTCAATAAGTTATATATATATATATATATATATATATATATATATATATATATCATTTAATATTTTTTGTATCAGTATTTTGCACAGAAGTCTAAGAACTAAATTTAGGCAACCTTTTCATTTTCAGTTAATATGTAATTTTAATCACTATTAATAAATTAGAAAGCCTTTTTAAAAAAGTTTTCTTGCAATCACTTTACATAGCTGAATGAATATCTCATTCTTACTTAGCATTTAAATGCTTTATTTCCCATCTCTATTTTTTCTCAGTTTGTTTCATTTATCTTTTATATAATAGACCCAAACTGCCCTGTGTTGAAGGAGGAAGCTGCCTGATTTGCAGGCAGTTTAAATGTGATGAAATTTAACCTCAGCTTATGTCTCTCCCCGCACAGTCCCTTCAGTCTGAATATGTTCATTACTAAGGCCTTGCCGCTCGGTGGAAGCTGTTCCTTCTTAGACATCTGGACAAGCCATGCGGAGGAGGGCACCAGCTTGCTGGAAGGATTTCTCTGCCTTCTTACCTTAAATTAGAGAGAGCACTAAGATAACACCTTCAAGAGACTTGAAACCAGACAGCTGGTTAATGACTACTGTAAATGCACTGAAACTATGTTTATGGAGATTTCAACACTTTTTAATGACAGTTTTAATGTTGAATTTGGTATTTTGAAAGTTATTTTTAATGTATTTCAGTAATACATTTGTTATTACATTTACATGTACAGTGTTACATTATGTATGTATTGTGAACTTCAAAAGACTATTTTGATAAATTTATAAATATATGAAATTTATGTAAAAACTAGACTATATTTTGATTTAGATTTTCCTGTTGTTTGCTACCAAAAATTTGTATTTTAAACTTATTTAGTTTTAGTATGGACTTTGTCTTTAATGATTCCTCTTTATTAAGAAAAAGAAAGGGAGAAAGTTTTTAGGAAGTGGTTTTTATGTTCCCACTGTGAATATGACAGATCAGTGTGTTCTTTGGGGATGTCAGTCTAATTTAAAGAGTTCCTCCAAGTTTATTTCTACTAAGAGTAGACTTGTTTGATATGATTTATTTAGGACAAAACCCTTCTCCTTCATTTTTATTTCTTGAACCATTGAAATTAGCTTTGTATCCTTGGAAACTTAAAAAAAAAAAAAAACTTACATCCAGTTGAAGATTTTAGAGTCTCCTGGTTGTTTCTCCTGAAAGCCTGCTTTTTCTCTATGAAATGACTGAACATTCCAATTGCTTTTCTTTTTTTTTTTTTCTCCTCTCAAAAGAGTGCTTAAAAAAAATGCCTTAAACCATTTATTTTGCCTCTGTTTTCTCTTTTGTACATATACAGAAGAAGGATACATATTTTAAAATCCACATCTAAGGTCTCTGATCCTCTGCCTCTTATCATACAATGATGATTTTAACGACCGAAAAGCACTTCAAAAGAGTTATTAACTCGATTAGAATATTCTGCTTTTGGTACGAGGTGGTTGTTGCCTTGTAAATCACATGTGGTCTGACACCAGTTTAAATTAATGAGGGAAAACCTGAAAAAGATGCTGCTAAGTAGTTCTTTATATCCGGGAGTTATTTTTTAAACGAACAGAGTACAACTCCCTGACACACACGCAGGTGTATCTGGAACTAAGATGAACATGAAAGGACCCTCTTATGGGTGGGTACTCATAGCCCTTTCATGTGAGTCTAATCTCTTCTTTAGGTCTCCAGAATCCTGTTGGCTTCATTTCCAGGGAGCTGGAGGCCCTTACATCTGGTTCTCTTCTGGCTGCTTAAGAATGGACTCATGCCCACCCTGCAAGTGCTGGGTCAGGGGATTCATGTGTAGGGCTTGACTCTGAGCAGTTGAGTTATTTATAATGTATTTATTAGGAAGGGGTACCTTGAGACTATTATTATGTGCTTCAGCAAGACATCTTGTTCATGTTTTATGCTTTTAAAGAGACGTTTGAATGAATGTTTGACTCAGGTTTGTTAACATAACCTTCAATAACTGCAGTACCAAAAAGTTGCGCTCAATTGATGAAAAAAAAAAAAGAATTGTATGTTTTAGGAGTCAAAACTTAAAACAAGTGGAATTCAATGGTATATATTTTTTCTAAAGCTGAAAAAGTATTTTATTAAGAGTTATTATAAAAAAAGATTGATTACTTATATAGGAAGATGATTGTATTTTTTCAAATGATCATTGAAAAGTAATTCAGATGATGTTTGTGAAGTGTAGGGGAAAGGGAACCGTATTGATGTTTTTAGTTCTGTGAACACTAATTTGTGTGCAGCTATTAAAATGATTGTAAAGTTGACTACTGTAAAATTTCCATAATTATGTGTGTACATAAATTATATGTATTTACATGTGTATGTCTTAAAATTATTTGTACACATGTGCTTACATAGATTCACCAAGAAGGGGATGTATATAATATAGAAAGTATATAGCAAAGTAATTCTACTCCAGTAATAAAAATGGTTTGACATGTATTTTGTTATGAATAGTTTATCTTCCAAAATATATTTTGTTCTATTTTAAAGTATAGAAGAATACACTGCTAATAAATAATAAAAGTCTTATGAAATTTGCTTCTTGACTTTTATAACTTGGATTTGGAGTTTTCAATATGCCAAAGTTCATCATTTTATTTTTGACTCAGTGTGGTTGGTTCCTTTTGTGTTTCTCAACATCTTCCTTCTGGATTCTTAGTTTATCTCTTATTGACCCTCTAGGTTGTGGCCATTGCTGGAAATACATGAGTTCAGAGAAACCTTGTGTTTTGAATTTTACAGAAGCCAGATAATGCTAGTTTCTCCCTCCATTCCTCCTACCCCTCAGTTTCCTTTCTGTTAGTAAAATACTGATCACGACCAGTGTTTGAGTCCTGCTAGGTCATTTATGACTATCAGTGACTGTTGGGTGACATAATACTAGTCATCAATTCCTTTTCAGAAAGGCTGACCCTTTTTCTTAATGGAGAAATTCTAGAAATACATCAGATGGAACAAACTTCACATCTGGTGGATGTATGCCATGAAGTTTCAGCTTGGGAGGAAGAGGCTGCACTATTTATTGGAGATATTTTATGTATTAAACTGGATCTTTTGGGGTTGGGATATTTCTGAGTTTTTTTTTCTTCTTCTTTTCCTTTTCAGAATGCAAAGGAAAGATTAAGGGTGGGAAGGTGGTTTCATTTATGGACTTAGGAATCTGCAAGTAGCTATCCTCCTAACACTGCCTGAGACCATATCTTAGATAAGAGATTTGTGAATCCACAAACCTGTCAAGAAGGGCAGAAAAATCTCTTTTCCTATAAATTGAATTATTGTGGAAAAAGAAAATGAAAAAAAAGAACAATTAGTTTTAACAAATTTCTTATTTCTTACCTATTAGTTTACATGGGTTTGTTATTCTTATATGCAAGATGGTTGATAAACCTCCAAACATATCTGGAAAGATTACTCAATATATAATGCATATTCATCTGTGATTCCCATATAGAAGGAACATGAATTTGTTAACTATTAGGTACACAAATGTATTTTCAAAATTGTTTTCATTTACATGCTTTCTTAGGTGACATGTAAAACCATTATGTTAAGTGTCTCTGTAAACAACTGTTGCTGTATAAACAGAACAGTACTCTATGTAAGAGGTCTGTGTTCTTAGAGAGTCATCCAGCAGAGTTAATGATGCCTGCAAAGTCTTTCACTGCTCTTTGCAAGAATTTGGTCACTGTGTATCTTCTAAGAAGATCAATCAGAGATAATTCCAATTATAGCAGGCTATAACTTAAAGCAGAAGATAAAAGTATTTACACATTGGTTGCATAGGGGTGGCAACTATGGCATATGAAAGAAAGTAAAAAAAAATAATCAAGTTATTTTGAGCTGAATTGAAATGTTAATATATTCCTACCCAGTTCCTCCTCTATGGATTGAATTATGATAATCATATCAAGAAGGAGAACAATAGCTTTTCTAGAGAATTTGAAACTCTTTGGTATGTGCCAAGTATAAGCTTATGTTAAAAATGTCTTAAGGCAAAATATATTTGGGGGACCAGGTTTAAATGGACAAACAAAAATTAGCTGGGCTTTTAACTTCTCATGTGCCATTTTAGACCTGCATACCATCAAAATTGAAGTGAATCCCATTACCACTTGATATTTTCTCCTTTCGTTTGAATCAAGTTTACTGTAAAACACTTTTGAGAAATTGGACTCTATATGAGAAAGGTACATGGTAGTAACTGTAGACATGACTGCAGCTTCAATGTTGACATTCAAACATCAGATTTGGGGGGTAATATTCTGTCAGATGTATTTTGCTTATTATGAATCTCTTCCAAAAGTATCTGAAGTGGCTTCAAAAAAATAGCAAATGTGGTTCAGGAGGCTGAGGCAGGAGGATCGAAAGTTCAAAGCCAGCCTCAGCAATTTAGTGAGGTCCTAAGCAACTTAGTGAGACCCTGTCTCAGAAAAAAAGGCTGGGGGGAGATATCTGGGGGCATTGCTTAGTGGTTAAGTGCCTCTGGATTCAATCCCCTGTACCCTATATAAACAGCAGGTGTACCACGTGGGAGAGAATCGAGGCTTTGGGCACTGAATTTTGAGGCAACAGATGGTGAGACTTAATGCGGAGATAAGTAAGCCTCTCAAATGTCACAGGATATCTGTTCTCTTCCTGAGTTAGGCAACTCCAGGACTTATTGGGATGAATTGCACCCAAAAATTTAAGAAGAGATTATCTCCATGTGAAATTGTCAGTCTCTACATTCAGATCCTCCCAAATCATTATGTCACGTGCATGGAATAGAAATTTCAAAAAACAATTTGAAAGTGGAGATCAAAACAGAATAATGACAGTTCATTATCTATCACATATCTGGCCTTTACCAGAGCTAAACTAACTTTACTATAGTTTATGTAAATATCTCTGTGTATTGGGGAGTTTAATAAAACTTGGAAGAAACAGAGGGCCCAGAGAGTTGAGATTAAAGTAGCTGGTTCACCCTTGTATTTGTTAAAAACAAAACAAAACAACTTTGGAAGAGAGGGAACCATATCCTAAAATCTAGGTTTCTTTCAAGCAGAGACACATTTCACACTATTCTACACACTTCAGAGAGACACCATCCGCAGTGGCATGTTACAAGCAACTGTCAATGTTAGAAAGATGTAACCAGTTAACCATTCAAGCACTTGGCATTGTCATATACTATCCTGCTACTTTTGGTGTGGTGAGTAGCTTGCTTTACCATTTAGACCACATACCTGCAATGACTGGGTCAGTCCTCTTTCCATCACCATAACAAACACCTGAGATAGAGTTGTGCTTTCTGTGGTTCAGAGTTCTAGTTTCTGGTTTCAGAGTTTTGGTTTTTTAATGGATAAATGTGGTTTCTGAGGTTTCAGCTCATGGTCTGTTGGCTCCATGGAGGAAGGCTTATGTCCGGGAGCACATGGTTGGACAACGCTGCTCACCTCATGGTGACTGGGAAGCAGAAAGCTCGATTTTTATAAAAGTTTCTCCCCCAAACCCATTAGAGCTATAAATATGTTAATGGATTAATCCATTCATGAGATTGGAGCCCTCATGATCCAATCACCCGATTAAAACCACACCTCTGAACACTGCTGCTTTGGGGATCAACACATGAACTTTTGGGAGATGTTCCAAATTCAAACCATAACACTGACCAAGGAATAAATGGCAAGAAGCCACATCAAATGGCAATTATGCCTAAAGAGCTGTGATGTGTTAGTAGAAACACTGATGGCAGAATCACTAATCATGTCACATCATGTGAATCTCATGTCACATCACCACAGAGCCCCACCTGGGAGTTCTCTTCCTCTGCAATTGCACCAGAGGCTCAATGAGGGACACTGCCTTGTCACGACAAGAGGTGGGATCGCTGAATGCAACCTTGAAAATCAACGAAACTGACAAACGGAAGACTTTCAAATAGCTTGATCTATTTGAAAGTCAAATCTGTTGGGAAAATTATCCTTAATTAAGGATTACTGTTTAAGTGACAGGTAGTTAAATTGTTAATTTTAAGGTAAACCAAAAGAGCAAAAGTTCAACCATATGGTCTGGAGAAGACATAAAAGTCAATTATTAAGTCAGGATCTCGGAGAGATAGGAAAGCCCTGTGTGTTGGGGGTCCCCAAGACCACTCCCGGTTTTTGTGATTCTCTAGAAATACGGGACTCAGCATAAAGCTGCACACACTGCTAAAATTTATTACAGAGAAAGAATACAAAGCAAAATCAATAAAAGGAAGAGACACAGGGGCTGAGGTGGGAAGGAAACCAGGTGTGGTCTGTCTTTTCCAGTGGAGTCACACAACACACTGATTTCCCCAGCAATGATGTGACGATGCGTGAAGTGTTGTCCCCCTGGAAACTCATTAAAGACTGAGCACCCAAGGTTTTTACTGGGGGCAAGCCATGGAGACCTTCTACCTAGCGCAGACCCAAATCCCAAATGCCAGGGGAAAGCAGGTGTTCAGCATAGACCATATTGCACAGTCCAGGCAGTGAGCCACCCGTGTCATTTAGAGGAAGTTTCATCAGCATGGGGAACTATTTACCAATCAGGTTTCCAGGCACAAGCCAAGGTCAACCTTGCAAGCAGGCGGTTCTAAGGCATCAGTGGTGGGCTGCTGTTTAAACACTTTTCTGTACAGTCTGTATCATAGCCAGCTAACGTTCATGTGCAGTTTTACCACGTGAAGTTGATCCAAAACTTGTTTTCAGAAGCCTTCTTGAGGTGAAGAAGAGTTGTACTCTATGTGGTTCAGAGTTCTGGTTTCTGGATTCAGAGTTCTGGGTTTTTAATGGATAAATGTGGAAGTGGTATAGCTTCCCCTTCTAAATGCTTTTTTGGCCATAATGAATGCTATCTGTCTAATATCTGTAACCTCCCAATCATTTTCAGGCCAAACTAGAGTAGGAAAAACTCACCCAATCTTTGCTTTAAAAAAAAAAAGAAATATATATGGAGTACAGATGTGTGAATAGAGCACTTGCTTAACATGTGTGAGGCTCTGATTTTGATCCCCAGCACCCCAAACAACAAACAAACCAACAAAAAAGCTCTGAAACTAATTTTAATACTAATACATCTAAAATATCCTATGGTATAATGAGTTTTACATACACATACATGAACAGAATATCAAATGGCATTTTTTCCCTTTTCCTTTAAAAAATGTTCATAATAGCAGGGTGCAGTTGAGGCAAGGAAAATGGCAAGTTTGAGGCCAGCAAGGGCAACTTAGTGAGACCCTGTCTTAAAACAAAAAATAAAAAGGGCTGGGGGTGTAGTTCAATAATAGAGAGTACCTGGGTTTAAGCCCCACTATTGCAAAAGAAAAAAACGTGTATAAATGGAGATGGAAAGAGATATTTATGCTACTGCCAAGTAACAGTGAGAATGCCAGTAGACCCACATAATCAATTAGTTGCAATACCAATAAAAATTCCAGAGAGTTAAAAAAAAATAGTGGTGCCCAGGCTTTATTCTAGACCAATTAAACTAGAAGTTGGGGTATGTGGCCCAAGGTTTGGAAAAACAATTTTTAAAGCTTTCCAAGTAATTCCTGATATGTAATAGGTTTCAGAGCCCACTGATAAAGAAAGAGGAGGAGGCATGCTCAAAACTATTTCAGTTATTTTTTTTGACAGTCTAAAGTGCTTTTATATCATTTAATGAAGAGGACAAAAGTCAAACTTCTTAAGCATTTAACATTGTGTTTTTAATATAATATTTTTATTACTTCGGAGTGGCTTTTAAAATTGAGATTTAAGTTGAGAAATTGTATCTATTGGCTAATGTCTTGCTCATGTGCCAGGAACTGTGGGAAGTATGAAGATGTGGCATGAGGATGGGAAGGTGTGTCATTTATGCCTTCATGTCCTCAAGGAGGTCACAATCCAGTCGAGGAAACAGCATAATCATGTATTGGATGGTCTTTCTGATTATGAGAGAACCTCAAGTTTGGTTTTAGCAACAGGAGTCTTGCTGAATTCAAGAAATGGACCCAAGTGCCCTGACCTGAGGTGCTGTTCGAATTGGGAGCCTCACACCAGCAGAGAAAGAGAGCACATCCCCTCTTTCTCTCTCCGTGGTGGAAAGCATAGCTCCTGACAGTGGCTACATATTACAACTTCAGTTTCAGTCTCCTAGTGAGAATCTGGCCTGAGTGTTGGGATTGCCCTAGGAATGCCCCTGAGAAGTGACTCATATTTACCTCTTAACCAGTAAAATGTGGCCTGGAGGATTGGGGAGGGGGCTGGGATCACAAAAGAGTAGAACCCCCTTTGAAATCAACCGAAAGATAATAGTTTTCTGAATGACAGTTTCTCACTCCAAAAAGGTATGTGGATGGAGATGTTTGCTGGGCAGACACAAGTGTCTACTATGCATGTGGCATCTAGCAAGACAAAGCTGCCCCTGGACAGCACTGGAAAACGGTGTGGTCCAGAAGCAATGTCAGAATGAATGGTACAGAATATTGTTTTATCCCACTTGAAAAAGAATTTTCTAGTCCTTCAGAGAAGCTTCTCAGAGATGGGTCTGTGTACACACACTTTGACTTCCCAATGCCTGGGGGACCTTCCTGCGGGGTGTGTGTGTGGGAGGGGGGGTTAGGATGAAATGAGGTATTGTGTACAGAGTGCTTAGTATACAGAGAATCATTGCTACCCCACGAACAGCACAACGAGTTGCAAGCTCAGGAGAGTTTAGTTTGATCTGTGTTGTTTGAGGAACATCTCAGTGGGGATGTCTAACAAGTAGCAGAAATACGGCCATTTCCACAACTCCTAAATTATCTAATGGAGCCAGTCTTCTAACATGTATTTGGCAACTGTTTTCATGGAAGCTCAGTGCTGTACCCAGCATCCAGACAAAGGTTTTTGAGGATTATTAAATAAAGGGATACACTGAGGGAATGGCTTCTGGAAATACAGAGTATTAATTCGCTTCTCACACAAAGAACAGATACTCTATTTGTTTTAAAGTTTAATTTTATTAGTGCATTATAATTATTCATACTCGTGGGATTTATGGGGACATATTTGTACATAACATAATTTGTTCAGTTTGATTCCCTAGTTGTCTCCTTCTCACCTGCTTCCTTTCTTTTACTCTAGTAGTTCACCTTCTAAGTTCATGATTACACTCCTCTTTTCCTCCCATTTTTCCTCTTTAGCTTCCACATGTAAGAGAAAACACAGGATCCTTAACTTTTTGAGTCTAGCTTTTTTTACTTAGTATGATGTTCTCAAGTTCCATCTATTTTCCTTAGGAACCCTATTTTTGAAATGAGGGAAAAAAAAGTAGTTTTTTTTTTATTTGTTTGTGTTTTGGACATTCAATGACTATCTAGATGAGAAAGAATAGGACAAGAGATCCTGGTTGTCTTAAATGTTTCCTGATAAGTAAAATATAGACTTTAAAACTACATGTATAATTTCTTAGATATTTCTTATTTTGTTTGTGATCCTGTCAATCCTGCTTAACTCTAACTCACATAATAATAATTGTGTCCAAGTACCTTAAAGTGATCATTTTCTCATCAGCATTATATGTGAGAGAAAATACACACACACACACTAAACTAATTTGATCTCTTAAATTACCTAAAATAAGTCTTAAATACTTGAAAACACTCTCTCCATCTACTTCCTAACTCAATAAGATGGAAAAATTTTAAAGCACATTTAAAAAAATAAACTATATTAAACCCCTTACTGGAAAAAAAAAAGTCACTTTTGGACAGAGACCAAGCCAAGTAATTTTAGCTCAAATTGGTTTTCCTGGAAAAGCTGAAAATGTAGTTCAGAAAAGAAATGTTTTGGCTACTTTACAACTCACTCAAAAACTAACAAGCTTAGTTTAAATAACCTTCACTTCAGTGATTCTCAAATAGCCAACTGGAAAAAAAAATTTTTAACATCAGGGCTTGTTTAACATCAGGGCTTGTTAAAATGCAGATTTGGAGGCCCAGCCAACAGATAGGAGCTGGACAAGAGTGGTTACGGTAAAGAAGATTATAAGATCTCAACTTTGCTAACTCACAAAAGACAAAGGTAGAGACTCACAAGTCAACAGGACTAAAACCAGGAATCGTGCCTGAGAAATGATCTCCTAGCCCATTTCAAAAGAGCCACCTGTCTTATGCTGTGGGACAACCTGGTACATGGCACAGCTCTATCATTATGTGTGTGCCTTTGGGTAAATCATTCACTGCCTTTGAGTTTCAATTTTCTTTCCTATAAAAGGAGACTAGATGATGTCTTAGTGCATTCAGACTGCTGTAGAAAAATATCAAAAACTGGTTAGCTTGTAAGCGACAGAAATGTATTCCTCACAGTCCTGGAAGGTGAAAAATGTCCAAGATGAAGGCACCTGCAGCAGATCTGTTCTCTGGTAAGGGTTGGCTTCCTGGTTCATAGATGGCGCCTTCTCACTATGTCCTCACATGACAGAAAGGACAAGCTACCTCTCTGGATTCTCTTTGATGCAGGGACTAATCCACAATGAGGGCTCTGTCCTCATGACTCAATCACCTCCCAAACACCCTGCCTCCTTATAGCATACCCTCATGCATGAGGATTTAAGTTAAGCATTTTGGAGTTAAAACATTTTGGAGTTAAGCATTTTGGAGTTAAACATTTTGGAGTTCTAACTTGAGATTTGAGATTGCAAACTCCTCTGAGAAGTCAATGAAATTCTTTAATCTTTTTTTTTCCCCAGAAAAATGCACATTTTTGCACTCACATGTAGGAGCAGTCATTGTTCCTTTAAAATGCCTACATGGACTTCCAATGGCAATGACTCTGCGGGGGTTGGGGGTGGATTTACTTGAGTATGTGTTTTATATCCTGCCCCTTATTCAGATTTGTTCCTGTTGTGGAGTAGTGTCACTGTCTTCCAGGCTCTGTCCCATGCTGGGAATCAGCCACTGTCACTAAGAGGTGTGGCATGCATAGCAAGGGCTGACCCTTCATCAGCTGTTGGCAAGAATTTAACCACTAAGACCTCTTAGAGGGAGGTGATGTCTCCATTTCAAAAATAACAAAACCAAGATTTGGAAAGGTGAGATAATTTGCTAAACGTCACATAGCTAACAGCAAATAGACCATGAGTCTGACCCTGACCTCTTAACCTGTATGGCAGGGTTTCTTGATCTTGGCACTGTTGACGTATTGGGCTGCATGATTCTTTACTGTGGAAGAACTGCCCTGTCCATTGTGAGATGTTTATCAGCATCCCTGGCCTCTCCTCATTGGATGCAGTCTCCTCAACCAAATCCTAAAGGGAAAAAAAAATGTTCCCAGAAGGTGCCAAATGCCACCTGGGGGTGGGAAATCACTCCTGGTATAGAGACACTTCTATATGGTTCACTCCTCTGATATCACTACCATATGAGCTGCTGCTGAAGTCTGACAGGGCAGGAGAAAAGGGAAGAGCTGTCATTATCAGGTTTTATGTGCTCTGGGTGAAACATTTCATGGAACAACTGCAAATCATTTCCAAGTTCATGATTATATAAATTCATAACTTCTAAACACTTTCTTGTGATGGTGAGTACTCATATGCAATTGAATCACTCCCAAATCTGGCTAAAAATAACATAAAGATGTTGTTCTTTGAAAAAATCTAGTGTCTAAACAGTCCCTTACCAACGCAATTCTCAGCTGCATGGTATCTGAGAGCCCACAAATCTGGGGAAATAGAGCTGGGATTTGACATGGGTTTTAGACAGTCTCAGTGTTGTGTTGAGTGAGGTTGACCTGTGGCTTGGCTAACACAAGAGAGAGAGGGCAGCAGGAAATGGGCAATTTTTCAGTGCAACTACTTACTGTTGGGTTCCAAAGTATGTGACTGATGCTATATCATGTTTTGGTGGATCATGAAATTTAGTACTGGGAAAGTTCACATTAGATCCCATCAGAAGTGAATGTGGGGACCTATGAGGGCATTGTTTTCAGAAAAAAAAAATCTGTTTAAAAATAAGCCAGTGGCATAAGCCACAGGGCTGTGGTTACATGAAGCTTTTAAAGTAAATAATAACAATGCTTTGCTGCATAATTCCAATACTATTTTCTCTCTTGAGAAAGATAAATGAGATTGAAGTCTTGATCCACATATGAAAGGCTCCCGAGGGATCTATGCAGTACATGTTTAAGTATTTTTAGTACATTAGATATTCTGATTAAACAGAGGGCCTGTCCTCAGCTAGCTTATCATTTTCAGAGGGAATGCCCAAAACCCAAGAAGCAACAACACACTGGTGCTTTGGTAGTATGTGGGCTGATTATCTGCACCTTCCAGGTACCACTCTTGGCCTGAGATGCTGCCAAGGGGTGCTCATGTGAGAGGGGTGTGGATGGAACCCAGATGAGCAGGCCGCAGGGTACTACGTTAAACATGTGGCCTTTCTGGCAAGTGACAGAAGAATAGAGGGTGGGAAGAAAGCAGGTAGGACTTTGGGTCAAAGCAAGCTAAGTTGTCATATTCCAGTCTCATGGACAATTTACGAGTCTGAGAATTCTAAACCTGAGTGTGGCTTTCCAGTTATTACAAAGGTGTATTTATCAAGTTAGGAGAATAGATAACATTCTATTTAATAGTTCCATATTTTGACATATGAGTTCAAAGTATGAGCATGTATGGTATGCAGACTTCCATCTGGATTTCTACCCTGGCCTGTAGATTTAGGAGTGGACCTGGCTACCTTGTAGGCTGAATTTTGTAAAATGACACAAGTGAAAAATACTCAGAACAGTGCTGTGCAGGGGGCATGTCCTCAATAACATTGGCAATGATGATGTTCAGGTCCTCCTGAGGGCAATAAGGCCTCACTGAAGGGCTTTAAGCAGGACAGTGTCATTTGCTCATTACTTTTTTTCTACAAATAGGAATTAAGGATTTATTCTGTGCCCATCATTATCCTGGGAATTCTCAATAATAGTAGTGAAAAAAAAAAAAAGAAAACAAGTTCCCAAGGAACGTATATTAGAGTGTGGGGAAACAGATAAAAACAATTATTTAACATGTCTTTTGGGTTTCCAAAGGTCATTTTAGATGGAGGGAGACAAGATTATGAGTAGAGGTCAGTTAAGAGTTTATTGGGAAAATCCATAGAAGACAGAATGGTCGTGTGGTGCCAGGTAGTGGCCCAGAATAGAAATCAGTAAGCAGATTTAACTAACATTAGCATTGTTAGAATGCTCACTCTTGGTGCTTGATGAGTAAGAGAGAAAAGAAGAATCTATAATGTCAGTGAGGACTCTAACTATCGCCCCATGATAATGGTAAGGTGGTGAGATTTCTTACGGTGGAAGGTAAGAAAGGGAGGGATTGCTTAGGAAAGAAAATGAAGAAATCAGTTTTGGGCATTGTGGGTTTGAAGTGTCCACAGAACACTCAAATGGAGATGATTTTATCTATGGGCTAATCTTTGGTCACTTGTCAAGGAAATATCTACATTTTCTTAAGTCTTGTTCTCTTGGAATTGCATTTAAGGAATGTAGATATTTTGGGGGAAACACATGGAAGCAGGAATTCGGCTGGGAGATATTTTCATCATGGGTAAGAAGTCATAAAGCAGTTCATCTGATTTCACATCACTCTGTTTATTCCTCTTTCTTCCTTTGGCATTTAGTAAAGTTGCTTTTAGACATTCCAGCTTTTCCAGTCACATACAGCAGAGAAAAGATGACATGTTCATTCTTGGGCCCTAATGTTGGGAGCAGTGGACCCCATCACCCTCTAAGGCTAGTGTGTGAGTGCAGTGGAAGTTAGAGAAAGAGCCCCAAGATGAAGAAGAATCTCCTGGACAAATCCAGGGCTATGAACTTTAGTGATGGGTATCATTCTTCCTTTTCCATCCTTGGGAAATTTGAGTTTTATCTCATGAAAGAAAGCAAGCAGAGGTTACTTTGCAGAGGCCTCAGAATGTAATGATGCCACACTCTTGAATGTCCTCTTTCATTTAGACTCTAGATGCCTTTCCAAAGCTAAGCCCAACACCATCTTCTCTGAGAAGTTGCTTTGCCCTATCCTTCTTTCACCATAGATAATTGCTACAGCTTCTGTACTTCTATGACACTCTTTGAGACATTATTCTCTTGTAAAATTATGTTGTATTGGAAATAAATAATCTCTGATTCCTCTAAAGTTATATCCTCTGCCTTCTCCACATCTTGTACTCTTTATGCAATAAAAATGGAGAGGTTGCATGCTTATCTTAGGCCTGCAGGCCTCTAACTCCAGAGCTAGTGTGATGGTGGCAATGATCATTAGTAAAAATTCTAAGGGCTCAGCCTTCAGGATTCAGCTCCTTTATCACTTCTTCTCCACACAAAGCATTTCCTGACTTCTAGGCACAGTGATATATTTCTTCTGTGGCTAGTCTCATGGTGTCTTGCTTATGTCTCCATTATAGCATTTACTACATTATCTTATGATAGTTTTGCTTAGCTATAGGCTTACCCCTCTAGACTGAGCTATTGAGGGCCAGGAATGGATCTTGCTTATTTTTATACTTTCAATTCTCTGCACATAGTAGGAGCTTAACAATTTTTTTGTGTGTGTGTGAGTATATGCACTAATGTGTTTGGATAAATAGGTGGAGATGCATTTTATTTATATCACACTTAGAACATATTATAAGAAACTTAGAGTTAGAAAATATAAATATAGCTGGGCGCAGTGGCACATGCCTATAATCCTAGCAGCTTGGGAGGCTAAGGCAGGAGGATCTCGAGTTCAAAGCCAGCCTCAGCAAAAGTGAGGTGCTAAGCAACTTAGTGAGACCTTGTCTCTAAATAAAATACAAAATAGGGCTGGGAATGTGGCTGTGCCCTGAGTTCAATCTCTGTTACCCACCCGGTCAAATATACAATATAGCAATGATAAAATGTCAATGGAAACAGAAAATCAGTTTTCTAGAAAAATATACATAACTAGTATTTCTGAAGAAAAAGTTGAAACCAAACAACCAATAACTTTAAGAGAAATTAAAATGATAAAGATCTTGTTTAAGAAATTGACCAACCTCAATATATACACAAGTTCCACAAAAACCTATAAATTTTTCCAAAAAAAGACAAAAGCCACCCTTCACCTTATGATTTTTATCATAATGCTGATACCAAGCAAAGATAAGACAGCACAAAATTAAATTAAGTGGTTTTCACTTATGATGCAATCATATTAAATAAAATATCAGCAAATAGAATCCCAGTATTAAAAAGGATAACACCATGGCCAAATACAGCTTTCATATGAATAAAAATGATTCAACTTTTAAAAATACATCAAATGTATATAATCCTGAATTGGTTATAATTATATTTAACAATTAAAGGGAAAAACAATTCATTTCATATAAAAAGCCTTACAGGATTGGATAGACTTGTTCCTAACTCATAGGCAACTTATCAGAAAATGAGAATATACACCATATTTGTGATGACTTGTTAAAAGTATTAGAGGGTATGATTAACCAAAGCAGTGGCCATAGGACAAACAGGATGAAAAGGGAGACAGGTTAGCTTGATGGAGAGTTGTAAACACCTGCCACTCAGGGTGAACATAAGGGTGGTAGGAATAAAATCCTAGCAGTTGGGAGGATCGGGATCCTGTAGGCAAGAGTGGAAGGCATGGAATAGGAGGAGAGTAATTAAGAAGACAAGTGGAGTGAGAAGAGAACCAAGAACAGAGCACCAGGAACATCAAAAATAAGGGACCAGAGAAGAGTGTGGGAAGGATGAGCCAGAGGAACAGTGGGAGAATACAGAGAAGCCTAGGGGGACACACCACTGAAGAGGAGTGGGTTATTAGAGTCAAAGTAGAGACGAAGGATTTGGGAGTCACTGGGTTTGCTAATCAGAGGCTGCCGTTGACCTCAGTCAAAGGTGTGGTGAGAATCAAAGGCAGTGTGGGTGGGCAATCAAGGAGTAGGAAGGAGAAGCAGAAAATGAGCACTTCCCCCAGGAGAGAGAAGTAAGCTATGCTTAGCCACCTGGAGATAGAGTTGAAGTTCTGGGGAAGCATTATTACGTTGTGGTGAAATCGATATTTTTGTAAGGCCCACTGGAAGCAGCCAGTGGAGAGCAGAGACTGAGGATACATTAGAAAGGAGACCATGGATGATGAGCAAGCTCCTGCTGGAAGCTGGAGGAAAGAGATGCTCATAAAAATAGCCAGATATTTTATCACAGGACAAAAAAAAAAAAGACATGAAACCATTTATAATGTCACCCATCCATTAAACTCAATAAGTGTTGGTGGATTACTACCATGTGCTGGTGCTGGAAATAAGGGGAAAGAAATCCCTACCCTGTAAACTCAGTAACTTAAGGCAAAAATGAAACTAAATAAAAAACAGATAAAAGTTTGGCCCCAGTTAGGCCAGGATTCAAGGGAGCCGTGGTTTTAGCAGAAGTTAGTGTGAGAGAATAATTTTATGTCAATGACATGTTTTAACTATGAATGATTAGAGGCATCTCCAGCAGGCATCTCCAGCACTCAATGCTTTTTAATAAAGACAAGTAATTACAGGTCAAACACAATGGTGAAGTCTCCTTAATATCAATAAACTTGATATCTGAACCTTCAACCCTCTGAATAGCAAACCACTGCTTCTTTTGCCTCTCCCTCATTTCAACCTATTCCACTAGATGCAGCCTAACCAGACTGAATCCATCAAGCCAGGCTTGGTGCTAATCCCATCACAGCCCTTAACAGTTATGAATTAAAATCACCTGTTATGTGTATCTAAAAAGAACAACAACAACAACAAAACATCACTGGTTTTATTGGTTTTGAATAAGAAAAAGAATAATAGAGGAGATGTGTTCTGACCTTCATCCTGAAACAAAGGAGAAATGCAAAATTCATGAATAGGGATTCAGAGACTGTTTGAACAGAAAGGGCCTTCAAAGTCATTGAGTGGGCATTTCTTATTTGACAATACGAAACTGTCCATCATGAGGCAAGTTGATGGATACGACCCAGCTGTTTTGAAACTTCTCCAGCATATTTTTTCTCATTATATCATGTTACCATAGTTCTCAGTGAGTTAAATTTGCAAATAAATGATGTTTGTAATGACACTTGTTTATTTGGGAAGATACATGGGGAATGAATAAATGAGTGCTGTACCAAAGCAGATTTAAATATGTGGCTACAAATCTTTTTTAAAATTTTATTTTTTTATTCTAATTAGTTATATATGACAGCAGAATGCAATTCTTTTACACAAATGGAGCCTAATTTTTCATGTCTCTGGTTGAATACAGAGTAGAGTAACACTATTTATGTTTTCATACATGTTTAGGGAAATGATGTCCATCTCATTCCACTGTCTTTCCTACCTCCATGTCCCTCCTCCTCTCCTTCCCCTTTGCCCTATCTAAAATTCATCTATTCTTTCCATGCTCCCCCCATCCCCATTATGAATCAGCATCCTTATATCAGAGAAGACATTGGCATTTGTCTTTTTGGGATTGGCTAGCTTCACTTAGCATTATATTCTCCAACTCCATGCATTTACCTGCAAATGCCATAATTTTATTCTCTCTTAATGCCGAGTAATAATTCCATTGTGTACATATACCACATTTTCTTTATCCATTCATCTACTGAAGGGTATTTAGGTTGGATCCACAATTTAACTATTGTGAATTGTGCTGCTATAAATGTGGCGGTGTCCCTGTAGTATGCTGTTTTTAAATCCTTTGGGTATAAACCAAAGAGTAGAATAGCTGGGTCAAATGGTGGTTCCATTCCCAGTTTTCCAAGGAATCTCCATACTGCTTTCCAGATGGGTTGCACCAATTTGCGGTCCCACCAGCAATGTAAGAGTGTGCCTTTCCCCCCATGTCCTCACCAACCCTTATTGTTGTTTGTATTCTTAATAGCTGCCATTCTGAGTGGGGTGAGATGAAATCTTAGAGTAGTTTTGATTTGCATATCTTTAATTGCTAGAGATGTTGAACATTTTTTCATATATTTATTGATTGTGTATCATCTTCTGATATACCTTAAAGTAAAAAGTTCTGAAAAGTCACCTTTGTTGTTTGCACTGTGGATTAATCAGCTTCCTCCTGCCAACATCCACTTTTTTTTTTTTTTAGTTGTTGATGGATCTTTATTTTATTTGCTTATTTATATGTGGTGCTGGGAATCGAACACAGTGCCTCACACGAACAAGGCAAGCGCTCTACCTCGGAGCTATAACTCCAGCCCCCCAACATCCACTTTTAAAAAATAGTTTTGAATTCACAGCAAATTTGATCAAAAGGCACAAAGATTTTGCATATAATCCCTATCCCAAGCATGCTTAGCCTTTTCAGTTATCAAAATCTTCCAGTAGAGTGGTTCATTTATTATGATTGATGATGTACATTGACATATCATCACCTAGAGACCATAGCTATCATCAGGGTTCACTCTTAATGTTTTACAGTCTGTAGATTTGGACAAATTTATGATGTGTCTCCACCATTATAGTATTGCATAGCGTAGTTTCAATGCCCTAAAAAAATCTGGGTCCTGCCTATCCATCATTCCCTCCCCCCTAAACCCTGGCAACAACTGATCTTTTTTTTTTTTTTTTTTTTTTTTTTTTTTTTACTGTCTCCATAGTTTTGCCTTTTCCAGGATGGCATATAGATGGAATCATACAGTATGTAGACTTTTTAGATTGTCCTCTCTTAGTAATATACATTTTAAGGTTTCTCCACATCTTTTCCTGGCTTGATAGACCATTTCTTTTTATTGCCAAATAATGTTTCATTGTCTAGATGTTTCACAAATAGCTACTGACCATTCCGTTTTTACCCTCTATCCCTTTCAAACTGTCTGGTGATTAGAGGGAAAAAAACCACCCTGAAATTACACTTAAATTAAGGTTTGTATATTTTCTGCACCATGGATTAATCAGCTTCCCATGGATAATTACCCATGTTTCACTTTACCAAAGAAAAAATGAACTTCAATTAGAATATAAAGTAATTCTCCCTAAAAAATATGGGAATGAAGAGATCAGTCCTAGCTATTGTGACTGTATTTATCTCTGAGCAAAATCTTTCCATTAGAATGCCTAAGACTCAGATGAAATATACCGGGGGTATATTAAGTTTTATTCTAGCATCGTGGGGAAGAAAGAAAGGAAGGAAAGAAATATATGAGGCAGAGTGATTGAAAGAGAGAAGACTGAGAAACTATAGACTCTCTGAGCAAGATATTTTTCTTCCCTTTACAAGTTAGAAGCTACTGAATAATTCATGCCAAGCATGGAAAGGCTGTCTTTTTCCCTGGGTGATGTATAACTGAGCAGGAGAGAGCTTCGAGTGGGTTCGCCACATCAGTCACCACTCTTGCTTCTAAGCACAGGGTGCTCTCCTCTTGAGCACAGCTTCTGCTTTTGCAGGCAAGCATCCTAGCTGCTGCTGTTCTGCCTGCTTGCCCACCCGTCTGGGCTTGCAGCCTGCCACTTCACTTTCGCCAGCCCTGCTGCCAGATGAGAAATCTCGCTGCTGGTTCCAGGACCATGTGTGTAGATGCTGCTTGGGAGAACTGGGGCACTTACTCCTGGCACTGATCTCAGCTGAGTTTCTCCTGTTGTTTTCTGGACCACAGATGCTGCTGAGGAGGTATTTTGGGGCATCCCTCTCTCTGCTATCGCCAGTTAAGGACCAGCCCCAAAGCAAGGTACCCTCCACCCTTCCCTCTGGCATTTTTCCCAGCTGGAATATCTTTGCTCTCTCCCTAACAAGGGGGTCCAGCTGACAATATGCCAAGTGTGTGTGTGTGTGTGTGTGTGTGTGTGTGTGTGTTGGGTGAGAAGAGCAGACTGCTCTGTCCTAGAACAGAGCAATGTAAAGTCTGTAGCAGGTAAAGGGGCCTTTCCCCTGGCACTGGAGACATTTCCAAGGCAGGCACCTGTCATCTGCCACCCCCGTTCTCCTCCAGCTCCCTCTCTCCCCCTCCCCCAGCCCATTATTCTGCTTCAGCCTTTTGTGTCTGTGGCAGAGGGCTGAAGAGATGTCTTTGCCCTCCCGGCAGGCAAGTGTCAAGATGGGCCGCGCTGCAAGAAGCCGACGCTAGGGCTCGAGGTGTGAAGAGTTGGCCAGAATGACCAACTCCTCCTCTACGTCCACCTCCTCCACCACCGGGGGATCCTTGCTGCTGCTCTGCGAGGAAGAGGAGTCGTGGGCGGGCCGGCGTATCCCCGTGTCCCTCCTGTACTCTGGCCTGGCCATTGGGGGCACGCTGGCCAACGGCATGGTTATCTATCTCGTGTCGTCCTTCCGAAAGCTGCAGACCACCAGCAACGCCTTCATTGTGAACGGCTGCGCCGCCGACCTCAGTGTCTGCGCCCTCTGGATGCCACAGGAGGCGGTGCTGGGGCTTCTGCCCGCAGGCTCTGCTGAGCCCCCCGGGGACTGGGACGCCGCCGGGGGTAGTTACCGCCTACTGCGGGGCGGGCTGCTGGGCCTCGGGCTCACGGTGTCCCTTCTGTCCCATTGTCTCGTGGCCCTGAACCGCTACCTGCTCATCACCAGGGCTCCTGCCACCTACCAGGTGCTGTACCAGCGGCGCCACACGGCGGGAATGCTGGCGCTGTCCTGGGCGCTCGCCCTGGGCCTCGTGCTGCTGCTCCCGCCTTGGGCGCCGCGGCCGGGAGCCGAGCCACCGCAAGTCCACTACCCAGCGCTGCTGGCCGCCGCGGCACTGCTGGCGCAGACGGCGCTGCTGCTGCACTGCTACCTGGGCATCGTGCGCCGAGTACGCGTCAGCGTCAAGCGGGTCAGCGTGCTTAACTTCCACCTGCTGCATCAGCTGCCCGGGTGCGCTGCAGCCGCTGCCGCCTTCCCGGCCGCCCCGCACGCGCCGGGTCCGGGCGGCACCGCACACCCCGCACAGGCCCAACCCTTGCCTCCTGCGCTGCAGCCGCGGCGGGCGCAGCGGCGTCTCAGCGGCCTGTCGGTGCTGCTGCTTTGCTGCGTCTTCCTGCTGGCCACACAGCCGCTGGTGTGGGTGAGCCTGGCCAGCGGCTTCTCGCTGCCAGTGCCCTGGGGGGTGCAGGCGGCCAGCTGGCTCCTGTGCTGCGCCCTGTCAGCGCTCAACCCGCTGCTCTACACGTGGAGGAACGAGGAGTTCCGCCGCTCGGTGCGCTCTGTGCTGCCGGGTGTTGGTGACGCGGCTGCGGCCGCCGCTGCTGCCACAGCCGTGCCTGCCATGTCCCAGGCACAACTGGGCACCCGCGCGGCCGGCCAGCACTGGTGACCCGGCCAGGGAATGAGGGAGCGAAGTTGTGGGCTTCCAACATCATTGGCCACCATCGTCTCCTTCCCTTGTAAGGTATCCCCTGCCCCAGCAAAGACTCCCACTGGGAAGCCCAATAAACCCGTGCGAAGATTTCTCCACCACCCTGGTGCGCTGATACCTGAACCAAGGTCTTCCGTAAATGGGGTCCTGAAGTCATTGTGGACGGCCACCTTATTTTTACCCTTTGTTTCTGTGTTTTAGAGAATCCTTCAGTCAACACACTGGAGACTGCAAGAACTTGCAAGACTGAAGTTTAAAAAGAACCTATTAATTTATTTCAACAGTTTGTTTTTGAAAAAGAGCTGTCATAACATATAACCCTTCCTACCTTCATTGTCTTATAATATATATGAAGCGCCACAAGTGTGCATGAGCCAAAGGAAGTAATAATGAGGAAGGAATAATATGCACAAAATATTTGAGAAAGTAACCTATCTCTGATAATGCTTCCTTCTGTTAAAGTTTAGTCTTTGTATATTAATCTGAACGAGCGAAGCTACAGATGTGCACACCGGCATGAGTTGCCATTAAGACCTCAAGCCCTTTATTCTTAAAAGGGCTTTTATAAAGTCATTCTTGAATGAGAGTCTTAGCCAGTGAAGAAAAACTACTAAAGTTATTATTTTACACTCCTTTTTTTTTCACCTCTAAGATTGAAAATCAGCATTGACAGTTAAAGTGAAAAATTTCGGGTTTGTTACTAGTTGGTCTGAGCCAGAAATGAAATTTTGAAAACAAACAAGAGGATTATCTATTTTAGGTACCAGTTTCACATTTTCTAAAGCATGCACACTTGTTGTTACCCTCATTTTGTAACCAATTTATTTGCCTTATGAGTGTGATTGCAGCTTTGAACATTCTGTACTATAATGGTTGCTAAGGAGAATAAGTCCTTCTGTTTTCTCTTTAACATTTAAAATATCTCAATGCACATGATATAATGAAACACTAATAATATCATAATTGCATAGCTAATATTAGCTGCTATTGCATGCTCCTAGATGCTAGAACTCATTGGGCATGTGGTATACTAAAGCAATACCCATTAGACAGGACATTTTACTTCTTCCAGACACCAGAAGAAATGACCTTCAATTATTTGAAAAGAGACACAGAGACACCTCTGGCTACCTAGAGTTCTTCTTGTCTTGTCCTAATTTTTGAGAAAACTCCCAAAGGGACTTTATCTCACAAACAGAACCACAGTCAAGATGGATTAATAATATGGTTTGACTCTGCAAAGCCATCTGTGCTCTTTTAGAGTTTAAACAAGCCACATATTAGAAAGTAACACTGTTTTATGTAGTTCATATATATTATCATGACATTTAAAATTAATATCATATCTGTTGAAAGAGGTGTAACAAACTCAGTTATATATAATGAACAGTTTGTATGGGACTGTGTTCTCAAATTTATTATTTGAGGGTCGTCATTTTCATCATTGGTTTACTAAATTTATTTAGAAATGTTAGAAATGCAAAATCATGTGAAATTACCTTATAAAATTAAAATGGGAAGAAAGTGATTTTAATAATCTTAGACTGTTAACTACATCAAATTGGGACCATACAGCCTCAAGTAACAGCGTAATTCAGGAACAAAACCAGTTTGCTTGTTGCACTCTCGTACATTTGAATAATTGTGGGGGTCCTAGGAAACTTTGACATGTTCATAGTAGAACAAAATAAAACAATTATGTTCACCACCAATAATAAATCAGCAGTCATTTTATTGATCTGTCCCTTGTGCATGCACCATTTCTTTCTTACTAAAGTTTTATCTGTTCCCATTTTCCTTGATTCAAATATTTCATTAAAGTTCAAACAACTATTCTTTGGAGTTTTTTTCCTCTTCGGTCTCTCCTTTTCTTGTCCCCCACTCCCAGACCCTATAATAGAGAATAACTTACATTTTATGTTATTCCAAAGCATTAATGATGAAAGTAAAGTAAATTCTTTTTATGGGCTGCAATTTTTATTTTTGCCTTCTTAAAATATTTCTACTTAAATAAGTCCCGTATACCAGCCTTAAAAAGAAATAGACATAATTTCCCTTCTGTAAGTACTGGGGAAAAGGCTGTCATAACAGAGAGCTGAGGATTTTACATTTGGAGGGCCTGGGGGACACTTTCTTTAATCTCTGTCAAAAAAAGGTCTTCTTTTAATTAGGACTTTATCCTTGTGATACAAACAATTTTTCCTGCTGTTCCTGTAAATGTTTGCCACACATATAAAGTCTATACCCGGTAGCTTGTGTTGCTTCAGGCTAGCGCTGAGAATCTCTTCTTCTGGCTCCATGCCACGTGGGAGACCTACTTTAGATTAATTTACTAGTAATTAACTCCACAGGACTGATTTGCTTTTAATTTCAAAATAGCAATAATGTGTCTAAAAATGCCTTAGTAGAGCACTAGCTGTGAATATTGGTGTTATTGCTTTGACAAATTAAGTTAATGGAGATTGTGTTCTTATTTAAATGAAACCACATATTATCCACTCAGGAATTAAAAAAAAAATCCTACTTGCTGTTGTGAGCTGCCCTACTTAGTCTTTTCTATTTTTTTTCTTTTATGTGCCTGTTAAGTCATATACCAACCGACTTCCTTCCTGTGCATTTTAATGGTAAATTCTAGGATGCAATTGGTATTATTCCTAGCACATCTCTCTTTCCAAAAAGAAGTATGTGAATTAGCAAAATTCTGTTTTGTATAGAGTGGTCTTTGCTTTGCAAGCTACAAGGTAAGCTCCAGTTTAGACAAGGCTCCCTTGGTGTCAGAATCAGGAGAAAAGGTTTCTTCAGTGGGGAAATAGTTCTTTTCAGGAAGATACCTGGGAGGATAGGATGGAGTCGAGGAAGGTAGAAGGAGCTTACTTTAACCCTCTGACAGAGAAAGATCTTGAAAAGATATGTGCAGTAATAGAACTAAGGATGCAGTGCAAATTCAGTGTTTCATCAGTGGCCTTTATTTCAGTGTTCAGGATTCAGACAATGCTTGCCTGGCTCTGGCAGTCCTACCAGCTGACTTGACAAAGGGCATCAGTGACATGCATTTAAATTTAAGAACACCCAGAAAAAGCATAGTGTCCCTTACTTTTGAAGCCTGTCCTTAGGGTGGATGGGTTATGGGATGAGAATAGAGCTCCACATGGAGCTCTTGGTCTGTAGGAAAAAGGAAGGAATTTTTCTTCCCTCCTACTTTCCCTTTTAATGTCACAAGGGCCCTCATGCATATGTGTGTCACTCAGCCCACAGGTCCAAGCTGCACGCTCATTTCCCTCTCTGCCAGCCACCTTACCCATCTTTAGGACCTAGTGATGCATACACAGGGCCATCCTGGAAGTGGTCTTGAGCCAGTAGGGTGAGAAATTCCAGGGTTTCAAGCACCAGCACCTGTTGAGTGAAACACAGGCTCTGGGGTGGCACATTTCCTTGGAATTCCTTTCCTTGTGGGAAGGGTGGTTCAAGGAGAGTGGAGGCAGGCCTTTTAAATTATGAGACTCAAGTTGGGATTTAAGGGCAGTACTGTGTGTACATAGGCCTTCTCCAGGGACTTCTTAGACAAGTACCCCACACAGGGTTTCTGCAGATACTTATCATATCAGACCTAATGCAATAGGTAAGGATGATGGGGATAAGAGAGTAGGAAGGGTGCAGATGAGACATTGATTGTTGTTGAAGGACAGTGATGGGTATGTGGGGATACAGTGCATAGTTTTCTCTACTTCTGTGTATTGTTGGAAATTTTTATAATGGAAATTTTTAAAATGTCAAGCAAAAACCAAAAAGAAAGAAAGAAAGAAAGAAAGAAAGAAAGAAAGAAAGAAAGAAAGAAAGAAAAAGAAAGAAATGGAAAAGGGAGGAAAAGAAAGAATAAAGGAAGAAAAGTAACTAGTGCGGGGGTTGGGGTTGTGACTCAGTGGTTAGAGTGCTCATCTAGCACAGACAGGGTGCTGGGTTCTATCCTCAGTACCACATTAAAAAAATAATAAAGGTATTGTGTCCAACTTACAACTAAAACAAAATATTAAAAAAAAGAAAAGTAACCTGTGCCTTAGGTTATGTAAAAATTAAATGGAGAAGCTGGAATTCAAACCTTTGACTCCAAAGCATGAGGTTGTAGCTACCCCAATGTGGGATAAAAATCAGAATTTTTAAAGTTAATGTGGAATTCCCTTCATCATGAAGCCATTCCCTAAATTCCCAAATCTACCTCTCCCTTACTTACATGCATGGCTACAGTCTAGTTGGTGTAGGTGCTGCTTTCTGAATTTGGCTCATTCAAGGGCCTTCTAGGGTTGTATCATCTTCTCACAGTGTACCCCCTCCATTCTCCTGTCCATAGAGGCTCCTTAAGTTTCTACCTCCTCATTGGAACTCCCCACCAGCCATAAATAACTTCTTCCTCCATAGAACCCTTGCACCACTTGGATCTTACCACATATTTCCTCTTTGTGTTATCTGTTTCTTAATGTGTATGTCTGGTCTTCAAAACTAGATAGGAAAGGCTCTGTTTCTTCTAGGTTTATATTTCATCACTTTGAATTTTTTTTAACATCGAATACTCTTTCATATTTTTGTAATAATCTATCTGAAATACACTATATATTTAATATGTGTTTGTAATTGATGGCAGTATTTTTTTTCTTTTTTTTTTTTTGCTACCAAGAATTGAACCCAGGGATGCTTAACCACTGAACAACATCCCCAGCCATTTTTATTTTTTATTTGGAGACAGGTTCTCACTAAATTGCTTAGGTCTCTGCTAAATTGCTGAGGCTGGCTTTGAACTTGCAATCCTCCTGCTTCGGCCTCCTGAGCCACTGGGATTATAGGCATGTGCCACCTGCCCCTGACTGATAGCAATAATTTTTTAAGAAAAAAAGATTTGGTTTTCTTTCCCTTGCACGTTAATTTTTCTGTTAATGAAGTAGACTCAGGAATAAACCCTGGTTTCCAACTTATATCTTGCCAAAGGATATTTTAGGTATCCCATAATAATGTATGGGATGATGAGCCAGGTGTATATATTACATGTTGTGAGGGTGATACTTCTGCCCTATCCAAGCTCTGTTCATCCTGACTAGAGTGACAATAAAAGCTTCAGTCCTAATTACTATTTTAAATTCAAGGTTGAATTACTCAAGATGTGCAATTATAAAAAAGAATGTACAATTATTTCTCGGGGCCATACACAGAGAAGTAGTGTATTTTTTGTTTTGTAAAAGCTTAAACATTGCTAATCAATAGCTATGAACTTTTGCTGGAACCCTGGGATAAATAACTATGGGAATATCTTTACCTCTCCTTGTCAGTTCACCAGAAGATGGACCTGGAAAAAGTGCTAACGATCATTCAGGCTGACTCTTTGCTATTTTTACTAGATAGAAGATGCTTTAATTTTTAATCTTTCCTGGGATAAATTAGGCCCATTTACCATTTTTCTATTTTCAGTGAGTAGCAAAGTATGTAGCATCCTTTGATTGGTAATTCTGTAACAGATACTTCGCCTTTAGCCAAGTGACAGTTTTGTGAAATCCTCATTACTACAACATTTGCTTTGTGAAAGTTTTGTTTCTTTAAAATAAAATTTAGTTTTTCTATCCAAAGACAAGTCTGTTTTCACAGAAAATTTGTAGAATACAGAAGCACAGAAGAAATTATATCATCTATAGTTCCAAATTTCCCCCAAATTACCATCCTTAACATTTTTCTGTAGTCATCTACCTGTTTTTTTCTCTTTTCCCTGTATGTATACTTGATTGCACATTATTGCAGTCAGAAAGTATATATTGACTATATATGTGTGTCTAATAACCTATATGAAAAAAAGTGTGTGCTGGTGAGAGATGTTATAAGGAGGAGGCCTGGTGACACATAGTATTTGTCAGGAGTGCTTGTAGCAGAATATGATCAACTATAAGAAAAAGATTATCCAAAAGTGGCTAGAACAAGGAACACATCTGATCATCTCACAAAACAGAAGTCTGAAGGTAGATGCTTCTGGAATTTCTCTGTTGGCAGAATGATGTCATTAAGGACGCAGGTACTTTCATTCTTCTGCTCCACAGACCCCAATGCAGTTGCTTCACAGTTCCAAGACAGCTGCTGTGACTCCAAGTGGTGATGATCCCAAAACAGCACCCCAAACAGAAGGAAGCAAAAAGTCTCTTATTTTCTTGTCTCTCTTTCCTAAGAGAGGAAATTCTAGAACACTTCCTTTAAGGACCTCCTATATCTCATGGGCCAGAAGTAGTTTGCATAACCATCCTGAAGGATATTGGGCTGAGAAAACTTGGCATTAAGGAAAAATTATCTGAAAAAATACATGCAGTGCTGATCCACACAGATGATGTGTGGTTTTTCACTGTGCTGCTCTCTACTGACTTGGTAGATTTTCTCTCATAACACACAGCTAGCTGCACTGCAGGTTAAAATGAATAGGTCCTTGTGTAATTTCCAATATTTAGAAGACATGTGTTATAAGTCTATTGTTCAGAAATGGGATTTTGTCTGGCCCCTACTACTTGGATTTCTCACAGTCTGAACAGGTGAACATGTAAAAAACTATAACCTACCAGTCATCTTTCTGTTCCAATCCCTCCCATGGTTGCTTTCTGCTGGGATGGAGCTCCTGCTGGATCTTCATCAGAGACGAGATGATGCTTCTCACAGCAGCACCCATGCAGTAGGATTGTTTCTAGATTATGGTGCGAACATACTGGGGTCTGGTGATGCCCAAGATCAACACCCTCTTTACGGTCTGAGTTTCAAAACATGTGACAAATAAGAACAGAAAGTGTGCAGATGGTGAATCAAAATATTATCTCTACTACTGATAAAGTTGAGGTCAAAGAATTCAACTTAATGTGAGTGCCAGAATAGGTTCTAACTCCCTCCCCACCAGTCAGATCATGGTTATAAGCATGTTGACCTGCTGTCACTGGTTCATGGAGAGGAGAAGGAAAGAAACCACATCTCTTTTACTCAAGACCTTCTTAAATTAGCTCCACCTCATTGAGGAATTTGAACAAGTATCTATTTCCTGACTACCAGGTAACTCATGCTACCTCTAAGGAGTGCTCTGAAAGATAGAGTAAGATTTTAGGAGCATATAGCAAAAATCCCTTCTTCTATAGGTCAGTCAAGAGAGAAAATGGCATGTTCCTTTCAAAGAACACAGCCTGTGATTTTTGAACTGGGTCAAGCATGCTAATGGTAGAGTAACTCAGATGAGCTATGGAACTTTGTTTCTATCCAGTTTCATCAATTAGAAGAATTTCCTCCTCATTACTGGCCACAGATAAATTACCAGTTGTATCAGGGAGCATTAGCCAGGGGTCATTTAATCTAGACCCTAACTGCAGAGTTAAGCAGTAAACAAGTATACTCACCAAATCTGGGACAGAATAGTTTTTACCATATTATGAAGTATGACTGAAGAAGGAGATAATCAGTGTGGAGAGGAGAGGACTACATGGAAAAGTAAGGTTGTTTTCAAATATCTGAAAGGCTGTCAAGCATAATAATAGTGCTAGCTTCCATTTATTGATAATGTACTATGAGTCAGACATGGCGCTATGCACTTTATATATTTTGCCTCATTTAATTTTCACAGCCTTATAAGGCAAAGATTATGATTTCAGTTTTATAGTTGAGACTCCTGATTACTTGAGAGGCGGGCTTGCTTAAGGTCACTGGCAAGGGAGGGAGCTACCTGTTAAACTGGAGTCTAGCTGACTCCAAAGCCTAGGTATGTAAACACAATACCAAACTGCACAAGAAGGAGCAAAGGTTTGGTGTGAGGTTCTAGAAGCAGAATTTGGTTCAGTGGGTGGGAGATAGATTTCAGGTTAATATGAGTAAAAACTTTACCTCAATTATACATGCTCAAAATAGTCTGGGCTGTCTTAGGAAATTGTGACTTCCCCAACACCTGAGGAATTCAAATAGGGTACGAAGTATCAGCTCTGGAGAGGATGTCTGTGTAGTGCAGGAAGCTTTACCATATCAACTCGGAGATGCCTTTCAAGTCTAATTTCTATCATTACATAATATCTCTTCTGCTTATGGGTGACAAAATCTTTCTTGGCCTCGGCCTGTGATGTTTCAGTTAACCAGTCAAGGGGTGAGCTTGGCAAAGCTTTACCCACAACAACCAACGGAGAAGCAAGCCTAGTTACCCAGGGGTGTCCCTCCCTGCACACAGGGACGTGAATACAACATAATTTAAGTGACTTTGCCCTCTTACTGCTTTTCTCTGTTATCTCCTTTGTTCCTACCTCATCCCAAACACTTTTTATGCAATTTAAGCTGAAAGAAGTGTGGTTTACTTAAGTGTTCTCAGGCTAAATACTGAGGCCTAATGTACTACCTAATTTCCTTAAAAACTTTTCACAAGTACAATCATTTTGGTTCCTTTCTTTTTTGGGGGAACTGAAAAGATTTCAGAGAAGACTATTCAGATGAGAAGTAAACTATGGTTGGCTTTCATTTTAACTCTATCTTCAAAAAAAAAAATTGTTCCTGGCTGTGCTTTGCTCATCTGATAGTCTGAAGCAGATCTTAGCCAAAGTCTGCTTATTTGAATACTTAGAATTGACAGCCCAGTGACATTCAGGGTCCTTCCAGTGATTTGACAAAATGAAAGATAGATATAGTAAAAGTTACCAATATAAAAGCTCAGCACAAAGTTCTTTTGGATTTGATGAAAATCAATAATAGAGTCTGGTGTATATATATAAACAACCTAAAATCTTAAGACTCTGCTTTCCAATTAACTTGAACAAAAGTTTTGAAAGTCCTTAACTTATATGTTCTGAATTGTCTTGGCATTTAGATATGGAAATAATGCCACTGATCTGCTTGTTTTGCTAGCTGTTAGTATACTGTATCATTGTTGTAATTATCATCATCATCAAAAATTGTTCATCAGTAGCTCAGTGTAGAACATAGAGTTATATGTAATTTGGCTTTTGTAATTTAACAAACTGTGCCCAAACAGTGATTTTAAAGTAGCCATCATTGATTAGCTCATTAGTCTATGGGTTAGCACTTTGGATGCAGACTTCTGGTTGGGTTTTCCGCTGGTCTCATCTGAATCCATTCATGAGTCTGTAGTGAGATGGTGGTCCATGGTCCACACAACTGCCTGGCACTTGATTGGTGGCTGGACTATCACTTGAAGGGCTGAGCTCGCCTAGGTTTGTTCACATGATGGTGATCTTGGAGTCAAGTTTCTGCTTCTGCTACGTTTGCTAATGCGCACTGGTCAAAGCACAACACAGGGCCGACCCAATGTCAAGGGGCAGAGGAATATATTTCACCTTTTGATGAGAATCTCTTCAAAGCCACATTGCAAGAGTGTGGATATAGGGAGAGAAAGGATTTGTGACCATTTTTGCAAGGGACCACAGCTATGAATATACCATCCTTATTCTTAAGGTCTTGCAATCTCATTATGGAGCTAGAAAAGAGGTATGAAGAAATAAATAGCTGACTTAAGTTTACCTGCTAATAAAATACAGAGTAGGGGAGATCAGTGAGGTCAGGATTGCTTCACATAGGATGTGGGATTAAGAAGAATGGGGAAGAGGAAAGAACGTTGCAAACACAGAAAAAGTTAGGAGCAAAGACATTGTATTAATTTTCTGTTGCTACCATAACTGATCGCTGTAAACTGAGTGGTTTAAAATAACATGAACTTACTGTTTTATCGTTCTGTAGGTCAGAGCTTCATCATGGTCTCATCATGCTGAAACAGCATGTTGGGAAGCTTAATCCTTCTTGGAGCTTATAGGAGAGAATTTATTCTTATTTTGAGTTGTTGGCCGAATTCAACTCCTTTCAATTGCAGAACCCAAGTCCATTTCCAGCTTCTAGAGTCTGCTGCTTTCCTTGGCTAATGGCCTGTCCCCTCCATCTTCAAAAATGATGGGTCTTGTCACTGTCATGTTACCTCTTTCTGACTTATCTCCCTCTGCCTTCTTGCATTTTCTAAGAATTAAAGAGATTTGATTGCCTCCCCTCCAGATGATCTGAGATAATCTTACCATTTCAAAGTTTTTAAACCCCTATGTTATAGTTTGAATATGTCCTTTAAAATTCCCATGTTGGAAAGTTAATCTCCAATGCAACAGTGCTGAGAAGTAGAACTTTTAAGAGGTGATTGTATCATGAGGGCTGCACCCTCATGAATGAATTGATGCTATCATTTCATAAGTGGGTTAGTTAATGTGGGAGTGTGTTCCTGATAAAAGCATGTTGGCTCCTTTTCTTCTTGATTATGTATACTTTCTTGTCCTTCTGCCTTCCATCATGAAATGATGCAGCAATAAGGCCCTTCCTAGACGTGGGCCTCTAAATCTTGGACTTCCTAGTCTCCAGAACTATAAAAGATTTGTATGTGATACTTTTGGGGAGCCATTATTCTGCCTACCATAGACATAGAACCAGGACTGTGTAAATTGTGCTTGACTGCAAAGAAAAAAGTTAAATAGGGAAAAAGAGATGAAAGGTAAGAGTGCACCAATTCAGTCACGTTCCTTGTACTTATCTTACTTTGGGGCCAATTTAATGAATGGCCTTTTTAAATTTTTTTTTTTAGGACTATGCCTTCTTTGACTAACTATCAAAATCTTATCCTTCTTTTGTAATTCTGAAACATTTTTTTGTATCATTATTAATCAAGATGTATATATCAAGTTTTAATTTTTGGTGTTTGCATTACAGAATTTTAAAATATATATATAAAATTGTAAAATATTTTTAAAAGGATAGACGTTCCTTCCTAAGCTCCAGCCTATTTGTTCCTTGTGGATGCTGTTATACAGGTCCTATGCCACCTTTCTAGTCCCCACCTCTCCCCCTCCCGGAAACTGGATTCTCTATGAAACTCATCATCTCTGCTGACAGGTTTCAGCTGACAATATGGTTGACACACTCTTGGTTAACCCAGGAAGCTGGGTTTGTCTTTGATCTCCCATCATCTTCAAGAAGTGATATAAATGGTATTGATTTGAGGGAGTGTGCAGTTCATTTTTATATAAATGATTGATCATATTTATAAATTTTAGGAAAAAACCTATAATTATGAAGGGTTAGTTTCTTATTTACTGTACCATTGTAGAACATCATGTCCCTGACTAATCTTTCAGTCAAATATTTTGTTCTCTTTAGACTGGTTTCTCTTATCCAAGTTTGAGTCTGCAGTGTCATTACAGAAATTTTGGAAGACCATTCTTATCCTGAGGAAAAACAACAAACAGTCCAGTAAGGGCTCTTTGAACCTCCGAGCTGAGGTGGAGATAAAAGGAGAAATGCTCTTTGTCTTAAAGATATCTACTTTCTTCATAAGGAAAAAAAATCAATCTCACTTTACTCTGAAAAATGTTTGAGAACAAGAGAACTCATTTGCAGAGATGAAAATCTGAAAGCATAAAGGAACAGTAATTTGCTATATCTAAAAATATACCCTGTCTTGATGCATTTCCATCACATGGCTGTTAGCAGCGTGTCCAGGCTTCATCTGCAAAGAAAGATACCTCATCCGAGATCACATTCAAGAATCAGACACAGTTGGTTTTAAGGTGCTATGAGCACATTGTAATGATTCCTCCATTAGACTACCCCACAGAGACAGGAAGAGGCATAATTATTATATTTTTGGTTCTAGTCATTTGTAGCAAGCTTACTATCTACCTGTGTAAATGATACAGTCACAGTCCTTGCCTTCAAGGGACTTAGATCTAGTGAGGGAATGAAAATAAAACAAACAGTTGCATATGTAGTTTTTTTTCTTTTTTCATTACAATTGGGATAAGTGACAAAAGGTAAAATTATGAAGTGCTATGAAAATTTATAAAAGGGAAGACTAAATTAGTTTGAGCTTCCAGAAAAGCTTTTCTAAGTGCCAAAAATAAACTCAGATGAATTTAGGAAAAAATTGTATTGTACAATAAAAGGAAATATAGATCGTGACCTGAGAGACCTCAAATAAAAAAATGGTAAGAAGCTCAGAGACATATCATCACAGATGGCTTATAAAGTGAGAATAAGGATGTCATTTAACCTTTGCAATGATTGGTTCTTATAACAGGAGTTTGCAGGTATCCAGGGGATTGGTTAAAAGTGATAATGTATACCATTTTTGGAAGGCTACTCAAGTTCAAAATTATGGGCTACTCCAAAAGTGTATCTGAATTAGTATATACATTTATGTTTATCTTTGGCTAATTCACAGATTGGAGTGAGGACACTAATTCATAGGATGAGCTGAAAAATTGAGGAAATTCTCTTTCTAGTAATTCATTTTGGGTTAAATAGAGATTTTTTAGCATAGAATTCATCAACATTGATTACCAGTCCTGGATTAGTTAATGGTCAAATGGTAACTGGATTACAATGGGAATTCAATCTAGGAGTAAATTTTGGGAATCCAGTTTGACACAATGGTGAATATCTCTTTGTTAGGCATTGGTAAAAGGATAGCAGATTCCTGAGAGTTATAGCAAGGAATATGTAGTACTGAAAAAAAAATAGAAACAGAATCTTCTCTCAGCCTGCTAGCTGAAGAATGTTGGGCATATTATCTATTTAATAAACTCTTTATAGCATAAGAAGCTTGCAGACACATATCATATTCTTGATCAAGCTCTGAAGAGAATTCTACAATTTCAGTGGCTGCAGCTACTACTTTTAGACAATTTGGATATGGCCTGCCCTGGGATCCAACTGTAGGATGTATTAAGTTATAGGTCTTCTTTTTTGTTCATGCTCTTGAGTGAAGATGCACAAAGCCAGTTGTCAAGGACAAACAGTGTGAAGAGTTTTGAGTAACTGGAAAGTGCTAATGTGGGAGGATTTTGTAAAACCTGCTCAAGTTCAGTAAGGGCCTTTCATGTTTTGTTTCCTAAGAAAGAGATTCTTCAGTGCTATTTTTGGTCAATTCATAGAGTGGAGAGGACAATAAGAAAAAATTGGGAACCCAGGGCCTGCAATATCCTGCGACTTTAGCAATACTTTGAGTTGTCTTTTTAGTTTACCAATTTCTGATAATTTTGGATCGTTTTTATTTTATTTTATTTTTGGAGACAGAAAGATTCCTTTTGCAGCTAAATCGTGACCTGGGTAACGTTTCACTTCTCATAAAAAGAGTTAAGGTTTATCATGAAAGGCTTTATGACCTTTAAAACCAACTGTGGCAGCAAATGCATTGAACCAGTTTCTGAGTTCTCTTTGAATGAAGAGAAAAGGAGCAAATCATGAACAAACTCAGAGTTGAATTTCTAAAAAAAATTATCAGATTTTTAAAATCTTGATGTAAAATTTGTAAAGAGAATGAAAGAGTAATAGCAAATCCCTGAGATATTACTGTTCAAGTATGTTGTTGTTTTTTCCAAGTGAAAGTAAACAAATACTGGTTTTCTTTGTTTACAAGAATATCATGAAAGAACAAAAGAAAGAAAAGAAGAAAAAAAGAAATGGGGGTAGAGAAAGAGGGAGGGAGGAAGGAAGGAAGAAAAAGTAAAGCATAATTCCATTATTATGAACCACTTGGATTCAGTAGGTACATCCAAAGGGGAATTTGGATTAGGCAATACTGAAAATCTTGGAATAACAATTTTATTTGTAGTTCTAATTATACAAGTTCTAAGACCTTGTGTAATTCTCCATCACTATCCATGGGATAGGTAGAATGGGAGAACTACAAGGACCAGTATTCCTGGAATCACATTCCTCTGTTTCAACTATTATTCAGTGTTAGGAGTGAGGCTGTATATGAGTTCAGATTTCAAAGGGTACTGAGACAATTTAAGAAGTGAGTTTAAAGGATTAGTCTGAAAATTTGTATGTTACCTTTTAATTTGTTCTAATTAGTTGTGCCTGACAGTAGAATGAATTTTGACACATTATACATAAATATAGTGTAACTTCTCATTTTTTAAGGATTAGTCTGAATTTTAATAGATTCAGCATCTCTTATTTTTCTCACATCTGGTGAAGAGGACCATAGAATGTCAAGCTTAGACAAACAGAATAACCCTTTTATGTAAACAAAGAGGTAAGATTTAAAAGATACTTATTTAAGAACTCTTGAGTGGGCAAGAAACTGCAATTTACTCTGTAGGTTCCAGCACCCAATTACTAACCAGCCTTGGGGCTCATTAGAGAATTTTGTTGGATCCCACTTCTGATACCATACAATGTCAAAAATAAGATCAGATGAAATTAGACAATTTAAATAGTTTATTTTCATAAAGTAAAAGGAAGTATTCAGAAAGTCTCAGAAATATTCAAAAAGGCTCAGACTGAAAGTGGTAAGAAGTTCAAAGGCATATCATTGCAGGATGGCTTATAAAACAAAAAATTAGATGTTTTTTATCCTTTAAAATAATTGGTTATATACTGTTTTCATATGTTAAGGCATTTTTCTTTGATATCAGATAATTAATTAAATTGATTATCATACAGTTTTAGAAGGTTAAGTTTTGTTTGTGATTATTAGAAATAATTTCAAGACATTTAGCCAAGTTTCACTTAACATTAATGAAAAACAAGCAAGGTTAATTTTTGCTTCTATAGCTTAACTTTTTTTGTCGGACCAGGGAAATATTAGGCCTGGTCTTTATTTTATTTTAGTATAATAAAATGATATTTAAAAGATCTGATCAACTAGTTAGAGTTCATCAGATGATACTATGTTGGGAGCTGGGGGAGGAGAAGTAAATGGATTCCAAGCAACAATGTCTGCAATATTTGATATTTCCACATTTCACTTTACTTCCATGCTTGACCTGAAAACTGTAGACTGAGGAGATTCAAAGTGTCTTACATTATCTCTACTTTTTGAAGAATAGTTTCACTTTAAGTTAAAGAAGTGATGCTTCAGAAGGTCAGTTAACATTTCCCATCTTAATATCTCTTCTTCTTTTGTTTTAATCTTCAAATCGTGTTTTGGTATGAATTTTATATAGTACTGTCCTGTCAGTACAGTTGAAAAGACCTTCACTGCAAGCCACATAATAATTTAAAACTTTTTAGAAGCCATCTTAACAAGAAACCAGCAGAAACTAATCATTTAAAGGTTTTTTAAAGGAAAGAGTTATATGAAAAATAAACTGAGTTTTGAATATTCAACAATGTTCAGCCTTCATTCCTGGAGGTCAATTTGGCTGGATATAACAAAGAGGCTTATAAATTCTTTGCTTGAGAATCTTGTAGATTTTGTTCCTCTGTTTTCTGGTGATGATCTTGTTAAGGAGAAGTATACATATGGTCCCCAGTGGTTCAATGTATGGTATTTTGGCTTGAGGATGATGTGAAAGTCATACGCATTCAGCGGAAACCATACTTTGAATTTCGAATTTTGATCTTTTCCTGGACTAGTGACCAGATCCAACACCCTCTCGTGATGCTGGGCAGGGGCAGTGAATGGGTGCTGTCATGATCACTAGAGTTGACAACTGAAGCTCTGCACTGTACTGAGTTGTTAAGCTGTAATGTCTGGTAAGTGAGGCACATTAAATGTATTTTGACTTATGATATTTTCAATTTATCACAGTTTATAAGAATGCAACTCCTTTGCTACTAGAGGGGCATCTGTAATGTCAATTGGATTTTCTAGTTATTATAAGTGACTTGACTTTTTTTTTTCTTTTTGCCTGACATCCCAAAGGATATTTTTCCTTTCCTTCCTTCCTACCTTTCTTTCTTCCGTCTTTCCTTCCTTCTTTCCTCCTTCCCTCTTTCCTTCTTCTTTTGTTCTTTCTCTCTCTTTTATTCTTTCATAGTGGGGACTGAACTCAGAGGCTCTCTACCACTGAGCCATGTCCCAGCTGAGTCTTGCCAAAATACAAAGATTGGCCTCAAACCTGTAATCCTCCTGATGCAGCCTTCCAAATTGCTGGGATTACAGGCATGTGTTACAAGGCCTGGCTCTTTTTCATTTTATTTATTTTTAAGGTGTAATAATTTTATTAGGGTATCAGCTTTGACTATTCTTGGACTGTTTTCCCGCAATGTGCTCTTTTATTATATGAATTTGAGTTTTCTATTTTAGACAAAGTTTTCTTGAATTATATTTGAAAACATTTGCTTCACTGTTGGAGTTTTCTCTTCTTTGGGAAGAAAAGTTATGAGCAGGTTGAATCTCTTTGCCTGTCTTTTATATATGTATATTTTTGTAATATAATTGACCTTATTTGTTTTATTCTGTATGCTTTTAAAAAATTTCCACCACCTGTGGCTCTTATTGTGGTGTTTATTCTTCTTTGTGCTTCTTTTATTCTACTTTTGATTTCTGAATGTCTTCTCCCTCCCCCCTTCTATTTTGCTCTTTCATCTTGACAATTTCTGTTTTATATCCTTCTACTATTTGGTCATGTCTTCCCTAAGTTCTTGTACTTTTGCTTTGTGGTCTATTCTCAGAGTTGTGATTGTTTCATCAAGATTTAAATTTACATTTTTGTCTGTTTTGTGTTAACATTTTCCAGGTGAATTTAAATTTTCTGTGGGAGAGTTGAACAGCTATTTTCTATCTGGGTTTCCTGGTGTGTGGTGAGCATATTCCTTTTCTTTTTTTCTCTTACTGTAATGAATTCAAGTTTCCTTGGAGGTTCAGGAAATTCCTGTGGATAGGACATGTGGAAGTTCCTCTCCAGGATTCACTATTCAAAGAATTCCTTTTTTCTTTGTCAGCAAACTCTGGAGTGCTCCTGTATGGTACTTCTATGGTCATACCTTCTCTTCCTCTCTGATCCTAACCTGGTTCAGGAGGGTGTTTATACTTGGCCCTGGGCTTCCCTGATTTTTTTTATAGACTACTCTTACCAAGGGACACAGCCTTTGTCTACACAGGCGATGTTCCCATTTTCAGCAGGTGTTTTTTTGCCAAAGCTTGAAACCAGGGGAGTCCAACCACTGAGCCATATCCCCAAACCTTTCTAAAATATTTTATTTAGAAACAGGGTCTCACTGAGTTGCTTAGTGTGTCCTTTTTGCTGAGGCTGGCTTTGAACTTGTGATCCTCCTGTCTCAGCCTTCTGAGCTGCTGGGATTACAGGCATATGCCACCAAACCTGGCTTGCTCACAGGCTTTTTGAGATGTCCCTTCTGTGGGTCTCTGCAGTCACTCTGTATGTCTCATATTTCATCTTTTCCAATTCATACTTAATCATCTCTCTTTTAAGACCTTCCATTGGTCATACATGCCTCAGAGTTCTTAGTTTTGATATTTATTACTAGGCTCTTCTTATTCTTTGCCTTTCTCCATAATTTCTTATACATTGTTTACAAACAATTTAGAGTCTTCAGCTTTTGTCTGTTTCTTTAAATGAAAATTTATAGGGTCCATTTTTCTGTTCTTATCATTGTTTTATGTATTTTACAGAAGGAAAGTATACAAAAGTGAGAAGACCTATCATTCAGCTGCTACTATGTTCCTTAGGGGCATTATTTCTAACCTCGAGGAATTATGCAATAACATTTCAAGGGGACAAAAACAAACGAAAACAAAACACAAGTGAGATTGCACAAAACAGGATAAGTCATTTGAGGTTTCTCTTTTCCACTGGTGTATATAGCTGTGAAGGATGATCAGAGTTAATTAGGAGATTTAATTTTGGAAGACATATGGCAACAAAATATCCCTTTGTAAGTAAAATAGTTATGGTTTAAAGATATTTGTGAAGATTACAAAATTTTTTATATTTTATAAAATATGAATTTTTAAACTTTTTATATTCTCCAAGTATCTCTGAATACAGAAACTTCACTTTACCTTAGAGGTAAACCTTTCTACTTGCAGTTGAAATTTTAATGATTTTTATTTGAAGCTGGTTAAATTTGTAAAATCACCAAATGGATTTTTTTATTATTATTAGTTGTTCAAAACATTACATAGCTCTTGACATATCATATTTCATACATTTGATTCAAGTGGGTTATGAACTCCCATTTTTACCCCATATAATTATCTACCTAATGAGCCCCAATTATGCTCTACAACAATGTACCCACCTTTGTTTAAATGTGAATTTGATGGGGCTAAGGATGAAACTGATAATGCAGGATTTGCCTTGCATACTCAAGGCCCTGGCTTCAATTTCCAGCACCACTAAAAAGGGGAGAACAAAAAGAAAAAGAAAAGTGTTTTATATAGTAAAATGCAATATTTTCATCACCTGGAAAATCATGGCTCTCACCTTAATTTGATGAGAAGTCCTTCTCCTTTTTCTAATCTAAGCATAACCCTGTTCCTCATTGCCATGTACTGTGAATATATTTTTAAATGTAACCACATGAAACAAAGGTTATTTAAGACTTAAACTGATCTTCTGCTTCCTGGCTGCCATGAATTGAACCACTTTCTTCCTCTCTGCTCTTCGACCTTGCTGTTCTGTCCCATCTTGGACCTAAAGTGATAGAGATGGCCAACTGTGGACTGAACCTCTGAAACTGTATAAACCACTCACTGAAAGGAATAAATAGCATATTTTTGAGTACAAGTCATGCCTGGAAAATACATTTATTTAAGGAGAAGAAAGGGAAGATTATGATAGCAAACCTTTCTTTGAAATTTGAGATTGGGGATTTTTAAAATTTATTTTTTTATTAATAAATATTTTTATTAGTTGTTAATGGACATTGATTTTATTTATTTATTTATATGTGATTCTGAGAATCAAACCCAGTGCCTCACACATGCTAGGCAAGTGCTCTACCGCTGAGCCACAACCCCAGCTCCTATTTATTTATTTTTTAATACATGTAACAAAGTGACCACTGAAAAATTTCAAGACAAGAAAACTAATGTGAAAAACAAATGTAGAATGGCAAAAATCTAAAACAATGGCAAAGATATAGACAGACAGAAACTCTCATCTATAGTTGGTGGGCGTACAAAATGGTATAGCCACTTGGAAAAGTTTGTGGTCTCTCATAAAACCAAAGATGTTCTTATCACACAATTCAGCAATCACATTCCTTGCCATGTATTTACCCAAGTGATTTTAAAATCTATGTCCACATAAAAACATATGTGAATGTTTATAACAGACATGTTTGTAACTGCTAAAAAAAAACCCCAAAAAACCCAAAACCCCAAACCTGAAAGCAATCAAGATATCATCATCCTTTAGTAGGTGAATGGATACATAAACCATACATACATAGTTCATCCAGATAATGACATATTATTCAGCACTAGAAAAAGATGAGCTATTAAGCCATGGAAAGACATGGAAAAACTTTAAAAGCATACTAATAAGAGAAAGAAGCCAATCTGAAAAGTCTACAAACTGTTTGATTTCAACTATATGACATTCTAAAAAAGACAAAACTAGATAAAAATGAAAAGATCAGTGTTTGCTAGGGATTGGTGGTTAGGGAGGGAAGGATGAATTGGTAGAACACATGGGCTTTTGAGGGCAGTGAAACTATTCTGTATTAACAGTAAGATCAATACATGTCATTACCCGTAAGGTGCACAAAACAAAGAGTGAGCCCTAATGCCAGCTATGGACTTCTGTTCATAATAATGTATCAATATTGATTCCTCAATTTTATAGCAAATTTATCATGCTAGTACAAGGTACTAATAATAGGGGAAATTGTACCTGTGGGTTAGGGGGCAAAATCTGTGAAATGTGGTAAATTTTTTTTTGTAAATCTAAAACTTCTTAAAAATAAGTAATTTAACAACAACAACAACAACAAATTCATGAATTGTCAGTTCTGTCCTTGGAACTGAAAGCATAGTAGTTATTAGTGGGAAAATGAAATCTCTGCGCTATTTGCTTTACTTACAGAGACTGTTAAGGAATGGGGAAGGGAAAGAAAAAATAATATGTCATAGCTTCTACCAACCCTCCGCGATTCCAAGTGAAAGGCTCTCTGCTCATTCAAACACAAGAACGTCTTTCTGGAAATGCCAAAGAAGTCTTAGGGCCAAGTGAGTAGAGAGAGAAATCTCTGTAAATAAGGTGAGTAGACTCTTGTAGGAATATGGGAGAGAAAAGGTTCTGGGATATAGGAGGAAGGCCGAAGCTTTTGGAGAAAGGTGAGCAGCAAGATGTTTTTAAGCTTGAGACGCTTAATATTGTGTGTTCAGTTGCTTTTGCTGCTGTGATGTGGAATCCATCCACATCCTCAAGTCTGCCACTCACACAAAGGTTTACATGAGTTTTCTTTAAAAAAGAATTCTACAAATGGGGGTGGGGCTGGGGTGAGTTTCACTTGGAGAAGGGTGAGAGAAAGGCACATGGGCCTCAAGCGAACTTGCAAGTGAGCAGAAGCATGGGCCTGAAGCCAGAAGTGTCCATGAGATCCCGAGGTTTTTTGCAGAATTCATAGATAGAACATTGAACTTCCCTCCAAGTGAAGGCAGGGCTCAATAAAATTTCTTATTGATCTCAGAGTACAGAGTGATTTCAGTTTCTGTCTGGATTATATGTCTCAAAGTCATTTGGTTTCCAAATTATACTCCTCCTTCTCTTCAGGCAATGTCTTGTACAGGGCTGTGGGTCAGTGGAAAGCAGCTCTGGTTCAGCGACACTGTAAGTTTGGTCATTGAGAGAACTGACCGGTGATGTTAAACAGTGACACACAGTGGGGAGAAAGCCATTGCTGAATGGATCCTATGCCAGGCAGTACACAGTACTCACCATGCACTGGTGGGTTTCTGCCAGATATAAATGCACAGAGAATCATTTAATCATCATAAACAATCTATCTTAAAAGCTAAGAAACTGAAGCTCAGAGACATTACCATGAAACCAGTTAAGTTCAAATTCAGATTCAACTGGCACCAAATTCTGCTCTTAACCTTGGATAAAATAGCAATGAGAGGTTTGTCGAGTTTTTTTCACTCTTGCTTCATTTTTTTTTGAAAACATGTTAGTCCATTTCTGTGAACCGATTGTCTTCTCAGCAAATAACTAAGGGCTTCACGGAAGTTCTTATAGGCCTAAACTGGGTAACAAAAACAACTCTGAGATTTGAACTGCCCATGAACTTCACATATTTTCAGCAAGCCCTTGAGGATATTTAGTGGAATCTCTTACTGGTTTTGATCAAGATTGGAATTTCAACTGCCTTTCAGATTTTCAAAATGTGCTATTATAATATTCTCCTCCCCTTCCCTGCTCCCAACCAGCTCCCTGATGCTGGCACAGTAACCCTTTTAGGTAGAGGGTAAGGGTTACTTGGCCCAGGTCACATATCTGTTAGAGACCATGGTATCAGCAACTATAGCAGCAATGTGCCACTGGCTGGCCATCTCTCCAACACCTCTACCTACACACACATTTGTTTCAGATGTAGTAGTGTAAGTTCGGGTTCTGGTTAGAAGGAAGTTGTCAATAACAGTGACAGCTTATAATTTCCACATCCCTTTTGTTTTGAAATGTGCTGGCAGATTATTTGAGCCAACAGTAGGACTCCTGCTCTATCCTTTTGAGGTAGAATTACAGTTTACTTCCCTTTTTCTGGTTTCCAGAGTAGCTGTACCCTCCTTAATGATCACATGCAGTTTTCAACTGTGCAGTTTATCACAAGTTCTGACTTGCATAGCGTCTTAGTGTTTCTATTAGTTTCTATTTAGTTTTTGATTGTTGCCTGTGGACCTGTGATATTTCATTCATATGAATACAATTTTGGTAAATTATGCCATCTAAGTTAAAGTTTATTTTTCTGTTTTTAAAGGGAAGTTTATTTTTCTGTTTTTAAAGGAATTTTTACCTACATAATTTATTGTTTGGACATTATCAAATATCTTTTCTGAATAAACAAGCAATTATGTATCTAGACAAAGCATAAAATATTTTTCACAGAACTGGATTTCTTTCATAAATGTGCCTCCCTGCCACTGTTTGGACCCGCCGCATCCCACAAGAATGTGAGGATTTCAGTTTGTCATTTCCCTAACATATCTCTTACCCCCCAGAGAACTGTTTCACCACAGTTGTTGGAACTCCTGTTGAAATGCAAAAGTAGCTTTATAAACACATTAAATCAAATGTGTCCATAGTTAGTAAAAATAAAAAATAAAGATATGACCACTAGAGTAAATGTTCAGAAGGAAGCAAACGTGACATAAAGATGATGTGCACTTAAAAAGGAAATAAAAGGCATGCAGATTGGAAAAGAAGAAATAAAAGTGTCTTTGTGGACAACATGATTGTTTATGTAGAAAATGTCAAAGAATTGATAACAAAAAAATATCCTGGGACTAATTAGTGATTATGGCAAGGTTGCAGAATACAAGTTTAATCTAAAAAGTCAATTACTTTCCTAAATACCATCAGTGAATAATTGGAATTTGAAATTAAAAACACAATCATTTTAATTAAGATCACACAATGAAACACCCAAATATTTACTAGGGTAAATACTTGGGTAAAAATCTAATAACATATATGCAAGATGTCTATTAGGAAAGCCATGAAATTCTGATGAAAGAAATTAAACTTCTAATGGAGAGATATTTCATGTTGATGGATAGGAAGACAGTATTCTTAAGATATCAATGCTTCCCAACCTTATCCACAAATTCAACACAATCCCAATCAGAATACCAGCAAGTTGTTTTGTGAATATTAACAAACTTATTCCAAGGTTTATATGGAGAAGCAAAGGGCCCAGAATAGCCAATACATTATTAGAGAAAAACAAAGTTGGAGGACTGACCCAACCAAGACTTTCCATAAAACTACAATAATCAAGACAGTGTGGTATTAGCAATAGAATAGAGAAGTAGATCAAAATAACAGAATAGAGAGCTCAGGAACAATCCTACACAAATTTAGTCAATTGATCTTTGATAAAAGAACAAAGGCAATTCAATGGAAAAAGGATAGTCTTCAACAAATTGTGGTGAAATAACCCAACATGCACACATAAAAAAAAATTGAGTCTAGCAACAGACTTTACACCTTTAACAAAGACTAATCCTAAATATACAACACAAAACTAAAATCATCTGTAAGATAATGTACAAGAAAATCTAAGAGAGTTTTAAAATCTAAGTGAATAAGTATGGGTAAGGCAATGATTTTTCATAAATGACATAAAAGGTATGTTCCATTAGAGAAAAATTGGATAAGTGAAGCTGTATTAAACTAAAAATATATACTCTGTGAAAAGATACTAAGGGAATGAAAAAAACAAGCACAAATTGGGAAAAATATTTGCAAGAACACATATTAAAAAGAGGACTTATATATCCTCAATATACAAAGAACACTTAAAATTTAACAATAAGAAAACAAACATTCCAATTAAAAAAAGAATAAATGGGTAACAAATCTGAGCAGATGCCTCACTGAAGAGAATATATGGATGGAAAAAAGAAAGACAAGAAAAGAAAAAGAAAAAGGAAAAAAGTTCCTTGTCATATGTCATCTGAAAAATGCAAAGTAGAGCAACAATTACATAACACTAAATATCTATCAAAATTCCCAAAATTCAGAACACTCACAATACCAAATGTTGTGAGGATATGGAGCAATAGGAGCTCTCATTTATTGCTGGTGGAAATGCAAAATAGCACATTCAGTTTGGGAGATAATTTGTTGGATCCTTAGAAAAAGAAGTGTATTTTTTTTTGTTGTTAGAGCAAGAGAGAATTTTTTTAATATTTATTTTTCAGTTTTCGGTGGACACAACATCTTTATTTTTTTTTTTTAAATTTTATATGGTGCTGAGGATCGAGCCCAGTGCCCCACGCATGCCAGGCGAGCACATTACTGCTTGAGCCACATCCCCAGCCCAAGAAGTGTACTTTTGACCATCCAATTCACTAAATAAAATATCTCCTTATTATTTCCCAAAAGAAGTTGAAAACTTAGATCCATACAATCCTACTCCAGATTGTTGAAAGCAGTTGTATTTATAATTGCCCAAACTTGGAAGTAACCAAGACTTTCTTCAATAGGTAAATGAATAAACTATGGTACATCCATTCAATGGAATGTTATTCAGTGCAAAAAACTGAGTTGTCAACCCATGAAAAAATATGCAGAAATTTTAAGTGCATATCATTAGATAAAAAGATCCAATCTGAAAAATGCTCCACACTGTATAAGTCTAATTAGGTAACATTCTGGAAAAGGCAAAACTGAACTGTGGAGATAGTTAAAAGATCAATATTTGCCAGGGCGTGCGTGGGGGGAAAAGAGGAGAGGGATACATAAGTGGAGCATGTTTTATTATTTTTTTGGCAGTTAAACTATTCTGTATGAGACTATAATGGTGAATACATAAGATATGCTTGTAAAAACCCATAGGACTATAAAGTATAAAAGGGAAATAATGACAAATTCAGAGTACCCAAGAGTAACAATATCTGTCATTGACTGACTATATGCAATTTGCCAAGCAAAACAAAGTAATGTAAGGAAAAAAAAACAGTGTAAAGTAAAAATTGTTGCCTTGTATACAAACATAGAGAAGTTAACCAACTTTGAGCTGTAATTTAGAACTAACACTACTGGGTGCCCCAACTCACATTGTTAACCATAATGCAAGGCTTCACAAACATTTTCGTAGATGACTACCTTGTATGCATTTTAATGATCCATAAGGCAGCTATGTTTAAAAAATGCATACTTATAAAAAGTAAGACTATTTATCTGCATATAAAATTCCCCATTGCTTCCTCAAAATATTTATTTCTGCCTAGAGGGTCATTTTAGAACTAGTTTTATGCTTCTCATTTTCTTTGCAAATCTGCATGTTGGTTAACAAATCAATCTCCTAAAAGATCTAAAATCTCTGAGAATAGAGAAAATTAAAACTCTTGGGTCATATTGAAATATTTCAGTCACATGTCTGGAAAAATAACAGCAAAGATTCATAGTAAACTTTTCCACACTTAATTTTTTTTTTTATTCTCCAAAGGTGCTCACTCACATCAAGATGATTCAAGTTTTGAAACATAATACAGACTCTTAAAGAAAGTCCTGTGTCACCAGAGGATGCTCACTAGGCATAAGAGAATGGAAGTTGAGCAACGGAGAACACTGTGCTGTGGTTTGAACTGGGGAAAGAGCTGCATCTCACAATGGTGCAGGGATGTCAGCTTATTGTTTGCAATATTCTTTTGTCTTCCTGATGTATTGTTAATGCCTTGTAAATAAAGACTCTCAATGTACCAGCCCTCAAGGATTTTCACTAGCCAGCCTTGCCCCAGGGAGCTACAGATCTACACTTATAATAAAAAGAATGAAAAAATTTTTTTTCATCAAAAATATATGTAAAAAATATTTATGTGTGTGTGTATACACACACATATATTGTTTTTACATATATTTTTGTATACACACACACACATATATTTTTGTATACACACACACACATATCTCCCTTCAATATAAACATGGACTTTAGTTAATATGTCAACATTGATTTACAATATGTCAAAATGCTGACAATAGGGTAAAGGTGCATGTGTGCAGAGGGGCAGAGCAAATATATGAGAATCCTATTTCTCGCTCAACTTTTCTGTAAACCTGAAACTTCTCCAAAAGAGAAAATCTATTAATTTAAAAAAGTAATACAAACACATCACTGTGTATAGCAGCACAATTAATAATAGCCAAATTCTGGAACCAGCCCAGGAGCCCACCCACAGATGAATGGATAAAGAAAATGTGGTACGTATACACAATGGAGTTTTACTCAGCCACGAGGAAGAATAAAATTATGGCATTTGCCAGTAAATGGATGGAACAGGAGAACATCATGCTAAGTGAAATAAGCCATACTCATAAAATCAAGGATCAGATGTTTTCTCTCATTTGCAGAAGCTGGAGTAATGAAAAAAATTAATGAAAAAATAAATGAGGGTGGGGAGTTGGATCTTAGGGAAAGAGAGGTAAGTCAGTGGAGAAGAAGGAGGATGTTAAGGGGGAGAGAGGAGGGATGGGAAAAGGGAAGAAATGTGGAACAAATTTGACAAAATTACACTATGTACATGTATAAATACACCACATTGAATTTAACCTGTATGTGCCAGCCTCAGCAACAGCGAGGTGCTAGCAACTCAGTGAGACCCTGTCTCTAAATAAAATACAAAATAAGGCTGGGGATGTGGCTCAGCAGTTGAGTGCCCCTGAGTTTAATCCTAGTACCCCTCAAAAATAAATAAATAAATAGATGATAGATAGATAGATAGACAGATAAACAGATAAAATAAAAGGAAGACCGGTAAACTAGAGGGAGGGGAATAGGGGGAGGAAAGAGGAAAGGGAAAGAAGAAGCACTGAGAACTGAAATGGAACAAATTAAATTCCATGCATGTATGATTATGTCAAGAAACCCACTATTATGTATAACTATAATGCACTAATTAAAGCATTTTTTTAAAAAAAGCAAACCAGGATTGTGAAAGGACACCCATAAGTGACATAATTTCATTTTTCTTTATAGCTGAATAAAATTCTGTATATATGACCACATTTTTATCCATTTACCCACTGACCAACACCAAGGCTGGCTCTATAGTTTCTGCAATTGAAACTGATTCACCATGTCCCTGAGGTTTTTATTTAAAGACACTGTTTTGGGTTTATTATCCAGTAATTAACTTTCCTGAACTTAATTACTTGACTCCTATTGTGCATTTTAAAACTCATTTTCACAGTACAAATGGAAGATTGCTGGCCTGCCCTCATTTTATAGGGTTGGGTTACCTCCCTAACTGCACCAGCTAGGCTGTCTTTCTATTTTAGAATTTCTTGTAGGAGAGTTTCTGTTTTCTAAAACCTGACAATTCAGTCCAGGGATTAACTGAGATTTTTAGGCAGACTTCCTCATGGACTGGGAGCCAAAGTATAAAGTACTTTGTTTGCAAAATCAAAATTTTCAATTTGAAATTCAAATTTACATGTAAAACCATGAAAATATAAGGGGGTAGGGTGACGGAGAGGTAGAAACAAAACAGTAAAGTGAAGCAGGATTCCCCCCAAATAAGTAAATACAAGGACTTGAGAAACATGAGGATAGTGTTAAATAAAGTCCCCAAAAGGAAAACGGAAGGGAGGAGAACAGAGAGAGGTCTGGTGATGCCAAGAAGGTGGGTCAAGCTCACAGGGTTACATAGAGCTGAGGACCAGCCACAAGTTCATTTACAGAGACAAGAGAAGGGATTGGAAACATTCCTACATCAAGCATGTACTCCATTCTGTGTAAAACAACCCAGACATCGTGATCATACTGTGATGGGACTTGGATGATGGCTGGTACACACACCGGGAGAAGAATTTACCAAGATAAAGAGAAAAAGAGGGACTGGGGTGGTGGCTCAGTGGTAGAGCGCCTGCCTAGCATGGGTGGGGCCCTGGGTTCAATTCTCAGCACAGCATATAAATAAATAAAATAAAAGGCCATTGAGAACTAAAAAATATTTTTAAAAAAGAAGCAGAAAGTTTATTGGAGGAAGATAAGGGTGCAGCAGGATCATAACAAAGACATCTGCCCACAGACTTAGAGTGGGTCTGGGCTCATGTGCACTTCTGAGTTCTTTGTTCTCCTTTGGTGGGCTTTATGCTAAGTGAGGAGTAGTTCATGCTAAGTGAGGGATGATAGATTCCCGTGCTTTGTCCATAATGCTTATTGCACACGTGCCAAATGCTTGTTCCTGGGTTTTATGTTAAATGCATGAGATGCTAGTAATACGTATGAGATCTTACATAAGGGATTCTCCCTTCTAGGTTACTATAGGTCAAACTTGAGTGTCTGTGCACATTCTCCTCAAGATGGTTGGGCAACCTTTTTTTTTTTTTAAAAAAACAGGATCTTGCTGTTTATACTTCAGGGAAGTTTGCTCTTCTGAGAACTGCAAGAGGCAGGATGAAAAGGAAGTCCTTAGCCTCATATCAGTTGGGATTGAGACGGGGTGGGACCTGGCACAAGGGTCCCTAATCTATCCTGCCTCACATGTAACATGAGGAAACCAGAATTTCAAGGTTGCTGGATGCTCGACTTGTGTTTCAAAATAATCTCAGAAACTTAATCCCTGATATTGAGAACTTCTTCCTATCTTACCCAGCGTCCTCATGCCCAGTCCATCCCAGGCCTGCGGTGCTACCATATCGAACCTGTGCTTAGATGCCAAAGACCATTAGAAACTGAATAAGGGTTTCCTCTTAAGTAAATCAGAAATTTGAAACGCAGAAACTTGGAGAGAAACTCTGAAGCTCTTGTGTTGGGGAAAGATTGCTTTATTTGTTTTGTTCTCTGGACCCTGTCTTCTGAGATGGGGGAGGTGATCCTGAGCCCTATGTTTGTCTGGATGGTGAAACCCCAGGGATTTCTGTCAAACAGACTGTTCCTGATTCCAGAGCAAGACCGCTGAGAGCACAAAGTTCAGCCTTTAAAACAACAACTCTCTGGACAAGTATCTCTCAACTGGGCAAATGGCTTGCATATTGGTATGAGAAAATATGTAACCATGGGATTTTGAACTTCAGAAAATACATGGAAGCTGGTGGGTCCAGGGAGCTGTATTTTTGGTTTTTATTTTTTACTTTCTCCCCCTTTTTAGGAGAATTGGTAGTAGCTTATAAATTGGCCAACTTGTCATCAGATTCCGTTGTTGTCTCTTGCAGATAGTGTCTGGCAAAATCAAAAACTGATCAAAACAAATGATTGCCAGTGACTCTGGACCCAATTTCTTGTTTCTACCCCAAATCCTTTTCATTTTGCACAATTAACTTAATCAAATTATTATTATTATTGTTATTATTTTTAGGTTTACAATTTTCACATTTTATAAATTTTTAATTAATTTTTAAAATTTATATATGACAGTGGAATGCTGTCATATATAATCCTGGGTAAATTATTTACACTTCTGAGTCAGTAAAATGGAAGGAAAGGAGACTTGATGTAAGAAATAAATAAGATCTGAATATAAAAACCTTAGCAAATAAGAGGCCCTCCATCAAGGCTAGTGCCTTCCCCACTCCAGCTCATGGGTCTGTTGACTTCACCGGTCCTTTCTTTGTAGATAGATTTGTAAATAAGAATGTCATGAGGAAAGTTTACCTTCTGATCTGTTATGATAAAAGAGAGAGATTTGTCTTCTTAACAAATCTTCAAGGAGGGTTTTCATGTGAAGGGGCATGCTGGGCAGTGGAAACATAATTGCATGGTACACTGTGCGTGTAGCGTCTTCAAGGACCTTCCAGCATGGAAGACAGCATAAGGCAGGACTTGATGGGGGTTCTGCAAGTGTGTCAGCAACAAACACTGGGACTGTGAAGAACAAGTAAGGTCATTTGTGGTTGGATTGAGAGTAGGATGGAAGCAGCTTTTACTGGGTGCCAAGTGCCTCCAGTGTGATGTGAGCGTGAATGAAATGCCAAGGGAGTGGCGATCCTCACAGCGACCCTGAGTGGCAGGTATTTTTAAACTCATTTTGCAGGTTAGGAAACCGAGGTTCAGAGAAGTTAAGGAGCTTATCTGAGATCAAGAATTGGTTTTATGTGACTTCTGTGATCTTTCTGTATTCCACAGTGCTTCAAGGTATTAGGGACAAATGATAATTCCAGATATGACCATTTTTCAAAAATCAGAGATGAAGGAGGTGGAAGAGGCTTCTCTCTCTTGCAAGAAGAGAAAAACACAAAGAAAGTTCTGAGACAAGACCGCGTATTCTGACTTCTGTTTACATAATCTTAGCAAGGCACCAGTACCATGAAGCAGACTATTGAACAATTGGTTATATGGCACCATGTGGATGGTTTAAAAATAATCTAGGGCTGATGTGGAAATGCCACTGGTTAACTTAAAAGAAATTGACAGGATTTCTGCTTGGCACAGCCACCTGAGAGCTAAATCACAGTTCGGGCTTCACCGTTGACTAACTATGGTTCCAAGACCCCAGGAAGAGTGATTGTCTTTACAATCCTTTAAAAGCCTACAAATGAAAGGTTGTTTTGTTTTTTAAGGAATCTCCTTGAATTTTCTCCTTGTTGTTTTGTTCAGAATTCAGGGACACAGAGTTGCTGGACACTTTGGAGCCTCTCCAGGAACCCTAACCTTCTCTAAAGGAGGTTGTTCTGAAGAGGGGAAATGCTTGCTTTTCAAAAATACCTCCTGAGGGAGGTCATCAGCTGCCTTGTCTTTGCAGAGTCAGGGAAATTTCATCCCCAGATAAGGGTTTTGAGAATAGTTGGCTGTGATTGCCTGAAAGACTCCACAAGGACAAATGTCCAGAACATGGTCACCTCCATTACCCAGGGCCAAGGTCTGTTTGTTTATGCCTCTTGTAGCTTTTCCTGCACCCCTGTCCTATCCTTCTAATCTTATATCCTTTTATGAGTCTGGAAAGAATCACAGCTGGAAGTACACATGGATCAATCTATATCGAATCAACCAATATGTAGTGTGATTTCTCTTTCAATCAATAATTAATTCTTTCATTCATTCTTCTGAGTAGAATTTTTTATTGTTAAGACACTTGTTACATAACATCAGTGTTTTTCTAAGTGGAAGTCATGGAGAAGATGATGGCTTTTTATTCTGTTCTTCTAAAGGCACATGAAAGCAGGTTTTCTAGAGTTAACAATTTTGACAAATGGTATTTTTACCTCCAATCAGGTGGTTAGAATCCACTGCCATGGAAATATTTGACTTCAAAGGTAAACAGTTTTTACACTTTTACTCTCAAGGCCTGAGAAAAATAATAATAAAAAAAGAACAATTAAGATGATGTAAACAAATAGATAACTAATGTTTCAGGGCCAGACAGGCAGCTGGAATCCACTTCCATCCAGCATCCAACTAGAATTGGGATCCTTTTTCTGGTAAAAGCACCCTTCTGCAGTTGTGGCTTGGGCTATGAGTTGGTTTGAAGATGCAATTCATCTGGTTCTCTCTCTCTCTCTCTCTCTCCTTCCATATCTCTGTCAGTTAAGGATAGCATCATGTGGTGCTTGTATATCAGTAAGAATTTTGTCCTTAATTTTGAACCTAATACATCCTCAGGGAGAGTGGTGATATAAAGACTGTAAAGAGAATGTGTCAAGAACTTTATCATCAATGACATATCATGTTGAAAGAGAGCATTCGCTTTTATCCTGAAGGGATATAAGGGAGATTTCATACTTATTTATCAAATTAAATGACAGCCAGATTTCCAGGGTAAAAGAGAAGTGACAGTACAGTGAGTGGACCCCAGGCAAATGGGCAATACAGTTCATGTTGCTATTTGATGACCCCGTGCTCCTCATTTATGCCTTTCTCTCTCCCCCTGGTTGACAGTATCATCAACACCCCCAAACTCATTTCTCTCTCCTCTTATTTTTTTTGAAATCAAATCTCCAGAAATGATTTGAAACAATTCCCTCTAGAGAATTAAAGTGACTTAATTTGATATTTGATGTGATTTTGAGCATGATCTGGGAGCTGATCGAGAGGGTCTTTAAGGGACGAAATCTTTCTGGAGACCCTGGAATCCAGTGATGTAGCTGACCTAACTTACCCCTCTTTGACTTCTCCGTCAAATCTGGCATAATAACAACACTTTTTTTTTTTTTTAAACGAAGCCCTCTCTTGCCTTGGATTTTCTGTCACTGTGCTTTCTCCCTTCTTCCAAAGTGTCTCAGATTCCTTTGATAGGACATTCACTTAAAAATCTCTAAATTGCTGGGTGCAGTGACACACACCTGTAATCCCAGCGGCTCGGGAGGCTGAGGCAGGAGGATCACAAATTCAAAGTCAGCCGCAGCAAAAGCGAGGTGTAAGCAACTGTGAGACCCTGTCTCTAAATAAAATACAATATAGGGCTGAGGATGTGGCTCAGTGGTTGAGCGTCTCTAGGTTCAATTTCTGGTACCAAATAAATAAATAAATAATAAAAATAAAAAGGTCCCCAAACCCTCTAAGTCATTTTTCCCCCCTCAGGGATTTACTCAGAGAGACCTTCTTTCTTTCTCTAAATGCTTCCTTTAGGTTGCCTTGTTCATTTTCAAGGCCTTAAAAACCATCTTTAGGCAGTTATCTTCTAAATTTTTATATCCATTCCTCTGAGCTCCAGATTCATCCAAATGCTCACTTGATGTCCAACTTATGATCTGCTTCCTTATCTCCACAAATGGTACCACCATCTGCCCAGTTCAATACTTAGGCTAGAAATGTGAGAAGCATCTTGCCTTCTTCACTTTCCCTCCCGTCCTGTGTCCTCTGCTTCAAGTCCTATCATTTCTTCCACCAAAATATATCTGAATTCCACCAGTTTCTCTAACTCCATTGCCACCATCGTGATTTATGCCACTACTGGCTCTCCACCAGGCCCTGTGACAGCTCTTGACTAATATCTCTGCCTCCACCTTTGCTCTGTTTTGTGCCCCACTGATGAACCCACAGGGTAGTGAATAAAAGTGAATCCTCTGGGATGGTATGACCTGGGTTTGAATCCTGGCTCTGCCACTTACTAATCACGTGAATTGAGGCATGTTTACATCTTCTGTGATTGCTTTGTCTATAAAATGATGACAATAATAACATCTACCTAACAGAATTATTATGATGATTAGATGTTGTTTTATTTGATTAAAAAGTTTTTTAAATGAGTAGAAGTGTGCCTGGCAGAAAACTCTTTGTTAACATATAAATAAAATCATGCTACTGCATGCTTGAACTCTTTCTACATACTTGTTATAAAATTCAAGACCCAAACCTGACCCTCTAGGCCTCATGAATCCTGCCTACCTTCCCCCACCCCTAGGTCCCTCCTCTGCCTCCCTCACTGTGCTCCATACTCGAAGGTCTTCTCTGTTTTGAAGGTGTCCCAGGCTTTGTGCTGCCCCAGGGCTTTTCCCCTGCTGTTCCCTCCACCTAGAGTTCCTTCCAAAGCCTGACTCCTTTGCCTGTTTTAGACAGTCTAGGTGACCTATCTTCTTAGCAATTCTCTCTGGCCATCTTATTTAAAGAAGGTAATTTTCTTATTCCCTACTGCTGTTACATTGTTTGCTTCTTTCATATCACTCATTACAGTATTTAGGAAGTTTATTTGTTGTTTCCTGCCATCTCCACCAAAAGATAATTTATTTGAAGCCAGGGGTATGGCTACTGTGTGCATTGTTGAATCCTTAGTGCCTGACACTGTGCCTGGCACATGATACATGCTTAATAATATTTACTGAATGAATGAAATGGACACCTATTAGGCCACCTTGTCTTTCAAGTCAAGTGTAAGCCAGAATTCAAGCTCTGTATGATGTATCAGATAATATACCAACCTAAACTGTCTGCCTGGCCTATCTTAGATATCAATTTGATTAAAACAAACAATTCAGTGGATGGTGGTCAGCCTCGGGAAGAACTCTAGACACAGAACTTGAAGCCTGGGGCCCTTGTATAGGATCTGATGCTGACCTTCTCTGTGACCTTGAAGAAACTCCTCAGAAACTGCTTTTCCTTGGAAAATGAGTGGTTGGAATAAGCAATCCCCAAGCTTCCTTCAAGCATAACATTCTGTTTTAGATGCCATCTTTCTGCAGAGATAACATAAAATCAGTCCATCATTATTCTCATGGAGGAGATAAATCACTGAGTTTTAGGAGAATGAAAGGATCATCAGCAGGTGCTGGGACAAATTCTCCTTAGGGTATATTTTAAGTAGGTGGGAATTTGTCCATTCAACATTTATTTCTTGGCTCCTTAATGCTCCTTGGAGTTATGCCTGCTGTCACTTTGCCTAAAAGCAGCTCCTCCATCACTTTTTTCACTACACACACACACACACACACACACACACACACACACACACAGAGACACACACACTTCTTTACCTTTAAGTTTTTGCACTTATTGACTAGAAAAATCACTCTTCCACCATATTTAGAGAAAAGAATATTCCCAGTCCCATCAGATTATGATATTGAGTTATACTTTAGTGAGAAAGGGAAGGTGTGTTCTCTACATCTTCAGCCCCACTTACTTCTAGAACATGTGAGTGTGCTGAGTGTGCCCAGCATTCTGCCCAGAACTCTTGCAAAAGTCTCTGTTCACTTCCTCTTTCATGCATTTAAAACCTTTATGTTAAAAAACATTCTTGACTTAGCTATCCATTAATATTATATCATTAATATTAATACCAAAAGGATATAATTCTTCTGTATTTTATAATATCATTGTACAGTGTTTTAGTTGCCTCTGGGGAAAGGGGGTTCTCAGGTTTGATAAAAAAGAAAGCTTCCATGTTTCATCTTCTATTGTACAAATTTTACCATTTCTTCAAGGACCAACTCACATGCTGCCTCCACCACAAATTTTTCCTTATTTTTTGGTCAGGAACTATGCTACCTTTCCTTTGAACTCCTGTAGCTCTTAATTCATTCATTTGTTCATTTATTCATTTGTTTGGTCATTCCCTAAGTTACCATCAGGTGTGGAAGAAAATTTGTGCTCTCACGGAGTTGATAATCTAGTGGAGGAGCTGACAAAGTGTGTACAGATATTATGTTAGGCGAGAAGTCCCATGGAGAAAAAGAAACCATGAAAATGTCGTAGAGCATTCCAGGGCTCGGATGGTGGCTTCAAGGAGAAATAATCTTTAATCAGAGACTTCTCAAAAGTGATGGGATAGGCAGGAGGAGGAAAGGCAAATGCAAGGTCAGTGTTTTAGTCTGTTGCGCTGCTATAACAAAATACCATATACTGGATAGCCTATATGTTAATTTCTCATAGTTCTAGAGGTGGGAAGACCAGGATCAGGACACTAGAAGATCTGAGTTTGGTGAAGGCCTGCTTTCTGGTTTATACTGGGCACCTTGCTGAATCCTCACATGACAGAAAGGTTGAGACAGGTCTCTGTGACTTTGCTTTACCTTTTTTTTTTCTGAAGTGGGGATCGAATCCAGTACCTCACGCATGCTAGGAAAGGAGGTGCTCTACCACTGAGCCACATTCTGGGCCTCTTTTTTATAAGGACACTAATCCCATTACAGGGCTCTGCTCTCATGACCTAATCAGTTAGAGACCGTTACACTGGGGGGTTGGGTAACAACATGAATTTGGGGAGCACAAACATTCAAACCATAGCAGCTGGTGTGTCTGGAAAGCAGTGAGTCACACAGTCTAAGAGGAGATGAGAGCAGATGTGCACTGTGAGGCTGGGATGAGGCTAGAGTGTGGATCTTGGGGCTATTTAAGGATTTTAACTTCTACTTAGATTAAGATGGGAGGTCATTGGAGGATTCTGAGCAGACAGGGTGTGTCATCTAGTCTATGTTTCAGGAGGATTGCTCTGCTATTGGATTGCAAAGATACTTCAGTGGATTAAGGATGGAAGCTAGAGCATTGTCAAAAGGTCAAGACCCTGGTGGTAACGGTGCAGTTGATAAGATATGCCGCCATTTTGAAAATGTTTTAAGAGTAGAGCTGGCAACTGCTCAGTTATGGCATATAAGAGAAAGATGGGAAAGAGCGGAGAGGAAGCAGGTTTTGGAAGAAGATTGATAAAGTTTAATTGAAGACATACAACATTTGAGATGTTTATAAAATACTCAGGCGTACACGTGGAGTACACAATTATATTCATGAGACTGGAGTATACTGGAGAAGTCCAAGCTAAAGATGTAAATTGGAAGTCATCTTTACATAAATGGAATTTAAAGACCTGGAAATAGAAGAAATTTCCAAGAAACTATGCTTTAATCCACGCCTCTTTTAACATGTTTCCTATATATTATTATTAGATATAAGTTTCCTTTCACTCATTACCAGGTTAATGTCCTTCAAGGTAAATTTTGTGCATGAATTTACACAGGGCCTCATTCAGAGCTTGGTTCCAAGTAAGACCATAAAAAATAACTTTAGTTTGAATCAATATAGAACTTAGTGAAAGACTGATTAAGAGTTAAAATTGTAAGACGGTTAATGGCAGAGGATTTTAGCAAATGAAGCTCTCAGTATTTTCTGGGAGGGCCTCTGCTAGAATGGGGCCAAGGAGAGAAACAAGGAAAGAGAAGAAGCAGTATAAGGGAAGGGGACAAGAATAGATCCCAGAGCTGGGATAATATAAAAACGAGACTTTCTCTGGTCCTATGAGATTATGCAAATGAAAGAAGAGAATCCAAACCCTGGATTTGAGATTGGGCATTGGATAGGGTGAAAAGAATTACAGGATGATTGAGGAAGGGAAGGGTAGGGTTCAAAACAGATTCTTAAACTTAAGTCTGACTGCAGGGCAAGACTGAAGCCAGTCACCTGGGAAAGCCCTTCAGAAAATTTGGGGTGCTGAGAGTAAAACCACTTCCTTCTGGAAGTTAGAGTGGGTCTTGTCCTAATTATTTGTGCTATGCCTAATTTTACTTAACATAATGTCCTCTAGATTCATCCATGTCACAACTGAAGAAATATATTTTGGAAGATCGATAATATGAGATGATGTACATAAAGTGCATAACAGAATGTATAGCATGTAATATGTGCTGATGTTATCTAATAATACCAATGGCAATAATAACGGTAATGACGGTAATGATATTAATTTGCTTGATATCTCACAAATAGTGGTGCTGAAATTTAAACCCAGGAATTCCTGATATTTTTATGATTAATTAATTTGCAAAAGTGACTCTTTTTATTCATTTTTAAATTAAACAAGTAGTGTACTTACATAGAGAGTTTGGTAGAGAAAAATAAGTCACTCACAGTTCTACATTTGAATAAAATAAATATTATTATTGCATGTGACTTTAGGTTTGTAAAGTTTGCCTTAAAAACATTACTGATATTTTAATTTGCTTTCTATTTCCCAAGACCTTTTAATTTTTTTCAGAGTAAAAGATTAATAAACTGGCTTTTCCTTTTCTTCTCCCATTGCTTAGTACATCTAATAATTCAAAATCAGAATTATCGTGGATTAGTACTGATTCAGAGAAAATAAAAAATTATAAAGAGAAAAATTGACTAGAAAGGCAATATGTCAATCAATGGAAGGGTAACTGATGTGATACAGCAATCTGTATACGGGGTAAAGTTGGGAGTTCATAACCCGCTTGAATCAAACTGTGAAATATGATGTATTAAGAACTGTATAATGTTTTGAACGACCAACAATAAAAAAAAAGAAAAGAAAAATTGGAAAATATTGAAAGTTTTGGTTATGGAAATACCTAAAGCTTTGTTTAGTTGAAGTATAATATTAATTTATCTGGCACAGGTGAATATAGTGTTATGATGAACAGTCCATCCTTTTCCATTTGTTCTTTAATTGGAATTGTATTTTCAGAATGGATGTGGGGTGGTGTCTATCCTTTTCTTCCCTCCTACACTCACCGTCAGTGTGAGGAGTAAGTAAGACCCTTACCCAACTCCTCCTGCCTGCCCATACCAGTGATACCTTAGCGTTGATTAGAAAATAGCTTTACCCATTTAGACTGACCTATATTCTTAAATGATAGGCAATAGAAATCCAATTAAAAATTTAATTAAAATGTTATCCTCTCTATCTGATGAATTCCTAAGCCCCCTAATAATATTAGAGTTTTTAGCACATCAAAGACATAAAGCATGCTCATGAGACTTTCCAGAAAGAAGCAAGAATGTAATAAGCAGTATATAACTACTGCCTTAATTTTGGCTCCCATCCTTCAACATTTCTTGCTGTAGTTCTGTAAGGGTTTCCTATCTAATTATCTTGTCTGCATTTTCTGTATCCCAAATTCACCCTTCATACAGCCATCAGAGCCATCTTCTTTAAATAATGTGCATTCAATCCTATTATGCTCTAGTCCTTTCTCCTAATAGCATTTGGTGGCTCCCCATTACTCTCAGGATGGGTCGGAACCCTTGGCTATGGCATAGGAGCCCCTCATTATCCAGATTATTCCTATTGCCCCAACTGTATGCCTTTTTGTTTCATATTATACATTCAGCCGCATCTACAATCTGAAGCTCACAAGATGCGCTGTTTATTTTTTTTTATATCTCTTTGTATCCCTCTCTGCTGGTCCTTTCTCCTAGAGGACACTTCTCCTTTTCCAGGATAATTTTTCATGCAGTAGGTTCTTGCTATGCTTCTTGACAGGGGGAGATAACTGATTTGATGTAATTTCTAAAGCTTCCTGGATGCTCTCCTATGTTCTCTAGTTCTTCTTCTTCTGGCCAGATGCAGAGGATCCAATGGGAGACTCCAGGGTCTCAGGATGGTAGAGTCACTAGATTGGGAGTCTAGTCCTGCCTTGGGCCATTTGACTAGGAACACCCAGATTGGATTACAGCAAGAGCAAGAGTAAGCCTTTATTTTAAGTCCCCCAAATCTAGGGATCATTATAATAGCGCACAATGATTAGCATGTGTCTTTTGGTGTCCCCTTTATTCCACAGTCCACTCTGATGTGTGAATAAGACACCCTTTTTTTCAGGCCTAGATTCAGAACTGGTTTTTTTAAATTTAAATTAAAAAGAGCCAGGTGTGGGCTCTGGGACTGTGGCTCAGTGGTACAGCACTTGCCTAGCACATGTGAAGCACTGGGTTTGATCCTCAGCCTCACATTAAAATAAATAAATAAAATTTTAAAAAATCAGGGCATAGTGGCATACATCTGTAATCCCAGTGGTTTGGGAGACTGAGGCAGGAGACTTGCAAGTTCAAAGCCAGCCTCAGAAACTTAGTGAGGTCCTGAGCAATTTAGCAAGACTTTGTCTAAAAATAAAAAAATAAATAAATAAAACAAGGGCTGAGGATGTGGCTCAGTGTTTAAGCACACCTGGGTTCAACCCATGGTATCAAATTTTAAAAATTAATGAATTAAAAAAGAAAATTTGTTCCTTTTTCAAATTCATGTTCAAGTGAGTGAAAAAAGGAATCAATAGCTAATAAAACAATATAATAAATTTCTTGTGATGGTAAGTTCTGTGAAGCAAGATAAAACTGGATGTGAGAGGGAGAATGAAGAGAGAGGAGTCTGATTTTTAAATTGTAGTCAGGGAAGGCTGTTCTGAGGATGCTGCATGGAGCAGGATCTGAATGAAGTGAGGGACAAGGCACATGTGTTTTGGAACTAGACAGAGAAATAGAAAGAGGGACCCAATAGACGGTAGCTTAGCTGTTTATATCAATAACAATAGCATGGGGAAGAGCAAGCAGGTCAGTCTGGCAGAAGTTACCTGAAATTGAGGCAAGAGGCAGGGGAAGTTAGTTCAGGGAGGTGGGGAAGAGCCCTAAAGTTCCTGGGATTTCCTTTTATGGAAAGGGGGAGTCATTGGAGGATTGTGAGCTGTTGAGTGACATTTTGAAATGATCCTTCTGGTTCATGTGAAGAGAATCCCTTGGATCTTGGATTTATGTGGGCAAACTCCCACCTGTCTCCAGTGGCTTTGGCCAGCTGAAGGCCAAACCTCTGGTTCCTCCTGAGAATGAAGCCACAGGTACATGCGGCAGATGTCTTGTGTGATTGCTTTATTTACCTCTTGGGTCTCATCTCTGACCTCATCTGATTTCCCTAAATTCTGTTTGTCTACCTCATTGATGGAAACCCTGATTGCTTCTATTTTTTGGTGAAATAAGAAGCAAAGCTTTAGTTGGGAATGAGAGTGGGCGTGTTGGTGGGAGGAAAGAGGAGACTGGTTGACTCTGAGCGTGGGAGAGTAAATTCACTAGGGCTTTTGTTTTTGAGGTAAAAAGGCAGGGTTTCATCATTGTGTCTAGCTAGGACTCCTGACAGCGGAAGGATGAACAGATAGAGTCATTCCCCAAGAATGCAGACTTTTGGAGAAACAATGAGTTAAGCATGAAGTAAACAGCTGTATTGTGTCCATTCAACCATTTCTTAATTCAGCAACAATTTATTAATGCTCATTATAAAACAGAAGTCCAGAACTCAGACTCTGCCCAGAGTCCAACAGGGGAAATCTCATCAAGTCGTATACACAGCACGGTGCAAACACCATGCAGGCAGGTGCATGCAGAGTAATAGCAGATCCAATGAAGAACTGACAGTCTGACCTAATTTAAAGATGAGATTATTACTGGGTTTTCGCATAGTTAGGAAAGGTTGACAAAGGACCTGGGTTAGAAGGGTTTGAAAAGGAGAATAAACAGGGAGAAGATTTTAGCCTGGGAAAAATATATTGAGCAGATGCAGAAATGTTCATGGCATGTTGTGGAGGTGGTTAGGAGAAATACATGATGTGAGTAGTCAGAATCATAAGCATTGTATGTGTTACAAAGCTGCCTTCTCCTCCAGCAGAGCTGTAGGAGGGAGGAGATGGATCGTGGGGGGACCAGATTGCAGAGGATCTTGCCTAACGCCAGGACAAACCTTGGATCTTCAGTTGCCTTTGAATAGATATAAATGGAGATCTTTTCCCCTTTGTCTGTTTCTGCCTCATAAAGCCTTAACACATTGTTGAAGCCAGCTTAGTTTCTTCAGTGATAGAGGACATCTGGGGATGGAAAGCTAGGTGGCACTGCATTACTGCCTAGTCACTGCTCTTTTAGGGTCCAGGGAACCTTTGGTTTTAAATAAAATTTGATGACTAAAAACCATCAGTGGAGCTTTGCGATAGATGGCCTGGGAGCCTCCTAGAGAAATACTTTTTAATTGCAAATTTTTATGCAAGAAATCATTGCTCTTGAGCTCCAAATTAGGTAGTGGATCTGCTTGAACTCTGCCAATCAAAAACATGATTTTATTTGCAGACGAAGATTACACTGTATTTTGCTATTTGAGAAATTTTTCATTGTATTCTGTTAAGTAAATCATTGAAGTGATAAAGCTATTGTCACTATCTCTTTATAAGCTTCCATGTGGGGAAAAATGCCCACTTTTGTTCTTCAGTTAAAATTTAAAAGGGAGAGAAATGAAGCTGTCCTTTTCTTCTCCACTTGGTGATAGAATTAGGGAATCCAATTGAGGGCTAATGTTAGCTAAATGAGCATTTACCTAGGTAAGCTGCTGCTGTTTTGATTTCCTCAAAGCTTTTCTTCCTGGGAAAGTAGCCTTAAGAACTAGATTAATTAGCAACACCCTGTTCCTGATGTAGCTAGTCAGCAGGCTTCAAAAAAGTGAAGTGTTTGCCCGAACAGCAGAGTGAGCTGGGCAGGCGTCTAGACGCTCTCCCCTGCCAGAACTTGTTGTCTAAGACGGAAGTTTGCTCTGGAAGAAGTTAAGCATGGAGAACATGGAGCAAGGTTCATCTAGCTGTGAATAAATAGAGACTTTGTGGTTTACATTGAAACTCTGCCCCCTCTCCATTTTTCCCTTGTCTTCTACTTCTTATTGTATGAAATTCATAAGATTGAAGAAAACGTTTAACTACAATCTTATTCAAAGCACCAATTTCAGCATCATCCCTTGCAGGAAATGAGGGTGTCATGTGGCTACTGGCCGTCAATGAGGTTTTTGTTTGTTTGTTTGTTTTTTGTTTTAGAAGGGATCAGTAGGAACCAGCTAAACTCCCCAAGATCCTATTGTGTGGAAAGAACGGGGAGTATGACTTGTAAGAGACAAGTAGAGTCAAGAACCCCCTAGTAATGGATGGAAGTGGAAGCAGAGCATGATTAGAGAAAGAGGTGCAGAAGCAGCTTAAAGGTACAGGTTTGACCAGTTGTTTTCTATGCTTTTTCCTGGCTGCCCATTGATGTGTTTTTACATAGCTGAAATAGTCACCTGTTACTGAGCCTTTACTCTTTTGTAAGGAGATGAAAGAATAATTGCAAACAACAAATGATTGCAAACTTTTGGGCTTGTACTGGGTCATATCTTTACTATCCTCTTGAGTAGTTGCATAGTTTTATACTGGCAGAATGAGTTGAAACATGCATTTGGGCCCCATACTGTGAAAAAGGTGAATGTTTTTTGACTTTAAATAATAATAAAAATCGTCAGTAAGATGCCAGGATACACTAAAACATTAGTTAATGAAATAAACATGATAGGCAAATATTCTCCAAGATAACCACATCTTTAATAACTATCTGATTTTTTTTTTGACAGTTCTTGCTGTGTTGCTCAGGCTGGCCTTGAACTCTTGTGCTCAGGTGATTCTCCTGCAACAGTCTTCTGATGGGGGGACTATAGGAATGTGTCACTATGCCTGATTAACACTCTAGTTTTGATGGACGAGAAAGTCAGAGAAAAGGGACATATGCTTTTTTTTTTTTTTAAATAGAGAGTGAGAGAGGAGAGAGAGAGAGGGAGAGACAGAGAATTTTTAATATTTATTTTTTAGTTCTCGGCGGACACAACATCTTTGTTGGTATGTGGTACTGAGGATCGAACCCGGGCCACACGCATGCCAGGCGAGCGCGCTACTGCTTGAGCCACATCCCCAGCCCCGGGACATATACTTCTGACTGTGACTTTGTGTGCATGTTCTGGTTATTTTAGGTTGAAATCAATCAACTGAAAAATTTTGAATGTTTCTTCATAGAGTGTGTAGTACAATTTGAAAACAAGGACAAAAGCAAATCAAAAACAAACTCGGGGACTGGAATTGTGGCTCAGTGGTCGAGCGCTTGCCTAGCATGAGTGAGGCACTGGGTTGGATTCTCAGCACCACATATAAATTAATAAAATAAAGATCCATTGACAACTAAAAAAATATTTTAAAAAACTCATAGTCTTATTTTCTATATTTAGTCAAACTTTTATAGTCAAAATCTCTCTCCTCTCCCCCTCAATCACAATTCTCTATTTTATCTCATTGGAGAAGTCATGAAAGTCACAGATCTTTGAACCAGTCTATAATCCCTATGGCTTTACCCTAGGACCAAATCATCATCATCATAATAGCAAACACTTTGGAGCAATTATTATGTGCTGGGGTTTGTATTAGGTCATTTATACATACTAATTTAATCTTCATAATACTTCTATGAAGTAAGCTATCAATTTAGTGAAATTCAAAGCAGTTTTCTGATATTGTGTAAGGATTACTAGAATATTCTGAATGTCATGAAGCTGTTCTTAAAGTAGAATATTCTAAGGATCTGTGCTCCTCTTAATGTTTATTTTCTCAAAGCATAAAGCTAATTAGAGACTTGAGAAGAGTACCCTATTCCTTGATTGCCAGAGAAGACATATTATTACAGCAAGGCTGAGATTTTTTTTTACCCTTCTCAGCAGCTTTACTGAAAAAATACATCACATTCTACTAGTTGGGGAAAGAAGGTTTGTTCTGCTCTTTTAAAAATGCTTAATTGTGCATTTTATGAAAGCAAAAGTTCAGGAATTTTCTCAGCAGGCCAAAGGTTGGCAATGCATTGGATAACTTATTCCAAGTGTCCCATTGGAAGATTGGACTGTGACTGTGAATCCCTCCTCTAACATTCTCCTGGCAGTCAAGGGATGTGTTTAATGTCATCCATCCCCTTTGTCTTCTCCAGAAACAGGGGCTATGCCAATACCTCAGTTATTAGGGCTGCAACTGTTTCCTCATTCACATTGACCTTGGTTTCCCATTTTGATAACCCAATTCAGTAGGTTCCCTTGGCCTTTGGCAGAGGTGGTGCAAGGTTGTTGTCAGTAAGCTTTGTCAGATGTCTATATCCTTTCTGGGCTTGTTTTTATATATTTTTCCTACATGAAGATCTTGAGTTTGAGACTCACTAAAATTGTTCAGTGTCTCCAAGATGTCCCTGGACAGAGTCAGCCTCATGTCCTGAGAAAGCCTGGAAATTCAGGGTTCACTTCTCAGCTTCCATGGTCATTAGGTCTGGGATCACAAAAAAGAAAATTTACTCACTCTGTTGGAAACTCAACTTCCTCGATTTTAAATCAGGAGAGTTAGATAAAATATTACAATATTATGATATTAATAATAACAGCTGATATTTATTGTGTTGCCAGAAGTTTCATATGGCTTCTCTCACTTAATCCTGCATTATGAGGTGGGAACTATTATTACCCCGTTTCATACAGGAGATGATTGAGTTAGAGAAGAATCAGCTCACTTACTTGTTTAATAGCATGTAAGTGGTGAAGATAGTATTTGAGGCCCGCATACCTGAATTTATCCTCCAAGTCTCCTCTGCAGGCCAGTAGCATCAAGAATACCTGGGAACTTATTTAAAAATGCCAATTCTTGGGTGTACTTTAGACTAAAGATCCAACTATTTGGATGTGGGATCTAGTAATTTGTGTCTTAGCAAGCTTTCAGGATGAATCTTTTTTTTTTTAATTGGTTCTTTTTAGTTATATGTGATAATGGATCTATTTTGATAATTATAAAAGCATGGAATATAATTTGTTCTAGTTTAGTCCCCAGTAATTCCCCTTTCCCTTCGCTTCCCCCTCTTAGGGTGATTCGTATGAGCATTAAAAGCTGGAGCTCTGCTCTAGAACCTATGTTTGCAAACCCTACGTGTGATCTTCCACATTCAAGGAATTTTTCAGTGTCTGGAAAGTTGCCCACTAGACTTTAATTGGTTCTGTGGTTGTCTCCTTGAACCCTTGCTGCTTTGTGCATGCTTCCACCCCTCCTGGAGTACTTGATCCCAAGAATGTCCACGTCTTGAGTGGACAGGGGAATGTGAAGAGGAATGTGAAACAGTTACGGGAATGTGAAGAGTGCATTCCTCCATCGTGACTACCCGTATCCTTCTCTGGGTTTAAATATCACTAAACTCAATGCATGTTTAAGTTTTGCAGCTGGAAATTCTATTTTACAATTCAAAAAGTGCTCAAATCAATGCTGAAATTCTTTTCAACATGAGAACCTTTGCCTATCAAATGTACAAGTTTCCCCTCCTTCCTCCCCAAGGGACAGTGATAGACTTTATCTGTTCCTGGAGATTTCAAGGCTTTTATTTATGTGAATTAATCAGCAAGCACTGCCTACTTCTCTTTCTCTTGGAAAAAAGTCAAGTTATGTTTATGACCACCAATGATAACAGATGCTGTAAATACAACAATTTGGGTTGTTGCCAGATTGTTATATAAACCTTCAGGGGCCTTTAAAAATTCTTGTAAGGGGGAAAAAAAACACAAATGGGATTTTTGGGTTTTCCCCCCATGTGGCCTCCAATCAACCCTAGCACCCATCATATACCATGTCATCAATATATGTCTTCAATGAATCTGAATTCTTTCCATTTTGTTGGAAATATGATAGAATATAATAGTGTTGTATTTGTAGAGTGTTGAGAGAAGTGTGAAGCAAAACAGAAAGAAAATTCCAATAAGAAAGAGAAAAGTATGTTGATTTCTATCTTTTTCTGAAAAGGTTTCTTTAAAAAAAAGTATTAGAAAATATTCAGAAAGTGTAATAGAGCTCAAGAGGAAAATAAAGACCATTCACATTGCCACTATTCAGCACTAGCCTCTAACATTTTAGTGTACATCTTTCTAGACATTTTCAGTTTGCATATTTAGACAATTAAACTTTAGGTCTTTATTTTACCAAAAGCAAAGCCCTGCTTTAAATACTGTTTTTCAGAGGTAACAGTTGTGAGTCTCATGTCTTGTCAGCATGTACAGACGTGAATGGTTTCAAAGGCAATTCCTCTTGAATAGAAGAGTCCACAGCAGTCTCTCCTGAACTTCTGCTGTTCTTGGCTGAAAAGATCTGATCTGTTGTGTCTCCTGAGACATCATCCAGTGCTTCCTGCTCAGACATGGGGAAAACATCAAGAAGAACGATGTGCCCCATAGGTGGTAACTTCAGAACTAAATGAAATGGCCAAGCTGAGACTCCTGTGTCACTCGTTCTATTGCCCATGACTTTTTATATTTTTACTTTAATAAATACTATGTGAGTTCCACTTTGCAAAGTTCAACTTTAAGGCACATTTTCTGTGACTAATAGTTCCCTTCCCTTACCAATTCAGATATTCCAAAATAAAGACTGACTGCATTTCTTTTGTTCTTTTTTTCCTCAGGGAAATTCTGTCCCAGAGAAAGCACTTTTAGGGAAATTCCAAGGATCAAATTCAGGCCATTTGAGCCATGTCTTAACTGTCTAGTTATTAGGAACGCTTAGAGATAAAAAGTTTACTGTAAATTTAAGAGGATCTGTATTTTAGGGTATATCTCCAAATAAACTGGGCTGGGAAGAAAAACAGTAGAATTCAGTGGAACAACCAAGTATGAACTAGTTACTGATTGTGTGCAAGTTGCTGCATTTTTGTCAAGCTGGTTTTGGGGGTGGGGGGGATAAAACTAGACATTTTTTTGTGTGTGTGGTGGATTTTTCTGTCTTCAAAAACAGAACAGTTTTACAAAGCCAATATATTTTACCAAGAGATGTTTACTCTGAAGACTTGTCAATTCAAGAACAGAATAAAAAAGTATAAAACACACATATATATATACATTTACGTATAACATAAATTTTTAAATACATAATATATAATTTTTAATTATTTTTTGTACTGAGGATTGAACCCAGGAGTTCTTTAGCTTTACTACTGAGTATACCCCCAGCATGTTCTATTTTTTATTTTGAGACAAGTTCTCGCTAAATTGCTTAGGGCTTCACTACGTTGCTGAGGTTGGCCTTGAACTCGAAATCCTACCCACTCAGTTGTTGGGAGTACTGGCATGTGACATTGTATTTGGCTTGGTAAAGTACATTAAACTAAGAAAAAATGTTGCATGACCTTTCTGCTTGAATTATGATACTCAGTAATAAGTTATCCTAAGTCATGCTGGAGTGGGACTTGAGGAAGTAAAAGGACAAATTCTTGAAATGCACTTATTTGTCCTCAAATGGTCAAACTAGAATTCCTCTACCACTTCTCTTGGACAGATATATGTAAAACACAAATAGTCTTGTTGGTCAAAAATTTTCATTTTCTACTAGTCTGAACCATTGACATTTCAAGTGTTTTGTTTCACCTTTTTTCTAAAGTATAAATGTTCTTTGTTATTGGTAAAGATCAAGACTATACACTGTATATTTCAAACATAGCACATAATTCCAGTTTAAAGGATAGGCCCTGGAAAATATATTTAAAAACTGAACCAAATATCTACCTTTTACACTAATCTATGACTATCTAAAGTTAAAACAATCCACTGAGAATAAGCCAACTGGGTTATTAGAAACCTTGAGTACAAGTAGGTATCCAAAAGAACAACAACAACAAAAAAACTAACTTAATAATTTGTGTAGATTCTACCTTGAGGAGGAGGAGCACCCTTTCCATCCATTAAGTGTGAACTGCAATATTGACTTCTTTCCAAAAAGTACAATAGGGGAAAGCCAGGAACAGGTCAGTGGCCTTACAGTAGAGAAGACAAATGCAACTCCAGCCAGGTGAATAAGGTCAATATCAACAGCAAAAGGACATGTTGATGTCATTTATCCTCGAGGTTGTGCAAAGAGAATGGCACTTTATCCAAATCACAAATCCCAGTGTAACAAAATGAAATAAACACAAGATAAACTCCAATGGAGGGGTCGCCCACAAAATATCTGACCATTATTTGTGGTGGAGGGAAGAGAAGGTGCCCCCAGCACCCAGGGAGAAATTGCATTGTGAATTTCAACAAAGGCTGAAACTCAGAGGAGAAAGAAGGGATCCCTGAGAGATGATACTGGGCAGAGTAATCTGGGGCCACTCACAGAGGGTCTTGTTTTCTGTGTAAGGATTATGCCCTTTCCCTTGGCAATGAAAAGCACTCAGAGGCTTTCAAGAAAGGACAAGCATGATCTGGTTTTGCAATAAAGAGTGACTCTTACTGAGTAAGGAGACAGCTGTGGGGGGAGGGGCAGGAAAAAAATATCTGGTTCTCCTCCAGTTGAATTGAGAAGCCGAGAGGACAAAATTAAAGCAATGTAGATGTGGGGAGAAAGGAAGGGTGCTGGGAAAAAGTTAATCCCAATCTTCTGTTATTTACTCTTTCAGTGGGTAAACCAACAAAGCTTGGAACCACCAAATTCAGCCTGAAGGGAGTGCACCAAAATGGCTCACATTTCAAATGGGCCCTTAGGGGCTGAGCAGTGGCCTGCCTCAGGCTGGCATGTGGCTAGATGCTGAGTGACATATTCAAGAGAACAGAACCAGCCACTGTCCAGTGGAGCATGGAGCTCTCACTCAACTAGGGCCCCCAGGGCTATTGTTGGTTGGGGAATAATGTGGCATTCCCATCACACTCTGTGAGTGGCCCCATATTACCCTGCCCAGTATCATCTCTCAGGGATTCTCCTAAGAGAAGGGGGAATCTGAATGCTGGCTGTCTTTAGTTCAGGCAAGGAACAATTTAGTCTTGGCCTCAAATTTTCAAATCTTACCTAGTAAGCGAAAGCATACAGTTTAACTTGCCCCTTTGTATTTCACTTCTCATAGGGAGACAATTTTCTTTCCATTCATATTCAGTACTTTAAAAGTGATGAGGTCTATCTACATTTCTTTCATCTTTTTATATTCTGGTGAAAATTTAAACAGTAGGTGGTTTTGGCTCGCCATTAAGATCGATGTTTGGAGAAGCTGGGTTGTTCCTGAACTGAGCTCTAGTCTCACGTGGATAATAAGACATTTTATAAATATTTCACTGGGGCTAACTTGGTTTTGTGACTTAAACAATAGAATCACCCCAGCATTCCTAGGCAGACCTCTTTACCTTTGTTCTCTGACAATTCTGGAAGCCTCTCAGGGAATAAACAGCTCATGATCACTAGTTCATTCAGGTCTTCTCCTTGGAGAAGACCTGAATGAACTAGTGGGGCATAACAGCCCAACTGTGATTATCATTCTCCAGGTCCTGCTGGAGATTTCTGCCTCCTCAGTACACAGGAGAGCAGGGTGGGAGCCAGAAACAATGATTTATATCAGCTGCAGATTATTTCTAAGAAATAGACTCTTTTCTTCAAGTAACAAGCATTTTAAATGCTGATAAATCGCAGAAATAAAGATGAGAGGCAAGGTGGTAGGAACCTTGGTAATGGTACTGCACTTGGTGTTCAAGGTTATGTACTGGAAAGAATACTTTGGAATGGACTGGTTGGCAACCGGTAATTTTGTTGTTTAAGTTTGACTTGAGGGTTAGCATCCTTATTTCTGAATATTCTCTTTGTAGCTATCTATTCTTTCTTCTTTCCTCCCCAATTTCTGCAAGCTAGAGCTAATCCAAATGGATCTTCACATACATCACAGATGGCTCAGTGTGAATTTAAACCACATTTAGTTTTTGTTTTGTTTGGAGTACTAGGGATTGAACTCAAGGCCTTGCACATGCTAGGCAAATACTCCGGCTATACCCCCAGTCCCACATTTATGTTTTGAAGAGATAGTCAGCTTTATCTTCACTGAAGGGTGAAGTTTTTCTCCTGGTGAAAGCAGCACAGTCATATTGGAATTGTGAAGGCTCAGGAAGCTGTGTGGCCAGGCTTGTCAGGGACACCTCTGTATCCAAATACAGCAGGAGCCACTGCCTGCTCTGTGCCTTCAGAGGTAGAATAGAAGCCACGTAGCTTCAGGGATGCTGTTGAAGATTCAAGAGGATCAGCCAACTCTCTTCATTGTCCATGCTCTTGACACTCTGCCCATCAGTGAGGCTGAGGACACAGCAGTTAGGAGATTTTCTTCTGTCAATGGTCTGACTTCCTTTTGAACTCCAATTTTCTTTCCTACTAGTTGGGCAGGTTACTTAACCTTGGAGCATCAGACACTTCATCTTTAAAATGCAGATAATAATAGCTGCCACCTCCTAGGGCCGTTGCTATGAGGGTTGAATGAAATGATGCTGCACAGTGCCTGGGATGGCACCTAGCTCTTTGTCAAGCATTCAAGTAAGGTGTTAGCTGTTACCGTGAAAAGACAAACCAAACCAAGATCAAGCTTGCTACTATTTTCCACTGAGTCTGAACAAACATTGGCCCTGCTTCCATAGAGAGGAAGGGGGCGCACAGATGGGGGAGAAAGGTGAGAGTTTCAGCAAGCTCTAAATGGTTGGATCATGCAGCTGACGACACTGATGCAGCTCAGGCAATTGCAGAGAGGTTCTGAGTGACACTTCTCCTACTTCCTACAGGCTTAGTGCTGAAGTAATGACATGGATGACAGGTTTTCATTTCCTCCCCAATTTTCCTGCCTACATAGTTAATCTCGGGGCTCTATCTGTATGCTGCACCTGATGAAGAACTCAAGATTCTAACAAAGATGTTGAAAATGCATTACATTTTTGCATCCAAGGATATCATATCATATCCAGGGACTCTAGCCCTGGTGTCAGATATAAAGCAAACAAAATCATACCATATATTAGGGTTTTAAGGAGCTGTGTTCTGGGCTCAGTAATTTGACCTCTCACTATATTTAGACAAATTCAACTAGAAGAAAACAAGTAACTTCGACAGTTATTAAACATTAGAATGAGTTATTTAATAGAGAACAAATTCTCATCTATCAGAGGTGATTTGGAAGTGACATCACTTGAGGGAAGGATTAGACAAGGCACTTACTGAGCACTCTCAGCACTTTATTCACACAGGTGTTTGTTCAAATGCTGTTTCCCACAGTAGCATCTCAGATTTAACTCTATTTTAATCTTACCTCCTTTCAAAAATGGAATATATCAGTATACCAACAGTGATAGATCTCCTTCCACCCACATCTCCTGTAATACTTAAAATAATTGAAATCATACTAAGCATTTATTGTGCAAATCATGTGTCAAACCTGGTTCCAAACAGTGTCCATGTTTTATATCCTCTGAGGTCTAAATGTTATTTTTAACTTATTTCTGAGCATTGGCACTTGGACATAACATGCATATAAATATCCAGAGAACACAGCAAAACTTACCATTTGCACCTATAAATTGGGTATTTTCTATCTTAGTGAATGATACCATTGGCCATCCATTAAAGAAATACATAGCAATCATCTTTGATTTTGTCATTTCATTGATATCTACATCCAATCTACCAGAAATCCTGCTCTTTCTATTTCCAACATAAATAAAGGATCTGTCCATCTCTCCCCAACTCCACTCTTACTCTCTTGGTCACTGACACTACCTGCCCGCTAATATTATGGAGATAGTATCCTCCTACCTTCAACTTTCTCAGTCTATCACACATGGAAAGGTCAAGATGACTTTTCCCTTCCAACATTTTACTATGAAAATATTCAAACCTAAAGCAAAGCAGAAATCACTTTTACAGTGAGTATTCACATCCCTACTAAGTTCTGCAAATAACATTTTACTTATATTTACTTACATTTCCATTCATCTTCCCATCTCTCTATTTTTCCAATAATATGTCTTAATTTTGGTACATTTCAAAGAAATCTCAAGTATCAGTACATTTCCTTCTGAGCACTCTGACATGCATGTCATTAACTAGAGTTCAATATTTTTGTAGGTTTTTTTTTTCTTTTTTTTCTTGGTTGTTCAAAACATTAGGTTTTTTTTCTTTTAATGCAAAATTTAGACTCTAAATTTTACATTTGCTGAGTTTTGGCAACTGTGAGACCCTAACCTTTATCAAGGAAAAAATAATATAAATCCAGAAAGTTTCCTTATATCCTTCTCAGACAATCACAGACTCCCTTCCCATCCTAGAAGAAACCCATGATCTAAATTTTTACCACTATAGATTAGTTTCTCTTGTTATAAAACATCACATAAATGAAATCATATAAAATATTTGCCTTCATCAACAAACTTATTTTTTTATTGCTGAGCAATAGTCCATTATTCAGTTTTTAAAAATTATTCTTTTATTGCTGGATATAGGGGCTGTTGGAAAACTGGAAATTTTGGGTTATAATGAATAAATTGACCATGAACATTCTTGCATGAATTCTTTTTTTTTTTTTTTTTTTTTTTTTTGCATGTTGTCATTTGTTTTGGAGTAGAATTGCTGGGTAGGTGCATATTTATCTATTATTCAAAGAAAGTGACCTTTTAAAACATACGTCAAACAATGTCACTCCCCTATTCTCCAGTGACTTTGTGTTGTAATGAAGAAGAAGTCCACCATAATACCAGCCTAGAAGAATCAGGTCTGTCTCTCATCTCAATCTGATGCTATGCTCCTGAGCACATCTTCCAGCTTATTCCCCTGCTAGCTTGCCCCACTCATTCCTTAATGAGCCAAATGTGCCTCCAGCTTGCTCACACCCTAGCTACTACCCCAGCTGTGAGCATTCTTCTTCTAATCCATTGTGTGGCTGACTCACCTTTCAGGGTCAGCTTAAGTGTTATCCCAGTAGAGAAAATCAAGGTTGAGAAAAGCTAAATTACTTGGAACACTGTCACATAATTGATGGAGCCAATATGTAAATCATGCAAACAAGCACGCTGACGACAAAGCCTGTCCCTAATCATCTTGAAACACAAACCCCCATTCAGTGCTGCTGAATGTGTAATGGCTTTTTACCTTTTTTCTCTTGGCTACCATTCACAGCTCTATTTTTATATGTTGTTTTTCCCTTTCCCTGAAACTGTTCCTACCACTGTCATCCATAGCCATCTAATTATTAAATCTTGTGAAAATACTTTTCAGGCTCCACGTAACTTTGTGTCTCTTTGCAAGCATTTGACTCTGTTAACTCTTTGCCTTTCTTGAAATCTTGCACTTGGCTTATTTAGACATATATTTTCGTGGGTGTCTACCTCTGTGGCCTAATATTCTTGGTCTCCTTTAGGAATTCATCATTCTTTTGCTTATCCTTCTGATGTTTTGCATTTTCCCTGGAACTTTCCATCTATGCTCATGCCTTCAATCAATTGTTTCTTCAGCTAGATCCCCAATTTGCATATATTTTAAACTTCTCTACTTGCATATTCCCAGGGTACTGTTATTCTCCAAAGATGGGCCCAGATGAGCTTTATCTCTTAGTCTTTATCTCTGAGGAGTACCTTGTCCTTGAATCTGGACTGACCCTATGACTCTCTTTTAACCAATAGAATGCTGCAAAAGTGACCCAATGTGAGTCCCATGGTGAGGTCATTAGTAGCCTTTTAGCTTCTGCCTAGGCTTTTTGAAATGTTTGTTTTGGGGATACTGTTTCTTGTTAACCCACCTGTCCTGTTGTGAGAGGCTCAAGCCACATGGAAAGCCACATGTACATGGACAAGCCTAGCTGAGCTCCTACCACATAGCCAGCACCTCCATCTGCGTGAGTGAGCCATCCCGGATAACCAGTCTAACTGATTCAGATGATTATATCCTGGAGAACGTCTGACAGAAACCACACAGGAGACCCCAAGCAAGAATTGTCCAGCTGGCTCACATCAATCTGCAAAGCCACAAGAAATAATCTTGTTTTTTTTTTAAGTTACTAAATTTTGGACTGGTTTGGACATAGCAATGGATAACTGAAATAAGCACAACAACTATCATATTCTCAAACAGAATAAACGGTCTTTTTTCTAAACGGAGTGCTCCTCGTATGTTTTCTGTTCTTGCTGGTGACACAGATGCACTTCCAGTCCTAAGCATAGAAGTCCTCCTTCTTGTTGTCAATTGCCATGGTAATGCTATCAAGAGGTGGGACCTTTCAGAAGTGCTTAGGCCAGGAAGCCTCGGCTCTCATAAAGGGCTTAATGCCATTATCGTGAGAGTGGGTTAGTTAGCCTAGGAGTGGGTCCCTTATGAAAGGAAGAGTTCAGTCCCCTCTTTTTCTCTCTGTCTTGCCATCTCTTTGTCCTTCTGCCATGAGAGGAAGCAATAAGAATGTCTTTGAAAGATGCCAACCTCTCAGTCTTGGACTTACCGGCCTCTAGAATTTAAAAATTTCCTTTATTTATTAATTACCGGGTCTGTGGTAATCTATCATAGCAGCACAGGATGGACTAAGACAGATTCTTTATCATTTCTTATCTGTACAGTTACATTACTATCTTAACTGGCCTCCTGCCCATTGGCCCCTCCAAATCCAATCTCTACTCTGCTGTCAGTCATCTTCCTAAAACATGGAGCTGATATGGGTATAAAGTCTCTCATAGCTCCTAATTGCTGTAGGATTAAGTACAAACTTCAGCAGAGTACATAGATCCTTTATGATCTGGCCCACCATCTCTTCGTCTTCATTTAGACTGAAGTCATGGTCCCCTCTAAAATTGAGAGCAACTTGCTCGTGCTGACAGTGGAGGCTGAGGGCTTCCCCTCATCCAAGCCCCCTGGCCTGAGGGGTGCCTGGGAAGCGGAGAGTGGAGATGGGCCCTGGCCTGACACAAGCTAGCTAAATCTGCATATGTATATTTCCTGCCTTTTGTTTTTCTTGGCCACCTCTTATAAACTTGCCTTCCCCCGAGAGCCTGGGGAGATGTCATCTTTGAAACAAGAAGTTTCTTCATACTATCTTCTTTCAAAGCCGGCTTTGAATAAAATCTATTTTCCTACCAATATGACTGAATGGTACAGCCTGCCTTCTTCCCTGGTGGGTAACAGGGTCCTCAGGGAAAACCTGGCCCACCCCTCTGGTGTCCTAATCACACCCACTCCCCTTTTCCCAGAGGGCTGTTTTCTCTTTCATCTCTGAACCTTCAGTCTATCTGAACCTTCAGTCTAGCTGTTTCTGGATCTTATTGTGGCTCTGCCACTTTCTAGCTGTATGTCTTTGACTAGCTTAATTACTCTCTCCTGTTTCAGTTGCCACAATGGAATAGGAGTGACTACCTCACGTGGTTCCTGTGAGGATTAGAAAGATCCACACAGGTAGAGAGTGTAGAGTGGAGCTTAGCAAGTGGTAAGATTGGCAGCCATTATGAAGTCAAACAACAACAAGTGCTGGCGAGGATGTGGGGAAAAGGGTACTCTTGTTCATTGCTGGTGGGACTGAAAATTGGTGCGGCCAATTTGGAAAGCAGTAAGGAGATTCCTTGGAAAGCTGGGAATGGAACCACCCTTTGACCCAACTATTGCCCTTCTCGGACTATTTCCCAAAGACCATAAAAGAGTGTCTTATAGAGATAGAGCTACATCCATGTTCATAGCAGCACAATTCACAATAGCTAGACTGTGGAACCAACCTAGATGCCCTTCAATAGATGACTGGATAAAAAAGTGTGGTAGGTATTTATACACAATGGAGTATTACTCAGCACTAAAAAATAACAAAATCATGGCATTTGCAGGGAAATGGATGGCACTAGAGAAGATTATGCTAAGTGAAGCTAGCCAATCCCAAAAACAAATGCCAAATGTCTTCTTTGATATAAGGAGGGAAGCTAAGAACAGAGCAGCGAGGAAGAGCATGAGAAGAAGATCACCATTAAACAGGGACGAGAGGTGGGAGGGAAAGGGAGAGAGAAGGGAAATTGCATGGAAATGGAAGGAGACCCTCATTGATATACAAAATTACATATAAGAGGATGTGAGGGGAAAGGGAAAAAAATAAGGGAGAGAAATGAATTACAGTAGATGGGGTAGAGAGAGAAGATGGGAGGGGAGGGAGGGGAGGGGGGAATAATAGAAGATAGGAAAGGCAGCAGAATACAACATACATTAGTATGGCAATATGTAAAAAAGTGGATGTATAACCGACGTGATTCTGCAATCTATATATGGGGTAAAAATGGGAGTTCACAATCCACTTGAATCAAATGTGTGAAATATGATATGTCAAGAGCTTTATAATGTTTTGAACAACTAATAATAAAAAAATAAAAATCAGTGCCTAACTCCGCAGGAGTTTGCTCTTGGCAAAATGTCAAGAAAGTAGAACCTGCCTTCCCTGGCCTTGTGTCTCCTACTATCTGCTCCTCTCCTTGCCCCCTGATTTGCCCAGAAATCTTTCTATGTCCTGCAAGACTCAGCTCCAGTATCTTACTTTGAGGGAAGTTATGGGCGACTGCTCTAAGTTCTTGGTGTGTCCCTTTTTCTCCCTGACCCCAGGCTCTGCCATTTTCTATTGTACTGACCACTCCACTCTTCAAATATTTAATTATTAGGCAGAAAACCCAGAACTGAATCCCAGGGGACTGGTACATGATTGGTGCTCAATACGTGCTTACAGAGCAAATGACCAAATGAAAGCAAACAGGATAGGAAATATTTTCTGTCAACTTGGGGAGGTGAGAGTTAGGGAAGACAAAAAATGAAGAGGGTCTAGGTTTTAAGGAGAACATTTTTGTGTGTGTCAGTGAAACTCAGTGGTAGACCACCAATGCTCATTGTTTTCTTTCCTTCTGAATCATTGTGAGATGTGGAGACATAATAAAAATTGCATCTTGAGCCTATTAGTGCATCTGGCCTGCGTCATCTGCCTGCCCACTGCCCATCACTGTGGGAGGCTAACACTTGTAAAGGGATGATAATGCCCTTGGCATTTCTCTGGGCAAACCTGATGATTCATATCATTCCAAAAGTATGAGCAGCCAAGGTGCTTTCTTCACTTGGGAAATGGTGATGACCTGGCTGCTGTTCTTACCAGAGGGGCTTGAAGAAAGTGCCCTGGACGTAACTGGCTTGCTCATGACTCAGGAACTCAAAAGGCAGAGATCCTTTCCAAAATCCGTGGTGCTGGTGGAAAGCACTTGACTTCCTGAGATTTGAGACTATCTTTTCCTGAGCAGAGAGAGACTTTATTTCAAGTATGTTTGCAAGTGCATATGATATGAATGATCATGATCTTCCAGGTTTCAGAGGAAGCATACATTTTTTTTTTAAGGAAATAATGTCCCTGGTCCCTATGGTCAGAGTTTGTGTGAACTCTCTCTTCTTTGTGACCATCTGGACAGGAGGGACAATTTAAGGGCAGAAGTGAAGTTCGTCTACTTCTAAAAGGGAACTACAGCTCCCTTATTTAGGGCTACTGCTCATGCGGTGACTGTTAGAGCAAATTTTTGGTCAAATAGTTGTGCTCAGGGTAACGTTGGAATGGAAGCTTACACTGCAGACTCCAGAAAAGTAAGACTGGGGCCCTTTCAGACTGCAGCTCTTACTGTCCCCCAAAGCAATTGTAGGGGTTCCTTCCACACCTCAGAGGAGGAATTGGCCCTTTTGTGAGATGACTGCAAATATTCATAGGTTACAAAAATTTCCACAGGCTTGGAAAGAGTCCTGCATATAAAAACAAAACTATGATATAGTTTGTGATAAGTGCTTTTTGCTTAAGTATATGGGACTGTATTCTCTTAGTTTCTCATCAAATATTTACCAAGCAACTACTGTGTGCTGGATATACTATAGGGTCAGGGATTACTTATTTGTCTTCATGTTGACTGAACCTGGTACAGTTCTTAGCTCATAGTACAGGCCACAGATTGCAGCAAAGCTATTTCACTTGACTTGGCCAGAGTTCAGGGTGCAACTGAAGGATGGGACTTTGGAATAGATAATTCTCTCTCTGGTGCTAGCTTACCTTTCAAGGGACTTGAGACTTCTGATTTTATTCTTAATTATCTGAATGAACTAACTCAAGTCAGAGGGACAATGATTATTTGTAGTGCTAAAATGTTATTTAATGAGGATCATTGTGACTAAGCTCTTATAAGTTGAAAGAAAGTAATTGGCTGAAAAACCTTTTTGAATAAACATTGTTGGTTTTTGAAAATTCTGGGAGTTCCAACTTGGCTGCTGACCTTTCCTTGCCATTTATCTATTTGTTTAACACTAGCGTTTCTTAAGCTCCCAATGTATACAGAATGCTGCACCAGGAGCTGAGAAATACGTTGAGCTCTGCTCCCTGTCTGAAGTCAGTCACATTTTAAGTAGGAATTCAATAAATGGTACATTCAAACAGTTTATCCATCATAAACAGAGAAAAACAACCTGTCTGGGAAATAGCTGTCAGGAACTTCACGCACAGTCTTGCTTGGCCATGACACTGCCTTCTGTTTCAGAGAAGAAAAACAGAATGTGGAAAGATTGTCAAAACACCGTGGAATCAGTGTCATATTTTCTTTCTTCTCTCTTTCCCTTTCTTCCGTCTTTGGACTTTTCTGTGTGTTGGTTCCTCCTCTTCTCACCACTTTCCCCTCTGCCATCTATGGAACTAAAGCTCATATGAAATCCTAGGAGCCCTTCAAAGACCACAATGCTTCCCTGCCCCACACGATGACGTTGGCTGCCCTCCTTCCTGGCCCCAGTCACACCCTGTAATTCCTTCACTATGATAGCATTTGTTAAAAGCTACTGTGGTTGTCTCTTGTCTTCCCTCACCTCTCCTTCTCACTAGATTGCATGTTCTGTGATCATAGGTAGGGACCACAGTTGTCATGATCACCAGCAAATTGCCTGGCCCAGAGTCTCCCTTGAATAAATACTGAATTGCACAGGTGAATCATTGAATGAGTGTGGTGGGACCAACATTAGAGTAAAAATTTCAGATGTTGTTTAATTACTATGCGCCATGACTGCTTAAGTATTTTATGGATTTCTGTTTCCACGAGCTTCTAGATAGCACAAAGTTGTTGCAGGTAAATGTTGTTTATTAAATGTCTCTGGTGCTTGTAAGATTTAGTGCTCACTGCAGAATGAAGGGTACGATGTCACCTATAGGAAAGATAGAGCTTGATCCCTGTGCAAAACGGTTAGCTTCTTATCTGGAAATCTCTACCTTAAATTGTGCTGCATCCATATCATTTATTTATTATTTTTAAACTCTGTACCGCTCACTATTCTGGACAAATGGTTCAGGCACTAAGAGATAGGATACAAATAACCCACAATAAACTGAAAAAAAAATCCTAGAGACATATGATCCTCAAATTCTTTTTCTATCAAAAATCAGATAAAACCCATGGGAAGAACAGGGAATGTATTATAGAAATATGGTAGTAGAAATGAGGGCTAAATACCCAGCAGCATTTAATCCAAAGTAAATGAACTTATTTCAAAGAACAACATAGCTAAAAATTATAATTAAGTCTTTGTTTTGAAGTGTCCTTCTCAAAGACCATCAAAATAGTTTCAATTTAGCTTCCTAAATCCAGTTTTGCTCTGTCAGTTATTAGGATTTTTTTTTTTTTTTTTTTTTTTGGATAAACAATCCAGGCAGATCCTTGGATTCTGCCCTGCTGTTTTCTACCTAATGTCATGGTCATTTAAAAAAGAGTTCTCCATATTGAAGACCCACAGCTTAGAAATGTGGTGCCCGCTGCTTGACATAACATAAACTTTCAAGATCTTTAGGATTAGGATGAGTCATGATAAGTGAAATGACCCTAGATAGGGAACACAAAGGGCTGGCTCGTGTTTGCTGTCACCTTTGTAGAGAGCTCTTCATTTTGTTTACATGTTCTTGAGAGGGTGCATCCCCTTCTGCGCTGAACTGAATGAGCCACCTGACTGCCAGCCTTCCCACTGCCTATCACTCAACGGTTGTTTTATGAGCCGTCATATGTGTCTGGATTACCTTTTAATCACAGGCCACACTATCTGTGACATGTGTTCAGAAAACAAGTTCAAATAGGACTTTCCGCATTTCTTGTTTTTTTTAATTTTCATTTATTTTTTCCTCTACTTTTTAAATTTCTAAATATTTTCAAATTTTTAATACATTTTATATTTATTTATTTGTTTTGATACTGAGAATTGAACTTGGGAGTGCTTTACCAATAAATTATATTTCCAGTTCTTTTTTATTTTGAAATACAGTCTCACTAAGTTGCTGAGGCTGACCTTGAACTTGCAATTCTCCTGCCTCAACCTTCCAAATTGATGGAATTACAGGAGTGCACCATTGTGCCTGCCCCTTCTTGTTTATTTATTTATTTAATAAACAAAATGACTCTGCTTTTTAGCTTAACACATTTGGATCTACTGTTCACATTGACCATGAATGGCAATTGTACATTTTCAGTCTAATTTTGTTAATTATGGATAGGAAATGCTTAAGTTAAAAAACTTTCCATGATCTCAAATTAGGTGTATGGAGAAAGTGGATGAGTTGGGCCACTGTCACTCCAGTCAATAGCCCGATCCCTCAGGGATTTGGAGGAAACTGGGAACAACTGAGGTGAGATCCATCTGCCACCACTGCAGGGAAAGGAGCTGTATAGTGTAGCTGTTAAGCTCCAAATAAGAGAGACTGAGAATCAAATTTCACTTCTGCTGCTTACTAGCTACATGACCTTGGGCAAGTCACAAGGAAATTCTAAGATGCCATCTCCTTGAATAAATTATAAGAATCAAAACATTATAAATTATAATTATAAGAATTATATTAATTGAGATAATAAGATCTCAATTAAGTCATTAAAGAATTAAATGAGATAAATGCATAGAACACAGCACTCCATAATATTATCTGTATAAATGATGAACATTTTTATTTAAACATGCTCTGCAATCTAGAAAGAAGTAGTTTTTTTTTTTTTGTTTGTTTGTTTTTTTTTTTTTGGCTAAAAACAATTCCTGAGTGGTCACAGAGAAATGGATACAACAAGAAAAATTCAAGGGATAGGGTCATATTTCTAATCTAAAAAAAATACATTTTTTTCATCACTTGGTAAATTTTCATCACTTGTAAATCAGGCATCTTTCAGGGGTGCTACAAAAAGACACACCCTTAAAGAGTTTAAACAACTTTAAAAATCAAACCAAGTTGAGAGGTCTTCTAAGAAATAAACTTTTGATCCTTGCTTTGATGCCACATTCAGGACCCAGTAAATATCCTGCAAGAGCCAATGTGCTAATAGAGGCCATTTCTTTAAAATATATTTTCATCCATTAAAATAAAAATTATTGTTATTAAATATCACCAAGGTTCTACCTTTTGACTGAAACTGCTTAGATATAGAGAATCAAATATGAATATGACACAGTCCTGTCCTGCCCTCAGGGTTTTTAAATAGGAAAGTAGACTATGCCCATAAAAAAAAAAATCCTATTCTCAATGAGGGTTAAAGACCTTAGACTTGATAATTGACAGCAGAAGAAAGACTCATTTTCAACTGGAAAAATAAAACCTTGGCTCCAGCTTTGATTCCACCACTTAACCCACTTGGTAGCCTGGGAATGTCCACTTTGAGCTTTCAATTTTTCAGAAATAAAATTAAGATGATAACATCTGTCCTACCATTCCCATCAGGTTGATGTGAGGCCCAAACCAGCCAAGATTTATAAAGCACATAATAGACTATCATGCCACTGTATTGATCCTTGATGGGATCAATTTCTTTTCCTCTGTTTCCTCACAGAGTAAAACTAACATAAACTTTCTTTTTTATTTGTCTTAGCTTATAATTTATCTAAGAGTTCTATCATCGTGTGTGTGTGTGTGTGTGTGTGTGTGTGTGTTGTGTGCACATGTGCACATTATCAAGTCTTATCAAGCCAAAGCACCAAGACTAAAAACAGACATCTGGACTCCTAAATACTAGTTCATCACTTAATTTTGAAGACAACATGGATAGAAACGGAAAAGATGTTCTCTTAGGTTGGACTGATTTCAGAAAGAAGTTCCTGTTGCCCTCAATTTACAGTGAAGAAAACTGAGTATTCATTAATGAAACACTTTTTCAGTAAATTGTATGACCCTGGACCCTGATAACTAAGTGAAGGGATGAAATCTGTCTAAGTGAAGGGAGAAAACTGAGTCCTACTGTTGACCTTTGCTGGTAACTTCTTGGCATCCATAAATCATTTACCTTCCTGTCCTTTAGCTTCCTACGCTGCAAACAGAAAGTTGAATCTTGGAAAGCACATGACCAGTATTATGTTTGAAAATATTGAAATCCAGAGAGAAAGTGTAAAAAAGAAGGGTGTGAATCCCCTTTCCAGTCACCTGTGAGAGATGGTGGGCCTTGGGAGAGGGGCATGGAAAGAGCAGCTTGTTGGTAGAAGCTGAGCTGAGCATTGGGTGGATGAGGAATTTAAGTAGGTTACCCTGCCTAGTTAGTTTTCTTCCTTTAACTAATGGGGAAAGGAACCGGGGCAAAATCAGACTGATAGCTTCCAGACTAAGAGCTCTTAGAGTAACATTGGAGGATGAGTCAGGAAATGGTCTATGTCAGTTAGTTAAGGGATTTTAAAAAATAATGTCATGGGCCAAAAAATAATTTTTGTGGGATGATGAGAGATCTCAAGTTTTGTCAATATGCCTAGAAGTGGGCAATGGTTCTACAATGGATGACTTGGCACTTTTCTTCATTCTGATTGTCCATAATGTGGTCTATAAGTGTGGAACACATTAAACATAGATGAATACAATATTTAACTACATGATAAAGAAAGTTAATAAGGTGGTGATAGGAACTGAAATGAGCTCAGGGAGAGTTCTGAGAGGAAAACAGCTAGTATGTGTTGAATTCACAGGAGTGCCTGCTGGGCCCTGGGCACTTTCACATCCATAAACAACTTACTATAGCCTTGCAGCATAGCTTTGCATTTTCTGAAAATGGAGGCACAGAGAGAGTATGCGAATTGTCTAGATTCAGGGACTCCTTATGATGACTATGTCATTGAGCTCAGGTTTGATTGGTGGAAAGTTATTCTGCTCTCAGAAACTGTCACAGATTTAGCAGGATAGGCATGCTGGCTTTATCCTTAAAGAATGGTCTCTATTTGGAAAGAGGAGAGCCCACTTAAGTATACCTGACTGTTAGCATTATCAGAAGGGGTTACTCAATTATGAGGCACTGGGACTCAGGAAGGGAATATGAGGTTTCTACTGTCACCCATGGTAATTCTTGGGACTGCCATTTCACTACTTATTTATCCTGCAAGTAGGGCATAAGGGACCTCAATCCCACTATAATTTGGAAAAATGTCCAAGTGAGAGCAGTCTACCCATCATCATAGATTCCACACTTTTCAGACTCCACATAGTTTCATAGAATTTCAGGGTTGAAGAAATCTTAGAGATAGATATGTTGTCCATTGCTCAGTCTAGATTTGGGGAAAGCTAGGGCAAGAGTTCACTTCTGGCCCTCCCATTCTCCTGTGCTAAATGTTTTCCTGTCTGAAGGCTTGGGTCCATGATTAAGCTATTTAAGTCCTGAACTTGTGATTTATAAACCCAGGAAAAGGGCATTTATCATTTGAATCATCTTAGAAGCATGTGTCAGAGTTAGGGAGGGAAAAATTTCTTCCGAAAATTCTTATCTAGTTTACTTAAGGTGGGAGAGACTTGTGTATGCCCTGCTGATTCCTACTAAATTCCCCAGCCTTAGTGAACTCGGAAGTACAGGTTCTAAATGTTCTGCTTGATGGTTCCCATCAAGGATAAAACTGAAAATAGGAAGCCTGGAGTTGCTGACTGTGAGAGAAACTTGTTTAAGTTGTCTGCCAAAAGCAGAGGATCACATGAAAGCCACATGACTAACCAGAAATAATTGGAGCTTAGAAGATGCCTGTGTGGATGAGTAAGATCTCTTTCACCATGGATCTAGTTAAAGCAAATTTACCCACTCACAAGTTCTCTAGTCCCATTATCTTTGACCCTAGAACATTTCACTTGCCCTGATGTGACAAATTAAATGATTTCATTAACACAGAAAGCCTTTGTTGACTACAACTGGGTGCTCATTTATTTCTGTTTTATTATTAATTCATTTGTTTCTCTTTTCAACACATCCTTAAAAGCTATTGTGTGCTAGATGTGGTGCAAGAAGTATTTCTTTTTTGAAACTTTTTCAGATTCCTCCAAAATAATGTGATTTCTCTCTTTCCTGAAGCCTAGTAACATTTTGTCTACAATTCTCTGAGATTTATGACATGTTGCGTTGTATTAAAGCAACTTAAGAACATATTTTATGATATTAATGCAAAACTAAGACAATTGCTTTACAAAGTTTTGTATGTTCCATAGTACTTAAAGCAATCCTGGAAGATAGGATGTTCTCAGTATTGTGGAATGAATGACCGAATGAATATTTGTTGAATTGGAGTTGATTCAGTTTAGGCTAAGTTATGCTGCGATAACAAACAACCCCAGATTTCAGTAATTTACGACATAATGATTTATTTCTCATGTGTGTCTATGTCCATGTTGAGTGAGAGAAAACTCTGCATTTCCTCTTCCTTATTATGGAATCCAGGCAGTAGTAATAGTCATTTGTGGCAGATATTGTGGCAGGGAGACAAAAGAGATGACAGGAACATATGATGGGTAAGAAGTAGCATACATCACTTCAGCTCATTATTGGCCAAAGCCAGTCATGTAGTTAAATCTGCTATGAGTGGCAGACAAATATAACTCTTCTATGAGGAAGTCAATAAATAGTTGAGAATAATAATATAATCTGCCAGATAAGTTATTTCAATGTTAAGATATTGAAATAAGTAAGCTAAACATAAATATCTAAAATTTTTAGTGTGAGATGTAAGCAACATGTTAGAGGTAATAATAATAATAATAATAATAAGAGATTTCTTGTGACTAGGGTTAGTCATAGAAGGCTAAGAAATAGAGGATATGTCCTTTAGGTTGGGCATTAAAAATGAGACTTTGTGAGAAGGAACTGAAGAAAAGGTGGATGGAGAAGTATTAAGTGTACTCAGGAAAAGGTGAAAAGTCCATTTTTAGTGGAGGATAAAATTGCATGTATAGAAATAATAGTACCCTCAATTCCAAAGTAAAAATTTAGAGTCTGCTTAGCAGGCCGCCAGCCATTGGTGTGTTGGAAGATAATTAAAGAATAATTTGGAAAGAAGCTCAAGATATTTATGGGGCTACTTAAAGAGTTGAGGCAGGAGATGCTGAAGACAGAACCAGGGCAGGATAAATGTGAACCAGGCAGAACTTGTATGGGCAAGCTACAAAAGAAATCAAGAGCCGTGGAAAACAGGTTGGTGTAGGAAGAGAAGAGAGAGAGAAAGAAATAAAAAATGATTAGATATGATTGACACCATCAATGCAACTGGAAAAATAAGCAAGAGAACTGACTTATGGAATAGGAAAATCATGTTTTATCTTCGCTATGTGGACTTTGAGAAATTTCAGAAAGAAAGATTTAGCAGAGATATGGATCTATGGGAACTGATTTAGGACTGTGGTTGTGATTGAATAAGTAGACCTGTGGGACCCTGTGAAGAGGTGACATGAAGCCATGGGTACAGGTGGGAATCCCAAAGGGGTATAGCAACTGAAAGGCAGAGTGCTGGCATCCACCCAGATGGAGGCTGGGGGAAGAGGAAGATAAGTCAGGAAACAGATGGAAGAACAAGGATGGAGGAGAGAACAGCATAGTGTAGAGTAGACCAAGCTGAAGCAGGTGAACTGGTAAGGAAGAAGGAGAAGTCAACTGTGTCAATAACCTTAGACAAGTGCCAGGACAATAAGAAGGCAGAAAGCAGCATTGAACTTAGAGTAGGGGGTCTTGTTGATGAGAAGAAAACCACCTCAGTGAGGAATGGAGATGTTCTTTGGAGATACTTGATAATAAAAATTACAGAGATTGAAGGGCAGATGCATAGTTGGAAGGGGTGAAAGCAAAAGTACAGTGAGGACAGTAAGCTCTGAAAAGAAGATGGGCATGTTTCATGGGGGAGAGCAGGAGGAGAACATGCACTAAGAGAAATTTCCCATGAGGAGGAGCGATTTTAGGAGTAGCTCTTACCAGAGTGGAGAATATGAGCAGTTTTGTCATTAAAACAATAATAATTTATTATTGAAAAACCAGGTTAGCTTTTTGAAAACAAAAAAATATGTGTATACAATCAGCCAAGGGAAGCAGAAGGGACTTTTCCTGCAACTATATGATATTCATTTTTATAAATTCAGTGTCTAGCACTGGGCACCCAAATATTCACATGCAGTAAATATTTATTGGAGAATGTGTTATTGAGCTTTAGTGCTGATAATTTTAGGCAAATATTTTTGAGATCTGGATTTTTTGAATTTGGGTAAATGTCCTTTATGTGGGAAAAGGGAATTTCAGACCTTTTTTATGGCATGTTTAAAAATGTTAACCCCCATCAGTTTAAGATGCCTAGTGTCTCTGCAGAATGGCTAGGATATTGACAAACCCCAGAGGTCTGAGGGGTGGAGTAAGACCCAAGAAGAGCATGAGTATGTTCTGCTAGGTTCCTGTCTGTGAGATGAACAGCATGTCCGTGGGTAAATTAAGCAAAAAGAAGAGTTGAATAATATTTATTCCCTATTCCTTATTCATTATTCCCATTCATTCAGCATTCTATAATATTTACTGAGCATATGTCAGGTACAATTTTAAGTGCAGGAGACAGAGCCGCTTCACTTATGGAAATAACATTGCTGTGAACAAATAAAAATGTCATATGATGTCATATAGTGATGAGTGCTCTAAAGAAAAAATTAAAACAGGTGAAAAAGATGAGGAATGAATGGGATGTGGAGGTTAGGACTGCTGTTTTATATAGAATAGTCTTGAAAAGTCTCTGAGAGAAAATAGTAAACAGAGGTCTGAAAAATCTGGAGCAAGCAGGTCGCAGAGAGAATCACTATGCCAAGACTATTCTTGAGGCAAGAATGAACTTGGTGTGTTTTAAGAAGCACGAGAAGGTCAGTGCATTGGGATTAAAGGAGTGAGTGGAGAGTAGAGGACATGAGGTTGGAAAAGGAGGCCAGATCATGTGGGATCCCCAGGGCTTTCATTCTCACTGTGATGGAAAATCCTTGGGTGGATTTTGAGCAAGAGCAACATGTTGGAAATTATATTTTTATAGGCTCACTCTGACTACTACGTGGAAATTGTCCATAAGAGGGCAAGACCTAAAATAGAGGGATCAGTTGTTATAATAATCCAGGCAAGAGAAATAGGGTTTGAATGAGGATGAAGTAGTGGCAATGAGGAGAAATGAAGAGTCTAGATATCTTTTGAATAATAGCTTTATTGAGATAGAATTTACATAGTATAATATTTTGATTGATTTTTCCCATTTAAATTGTACAATTAAATGACTTTAGAAGTATGACAGGACTCCATCATGGAGTAGCTACAAAGTACAAGGAAAGAGAAGCATCAAGGATGTCATTTGGATTGTCAATTAAGCAACTGGATGAATGCTGGAAACATTTGCTGAGTTGCAGAGCACTGAGGAGAAAAAGGGTACTTAATTACTGGCTCAGAATATCACTTACAAGTATATATAAAAATGTCTAGTATGTTTCAAATGTAAAGTAGGTTTTTGTCTATTCCTTTCCCTTCAGTGCACTTTCTACTTTGGGATCCAATGAGTAGATCAAAGTTGCAATTACTAAACTCCAGATATAGAGCCAGAGAGGTTAAGCAGGGAGATTTGGCGTTCTGAAGCCAAACTATGAATCTAGGAAGTTTTGTATTTCTGCTACTTGGGTGCTAGATCTGTCTTTTAGTTACAGCAGAAGATAAATTCTCCTGGAAGCCATGCAGCAAATTATCATGAAGGATATTTTCTCTAGGAAGCCAGAGAACAGATTATCATGCTGTAAGTAACCTTTTATGGAAAAAAGAACAAGAGCATGTATCAGATGGTATCTCCTTGTTGCCCAATAAATCATTGATATGTAAAATTTGGTGATCTCCATTGGGATTCCCCACCATTAATTCTACAAGCTTGATGTTGTGATGTGCCAATTGCTTTGTGAATTGTGTATGTTTATATAGGAAATTTACAAACAAACTTTAAGTTTATGTATAGATACACATTTATAAGACTCAGGTTTAACAGTAACAACCTAATCTTCATTCCTAAAGTTAGAGATAAGACAACTGGAGAAAAGCCAATTAAGTTGAACGTGGATAGGGAAATGCAGAGAGAAAATTAATTAGTGGGAAGTATTTGGTTTGGATTCTTGCCTTATCTTGAACCTTCAGATTCACTTGTCTCAATTATGTACTATTATATAATCAACCACAATAATGCTTCATAACTTAAGACCACGTTTTAATATTGTCTTTTCTAGTTTTGTGAATTGATTTGAGCTCAGCTGGGCAGACTTCAGTGATTTCTCATGCAGTTGTAACCACATAGCTACCGGAAAGCAGCTGAACTGAACGTCCACAATGGCTCCTTCAGCACACATATCCAACACTTAGTGCTTCTCCACTTGGACTTTCTTTCCAGCAAAGTGACTTGGACTCTGACATGGCAGCTTAGAGATCCAAGAAGTAGTAAGTGAAAACTTCAAGTTCTTACCAAAGCCAGGCTAGAACTAATATAATCTCACCTTGACCATATTCTATTGGTTGAAGCAGCCAGAGGTCAGTCCAGACTCAGGTATTGGAGAAACAAATTCCATCTCTACTGGGGGTGGAGTGGATGGGTGGCAGGCACTGGAAGGGCAGAAGAAATTGATCATAGCCACTTAGGAGATGAATGACATTTAGTCATCAAGTAACCATTCTCATCTCACACAGAAAATTTCAATCCTTTTACAAAAGATTTCTTTTTAAAAATTAATATCCTGATCACACATTAGAATAGATACTATTAAAAGAAAAAAAAAACAAGTATGATGGGGGTGTGGGATAATTGAAACTTTTATGTACCATTGGCAGAAATGTAAAGTAGGATAGTTGTTGTGGAGAACAGTGTGGAGGTTCCTCAAAAAGGTTAAAAATTACTTATTGTCCAGCAATCCTACTACTAGGCTTATACCCCAAAGAATTGAAACCAGGGTCTTAAATAGATATTTGTACATCCATGTTCATAGCAGGATTGTTCATAATAGCTAAAACCTGGAAGTAACCCAATGATCCTTAGTAGATGAAGGATAATCAAAATATTTTATATATATAATATTTATATATAGAATAATAGTCCTATATATATATATATATATAGGACTATTATTCAGTCTTAAAAGGAAGAAAACTCTGACATGTCTTATAACATGGATGGCCTTTGAAGACATTATGCTAAGTGAAATAAGTCAGCCACAAAAAGCCAATACGGTATGATGATTCTACTTAAATGAGCTATCTATAGTAGTCACATCATAGAGACAGAAGGTAGAATGATAGCCACCAAGAGCTGGGTGGAGGGAGAATGGGAAGTTATTGTTCAATTCATATTTCAGTGGGGGAAGATGAAGAGTTCTGAATGTGGAAGGTGGTGATATTCACACAACATTATGCAGATATTTGATATCACTAAAATACACATAAAATATTTAAGATGATAAATTTATGTTATGTTCATTTTACCAAAATAAGAAAATTGAAAAAAAACTTTGATTAATTTGATCAGGAAATGAGTAAAACGTACCTGATACCATAATAAGTTCATTCTACAGTTAGAAAATCCAGAGATTTATAATTGTTTTGTATCTTATAAAACTTACCCAACATTTGAAAAGGATTTTGCCATATAGATCCTTACCTCAGAGATATCAATAAATCATTAGATGTTATTCTTCAAAAGCAGATAAGCAAGTTTGGGTTCTCCTATGGTTCTTTGTTGATTTTCAAGATTAACCATTTGAATACTATTTGATTTTATTTTAAAGCTTAGAACTATAGGCTTTATAGTCATCCTTGTCATAACTTTTGGTCAGTGTGATCCATTTAATGGATTTAATGCAGAGGTGTAGTATATATAGACAATCTATGTGCCTTAGTCAATCTCGGCCTATGGGTCAGATTCAGTGAGGTCACATAAGAGTTGGAAACTAAGTGAGGTGGGACTCAGAGTTGAACGCTATGTAGAAGGAATAGGCAAAAAAAAAAAAAAAAAAAAAAGTTGGCAGACTTAAAATTAGGAGGCAACCAAACACACTGCCAGGAGTTTCTGGAAATGTGAGAACGGGAAGCAGACCAAGCAGGACCAGAACCAGCAAAAGAACAGAATAGCTACCCAGGAGAAATCCCATCCAGAGAGCAGCTGCTAAACATTAACACAGAAGCAGATGAGTAAATTATTAACAAACTGCTTTAAATACTTTATGAGACAGACATGGTGAGGCTAGAGAGCGCAGGAAGGCTCAACTGAGAAAATGCAGCCACAAGTGGAACCAATAATTATCCAAGACAGGAAAGTCTTTTCAACTCAACTGCTCAGTCCCTTCCAGTTATCCCTCAAGGAACTTCCCTTGGCTTCGATGCAGGTCTGTAAAGTCCATAACATCCATGGGTTAGGAATTTCCCAGACTGGTTAGGAAGGGTTGTTTCATTAGTCTCCCATAATCATGAATTTTCAGTTAACCCATGTGACTTGTTTGGCTTGTGGGACTCCTGGGGAACAAATGCCTTCTTTTCTAGTTGCAAGGTGTGTGAAAGGCCACTTAGCAAGAAGCAACTTCTGTTCCCCCTCTCAACAAGGCAGAGTTGACCTTGATCTGTCATTGACATGCTGATCACTCTCATTCACTTGGGTGTCTCATGTAGTTTCATACTCCTGATTAATTTGAAAAAAAATTAATATAGTCACTCTGGTTTGAGGAATTGTGAATGTAGAGTTGAATCTAGGAATGAATCTGATAGTCATTGAAGAGTGGTTACCTACATAGTATACATAATAACCTGCTCTGATCCTTTGAGGTAAAGTTTAATTGAACTAGCAGAAGTTAAGGCCATCAGAAAGGACGAGATGTGAGGGCCACACTGGTTTTTGTGATAAGAGATTAGTAGAATATTTTAGAAAAGGTCTAATGTTTTTCATTCATTTATAAGAAGTCTAAATAAAGATTTATAAATGAGGGTGAAATGACATCAGAATGGACACTATCATGAGAACCCAGGCCGTAGCATCCTGTGTTTGTAGAAACTCTCAGCAGCACGCCCTGATATAAAGGGCCAATAATGAATACGGTAACTCAATTAAAGAATGGCAAAAGCAGCCTTAATTTCCAGAACTTCCCAGTTAGTCAAAAAGCCTGGAACTATTCCCAGGATTTTTTTTTTTTAAAGTCTAGACAAAACCCCAAGATAACCTTTGTATAATTGATCTAAGGCCAGTGGAATGTGAAAAGACGGTAGAGATCTGCATTATCAAAGGGGTTTTACAGAAAAAAAGTGACTTGCAAAAAAAGACTGGGACAGAAAAAGTCAATACAAATCATGGGTGTGGTGGGGGGGGAGGTGGGAGAGGGCCAAGAGCATTCAAAGGAAGAAGAAACAGTTCTCCAATGTGGAGGAAGTTGATCAGACTTCAGTTTCCCCAGAGGATAAACACTTTTTTTTTAAATTAACTCATACTTGACACAATTTTTTTTAAATTACCTTGTATTTGGCACCAGATTTATTCTCCATTCAAACCTAGGAAATACCCAAAGAGACCAGAGACATTTTATTTGAAAATGGGTGCTGAGGATGCAATAATAGGTGAACATCTTTTTATTTTCACTGACAATTCCCAAGTGGATCCTTCAGATCCCACAGTGGCTGATGGAAAGGTTAAGCTAGACAACAACATTGTTTACTTTGCTGTGAAAAACATCCCTCAGTAATTAGATGGAGTCCATAGACAGTTGCATGTTATACCAAAAGTCTTATAGCAGGCTGTAATCTGGGCTCTCCAATCTTTCCAAGAATTTTTAATGACCAGAATATTTAGAACTATGGCATTTCCTGAGAAGCTCAAGTAAATTACATAAATATGTCTCCTTGGCCCATATACAATGTATTAGTGAAGTGGTTCAAGTGTCCTCTGACCTTGTCCATTTTCTCCCTGAGGTTTTACTAGAAACTCATCTGCTCAACTTGGCCAATGGTAACTGTAGTCACTAAGAATGTCAAGTAATACATTAGACACCAGTAGAAGGTAAGTTCTCTTCCTCCTATCTCCACTTTTAAACTTTGCTAAAGATTAAAAAACACAGCCTTCTCTATGATCCAGAAATTTCAATTTCTAAATGAAATTTCAGGAGAAATATGTTCACCCCAAACATCAATGAGTTTGTCTACAGTATCTTTATTCATAATAACCAAATATTGAAACCAACCCGAATGTTAACCACAGAGTATTATAAAACTATGAAAAAGAGCCAGCTGTTACTAGTGCAACAGCATGGCTGAATTTCACACAGAGTGTCGAGTCAAAGAAGTGAGACTCAAAAGAATTCTACTGTGATTCCATTTAAAAATCCTTTACCTTGATTTAGTTGATTTTTCTTAATGGTTGAAATAAACCATTTCTATGATAGCAGAAAGCACACAGTCTTGGTCCAACGGCGAGGACTCTTGTCGTTGAGGGAGTTTCAAATCCCACTCAAGCAACCCATATACAGTGAAACCTCTGGGAGCTCCAAAGAAGTTGTTGATTTTTTTTTAGAGCTATTTTTATTTATTTATTTTATAATTTTTTTAATATTTATTTTTTAGTTTTTGGAGTCGTTGATAGGCAACGTTTTATTAGGGTGTACAGACACTAGTCACAACCTAAGAAATTCAAGAGATAAGGTCACTTGGGAGCAATTACACTTCCAGATGAATATCATTTCATTGGTGGTGGGGGTGCGTTCTTTGCTGGATAAAACTTGCTTCACTTAAAATGGAGCTTTAACAATCTACAGTGCAACTGAATGGCCAGAATAGCACCAGGAGAGGTCTCAGGTCCATAACCTTTGTCCCGATTCAATTTCCAAACCCTATTTCTTGGCTGCTGTTTTGGAATCATGAGAAAAGGTCAAATGAATCTCAGTGGTGGTCATGGAGAAATCACAACTTAAAAACAAAACACTGAAAAATAAGCTGAGCTTTCTTGTGGAACCTTAGGAAGTGAAAGTTTTTAGTGGAGAAGCCCCAGCTCCCAAGGCTTGAGGGTGATGGAAACTTTCAGGGGGAGGGGCTGATAGCAGTTTGGGATCCATTTTTAATTGTTGTTTCCTGAAAAAAGAGTCTTGTACTAGCTATTTATGGAGATTAGCAGGCAAACTTTCCAGACAGCATTATTTGTAAGTTTCTGGAAAATTTATGAATGTTAATATGACATTGGGAGAAAAGCTGTGAATGTTATCAAGAAGCATTTGGCCAGCAGTAATTTTAGTGGCTTGGAAGGTTTCTATTCCATACCTTCTTATATTGACTACCTGCCATGTGCCAGGTACGGTGATAAGCAGTAGATGTATGAGGCAGCACCTTGGTCTTATGGAACTTACAGACTAGTGTTTCAGACAAATGAACCCACAAGTATTATGTTTTAGGATAACAGGTGTTTGGTAAAGGGCCTATTGCCAGCTGTGTACAAAGGACAACTTACCTAAGGCTTCTTCATCTAAGATGGTAACTAGCTCAGAGAGTTATTCTGAGTATTAAGTAAGATCATGCATTCCAACTCTTTTTACATTGTTGGGCAGGTAGCAAGCTCTCAATTTGTATGAATTCACAGATATAGATGACAACTTATGTAAGAGAGATTTTGTGGGAGCATATGGAAGGAGAACACTGGTCAACTTGAGGACAGAACATCAGAAAAGGTCTCTTTGAGAAGGTGACTGCTATTATAAGACCCAAAGGATGGAGTAAAAGACAGCCATCAGAGAAAGGAGATTTCCTCCAAAGGCAGTGGTGGTATCAGGGCGCAGGGATGATTAACAGTAGAAATTCTGTGTGGCTAGAGAGCAGAGCTCCAGCTGGGAGTGTTAAGAGATGAGGCTGGGTAGATTAGGTGAGTCAATAAACAACTCTGGGGCTATCTACTGATTTCCATGATGTGAATATTCTCATTATGGCTGATTTTAGCCACCCCAAATTTAAGAACCACTCACAAAATTCCTTGATTTTTAAAAAATCAGCTCTGTGGCAGGTACAAATGACTACAAAATAACATGGTTGCTTGGTTCAGAGACTGAATTGACTCTCAGGCAATGGATAGTCATTGACGTGCTTTCAGCCAGGGAGACAGAGACAGATTAGATTTTTAGAAAGGTCACTCTGGCTTCAATGAGCAAGACTGAAGTCAGGGAGGCCAGCACAGTGATCCAGGCCAGAAATTAAGGCAGACTTAGTGAAGGTCGTTACAGTTGAGATAATTGGATTTTGATGATATCAGAGTCAATAGATGATTGACCAGATGTGGAGACTTAGGAAGGAGGTACATCCAAAAAGTCTAAGTTTTTGAGTCTAAGTTTTAGGCTTAGGCAAGAGAGGAATCTTGGTAGTAAGTGTTTGGTAGGAGACACTAATTTACACTTTAGAACTTATAAAGTTTAGTTCCTTATCCAAGTGACAATCTCTAAGAGGCAGCTAACTCTGCATGTCTCAGAGATCTGGAACAGAGAGAGATCTGGAAAGCAGATGCACATAGAGGATAATGGAGTCTTTGTTATTACCTGAGATTCCAGAAAGAACCTAGAATAGAATCCCCAAAACACCACTGTGTAAGGGACTGGGCCATGGAAAAGAAGCATAAAAGAGAGGAAGAGGAGTGGCTGGATTGTTGGGAAGAGAAAAGGAGAGATGGAGCTATGGAGCTAGGAGAAGTGAACCTTTCAAGAAGGGAATAACCAGTGACATTGAACACTAACAATAAGTCAATAAAGAGTGGGAGCAGATGATGGATTCAGTCCACAAGTTTTGAGTAGCGTCCTTAGAAAAATGATTTAGTAAAGTCCAATGCAACAAGTTAGGTTATTAAGTGTAAGGTGAGAAAAGTGAAGACAGTAAATGTAGAAGTCTCTTTTAAAAATATGGCTAAACAATATATGGAAAAAATGCTCAATATCATGAGCCATCAGGGAAATGAAAATTAAAACTACAATGAGGTATCATTTCATCTCAGTTGGAATGGTTGTTTTGAAAAAAAAAAGTGTTGGTGAGGATGTGGAGAGAAAATAACTCTTATGCACTATTGGTGAGAATATAAATTAGTGTAGTCACTACAGAGAACAGAGTGAAGGTTCCTCAAAAGAACTAAAAATAGCTACCCATATGATCCAGTTATTCTACTTCTGGGTATATACCCAAAGGAAATGAAGCCAGCATTTCAGGAATATCTGTATGCTCATGTTTCTTGTGGCACTATTCACAATAGCTAAGATATGGACTCAACCTAGGATCCCATCAGTGGATGAATGGATAAGGGAAATGTGGTGTAATATTATCCAGCTGGAAAGAAGAATAAAATCCTCTTATTTGCAGCAAAATGAAAGGAATTGGAGGACATTATGTTAAATGAAATAATCCAGATGCAGAAAGACAAGAACCTCAAGTTCTCTCTCTTATGTGGAAACTAAAACAAACAAAAAAACCCAAACAAACCCACAAAAAAACAACAGTTGACCTGAGGGTGTCAAATAGCCATTACTAAAGACTGGGAAAGGTGGTAGGGGTGGGTGGGGGTGGAGAATGGATAAAGGAAGGCTGGATTTGATCAGTGTACACTGTAAGCACGTGTGGAAATTTCACACCAAGCCCCTAAGATGTTTAATTAATACATGCTAATCAAAACCAAAACAGAATAAAATACATTTTTTAAAAAAAAAAAAACCATTGGTCAGGGAAGGAAGGATAGGGTGGTGACTGTAAAGAACAATGGGACCTAGGAAGCATACGTTGGAGCAGAATTATTTAACAAATTCTTACACAATACTTGGGATGGGACGGACTAGGAACTGTTAGGAATGCTTTACACATATTCACTGATCCAATCCTAATAAGGGGAGAAAATCTTATTATGTTTACTTTGCAGATGAAAAAAACAGCCTAAGTTCATGCAGTTAGAAAAAAGTAGAGTTACCAAGGTGCCTGGGTCCAGAGTCCATGCTGTTAACCCTTTGTGGTGTCCTGTCAACTATGCTCATGGGAAGGAGTCATCCTTGGAGGAGAGAGAGGCTGAGGTTAAAGGAGGGAGAAGGGAACTAGTGCAACAGGTTTCTTCAGGAGGGCAATGGAATCAAGAGCACAATGGAGGGGTTAAGCCTAGATAAGAAGGCATATTGAAATAGGGAAAAAGGGAGGATTGAAAGAAAGAGCATAGCTGTAGTTTGTAAGATTGTGGGTTTGGTGACAAGAGATTGAGGAGTTTCAAAAGTATTAAGGGAGAAATGATCTGGAAGCAACAATCAGGAGGTCCTGATCTAATCTTTTTATATGAAAGGTTTGCATGGCCTATGGGGAAAAGAGCCTCTTTCATGTGAGAGGGCAGCTCAGTATTTCAGGGGAGAGCCAGGTTTCAGTTAAGTCAGGGAGGGACGGCTTAATGAAGAGGCCCAGGAGGTGGGGGAGCTTAATCATAGGATGAGAATTACAGAGGGTTTCAAGAAAAGGTTTAGAAGGGAGAAGAGAGAGGGGATTGGGATGAGAGTAAAGGAGGGAATGGGTGCCAGGGATTTAACCCAGGGACACTTACTAACTGAGCCACATCCCCAGTCCTTTATAAAATATTTTATTTAGAGACAGAATCTTGCTGAATTGCCTAGGGCCTTGCTAAGTTGCTGAGGCTGGCTTTGAACTCTCAATCCTCCTGCCTCAGATTCCTGAGCTGCTTCGAGAGTGGGGCTTAATTCTTGAGTGAGGATCAAGGTTAACAAGGTTGTCCCTACTATAAACGGTGAGTTTCCTTGGCAGAGACCATACCAAACAGTCAGTCTGCTGGTTGCAGAGGCAGGTGAATAAATATGTGAGGAGAAGAGAAAAGGAAGTGGTGAGAGATGGATGTGGTTCCATCGTCCAGACATTTGGGGAGGATAGCACTTCAGTGAGTTAGCGTTCTGTAAGATGTGATGACTTTGGTTTCTGACAGAAGTTACTATGGCCTGGTTTACCAATGAAGGCTTTTGATAAAGGTTTATAGGAAGGCATCTCATTTGTGTGTGCTGAGAAAAGTTTTCCTATCTGAAGGATCAACATGCCCAAGTCCTGTAACATTTTATATCAAAGGTGGATTTTAGAGGATGTTTGAAATAGGCTGGCCATGTTTCCTGTCAGAAGTGACAAGTGTTCAAACAACTTTGGCATCTGCATCCAGAGGGTTGCTTTCAATCACATCACTATACTGTGCCCTCATCACAGAAAAGGAAAATTGCCTTATTATTAAGATATTCTACTTGTAATAGAACACTATATAGCTATTAAAAGAATGAGGTATATCTCCTCAATACACTGTTAATAAAAAGATCAAGGCAAAGAATAATATGCAATATGATTTACAAAATTATAAAAATTATGAGCTCTGCATATGCTTATATGTATTATAAATGATCAGAAAATATTTGGAAGAATATAGAAGAAATCATTACCATGTTTAACTCTAGAGAATAGGATTGGGGGCCTAAGTCGATACAGACCATGGGGAGGGATGCAGATTTAAAAAAAATGTTTTATTGTGGAAATTTTCAAACATACACAAGAGAGAAAGAATATGTAATATGTAATGACCCTCATCCCATTTATCCATAAACATTACTTAATTAATTCTACTTTTTTTAAACACTTGCATGTATTACATTTTTATATTTTAAAAAAATAATGAAAGTGATTTGTCCTAATGTTCTCACAGCATGGTTTATTAGCTCAATCTTTAGTCCCCAGAAGCAAGAGGTAGCTTCAGGGTTTCGGAGTCTGGAGAGTGTTAGACACTTTGTGCTAGGACAGCAACCCTTGTCCAGATTCCACAAAACCTTCCTTAATTTAAAAAGTGACATCAAAGGAAGCCTTTCTTCTATGTAAGGAGAAATTTAATATGTTTGCTACTCCTCATCCACACCCCTAGTCCTGTTTTTATGAAGGAACAACTTGACTTATCCTGAAGCTTATCTTTATCTCTGCATTAAGGCCTACTACATTTCTCAGCAGAGTTCAAAGCTACGAAAACAGAGCCTTCTTCCTCTTCAAATCACTGTGCCTTGGGCAGCCAACCTGCTGCTGCCAAACATCCCCCCTGGTCTCTGATAGAGGATGCTGCATGCTAGAAGTCCAGGGAAGTTTGGGACTCTAGAATTCTAAGTTCTGAGGACTGAAACTGAGGATGCCTGTATCCTGAAGGCATCATTCCTTTATTCAACCATCCTTTGTTCCACCTATCTTGGCCAGGCTTGTGCTAAGATTAGGATTATGAAGTTGAGCAGCACTTGGCCCTTGGCCTTCTGGAGCTTATCAAATCTAGAATGAAGCTTCCATGATTTGTTCTGTTTCCTCTGCCAGGATGGCTCTTCCCTATCTCACCCCTGAGTCTTACGCCTCTTACCGAATTTAGCCCACAAGTCATCATCTCTGATGAACGACACTTTGAATTTATTATTCTCTCTGCCAGGAACAGCCTTCCTGTCTTGTCCACCTATGCTCAGCCTGCAAAGCTCAGGGCACCAGTTGCTATCAGTGTAGCTGCGGGACTTGAGTAAGTTACCTTGCTTACCATTCTGCATTCCAGAGTCTTACATTTGCCTCCCTCTGGGGCACTGCCTTGATTCAACAGTTTCTACACACGGTGTGAGACATATCTATTTGGCACATGAATTTGAATTAACGTGTAAAGTAGTGTAATGTCATAACTTCTCTCAGTTTTATGCCATTGAAGGTGTCCTAAGTGCCCTCAAAGATAACCTCTTTGGCCATCAGCCCCTTCACTTTTGCTTCAGCTTCTCTCTGTGCTCTACCCAAATACACATATCAGTCGAGAGTGTCCAATACTCCAAGTAACAGGAGCAGAGGACTGTCTAGGGTCTCAGTCCTCAGCAGCTAAATTTATTGCCTGTCTCTTTGAAGTAGGAACAGAAAAAATCGCCTGATCCTTTCCACTTTAAGCATTTTAAGTATAAGAAGAAATTAGAATTACAAATGTCATTCTGATGTCAATGTTCTGCTACAAAGTCTTTGGATACCATGATAATTGCTGGAGGGCTTTTGCATTATTGCAGACTTTTAAGGACTGGCTGATATAAACATGATGAATAAGCATCAGGACCTGGTTTGAGACCTTTGTTACTTTCTTCTCTCTCTCTCTCTCTCTCTCTCTCTCTCTCTCTCTCTCACACACACACACACACACACACACACACACACACACACACACACACATACTCCGACAGAAAGAAAAGAAAAAGGAAGATGATGTCTGAGTAATTTCTAGGGTCCCCTTCACCCAAGCTTTTATGAATAGCTAATACAGGAAGTAAATATTTTCAATGAATTAAAACAAAAAGGAATTCTCTTATCTGGTCATTTTTTTTTCTCTCATCTGATAACAGAGAACCTTTCTTTTAAATAGCCATTAGGACACATTCTTATTTGTGTTAGTAATCCCTTCTGTGAATTGAGACACTTACAGGTAACAAATAAGAAAAAAAAAGTCCCTTTGGGAAGTTGACTTCAGGAGAAAATTCCAGTGCCATTGTTTCCCTTGATTTCTTCTTGGCAAAGGTATCCTAATTCTGGCTGCTATTGCATATTTTGAATTTAATCCAGTAGGAGAGGAGATTCTATCCTTATTTATAACTCCCTAGCTGACAGCTCCCAGTGCAGGAGGGAGCCCTGGCTTCCTGGAGTCTGTCCTGGCCTTCTGGGTTGTGGCAGTCTCAGAGGCTCCTGCAACTCTTCCTGAACCTGGGCCACTGCTGTTACTCCTGCCTTCACCAGTCTCAGGACCGCGGCAGGACTTCTTCATGGTACAGGTTGTTTAACGTGAATTGCAAGTTTAACATCCATGATTCCGCTAAGAGGCATCAGATCCTACTGATGAGACATCAGATTCTTTTGATTCAGACCTACATCAAATACCAAAGGGAAAGAAGCAAGAAGTGGCTCCCACCCAAAAGAAAATTAAAACAGTAACTTCTAATCATTACCATGTGCTTACTATACGCCCAAGTATATCTCACTTATTTCTCAGATAACACTCTGTGGTAGGTATGATTATATACCCCTTTTTATAGATTGAAGTTTAGAGAGATCAATATTCAATTTAATGTTGCACATTCTACCAGATTGGTATTCAGATACAGTATACCTGACTCCACCGTCTAATCCGATAACCCCTATGCAAGACTACTTCTCAAGTATTGTTTATGTATACAATTTTAAATGTATGTATACATTTTTTAATGGAATCCAAAATGGTAACAGAAGCTAATTGTTGGCATGTCTCCAAGTTATCTGCAAGAGAAATTTTGCAGAAATTACAAAAACAAAGAATAATAATCTCAAGTAATATCCACTGGGTAAGAAACCCAGGAGCCATTAATGAGTTAACATTAGTTAGACTAAATGACATTGGCTGCTGTAACATCTCAGTGGGTCAACATAGCAAACCTTTCTGTCTTATAGTTCATGAGGTCAGTAGGTAGACTCAGCTTCACACATCATTCAAGTTAGAGTAGAAAATTTAAGGAAGTGTCAAAAATACTCAGTAATCAAGACAAGGTATATTTTTAATACAACATTTAGAGAAAAAGATGAATGTCAAAAATTCCATGAATAAAGAATCAATATTTTAAATAAGGGTGAGATTCAGTAATATTGGATTAAGAGTGAGGCGAGATTGAGTCATATTGTCTAGTTAATTTTAGTAAATACATTTAAAAATTAATTTTAAAAATAGATCTAAAAATGACCTTTACTAAGAAAATGTAGATGAACAGGTATGAGAAAAACAAAAGTATACATATTTCCCCCTTTCATGATACCCAGAACCATGGTAAAGTAAAAAAGAGTGTCCTTAGACCAGTTGGGGAGCAAATATTACATTTTCCCATCATTCCAGGCAAAAGATGGAGCATAAGAATAAGACTTGCTTGGCAAACCTGGGATCCCAAGGGACTGGGTGTGCTCATCTATCTGAGGAAGAATAGTTATTCCCCAGCAGGTCTCAGTCAGTGCCTATTTTGGATGAATAGCCCCAGGGTACCTTTTGTTTCCTGGGCCACTTGGGGGTACTTGTTACTTTTAAGGAGGGCAGCCAGGCTACCTGTGTACAAGGTACATTGTAAGCATTTCAAATTATATCAGTAAACACTACCCATTATCTTACATTTCAAGCAATATTTATAGCTAGATAGAAACTCTTACATTGCAGGAAAATTATATAAATCTACTTTCAATACAAGAACAAGACAGGCTCCAGTTAATTTAAAACATATTACAGTGGTCATGGGAAAAACACTGTTATAAGAGTGGCAGGTGCAGGCAAGCCTGGGACTCATGAGAGGATGATCCTGGTCACCCTCTCAGTATATGTTTCGTCAGATGGTCCTTCCCTGACAAACTCAACTAACTAAACTCAACTAACTCAAACTCAACTAACTCAACTATCTCCCCACCCATCACTGTTGCATGATTATTTTCTTCATGGCACTTATCACATTTTGACATTTTCTAGATTGCTTGTTAACTTTTAAATTGTCTCTACCTGACCCCAAACCACGATATTGTAAAATCACGAGATCAGAGACCTTGTCTTTCCTATCTGCCCCGTGTCCTCAGAATACAGAACACTGCCTGGCCACTGAAGGTGCTCAAAAAGTGTTGCAAATAATAAATAGAAGTCAATAAATTGAAGGTCAATTTATTGGTTCTGCCCGAACTATTCTTCCTTCACACTATTCTTCTGAAGTGATTGGCACATTAATATCTTCAGTTAATGATAGCTGTGATTATTACTGTTGTGTGTGTGGGTTTACAAAATGTCCTTTTATCAGTGAATAGTAAAGATAATTATAGTATCTTATTCAAGCCTTTCATATAAGAAACATTTTTATCTAACAAAAGAAGTCCATTTTATGCCACTATAACAAATTGTATGTGTGTGTGCCTTTCTGCTAATAAGTCATTTTGTTTCAAAACCACCATTCTGGAAAAGTAGCTCTGTGGAAACAGATTTAGAGATGTTAAGCACTAAGTATCAATGCCTCATTATACACCCCACCCCCACATAGTTAGAACAGATAGACAGTTAGATATAAAAATATCTACATATAGATATATAGGTGTTGATACAGATAGACTGATCTCTGTAGGTTTCCTGATAGTAACTAGAATGAACATACTCAACACATGACGTCAGCATTCACAGAAGAGTTCCTGCCCATCAATCTCCACATAGTTAAGCTGCACTTATCAACCCAATGACTTGGAGTCATTTATGGCCCAAATTCAGGTAATGGCCACTGATTTGATATTTTATTTTATTTTTGATTTTTTTTAGTACTTGTAGATGGACAGCATGCCTTTATATTATTTGTTTATTTTTATGTGGTGCTAAGGATTGAATCCAGTGCCTCACATGTGCTAGGCAAGGGCTCTGCTACTGAGCCACAACTGCAGCCCTGATTTGATATTTTAATGAACTATATTAAAATCCAAGTATTTAATCAGACTGGGTATACACGTTCAAACACAGAGTATTACGTTCTCTAGTAGCCTTTTCCATCATATGATATAATCAATTTTAAGAATCTACAATAAATTCATACTGTACTGATCCAGAGCCAATTCTTCATTTTAATATTCTCTCATTTTAATAGTTTTACCTGCTTTTTAAAACCTCTAAAAATCAAGATGGCTTATAATCAACATCTTATAAATATAGTATTTCTTTTCTTCTTAAAAGATGTTATTAAAGTAATGATATCTTTCTATCAATGGCAGTTGGGGATCAAAAAAGTGTGTCATTTGAAAGAAACATGATAGGCAGGTTTACAATCTTAATATACTAATAACTTATAAAAATGATCAAGAAGGCAGTAAAATCCCAAAAGGTGAAAGGAAAAAGAATTTGAAACTTCCATTTACATAATAAACATATAACTGGTCAGTAAATACAAACAACCTCACTAGGATTCAAATAAACACTAATTATAATAAATAAAAAATCCATATTTTTGTCTTTCACATTTAGCAAGGAGTATTTAAAAAAAATCTAGTGTGGGGAGCTGGGGATATGGCTCAGTAGGTAGAGTGCTTGCCTAGCATGCACAAGTCCCTGGGTTCAATCCCCAGCACCACCTAAATAAATAAATCGGTAAATAAGTAAAATAAATCCAGTGCTAGGTAGAGTGAAATAGAATGGGCAACCGGATCATATGCTGGTGTTTAATTGATGCAAAACATCTGGTGAGCAATTTGACAGTATAAATTAGAATCCTTAGGTATTCATGTCTTATTTATTCTAGTAATGCATTATGACAGAATATTCAGAAATAGATTTTAAAATATATCCAAAAAGACTAAGTGGAAAAAAGTCAAGATATAAAATGTATCAACTGTATTTTAGTTATGTAAAGAATTTTTTAAAATGCTAAAATATGCCAAGATGTTAAGGAGAATTTTATTCCTGCTCCTTTACATTTGTGTGTACTTTACAAATAAATGTTATTGTAGTAATCAGAAAAATTTAAAATATGAATGGGAAGAAAATGACTATAGAATATTCTTATCAAATTACCATTTTTCCCCCAAAGGAAGAGATGGAAAATTGCTTACCACAAAGTCTGTCCTCTTATGAGACTTACACACAAAAAATTATCTATGTGGGAGCTTTTATATATTTGTATAGCATGATATACAAGATAAAATAATTCAAATTTTGTTAGACTTAGAAGATTTAAAAGTCCTGGTCCTTGGATTTAAAATTTTGGGGCAAAGTTTTTGAAGGTTGTTATTATTATGATTATTAATCTTATTAGATTCTTTTTTTGAACACTGGCAGTTCATTGGTTAAACTTTGCTAAGGATTGCCTTCCTGGATGAGGAAGTTTTCAACGTCCTTGCTAAATATGGTATTAGTCAGCTCTTTATTATCTCTCACAAATAATAGTCGGATACAGTTCATATCATATAAATGTTTATTTATCAAAAAATCCAACAAAGATTATACCCTGCTAATTAACAATTATGTAATAAGGACATTGCAAAATTTCCTTCAACAGTTTTCCTATGTCTAATTTAATATTGCTTCAGCATGGAGCGATCTCCTGGAGATCTTAGCTGATTTTCATTTTCCTTACCTCTCAACTTCATTTCCAGTCTTGAAATTTTATTGTGGCTTATATTTATTAAAACAAACAAACAAACAAACAAACAAAAATTGCTTGGGCTTGTGCCTTTGATCTCAAGAAAAGAGGAAACCAAGCAAGACTGATGCTTAACATAAATATTTCTCCTTTATTTTAGTAACTTCCTTTTAATTCTGTTTATTGTTTACTATTTATGTTTTTGTGTTTTACTTAGGTATGCTGATATAAATGGTATCATTCATGTTCTCGAGAGTCATGTAGGCCAGCTAGGGGTGATAAATTGTAGGGGCAGATAAATAATCAGCATTTATAATTTAAATTGAAGATTATCAACCCTTGTTTTATTCAGCACAAGTGTTGAGAGTGTCATTAGCATGAGAGACCTCTGGGTATTGGTATGTTGTGGTGTACAAGGCCTGGCTTTTGCCCCTGAGTAGATGGGTAGCAGGACTCAGAGTATGGAAGACAGGTGGGCTTAGATTCAAGGGCAATTTCACAATAACTCAGACCCTTTTCCACTTACTCCCATGTTCCTCTTCCCAACTAGCCAGATGAGCTTGTCATTCAGTAGACCTGTGTTAAAGAGCTAGGACTTCATTGTTTTTTTTTAAAGCTCTTGTTGATAATTCTGATGCACAAAAAAGTTGGGAACTAATATGTTTTCATAGCCACAATGAAAGTAGGAGAAATAGTTAGAAGGCAACAGGTGAATTTTTCTTTGAATATTTTTTTTCTTACAACACAGTGCTGATGTTGTAATTTAGGTTTAAAAATCATTAATGGTTATTGTCTCTAACACTAGGGAAAAGGAAGAAGAGTTCTCAAAAAATAATAGAAAAATATTTGACAGACATGATGGAATAATTAGTCATTGAAAACTTTGGAAATGAAAAAAGAAAGCAAAAACAGATCATTGATAAAAGGAAAATACAGTTTTTGCATTCTATCCATGAGACTCAGCAGTGAACAACATTTTTATCACTATTGTAGTATGATCATTGATTATTGATTTTGCCATGACTTTATTGGGACAAGGTGTTTAAGTAGTGGTGGTGAAAGGTGCTAAAGTGACTATCAATGCAAAAAGTTGATAGGGAAGAAGTATGTTTGATAAATCAAGAAAACATATGCATACTGGAAAGTAGTGTGGAAAGACACTCCAGAAGTAATGGCTAGAAGAATTCAAAGTCGTTGCCTCATACAAGGAAGGACAGGGCATAAGAATGTGCACAGGGAACTGTATTTTTGTTTTCCTATGAAAGTCTTTTAAACTTTTAGAATATTTTCATTGTTGTTGTTTTATAAATACACATATTTCTTTGATTAAAAAAAAACTAACATGTATATATCAAGTAGCTACCATGTGCCTCACAAAATGCTTAATTCTGCCTGTGACGTAACAGAAGTGATAAAACATGGTTCCAGGGGCTGAGGTTATGGTTCAGCGGTAGAGCACTCCCCTAGCACGTGCCAGGCGCTGGGTTTGATCCTCAGCACCACATAAAAATAAAAACAAATAAAAATAAAAATAAAGGTATTGTGTCCAACCACAACTAAAAAAATATTAACAAACAAACAAACAAACATGGTTCTGACACTCCAGGACTACAGGTCACTTTGGAGGACATAAACCACAACATAAAAAAAAAGTAATTTTTAAAAGGGTATGATTAGATCTGAGAAGAAACCTGATAACTTTTATATTCAAATGATATTGTCAATGTTTGGAAAAATGTGTAAAACAAAAGTCCTATTAAATTTATGACTTTTTTTCTCACTCAAGAATGATGACAGGAACAGTGGTAGAGCACCTGCCTGGCACATGGAGGCACTGGGTTCAATCCTCAGCACCACATAAAAATGAATAAATCAAATGAAGGTGTTGTGTCCATCTACAACTAAAAAAAAAATTAAAAAAAGAATGATAATAATAAATGACTGTGCTTTAGCTTCTCCCTAAAGGTTTTAGTTTGATCCCTCTGAAAGCAGGACTACTGAAGAATCATCTAATCTCCACATTGCTGCTATAATGGCCACATCTTGCTCTTCAGTCTTAGCTCTACTAAAAAAAAAAAAAAAAAAAAAAAAAGGTAACTGAGTGCTCACTTTGTACTAGGTATTTATGTTCTTGTTAGATGAACATTGGGTTCATGTGCCCTTTTGCCCATTAACATGTCTTAAAGAATGCTGCAGAAGGACAGAAAAATAAGGAAATAAACATAAAAAAGGTCAGAAGAATGGGGGTGGGATGAAAATAAGAACACAAATATTGTGTTTGTCAGGACTTTGGGGGCAGTTTCACAAATGTGTTTCTTGCCATTGTTGCATATTTTACTTGGACATCCTGTCACTTCCTCTGTGCCCTCTGTGACAGAAATATTTGTGAGGAAGGTTAAAATCACTAAGAAGTTGTTTGTGTGGCATGTTCTTTGGCAAGAGACGCATCTTCTGGTCCTCCCCAAAATTCAAATTGTAGCAGACAAGTTTCCAGCAGGATTAAGTAGCCTCAGATCAGAAGACATCGCATATACTTGAATTAAAAAGAAAGAAATCTCTGGAAGAAAGAGATATCTCAGAAATCCACTATAATGCACACTCAACTTTCCCCTCTAAGTTAATAAAACCAACAGTCCCAAAGCCTTCGAGTAATCTGCTTTCTTAGACTATGGGAAAGGTAATCCATGCATCTGAATTATACTATGTAACAAGACAAGTATTAGAAGAAAGCAACTATCTCCGGCAGTCCCACTGCTCAGAGTACCATACCATTTAGCAGTACCATTTGACCCAATTTGAAAGAAACAAAGCAAGTTTTCAAAGACATACACTTATCGTTTTCACCCAGACCTGAAAACCGGGAAGATTTAGTCTCTTAAAGGTCAGCATAGAAAGAAATTAGTCTGAAGCTATTCATTCAATTAAGGTAGATAGGAAACAAAAGCTAAAAAAAATTAAAAATTAGATATGATATTATCATGGAAAGATTTTTGTTCAAAAATATTATTAGATATTATTACACAGGGCTAAGCATCATCATGAAAAATTTATGATTTTTAAAATTATGGTAAAATAGCCACAAAATATACCATTTTTAACCAATTTAATTGTACATTTCTATGTCATTAAATCCATTCACATTGTTATATAACCATAGCTCCGTCTATCTCTAGAACTTTTTTTATCTTCTCTAGCTGAAACTATGTATCCTTGAACAACAACTCCTTATTCCCTCTCCTGCTAGTTCCATTCTAGTTTCTTGTTGACTTTGGCAACTCTAGGAACCTCATATAGATAGAATCACACAACATTTATCTTTTTGCTACTGACTTATTTCTTTTAGCATAAGGTCTTCAAGTTCCACCCATATTTTAGCAAGTGCCAGAATTCCTTTCCTTTTTAAGGCTGAATAATATTCTGGGTCATGTATATACTACTCTACTATTCATTTGTTGAACACACGAGTAATTGATAAATTCAAGTTTTTTTTTTTAACTTGACTTTTGTGGCAGAGTCAACTGGTTGATAACCAAATTTATGCTCCCCTTTCATGGCGTAGTGTTGCTGGACAGCAGTGTCCAGATGAAATAAGTTCTCCAGTCTCCTGTGTCTGCCTAGGCATTGAGTGTAGAATGTGAGGGGCAGTGTGTACCTTGTATCTGAGTGTGTGTGACACTCTAAACACCTGCTGACAGGGAGACACAGGGGTGCTTTGAAACCTTGAGAATGCAGAGCCAGAGGTGAAAGGAATCTGGGTCTCTGTGTTGTCACTTTGAGGAGAGCCTCCCAAGAGGACCTTTCTACTGGGAATTACAGTGGATCCTGCATACTTGAGCACTTTAGATGGTAAAGCACTGAGATTTGGGGCTATTAGTCAGCTCTGTCTGGCTAATCCCTAAAAGCCATCTATTTCACATTCTTTCCACTTTTCTAACTCTTCTTTCTTGTTGTCCATTGCTGACTGTTTCTTTTATGCCTTATCTCCTGCTTGTTTTTAACAACTTTATTTTTTAAGTCATACATGACAGCAGAATGTATTTTGACATATAATACATACATGGAATGTACATACATCAATCACATTGCCTATTCTATTCTGCTGCCCTTCCTATCCTCCCTACTCCTCCCCTCCTCTCCCATCCTTTCTCTCTATCCAATCTAATGTGACACACTTTTTTTCTTTTTCTCATTACAACATCTTATATGCATTCTGTTTAACAATGAGCTTCTCCTTCCATTTTCTGTGCAACTCCCCTTCTCCCTCTTTTTCTCTCCCACCTCTCTTCCCTATTTAGCGGTAGTCGTCTTCTAATGCTCTTCCTCCCTACCCCATTTTGAGTCACCCCACTTATATCAGAGAAGACATTCGGCATTTGTTTTTTAGGGAATGGCTATCTTCACTTAGCATAATCTGCTCTAATGCCATCCATTTCCCTGCAAATGCCATGATCTTGTTATTTTTTAGTGCTTAGTAATATTCCATTATGTATAAATGCCACATTTTTTTAATCCATTCATCTATTAAAGGGCATCTAGGTTGGTTCCACATTCTAGCTATCATATCTCCAGCTTTTCAGTTACAGTTCACACTGATTGTACTTCTTGAATCACTCCTTTATTACTTCCTGCCTACCTAAATGCTCTGCTATGATTTAGTTCAAACAGAGACCAAGCGGGTAACTCCAAGCCAACTGAGAAGTTGGGATGCTAATCTATGTGGGATGTTCTGTCCTCTCAGAAGGTTGAAAGAAGTACAGCTAAAGGCTGAGGGCTGAAACCTGCATGGGGCCTTCCTCAGCAACAGTGAATGATCACTAAACAATATTAGGAAGCAGGTGGGTTGTGGATAATGCAGGGCTCTGTTTTTGAGTGCGGATTAACACCCAGTTTCTTCTCTTAACAAATGCTGAGCAAAAATGTAGAGGACACCAGTTTATAGGGAAAACAAATAATCAGCCCACACCAGTTATTCATATTTCTTTGTCTGGCCTTCAACTCAGGCCATCAATTTTCCTTTCTATTTCTGGGCTCTTTTATTTCATTCCAAGTGGTTCTTTTATCATTCAGCCTTTCTACTTACTGCTGCCTGGGTGATTTTTTGGAAGCACAACTCTGATCATGTTTTTCCTTCCTTTAAAATTCTGAGGCTGCTCATTGCTTAGGACAAATCTTCTTAGAAAGAATCTATCTCTCCAGTAACTGGGAAGACAGTAGGAGAGAAAAACCATTTAAATAATGCAGACTAGCTGAGCATGGTGGTGCATGCCTATAAGCCCAGCAACTTGGGAAACCGAGGCAGGAGGATCACAGGTTCAAAGCCAGCTTCAGCAATTTAGAGAGACCCTAGCTATCTTAGCAAGACCCTGTCTCAAAATCAAAAACAAAGCCCTGGGGATATTGCTCAGTGGTTTAGCACCCCTGGCTTCAATGCTCAGTACCAAAAAAATAAAAATAAAAAATAAAATATAGGCTAGCAGGGAATGGTAGCACACGCCGGTAGACCTAACAACTCAGAAGGTTGAGTTAGAAGGATCACAGCACTCACCTATTTAGCGGGATGCTGTCTCAAAATAAAGTAAATAAATAAAAAGGCCTGGGGATATAGCTTAATGGTAAAGTACCCCTGGGTCCCTAGGTTCAATCCCCAGTTCAATCAATTAATCAATCAATCAACCAATAGTTCATGCTGTGATGCCACCATCCCAAACTATGACCTCATACCAGAGAATGAGCATAATGTGCAAAATGTGGAAGGCATGAATTCTATAAGCTTGGCTGTTTCTTTCTGAATCTTTACTCAATCTCCTTTTTTCTAGAATTTTAGAATAATCACCCATCTTGAATGTCTCTGCTCAAGAATTATCCTTTCTAGGAAATCTTTCCTGACAAGAGCTTTCTATTTCTCATTATCTCTTTCTTTTTGTCTTCTCTTCCTTTCCAAATCTAGACAGTGTTCAAAAAATCAAAAAGCAAACTAAAAAACAACAATAGTAACAACAAAAAATTCCGTAGGTTTTGCAGAATTTAATTAGGACTTCACAACAGTGTAAGAATAGTTACTATAATATCATCATTTACGAAAGGGAGGTATATATTCCTCTTATACTGAGAGCATCTGGCAGCTGCTGGATGATTCATACCTTGTGTATATGGAGATTGTTGGCAATTGTTCCCTGCTGCATCCCAAGACTGTGGTGTGTGAAGATGGGGAACAATCCCCATCCTAAGAGCTAAACACAAGAGTTTCAATGTCTCCTTTGGGCTAAAGGAATGCCCATTTAGCTTTTCCTGTTCCTGTATCTCCTTCTCCATTTGGGTGCAATAAATTATCCTTTTGTTAGGAAAAGGATACTTTAGGTCTTACAGTGAGTTTACCTTGTAACTGGGATGATAGGAGAGGATGAATAGAGCAAATTATTCTTGAGTGGGGAATCTCTTTGCCATTCAGAATGTGACCTGAGTTTTCAGCTAACCCAAATGTTATTCATCTGATGCTTGTTATCAAAGTAGTTCTCTTAAAAATATTTTTGGCCAGCACACGGGAAGGTACATTGCTGCCACTGCTATTGTTTGGCCTGCAGGTTGGATTAATCAGCCCTTGTGATTAAAGGTAAATGCAATTGATAACATGGTTTTGAGATGCCTGAGTTTTATTCCACTAAACTTTCATTAATTTAAACACCAAAAATACCAAATAACCCAATCAATAAATGGGCCAACGACCTGAACAGACACTTCTCAAAAGAGGATATACAATCAATCAACAAATATATGAAAAAGTGCTCATCATCTCTAGCATTTAGAGAAATGAAAATCAAAACTACTCTAAGATATCATCTCACTCCAATCAGAATGGCAGCGATTATGAAGACAAACAACAATAAGTGTTGGCAAGGATGTGTGGGGAAAAGGAACACTCATATATTGCTGGTAGGACTGCAAATTGATGCAGTCAAATGGAAAGCAGTATGGAGATTCCTTGGAAACCTGGGAATAGAACCACCATTTGACCCAGCTATCCCATTCCTTGGTCTATACCCAAAGGACTTAAAAACAGCTTACTATAGGGACACAGCCACATCAATGTTTATAGCAGCACAATTCACAATAGCTAAACTGTGGAACCAAACTAGACGCCCTTAAGTAGATGAATGGATAAAAAAAATTGGCATATATACACATTGGAATATTACTCAGCAATGAAAGAGAATAAAATCATGGAATTTTCAGGTAAATGGATGGCATTGGAGAAGATAATCCTAAGTAAAGTTAGCCAATCCCCCCAAAACAAATGATGAATATTTTCTCTGCTATAAGGAGACTGATTTATAGTGGGGTAGGGAAGGGGAGCGTGGGAGGAATAGATGAAGTCTAGATAGGCTAGAGGGGTGGGAGGAGAAGAGAGAGGGCAGGTTATTAGAAATGGTGGTGGAATGAGATGAACATCATTATCCAAAATAAATGTATGAAGACATGAATTTAAAAAGCTAAGACCATTTTTATTCTTAAGTCTTCTGCTGAAAGGTCTAAGATTGAAATGTATTATTTAGTCTCAAACTCTCAGATTTGTGTTCTTTTCCAAATTCTCATTTAATTACTTGTGACTTAAAAAATAACTTAGCTGTGTAGTTCAATGGGAAACTACTTTAATTTCCTCTTTGTGGGCTGGTAAAGGAGACCATGTACCTCAGTGGAATTATCTTCCCCTTCACTCATAAGGTAGCCACAAAATTTCCTTCCTCAAAATCCTCAACTGGTAAATGGTGCAATTTGAAGCTCACAGATGGCAAGTGAAAGGGGAATTGTCCACTCCTTGTCCTGCAGCTCTGGAAGTAAGTGGCCTTGTAATGCCAGATTCGTGGGACCCCAGTAGACCTCCAGGAACCAAATCTGATGTACTTTATATACAACCAGATATATGGAAAATTGTGCTCTATATGTGTAATAAGAATTGTAATGCATTCCACTGTCAAATATTTTTAAAAATCAATTTTAAAAAAGAAGAAAAAAGAAAAAAAACTTTCATTATTAAACCACGGCCTTATTGAGAATTTGTAGCTAAAATGATAGCTATAAATAAAGCCTCAATGTAGTCTCTACTCAGCTCTAGTCTTTCAGACACACTCCCTGGCTATCAAACAAATACTTGTACATATAAATTTGTTTCTGTGACCTGCTACTGAAAAGAAATGGTTACTCCCCGACTGAGAATGAATTCTTCTTCCCTTCCCTTCAAAATTGAAGTTTGAGAAAATCAGTTCTCTACTTCTGCAAACTTCAGGGCTCTGCAACCAAGACAGACTCTTTTAGTGTTAGCAGTTCATCACAGCAGGGAATGCCTGCCCGTGTGAGGTGTCAACTCCAAGGGTTGCAGCCAGCAAAGCTGGATTCTTCACCACTACTGAGTGGCATGTTGCAGCTCTTAGAGCCACAGCTCTAAATGATGGTCTGTGCCCTCCAGTGTTGCAACAGACCTCAGCACCTCACTGCAACCCTCTTTCTGGACTTTCGTCTTGCAAATCAGAATAATGAAATTCATGGCACCATGGAAGACAATAGAGAAAGGAGTAGGGTTTATTCAAGTGCAAAGAATAGAAACAGAAATCTTGCAGGGGCAAGAGGGGACCTTATAGCGGTTGCTGCCTGAGTGTGCTGCTAGTCCAGGGGTTTATACAGCACTTGGATCAATTCTATTGGTCCAAACGTATGTTAATCAGGGCTGGGAAAAATAAATGCTGTTGGTTAACTTTTGAGTCTGAACTCATTCAGGTCTGCCCCACTTCTGTTTTCTCACTGGTCTGCATTCCCAGCTTCCCAGGAGGTTGAAGTTGGCAGATGTTGTCTGCTCAGGGGTTCTGGGCTGAGGTACTGTGAAGAGTAGGTACCTGCACTGGCCTGAGCTGGGCTGGATGCTGCAGTGTGACAGGTTGGCCTACCTTGACTTGGCTTTCCTTCCTTCCTTTCTTCTTTGTGGCAGTGGTCAGACACTGAGATATCGTAACCAAATTGGTCTTTATTCCTGCTGGATAATACAGGTCTATATCCCCCCTGTATATAAAAATACATGCCTAAATTTTTCTTCACTTCCTTTCCTACAAAAGCCAAATACATTCATCCATCACATGCTGGGTATTTTTACCAAAGGGATGATAAATGCATCTGGGTTCAGGTGCCCTCCTGCTCCCCTAACTCAGATCCATGAAAAACCTAATGAAGAATCAGGCACCAATGGATCCAAATTCTCTTTTCCTCTGAGCCTTGGTATCTTCAATACAGAGCTCCTGGGGTCACTACAAATAGACTGGACATTTGACGAATATCTAAACCTTTGCACTGTGGTCCTTCACATGCCAAACACTGATTATATAAAGTTGAGCAAAACACAATCTTTACATTCAAGTCCACTACACATTAGTGAGAGAAAGAAAGGTGACAGTCCCTTACTTTCATCCCCTACTGCATTTTCTGTTTTTGAGAAAGACATGGTTAAAATTTAAAAAGCTAAAACCATTTTTATTCTTAAGTCTTACCTTCTACTGAAAGGTCTAAGATTGAAATGTATTATTTAATCATAAACTCTCAGATTTGTGTTCTTTTCCAAATTCTCATTTAATTACTTGTGACTTAAAAATAACTTAGCTGTGTAGTTCAATGGGAAACTACTTTAATTTCCTCTTTGTGGGCTGGTAAAGGAGACCATGTACCTCAGTGGGATTATCTTCCCCTTCACTCATAAGGTAGCCACAAAATTTCCTTCCTCAAAATCCTCAACTGGTAAATGGTGCAATTTGAAGCTCACAGATGGCAAGTGAAAGGGGAATTGTCCACTCCTTGTCCTGCAGCTCTGGAAGTAAGTGGCCTTGTAATGCCAGATTCATGGGACCCCAGTAGACCTCCAGGAGCCAAATCTGATGCAATCACACAAGAGTGATTTATTGCAAGCTCCAGCCTGGACTCACAACCGTTTCCTATGCAGCGGTCCCAAGGAGAGAGTCCTGGCCCTTAGTTCACTGAGGATTTATAGGTTTTGGGGGATACTCTATGCGTCACAACATCTCACAGCAAATCATTTCACACCGCAGGAAAATCAAACAACTCTTAACATTGATTAGCACATTCACTGGCGGGAACAAGTCAGGTAAGCGTGATTGTTAGTTCAAGTGGTGGATACATTTGAACTGATTGGTATAAGCCTCGAGGGATGTACACACTACACTGCACGGTTTCCTAACATGTTATCAATCACCAAAACTACTGGGAGGGTCACCTGGCATTTCTGGTATTTTCCCTGTCTCATGTTGATTGGTGGTTGCTAGGGGGTTGCTATGGGTCCTCACCTAGTGTAACTGAGTCAGGGACACCTGGGGCAGCAGATCTCTCCAGTTATTTACAGACAAACAACTCAGCAGGGTGGGTATGTGCCTAGGAGCGCTCTGGGGGGTTTCCAAGGACAAGGGTCACGACTTGTCCTCCCTCTGGACAGGCCTTGAGATAGAAGCTGGTTTCTCAAAAATGGAATTTCTCAGCCTCAGCCCTAAGACTGCACAGGCCTTGGAAGGACCTTCTGTTGTCTTCACCCAAAAGCTCTTCATCTGTCTTTACAACTGTCTTGATGAGGTAACCCCAGTTTCTCAGGCAACAATTGCAGATGATGCTTCAAATGCAAGTGCCCCCAGAACAAAGCCACTCATTTTACCTTAAGGTCTACATGATTAAAAACAGATCTGAAACCAGAATAAGGAGGAGGTTAGGGAGGGCTAGCCAGCCAGAGGAAGAGACAATGGTACTTTTTCAACAAGAAGATTCTGAGATACGGGGTGGGAGGGAGGGAAATTTACAGCGACTTCCTTACCATTTTAACCAGGTCTTGCTTTTCATGAACACTGAGAGAAGTCACTTGGCTGATGCCTCGTGTGTCATTAAAGCCACTCCCCACGGAGACCAGCCGATCATCTTTTCTCCATGACACATGGATTACTCTTCCCTGCCAAGAAAGCCTCTCCATATATCTAGAGCAGGGAGCCTGGGGTTTCAGCAGGTTTCACCTCTGCTAAGAGAGGCTGGTTATTGGCTTCAGCATCTGGTTCCATTTTGTGCTGAGAAAATTCAGTGTGAAAGAGAGAAAAAAAAAATTCACATCCATTTCTGCTGAAACAGAGCATTGTGAGAAATGGTTGGACAATGTAAGGCTTTCTGTTTCATTCTTGGCTACTGTTGGGTGAGGACTCAGGGAACTACACGCCTCATTACATTTATGACACTGCAGTTTCTCTCTTGCTCCGAGGTGCAGTGAAAGCTGACTCCCTCTCTAACGACTTCCTTACACCCTCCACACCTCCTTAAGGACCGGGGGATTCTTTTTCTAGTTTTAACTCCTTTCAGAGGGCTCACTACTGAGTTAGAATGTTCATGTCACACATTTTATGCGACGAATATAGTTTTAATATACTGTTTTAATATTAGTCTTTGATAACTATGAGTTCAAAACCAGCTCTAGCAGAGTGTGCCTGGTCAAGTTCTCTGGCCTCCATGAACCATAGTGTTCTTGGTAAAGTAAAAATATGAGTACCTAATTTTTTAGGTGGCAAAAACATGGGAAAATATAAATGTTTGATACACATTTATAATGCTATTATTACACTGAAATGTTCTAGTTTTAACCTTGTTTTCAGAGGAGTTTTAAGTTCACAATAAAACTGAAAGAAACACAGATATCCAATGTACCCCACCCAACTTCTATGCTGTAAAAATCATCTGCCTTTTTATTCCCTACTTCCTGATAACCGATGGCAACCACTGATATTTTCCTCTCTCCATAGTTTTGGGTTTTCCAGAATGTTATATAATTGGAATCATACAGTGTGTAGCCATTCTAGTTTGGCTTCTTTCATGTAGTAATATGTATTTAAGTTTCCTCAATGTCCTTTGATGGCTTGGTAATATTTTCTTAATGTTGAATAATTTTCCATTGTTTCATTTTATGGGTGTACCACAGTTTGCTTATATGTTCAGTACCGAAAGACATTTTCATGCTGTAATATTTGTTTATTTATTGAATACTGGGGTTCGAAACCAGAGATACTCTGCTACTGAGCTATATCTCCAGCCCTTTGGATTTTCTTTTCTTTTGAGACAGGGTCTTACTAAATTGCTAAGCCTGGTTTTTTTTTTAGATTTATATATTTTAATTCTTATATTTTTTTCAAAGTTAGATATTTAATTCTACTCATAACCAAAAACAAATAAATAACTCATTGATCTTGTATTTCTATGACCTTGACTAAAAGAAAATGAAACTCTCCAAACTACAATCCAGTCTTTAATGTATAAAAATTACTCTTTTAGAAGTTGTTTGTGTGCCATTGTGAATTGATCTAAATCCACTGGATCAATATCTTAAATACTTTTTAGTAATTTTCAAGTCTTTTCCCCTCTCTATCCTTATCATTCAACCCTCTTGATCTTGAAGATATTCTCATCACATGACTCAACATCTCTCTGAAAGTTGTCCCTTTCATCCTTTCTTTGATCTTCTTTTTTGGCCCTGACTTCTATTGAGTCAACCCTTCTAATATCATTGCTTTATATTATTTTCTGAGGCTGGTTTTGAACTTCTGATCCTCCTGCCTTAGCCTCCTGAGTAGCTGGGATTACAGGTGTGTGCCACTGCATCTGGCTTCACATTGTAATTTTTAAAACAGCACATCGAACCAGTGAATAAATTGTTGCTAACCAGTGAATAAATGATTAGAAAAACAACAATAAAAACATCCATATTGCCACAGTCTGACTGGGCACAAATCACGAGCCACTTGAAGATTCAAGCAGGAACGAACTTTATTTTTAGAACCCACGCTGCCTGCAGACCTTTCGAACTCTCCAGGAACTCCCGAGAGCCCAAGGGAACTCAACCAACCCACAGGAACTCTCTAGGAACTCTTTGAGAGCTCAAAAATAGTGGGCACCCAAGGCAGCAGGAACCCCTCCTTCTGGCAAAATGCCAGGCACCATCTTGACCTGGCTGTGACTGTCAACATCATATGATAATATAACATTGTGACAAACATTTTTACATACGTTTTCTTATTTGAGACCTATCAATCTGGTGAATTTGGCAGATCAGGTATTTTTAAATATTTTGGAACTTGAAAATTGAGCATCAGGGAAGCAAATCCAATCACACAGTTGTTCAGGTATTTTATATCCTATTTAAGAGAGGAAGGTGTGACAGTCCAGAAAAATGACTCATTGTCAAAGCTAGTTTGTAGAGGTGAAAACTGGAAACCAGATCTTCTGATATCAGTTTCCATGTTCTTTTCATCACTATGAATGAGGTTTAATTAAAAAGAAATCATGTAATTATGCAAAAAGGTATTAAAAGCATTTTTATTTATTTGGTACAGGAAACTGAAATCAGAGGCACTCAACCATTGAGACACATCTCCAGCCCTTTTGAAAAAAATATTTATTTATTTATTTTTGCATTACAATTCTTAATACACCATAATATCATAATTTATCATATCTCTGATTGTATATAAGGTAAGTTGACACCAAATTCACATCTTCATACATGTATTTTGTATAGTGATGAGGGTCTCCTTTCACCGTCCATGCTGTTCCCCTTCTCCCTCCCATTCACTCCCACCTCTATTCCCTATCTAGATGTAATCTTCCACCCTTGCTCTCCCTCCCAACCCCATTTTGAGTCACCCCCACCCTTATATCAGAGAAGACATTCGGCATTTGTTTTTTTTGGGATTGGCTAACTTCACTTAGCATAATCTTCTCTAATGCCATCCATTTCCCTGCAAATGCCATGACATCCCCAGCCCTTAAATTTTTTTCTTTTTTTCTTTCTTTTTTTTTTTTTTGAGACAGGGTCTAGGTTGCTTAGCGTCTTGTCAAGTTGCTGAGGATGGCTTTGAACTTGTGATCCTCCTGCCTCAGCCTCCTTAGTTGCTGGGATTACAGCCCTGTGCCACCATTCCTGGCAAAAGTACTTTATTTTTAATGCATTGAAATGACATTCTGTATCTTTATGAACTTAAAAAATTTGCTTCATATATCACCTTCCAAGAGAGGTACATTAATATTCCCAACTATTAATAGTGACTTCTTGAGTTATTTTTTCATTTGGTCAGCATTATAGAATACATTTTTCAATGCTTACAATGTCTTTGTTTTGAATTGTATTTTAGCATCAAAATTACTTTTCTCATTATCTTTTGGTTCATATTCATTTCCTATTGTTTTGTTTTCAACTTTCTTTATCCATTTCTTTTAATTGTGTGACTATTATGGACTACTTATTTCTGATTTTGCAAATACAAGCGGAGACTAGTCTTGTTCTCATCACTTAAGTTTATCCACATACTTTTATTGTAGTTACTGTTATATTATTACATATTTCAGCTCATTCACTTTATATCTTCTAGTTACTTTCTTTTCCTTAAAAATTCCCTTTTCTGCCTCCCTTTGGATAATTTAGACTTTATTTTAGCTATTTAAAAGTTAAATATCACATTTTTGTTCTTTACATGGTCTATTTACATACTCATTTTCTATCAATTTTTAATTGATAGAATATTAATATTTTTCCCTTGCAAGCAAACCCCTTAACATTTCTATCTCCTTTCTTGTTTTGTTTTAAAGTGGGGTTTTTTTCTTTTTTATCTTCCATCTCCACTCTTTTGTCTTGTAATTTTCTAGAGTTAGCTGAGAGTTGATATAAATATGTAGAATATTTAAATATTCTTGAGAATTGGGATTTTTTGCTCATTGTTTTCTTGTTTATTTTGGAAATTTTGTTTTTAAGATAGCAACATATTTGGGTAAATTTTTAGCCTGTGCTTCCTTTGCATGTGTGCTGGCTTAAAATGTGTCTAAATTTTTCACACACTCTTTCCACAAGAGAGAGATCTTAGTCTTTTCTCATTTGATGTGGACACAGTGACACAATTCTTTTTTAATTGTAGCTTCATTGAGATAAAATTAATATACAATAAACTGACCACATCTGAGTGTATTCTTGGTTTAGTTTTGGTGTATATATGCTCCTATGAAATTGAGACAAGAAAGCAATCCACAATCCCCAGTGTTTCCTCACACCATCTATAGTACCTCCTGCCCACCTCTTTCTGCACTCCTCCCTCACCCCCTTATCTCCAGGCAGCCATTGATCTGCTCTGTTTCTCTCTATATAAGTTAGTTTTCATTTTCTAGAATTTTATATAAATGGAATTGTACAGTATGAAATGTATGGACTGACTTTTACTCAGGATAGTTATTTTGAGGTTCATACATGTTAGATGTTATGTATACTATTTTATTGCTGAATACTATCTCATTGTATGCATATACGACATTTTGTTCATTCATTTGTCAATGGACATGGACATTTGGGTTGTTTCTTGATCTGCGTTATTACAAATAAAGTGGCTTAAAACATTTGTATACACATTTCTCTATGGACATATACTTTTATTTCTCTTTGTAAAAATAGTCAGGAGTACAATGGCTAGATTATAAGTGTGTGTTTAACGTTTTAAAATAATTACCAACTCCTGTTCCAAGTGTTTAGACCATTTTACACCCCACAGCTGTGTACAAAAGTTACAGTTGCTTTTCATCCTAATACTTAATATGGTTATGTTATATTCTCAATACAAGTCCTTTGTCAGATACATGATTTGAAATAATTTCCCCCAATCTGTTTTAGTCAGTTTTTTTCTTTTTTTATTACTGCTGCAACTGAAAGTCCTGACAAGAACAACTGTAGAGGAGGAAAAGTTTTTTGGGGGGCTCACGGTTTCAGAGGTCTCATTTCATGGTCTGGCTCCATTCCTCAGAGCTCGAGATGAAGCTGAACATCGTGGCAGAAGAGTGTGACCCAGGGAAGCAGCTCGCATGATGATGAGGCAGCAGAGAGAGACTCCAGTTGCCAGATACAAAATATATACCCCCAAAGCTCACCCCCAATGACCACCTCCTCCAGCCACACCCTACCTGCCTTCAGTTACCACACAATTAATCTCTGCCAGGGGATTAATTCACTGATTGGATTCAGGCTCTAATAACCTAATCATTTCTCCTCGAAACCTTCTTACTTGTCTCACATATCAGCTTTTGGGGGACACTTCACATCCAGAGTATAACATGTGGCATGTCTTTTGCTTCTTTTAACAGTTATCTGTCAAACAAATGTTTAATTTTGATGCAGTTCAAGTTAACACATTTTTTTTTCTTTTATAGATTGTGCTTTCAGCATAGCAGCTAAGAAATCTTTGCCTAAGATTTGCAAAGGTTTTCCTCTAGAAATTTTATAATCTTTGATCTGATTCATATTTTAGTTAAATTTAATACATGAAATAAAGTATACCGAAAAGTTCTTTTTCTTCCCTCTTCCTCTCCCTCCCCTCCCTTCTTCTTTCTTTCTTCTTAAAAATTTCTCCATTTTCTTCTCTTCCTCTTCCTCCTACTCCTTCTTCAGCATATTACTATCCAATTTTCTGCCCCATTTATTGGAATACTAATTTATATAAAATTCTCCCCTTCATTTCTTTTGTACCATGGCAACTTTCTCAAGAATTGATTGTTCATTTAGGTGTCAATTATTTCTGAGCTTCCTATTCTGTTTTATTTATCTGTTTGTCTACCTTTGGGCTAACACTACACTGTTTTGATTGTTATGTCTTCTGAATAGGTCTCAAAATGTTTTCATTTTTAACTTTATTCCTCTTTGCAAAGTTGTTTTGGCTATTCTAGTTATTTTGCATTTCTATAGGAAATTTAGATTCAATTCATCAATTGAAAAAAGGGCCTGCTAAGATTTGACTGAAATTGTATTTAAATCATTCTTGGAATATTGACATCTATTAGAATTTGGATATGGAGTGTTTCCCAAAAGCTCATGTGAAAGACAGTGTAAGAAGGTTTACAGGAGAAATGATTGGGTAATGAGAGTCTTAACCTAATCAGTGAATTAATCCCTTGGTGGGATTAACTGAGTGGTAACTGCAGGTGGGTAGGCTGGAGGAGGTGGGTCCCTGGGGGTGTGTCTTTAGGTATGTATTTTGTATATGGTGAGTTGGGTCTCTGTGTTCTGATCATCATGTGAGTTGCTTCCCTGGGTTGAACTCTTCTGCAAGGATGTTCTCTCTATGGACTGAGACCTCTGAAACTATGAGCCCCCAAATAAGCTTTTCCTCCCCTAAAATTGTTCTGGTCAGTATTTTAGTCACAGCAATGAAAAAGCTGACTAAAACAACATGCTCAAACTAATGATATATCTCTCTGGTTACTTAAGTCTCCTTTATAATTTCTTACTAATGTTTTAGTTTTCATTGTATGCAGGCCTTACACATCTTTTAAGATTCATACAAAACTATATTTTTAATGATATTGTAAAATGTCTAGTTTTCCTGTTTTATTTTTTATTTTAAATATTTTTTAGTTGTCAATGGATCTTTATTTTTGTTTATTTTTATATGATGCTGAGGATCAAGCCCAGTGCCTCACACATGCTAGGCAAGCACTCTACCACTGAGCCACAATCCCAGCCCCTAGTTTACCTATTTTAATTTAATAATTTTTCATTTAGTTTTTAGAATGTAGTAATGGAATTGACTTCTGTATATTGACCTTACATGTTGCAACCTTGCAAACCCTAACTTGTTCTTTGTATTTTATGTTGGAAAATTTCTACTTCTGTGTCTTCCAGTTCATTAACCTTTTTTCCTGCACTTGGTAATCCTATCCAGTGCATTTTGAATCTCACACTCTGTACTTTTTATCACTTAAAAGTTCCTTTTGATTCATTTTATATTTTCCATGTCCTTACTTAGCATGCTCATTTTTCTATAGCTTTTAAAATATATGGAATATAATTATGTTAATTTTCTCTCTATATAACAAAGGGTAGGTTTGCTTAAAGTGTTGGACAACAGAAACATTGTATCTCTCAAGAGAAGGGATAGATAAATGGTGTTTGTTAACTTTTTTTGCTTCTGTGTCCAGAAGACCTGACAATAACAATTTAGAGGATGAAAAATTTATTTGGGTCTCTTGCTTTGAGAGGTCTCAGACCACAGATAGCCAACTCCATTCCTCAAGGCCATGATAAGGCAGGGAATCAAGGTAGAAGAGTGAGGTGGAGGGAAGTGGCTCAGAACATGGCCATCAGAACAATTTTTTTTTTTGCAGTGTTTCCTCCATGATCTTTTATGGGAGATGGCATATCTAAACCATACTGCATGCTTATAATGTATTTCAGTTTCCCAAGTTCAATTATCCTCTCTTATGATAACCTGGCAGGTGAGAGGTATTATTTGATCTTCTTTGTATCACTTTGTGGGAATTGGGGATCAGAGAATCAGTGGAATAAAATGTGCATTCTTTTCTATTGTTATTTTTGTGAGTAATAAACTGTCCTTTGTCTCTGACCCAGAAGTCTGTGTCTTCTGGTAACATTCATGAGTCTGTGGCAGGCTAACTTGTTAGCTATCTTACAAGTAAGGTAAAAATCACATCTCTTTTAAAGTTGTTTTTTTTTCATAAGATTTTCCCTTTGTTTGAAATATGACAGATCTCTGTAACAGAAGAGGTAGAATCACTAGAAGACAATGCGCCTCTTTCTTTATATTAAGGCATTTGTAAGAGAATTCAAACTTATATGATTGGAAAAGCTGTTTAAACAGTCTCTGAAGGCAGTTGTCTTCATGTGTGGGGCTGGAATTTGAAGTTTGCAGCAAAGGCAGTCAGAATGGAAAGAGGAATATTAGAATTAGGAGAACAAGGAATGCATGAAACATGGGTTAGAACTCAAAATGGAAGAATGAAATTCATTTCATTTATCACTGCCTTTAACCTTGTGGTGGTGAGAAGCTGGAACCAGTCATCATGGAGTTAAACACATTTGACCTATGAGTCTGGAGGGGATGGAGGTTCCCAAGGGAAGTTGAATCATTTGCATATCTATGAAGTAAACCAGCAAACATAGTGCATGAGTTGCAGAAGCTCCTAATTATCATTGCCCTGCATTTCTGATTGTAAAAAAATCTGGATGCTGTTTCATTTCTCTCTCCAATGTTGAGCAAAAAGCGTCTTTAACCTCAACTGGAAATATGAAGAAAGGAATTCTTGGAAACACAGCTCATCTTAGCCAAGTTGACACGTTTCAAAACCACCACAACCTCAGCATATGAAATAAGAGGAGGAAAAGGGATAGAAGGAACTCTGAGAGGTCCTTGTTCCTCCTCCACGTGTAGTTACCTGCTTTTCCCCGGGGCGGGTACAGCCCTGATGTCACCCTGCTGTCTCTGGCCAGCACTGTAATGACTTGGTTATCTGCTTTGCAGTTTGCAACACAGAACATAGGAATAACCCTTCTAATTCAATAAACAGGCACAGAAAAGAGCGCAACCTAAATCTCTCCCTCGTTTTATTTCTCATCCACGTTTCCCAGCATCAATCCTTTGCTGATGCTTTGTGCTCTCATCCTTTCTCCTCCCCCCATCATCTCCACTAATTGCAACACAACTACCTTCCAACAGGTCCTTCCATTTCCATTAGTGTTTTGGCTCCATCTCCCGCCTTGAAACATAGGTGGTCATCTCAAGGTTGGTAGAGAAAAGCAGCCCGTGTATTTGCTCTCATGTCAGCAATAAAATATCATAAATATAGATTTTAAAAATTTTAAAAGAAATTGTTGAAGTAATGTAAAAAAAATCATAAAAGAAATGACTGACTTTGTGGGTGACGTTGCTTAGCTTTTCTAGAGACTTGTCCGGCATAGTTCTCTTCTGAAAAATCTGAGGGGAAAGGGGCAATTAAGACTATTCTTAAAAAGCCACAGGGGGTGCTGGGGATGTGGCTCAAGTGGTAGTGCGTTCTGGCCTGGCATGCACAAGGCACTGGGTTCGATCCTCAGCACCACATAAAACTAAATAAAGATATTGTGTCCACCTAAAACAAACAAACAAACTAAAAAATAAATAAATAAAAAGCCACAGGGCTTTTTAAGATTTGTCTAATGTTTTGCCCCTGCATCAGAGTAGAAATGCAGTTTAAGAAAAGGGGTTGTCTTAATTGTTCTCAGAGATGAGGAAAGAAGACTATACCATGAGCAACAGCTGTTCTTGTCATTCTGGAATATCATTCATCGGTAAGATTCTTCCCTTTGGCTCCATAAATTGTGGCAGTATTTCCTTAGAAATCAAAAGGGGAATGCATACTTTCTGTGCCTTTCATTTCTAATGCTGGCTTTGTGACTGGTTCGAGCAACTGGAAGCATCCAGCCTGGTCAACACATTTCTGTGCGTCTCTGAAGATGAATTTTCCAATATCTCTCAATACTGAGCCACAAGAAACACGGGCAAAATAGGGGTCAATAATGTAGATTAAACTTTATTCTTATTTCAACCTGATAATAGAACTTAAACTCCCACAGATGCCTGAAATGAAATTTAACCACTTAATCCAATCTACCAGAAATGATGTCTTTCGGGTTTTTTATTTTTCATTTTTTTCAGCAACTGATGATTCAATATCTGAATCTTTCTGGGAAATCACAGAGCATGCTGGCCAAACAAGACTGTAGAAATGTTCCCAAATCCAGTAAACACAAGAAAAGGGTACAGGGGATGCTCTTCTATGTTACTGATCTTAGGGTAAACTATTTGGGGGAAGGTAAACCTCTTGCGGGCAGGCCACACGCTGTGCTCCTCTCCTGCCTCACGAGGTCTGAGAGGCTGAGTGACAAAGTTGCAACAAAGAACACAAAGGGAAGAGCCCCGGCAACACTAGAGCTCCATTAAGAAGTCACCGGGAGTAGGGGACAAGCGCAGTGACTGATCTTCCTGACAAAGTGACACAGTGCCTTGACAATGGCTATGAAAGCTTGATGACCCTTAACATCTCCTGGAACCAAGAAGTCAGTAGCACAGGTGAGAACGTTAAAGGGGGAATATGAGGAACACAAAAGAAGATGACAAGGTGACAAGTTAAACATAATCCACGGAATAAGAAACGTCAGAAGCCTCCTCCGCAGTACACCTACAAACACCTGCCCTTTTGTTCATACAGGAAGAGAGCCTCTCCCTGTAACTCCTTCCCTTCCCTGGTGGAGGGAAGTCAGATGGAGCTGCAGTGTGGGGCTGCCTGGAGGGGAAGGTTTTACTGGACGAGGCATCCAGCAAGCCGCATGGCACCCTTACCAGTCTTTTATATGTTACCCCCACCGCTGCCCAAATCCTGGGTATTCAAGTCTTCCAACTCTACCTTATTTCTTCTTTTATTACTCCCGCCCCACGCCCACCCCAAATCTCAAAGGAGTTAATCAAGCAGACACATTCACTTCGTCATCCATGTGCGTGTGTTGGGGAAGATGGGAGGGGGATCCCCTTGACCTGAGAACTTCCAACCCGAGCCAACTTTCTAAGAGGTAAGCACACAGCCACTTAGGGTGTTCCTTCCTTGATTAGAGGCATCCTGTCTGAATTCTCAACCTATGGTCATGGATTTCTGAGGACCCTGGAGGTCACTGACCTGGCTGCACAGGAGTGCACCCCATGCTCCCAAACAGCTCCCCTGTTTGTCTCACTTCAAACTCCACCGCAAAGAGGAGAGACTTTTATTTTAAATGTTTCTTTCTAATAAAAAAAGGGGGGAGGTCTTAGTGTGAACGAGACAATGGGATTCAAACAGCTTAACATAAATGATTATTCATTTTGGTTTCTCTAATGGAAGAAAGGTGAGAGTTGAATAAGGATCAGAGGAAGGGAAATCCTTCAATGAGGCATTGAAAGAGAGATGAAGAGTTCTGAGTGGGAAGCATCAGTTATCTTCTTAATAAATATCGTGTGTGTGTGTGTGTGTGTGTGTGTGTGTGTGTGTGTGTGTGTGTATTTTTCCTTTCTGGACATCAGATGCAGAGGATCAAGTTAGAGGTTAGTGATTCCTTTCGGTTCATACTACATTTTCATTACTGGTCAAAGCAAGACTTTCTTTTTTCCCCCTTAAGTTTTTCTATTTTATTTCCACTCTTCATTTCTATTCCACCTCCCCTCAGATAGCCTTTCTAATGTATTAAATTGATGTCTTTCTGTTCACATGTGTCTTTGCAAAACTATAGTTCTGTTTACATTTAATTGACACAATTAGTGATATATTATATATTTTAATCTATTTTTAAATCTTGCTGTACTCAGGACCATACCCACCCCTGTTGCCTCTAAACACCAACAGTGTGTCCATTTTCCAGGGATGTGCAATCAGATTTCCTCTAGTTTCCTTCACCCCAAACGATGCTGAAGAAAATATTCATGTACATGATCCTGAAGGAACTGTGCAAGACTCTCTTTGCACACTACATGCAAGAGTGAAATTGCCAGTAATAAAGATGGAATATATTTAAAACATTCTGGTAGATTCTTCTTTTTGCCTTTTTTCTTATCTGTAGGGTTAGTACTGTCACACTGTACAGGTGAATAAATGAAAGGACCAGACACTAAATAGAACTGCTACAGTCGTGCAGGGAGTAAAGGGAGGACCCTGAGTGTAAGACTTTCCCTCCTGACCACAGCATTCTTTTCTGTTCTTTGCACCACATCACTGGCCTCGACAAACTTGTCTTAGCCTGGAATTAGAAACATTGGGATTAGATTCATTGCATTACACTTCCTGTGGGCTGCCACTCTCGCCTTTGTGAACATGGTCAAGAAGTGACTCATGGAGTGAGGCTAATGATGTGGGAGATGCAAGTTCCCTGTTGGCTGACAACAACATTTATGGAACTGTTTCCTGGTGAACTAGAAAAAGTATTTCTGCATAAAAGTCAAGGACCAGTAAAGACCTATAACTCACCAGAACAGGTCTTACTGGTGAATTTCCAAGGTGACTGATTCTTGGAGGTCCATCAGGCAAGGACAATGTGGTTTTTAACTAGAATCCCTGATGTCAGACACAGAGAGGCCCTGGAAAAAGTGACCATGAGCTTGTGCACGTCTGCTTGTTTAAAAGTGACCACGGGCTCGTTTAAATCTGCTAGGAAAAAAAAAAGAAAGAAAGCCATTTTATGATAGATTACTCAAAAATATTTTATAAATGCTTTATGATTACTAATCTGAGGGCTAGAGGAATCACATTTTAAAAATTCATGCAGTCATTATATATGCACTACCTTGTTTGTTTTTAATGTTATTCTGAACAAAGCCCTTACATTCTTCTGATATGGTCACAAGGCAGACCCAGTGTCCACACGGCAACACCTCTGTTATCTGCATGAAGTTGTCAGTCCTTGGGAATGCCTGATACAGTCATTCCAAGCATTCTCACATGGACAGTTATGTCTTTTACAAGAGTTGTGAACTGAATCAAAGAATCTTCTTACAAAGGAGAATGCATCCTATTATAATTCATAATGGAAACTTACTTCATCGAGAGCGATGATTGATCTCAACTTGGGAAGAAGGAAGAGAGTCTGCTTCAGTCTCTTGGGATGCTGGTATGTGTGTTTGAGGAGTGGGAAGTTTTAAATTCTGTCAATCTTTACCTAGCAGATTCTAGACCCCTCCCCCAGAGGTTTTTGGAACATACACTCCCAACCCCATCTCATTCTCTGCTTTTAGGACAATTTCCTCCAGGCTCTTTGGATGACATGCCCCTGTGGACAAGAGCAATGTCAGCAGTTACTTCAGCAAATGTCTTTACAGAGCTAATAAAACAAGCGTTAAGAAAACTGGGTGGAGTGATGGGCCAGAATTTTAGAAAAAAAAATTTACTTGAATTCCCTCAATCCCCACAATATTTTAATTTTCCAAAGAGTAGCAAAGCACATTAGTCTAAGGAAAAAAGTAAGCTAATTTTAGGAAGAGGCTCGGGTTCTAGTTGCTCTCTCTGCAACAAACATCCTTATATGTTTGGAAGGACTAGGAAAATGCCAATATCTTGTCCAGTTCTAAAGTCATTAGGTTATTAAATCTAGAGGAAAAAGCAAAGTACAATGGGGCCTATCTTCTAATTGCCCACATTTTCTAAAATTTTAAATCAAGAATGTGAACTACAATTTTGTCTTGATACTTCTCCTTTTTAAATTTGTTCTGTTTAGATACACATCACAGTACAATGTATTTTGACACATTATACATACATGGAATATAACTTATTGTAATTAGGATCCCATTCTTGTGGTGTACATGATGTGGAGCTTCACTGGTCATGTACTCATATATGAATATAGGAAATTTATGTACAATTCATTCTACTGTCTTTCCTATTCTTTTATTTTTCCTTCCTTTCATTCTCCTTTGTCTAATCCAATGAACTTCTATTCTTCCCCACCCAAGCATACTGTGTTAGCATCCATATATCAAAGAGAACATTGGGCCTTTGTCCCCAAAGGGGACTGTCTTATTTCACTTAACATGATAGTCTCCAGTTTCATTCATTTACTGGCAAATGCCGTAATTTCATTCTTCTTTATGGCTGAGTAATATTCCATTGTGTATATACACCTCATTTTCTTTATCCATTCATCTGTTGAAGGGCACCTAACTTGTTTCCATAGTTTAGCTATTGTGAATTGAGCTGCTATAAACATGTGGCTGCGACACTGTAGTATGCTGATTTTAAGTCTTTTGGGTATAAATCAAGGAGTGGGATAGCTGGGTCAAAGGGTGCTTCTATTCTAAGTTTTCAAAGGAATCTCCATACTGCTTTCCCAATTGGCTGCACCACTTTGCAGTCCCACTAGCAATGTATGAGTGTACCCTTTCCCCTACATCTTTACCAATATTTATTGTTACTTCTATTTTTGATAATTGACATTCTGACTGGAGTGAGAGGGAATCTCAGTGTAGTTTTAATGTACATTTCTCTAATTGCTAGAGATGTTGAACATTTTTTTCATATAATTTTGACCATTCATATTTCTTTTTCCATCAAATATCTATTCAGTTCCTTTGTCCATTTATTAATTATTTTTTTTTTTTTTGGTGTTAAGTTTTTGAGTTCTTTGTATATTCTGGAGATTAATGTTCTGAGGATCAGGTGGCAAAGATTTTCTCCCAATCCATAGGCTTTTTCTTCATATTCTTGATTGTTTCCTTTGTTGTGAAGAGACTTTTTAGTTTGATACCATCCATTTATTAATTATTGATTTTACTTCTTGCACTTTAGGAGTCTTGTGGAGGAAATCAGTTCCTAAGCCAACATGATGTACATTTGGACCTACATTTTCTTCTAGTAGGTTCAGGGTCTCTGATCCAAAACTCAGAGTGGTCTGGATCCACTTTTAGCTGAGTTTTATGCAGGCTGAGAGATGGGTTTCAGTTTCCTGTTTGCTACATATGGATATTCAGTTTCCCCAGTACCATTTGTTGAAGAGGCTCTTTTTTCCAATATATATTTATGTCACCTTTGTCTAATAGGAGAAAATTGTATTTATGTGGGTTTGTCTCTGTATCTTCTATTTTGTTCCATTGGACTCCATATATTTTGGGGGCCTATTGGCCATGCCATTTTGTTACTATAGCTCTGTAGTATAATTTAAATTCTGCATTTTGATGTCTTCTTGCTTCGCTTTTCTCGCTGAGGATTGCTCTGACTGTTCTGGACCTTTCATTTTTCCAAATGAATTTCATGACTGCTTTTTCTATTTTTATGAAGAACATCATTGAATTGCATTAAATATAATGCTTTTGGTAGTATGGCCATTTTGACAATGTTAATTCTGCCTATCCAAGAGCATGGGTGATCTTTCCAGCTTCTAAGGTCTTCTTCAATTTCTTTCTTTAGTGTTCTGTAGTTTTCATTGTAGAGGTCTTTCACCTCTTTCGTTAGGTTGATTCCCGAGTATTTTTTTTTTTTTGAGGCTGTTGTGAATGGGATAGTTTTCCTAAGTTCTCTTTCATATGATTCATCATTGGTGTACAGGAATGCAATAGATTTATGGTTGTTAATTTGATACTTCTTTTCATGATTCATTCTTCTCTGTACCAAAACTAGTAACATGCATGGGGGCTGTGGTCTGAGGAGCAGTTTGGATCACAGGGATGTGCTTCTGTTTCCTTTGTTGGATAACCTAGGCAGGCAAGGGGGTCTCATAGGAGGACTCTTCAGAGAACTGTCATTTTCCTACTTAGCAGCATCAGAATCAGAATCACAGATTTTTGGGCCCAAACTCCAGAGTGGCTGGTCCAGGAGACTTGGGATGGGTCTCAAGAATTTCTAAGTTCCCAACTGGTTTTGGACATTGCACATGGAGAAACACCATGTTTGCTCATCACTGAGGCAGCAATATGAATGTCTCCAGGTTGACCTTGTCCTCAGGTTACAGCCTGTGATGGGAAGCTTTTGAGATAATGTCATGACCTTCTGTTCTACTTCCAGAAACTCTATCTTCCGGTAGTAATCACTATATAAACAAGGAAAACAGCAATACAGAAAATGAGAGTAGGCTAGATACAGTCACTCAATTTCTTCCCCTCATTGTCACTCAAAACCGTAGACTGTCCAGTTCACATAACCTGCCTAAAGTAATGAAAAGAGAGATGTATTTTGGATGGTACACATGCCATCAGATTTCAGCAGAATGCAATAGACAAAGGCCATAAATCAGAGTTCAGAAATGGATTAGAGTTGCTCCTTTTTTCTCAGGTGTAGGTGATATTTATTGAGTGTTTTCTGTTAACTATGAAATGTACATCTAACTTTACATGTGTTATCACATGTAGCCTTTGAAAAAATCTGATCATATGGGTATTATTTTTTAATCCCCATTTTATAGAAAAGGAAACTAAAACTTAGAGTAAGTTGCCTGAGGTTGTTCAAAAAAATAAAGTGGCGGAACTAGGATTTGCTCCATTGAACTGCCTTTATCTCTGTGGTACTGGAAAATCAAAAAAAATATCATCTTTACTGTTATGTTCTGTAAAATGGGACTATCTCCCAGGGATAAAGTGAGAACAAAATAATAGGTTTATTGAGAGCCGCACAGAAAAGATGTGTTATGGCTACAAGATATTACTCTGAAATATCATAGATGCTGCTTTCCTTTTCCACAGCAAATCAAATGCTACCTTGTACAATTTATTATTATTGTCTGCTCTTTACTCTTTACATTTCTGCTCCTCAAAGAATTACTTTTTGTGTCCTTTTCCTCAAAATGATTTTATATTCCTTTTCCCTGCTGAGATTCAAAGAGTCACTCAAACTTAATTTTAATGTGTTAGGGTCCTCGGGCTCCAGCCCAGCTCTGCTGCTGCTCACTGAGGGCCAAGCAGTCACTGATGCATTTCAGCTGGTGGGGCTGGGCTTCCTCATAGGGGCTCAAATATTTCAATCCTACAGTTTATAAGATGGATGCTTTTCATATTCACGCATCAAGATTTGAGTGAAACCCACAAACATTTTGTGGAGGTACATATATACCATGCCATTCTTTCTAACTGCAACACATATAATAATTTACAGACTGTCAGTTAGCTCACTCACTGTGTCATAGATAAGATAGGCCCAAGGTTATCAACCGTTTATGGAAAGTGGGCTGTAACTGCACCTCTTTATTTCCCATCCAGAAAGCACTTCAAAAGGCAAATTAAAACGATAACATTGTCATGAAGATCGTTTGGAATCCAATGCAATTAATTTTTTTAAATAAATCTTTTCCAAACAACAGCACATTCTTATTAATAATAAAATTATTGGTGATAGCACTCACACCTGATCACCACTCTCTGGTTGAGAACCACAGGACGAGGTGATTTTCAGATCTCAGAGATGGTTTTGGGCTTTTATCCAATAGACCCTATGATATTCTTTCTGCAGTCACTGCTTTGAAAATGAGTTACCCTGAGCAATGACTTCTAAGTTTAGTTCAGTTTGCTAATCTGAAAAAAAAAATGCATTGTAGTCATTCTTGAAAAGACTCAGCCCTGTGAAGAAAACAAAATTGCTACACTCCATTATTTTGTCCTGCAGAATTGTACGAGAATGGAAGATGTTGGGCCCAGGGCTTGATCTCGTTCACGAGCATCATCATCTAAAGTCAAGGCCTCCACCCCTGGTGGAGGCAATGGGGCCACTGATTCATGGGTGCCTAATCTCTCAAATGGAGAAATCATTTCATGTCAGACTCTTCACTTTCATTTTTATATTCAGCATTTCTCCCCATTCATTTATTTATTTCCCTTGGGGATTCTTTAAAGCCTGGCTGGGGAATTTTTAGAAAGTACTTGTAATATCTATAAGGACAATGCAATATTTATGTTACAGTTTCCTTTTTAAACATTTTAATCACTTATTATTTATCCTATTTATCCTGGAACAAAGTCTTCAAAACAGGATATTCTTCTTAAGTCCTATTTTAGGTATAATGTGGCAAATCACAAGCCAGCTTTTATAATTTTTTGATATGGAATCTTGGAATTTCCACAGCTTATGTTTTGAGCCAACAAAAATATACAGAGATAGAAAGCAGGGAATTTTCAAATGCTGTTGACTTACTTCATAATATTATGCTTTTGCAGATACACTCGCTTAACAGGGCTGTGAATTTTAAGTATGATGGAAATGAAAAGTTGGTTTGTGTGAACTCAGAGGAAAAGATGGTAAAAATAGTTTGCATCCAATGATACCACATCCCAAGAAAGGGCAATGCCTTAATTATCTGCCAGGCTTTCCTGGACCTCTGCCAGAACAGGAAGACCAAAAAAGGTCTGGGGTTGAGTTGAATTGAGACTGTTTTGAAAGTAGGCACTGTATTAGAGTGGAAAGAAAAATCATCAGAGAATCAGGAAGCTTAACTTCTAGTCCTGGTTTTCTTATTTCCTAGGGATGTGCCTTTGAGCAGGTCAGTTAACGCCTCTGACCCTCAGTTTCCTCCTCCTTCTAATGGAGGAAAGAAAACCAGTCACCTTGTGGACTTCCTGGAAAGGAGGCTTTTAGGAGGCTCACGTAAGATAAAAAGAAAACACTGAGAGAGTTTTTTGAACTACAAAAGCATGTTACAAATGTGAGATATCTTTATAGATCCTTTTACAATTCAGTCATCTTTGAACACCCAATGTTTAAACTGGATTGGATAGCAAGTTTAATTGGGACATTCTTGCTTGACAGGACCTGGCATTTGCATCATTAGTATTTGTTTACACCCTTTCAAGTCTGTCTATCTCTTTGGTTTAGCAATATTAATGGCTCTGCTGTAGAATATAAGGGAAGTCTAAGAAATAGACCCAAAAGATGGTGATAGTAAGGTTTGGTCTTAGATCTTCCTCTAACTGACCATCAGGACAAACCCCATCTTTTCTTACACCCCTCTTGACAAGTTCAGTATCAATATACTGCTGTTTACTTTTCTTATTCTAATTCTGAATTTTCCAAGACTTTCATTGTGTACACTATAATTTTAGATGGGTCATTTGCAATATCCTTGACGATATTTACTTCCACTTGGCCTTTGCTTCACCTTTCTATTTTAATGGTTGGGTTTGCTAATGCTCCACCGGAGCCCTGTCAGATGATGACCCCACATGACACAGATCCTGGAGGTGAGACTAGGGCTCCTTCTTCTCACTTATACTTCTAAAACATCCCTTTCCACTGCTACCCCAAACCCATCTCCTTTATTTTCCTGATAACTCTGGTGACCTTACTTTATACCTCTACACCATGCTTATCTTTATCTTGGAAAATCGAATTCCCTCATGCACCTGGCCTTTGAGTTCCTTGGGTCTTTCTTATAATAGTCATTGCATCTGCCCAACTTCAATCATTCCCTCCCATAGCCCTTCTCTAAAACTCATTACCACCATAAAATCCCTAACTGAATTCTTGATATTAAAATTCTCATTTTCTGACCATCACCTCTTATTTTTCTCCCCTATTCACTAGCTATATTACAATCCCAATTTAACAATACTCTGGCTACATCTTGTTGTCTCTATATACCATAATCCAGACTCACCTTCATCTTCTATGCCCTCTTCTTCCAATATCCCCCCAACTTTGGTCGACCCAACATTTCCTGATGTGGATCCTGTCCTGCTGTAGCTAAACCTGACTAGAACAAAACCAGTGGATATTTCAGGTGTGTGGCTTCCTTATATATTTATTTCACATCATCCGTACTCTACATTTCAGGCCACTAACAACAGCCCATATTTACCAAAATATATACACTTAGTAAATATTTATTTTGACACCATTCTTAGTGTAGAGGGGGAAATAGACATGTCCTCGTCCAGGGATTCAACTAGAAACATTGGAACATACAGAATAAACATAAGAGCCTAGAACCTGAAGTGAACAGATGGGAAAAGTCTGTCCAAAGCATCAAAAAAAGTAACAACAATGACCTAAAGATATGAAATAGAATTTTCATGAAGTTTTTCAAAGAATCTCGACCTTGTACGAGGACCTGTATTGTATTCTTGGATTCCTAATGCCTGACCCACTGATATTTGACCAATTTGGCTATGGTTCTTGTGTTACTCATTATTAGCCTAGAAATCATAATGAGGAAGAGGAAGGACTTTAGAGACCAGCTAGCCTACTCCCTTCTGCTCTGCAGATGAGAAAACTTGGCACCTACAGTGAAGACTCTTACCTCAGATTACCCCTTCATCTACAGAATGAGATAAGAACCCACTTTTCCATACTTTCGACTAGTTCTTTTTTCTTCATGCTATGCTGCAAATGTCAGAACCTCTTAGTTTGGTAGTGTAATGCTAAGCACTCCTTGAATGACCCCTAGGTTCCAAAAGAAAGTCTCATGTGTTGCTTATGAAAATTGGAACTTTGATTTATCATGTAAATAAAAATATCCCATTTCAGAGGGAGATTTCCAAAGGTATTTTGCTTTGGGGAAAAATGTCTGATATAGTCAAATGGCAGAATAATACCTTAGACACTTTTTTTAATACAGCAAAATCTGATCATAGTACATTATGAGATCATTCCCAAATTACATGAGCCATTTGTAACCCATTTGGTTTCAATGATTTTCTCTCTTGGTATTTGCTCCTTTTTTTTCTTTCTCATGTATTTACTTAGCCCTGTCTACTGCAACCTCGTAAAACATCTTCTCTAAATCTCCTCTCACTAATGTAAACAGCTATTTCGTAATCTTTTAGAGTGGGGGATGTGACTGAATATTTTCATCTGTTCCTTAGTGTTGGTCGTATACAAATAAATAATGGAGTTGAGTTAATTGGGGTCAGAAAGTGTGGTGGGATGGGGTTTGGCTCTTTTCCAAGGAAATCCTACTCTGGCTGACTGGACACAGCTAAAGGAACACAGAAAAAAAAAAAAAGATGTTTTTTGGACTGAGGGCCTCCATTAATTCTACTTTAAAGCTCTAGCAAGGATCAAAGGGAATTCATCCTTCAAATCCACCCTTAAAGTGAATCTAGACAAGGTGTGCCCATACAGTCTGCTCTTCTCTTTCCTTATTGAATTCCTATTGCAGATTCTGAATACTTAGCATAAATAGTTGTGGTATTTAAAATTCAAAAATTGGCCTGAAAGTGGTATTAAGAAACTTATCAACTTAAGAAGTGGGTGCAGTCTTCTGGGTCATCTGTCACTTTCATATGTCAGGTTGGAATTAGACCTCATGGGCTTCTGGGTCCCTTCAGGAACATTAGTGCCTGAAGGGAGGGTGTGTCCCTCAGTAGTCTTGGAGCTTTGATGTAGTGTACAGGGAGAGAACTGGGAATGAGAAGAACTGTGGTTAAGACCCAATTCCTGCTTCTCCATGTCTGTGTGATCTTTCTCAAGTAACCAAACTTCTCTGTTTCCTGACCAACACTGAGGACAAAACCAACCCCTTCCTTCTCTTTTAGGGTTGCTCTAAGGCTCACGGGCCGGAACTTCAAGGCACTTTGTACAGCTCTTCAGGTAAGAGTGAAGAGCTAACACAAATGTGAAGGGTTTTTAGTAACTCAAAGAAATGTCCTGAATAGTTGCTTCAGAAATCATCCACTTATTTATTTCATGTAAATTCATAGGCATTTGGGGCTGGGGGAGCACCAGTTGGGGTAATAAGGAAAAATGAGCAAGACTTCTATGCTCAAAGAAGTGAAATCTGTTGATAAAGTAAAGCACACTCTAGAACTAGTAATAAAATGATTTCATGGCAAGAAGCTTTTAAAGAAGTCCAGAGGTGAGGATTAGCAGAGAAGATGGAAGGTCGTCTGTAAAAGGAGAACTAAAATTAAAAAAAGTACTTTGCTTGTTTAAAATGCTGCGCTTAATCACATGGGATAGTCAAATCATAAATGATTAAGTTCTGAATTCCAACAAATTTACAAAAGGTAAAGAAGAAATAATTTTTATGTTGAGTCTTCTTTCCATTAATATTTTATGTAATTATTCAGTGCTATTACAATGAATGTTGGTGAGGATGTGGGGGAAAAGGCACTCATACATCACTGGTGGGACTGCAAATTGCTGCAACCACTCTGGAAAGAAATATGGAGATTCCTAAGAAAATTTGGAATGGAACTACCATTTGACCCAATTATTCCACTCCTAGGTTTATTCCCAAAGGACTTAAAATCAGCATACTACAGTGACACAGCCACATCCGTTTATAGCAGCTCAATTCACAATAGCTAAACTATGAAACCAACCTAGGTGCCCTTCAACAGACTAATGGATAAAGAAACTGTGTTTTATATATGCAATGAAATATCACTCAACCTTTTTTAAAGATTTTTTATAATAGATGGACACAACACCTTTATTTTATTTTTATGTGGTGCTGAGGATCGAACCCAGTGCCTCACACATGCTAGGCAAATGCTCTACCAACTGAGCTATAACCCCAGCTCTATTACTCAGCCTTAAAGAAGAATGAAATTATGGCATTTACTGGTAAATGGATGAACTGGAGAATATTACGCTAAGTGAAATGAGCCAATCCCAAAGAACCAAAGTCCAAATGTTTTCTCTAATATGCTAACGTTAATTCACAATAGGGGTGGGGGAAGAATAGAGGTATTTTACACTAGACAGAGAGGAGAGAAGAGATGGGAGAGGGCCTGGGGAATGATAATAGAATGAATCAGACATTATTCCCTGGGTGCATATATGATTACATGAACTGTGTAACTCTATACCATGTACAGCCACATGAATGAGAAGTTATACTCCATGCATTCTACTGTCATGTATAAATAATTAGGACAAATAAAACCCCCCCAAAAGTCAATGCTATTTTAAAATTCATTAAACCACTCATATCATGTGTTTTATTAAATATAATTTCTTATTTGTTTATTTTATTAGAGCATTATAGCTATACATAGTAGTTGGGTTCATTTGAAAGATCATACATGCATGGAGGTTGATTTACTATCCATCGGTAGTAGGGATTAAACACAGGGGTGCTTACCAATGAGCCACACCTCAACTCCCCGCCCCTTTAATTTTGACCCAGGGTCTTGCCATGTTGCCTAGGGCCTTGAGAACCAGATGAGGTTGGCTTTGAACTTGAGATCCTCCTGCTTCAGTCTCCCGAGCTGCTGGGATCACAGACCTTAGTCACTGTGCCTCGCTATTTACTTTTGATTGGTGCTTTCTACAGACACATAAATATGGACTTCTGTGTGGTATATTTATATATGTGCAAAATATGATTTTGTTAAATTCATTTGACTTTCCCTCCATTTTCCTGACCCTTCTCTCTCCCTCCCAATCTCCTTCTTATACTTCACTAATCTTCCCTGTGTCTCTACGATATCTGATTCTGCTCCTCCCAACACGGTACCTTTTTTCCTTATGGTGGTCTAGCTTTCACACATGAAAAAAAAAAAATTCAACCTTTGATTTTCTGGGTTTGGCTTATTTCACTTTGCATGATAGTCTCTATTAAGTATCACTTTACTCTCCATGATAACTGACATATCTCAAAATTCCAGGAAGTCACAATGAATTTAGTTCACAATAGGCTATTTACCACACAAAGGTCCATCCTGTAGTTGGTCTTTCAGAAAAATCTCAAACTTATATCAGCTTGCTAAAATACATTTCATTTCCTGATAAAAGATAAATAAGCAGTCTGTCTTCTGAGTCCCAAGTTGAAGTATGCTGAAGTTCTTTACTGATATTGCACAGGTCTTCTTCATTGTGGTACAGGAACTGTGTCTAAGTCTTCATGCTCCCAGTGCTGGCCCAGTGTCTGTCTGGTAGTTTCTCAACAATCGTTCTGTGAATTGAACTGAATTATGAATTTGTGGGAGACACTGCTCATTGCCTGCCTACACCTTTTTTTCTTATGAAGAGGATCCTGATTTATTGGGGGGTAACAATGTATTCCATTAAAATAGTCAATCTCCTTTCTTTTCAGTGAGATATTAATGGAAGTCACCGTGTGGGATTTCTTGGGAAACTCCTTAAGAAGGGACAGTTCCATTGGCTTTGACTTTCCTTGTTCTTCACTCTCCCCTCTGTTTCCTGCCTGAAGTGCAGACGATGTTTGACAAGGGAGCAGCCATGTTAGGATCAGGAGGGTTAATCATAGGACGAAGAAGGCAGAATCAGAACCAGAGTCAGTCTGGGCCCTCCCTGTTTTCTTTCAAATAATTGAACCCAACTTTTCCTTCAAACAATTGCCTCTAACTGAAGACTCTGAGGACTCTGTTTAATAAGGCCATGGTGAGATTTCTGTTACATAGAGGTATACAGAGTCACAGATGTAGATCATTGGATCTATCTAGAACATTTATTCTCAAATGAGGAAGATTCGATATTGTCCAATCAAAATGCTTTTTCACTCTCCCTACCACAGTCAATATGCCCTGAAAAAAAAAAAAAAAAAAAAGAATCACTCCTCCTCTCACCTGGGTGAGAACTGCTGTGATAATGAGCCACAGTTGTTGTTGGAAGTGCTGCTTTTCTCAAACGTGCTAGGCCGCTCAAGAACAAAGTCTCCAGGCCCACAATAAATTGAAGCCCTGAAACAGCTGGGGGTGCTATGAATCCGGTAGTTATTAAGCAGGTGGAAAGAAGCATCTCGGGTTCCAACTGAAGCCTCACCAAAAGATGCTTACTGTTTTGGTGTGAGCCGTGAGGGGACTGGTAATGCTGGGCTAGACAGGTGGCACTGATGGTGATATCACTATCTTAGCATCAGAAGGCACATTTACAGCCATCTGGTCAGATACCCTGTCCAGGGAAAAACTTGACCTCTGCCACATTTTTAAGAGATGTCATCCAACCTTGCTTGAACATTCCCAGTGGCTTTTAACCGTTGAATTCACGAGGCCATCCATGGCTCTGTTGAAGAGATTTAATAGCTGGAAAGTCTGTCTTTCTCACGATCATACTGTATCTCATTATAGTACTTTGCTATACTTCTTTAAAGAAGATCATAAGCTCAGTTTGCGTTTGACAGTTGTGAAATCATGTGCATCACTTGGAACGGTATTATTATCCCCAACTGAGCATTTGTAAAACTGCTCAGAGAAGTTCCTAGGTAGAGATGCTAGATTTGAACTCAGAGCTCTGAGTCAAACTTTCTTTTAGAATTTTATCATTTATTCATTTAAAAATGGTTCACTGAGCTCCCCTTCCTACTGATCACTATGTAAACTGCTCAAGCTGTAATGGTGAACAAGACACACACATTTCTGGCCCTCCTCGAGCAAATAATTAACTGCTTCATGAGTCTTCCTTTTAGCTTTTGGAATAACATTCCCTTCTCATTAATCATTTATCACATTGGTTTGTAGGTCCTTCTTCTCCAAACAAAATGTGTCCTATTCCTTCAATAGCTCCTATTTAGTCGCGATATGGAGCTGTCCACCATCCTCATGACTTTTCACAAGAACCATTTATTATGTTAGTCTTTCTTCTAAAGAATGGCATCCCAAATCAGACACCCTGCTCCCACAGTGGCCTGGCCATTGCTCTGGTGCTCAGTGACCATGGCCTCCCACAATTAGAAGGTTGATACTGTGAGTGCAGCAAGTGCTCTTCACAGCTAGTTTGGCGTCTCACAGTGATTCATCCTTCTCATTGGTGGATATTGGCTCATGTTTGTTTTATAAGTAACTAAAACCACCAGACTGTCTTCCTGTGGATGATGACCAAATCAGATCTTCCCTAAACTGTTTCCGAGAACTGGATATTTTATACTTAGCTGCTGGAATTGCATTCATTCTTATGAAATTTTACTTCATCATCTAGACTACAATTACATCCTTTGAGATCTTCCTTTGCTTGATTCCGTCACTTTTAAAGTTAATGATCTTTTCCAGCCTCACATTATATGAACAAATTAGATAATCCTGTGTCCCAGGTTACTGATAAAAATGTTAAACTGAACAAGTTCAAAGACAAAACCCAGTAATGCTAAGTTGATCAATCAGTCAATCTTATATTACAACACTATTCATTCATTCATTCCACAAATTTTAATATGTACCTAATTCTAGACTAGATACTGAATTGAAAAATATAACCATGAGTTAGAAAACTAGGAAAGACAGATGCAGTAGCAAATAACTGTAGCATGCAAGGTGCTTCCCCATTGAAGAGGGTGTGATCAACTCAACCCAGTAGGAGCAGGTAGAACCTCAGATGTCATACAAATCAAAGATATAATAAAGAACATGATCAAATATTTGTAGACACCACTAGGAGTTAGATAAATAGATAAGGCACTTTTCCAAAGTTTCAAGCTTAGAATCATACCCAAATTCAGAACTGAAGTAAAGTATCAGGACTTGGTCATAGTGACCCTCTTTGGGATCCTGTCAGTCATTTGGCTTTGAGCTTCAGAGAAATGTATTAAAACTCCCTCACACTCTCAATCTGTCACTGAAGTTGAATAGTGAATTTAGCTGATGCTAATAATCTTTACAACACCATTATTGTGAAAGACCTCCAGGTTACTCATTTACCAGTTAATTTTGTCTGAATCCACTTTTCTGATCCCTAGACCTTTGGTAGGTGAGTTACATTTATATATCACCATAGTCCTGAAATAGATTATTCTATGACTTTTTATCTCCTTGCCTCTTAGTGGAACCAGGAGGAGGCCCAGAGGCCTCTCTAGTCGTGTGAGGACAGTTGTAGATTCCACAGCTCAGTTACAGGCTTTGTCACATAGTACAGTACTATTTATGAGTCTGGCAACTTTGCAATTTTCTTGTAGGAGTTCTCATGTAGTACTTGTGTATTATTGTTAGTATTTGGAAATTTCTTTTCCAAATTTGCAATTTATTATTGCATTTTTCGTGTGTCCACCAAATGCAAAACCCTGCATTGGGTACTGTAAAAGTAAATCCAGTGATGAACAAGGACTGGTCCTAGCTATGAAAGGAACCGATAATCCAGTGCGGGAGATAGACCTGCATATGCATGTTCAATGCAAGGAAGTGGCTGTTCCGGTTTCTTTTTGATGTGCAAGCATTCTGTCAGAACTTGGGCTATGTGTATGCAATACTGAAACAGCTAGTTAAGACTTTAAAAAAGTCATTTCACTGGGAAGAAAAAAAATATAAAATTGGATAAAAATAAAGAGGATAATTCCTCTCCTATCACAAAAACAAATTATTTTTCATGTTTTAACTAGGTTTGTGACTAAATCGCATAGCCGAAGAGATTCACCATACAAGACTTATCAGATGGACCCCATACATTTATATTTAAGTCTGCAAAAGACTTGCATTTCTCCAGCAATTGAAGCAGAGGGCTGGTACCTTTTCTGACACAAAAGAGGAAAATGATTTCCTGTATTTTGGCATCAAAACGCATTTACATTTCTTTCCACTCCAGAAAGTTAAATCAGATAACTGACTTTTTTTTTTTACAAAAGAAATATTTTTATGAATTTAAAGTATAAAATTAAGAAGTTATGTTGTCTCCCCTTTTTTAAAAAAATAAGGCGTCCCAAGAGAAGACTTTTTCCTTTTTCTTGTATGAGAACATTTAATCTCTATTTTAAAGTTGCAAATATATTTTACAATAAAGAAATCAGTTCACATTGACAGCGGTTATTCATCCAGTCAAAAAGTGGAATTTAACAGCCCCTCCCTGGTTGGACTCAGACAGCTTCTGAAATGAACAGTCTTTTATCTTTCCAGGAAAGATATCCTGCATTTTAAGTCCTGACAGTGTCCTGTTTTCCTGTGACAGACATTTGAGCACTGAGAGCAACTGAAGGGGTTAATGCTGGGACTTGGCTGCATGTCAGTTAAACTTTTTTCCCTGGCTCTGCCCGGGTTTTCCCTTGAAGGGATTTCCCTCCGCCTCTTCAACAAGACCCTTTATAAAGAGCAGACTTTCTATTTCACTCACACTGAGCCTCACTGGCTTTAGGAGCCGAAGACTCTTCCCAGGCACTTTCAGGTGTGACAGAAATACGACTTTGGGAACCATGATTTCCTCATCACAGCAGCAACTTAAAATGCCTGTTGCGCTCTTTGGAGCCTCGAATATATTTTGGATGGTGTTTGCAGCTTGTAAGTTCTTCTTGATCTGTTTCAAATGTTAGCATTCCATTTCAGCCTTGGTTTTGGCTTCACTCAGTTTTGCTGTGGTAGTGAAGGAAGGCACTAGAATTTTAAACAGTGGGGAAACTTCATTTAACCTAACTTTTAATGTGTTATTGAGTTTTGCTATATGCCATTATACTGTCATAGTGACAGCTGCAAATTGATGTTTTTTGATGCCTGTTTCCTAAAGTGAAAGAGTAATTTGGTTTTATCTGTAGTAGGACTATCACTTTAGTTTCCTATACTTGATAATGAAGTCAAACTCAGCAAATAACAAAACAACTCTGATAAATGGGCCTCAAGGTCAGAACTGAGAGTCCTGAGTAAAGATAATCCCAACACTATCTTTGGCGGTGACTTTGGTGTGTTTTGGCTGCCTTGTGGTTAGTTTAAAGCTGGAAAAAGATCCATAAGATCACAAGTTGAACATTATACTATAACAGAGAAGAGGGAGTAGAATACTAAACAAAGCAGTGGTATGTTCATTTTTCTCTTTGTTTTTGTAGCTCAAGCTTTTAAAATCGAGACCTCTCCTGAATCCAGGATTCTAGCTCAGATTGGTGACTCCGTCTCCTTGACTTGCAGCACTACGGGCTGTGAGTCTCCAGTTTTTTCGTGGAGAACCCAAATAGACAGTCCATTAAATGGGAAGGTGAAGACTGATGGCACAAATTCCACATTGATCATGGACCCTGTTAGTTTTGAGAATGAACACTCTTACCTGTGCACGGCAACTTGCGGATCTGAGAAACTGGAGAAAGGAATCCAGGTGGAGATCTACTGTGAGTGCTTTCAAGAATCTGTGGTTTTCTCTCAATTTTGCTTTAAAATAGCTTTTTAAAGAAAATGTCTTGGGGCTGGGGATGTGGCTCAAGTGGTAATGCTCTTGCCTGGCATGTGCAGGGCTCTGGGTTCGATCCTCAACACCACATTAAAAAAAAAAAATAAAGATGTTGTGTCCACCGAAAACTAAAAAATAAATATATATATAAAAAAAAAAAAAAGAAAGAAAAGGTCTTTAGGCCGAGGATATAACTCAGTTGGTAGAATGCTTGCCTAGCATGCACAGGCCTGGGTTCAACCCCCAGCACCACCACAAAAAAAAAAAAAAGTTTTTAAAAGATATTAATATCCTGATTCTTGGCTTGAAAACATAGCATCAAGAAAGCTAGACCTTACCCTAGATGCATGTATGATTGTACAAACGGTGTGACTTTACTTCATGCACAACCACAGAAGTGAAAAATTGTGCTCCATTTATGAACAATGACTCGAAGAGCATTCTGCTGTCATGTATAACTAGATTAGAACAAATAAATTATTTTTTTTAAAGAGAGTAAGTTCGAGACAGCTGACACTAGAAATCAGGAATCCAAATTTTGGCTTCTGTTTCATCTCTGCCACAAACATGGTGATCATGCATAAAACTCAAGTTCTTTGGCTCTAATTTCCTTAGCTATTAACTGAACATTTCTAAGGGTCTTCTTTTTATCTTAAAAAATTTCCATTTGATTATATCCTTACATGTTTACTTGCTCATGCATCTAAATGATTTATGAATTCCATTCTATGGGGATTTTTCATTCATTTATTCTTATGCAAGGGTGCTTAAAATCAGCTTAAAGATTAAGTACAAGATCTATAATTTAGTAATAACCTTCAGTATAAAAGTTTTCTCCTTAGGCATGATAGTAAATATCTGCAAACATTTTATTCATTTGATGTTATGTCCATAAATTTAAGAATTTTTGTTGCTGTTGCCATAAAGTCTTGGTGCTGAACCTCAAAGGTATTTGTATAATGAATTAGATTTGCCTCACAAATGTAAATTGCTCTCCATTCAGCAAAATTAGCAAGAGGCAAAAGGCTGGTTAAAAACTAACCTTGCACAAGTCATTTGCCTTGGTTACTGATGGCCTCTCTAAAACCCTGTACTCCCATAGGGTCATTTCTTTATGAATACCTCATTTGATTTTCTTCATGAATTACACTGGTTCCTTTCTACTGTGTTGGAGCCCACCTTTGCCCAGTAACTTTAACTGAAATTTCAACAAGACCCATGTGTTGCTAAAGCTTCCCAAGAAACTGTGCCTGGCCAACTGCTTTCAATTATGCTGGTTGTACACGCATAGTTTATGTCTGTGCGCCCTCCTGAGTGCCTTCAAAGGTCCCCTTATATAAATAGAAGGAAAAGTAGCAAGTTCTTATATTACCTGTCATAAAACTGGATGGATTATAGGAGCATTTTTAATAGTATGTAAAGGACTGAAATAATGGGTGAAAAAATTAAAAATACTATGTTTTCAGATAACAAAGCACTTCCAGTTCCTTCGTCTTTTGCCCACAAGCGCCAAATAGTTGAAGATTTAAAAAAGAGAAATGAAGATCCTTCTGGCTTTAATTATCCTGCCTGAGGTTTTTCTACAAGAATGTCTGCTTCTCATTATGTTTAACAGTCCTGTCTCCATTCCACATTTGATTGTAATATTCTTTGGACTTGGGACTTTTGTATTCTTCTCACTATAAAGATCCTGAAACCACTAACGTGTTGCCCTTGTGATAGAATGTAATGGAAAAGGTAGTTCTGGCAAAGGAGGCAATGGATGCTGTGCTCCTCAGGCAGCCCATCCAAAATTGAAAGACTGCACAGGTGTTCCTTCCTGGTGGATGAATTCTTAAGGCACCATTTTCAGAAGCCAAATATTTAAAGCCACTCTTTCCATTTCTCAGCATAGCTTATAGAATAGTTAAACTTTGCAGTCACATTCTGAGTTTTGGATTACTTATCTGTAAAATGGAGCTATGTTTGCCTTTACTAAAATAAGAGAATTATCTGCAGTACCTTTTATTAGCTGTGTGATCTCAGGCAAGTTATGCAAATACACAAAGTCCAAGTTTTATAATCTGTGAAATGTGGTCTCTGTCTCAAGGCTTGTGTGAGGATAAACCATTTATTTTAAATCTATAGCACAGTGACAGGTACATGTAAGTTTCAATAAGCATTAGTTTTTCTACTTTCCTTTAATAACATACAATATTTAATACATACAAGATCAGGACAGAAGAATTCTCTAATAGGTGGTTGATTCTGACTCTTGCTTCTTGAGCCCACTCAAAATCATAAAAAATCTATTTAAACTGTTAGTTCTGCTGTAGTATTAAGATTGTGTGAACAAAAACATTAGATTTTATTTGTATAGTGTTATAAGAGATCTTAAAAATACGAGCAGAAGGCCCACTTGTGTATCCATTTGCTTTTGCAGCTTTCCCTAAGGATCCAGAAATTCACTTCAGTGGTCTTCTGGAGGTCGGGAAGCAGGTCACAGTCAAGTGCTTGATCCCTGATGTATACCCGTTTGACAGGCTGGAGATGGATTTATGGAAAGATGATCATCTCATGAAGAATCAGGAATTTCTGGAAGATATGGATAGGAAGTCCCTGGAAACCAAGAGTTTGGAAGTAACCTTTACTCCTGTCATGGAGGATACTGGAAAAGCTCTTGTTTGTCGAGCTCAATTAAACATTGATGAAACTGAATCTGTGCCCCAAAAAAGGAACACTACCAAAGAACTGCAAGTCTACAGTAAGTCACATGGTCTAGTTTGTATGGGGATTCAGTCTTGAATGTAGATCGAGATAAACTTAGCAACTAGGCTAACAAGAAGCTTTTTTGTAGTTTTTACTCCATTTTTACTTATTGAGAACATGATGCTTTCCAATAGTATAATCCAGTGAAAAGAACATGGATTTGGATTAAGAAGACTTGAACTTAATTTTGGGCTTCATCAAATGCATGATTTAGGGTTACTTTATTTATTTATTTCCTATTAAAAGGGGATGTACTAGTGCTGATTAGGAAGGCTTAAATGTTAAAATATTTTTAATCATATTTTATAATATGCCTTGAAATGCTGAACTGTGACCAATATGTAAAAGCCAGTTATGAAGGGGAAGATTTCAACTCAGTGCCAACAATAATATATTTAGCACAAAGAGAATGAGTTGGCTTCTAACAACGTTATGAGAACAGTCAATATAGGATTGAAACACTTGAGTAGTTTTAATTAAGTATTTGAAAGACAGTTGTATGTGACAGAAGGATTTAGTTTGTTTTGTAACATCAGAGGGCTGAACTATGACCAATATATAAAAGCCAGTAATGAAGAAGAAGAATTCAACTCAGGGAAAATGTTTTTCTAATTTAAGATACTCAAAAATCAAATAGGTTGTTTGATCAGGCAATGAGTTGCCTTTCTCAGTAAATACTGAGGCTGACTGATTAGGATGAGCTTTTGGTAAGGATGCTTAGATGGGGCTCTTAGGTGGGAGATTGAGCCACATGACTCTAAGGGCCCCTCTTAACTTAAGAATATCTATGGCAATCTGAAAACACAAAACATTTTTTAGAAAGGTAATCGAGTTGTACAGAAATTAGATTGACTATCTTTTAGTGACTCAGCAGTTCTTTATGCTATCTTGGGAAAGTAAGTTTGTCAAGTCAACAGAAGCACAGGATAACAACCTGTGAGAGAAGTCCATCTTCTGTTTTGAATTGAAAACATGGTTTTTGATTGCTAATATGATGCCCTGTTTTTTTCAGTCTCACCCAAGAATACAGTTATCTCCGTGCATCCCTCCACAAGGCTGCAAGAAGGTGATTCTGTAACAATGACATGTTCCAGTGAGGGTCTGCCAGCTCCAAAGATTATCTGGAACAAGAAATTAGATAATGAGAATCTACAGCTTCTTTCTGGTAATGAGACTCTCACCTTAATTGCTATGAGGATGGAAGATTCTGGAACATATGTATGTGAAGGAGTTAATTCTATTGGAAGAAGCCAAAAAGAGGTGGAATTAATTGTTGAAGGTGAGTGGAATATGCAAAAGGAAAAACAAGGATGCTGTATTGAGATTTGAGCAACAATGAGACAGCTTTGGTGCTGAGGTTGCTTTCCAACATTTCATTGGTTATCTGTCTGATTGTCATGTACTAGAGTGTGAATATGTATTTATTATACTCGCTTTTTTGGCAGTCTTTCCTCCCGGGGCTTCCCTGGCTCTGCTTTTCTGAACCTTTTGTAACAGCATCTCTCCCATGCCTCATTCCATGGTTTCCTGTCTTTCTCCTGACCTCTAGACATTGGTATTTTCAACTTACCACTCCTTGCCCTCTTTTCTTCTCACTCTCGATACCCAGATATATTATACATATACTGGTTATTCCCAAATTCATGCTCCCAGTTTGTATCACCAAATCCTCTCCCTCAAAATGATCCCTAGGATCTAATGTCTTAATCAACCCTTTTGACATGTCTTAGTTTATCTTCTTTCACTTGGACTTTTCTATAACTTCAACTATATTTCTTTTTTAAAAATTCATTTATTTTTTTAAATACATTGACAATAGTGGAATGCATTACACTCATTATTACCCATATACAGCACAATTTTTCATAACTCTGTGTACATTTCTTAAAATAGCCGCATATAATAACTTCATGATATGGTCAGAAAATACTGTAGTTGATGATTCTGTGTCACTATGTATGCTATTCTTCTTCCTGGAATAGGCTTTCCCCTTCCTCCACCTGCAAAGTCTTAGCCATCCTTCATGATGAAACATATGTAAACCTCCAAATTCCAGATTGTGTTAGGCAAAGCTAGTGGTTCCTTCTTTAGTATAGACTCAATACTTCTTATAGCGATATATGTACTTCTGTTCAGTTCAATACATATTAATTAAGAGGCTTTACTCAAGAATCCAAGAGTCTGCTTGGTGGTGGGGATTCAGGCCTGATAAGATGCAGTTACTGCCCCAAAGGAGCTTACAAACTAGGAAGGAAAGGCAGGAATGTACTTCAGTGAGAACCAAAATAATAGGTCTATTTAAATATGTTTGTCCATTAAACTGGAAGTTCCTTCAAGTCAAGGGCCCTCAGTGTTTATGCATATGTGTTTTATATTTGAGTGCCTACCTGATACACAATGAATATTCAGTAAATGTTCAATGAATAAATTTCAAATATTGACAACACAAATTTTAAAAATATGAAAATATGGAGTTCAAGCTTGGATGATTAAAAAAAATCCTGTAGACTAACTCATTCTCAAGTGACCAGAAAAAATATTATACTAATGAAAGTATATAAAGCTAAATATCCATCCTGAAATAGTTCCATCCCATAATAAGCTGGATCCCATTTCAATATGTCAAGGAGATGTGTTATGGGGTTGAGGAGAGTTGTTTTGCATTTTGCTTCACATATGATACTAACAGCCTTAAGTACTAAAGATAGAATTGAACTTTCAAAGGACCTTTCGTCTACCTAAGAGAGCTACTTCCCAGGAGCCACAAGTCCACAAAATAATATATATAGCCAGAATTGTTTGTAGGCAGGAAGTGAATCTGCTGTTAAAGTTCCTCATTCTCACACTGGCATATAAGGAATTTGGAAACTTTGATCATTGCTCTGAATGATCTTTCAAAATCTAATCGTATATTAGTTTATTGAGGTAGTTTGAAGAGAGCTTTCTTTGGAAAATATTAAGATATCACATTTATACAAACAAATTGAAAAAAGTAACTTCTCCTGACACAGAAGAGAACCATGCAAAATGTAGTATATTGGGAATTTTTACGTGTTGCAATTTCTTTCTTCCATCTCTAGCCTGCTGTTTGTGAGGAAGATTTTACTGATTTTCTATGGATTGTCATCTGTCACTTTCAGAGTTGCCAACTACTCCCAGTTTCTTTAGGGAACCAGAGTCAAGATTGGGAATTCTCTTTCTCCCAAAGTAGCATTATTCCATCAAAGACTGTATGTCTAGCATGGATAGCTTTGGCCACCTAAGAGCTTTCCTGGACATTTGAGATTAAGGAGTTCACCCTCACCTCTGCTTCTGCCCCCTCAATTCATTGCAAAAATGTTTAGATTACATCAAATACAAAATGTTTAGATTACATCAAATACATTTTAGAGTGACTTATGTTATCATTTTGATATGTAAATTTTTGCTTTGCTTTATACATGATCCTATGTGACTTTTAAGGTATAATAACTTCAGGTTGATGGAACAGAGATGTCTTGGGCATGGATCCATTATGGAAATTTTGTATAATTAGAGGCTTTTGTGTGGGGGGGAGTAGTACCTCCTTTAGATCTATTTGATCTCTGTATGAAGATGTCTTGATTTAGTTGTTCTAGCAACAGAAAAGCTGAAATCTTAAATCACATCTACCTTGTATCAAGTTCTAGTTTTGCCACTTGCAAGCTGGGTAAAGTGATTTAATATTTGTGAGCCTAAATTTCCTCCTGAAGAAAGAGGAAAGAAGAAAAAGAAGAGGAAGAGAAAGAGTAGAAGCAGAAGGAAAACAAGAAGGCAGAGAAGAAAGTAGTACAAGTTCACAACACTGTTGTGGGGATTAAATGACTTGTACATGGACTTGATACACAGGAACCATTGAAATTATTTGACCTATTGTTTATTCCTGCAGTGATCTGATAAACAACTGAGCAGAGATAGTATTATTGCCATGAAAAGACACCAACCTCTCTCAACACATTTTTATCTATATTTATTCTAAGTCTGATTTGAGAGACTCTGATGGATTCATTCTAAAAGATGTAGTCTCTTTCCTGACGGAAGGGAGTGATTTCTTCTTGGTACAGATAGTGGCTAAAGCCAGATCAGGAAAAATAAAGATCATATGAGGGAACGTGACGGAAGAAGAAATGAGTCTTATCGGCTCTGTGTCTTCTTTTTTTTTTTTTTTTCTGCAGAGAAACCATTTACTGTTGACATCTTCCCTGGACCTCAGGTTGTTGCTCAGATAGGGGATTCAGTTGTGCTAACATGCCGTGTCACAGGCTGTGAGTCCCCATCTCTCTCTTGGAGAACCCAGATAGATAGCCCTCTGAGCGGGAAGGTGACAAGTGAAGGGACGGAGTCCACACTGACCCTGAGCCCTGTGGGTTTTGAGAATGAACACTCTTACCTGTGCACTGTCACCTGTGGACGGAGGAAACTGGAAAAAAGAATCAGAGTGGAGCTCTACTGTAAGTGGTTTTCAGAATTGTTGTTCAATCCCATTGGATAAAAAAAAGAATGTGAATCTGTGATGTGCAACGAGATTCATTTGTTCAGAAAGGAAATGTAGCGTTGTGAATGCTTCCTAAATCTCTGACACAAGGTGTTTTGATGTGATATATTTTGCCTAAATCTTAAGTATATATTACATATAGACACAGTGGGCACAGTCCTTAGTGGGTCTTGTGGTACTGTCTCATCACACTTTTTGTCACACCCTATGACCCTGCTTCCCATCCCTTCTATGTGTTTGTGGAGTGTACAGAGGTGGTGAGGGAATGGGGCCAATGTACCTTCAGATAACTGGGTGGGGGTGACCACTGCTCAGCTCTTTAAATTGAGGGCCAGATCTGAGCTTATGGTTTTAAAGGAATAATTTGGAAAGCTGATCTGCAGGATGGAAAAAGAAATGAAGAAATGGGAAGCAGGGAAAAGCCACAAAGGAAGGTGCAGAGTAGACTGATCAATGGCAGTAGCTCAGGTTTCTGCTGAAGCAGAAGCAGGAGGCAACACCAGGTCTTAATACTGATGAAAGCTTTAGGCAAAACTTGCACCTTTAGGCATATACTGAACCTTTTTTTTTTCACTCTTCTTGCCACCTTAATAAATATCCTTTATAACCTCAAATCTCTATGAACTTGACACTTCTGGAGTTTCTCAGTCTGTAATGAATGAGGAATAAAATATACAAAGTGACCAAAAAGTTATTTTTTTCATGAGAGTTACTCTGCTTGGTTTCATTCAGCAAACTCAAGGAAAATTCATTATAAAGTTTTCTTTTTTTTACCAGAAACTATGTCCCAACTTGTGTTATCCTTTGGGATTTTATTCAGAATGAGAGTATGCCTGTAAAGGGACTTAAATCTCTCAAAAGAAGGGTCAATTTTATTGCTTTATCATATTACCCAGAGTCCAGGATCTGCTGATGTAGCACATTCCCAGCAGAAATGAGAACCAGGGGTGAAGTCCTATTGCAATATGGAAATACTTAAAGATGTTTTATTTTAACAACTGAATCATTTTGCTGAAAGAAAAAATAAACTAGAGTCACTCTTATGTTTGATAAGTATTTTAGTCTCATTTTTATTGATTTATATATGATATGTTACTATATAGGCTAAATTCTAAATAATACAGTTAAGACAGTTCTTTTCTTAATTACAACTATTATCTGAGAAATGTTTTAAACTCGCTGCCTAAATAATCATTAGATATTAAGATGTCTAAATTAAGAACTTCCCTGTGGGTCTTATTTGACACTGAGACGCTACATAGACCTGTGAAACTAAGTCTAGATTTTGAGGTAAGAGGAACAGGGAGTTTGAGCTCAGCTCAATGACACACTAGGTATGATGTTTAATGAAAAGTCTTTTAGCCTAAGTTTTAGTTTTCCTAACAATAAAATAAGTTAAGTAGTATCCATTGCTGCCCTAAAGACTGAGATAATGAATGTTGAAGGACTAGTTCATAACAAGTAGTCAACATATCATGACAAATATTTAGGACATCTAAAAGAAATAGTTAATATATGAGATGATAGAAGCTGATGTGTCCCTAGATAATATCAGCCCATGTGCTCAGCAAGATGGCATCATTAGAAGAGAAAAATAAGAAGTAAAAGTATTTATTACTTGATGACTTAATGTACTAAGTATTTTTGTTGCCAACATTGTGATTAATGTTTAATTATGTATTTATACTTAATGTCATTTTTTATGTGTTGATGATAATTATATCCCAGCTAACTTCAAGCTGTAATTTTGAGACACTTGCATTCAAATAGAGTGTAACTTTATTTCCCTTTGAATGACACATACAAACATTACTTTTGCTTGATATTTGCAGCATTCCCTAGAGATCCAGAAATTGAGATGAGTGGTCTACTTGTGAATGGAAACCCCGTCACTGTAAGCTGCAGGGTTCCTAATGTGTACCCTTTTGACCATTTGGAGATCGAATTACTTAATGGGGAGACTATTCTGATGAAAAAAAACTTTTTGGAGGAAATGGATAGGAAATCCCTAGAGACCAAAAGTTTGGAAGTAACCTTCACCCCCACCACGGAAGATAGTGGAAAAGTTCTTGTTTGTCGGGCTAAGTTGCATACTGGTGAAATGGAATCTGAACACAAACAAAGGCAGAGTACACAGACGCTTTATGTCAATGGTAAGTACATGTATCCACAGGTTAGTATAGATTTCTTTATCATGTTTGTCAGGCAATAGTTAACATAAAGTTAATAGTTAAAAACTTTGAAAAAATAACAGATAAGAAAATTCAAAATAAAGGTGGTCCTAACAAACTACCTCCCCAAGTGTAAAATAATGACCATTTGTTTATGAATCTTTGAGTTGGCATTAGGAAATGGGCTAGCTGGGCATTTATTCTGCTCAGTGTGGGGTCACTCATCTGTTTTCAGTCAGGTCAGCAAGACTGGCCAGTCACAGATGGCCTCACTCACATGTCTGGGCTATATCTGGGGGGCTGTGCCTCCCTTCTTCATGTGATACCATCCTTAGGGAAGGTAGCCTAAGTTGACTTGTCATAGCACATTGTTTCAAGAAGGGGGTAATCATAGCTGCCACTTAAAGGCCTGAGTTTGAGAGTCCTACAGTGTTTCTTCATCCATGTTCCATTGGTCAAAGTGAGTGACATCTTTGATTGAATTTAGTCCCGAGGGAAGATCTCACAAGATGCCTGCTAGTATTTGCTTAGAACCCTAAGAAGCACCTTTTGTAAATTCTGAGATTAAGAATAGCAGAGACTGTGCCCTCTGGTTGGTTCATCAGCCTGGCATGGAACCACTGGGATCAAGTCATCAGATACAGGCCTCTTCTCTCCTGGATAGACACCCAAGACTGAGAACAAAATAATTTCTACTTGGCACACAGATGCCATTGGCAGTTATGAGCATCTTGAAGTGAACAATTTGGGTTGTTTCCTATACCTTCCCTTTTGGGCATCAGAGTTATTTTCTTCACCAGGACTGTCATTTCTTTTTGTACCCCTTGGGATTATTCCCCCTAAGGTATTAGGGATTTCTTGTTATCTCATCACAGCAAGATTTGTATTTTTAAGCAAGAACCTTGAAAGAGCAATGTGCAACCTTAAAGAAAAGCCACAGGATAATGCCATGGCATTGTGGCCATGGATGGGGAACGAGACTCAAATGAAGGCACAAAATAGATGGCCTTAATAGGAATCTTACTTATAAAATGCTTAAGGATACTTCCTTAATCATTGGTGCGTTAATAAGATATTACATGTCAAGCACTCAGCCCAGAGCCTGAAACTTGATAAATGGTAGTTGTGTTGTTAAATACCATATAACAAGCCACCTCTGTAAAGCTAAATTTCTTGATCTGGGAGGAACTAGCTCAAAACTCAGAAACATGTAAAGCCTTTGTTCTTCAAGGAAATTTTTGTTAAATAGTGTGATTTTTTAAAAAAAATTTCACATTTGAATTCTATAGCTATTTACTTACATCAAATAGTGCTAGTCTGGGTAAAGAATTATGTTAAAAAACATGAATGAAGCATAAGATGCATCTTCTTTAAAGCATGATCATTTATAACAGTTCAGCAAATGCTTGACTTCTTTACCTGATTTTCTTCACATTTCCTGAAAACACAAATAGGTCTGTGGAAGCTCTGGTCGATGTCCTTATATCAATATGGAATTAGCTTATACTTCACTCATTCAGAGGTTCCTTTTAAATTCTCTTTTCAGTTGCTCCAAAAGACATACAGCTTACAGTGTTTCCTTCTGAGAGTGTCAAGGAAGGAGACACTGTCATTATCTCTTGCACATGTGGAAATATTCCAGAAACTTGGATAATCCTGAAGAAGAAAGCAGAGACAGGAGACACGGTGCTGAAATCTATAGATGGCGCATACACCATCCTCAAGGTGCAGCTGGAGGATGCAGGAGTATATGAATGTGAATCTAAAAATGAAGTGGGCTCACAATTAAGAAATTTAACACTGGATGTTAAAGGTTGGCCTTTTGTTTGGGGTCTATCTATCTATCTATCTATCTATCTATCTATCTATCCATCCATCCATCCATCTATCTATTTTGGTAGCTGTTAAGAGGTTCCATAGATGGTAATAGTTTTCTAACATTAGATGAATGAGTTGGAAGAATGAGGCTGAATTCTGTGTCGTGTGTGGTTATTTCTTAATGTTTCTTGAAATAATCAAGCACAGGTGTTCTATCCTATATAGTTAAACCAGGAAGTTGACATTAATCACTGGTGAATGTGGAATTCCCATTTGTTTTTTTCAAAGTTGACAATTAATTCATCATTGGTCTCGGAGGTCTTATATTTGCTAAGTGTTTAACCATATTTTCAAAACCTTTCACTGGAGGTTATAAGGAAACCATGGAGGTAGGATTAGCACATTAAAAGAAAGAAAGAAAGAGAAAGGAAGGAAGGAAGGAAGGGAGGGAGGGAGGGAAAAGAAAAATTCTATCCAGATCCTCTTCCTTTCTACCAGAAGGGAATGCTATTTTCTGAACATGGAGTAACTGCCTATTTTCTGGATTGATTCTTTTCAGGAAATAATTGGCAGTAGCAATCTTGATCCTGAACAACAACTACATGAAAACTCTAGTCTACAGAACAGCCTCCTAAGCCCCACTATCTATCTTATTCTGATAGGGAGAGGGAGAGAAAGAGGGAGAGGGAGAGGGAGAGGGAGAAGAAGAGGGAGACAGAGAGGGAGAGGGCATGCACGCAATGGTCTCTCTGAGAAACTTCAGGGCCCCTTGATCTCCTGCCCTCTCCTGTGAATGCACAGTAGGTAGGATGCATTGATCTTATTGGTGTAAGCAGAACGTGTCAGCTTTGATTAATCAGTCTTACACTCCTTGCACATTAATTAGCCCCTATTCAGTATTGAATTTTATACTTGGCCTTGAAGTGAACAGGGCTGTAAACAAAAGTCACCTCTTAGGAGGTTTGGCACTTGGCCACCAGGGTTAGCAACCACTTGTCAAACTAAAGGAAGTTTGAACCTAAGTCAGAAAACAGGTTAATAAAAAACAACTTTTTACTACTCTGGCAAAATTTCTCAAGATTACAAGCCATACCATGTATTTTTCTGTGTTTGCATTACCTCCTTGAAACACAACAATATAAATATATCCATCTAGAAATGTTAAAGAAGGGGAAATAACATAATTACATGTAAAACTTTTAGTCATCCACCTGCAGTGATTATCCTGAAAAGAGTTAATCTGGTCATTGAAGTTACTATGTGTTCAAATAATGCAACATTTACCTTGTATCATGTCACTCAAATGATGCAGTGTATATGTAATCAGTGCTTCCAATGAGGTTGGGGATGTGTCTGAACACATTGAGATCTCAGTTATACGTAGGTTGATATTAATCCATTCCTGTTTCTTCAATCCTTGATGTTTTTGGCTACCTTTAATTTAGCTTAGCTTCAGGAAAGTGAACTCCTAACATTTCTGTGATTACGCTTGTAATTAATTGTTCTTTTAAAAAGACACCTTAAAGCTTGGGTTTTTTCCCTAGTTGAATTATTAACCACTTATATGTTTGCCACTGTTTTCTTATTATTTCAATAAACAAAGGCTATTAGGCACTCAGCTGGAAATGCATGCCTCCAAACTGAATATGGTTTAAAATAGCTGGATATGAATGAAGACCAAAAAAATTGACATTTTTTCTAGATATTTTGAAGTAGTTTTCCTTTGCATTTAGCTTAGTTTTTAAATTATTTTCTTTTGTTTTGGCTTGAATGTATTACATTAATAGAAATGGTCAGCCCTGTTAAAAATTTTTAGTGTTGATAATACTAATAGAAAATTTTATCAGGAGCTTGACCTAGCAACTGACTTAGCAGCAAATTTGAGTTTTTCTGTAGATGCCTGAGGGAAAAACTGAGAGGCAAAAAAATAAAGGATTATTTCCACATTGAAAGGAAAATAATAGGGACACAAATACCTTTGCCCATCTTGTCATCAATATTGATGCCTAACCACAATTATGATGATAAATAGCCCATTAAAATAGTACCCTTAGGGCTGGGAATGTGGCTCAAGCAGTAGGGTGCTCACCTGGCATGCGTGCGGCCATCCTCAGCACCACATACCAACAAAGATGTTGTGTCCTCCAAGAACTAAAAAATAAACATTAAAAAAATTCTCTCTCTCTCTCTCTCTCTCTCTCTCTCTCTCTCCTCTCTCACTCTCAAAAAAAAAATAGTACCCTTATACTTTGACTAGCTCAATGTTAGCAAGGAAAAGTAGAAAAACAATTATCATCATGTTCAGGGTAAAGTGTTTTTTTTTTTTTTATTCAATAACTTGCAAACATTCACTTCCCATCATCTGATGCTAATGGTTCTTTTCTACTTGGATAACTTTTAGTGTTTAGAAAGCTCTAAAAGGAATTCAGTGATGATCAAAGTCAGGTCACTAATTCCTGTTGGCACTGAGCCAACATATATGCCACTTAGTGAGACTTAATTGTGAGGTTATACGATGCTGTGCAAGCTGAGTATAAACAAGCAAGTCCCCAGTAGATGCCATGCTCTGTTCTTCAGATGTCCTTGTGAGGTTCAGATGTTAAGTGGTATTGCATCTGCCAGAGGATTTTTAATAGATTAAAAAGAGTACAAATTTAAATTTTTTGGAATACTATCATCTGTACTTCATTTACAACTGAATGGCAAAATGATAGGATTTAGAAAAAAAAAGCTTTTTAGTGTTTAAAAATATTTTGGGTGGGGCAGCAATTATGCCAACTGGGAAGTTGAAGTACAAGCTCTTCTAGTGGTGGACCAGAAGAAAAACAGACATGTCTGCCTTTATGAGGTCAGAAGAGGAAACCACATTGGACTGATAAGCTTGTGGATGAAGGCTTAAATACCAACTGGGATTGGGCTATGAAGGGGAAGTGTGCTGGGTAGATTTTGAGAGTGGATGTTGAAGTTCTTATTTAGATTAGGGGAGATATAGATCAGACAAGGCCTTTCTATAACAAGAATATATATATGTATATCTCAAAACAAAACCCCCAAAAACGCATCAGCAAGAATTCTTCCTCTTATTGTCCTATTCATGGTGTTTGACTCTGGTAGTTACTTTAAATGGTTTGAGGATTTTCTTGGAGAATTGGTTAATCATTTCAATTTATGGTAATCAGAGTCCCAGTACTTTGGCAGATACTTATATTTCTCTCTCTCTAATTCCTGCTATTATAAAGGACCCTCTTTTTCTATTTTACCCCTAAAATTGAATCTTTTTTTAATCCAAGTTTGTGAAAGTCAACAGCTATCATCTTTAGATTCTTCATGATCATAACAACCACCCACTGACCATTTGGATAATTCAGGGGAATATGCATTTGGGGTCCTGATGATATTCCATATCACTGCTTTGATTCCCTCTCTGGAGAACTAGTTGTACTGTCACAGTAAGACATGTCTTTTGATTAAACAATTTCTTTTTGTACTAAGCATTAATTATATTCATTTTTTTTTCCAGGAAGAGACAATACCAAGGACTATTTTTCTCCTGAACTTCTCGTGCTCTATTGTGCATCCTCCTTGATAATACCTGCCATTGGAATGATCATCTACTTTGCAAGGAAGGCCAACATGAAAGGGTCATACAGTCTTGTAGAAGCACAGAAATCAAAAGTGTAGCTAACATTTGAAATGTTCAACCGGAGACACTGTTTATAACTCCAAATCATTCCACAAGAAAAGCAACGAACTGAGAGTTCAGACTTCCGGGGATGTATTGAAAACAGAAAGAAGGGGCCGCCTGGGCCCCTTGCTGTGAGAAGGAGGCCAATAGAAAATATTCTGCTTGAAAAGTCACTGGCATGGAGAGATGAGATGACTCCAGAGCTTTCCTGATATGTACATATAATAACATAATTTGTACATATGTAAAATAAATTATGCCATAACAAGTTTGCTTGAAATAGCAACACCCTATATTCAGATTATGAAATACTTCAACAGTGTTGCTGGAACTGACTGTTATAACTTAATGCATCTTAGGAAAATTTAATATTTACTATTGACTGGCAGCTGACCTGTGTGATTTTTCTTATATTTTATTTCTTTAACAAAATTTTATTCCCATGAAGTTTATTGACAGTAATTCGTGTTTTATAAAAAAGCCGGCATGTAATATTTTTTAGAGGCAAATGACAAAGAGGGCACTGGGTGGACTTTCAGGTACTGAATACCTCAACCTCGTGTATGATGGTTGACTGGATTTCTCTGTATGGTACTGACATGGTACGGAGATGTTTTATGATGTTTGTTTATCAGACCCTTGTGTAACTTTCTAATGTAGTTTTAAAATGCAACTTCTTTTGATTTTCTTTTGTAAATGTTTAGTTCTTTGTATAGTAAAGAGATGATTCCTGGAATTAGAAGGGTGGTCTGTTTGTTTATTATAAATTGCCTTATTTATGCTCTATCTCTTTTCCAAATGCCAAGTTACAAGGGGAAGACCTCAAACTATGTAAACAACATAAATACTCAAAATTTTATCAAAATGACCATGGGAACTTGGTAAAAATGCAGACTGCTTGGCGCTGTTCTAACCTAGCGAATTGGGATACTTGGTTTTGGATCCTTGGAACCTGCAATTTTAAAACTAGAAAACTATATGGAGTACATAAAAAGAGTGAGTGCCCATGAACATGCACACATTAATGGACAATAAATGAACACCTACACACATACCACCGAGCCTAAGAGAAAGAGCGAAAGAGCGGTACTATTTTTTAGGACTTCTTATATTCCACATACTTATGAAAACTATCTCCTCTCACTGAATAGTAAACGATAAATATCATGAATTATATGGATCATTCTTTTACCTTCTTTGGAGATTTAAACCAATTTAAATATCCCTAGGTAGCTCATAATTTAGTTTGGCCAGGTTTTGAAATTTAAAAAAATACAATCAAATGATATTTTTGCCTCATGATTTTATTTCACTCAAGATTATGTTCTTTTCTAATTCTTCTTTTCTTTGTTGTATGCAGGTCATTCATTTTTATTGTTCTATAGTATTTCACAATAAGATTCTGCCACCATCTATTTGTCCATTCTATTGTTGATAGATATTTAGATTGTTTTTGGTCTTGTCTTACCCTTCCTTCCATCATTTCCTCCTTCCTTCTTTTAGACACTTTTATGTATCCAAATAGAAATCCTTTATCAAATACACACTTTGCATTTACTTTCTCCCAGTCACTGAACGACTTGCATTTCTACTTTTTATAACAGAGGCTTTGTCCACTCCAGGAACACAAGGATTTTCTCATCTTTTCCCTAGAAGCATCATACTTTCAGTTTTATATTTATGTCTGTGACCCAACTTGAATACATTTTTGTATATATTGTGGAGTCATGGTGGATATTTATTTTTTGCATATGCATATCCAATGGTTTTAGCACAATTTGTTAAAAAGACTTTTTTGTTTCTCTCTCTTGTTGAAATTACCTTGATATTTTTGTTAAGAATTGGTGGACCATATTTGTATGTGACTATTTCTGAACTTTGTATTTTGTCCTGTGGGTTGATATGTCTCTCCATATGCTAAGATGACACCATCATGTTCATTATAGCATTGTAATAAGCTTTGAAATCAGGTAATGTGTGGCCTCCAGTTTTACACTTAAAATTTTTTTGGCAATACTTAAAATTTTTTTGGCAATGATAATCCTTTGAAATTTCATATAATTATTAATATTATTTGAATAACGGACAAATTTTTAGTTCTATACCCTTTTCTGTTTCTAAAGTCATGTGGGTTTTCTTTTTCCTTAGTCAATTTGGCTAGCAGTTTACCTGTTTTGTCCATCCTTTCAAAGAACTAGCTTTGGGATTCCTTGATATTTATCTACTGTTTGTTGTTTTCTGTGCCATTATTTCTGTGCACATCCTTATTAGTTCATTGTTTTCTGTTTAAGCTGGATGAAATTTTGTTATTATTTTACTAGATTATTTAGGGGAGAGTTCCCTTAATAATTTAAGATCTTTCCTCTTTTTTAAATGTAAGCATTGAAAGAGATAAATTCTCCTGTAGGTATTGTATTGGCTGCATGCCACAGAATTTTTAACATGTTGTATTTCATTCTCAGGAAATTAAAATAATTTTCTAAACTCCCTTATAATTTCTTCTTCAAGATAGGGGTGATTTAAAAGTGTGTTCCATGTATTTGGGAACTTTCCATCCAGCTATCCTTCTGGTATTTATTTGTAGTTTAATTCCATTTCAGTCAAGGAAAATACTTTTTATGCTTTTGATCTTATTGAATTTATTATTTTATTGTTAAAATAGGGCCCAACTTGGTGAATGTTCTATGTGTAGTTGTAAACAATGTGTATCTTCTCGCTGTTGAGTAGAGGGCACTATAAATGCAAAAAGGTTGTTAGTTATTTTTCAATTCTTTTATCATTGTATTTATGTTTAGCTTATGTCTTCAATCGATCGCTGACACAGCAGCTTTGATATTTCCATTCACAATTTTGAATTTTCCTATTTCTCCTTCAAAGCCCAAGGGAAAACAAAGTAGGGGCCAGCAGTCAGGGAGACTAGGCTGAACAAGTAGAGTATATACCCAATGAAAAACAAGTGTAGAAGATATCACTAGATTATTATTAGTAGTATAACAGCTCCCAAAATAGAAACCACCCAAAAGTTAACCCACAAATGGATAAATAAACAAATTCTGGTATATCCATGGAATGGTGTACTACAGAGCACCAACAAGTAATGAACCGCTGGTTCGTGCAACAACGTGAATAAATCTCACAGTCCTTACAATGAATGAAAGAAGCCAGACAAAAAGAATGCATAGTATATATACATTGTAGTTGTTTTTAATTTGTCTATATGATGTCACTCATTTTACTCATGTAAAATTCTATAAAATGCAAAATGATTTATAGTGACAGAAAGCAAAAGATCAGTGATTGCTTTGAGAAAGGATGGAAGTCAAGGAGGAGCATGAATTGCAAAGCATTATGAAGACTCTTCATGCGGTGATGAATATATTTATAATATTAATTGTGGAGATAGTTTCAAGAATTACATATGTCAGACTCACCATATTGTAAATTTTAAGATGTGCAGTTTATTGCATGTCAGTCATATCTATATAAGGCTGTAAAAACATAAATGTGTTAAAGTAAACTACATGATAGTATATATGTACATTCAGTGACTAGAACAAAATTATGTACAATGTAAATACGCTACCAAAAAAATTAAACTGATAGTTTTAAAAATTGAAACTTTTAGATAATAAAATCTTGAAATATTAATTTTGGTTCTTTGTTTCTTTGGTCATTTCAATCCTTTTTCTTGTTATCACAAGTATCCGCCTTGCTGCACTGTGACTTTGGATTGAGGTAAAAATTGCAAATAGAATAGTTAAGGTACTTTATTAAACTTCATTTCTTGAGTTATGACTATATGCAATAATATAGATGAATTTTACAAAAATAATATTGAATTAAAAACTGCATTTATAAAGGAGTAGATGCCAAGCCAGTCGTGGTGGTATATGACTGTGATCTCACTTATTTGGGAGGCTGAGGCGAGAAGACTGCAAGTTTGAAATCACTTAGTGAGACCCTGTCTTAAAATGAAAAGGGTTGGGGATGGAGTTCAGTGGTGCAGCACTTGCCTAGCATGCACAAGACCCTGGGTTTCATTCTAGCACGAATTTGTATAACTCAAAAGTCAGCAAAAGTGATACGTGGTGTTAGAAATCCGAATATTAGTTATTCTCTGAGTGACGGTGACTGGAGGGGGCACAGGAGAACTTCTGTTGCTGGATCTTAGTGTTAGGGACTTTTTAATAACATTTACGTTCGATAGAGCAAATTTGGGGAAATCAAATGTAGAGGAAAGGAGGGCATGGAGTCTGTATCCTGGAAAGAGAATTAAGAGAGAAGCAGATGGTCTTGCTCACTCCACTCCCCATCTTTCAACTGTTTTAAGGTAAGAGGAAGAAAAGCGATATGATTAGACCTCACAGGAAATGGGGCATACCCTGAACTGAAAGGAGTAACCTAGCTGAGGAGGCCTCAGGTGAAGGAGATGATGGTTCGACATGGAGAGACTGGCAAACATCAGGAGGCCTTCCGGAAGCTGGGCCATGGCCTGCAGAGAGACCGTATTTGACACCCTCTAGAGCCCATCCTATCGCTCTTGCAGAGAAATCAAGGCAGCTGACCCTATGGCTTCCTACGGGGGCCTTCTAATAAATAGCTGTATGTAAACCTTATTCATTTTCCAGAAAATGCCTGTGCACGACTAGAGATGTCGCCAAGCCTCAGTCCTTGTCAATAGCCCGAAACAGTAGAAAGCCCCGTTAGGAACAGAGTTGGCTTCTCTGCTTCTAGAAGGTCCGTGATAGCGTGGGAAGAAAAACAGGGAATCATTCTCCACAGAGAAATCCCCACCTCCTCTTCTTGATGTTGGTTGAGAGATGCTTTAAAAGAGAAAGCAGAAATTAGGTTAAAGACAGGTGAAAGTAGAGAGGTACATCTTACACCTGAACTTGACAGATCTATGGGAAGATTTTTTTCCCTGACTCCTTGTCCCTGAATAGATATGGATTGTCTTGGTTGCTACTGTCTATTTATTTTCTCTGGCTAGCTGGCATCAGAGAGAAGCATAGGAGACACCCACAAGGGTTTTCCTCTGCAATAGAAATCCTTCATAGTGTCTATAGATTTGAACTGTCTCGTTCGTTTGCCAGATATTCTGGTGGAAAAATGTAAGTGGTGTATTTGGAGGAAAAACAAAAGAACTTTATTAGTAAACTGTCTCATACTATGTTTTATAGCCTGATTTCCCTAGAAATTAATTCAAATCTTGATGCAGACTTTTGGTTGTATTGGTCCTTGACTATTAGAATCTTACCTGAATTTATGAGATTGCAAGTTTGCCATCTCCTACTCTGATACTGTGGTAGTCAAACCAAAGTTAATTAATAGATTAAAAAATTGGGGGCAATCCATCTCATTACTATTACCATTCAGCTCTGGATGAATGATGTAAAATATTATATATATTTCTTTACTTGTAAACACAGTAGACCATATATATATACACACACATACATATATACATATATGTATATATATAAATAATAGTTTTTTAGCTTTTTACAAAAAAGATTAAACACGTTGTATAGATGTACAAAAATATTTTTCTTTATATTCTTAATTTATAAGCATCTTTCTGTTTAGAAAAATTTCACTGTGCTTACAAATAAAGAAAAGCTGCATAGACCACAAAACCTTCTTGAGGAAATGCAGCTTCAAATAATGGTCTAACACAGAAAGTTTTCCTTTATCTGCTTCCCATATGAAACTCACCAGATATGCCTCATTTGCTTTGCTAATGGCAGATTTGGAGAAAATGTTAATAGCAATTGAAGTGAGTTCTAAAATTACCGGGGAAAGTAATAGTTGGGCACTCATCTATTAAGGAGCTTCGGTTTTCTTGCACGTACAATTTTAAAGATTATTTTGAAGCAGTGTTCGTTTTAGTCTAATGATTATGCAAGTTTCACATCTGAAAAAGTGTGTGCAGTGGCTTTTCAGGCTTTGCTGCTATTGAAGAGCTTAGTTTCTCTCTAAAGGGACTAAAGCTCGATTGAGAAGAGTCTAACAAATTGAATAGAACCAAATGTCTGGGCTATTTAACCAAGGACAATGCTATAGGGAGAGAGCATTTTATTGTTCTCAGTTCTTTCTTCCTTAGCAGAGATTCCTGGGAGTATTGTGAAGCATGATTCCATGAAAGGCAATGTTTCAGTCTTGAAAAAGAATAGACAACATTGACTTTATGGGATGAGGGAGGCGTTGTGAATTATTTTAAAATTGAATTGTATTATGAACAATTTCAACTTTCTCAAATGAAAATTTCAGTCTGTGTAAAAGGATTTTTAAAGTCAGAATCTGTAATTAAGAAAATTTAATGACTACTTTTCTTTAATCCAACTTGCATGTAATTAAAATTCACTCAATTACCAGGACCTTGAATCCTATTGTGCTGAAAATCCAACAATGCAATTAAATGTTGAATTTGGAATGATTAAATATGAACTTTATTCCTTTGGCTTAAGGTCATACTTGGTACTTAGAAATTTAGGAAAACAGTTAAGCACCATTTAATAATGGAGTTACAGGTTCTAAGAAGTGGGTAAAGGTAAGGTGATTTTGTCATTATGCGAGTGCCATATGGTGTACTTACACAGTTCTAGATGGGACAGTCTATTACACACGTAGGCAAGGTGGTATAGCTTACTGCTCCTAGGCTTCAATGGGCATAGCACGTTATTGTAATGAATACCGTACAGTAGGCAATTTTATCATACTGTGATATGGTATTATGACATGGTATTTGTGTATCTTAGTATATCCCAAAATAGAAAAAACACAGTAAAATATGATATAGAAGATAAAAAGCAGCACACTTGTATAAGGCATTTACCATGAATGGAGCCTGCAGGACCGGAAGTTGCCTGGTTGAGTGGTGAGTGAACGTGAACTCCTAGGGCATCACGGCACACTACAGCAGACTTTATGAACCCTGGACATTTAGGCAACACTAAATTGATAACAGTGTCTCTTCAATAGTAAATTAACCTTAGCTCTCTGTAACTTTTTTACTTTGTGTACTTATAATAGTTTTTTTTAGCTTTTTACGAAAAAGATTATACACATTGTACAGATGTACAAAAATATTTTTCTTTATATCCTTAATTTATAAGCATCTTTCTGTTTAAAAAAAAATCTTTTTTTTTTTAACTTTAGAAACTGCCTTATTGGAAATTAAGAAAAAAACCCACACCTGAGCCTGGGACTACCCAGGGTCAGAATCATCAGCATCACTGTCTTCTATTCCATGTCTCATCCCACGGGAAGGTCTTCAAGGACGATGACAAGCACACAGCTGTCAAGTCCTCTGGTGACAGTGCCTTCTGGAATCCCTTCCGAGGGATGGACAGGGCTTGTCTAAGGCTTAAGGCTGTTTTACAGTTAACTTTATTTTTTAAAAATGAGTACATGCTTAAATGCAGACAGTAAGTGTAATATAGTAAACATACACTAGTTGCAGTCATTTGTTGTCATTATCAAGTGCATCACCCACTGTTCACAACTGCATGCACTATTCTTTATGTGACTGTCAGCACAGCAGGCCTGTGTATAGCAGCCTCCCCACAAGCACACGAGGAATGCTTTGGGTGACGACTTAGGACAGCGAGGACATTCCCAGGCAATAGGAAGTTTTCAGCTTCATTGTATTCTAACAGGACCACTCATGGGTTGAACATCATTATTCAGTGCATGACTGTATTCAAGTGAAGGCCATTGAAAAAGAAGCAGACTCCAGGAGTGGCTTTTCACTGGGGTTTCTGTTGTCGATGTGCCAAGGTTCGTGGGAACTTTTACATCACTGTGAAAGTAACTTCACATTCCCAGGCAGAAGTGAACTAACGAGTTCATTTTGCCTTGTGACAATTTCATAAGGCTCTGCTTCTCCTTATTTGCTTGGGTTCCTCTTATTTAAGGGGCATAAGTAGTTTTTCAATTAACCCTTAGTTGCACGTTTCCATGTTCTATAGCCATTTAGGAGTGACCTGGCAGTATTTCCCATGCTCTCCTCACTGTGAGAATTTCATAGGTTACTCATTAAAAACACAGAGTGCTGGTCCCTATCCCAGACCTACTGCAACAGAATCTCTTTAAGTAGGAGCTGGAAATAAAAATTTCTGATAAATATCCACGGTCACCCATATGTCTGCATTTGGTAAACACTGCCTTTGTAAAACTAAGTATTTAACTATTCAGAAAGCATTAACTGAAACTGGAATTTTTCAGAGTTTTCAGCTATTCAACCAATCCTTTCTCTTTTAAAATGCTACCATCTTTCTCACTTTTTACAAAAAACTTGTCTTTCATTCAAACATTTTTCCCTATTTTTAGCCTTCTACCTCTACTAGCATTTACAAGACATATCAGTCCCATACCCCTGTCTTGTCATGGCCCATTCTACCTTTGTTTTCACAGCAAGATTCTAGTAGGGATAGATACATAAGTAACCATTTCCCAATCATTGTGCAATGCACTCTAATCTGGCTTCAGAATCTTCCTACCAAAGTCAGTAATATTCTTTCCATGGATACAATGGGGATAATTTTGAAATATGAAGTAAATGTATTTTCATTTCTGATAATCTCTAATTTTCTATATTCCCTACAACGTCTCCACTAACCATTCATTTTTTTTTCATGGAGACGGAGACAATGCAAATGGAAAAGAACCACAGTTCAGTCTGAAATTTCAAGCCAAGCTAATTTGAATTCACAGGAAGGTAATGGTTTTGGAAAGCTAACTACAAAGACTTTTCTGCATTCTAGAAAGTTCACTAACCTAGCAAAAGCTTAGGGTTCTAATGCGATAAACTCTAGTATGGGGAAGATGAACAAGGCAAGGAAAGTCCCTGACACACAGGCTCATCTGGGGGAAGGAAGAGACAAGAAAGAGAAAGGAATGGCAAGATACTAGACCCAAAGAGCCTTGCCATGCTTTATTTTGGGGTCAAGTGTTGTTTATAGGGAAGGCAATGCAGCGGATCACTCACCTGCATTTGGGAGAACTAGAGAAATATATGGGTTCATCCCGACCCCAGCAGTTTAAGCTCCTGGGGAAGGCTTGGGTTCTGTGTTTTCTGAGGCCACGTGGGAGCAGTGGTACAGCATTGGAAAAGAGGACTGAGCACGTGGGTGGGCAGGAGGTGCCTGGAACCTGGAATTAGAAGACCACAAATGTGGGAAACTTCAGACCTGAAAAAACGGCAAAGTCTTTAGTTCTCAGTAGGTAATAACATGATGCCTAGAAAGACCAGGTAGGACAAGCTACATTCTGCCACATTGAGCAGAAAGAGGGTCACCCAGCAGAGGTCAAAATGGACCAACCAACAGCTTGGGAACCACAAGACTCCTATTGCCCCCATTTGCCAACTCCTTATTAAGATGATTGACAGAATTGCTCTCATCTTTATATTTCTGTCTCCTTTTTATATCAATTAATGAGAGAGGAGGTGACTCTGTGGTATTGCTCTGTATTTTTGTTTCATGTGGCTGCTTAGTGTTCACAGTATATGCCTCACTTACTTAGCACAGCATGCTTTCAAGTAATGGTATACCACTTCTCACAGAAGAACTTTACCAGGGTATGTTTTCCTTTGCCCTTTTTCTACAGATGTTCTACCACCAAAACCACATTTTCATTATTACTTATACATTGTGATTATTTTTACTTTGGGCAATCGTCATCTCTTAAAGATACTTTAAAAATAAGGAAAAATTTTAACCAAGTATTTATCATTTTTGAACTCACTATTCCTTTTATCAGAGTTCAGATTTTGTATAGATCAAGATTATTGCTTTTTTTCTGCTTAAAGATTCTTTTTTATCATTTTTATTAGTATATTTTGTCATTAATTCTTTCAGTTTTTAAATCCGTGTGTGTGTGTGTGTGTGTGTGTGTGTGTGTGTGTTTTGTTTTGAATGATGTTTCTATTTGTATAGAATTCTAGGGGAACAGAAGTTTTTTATTCCAGTCTGTTAGAAACATTATATTGTCCTCCAAATTACAGTGACCATTAGGAGATCATTAGCCAAATTCACAACTTAACTGTAGCATACACTAGGGGGTTTATGGCCTGTTTTGTTGGAATACTATTTTCTCCTTGGCCACATCTTTATACAAGTTTGCATTTTTTTTTCTGGATCAGGTAGGTCTTTCCTTACATATATATTTTATGAAGCACATTTCTATAAGTTGCTTCAAACATTTTATAGAAATGCTAGAACATAAAAGATTAAATCAATAAATAAAATAGCACTTACGAGGTACTTTGGAGGCACAGCATGAATTAAATGGTAGAGAGAATTTCGTCCATTAGCTGACTGCTGCCTTTTGAAAGTAAGGCTCATGGAGTGGATAAACAGGATAAATAAGTTTATAAAAGGAAGACAGAAATTTCTAGAACATAAGCTCTGTCCAGTGAATAGAGTCCTAAGTAAAAAATGTCATAGTGTAAGCCAGGGATATCTCTGACAGTTGGTGGTGGTGGTTGGTGGTGGTGGGGGACTTCAGATTGGAGTTTGGAGGGTGAGGAATATATTTACAAAGAGAAATCAGAGAAATAAACTTTACCTATTACAAAACAATGCCAAAAAAGAACACTGATGTTTTTTTTATATTTGATCATATTTTCCGGGTTGCTTTTGTGTCTAGAATCTAAGGGTATATAAGTGTGTCTGTCTCTCTCTATAAATTCCAAAGAGGGCCAAGAGCATTGTATTACTTTGAACCTCTGTATGGAAGATTTAAATATATTTGTGCATGCAAATGTTTGATAAGGAATTGACCAAAGAAAATAGATTGAACTTCCTTTTCCCCATGATTGGTACTACGTCCTTCTTTCATGCAATGTTGGAAAAGTTGATTTGGAAAATGCATTCAAAACCTCAATCAAAAACATGAAGGTTAGGCTGGGGCTGTAGCTCAGTACTTAAGAGCTTGCCTAGCATACTAAAGCCCTGGATTCCATCCTCAGCCCACAAAAACAAGTGAACCAACAAAAAACCATAAAGGTTCACTAGAATCAGATTAGAAATTTGGGGAGGCCTCTGCAAGATGAAAAGCAGGTAGATTCTAATTTAATATGTTTATAATAATGTTGTAGAAAGTGGAAAGAAACACCAGTACCAGTAAAGATAAGCATATAAACTCCCAGATCTAGATACATCATAGTAAAACTTTAGAATCTCATAATGGAGAGAAAAACCTCCATGGTTAGCAATGACAAAACAAAAATTTTCAGATGCGTCAGGTTGACATCAGACTTCTCGTCAGCCACACTAGCTCTATGAATATAAAGTGAACTGATACCTCTGACAATACCCAACATTGCATCCTGTATGTTATTTATTCCTTAGAGTACACTGATGAAAGTATAAGGCTCAAAAGAATACTGTGACATGAAGATGCAAAAGCATTCATCCATAATCTAAAAGGGGAGATGTGTATTCATATAGCCATAATTTTTATTTGTTATTATTAGTTATACATGACAGTAGAATTATTTTGACATATTATACATACATAGTGTATAACTTCCCATTCTTCTGGTTGTCCATGATGTGGAATTACATTGGTCTTGTATTCATATATACATATAGGAATGCAATATCTGACTCATTCTACTATCTTTTCTGTTTCCATTTCCCCTCCCTTTCCTTCATTTCCCTTGTATTTCTATTCTCCTCTACCCTCCCCCGCTTATTAGCATCACATATCAGAAAGAACATTCATCTTTTGGTTTTTTAGGATGGGCTTATTTCACTTACCATGATATCCTCCAGTTCCATCATTTACTGGCAAATGCCATAATTTTATTATTCTTTAGGGTTGAGTAATATTCCATTATGTATATATATCACATTTGCTTTATTCATTCATCTGTTGAAGGACACCTAGATTAGTTCAATAGTTAAGTTATTATGAACTGAGCTGTTATAAACATTGATGTGGCTGTGTCACTGTGGTATGCTGATTTTAAGTCCTTTTTGGTAGAGTGGGATAACTAGATCAAATGATGGCTCCATTCCAAGTTTTCTGAGAAATCCTCATACTGCTTTCCAGAGTTGCACCAATTTGCAGTCCTACCAGCAAGGCATGAGTGTACCTTTCCCCCCCTCAACATCCTCACCAACATTTATTGTTATTTGGTATTCTTTTTTTCGTGTGGGGGGGGCGGGTACTGAGGATTGAACTCAGGGGTACTTGCCCACTGAGCCACATCCTTAGCTCAATTTTGTATTTTACTAGACTTGATAATTGCCATTCTAACTGGAATAAGATGAATCTCAGTGTAGTTTTGATTTGTATTTCTCTAATTACTAGAGATGTTGAACATTTTTTCATATATTTGTTGACTGATTGTATTTCTTTTTCTGTGAAGGGCTTGTTCAGTTTCTTTGCTCATGTATTGATTGGTTTATTTGGGTTTTTAGTGTTAAGTTTTTTGAGGTCTTTGTATATTCTGTATATTTATTTATTCCTTAGAGTACACTAAGATTAATTATTAATACATTAACAATCAATTAAATTTAATTAATTAATTTAATTAATATATTAATTAATGTATTATTAATTAATAATAGAGATTAATGCTCTATCTGAGGTGCAGGTGGTAAAGATTTTCTCCCATTCTGTAGACTCTCTCTTCACATTCTTGATTGTTTCCTTTTCTGTGAAGAAGCGTTTTAGTCTGATCCCATTCCATTTGTTGATTCTTGATTTTACTTCTGGCCCTTGGGAGTCTTGTTAAGGAAGCTGGTTCCTAAGCCAACATGATGGAGAGTTGAGCCTACATTTTCTTCTATGAGATGCAGTTTTTCTGGTATAATGCCTAAATCCTTGATTCACTTTAGGTTGAGTTTTGTGAAAGGTGAGAGTTAGGGTTTTAATTTCATTTTGCTATGTATGAATTTTCAGTTCTCCAAGCACCATTTGTTGAAGAGGCTATCTTTCCTCCAATGTATGTTTTGGGCACCTTTGTCTAGTATGAGATAACTGTATTTATGTGGGTTTGTCTCTGTGTCTTATTCTGTTTCTTTGGTCTTCATGTCTGTTTTGGTACCAATACTATGCCATTTTGGTTACCATAGCTCCGTAGTATTATTTAAGGTCAAGTATTATGGTGCCTCCTGCTTCACTTTTCCTGCTAAGTATTGCTTTGGCTATTCTGGGCCTTTTATTTTTCCAAATGGATGTCATGACTCCTTTTTTTCAAATCACCATAATTTGAGTCAAAATTGATGTCTAGGAGAGATGAGAAGGGAGGGTGGGGGAAACACTAACTCTGGCCAGGAGGGACTGAAGGATCAGGTGTGGTTCCATGAAGGTGGTGTCATGAGTCAACGAATAAGATTTAGACACGTTGATATGAAGATGTGCAGCAAAAGCCTTGGTCCATGTAGAGGAGAATTTGCCCATTTATAGAAACAGGAGAGCATAAAAGAGTTCACTGATAACTGAGGTTAGAAAAATGAGTTGCAGCCAATTATGGGAGGCCTTTAATGTCAGGTTTAGGAGCTTGGGCTTTGGTCAGCAGCAAGAGCCATTGATAGGGACGAAGAGGATTAGGGCAGGGCTTAAGGAGGCCTGCAGGTCATGTTTGTCTGGTATTTTCTATCCATACCTCTAACCCTATTCCCATAGACTCTTTTCCCAGTTTCCTGCCTTTTGTGGTTACTATCTTCCTGTGAGAAATAAGAGAACCACTTTTCTTATTCTATACCTGAACACGATAGAATATTATTTACCTATTAAAATAACATCCTCCATAATCATGCATTGACACGGGAAAATGTCTATGTTAATAAATCACTAAAAGCAGTATATAACTTGCATACCAAATTTGAAAGCACCCTAAAATTCTGAGTGGTGTGCATCTATGTGCATGGGCATATAGAGTGAAAAAGAAGACAACGTGTTCACGATAGTGGCATTGTGAGTATTTTAATTTTTCTCATGTGTCCCATTTACCACATTGGAACGTATTTCAGGTCGTGTAAGAAAAGTCATTTTTTTATTGTGCTGACGACAGTGAGGAGATCCTCACATAGCAACAGAGTGAAATTACTACCTGAATTTGACAAGAGGAACTCTCAAAGACCTATAACTATCTAGGGTTTTGAGATCCAGATAGGAGCTTCTTTAACTTTCTGAGTATGTAAGTGTTTGTCCGGAAGAGACTAGAAAGGAAAGAACTTGAACAGCCTTTGACCACGAAGCTGCCTGTGAATTTCTAAATAAGGCCTTGGGTGGAGGGAGGGTGACAGGAAGAGGCTGCACACCATCACTCCACACCCTCCTGAGGTTAGGGGTCAGAAGCACCGGGACTTCAGTTTGGTAGAAATGCCACTCTGAAGGAGACATGGAGTCTGGATCTCCAGGTACAATGCTGATTTTTGCCGGCTATTCAAACTAATCCAAATTTTTACTTCATGCCTTCACCAAGTCCAGCATAGTTCACAACTCTGGGAATCTGATGAGTCTTAATCAAACTAAATAGGATTTAAGGAACTCCTGGGAGGAGCTTCGTAGCATTATTTTAAATCACTGTTTTTGAGTAACTGGATTTATTAATTCACTCATTGGCTCAGAAATTTTCAAACAAGCTTCTCTTGTGTCTTTGACATAAGAAAGTGAGTCTCCTGTCTTTTTCAGGTTTACCCTAGCTAATCAAGTTCTTTTGGGCCCTTCTCTCTGCCATGCTATCTGAATAACGGTAGTTCTAATTTTTTAAACACTCCTACCGAGTAAAGACATTTCGGGAGTTTTTAAATAATAGTTTTATAGCTTTCCTTTACAGAGGAGGAAAAACTTGACTATAGCAATAGCAACAGAAATTCAGAGGACTAGGTCTCTTCCTTGTCCCTTTTTGAGAAATGGATCCATCCTCAGGATCTTAGGATAATGATAATGCAAACCAGATTGTTTCTTTTTAATCAATAAATGAGATTGAGACTAGCATAAAAAAAGACAGGGGAGAATAAGGCCCTTGACTCTTTTCTTTCATCAATGCCCTTTGCTTCAGGTTTGTCTCTGTTGGGATGGTTTCTTAGGCTGAAAAAAGTGGGGGAACAATATCTTTGTTTGGTATGTCTGGCACATTATTAATGGACCTGATAAAAATAACTGATAACTGACATTTATTGAGAAATTAATACATAGCTTTCTTGGGAGTAAGGGCTTTGCATGAACTATTTTGTTTAATGCACATAACAACCTGGCCAAATATTATTATCTGACCCATAAGTAAACTAAATGTGCAATTTCCCCAAAGTCAGTACACGATGAAACTGTGGTTGAACGTGATTTGTCTGACTTCCAGAGCCTGCACTGTTATTCTATGTGCTGTGCCACCTTTAATTCTTATACAAGAAGTAGACTTTAACAGGCTTAGACATCTTTGAAGGACAGATGGTAAGTAATCCTAAAAAAAGAAATTTATCTTAGGTCCTCAGTTTGTTATGGGAAGGAAGAAAGGCTGATAATATTGTCCAGATACGTTTTTGCTATGTGTTTGTCTGAAGAGCAAAAGAATCCCAGATTACTTATGCTAAATACCCAAGACTGTTCACTGGACACTTATCTTCTTTCTATTGAATTTAAAAGAAACATATGGGTTACTATGTTTAACCAGCCATCTGCCTTCATGAACAAATTCTTGAGGAAATTGCTTTGGACCTAAAGTACAGCACATGTTTGATCTTTATGTATATCATGCTTCTTCAATTTGGAAACTTTGAAGGAAAGAGATAAAAAGGGTGCAAGAAGAAAAATGGAAAGCAAAAAAAAAGACAAGAAAAGAAAAAATCCACTAACAAACTAAACAAATTAAAAAAAAAAAGAGGAATTATTTTAAAAGGTAAAATGAGGGCTTCATGGCGTCCTGAACTAGGGAGAGTAAGAGCAGTAAACTATAGCTGCCCAAATAGATCTAGCCTGACACAAAATCAGAGGTACTACATACTGAACAGAGAAGATAAGAAAATAGTAAAAAAAACAAACCTCTTGTTAATGTCAATTTAGTTGAGATTGATCATTCTGGAAAAGATGATAGCTCGAGTTTTATGTGAGTAGGATGAATAATGACATCTGAAAATGTATATGTTGGATCCCTGGGGAAGAAGGGACTCAGCATAGGTGATTCAATTAGGAATCTTGAGATGGGGAGATTATGCTGCATTATTGAAGTGGCTCTAGTGGAATCAAAGGGTCTTTCTTAGAAGGAAACAGGAGGGACGGGGTCAGATAAGGACATGTAATGGTAGAAGCAGATTGATACACTTTGCAGATGCAGGAAGGGGCCACAAATCAAGGAATGTAGGTAGCCTCTGCAGAATCCCCTAGATGCCCGAAGACCTACAGACACCTTAAGTTTAGTCCTATAGACTTATTTTGGACTTCTTACCTGAAGAGCTCAAAGATAATAGATTTGTGCTATATTAAGTCATTTAGTTTCTGATAATTTGCTATAGCAACAACAGGAAACCAATACATATACTTCAGAAAATACTAATGAATCACAATGGAAAAAAATTGAACTCCCTTAGTCATTTTATCTCTCTGTGTAATACTAGTCCATCCCCTGAACCAACCCACTCCTCCCCATCTCTCAAGCATCTCTCCTTCCCATTCTACTCCTGCTGGTCTTCACCCCTTGAGTGACTTCAGACAGCAGTCCCTAGATTATTGTCTCTACTCCCTGCTCCACACTTACTGACAGATATTCAGAAAGTGTCAGTGTCAAAATCTTTGTTGAATAGATGATACCTAAAGATAAAAAGCTCCAGCCCTTTACAATGGCTTTCAAGACACTATCCTTCCATTCTTTTGCATTTTCAACCATTGTGACACAATACTACCCCATGAGTGCCATTCAGTCCTGTCTCCAGGCCCAGGACATGACTGTGACTCCTCTCTGGCCCCCTCCTCTCCCTCTTAGTCATCAGAACTCATCACACATCATGCACCAAAACCCAACTCCCACCTCTTTCAAAAATCTTTGCCTGACCATTACAGATCTCTGGCTTCTTATGGTACTTAATTATTGGTATTTAACCTGTTGAAAATGTATCTATACTTCAAGCCCTATCCCAGATGGTACTTCCTTCCTAAAATTTTCCCAAACCTCTTAGTAGGGAGGGTTAATGTGTGCCTCACGTTTGCTTATAAACTTTGTTAAAATATATTACTTATGTTCTGCCTTATATCATAATTACTCCTGCGTATAAATAGTTCTCTTATCTAAGCAACTGAAGGAAAAGTGTCTTAAACATCATAACCCTGCTTTCCAGAGTCTTCTGAATATAATGTTTAAGAAATTCTTGACAAAATCATTGAATTTCATGCATTTTGAGAATAACAGCAGCCTAAAAGCTACTTTTTCTCTTTGAACTCAAAGTTATTTTTACATCTGGAACCAAATGCTGCTAAGCATTTGGAAAACTGAGTGTACTGAGGTCTTAGGTGCCAGGGAGAATGGTGCAGAGCCTTCTTTCTTGTGAGTAGGGCAAGAGCATCAGTGAGCCCTGAGGAGAAATTTGTGTATTTGTCCCTAATCCCTAGAAAAAAATGCATAATGATTTTGAGGGTGGAAGAGTGCAATAGAACCATAACAGGTACCTTGCAAGGTCCTGGCAATGTTGTATCATTAGCATGAGGGGTAGAATTCTCTCTACTTTCTACCATTTATGGTACCATCAACACATGGAGTATGCCACCAAACAGTCCTAAGCCCCAACAATCTGGGGGGGACAAAAGAAAACAAAATCATGCACACGTAAAAAGGGGAAGAGAGTTTTTGGAGAAGACAAATACTTGATCAAAAAATAATAAAAACCCCTAATGTACAACACCTGCACCAAAAATATTTTCTGACTTGGAAAAAATATGATTTCCCAACTAAACAACTGAGCATTTGAATTGAAGAGATTGATCACTGCTGAGACCTAAAGGAGGGTCTTGTGTGATCAAGTGGAAAACATACCTCAAAACACAGAAACAAACAAAAAGAGGTGAAAACTATGAGGAAAATATAACAGTTCTGGAGAAAGGACTGGAAAAGAGATAAAAAATAAGTAACATTCTAATTTCTTACATAGGGAAATAGAGGAAAGTAGCAATAAGTAAATAAGTATTAAAAAAAACAGACTGAATCTGAATTAGAAGATTGACAAACCACAATGAATTCCTGGGAGGACAAGAAAAAAGGAAGCAAAATATCTAGGTGCATCTTCTTAAAATTCCTGAACTCCAAGATTAAAAAGATAAATCACATAAGTGTTCAGATAAAAAGAACATTCAAAGCAAACCATAGACCATTGTTAAAGTTTTCACTGTAACACAAGAAGGTATAAAGTGGTAAAATGTATCTATAGAATTCTAGAAATACTGCAATGCCAAAATTCTATGCCCAGCCAAGCTGCCATTTCCCATCAGTCAAAAGTATGGCATCACTGAATAAACAGGAATTTAGAAAACACATTATGAATTAGGTCATTTGAAGAAAATTCTCAGAATAAAATTAACTAAATAATAATTTGAAAGAGCCTACACAATGAGAAATATTGGAGGATGTACAACATATATATCAAATAAGGATCCGTTAACTATAGTTGGAGTATCCCTTGTCTGAAATGCTTAGAACCAGTTTCACATTTTAGATTTTTTTTTAATTTTGGAGTATTTGCATATACGTAATACATGTCTTGGGAATGAGACTTGTTTTATTAAACATGAAATAATTGGTGTTTCATATGTATCTTATACATATACCCTGCAGATAACTTTTAGTGCAAATATGTTTTGACTATGAATTGCCCAGTGAGGCCAGGAGTACAATTTTTCACTTCTGGTGTTGTAACAGTGTTCAAAATATTTTAGATATTAGAGTATTGCAGGTTTTGAATTTATTCAGGTTAGGAATACCTGTAAATGTTAGAACAGTCCAATGTTATTTAAGCTGGTTGATTTCAGTTGGCTGCAAGTGAAAATTACCTGGGGAACTTTAAAGTGACCCAACATCCAGACCTCATCCCAGACTACTTAAATAATAAACACAGAAGCAAGCATCTGTTACTAAATATGTTACTAAATGATTCCAGGGTTTCCAATGTCAACCAAGTTTGTGGACCACAGTTGAAATTGTTTCAGGACACATTAAAAATATGGAAAACTCCTTGAGTTCATTTTTATAAAGCCAACAAAACTGGCTTAATTACAATGCCCAATAATTACTGTAAAAAGAGAATTATAGACGAATTTCATTAATAAAAGTGTAAAATATATAAATAAAAAGGCATGTAGAATTCAGCAGTATATCAAAAGAATGTTCTATAACCAATACAATGTAGTCCAAGAATTCAAGGATGACATGAAATCAGGCAATTTATCAACTTAATCTATTATGAAAACATTTAAGAGGGAGAAGAATATGATCAAGTAAGTAGTATTCAATAGTTATTATTAACAGTGACTCCAAGTGAAATAAGCATGAAAAGAAACAAATATAATAAAAATAATTTGCCAAAATTCAACAAAATATATTTTACTTTATGTGGTGAAATATATCTTTGAGCAAAATTAAGGAGTAGGCAGGCACATGCATTTCCATCATCATTAACGATCCTGGTCTTCAAAGTTCTACAGAATGCAAAACGGAAAGAACACCATAATTGGTTAAAAAAATAAAATAAAATCAATAATCTTCTTTTGCTGATGGATGAGTGAAGACCCAGAACATCAGACAAAAGTGAATGAGGACAACAATGACAAGTAATAATGGTGACAGTCGTATGGAAGATAAATAGTCACACATAGAGAGCTCTTCTTTGTTAGTAAGAAGGGCCTTGCAATGGAAATGAGAGAAAAAAATCTCTATCCCAATACCAAGAAATACTCCAAAATAGTCAAAGATAAATTTACCAGAAAAGTTCATTAAAAAAACCCATAACATTTTAATGAGGGACATAAAATGAAATATGAGAAATGATAAAGTCATCAGTAAAAAAAGGCAACAGACAAGCAAGATATAGAGAAAGACTATTTGCAATGCTACGGCCTGGCAGAGAATAAACAGTAAAAGGCATTATTTTAAATAGATATGTCTGTTGAAGATTAAAATGAAACACCAAATATTTACCGTGAGAAAAGTTGTGAGCAAAGCAGCAGCCCTATTGTCTGTGACTGGGAGAAACTTGTACTGTAGCCTTTGGGAAAGGAATCTAGCAACATTTATTTTTTAAAATAGAAACAGCTTGGGCTGGAGTTGTGGCTCAGCGGTACAGCACTTGCCTAGCATGTGTGAAGCGCTGGGTTCGATTCTCAGCATGACATTAAAAAATAAATAAAGATATTGTATCATCTACAGCTAAAAATATTTTTTTAAAAAATAGAAATGACTTCTATTTGAGGACCTCCTGCTATAGAAATAACAGAACCAGTATACTTTTTCTTCTTATTTTTTTTACAGGGTTCTCTTTTTTGTCTTTTTTGGAACTGGGGGCAAACCCAGGGCTTTGCAAATGCAAGGCATATGCTTTGCCACTGAGCTACAACCCAGCCCTATTTCTTTAAGCTTATCTTGCAGATATTTCTTGCAGCAGTATTCATGGTAGAAAAAACTAACAAGTTTTTTAAAAAATATTTTTAGTTGTCAATGGATCTTTATTTTATATCTTTGTATGATGTGCTGAGAATTGAACCCAGGCCTCAAACAGCTAGGCAAATGCTCCACCACTGAGCCCCAGCCCCAGCCCCTAAAAATTTTTAAAATGTGTTCTCATTTATCCATTCAGAAAGTGCCTTTGCTAAATTTCTTCTAGATACTAGACACCATGAAGTAGAACAAAGGGTTCCCACCTTGGGGGAATGCTTGATTGTAGCTGAGTAAAGGTACGCAGAGAAAAGAGCAATGAGCAGAATATATAAGACAGAGGTTCCTATAAGCAAAAGCAAGGAGGATAGAAAAGGCAGAGTGTGTTCTGCAGAATGGGAGTGGTCCCCAGAAAAGATAATCACGTTCCAGTTACTTAAACAACAAAACAAAACACTGATTCTTGAGTAATTCTGGTGAACGGAGGCAGATTGCCAAACAGGAATAGGGAGTTTGCCATGGATCTGTATTGAGATTGTAATGCTTTTAAAATAAAAATGAAACAGTAATTACCAGGATTTGAAAGGGGAAAGAAAGTCTTGCCAAATTAAATTAATTTTCACTTTTCATGAAATCTCAAAGCAAGGAAAACATGGTGAAACAGTCATAATAACTGATTAAATGATTGTCCAAAGTGCACTAGGTGAAAGAGTCAGTTACCTAGAAAGAAGTTGTTTTTTTTTTTTCTGAGAGAGAGAGAGAGAGAGAGAGAGAGAGAGAGAGAGAGAGAGAGAGAGAGAGAGAAAATCTTTTAATATTTATTTTTTAGTTTTCAGTGGACGCAACATCTTTATTTTATTTTTATGTGGTGCTGAGGATTGAACCCAGCGCCCCATGCATGCCAGGTGAGTGCGCTACCGCTTGACCCACACCCCCATCCCCCAAGAAGGAAGTTTTAAATGTGAGAGAATCTCAGCTGGAGTTAACAGGCATAGAGATGTGTGTCAATCAATTGTATGTGATAAGGACTATTTTGGTATTAATACTGAAAAGTAAATTAACATGGGATCAAGATTTTCCCCCTAATAAATGTCTTACTCACTGGCATTCAAATGGTTTAGGTGAATGAGGGAAAAGGAAAGGGACTTACTATGTAGGAAGAAACACACATAACCTTAAAAAGCTCATAAAGCATGTGGCTATATCCACAGCAGTATATTATGTATCTGTGCGTTGCTGCAGAGAAACTATTGCAAACTGCTGTCCTTATGGTTAGAAGCCTAGCTTTCTCAGGTTCCAGTTTCACGATTTGGATCTTAAATGATGTCCAAAGTGATGATCTCATCTCCAGATGAGACTACAGCTGGAAGTATCTAATATATTGACTCCAGGTGGGGGGTAAAAACGATGGTAAGACATCTCAATCTGCATCATGAAAAGGGGTTGGGAAAAGTTAATTGCAAATAATATAAATCCTGTTTAGTGCAAACTTGTCAGAATATAATTGGAACATTATTTTGAAATTCTGTCCATCAACCATTGTAAGAAGGGCAATAATTAAATGACGCTGATCTAGAGGAAGTCAATCAGGCCAGAGACAGTGATTAAAGGAACTGAAATGTTTACATTAGAAAAAGAAGACTCAGAGGTATGAAACTTGCCTTCAAATATGAAATGCTGTTATAGGAATAGAAAAATGATAGAAAAAAAATAAGACTTTTATTGAGATAGGGTTTGTACTGTTACAGAGTTTAGGAGTCCTTTTAAACCTGAGATTCTAGGAAATCCCTGGTGTGGCTTTTATAATAAATCAAGACAGCTGGTTTGGAATGCCCAAGGCCCATCTCTTTGATATCAAAGATAAAGAACAGAGTTGAGACCAAATGGCTGGGGCTACTGCCAGCAGAGCTTCCTGCAATGGTTAATTCAAAGAAGGGCATCCAGAGGACAAGCCAAAGGGTTAGTTAACAAACAGGAAAGCTGGACAAATGCCACTGTGATGAGAAAACCAAACTCCAAAAAATAAGGTGGCAGAAGTAACTAGGGAAACCAAAAGATCCGGATGCTACGACCAGGGGGACTAGACTTAAAGGGAAGTAAAATAGTGGAGCTGGTGGTTGGGGTGGGATGACACAGTGACAAAGCACAAATCAGCTTTGGCCAAAGTTTACTTCGGGTCAAATCTTGTGACCACCATGTTGAGGATGAATTGTGCTCGGCACATAGTAAACATGCAATGAATGTGAGTTATTTGCAGCTTTACCCTGATCCACTGGGACATTATCAAGTGTTTTAAATGACCAAAACATGCTAAGTAAGGACAAGGTCATAGATGTCTGAAACATTAAGAAGTGTGGATGTCCAACTCATGAATTGACATTATTATCCTATGTGCACATATAATTTAATGACCAGTGTGATTCTACATCATGTACAACCAGAAGAGGGAGAAGTTGTACTCCATTTATGTTTGATGTGTCAAAATGCATTTTACTGTCTTGTATAACTAATTAGAACAAATTTTTAAAAGTATGGATATTATTCTACAGGCAAAAAGAAGCCCACAAAGGCATTTTGGGATATGCTTTTGGAACCTTACTAATTGAGCATTGTAAAGAGTAGATGGGTAATGACACAAGAGGAGACAGAGCCAGTAGGTAAGGCTTTGTGCAAAAATAGAAAGACAAGGGCCTTAAGGGGACAGGGATCAGGAGTGCAGAACTGAGAAACATCCTACAGTGGGTAGAATCACAGAGCTGGCTCTGTGTGGAGACAAGATGGTCAATAAAAAGAGGTACCATCTTTTTAAAAAAAATTATTTATTTATTATAATTTGTTATACATGACAGCAGAATGCATTTCAATTCATAGTACACATATAGAGCACGATTTTTCATGTCTCTGGTTGTATACAAAGCAGAGTCACACCATTTGTGTCTTCATACATGTATTTAGGGTAATGAAAACCATTGCATTCCACCATCTTTCCTATCCCCATACCCCCTCAGCCCTTTTGCCTATCTAAAGTTTTTCCTTTCCTTCCTTGCTCCCTCCTCCCCATCCCATTATGGATCAGCATACACATATCAGAGAAAACATTCAGCATTTGGTTTTCTGGGATTGCCTAACTTCACTTAGCATCATATTCTCCAACTCCATCCACTTACCTGTAAATGCCATGATTTCATTCTCCTTTAATGCTGATTAATGTTCCATTGTGTATATATACCACAGTTTCTTTATCCATTTATCTACTGAAGGGCAGCTGGGTTGGTTCCACAATTTAGCTATTGTGAATTGTGCTGCTATAAACATTGATGTGGCTGTGTCTCTGTAGTATGCTTTTTTAAATCCTCTGGGTATAGAGCGAGAGAGGGATAGCTGGGTCAAATGATGTTTCCATTCCCAGTTTTACAAGGATTTTTCGGACTGCTTTTCATATTGGCTGCACCAATTTGCAGTCCCACCAGCAATGTTATGAGTGTACCTTTTTCCCCACATCCTCGCCAACACCAGTTGTTGTTTGTATTCTTAATAGCTGCCATTTTGACTGGAGTGATATGAAATCTTAGAGTAGTTTTGATTTGCATTGCTAGAGATGTTGAACATTTTTTATATATTTGTTGACTGATTGTATATCGTCTTCTGAGAAGTGTCTGTTTAGTTCCCTAGCCCATTTACTGATTGGGTTATTTGCTTTTGTGGAGTTAAGTTTTTGGAGTTCTTTATTTTTAAAATTTATTTATTTTTATTTATATATGACAGTGGAATGCATTACAATTCTTATTACACAATTTTTCATATCTCTGGTTGTATACATAGTATATTCACACCAATTTGTGTCTTCATACCTGTACTTTGGATAATGATGATCATCACATTCCACCATCATTAATAACCCTATTCCCCCTCCCTTCCCCTCCAATTCTCTGCTCTATCTAGAGTTTGTGCATTCCTCCCATGTTCCTGCTCCCTATCCCACTATGAATCAGCTTCCTTATATCAAAGAAAACATTCAGCATTTCGTTTTAGGGGATTGGCTAACTTCTCTTAGCATTATCTTCTCTAACTCCATCTATTTATCTGTAAATGCCATGATTTTATTCTCTTTTATTGCTGAGTAATATTCCATTATGTATATATGCCATATTTATTTTATCCATCATTTATTGAAGGGCATCTAGGTTGGTTCCACAGTTTAGCTATTGTGAATTGTGCTGCTATAAACATTGATGTGGCTGTTTTCCTGTAGTATGCTGTTTTTAAGTCCTTTGGGTATAGACCAAGGAAAGGGATAGCTGGGTCAAATGGTGGTTCCATTCCCAATTTTCCAAGAAATCAAGTTTTTGGAGTTCTTTATATATCCTAGAGATTGGTGCTCTATCTGATGTGCATGTGGTAAAAATTTGCTCCCATTTTGTAGGCTCTCTGTTCACCTCATTGATTGTTTCTTTTGCTGAGAAGAAGCTTTTCAGTTTGAGTCCATCCCATTTATTGATTCTTGATTTTATTTCTTGGGCTATCTTATTAAGGAAGTCGGGGCCTAATCCAACATGATGAAGATTTGGGCCTATTTTTTCTTCTATTAGGCACAGGGTATCTGATTTAATTCCTATGTCCTTGATCCACTTTGAGTTGAGTTTTGTGCATGGTGAGAGGTAGAGGCTTCATTTCATTTTGCTACACTTGGATTTCCAGTTTTCCCAGAGCTATTTGTTAAGAGGCTATCTTTTCTCCAATACATGTTTTTGGCACCTTTTTCTAGTATGAGATAATTGTATTAATGAGGGTTTGTCTCTGTGTCCTCTACTCTGTACCATTGGTCTACAAGTCTATTTTGGTGTCAATAGCATGCTGTTTTTGTTACTATTGCTCTGTAGTATAATTGAAAGTCTGGTATAGTGATGCCACCTGCTTCACTCTTGCTAAAGATTGCAAGATATACCATTTTATGGTACCCTTCTCAAGGACATGACAGAGCAGGTCGGAACAGCTAGCCCCATTAAACACTATTTACTCCAGCTGCACTCAAAGGAAAGGATGCTCTTTAATAAGTATAAAACTTTGAGCACTTGAAACTTAAAGCTTTGGTTCTTTTCATATGTCTTCTTTCATGGTTCAATTGCATGAGAAAAGAAAGCTAAGTTTAAAATTCTACTTAAATTTGAGCTGAGAAGTAGGAAGTTAAAATTTTATAGATATAAACCTATGTAGATTTATAGATATAAATTTATTCTCCTAGAAGCTAAAGAGAGAGGAAGTTTCAAGGGTGGAATGTTCCAGTTTCAGATGCGGCAATGTAGTCAAGTAAGGACTGAAAAGTGGCCAAGTATTTAGAATCAAGGCATATGGCCTACAGACTTACACATCAATGCCAAGATCATAGGAAATGAACTTTTGAACACATGGCAGTAAATAAAATCTTGAGATACTGAGATTTAGACAGAACTCAAAGTTAGAACATAATAAAGAAAGGGTATTTTAAAACATTGCAATGGACTACTTTATATGGCAGAAAAACATTGTTCAATAAGGAAGAAAACCTTGTCAAAAAGATATATATCTGAGTATATTATGGGTCTAAAAGCCATGGGATTACAGAGAACATTTGGATAGTGTGGACAATGTGGATAGTAACTGACTTAATGAGCATACCGTTAGCTCCTGACATGTTCTTATAAAAAAATCCAAGCTGTTGTGAGACTGAATCAATCCCATCCTGTCAACTGCGACTGTCATCATACATTTTATTTCTACATGTTTTCAACTCAAAATACATCTTAAAATTATTTTTGCTTTAGCAAATTAACTTTTAAAGAAATTAAGAAAGAAAATACAGATCTTTATATTACTTACATATTTATAGTTTCTTCTCATTCCTTCCTTTCAATCCACATTTCCATTTCCTATCATTTCCTTTCAGGCTAGAAAACTTCCTTTGACCTTTCTTACAGTTCAGATATACTGAGGACACAGTTGCTGTTTCTGATTATCTGAAAATGTCTTTGTTTGCTTTCTTTTTATAAAAAAAAATACATTTCTCTTTGAAAATTTTCTTTGTAGTAAAATATATATGACATATGATTTTAACCATTTTCAGCCTACAGTTCAGTGGTTATTAACCACATTCATAACACTGTGCAGTCATCAACATTATCTGTTTCCAAAACTTTTTATCATCTCCAAAAAACTTGATAGCCCACCATTAAGTAATTACTTTCCTTCCACCCTTCCTCAGTCCCTGGTATCCTCTAATCTACTTCCATCTCTATTCTAAATATTTCCTGTAAGTGGAACGGTACAATGTTTGTCCTTTTTGTATGGCTTATTTCACCTAGTATAGTGTTTTCAAGGTTCATTTGGGTTGTAAACGTATTAGAATTTCATTCCTTTTTGAACTGTGTACCATATTGAACTTGTCCTTTCATCTAATGATAGATACTTGGGTTGTTTTGCCTTGCAGCTATTATTATGAATAATAATAAAATTAATATCATGTACAAATAACTGCTGGGTCCCATTTTCAACTTTGGGGGTGTTGCTCGGTCATATGATAAATCCATGTCCATCTTTTTGAGGAAAAGCTAAGCTGATTTTCACAACAGCTGCATCGTTGACATTCCCACATGGTGAGGTAGAAGATTTTTATTTTCTCCATATTATTGCCAACACTTACTATTTTCCTTAGTTTTTATTTTTTAAATTATAGCCATTCTAGTCGATTTGAAGTGCTGCCTGTGGTTTAGATTTGTATTACCCTAATGATGAATGGTGTCAAGCATATGTTCACGTGCTTACTGGCTGTTTATATATCTTCTTGCAAAGAATGTCTTCTCAAGTCCTTTGCCCATTTAGTGTTGGGTTGTCTGTCTTTTTCTTGTTGCGTTGTAGGATACAAAGATAGATGATAGATGGATAGATTCTGGCTATTAAACTCTGTCTTATATATGATCCAAAAATGTTGTCTCCCATCCAATATATTGTCTTTTGACTATCTTGATAATTTCCTTTGATGCACAAAAGTCTTCAAGGCTTATGAAATAAAAATTATCTATTTTTTTTCTTTTGTTGTTTGTATCATAACTAAGAATCCATTGCCAAATCCAAGTCACGATTTGCCCCTATGTTTTCTTCTATGAATTTCATAGTTTTAGCTCTTATATGTAGGTCATTAATCTATTTTGAGTTAATTTTTCTTTGTGGTGCAAGGCAGGGTTCCAGCTTTATTCTTTCACAAATTCCATCATCTCAATATCATTTGTTGAAGAGATATTATGTCCCTATCAAATGAACTTGCCATCCTGTCAAAAACCAATAGGCCATAGATGAATGGGTGTATTTCTGGATTCTCAATTTTACTCCTTTGGTTTATATGTCTATTCTTGTGCCAGTACTACACAGTTTTGGTTATTATGGCTCTGAAGTAAGCTTTAAAATTGTAAAGTAAGTGTGAGTCTTCTTTGTTCTTTTTCAAAATCATTACAGTTTTTTAGGGCTCTTTACAATTTCATATGAATTTGAAAATCAGCATTTTGTGTGTGATGCACATGGAACTACTGCACATTTTATGGACTGCAGAATAACCCTAAGAAGAAAGCTAATGTAAATGTGTATATCACCCAGTACGGTTCCTTTCTTTTAAGGATAAAAAGCAACTTCAGTCTGATTTTTGTTGTTCTGACATCTTCATTGAATTTTTCTCAATATTTTGTCCAGAGTGTAAGTTTTAACAGCACAAATGTTTATCTTATACAAGCTACTCTGACATTAGCAGAACCAGAACTCCATTTGAAGAATTTGTCTTTTTATTATTGATTTTTGTTTTTTATATTAATGGGAGATCTCCTCACTCAACAGAAGCAGACCACTGATGAGAATATCAGACCTGGGTACTTCTGAAGGTTATGCTTCTGGTGGTTAAGAATTCAGGTTCTGCAACCTAGATGTCCTTCAACAGATGAATGGATAAAGAGCATGTGGCATATATACACAATGGAATATAACTCAGTGATGAAGAAGAATCACTTTATGATATTTGCCAGTAAATGGATGGATTTAGAGACTGCCATGCTAAGTGAAATAAGCCAATCCCCAAAAAACCAAAGGACGAATATTTTCTCTGTATATCCACAAGACTTGAGTCCTAATTAGAAAGAGAGATATTTCGTACTTGGATAGTTATTTCAAAATGGATTCTACTTTCATGTATAATTAAGAAGAACCATTTTTTTTTCAAAAAAAAGAGCTCACTCTCTGGAGTAAAGCCATTTAGAATCTTGATTCCCACCCCCTAGGTAGAAAATCTTTACTCTCTCTGCATCTTCTAAGCGTCAGCAAACACACATGTTCTACAATCTTTCAAAAATTAAAAAAAATATAGCATAATTTTAAACTATCTTAATGATACTTCCATGTACAGCTATGGCTTCACGTCTCTGTTGTCCTTCACAGTAAGACTCCCACAGAAAACGTCATCTACTTTTGCTATCGCCACTTTCTCAACTTCCATGATTTTAAAATCGTCTTCAGTCTAGTGCTTTCCCCACTTTCCACAAATTGCTCCCCTTAAGGGCAACAAGACCTCCAAATTGCCAAGAACAATGGTTAATGCTCATCTTTTTTTTTTTTTTTTTAAAGAGAGAGTGAGAGAGGGGGACAGAGAGAGAGAGAGAATTTTAACATTTATTTATTTTTTCTTAATTCTCGGCGGACACAACATCTTTGTTGGTATGTGGTGCTGCTGAGGATCGAACCCGGGCCGCACGCATGCTAGGCGAGCGCGCTACCGCTTGAGCCACATCCCAGCCCTAATGCTCATCTTCCTTAGCTCTCACCACTCCCCTTCCACTAGCAGCACTCTTTTCTTTGATTTCCAGATGCCATACTCTACTGGTTTTCCTCATTGGGACTCACTCTCCATATCTTCAATAAATCTTCATCATCTGTAAAGCTTCTAATTATTGAAGTGGTCTAGCACCTCAGTCACCAGCCGTCTTCTCCAGATACATTTAATTCCTAAGCTAAGTGATCTCAATTAGTTCTACAGTTAACATTTCATCTAACTTCTGATGACTCCAAAAAATTTTTTAAAAAAATTTTGTTTTAGTTGTGGATGGACCTTTATTTTATTTTTATGTGGCGCTGAGGATCGAACCCAGCACCCAGCTCGTGTTAGGTGAGTGCTCTACCAGTGAACCACACCTCAGCACCCCCCCGCCCCCCCCAACCGCCTCACTCCAAAATTTTCTTGCCATATACAGCCATTCCCTTTCCCTTTCCCCCTAAACCTGCTTCTCCCTTTGCCGTTCACATCTAGGTGCATGGTACTGTTAACCTTGGAAAACATCAATGACTATTTTTCCAATCTCCTATGACAAATCCAGTTCATTGGCACTTCCTGTTGACCATGTTCTCAACGTACATCCCAAGTCACGTCATGTGTCACCATCTCCATCTCTTTCACTCCAGTTCCAGCCATCATCATATCACATTAGAACGACTGCAATAATAGTTTCTTAGTGTCACTATTTCTACCTGTGTTCCAATAAAAATATTTGCTCCTCAAAACACCACAAATCAGTGTAGATAAGATCACAACACTCTCTCTCCCAAAGCTTTCCCAAGGCATTTGTAATAAAATCCAAATCACACTGTTAAGGCTCCAAAGACCTCTGGCTAATTTCTTGCTGTTCCTCAGCCATCCTTGCTTTTCCTTAAATATGCCACACTTGTGTCCACAGTTACTCTTGTCTCTCTAAGTGAAACATTTGTCCTTTGGATCATAGAAGATTTTTTTTTTTTTTACTTCTTTGTGAGCTTAAACTTAATTGGATTTCCTCTGAAAGGCCTTTCCAATAAACTCTACCTAAAGTAGGCCAACACCTTCTATCTAAGTAACACCCTGTTACTCTAACCCTCTATCTCACTTTATTTTTCTTCATAACACTCATTACTCCTTGGAGTTACATAATAAATTTTTGTTTACTTATGCGCTCCCCTGACTAGAGTGTCAGTTCCTTAAAACAGGAGTGCTGTCTTCTGTTACTGCTGTATCTACAAGTCTTGGAATAAGTGCTCAATAAGATTTTTTTTTTTATCGTGTGAGCATTTCTTATACAAAACTTCCCCATTGTTTGGCTTAATTACCTAATAAACAATTTTAAAAGAAAATGGAATATAAAGGAATATTCAAATATCTCCATATAGAATTTTGTATTTTGCATTCCCCACTACTAAAGAGTGTTGGAATACTTCTTGAAGAATAAACACATCGAGCCCAAGGAATAAGTATGTAAACTCATTTCTGTTTTCTCAGGAGAATACTACTGTCAAGTATAACTTCCATGAACTTCTTATTTTGCTCTTTGCCCTTCAAATGAGAGGATATAGGAAATCTGCTTTCTCAGTTCATATTGTTGTACTTCTTGTTTGCAGAAATGTAGATCCATGCTAAAATATGTCCATTAAGCATTAGTTGGTAAATTGTCAACTCAGTGTATTTACAGTAAGACATTTATATTTAAATAGGATTTATCTGGTCTTCTCAATGTGAACATTTCATATGGGAATCTATAATCAACTTATCTAAATCTGAATCATTATATCTAGCCCTTTCTTATGGAATATATTTACTTCCTTGTATTGTTAAAATATAACATTATTTAAAAAACTTTCTGAAGATGTGAATTACCTTAATGTATGTACTTATTAGCATATACATGAATGCTAATTAACATTAGAAATGTAAGCACTTGTTTCTCTTTATCATAGTGTGACACTGTTCTAAATATAAGTACCTACAATTCATTATAACTTTTTGAGCAAAAATATTTTTTTCTGAGTAAACTATAAATTAAGTATGGCTAAATTCTTTTCTTCAATGTAGGTAACTGGACTTAGAAAGCCACTCCAAGATTTCTCAGGGCCTTAGGTACTTCATTCCACAAGTGAATAAAATTTTAAATCATTCTTAAAAACACTAGCTTTAGAATCATAAAGCCCTTAGATCAGATCTTCATTCTATTTTTTCCTATCATTGATATTTTGTCTATGTCTAATGTATTAAGTGAGTTTATTGTTTTTATATACAAGTTGTTATTTTTATGATGATAGAAATATCATATATCTGTATAACTAAAAAGAACGAATTTTCAAAAAAAAAAGAAGTATACCTGGTTATTGAAGAAAAATGAAGAGAATAATAAAAGACAAAGAATGAATTAAGTTTTTGATTCCAAATAACTAGACTTAGCCACTGTTAATGTTTACTCCATTATGAAGCCATACATCTTTATGTTTTTAAAGCAATTTAATATCCTGAATTCTCAGTAAACTATAGAGATTTGTCTATTAGTAAAGAGAAGTCTGTAAACATTTTAAAGAGCTACATAATATTCCATGGAATGATTTTAATGTAGTATACTTGTACTATCCCTTAATGTTTACAGGCTCCTAAAATTTTAGCTATTCTAAACAATATTGAAATAAATGTTTACACATAAATTTTTATCAGTACCTCTGATTATTTATTTAAACAGATTAATAAATTAGAAACACTAGAGAAAGCATCTTGTTATGTATTGCCAAACTGTTGTTCTAATCAGTCCTCCTAAATTATACTCCTAACAATATAATCAGGACTATCACTAAATTGTGTTTGTAAATGTGATGAGTAGTAATGATGTTTCATTGTTACTTAATTTTTATTATATGTGTATAAAGATAAACATGTTACTTTATTATGTGTTTTTCTTTTGTAAGTAATAGTGCTCTTTTGTCTATTTAGCTATTAGGGACCTCTTGCATCTTTTTTCTTTTTCTTCCCCCCCCCCCTGGGAGTACCAGGGATTGAACTCAGGGGCACTCGACCACTGAGCCACATTCCCAGCCCTATTTTGTATTTTATTGTAGAACATGTATCTTATTAATCTCTTTATTAAAAATAGAACACTATCATATTTAGGCAAAAATACTATAATGGAAGAATAAAATTAGTCTTTAACTCCTTCAAATGAAAAATTCTTAATTAAGAATTTGACTAAATTATTATAACCCATATAATTTTTAGTTGCATACTTAAAGGCACAGACTTTAAGAGGAATGTTACTCTTCAATGGATCCCATTTTTTCCCCACAGCTATGAAGGAACCCAATTTGAAAGAGAACTGAAGAAACTTGAGAATGAGGGTAAACAATAAACTAAGTTCTGCAAAATGTGTGAAGTACTGACTCTAAAGTAAAAGACACACCTGCAAATTTTCAGGCATTTAACTTTGTATTTCTATTCCTTCTGAACAATTCACACTGTTCAGCCTCTGAGAAATTGTATTTTACTTTGCTTGTGTGTGCCTGTGTGTGTGTGTGTGTGAGACACACACACACACACACACACACACACACACACACACACATGGGAGGCAGGAGGCTGGGGGACAGGAGATTGGCTGAATATTTACTCAGTATGAAAGTTTTCCATATAAGTTTGTAATCAACTAATCTAAACCTAAATCATTATCTGGCCTCTTATTCATGAAAATTCGTAAGAATAAACAGAAGTCTTTGATTCACATTGGTAAGGATAATCTTGAAGGGGGCTAAATTTGGAGTAGCCACCCACTCCCATTCTATCTGGTTTGTTGTGTGGGATTCTGTGTGTCAACAACTATCACTGATTGTTCTGTTAAGGTTTCCTAAGAAGCATTACTCTAAAGCAAATAACTCAATTATACTGCGATGTATTGAGAGAGAGAGAGAGAGCATTGCATTTGGAAGAAGATATTTTCAAGAAGTAAAACATGAATCTCAGTGGACTAGATTAGGAATGGAGTCTTTCATGGGAACAGAGTCCCCTGAAGGTTGAACACCTTGGTTACTATTTTCTCTAAATTTTGGGGAAGATCATGTTTAGCATACAGCATTCTAAATTCTCTGTAACATCACTATCTTTGTGAATTCTGTAAAATCTACAACTTTGTGGTAGTACTACAGAGATCAAGGAGATGGGGTAAAGGGAAATGCACACTATTTCACATTGGCCACTTGCAGTGTATGTATGGAGGGCAAATAGCACCCTGATGAAGGTTATCTAAGTTTTCCAGATGATGATTAGAAGCCACAGGCATGCAGTCCAAGGAAGAGCACAAGACATTAAGATACTCTACTGACTAGACATTTCTCCAAGAAAACCTTCACTAAGGACAATCTCTTCTTAGCCCTACATGTGCTGGTAAGTAGAGGTGGGAGAAGGGTGTGAGGAGATACTTGGGGTTTCCATGTACATGTGCATAGAAAAAGTCTTTATCTTTCCATGGACCTACTGACAAACTGTCTGTAGGAACATGGAATAGGCCAAGGTGCGAAGGAGAAGTGACTTTCACTTTTCTATGTCTAGCCTCTGTATTGCTCAATTTTTTTTACAGTAAACACATATTAATGTGGCAATTCATAAGTATTCTGTGAATTAAAACATTTCTCTTAGCTTGTTGGCTTCTTTTAATATTTGCTTTTTATATACAGAATATTTTATATAGTATTTTGTTTTTCCTTGTTACTTTTTGCCTTGTATTTGAGCTTTTCCAATGGACTAATCAGATGTCTAGTGTGTATTTATAGTTATGTGGCCAGTTCTGTGCTCTATGAAGAATAAAAGGTACAGAAAAACACCATTTGGAGCCTGGTGCCATGGCACATACCTTTAATCCAAGTGGCTCAGGAAACTGAGGAAGGAGGATCCAAGTTGAAATCCAGTCTCAGTAACTTAGCAAGGCCCTAAGCAACTTAGTGAGACCCTGTCTCTAAATAAAATAGAAAAAAAAAAAAGAGTTAGGGAGTGGCTCAGTGGTTAAACACCCTTTGGTTTAATCCCCAGTATCAAAGAAAAGAAAAGAAAAACACCATTTGGGATCTGCCAAGAAATGTATTTAAAAGCCACATTAGCAAAACAGGATAAAAGGAGAAAGATTTTAAGAAGTGGACATAATGTGATTATAATGATAGGGTTTAGGTTACACTCCAGGGTCTTTATAGTCCCAAAGGGTTGGAATGGGCCAGTGCTCTCCAGTGAAATATTATTTAATGGGAAGGCTCAGAAAGGTCCTTGTGACACAAATCAGGACTCCCCTTGGGAAATTTCAACTCACTTGCAAAGCTTCACTTATAAAATTGGAATTGAAGGCACCGAAATCTACTGGCAATTCCTTCTGAGTTTCCTCCCCACCAATTCAAACCGTTATTTGGAGCAGAAATCAAAGTGAGACAGGTAGCAAAACTCAAAAGTCAGCATTAGAAGATGAGAGAAACAAGCCTATTTGAATTACATGTTCTGCAGAACAACTTCTATTTCCAACCATATGCCTTAGTAAAATTTATGAGCCTCCCTGGGTCTGCAGTCCCTTTCTTGCTAATCTTTGCTTTTTTTTTTTTTTATCTCCCTTTCCTGTAGTTTCCTTTGCACTTTGCTTTTGTTTATGTTTTTGATGTTGTTATTTAAAATTTTGTATTTCCTTTTTCTTCTCCCCTCCCATGCCCTAATCCCAAGTCACAGCTGATACCATTCTTCCTGATTTTCTCTCTTTGTTTTAAAAACTTAAGCTGACATTTAATAATTTGACAAAATTCACATAGAAATCTAAGTTTCTGATTTTTCTTGAAAACTAGAAGCTGTAGCCACATTGGGCTGTAGTTTCTACAAGGCCACAATCAGCCAGAGGTAAGTAGAGGCTGCAGCCTTAGGTGGGTCTCACACTCTCCAGAGTCCCTGCCACTATGCTTTCCTTCACCCACTTGTGAGACTTGCCTTACCCGTGTTGGCATTGCTTGACTCTGGCTTACACCCATCATGGAGATATGCTAGCTACATGCTTAAGTTGGAGACACCTTAAGAAAAGATCATTTACATTCTCAGGCAGAGACTGTTGTGAAGAAATATCATGTACTCAACAAACAAACGACAACCTACTATGTGCCAGGTACACGTTTTGATGTTAGAGGTAAAAACAAATAAGAGAGAAGTTTGCCTACTTTTATGGTTTTATCTAATTGAAGTTGACAGTATAAACATATTAACAAGATAATTTCAAGCAGTGCTAAGTATATGAAATGGTATTTTATATTTCATAATTTTGTGTAGTGAAAATATATGAAAGGCACACAGCAGGTAGATGAGATAGAGGGCAGGGGTAGGGATAGCTTGAGATGGATGGTGGGACCAGGGTTGTTGATATAGGTCAGAGATCACAGGAAGGTATTTAGGTGATAAAAAACCAGGAGCTGTGACATCTGAGGCAGCACCAGCTCTGTGAAGAGCTTGGGGAAAATAATAAGATAAGCAGAGGAAAGAATAAGTACAAGAAGCTTGAAGTAGGCATGATTTTGACATCTTCAAGGAAATTGAAGCCAGTGTGATTGGGGCTGAGAGAGGTGATACATAGGAGGGAGGCTGAGGAGGTGGGCAAAAGATCTTGTAAAGCTTTGGAGCCCACAGTGAGGAGTTTGGATCTGATTCTAATTGCACTGGAAAATCATTAGAGATTATTAAGAATGTGAGCTGCATAATCTGATTTTGTATAAGGAGTAATGCCTTACAATTTATAGCTGTCACTGAGTATGAAATATAATACTTTCAGAAAAAAAATATACATAACACATACCAAATGCTTAGTGAATGATTATAAAAGCAAAGATCATGTATCTACCACACCCTCAGGCAGTAGAACTCTGCCTAATTCCAGAAACGCTCCCTGTATCTGTCATTCCCTATGAACATAACCACTTCTCTCCTCAAGAGTCATTATCATCCTGACATTTATTGTATTTGCTTTCTTGATTTTCTTTATAGTTTTCCCTCTTAACAAATGCCTCCCTACACAATATAGCTTCATGTCACCTATTACTAAATTAAATCCTACATAAATATAATTTGACATCTACATTAAGATGGTGAATGGAAAACTCCTTATAGAAATTCTCTTTCCCCAAACAGAATTCAAAGATAGTTTTAAGCATAACATCTTTTTTATTTATAACAATAAAATAAGGGCATAACTTCATGTAATACATTTATTTCAAAAACTGACAACCAAGGGAAAGAATTCTTAAGCAAAATACAAAAGCATAGCAAATCTCAGTTTGTAACTCTACTCCCATCCCCAGAAGCATCTCAGTGAATAGAAAAAGTTATAAAATGCTTAGTTATACCCCCCAAATATTTAGAGACATAAGCTGTGTGGGTATCTTTATCTTTTGATGAAGAACAAATAAAAAGAATAAATAAAAAAATTTAAAAAGAAATAGTGGAAAGGATTGTTGAAGATAAATAGATGAAATAAGGAAATGAACATTAGACAAGTCTCTTGGTGACTTCGGGCTGCTATAACAAAATGCCATAAACTAGGTGGCTTGTAACAACAGAAATTTATTTCCCACAGTTCTCGAGGCTAGAAAGTTCAGGATCAAAGTGCCAGCACATTCAGTGTCTCGTGAGGGCCCACTTTCTGGTTCATAGATGGCACCTTCTCACTGTGTCTGCACATGGTGGAAGGGCCATACATCTCTACAGAGTCCCTTATAAGGGCACTACTCTCATTGATGAGGGCTCTTCCCTCATGAACTAACCACCGCCCTAAGGCCTCACCTTGCAATACCATCCCCCGTGGGTGAGGATTTCAACGTGTTAATCTGAGGGGAACAAAAACACACAGATCACAGCAACAACTAAGAAATTTGAGCAATTCCCCAATCCTAAATGAGGTGCTAATCCTAGCCAATTGTGCTAATTCCATTCTCCTCCCTAGTGACATTTAAAATTAGGTATTAGATATCATCCTGACCAATAAGAAGCAAGGGAATTTAAAGAGGAAGCAATCCACAAGTTATATAAGATCAAGAAGCCATACAGAATGGTGAGACATCTCAGAAGTAAGTAAAACAGAAAACCACAATGTTCCCCATGCTGGAGGAATGAAGTAAGAAAGTGACATTATCAGACCCCGCTAGCCAGGGCCTTCCAGCAGAAAGTGGAACATGAAGGGCCGGTCCATTGCAGGGCTGAGAGGCGGCCATCACTGAGGCTCACTCAAGACACTCCTTGGGGCTGAGACAAAAGGGGGAAAGCACTATGGCTTCCCTTTTTCCTATCCTCTGTTTTTCTGCCTTTGCCTTTAAAGTAAATTCAGCTGGAAGTTGGCTGCTAGGGGACCGTGGAAGGGATAGCCTTCAGAAGCCAGTCCTGTGAGATACAGAGCAAAGTAGGGAAAGGTAAGTGTTGGATCTAAGGGTGAACAGGTGGAGGTCTGGATTAAGGAGAATGGGGAAGAGAGAGGAATGAAGGGTGACTCTCCAGTCTTTGACTTGTGAAGGTGAGGAAGTGCCATTTTTGGAGATGGAGAATATCAAAGAAGTAGCAGTTTAGGGAACTAAACTCAGAAGCTTTTTGTATTCATAAAGTTTTAGATGTCTGTTAAATATCTGAGCAAAGCTATCAAGTGGCTTCTCACATCAGAAGATTCCCTTTGATGTGGGAGGAAGGAAAGAGGAAAGGGTGTGGGGAAGGAGAAGAGAAAAAGAGGGAAACAGGAGAAAGAGGGAGAGAAGAGGGAAGAGAAGGAGAGAGCCCCAGTGTATGTGTCGTAGGGGCAGAACAACCTGTGTCCTGGTTTTTGGAAATGCTGCAGTGAAGATGACAAGTCCCTATGGAGGAAATGGGTACATATTTAGCTTAACGAAATATTTTTAATTCCTAGAATGGAGGCATGGAATTAGAAAAGACCTGAAAGAATTTTACTGTAAAGACTGTTGAACACTCAGTAATCACTTGAATGGCAAAATGACCAAGCACTAAATGGACCTCTCTTCCACCTATAGTGTAGACATGATAACATTTTGCACACCTGGGGTCATAGAGTTTGGAGGGAAGAGACATAGAAGGGACTCCGGTTAAATGGTCTGACACCCCAGCTGTGGGGACATTGAAAGACAAACATTTAGTTGCACCAGAATTCATCTTCTTTTGTCACAGGAAAATTATGAGACATAAAATCCTTCACGATGCCATTTGTAAAGATTATCTTATTAAGCTCAATTTAATCCACTGATGAATCTTAACAAGATGGTCCAGAGGGCCTTAGGCCCTGTGAATGTGATGCCCTTAAAATCTTCCCACAGTGTGAGATCCAAAAACAAAACAAAACAAACAAACAAACAAAAAACACACACAAAAAAATCAAAGCCTATTTCTTGTCCAGTCTAAGTCAATGGGTCAACCATAAACACCAAAGACACATATCTACTCTTACAAAGAGTATAACCTGGGCTGGGGTTGTGGCTCAGCAGTAGAGCGCTCACCTCACATGTGTGAGACCTGGGTTCGATCCTCAGCACCACATAAAAAAAAATAAATAAAATAAAGATTAGGGCTGGGGATGTGGCTCAAGCGGTAGCGCGCGTGCGGCCCGGGTTCGATCCTCAGCACCACATACCAACAAAGATGTTGTGTCCGCCAAGAACTAAAAAATAAATATTAAAAATTCTCTCTCTCTCTCCCTCCCTCTCCTCTCTCTTTAAAAAATAAATAAATAAATAAATAAATATTAAAAAAAATTTTTTTAAAAGAGTATAACCTAGCTCTAGATATTAATGAAGATACACTTTCTCCACATATAACAGAACTTGTACAGATTTTTACAAAAGGAGCAGCCTTTTACAGCATAAGCAATGGATTTATGGTATGCACTTGCTGGTCATTTAGTTTATGCTCTGGTTCTAGGCTCAGGGACAAATTCAAAAAAAGAAGTGAATGCCCATTCTGATTCCATGTACTCATCAAAGATTTTGCCAATAACTTTGTTTGTTTGTTTTAATTAGTTCCACATGACAGTACAATGATCTTGATTGCCAATAACTTTTTTGAAGTTATTGGTTTTTTAAAAAATTATTTATTTACTTATTCTAATTAGGTATATATGAAGTTACTGGTTTTAATCACTTTAAACAAAATAACGCTTCTACACAGGACATAGCCACACTCTGTCAAGTTTTCACAAAAGAATACACATTTATGAGCTTTACACATTCAACATTGCAGGGGTAGGTTCAGGAAAGAATTCTGTTTCTCTAGTTACATGGATTTATGTACAACTTTACTGGCCCTCAAAAGTTTCAGTGGTGAAATACTGACTCTGTGTTCTCTAACATTTTACTTTTTGATACAAAAATTGTTTTCAGCAAAATGGTAGCTTAGGTAACTCATATTATTCAGTAGGACCTAATGTGATTTTTTATTAAATAACAAAGGAAACTGACCATGCATTTCATTGTTTTCACTATAAAAGAGAGAATATTTAAAAGCACATAATCTCACCTCCTGATTTCAGCAGGGAACTCCAGCAGCTGTTATGTATGTACCTGTGTTGTAACATTAAAATTCTGGTGAGTCAGCACAGTGTAGGGGCACGTTTTTATATGCTGAATTGATTAGAAGATCTCACACCTCACCAGGTACAGTGGCACATGCCTATGATCTCAGAGGCTTGGGACACTGAGGTAGGAGGATTGTGAGTTAAAAGCCAGTTGAGCAACCTAATGAGGCCCTAAGTAACTTAGTGAGACCCTGTTTCTACATAAAATATTTTAAAAAGTTGGGGGATGTGGCTCAGTGGATTCAATCCCCAGTATAAACAAAACAAAACAACAACAACAGCAACAAACCCTCACACCTTGCTATCTAAAACTTCGAGCATAGGAATAAGTGGCCATAAAGATAAAATAAACCATAAGAGTCATTAGGATTGTGATAATGCTTTATTCCCAAATACTCTGGCTATGTGTGCAAAGAGCATAATCGACTATTTAATTTGATGTTTTAATTAGCTGAGTTAAGGGAAACTGTTGATTCTGAACTGGCTACAACAGAATGAGTCAATCCTTATGTTCTCTGTCATTGGAACATGAGCATATAAACAGACTTGTCTGCAAGGAGAAAACTCACAGATGACTGATAAATGAATTCTGGCAGTGGCTTGTGATCACAATTGGCAATAACTGGGGAAAATATTGACAGCAGTAAATTTCGAACCCTTGGAAAGAGCAACTCTGAACCTATGTCATAATCCAATTATAGTTGAGCAGCCCAGAAAGCCTCCTGGACCAGAGAGATTGTAAATTGGGCCTTTGTGGATGGGAAAAAAATGACAAATGGAGGAATTTTTTAATTTTATTTTTAGGAATGTGTCCAAAGTAAATGACTGTAGATGTGTGTGGTTTTCTCATTCTTGCTGTTTATTTCTGGTTCTGAGCAGAGATTGTGTGTGTGTTGACGTTGATGCATATTCATGCACCAAGGAAGGAAACTGTTCTGTTAACTGCTGCTATAAAGCTCATACATCACAATGCTACATGAGCACTGCCATCTTTCTTGGTTTGCTCTAATCAGGATGCGTCACACAGTACAAAGGGCCTTCTCAGAAGGCCGTGGGTGACAGGAAGACAAACAGCAGTGGCAGCTTACAGAGCTTGAATTCCTAATTCATCAGTGCCCTGCACAGAGCTCCTTCTACAATTGTTCTGGAGACAAGTGGGAGATGACAGGAAGCCCAAAATAGCGAAGCTGCTTACCTAACTATTTGTGTCAAACTCCTGCTGGAGAACCACTGTTTTGTTTCAGTGGAACACTTGTGTAGATCCAGTTATCAGAGGTACAAGGTATCCTGGTGGAAGTACTGCCTCTCTCCCTTATGATTGAGTTATCATTTGAGTCTAGCAATTTATATCTTTATAAACTAAGAGACAAAAACTTTCTCCTTTTATTCAGCAAACATATTTGAGCATTGGCAATATGCCAAACTCTATATAAGTCATAGGAAATATAATGACATATAAGATATTGCAGGTCTTGCTCCCCACATAGTAGAAAAGAGGCGTATATATAGACAGGTTATAACACAATGGAGATAATGTTATAAAGGAAAGCAAAGTATTTTTCTGGTCTCATAAAGACTGATGAACTTCTCCTGGACCCACTGGAAAAGCCTTTATGGAAGAGATGACATTGGAAGTGGCTTTGAAGATGTTTTCTAAATAGAAAAGTCAAGAGAAATTAAAAGAGCTACATATATTTATGGCATTGATTGTGGTGGTGGTTTTATGGTATATACTTATCTCCAAACTCATCAAGTTGTATACATTAAACACATAAGTCTTTCTATATGCCCATCAGACCTCAAATACGTTAATCTAAAAATAAAAAGTTCAAAGCAAGGTATTCCAACCATGTCCAAACCACATAGACCTGAATATACATAAGGTAGACTAGGAAGAGAAAGGCATTTTGTGATTAGTCTATAGGGGAGAAAAGTGGGGGAAAAAAAGCAGTTCTGGAGTGTAGTAAAACAAAAGAAAGTCCAGAAAAAACCTGGGACTGGATTTCAAGGTGTTTTATATGTCAGGCCATGATGTGGGCTTATTTTCCCCTGTGGATAGCAGGAAGCCAATATATACTATAAAGATGAAAGAAACATGATTAGACTTGTGTTAGGGTATAAATTCAGACTATAATGAAGGGATGAATTGAATAGGAAAATACTAATGGATTGGAGATCACAAGGAAAGAAATTTACCAATTAGTGATAAGAATAGAGACACCACAAAACTTTTAAAATAGCTAGTACAGGTAGTTGCAGAACAGTGTACTTTTTTTTTTTTATCTGTAAGGTTATTGATTGAGATCATCCTGAGCTTTCTGGCTCACAATGATTTGCTAGTTTGCAGATATGTTTTGTGCCATTAATTTTTTTTATTGGTTGTTCACAACATTACAAAGCTCTTGACATATCATATTTCATATATTAGAATCAAGTGGGTTATGAACTCCCATTTTTACCCCAAATACAGATTGCAGAATCACATCGGTTACACATCCACATTTTTACATAATGCCATATTAGTGACTGTTGTATTCTGCTACCTTCCCTATCCTCTACTATCCCCCCTCCCCTCCCCTCCCCTCCCCTCCCATCTTCTCTCTCTACCCCATGTGCATCAGAGAAGTGGGTAATGAGGATGAACTTTTATTTGTGTTCACTACCTCTAGTTGAATTCTCAGTGTTTCCCAAATATATTTCTCATTATAAGTACACTGTAATTCAAACATGGAGGGAAATGAATTATACTACAGATTTTATAGGGGGAAAATCTCAGTAGAATTGTTTTGTTTCACAAAAGGAACCGATTGGCTATGTTTATTTAACTTTTCCAGAAGTTTTCTCACTTTCTTATCAGGGAATCTTAAGGGGAGTTTGAGTCAAGGACAGATTGTGAAATTGTAGACAAGATGGTCAGCAATCCTTGTGGTCAGAAGCATTCCACTTTGAGGTATTCTCCTTTTCCTGTTACATCCCTCTGGTAATTTATATCTGTACTTCTCCATGAGCATAAACATTGGTCAACATAGGTTATAATGACCTGGAAAATTCAGTGGCTTCATACAGCAAAGGTTTGTGCCTTGTTCATGCTTCACATTTACTTTGTGCTAGAAGGGTCAAGGAGAGGGGACTCAACTCATCTAAGTCAATTGCTCAGGTTTATGGGAAAGTCATTATCTTAAACTCATTAGCTATCATACAAGGAGAAAGAGAAAGATCTGAGGGTGGAGGTGTCCACTATGAAAATTAAGTGTTTCAATTCAAAAGTGACACCTCATTTTGCTGGCAACTCATTGGGCAGAACTGGTCACATGATCCTGTTCCAAACAAAAAGGGGCCATGGAAGTGGAAGCCTTCTATGTGTTCAGAATGGGGCAGAAATGGGAGTATTTGGCAAATAGCACTAATGAATACACTGAGACTGAGATAGGATCATCTTGGAAAAATGAACTTAAGTTTGGCCGCTTATGACAATCTTTCTTTCAACTATTCTGCATGACTCTATATGTTTCTTACATTGATTAAATAACCAGCCTTTTGAAGACTTTGGATGTAGGACAGGGAGAAATGAGGTCCATTTGAGGCAAGCATGCCAGTATTTTGTCCATACTCCCCCAATGTAACTTTAATGGTGACATATTATAGAGGATTAGCAATATCTCCTCAGAAACAACTCTGAAGACAAAAAGCCTAGATATTAAACACTATCTGCTCTGCATTCACTGCATAGGATTCATTTACCATTTGAAAAATCATATACATCGCTGCTTACTCTCAACATTCTCATTATCACGAACACCTACTTAGCAGTAGTTTCTAGAGCTTATCATATTCCTAAATATTAAACCTATAATCCTAACACTGTTCTTAATAGATCCTCATAGAACTACCCAATAGCCACAGTAAAACAAACAGAGCACCTGCTGGTATCAGAAATAGGAGAGAATGAGCAGTACCATCCAGGCGACATGGTATTTCATCAGGAAGAATGTTTTTGTAATGTGCTTCAACAACTACTGGCAAGTGAGGACAGTGCTGAGGTTGGAAAGCTGATGTTTGCAGCTCAGTCTGTAAAGACAGCTAAATTGGTTTATATCTCCTCATTTTTCCTCTCATTTCAGGATAGAAACAGAGTATCTGCTACTGGAATGACTATTAGTTATAGTCATGTGACAGATTTGTCACATGCTGCCGAAATAGAAATCTGTATAGCGGATTGATTGCTGTAAGGGCATAGTGATTCACAAGGAGCACCACAGACAAATTTCCCAAGTTCTCAGTTTAGAAATAATGAGGAGGATGCACCAACTGATTTTGTCAGCTCGTATAAAACTCGTTGCGTCACTTCACCCAGATGCTCTGAAATCCATTCCATGGTTTCTGTGTATCCATCTCCCAGAATCTGCATGCTAGACTCCTACAGGCTGTTGCCTTCCGCCTTCAGAGAACTACCAATGGGCTCTTGGAATTCCTTTGCCAAGCTGCCCTAAGAGCAGAAAGTGCCCCATAGCCTGTAGCCAAGGCCTGCCTGGAGCAGGAGTAGTAAAGCTTGACTTTTGCCTCAACATGACCCAATTTTCTGTGGACACTGAAAGGGAAGAAGTGAAAAGGAAACACCAGTCACATTAGGCAGAGGTAGCATGGACAGGAATTACCTCAGATCAGAGGAAAATCTCTAGCAAAATGCACAACTTCACCTGCTTCTCCCAATAACATAGTATTTGTATGACTCCTTAAAAATAAAATGCTGCTGGTATTTGTGCCTTGTATTTTTAAGAATCAAGAGTCAGACAGATTTTTAAGTTCCTAGAGAAATCAGGCAACAAGTTGAAGATATACAGTTACCAGTATATTTAGAAGGTGAACTGATCAAAGAAAAAAAAAATAAAGAAAAGGATATTCAGATTCTGGTCAGAACTAGCAGAACAATCCACGTTAACACATACACACACAGAAAATGTGTGCGTGCACACACAAGTTCCGATTGAGAATGAGTATTCAGGGTATCAAAAGGCAAAAAGGCAAAATTTTCAAGCTGACAACACTATGAGATGGACTTTTTTCTGAAACTAGGTTATGCTTCTTTGCTTGGCTACCATAGCAGCAAGATTGGCAGGAAAAGTGGGAAGGCCTGTCCCATAAGTAAGGGTTCAACACCTGAGATGACACCCCAACAAAATGTCTCACTATCTCTCACCTTTAAGTTAAAGAAGATTTAAGTGATAGCTGAATATCTGGAGGTATGAGAGACACTCTGCAGAGTGAGGAATGGTATAGGTATTCAGTATTTGTTGACATCTCAATCTACAATTGTGTGCCTCAGAGCATTATGTAGGAACTGAGAGAATGTACTACTTGTAAATTGATTTCTTTAAACATGTTTATCTAAATAAATTACTTATATTTACAGATCTCATTTATCATTTTTTAAGAAGTATTGCAGAACCTGGGTATGGTGAGGACCAACTTGGTGAAATTTGCATGTCTTATAACAAATTAATTCTTGTTAAAAATAATCTCATACTTGTAATGGGGCTGAGTAAAGATATCAACGTATGCAGTTTTTGGACACCAGCATCCTTTTCAAACTTGGAAGTACATATAGGAGGAGTAAATATAGCCAAGTTCAAGGTCTGTAAAGTTCAAGTGAACAGAAGAAAGCAAATAAAAATAGAATATACAAGAAGATAAAGTGAAAGAAAAGAAATAGAAGGAAGGAAATGTGTTCCAGAGTATAGTTAGCATTGTTATAGTGAATGCAACCACATAGAAAAATAAGAAAATTTGACCTATTTATCTAAGAATGAAGTCATATGCAATTATATAAAGAAAACAACTCTACAGAGCTTACTAATATGTATGAAAATAAGGATAGGCTATTTCTGCTCATATCAGTAGGTTTGCAATAAGTATATATCCGTTATTTACCAAATCAATTTTTAAATGAATAGATTGAAATAAATTTGTTAGGAACCACTCTTCTACATAGAAGTAAAAAACATTTGTAGCTGATTTGGTCGGATGATATTCTTTTTTCAAATCTTAAAAATTGGTTTAACAGGAAAAAATATTGATCTACTGTACAAAATCTGTAAAAAATAAACTGGCAAACATATTTCAAATATATAGTTCATAGTGAAGAAAACTTAGAATACAAGAAGAAAGCATTGAGAATAATTTTAAGGCCATCAGCTTGACTTTAGAGAAGATATAATTTCAGATTTTTATCTTTCAGCCAGCTACTAAAATGAACAATATAATTTAGGTGATGAAATTAGCACTTTCTGACATGTATTTGGTTTTATATTTTGATATTTCTTTCACTTTATGGCATCTTATTTGTTCTGTATATCACACAATTCTGCAGCTGAGATGCAAAAATTGAGCTCCCCTGAAGAGAGAGAAAAAGATAATATTCCTTGAGATTTTGTCATGACTTATGTCCTGCAGACTCAAAATGTTTTGTGGGATTATAATATTCACCTGTGAAATGTGCCAACTCTACTGGGCATGACATCTATGTTATCAGAGAGGATTTGACACCACTCCCAACTCACACATTCCACATGGATTAACTCTCCACTGGGGATGTGTTGGATGCCATATCCACTTTCTACTTAAGACTCATAAGCCCACCTTTCTCTGGTGTCATTCTGTTCAAATTAAGAGTTAGCAAAAAGTCTAACCATGTCATAGTTTATTTTCAACACTGTGATTAAAGTTTTATTTTTTGCAACCATGTGCTGCCTTAGTGCGCAGAAATGAAGTCTATAACAGGATTGGTCTTGATTTTCTAGAAAAGGAGTAAGATCATTCTGAGCCAGCCCCACTCCCTTACCCCAGTCATTCAGTATCAGCATTCTTGATGTCCAAGAGAGCTGCCCATTTGGGACATGACATACATTTAGAGCAGGGGAAGCTTGGGCTTCAAGAGAAGTGAGGAGATAAACCACAGGAAATGCTGCATGAACACTCTGATGAAACCAGCAGTGTTTGTGTTAATTGGTTTTTCATTGCCATGAAGAAAATACCTGACCAGAGGAACACAGAGGAGAAAACATTTATCTGGGGCTCATGGGTTCAGAGGTCTCAGTCCATAGATGCCATTGCTCTGGGCCCAAAGTGAGGAGGCACATCATGACCTAAGGGTTCTGCAGAGGAAAGCTGTTGCTCATGGCAGCCAAGAAGCAGAGAGAGGGGGAAGGAGGAATGAGCCCCAAGGAAGAATAACTCTGTCAGGGCATACCTCCAGGGACCCACCTCATTCAGCCAAGCCCTACATGCCTACAGTCACCAGCCATTTGGTCCATTCAAACTAGGATTGAATGATTAGGTTAGGTCTCTCATAAGGTCTAATCATTTCACCTCTGAATATTTCAGCATTAACACAGGAGCTTTTGGGAGATGCCTAATATCCAGACCACAATAGGGTTAAAGGAGAACACAGAGAATGACAATAGTAGTCATACATATGCCATTACTATTTGTACATAGCAGTTATGTTTTAGAAACAGAAATAGAAATATTAATAAAAGCCAAAAAATATTTTTAATCCTATAGTCCACATTTTAAAAAATAATGAAATCTATTAGAAACTTCTTTTGATGAGTCCTTAAACTCTATATCATAAACCTAGCCTTATCTTTATATTACCTATTCTTCATTCCTATCTTTCCTTACATCTGCCTTCACCTTCTCTCCTGTCCTCTTTCACCCTTTATTCTATTCTTTTTTCCCTTCTGTAAAATTTTTACTTGCTCTTTCTAGATTAATATTCTTATTTTATTTGTTGTTTTTAGATATACACGACAAGAAGGTTATTTTGACATATTATACATACATGGAGTGCAACCCATTACAATTTTTATCTCATTCCTGTGGTTGAACATGATGTGGAGTTACACTAGTCATGTACCAAACCACTAAAATTCATGATTAAAAAGAAAATATCACTGAAATACAATAATCAGAAACTACTTTGAAAATCTATTCTCCAATAAAATAAAGAATCATGATGACATTGACAAATTTCTAGAGATATATGACCTTCCCAAATTAAAACAGGAAGACGAAAAATTTAAACAGATAAATTTCAAGCACTGAAATTGAAGATGTCATCAAAAGCTTGCCAACAACAACAACAACAACAACAAAACCCAGGTCCAGATGGATTCTCAGCTGAGTTCTACCAGACCTTCAAAGAAGAACTTACACAAATATCAAATTATTCCATGAAATACAAAAAGAGGGAACCCTTCCAAATTTATTCTATGAATCTAGTATCACCCTGATACCCAAACCAGACAAAGACACTTCAAGGAAAGAAAACTTCAGACTAATATTCCTCATAAACATAGATGCAGAAATTCTTAAAAATTCTTTTAAGAATTAAAATTAAAGAAAATTTTAATTCTTAAAAAAATCCCAGAAAATCACATACAAAAATATACTAAAAAGACAGTGCACCACAATCAAGTGGGGTTCATCCCAGAGATGCAAGATTGATTCAACATACAGAAATCAATAAATGTAATTCATCATATCAATAGACTTAAAGACAAGAACCACATGATTATCTCAATAGATGCAGGAAAAAGCATTTGACAAAATTCAGCACCCTTCATGTTTAAAACACTAGAAAAACTAGGAATAGTAGGAACATACCTCAACATTGTAAAATTATTTATGTTAAACTCAAGGCCTACATCATTCAAAATAGAGAAAACTGGAAGCATTCCCTTTATCCTGTTCCTCTCTCCCTCTCTCCCTCTCTCCCTCTTTCTCTGAATGCAAGGATTTTCCCATTTGGTTTTGAGAATGTTGCATAGTGCCACTAGAGAAGCTACATGAAGTAGAAAGTCTGGGAATCTCACTCATGTTACAACCTCTTGGTCTGGTCCTGGGGTTTGGGTCCTCCTTGGCACAGGGGCTGGGCTCATATGTCATCTTCTCCCACAAAACCTGTCACAGTTCTGAAGTGCTATTCCTCAACTTCCTCAGCCACAATACATACCTCATCCTTACTTTGGAGGTATAGATGGTGCTTACCACATCAGCAGGACACATCTGTTTTTTCTTTTTGGTAGTGGTGGTGCTGGGGATTGAACCCAGAGCCACATGCATGCTAGTCAAGCACTATACCATTTAACTACATCCCCAGCCTTGCAGGATATATTTTAACATGTGCAAGTCACAAATACACATTCTGCTTAAAAGCATCATCTGTCCCTAATTCTTTCTACTCTCTTTGTCTTTTCTTGCTTTTTTTTTTCTTTGCCTGTGATGGAGGCCACCTTCTGTCTCTCATTTCTACTAGTGCAATTCAAATGGCCATGTTCACTTAGAGATTTTATAGAGTAGGATTGACAGTATGGACCCTAGAGCAAAAGCACTTGGCTTCAAGTCCTTTTCCATCACTTATCATTGTGTGACCTTGAACAAGTTATGGCTGTTGCCATGAAATTAGTTAATATGTGTAAAGCTGTAAAACATTTAGGACAATGTTTGTCACACAGTAAGCAAGACTTCTATACATATGTAGGATATCCAAACTTTAATACCACAATAAGCCTGTGCCCTAGGAAAATATAGTTCAAATACAATTCCTTAGAACCTGGATTTAATGGGAAAATCACCAAAACACAATATAGAATAGGCAGGGCCTAGGGTACTGTGCAAGGACCAAGTTCTGAAGTAGGGCTTACGTGGGGGGGGGGCGGGGTGTGAAGCAGTCTACTCCAAGGGTTCAGAATGTGTGACAAAGGGCATTGAAAGGCAGTGTGGGGAAAACATAGAACCTGGAACTAAACAGAAAATATCAGTGTCATTCTGAAATGGACTGGTGTGGAGAAAATTAGCCACAGACAAACTAAAAACAACACAAAGATTGGTAAGCAGTGAGAGCTTAGGTCAAACTTAAGGTGAGGCTTAGGTGAGATTTCAGCCTTGCTCATTGATGAGAAGGTGGATGGAAATGACCCTGGGTATGTTCAGATATAATCAGAGTTCTTTATAGCATTCTAGCTCTAATATTGCTGTTAGTTAGCCACAAGACCATAGCAATATAAATAACCAACCTGTGATCTAATATCATTATCCTTGAGATCTCTTCCAAATGCCATGCAATTCAGTCATTCAACACAAGTGCATGGAGCAAAATCAGGTGCTAAGCTGGGCACTAAGAATACTACAATGATCCGGGTAAAATCCCCCACCCCAAGACTATGGTCTAAGGAGGGAGACTATACTTCACATTTCAAGATCAGAGTCTATGATGGAGGAGCCGCCCTAGCTCAAGGTCAGGAAAATATCCCAAGAAGAAATAACATTTAAGCTGAGAATTGACGAATAGGTAGCATTCAGAACAATAAAATATCTCTAGGCAAGAAGAGCAGCAAATACAAAGATCCTCAGATAGAAAGATCTTGGAACACTCTAAGAACTGAAAGGAAGCCAGCAATGAGGGACCACAGTGAGGGCAAAGAGCTGTGGAAAGAAGTGAGATTGGGAAGTAGTTGTATCTTCAGAAGTCCCCTTAACTCCCAAAGCCACACATTAAAACAAGTGCTTTGTCAATTCAGTGCCTTTGCTGCTTAAACACAGCTTCTAGAGAGGTCTCCTGACTTCACTTTTCAGATCACTGCCCTAATAAAACCCTAGAAACACCAGACTTATTGGACTCATAGATTCAAAGAATTTCATGAGCACCCATTAAAAGGTTTTTAGCAGTGATATAAAGTTATCAGGTTTCCACTTGACTACCATGTTAACTGCTCTTTAGAGGATACACTGGAAGGGGAATAACACCAGTTGGAAGTACCATAAGCAATAAACAGCAGTAATATAGACTGGGATAATGGAAGTGTAACTGGAGAGAAACAGATGATAAAACATACTCAAAAAGTAAAAGAATAATGTTACAGCATTAGATATGAGGGATATAGAGAATTTTCAAATATCTTCTGAAACTCCTACAAAATAAAGACTTGGACTTTACAGAATGGTTAATTTATATTCATATTAATTCATTCCATGAGCCCTTTGAGTGCCTAATGTATCTAATTCACAGTTTTTACCAACTGGTATTATTAGTTGGCCAAATTTAAAGTAGTAGCTACTGAACTGATGCAAGTTCAGCATCAGAAATAAGGGCACCAGGGACAACATTAAGGAGTTCTACAACTTGGGGTCAAAGAAAAGAGGAAGCACAAAATCATTTTCTATCTACTTTACCGATCTGAGTAGGGATTAGAATGGTAAGCAGCAGATGAATGGCCTGTACCAGACAGTTCCTGCTGCAGAAATATCCTAAAATAAAATATGGATCCTTAAAATAAAAATTTTTAGAAAGGCCAAGGACTTAAACTTTGGTCTCATTAATATCCAGATCTCACCAAAATGAGTTAGTCATGCTGAGGACTGATTGATGACTGATGTCAGCTTGGATCCATTTCCATTTTAGCGAGCAAGACCTAGCAACATTTTACTTGGTGTTGACTGTCAAACTAAAAATTAATTTTTAATAGGAAATATTAAAATTAATGCCTTTAACATCTGACTATCAAAAAGGAAATTTAAATTTCCAATATAAACCAAAAATATCAGCCTTGTCCTGGGATCAGTTCCAAATTGTGACTCTGTGACATCTTTCCAAATGATCCTATCTTCTGAGTTGATTTTAAGGGCCTGCTGGTTCTCTCTAAGGAATGGGGCTCAGTGTCCAGAAGGCTGGACATCTGGGAGAAGTAATAGTGAGATCAGCTGTGGCAAAGGGGAACCATGTCACCCTGCCTAGTCTTCATCACTGCAACATGTCTGTTCTGTCATGCCCCCTTGTGCAACCCAGGAGTGGCTGATGACAGAAGCTAGATGATGTTATGACTGAGTCATTCTGTGCCTTGGTTTTTCACTGCCTCTTCAATGAGAGATGGCATCTCTTGAATGTTAATATGTGATACAAAGATCTTCAGGCTTTATAAGTACTCTCTTGGGTTATTCATATGCCCCTCCTTCAAGATCTTATCTTATTCCTTATCTTATCTTATCCCTGATCTTCAAGTATTTCTCTTTCTAGCCATCTAAATATCCAGCCAAACCATTCACATTATTCATGAATCTATGTGTATTCTCAGTTTGAGCACCTCCCCTCTTGCACAAAGATATTTTGCTCCTTGGAAGGATATTCCCTTGCTGCTGAATTTTAGGGCTACCCCAAAATGGGGTACCAGAGCAGCAGTGGTCCTGTTTGTAGTAGTCCACATTGAGCCGATCTATCTATAAACCAAGTTTAGCTTTTTAAAAAAAAAAAAAATTCTTCCACTAGCTGTTGTAAAGGAAACCCCTGCCCTCTTGGCTATAGATATAAGCTAAACGTAAAGACCCTTACAGCAGTGTTGGATGATATGTTCCTACAGCTACTTATGTCCTCTAACCCATGCTGATACTTGCTTCCAGATATTCTGTTTCAGTCTTACAATGAATTGTTGCTGGGCCCACCTACTGTTAGGATTTGGTGAAGCTGACAAAGCTCAATTCAGGACAAACAGTTCCTATCACTTGATTTCTTGTTGCTTCTTGATCAGATCCTCTGTCTCTAAGTGTGGCTGGTAGCATGCCAGGAACTATTTTCCAAATGGTGAATAATTCTCTCCTGCTAATGGCATGGACTTGCTCCAGAATCCTAGGGTTCTACATGATGATTCCTCTAGCATTAGTGGAATAGCCATTCAGAATGACCTAAAAGAATATTTTACAAACATGTCTTTCAGGCCAAAGGATGCACAGAGGAAGTTTTTCACTGAATGGGTAAATCACTGATCTTGTATTTTATACTTACCTAGGGCTGACCACTTTACAATTAGTAGTATTTCAATGCTTCGATATTACTAGCTAACGTTGAATTTTAACTTTTGCACACACTCATTTTACATAGCTCTCTAAGATATTCTTCTCTTATGTTTTCTGAACTCTCAGATTCTATCCCTTACCACCACCAACATTATACATATTAAAAAAGAAGAAGGGATCAGAAGGTAGAGTTTTATCTCAATTTTTAACATTTTAGCACTTGGAAATTGTCATTTTGTATTTAATGGAGCAATTGTCATGACAATTTGATGATAATGGTTACATGCTGTTCTTTTCTTTCCATATGTCTATGGTATAGTGGTTGCTATAACAACAGAACAAGGAGTAGAAACCATGGCATTTTAACATGGTTGGCACTTAGGATAAGGACCTATGAGGCAAATTTTCAGAAAAGAGTCACAGGCTTAACTATTTAAATTGTGGGGTATTTATAGAATATAGGCTATATATCTATTCCAGAAATTTGTAGGCAATAATCAGTGTGTCAATAAGGTTTATATGGGCATGGCTGTATTGTAGGGTTATTATTTCAGAGTTATTTTCTATAGTTTGATGGAATTTCAGTGATTTAGTGCTGACTGATGTCTGTTCAGGTATGGTAGTCAAGAGCTCCCTAAGTGCTCTTTGGGGATTAGTTTAGGATGAAATGAGAAAACTTTTATTGTAAGTAGACTTCAAGAAAAGATGATTTTTCTAGTAACAAGAGTTTAAAATTGCAGGATAAAAATTTTCTTGTCCTATGATGACTCTGAAATTCTGTTTTCTGCTAATTCCTCTGTGAATGGGTTAGAGCGTGGAAAAATATATATAGTATTTATGTATTTAAACAAAATCTCCAAGGAAGTAAATCTTCCTTTAAGATTTCTTCAAGAAGTAAGTAAGCATTTGGCACTAAACTATTAGCCAGATCAATTTTTATAGCAGCTCCCTTGATTTCTCAAGAGGATACGTAATGACCTTCTCATGTCACTTAGTCATTGGTCATTTCTCCTTTTTTTCCCTCTCCTCAATCACTGACAATAGAGGCATGGATTTACTAGATATTATGAAGTATGTGAGGTAAATAGATGTTTTATTTTCATCAGTAATATCATGGTTTCTAAAATAAATTTTAGGTGATCAAGTGTCTCTGGAAAATATGCTAAAAACATTAAAAAATTCTGTCATTGACTTTTCTATTTTCCACAGTGGCTGGCAATACACATTTAAAATAGCACACACAAAAAAACCCCCAAATTGTTGAATGAATATAAACTAGTAAGTTTTGCTATTATATTAAAATCACTGCAAAAGTTATTTTAGCACCTATCAGCTGCACATTACCAAATGCAGAAGATCAATTTGTTAGATAGATTACGGATAACAAAGCAAGGAAACGTTCCTTAATTTTTATCATACTAATATAAAATGAAGATAATGTCTGACATATAGCTAAATACATAACAAGAATACTCAGTAGACACCTTTTAGTAACTCAATTAAATAATTCACCAAATAATTAATATTATTTCAAATTTTCTCAGTTTCAACCCTTTTGTTAAAGCTTTCAGCATTAGAAAATGCATACTTCATTTCTTTAGAATCTCTAAAGACATGCCAACAAAGGAATACCATAGATTTAGATAATATTGGAGTTGTAGGCAGTGCGATGGTGTAGTCCAGTGTTTGTAAAGCGAATGTAGAGATCAGAAAGAGGGAAATCCAGAGTCAAAGCAACCAAAGACGAGTCTATTCAAGATGAAAGAAGCCTTGAACTAAAGGATGGCAATAATATTCCAGAGGAGCAATGGATGTAGAGAAAATAAAGGGTGTGTGTGGTGGTGATGGGGGTGTCAAAAGATATAGTGTTTGTGGAAACTTCCAGAAAAATGAAATCAGCAATGCATCCCATATATCTAGCTTAGGAAGCACTGTGGAGAAAAATATCATTGGCTATGAAGGACACAAGAGGAAGATGTTTTGGGAAATACAAGTATGAGCCACTTTTGAGATATTAAAATAGAATTCTGAAATGGAACTACAAAATGAAGGTCTAGAGCTCAGAAGGCATTGTAACCAGAGAGAGAGAGAATGAGGGAGTAGTGGTAAATGAAATAAGATAATCAACATGTGTGGTGTTGTAAGAGATAGGGCCCAAGGATAGGGCCATGCACAGGGCTGTGTACGTATGTCTTTATAGTAAATGGATTTCTTGTAAATAGCACATTGTTGGGTCTTGGTTTTTGATCCACTTTGACAAGCTGTGTTTAAACTTTTGTATTTAGACTGTTGATGTTTAAAATGATACTGAAATAGTTGGATTAATATCTGCCATATTTGTTTTGTTTCCTGTATGTTCTTCTTTGTTTTGATTTTTTCCAATCTTTTTCTGTCTTGTGTGGTTTTTTTATTTTTTTTTAAAGAGAGAGTGAGAGAGGAGAGAGAGAGAGAATTTTTAATATTTATTTTTTAGTTCTCGGCGGACACAACACCTTTGTTGGTATGTGGTGCTGAGGATCGAACCCGGGCCGCACGCATGCCAGGCGAGCGCGCTACCGCTTGAGCCATATCCCCAGCCCTGTCTTGTGTGGTTTTAATGGAGCATTTTGTGAGTCCATTTTCTCTCTTTTCTCAGCATATAAATTGCATTTCTTTTTCTTAATTTTTTTTGAATGTACAACTAATTCAAGTCCAGTTTCAAATAACAATAGACCTCTTCATGGGTAGTACAAATGTAATAACTTTTATCTATCGTTACTGTCATTAATTTCACTTAAACATAAGGATACATATGCATACATAATACACATCATAAGCAAGCATTGAAAATATTGTTGCTATTATTATATCAAAGTGTTATCTATTAAGTCATTTTAAAATAAGAAAAATAAATACTTCTGTTTTACCTTTACTTATGTTTCCTCTGGTGTCTTTCTTTTATGTGGATCTAAGATTCTAACATTATTTTTTTTCTCTCTGAAGAATTTAAAATTGCTTGCAAGATCATCTAACTAGACACAAATTCCCTCAATTTTTGTTTGCCTGAGAAAGTCTTTTTTCAGTGAAATTTCTTTTTCACTTTTGAAGGGTAAGCTCATGAGACACAGAATTCTAGGTTTGTATTTATTTATTTTTGTTTCCTCTCTCAACCCTATTTCCCTCCACTCTCTTCTTGTTTGCCTGGATTCTAAAAAATGAGATCTAATTATTGTCTTTCCTCCTCTTTAGCTAAGACTTTTTTTCCCTCTGACTTCTTTCAGTTTTTTTCCTCTATCTTTGATCCTCTACATTTTGTATGTGATATACCTGAGTGAGGGTTGTTTTTGTTTTGTTTTGTTTTTGGCATTTATCCTGTGTCACATTCTGAGTTTCCTGGATCTGTGATTTGTCTGACATTAGTTTGGGGGAAATTCTCTGTCATTATGGCTTCACACATTTCTTCCTTTCTTTATTCTCCTTTGGTATTTCCATCATGCCCATGTAACATCTTTTGTAATCCCACAGTTCTTGAATATTCTATTACTTTCTTTTTAGTCTTATTTCTCTTTGCTTTTCCATTTTGGAAGTTTTTATTGACATACTTCCAAGGTTAGAAAGTCTTTCCTCAGCAGTATTGGGTCTACTAATGAGCCCATCAAAGGCATCCTTGACTGCTGCCATAGTGGTTCTGATCCTGAACAATTTTTTAATTCTTTCTAAGAATTTCAGTCTCTCTGCTTACCTTGCTCCTTTGTTCTTGTGGGCTAGCCATTTCCTTAGTATCTTAATCAAACCCTTAGTGTCTTAATTCAAAATAGCTGTTTTGAATTCCATCAGTTAATTCCTACTTCTCTGCCACATATAAATCTGGTCCTTGCGTTTGCTCTATCTTCAGACTCTGATTTTTGCTTTTTAGCATGATTTGTTATATTATTTTTTGATAACGCAACATAAACAGGGCAAAAAGAATTTTTATTTTTGGTAATATGGTACAGGGTGAGGGGGAAGGGAAATACTCTGTAGTCCTAACTATGGTTAGGTCTCGGTCTTTCATGGAACTTATGCCTCCAGACTGTGCTTCACAAGTGTTTCTCCACATCCCCCCTGACCCAGGTGTGACGGGATGGATAAGTGGGCTAGACATGGGTGCTTCTCTTCCCTTGTGTTACTTAGGCTCTTGGGGCAGGGGGAGCAATTTAGGAACTAGGAAAACAGTGACCTTAAATGCAGAACTTGTTAAGCACAGAATGCTTGGGCGTATTCCAAATGGCTACTTTCCCCTCTCCCTGTCAGAAGAATGAGGGGATGCTTTTTGTTTTTCAGTATTCATTATGAGAACTTGGTTGCGCTCCTGGAGGCAAAACTCAGAGAACTGTGGGTACCTGCCCCCGTGACTGGGTCCTCCTGGGGTTTTTAACGCTCAGACTCACCCACACTGAGCCTCCAGCAACTGTTCAACTCGAGTTTAGGTTTTTATACCCCAGCACTAGTTCCCACAGAGGTTTCTGCTCATGGGTTTCTGCTTCAGTAAGTTGTGTTTCTCTGAATTTGTCTTTCTTTCTAATTTTGGAGCAGTATTTTTTTTCCCTGTGACCTCACTTCTCTGACAGATCTAAAAGGACATGTGGATTTTTCAATGTTCAGCTTAATTTGTTGTTAGGATGGGTTGATGATTCCAAGTTCCTTACATGCCAGACCAGAAACTGAACTCTCTTTTTGTACTATTTTTAAAATTTTTACCTAGTCTCTTGCTTGGATTCTTGCTATTGAATTGTATTATACCCAAAGCTATAATTCCATGGAGTGGGCTGGTTTGAGAGAATGAAGCTTTATAGTTTTAGAGAAGCAGAGACCAGTTAGTGAAAAAGGGTCCTGGGTTTGAGTATTCCTCATCATCTTTGGTAATTTGGTGGCACATGCCACCGTGTAACCCCAGGGACTTGGAAAGCTGAGGCAGGAGATTGTAAGTTCGAGGTCTGCCTCAGTGACTTAAGAGACTCTGTCTCAAAATAAAAAGCAAAAAGAGCTGAGGATGTGTGAGGATACAGCTTCGGGGTTCAATGCCCAGGACCAAAATTACTTAATTAATTAGATTAAATAAATAAGGATGCATAAAAATATAACTTAAAAACAACTTATTTCTGGTATTTTTAAATTGACTTTTTAAGTTTCTACGGACCTCGTTAAAACAATGTCAGATCCTTCTGTGGTTCCTAAGTGTGATGATAGGGGTTTCATGTTATTGTGAAATGTGCTTCTCTCAAGCTTTGTTTTGTTATCAGCACATCATCTGTCTGATGTGAATGTAGGCAAAAACCAATAAAAAATAATGTCAGTCCTCTGCCTAAAATTTCCTGTGACACTCCTTAACTTAAATAGCAAGCTGACTGTCGCCAGTCTTTTCAGTGTGTCTCTATTCCCTTCCTCATGCCCTCAAATGAGCCTCACTCTTCATGTTTCTAAAACATGTCATCAATATTACCATCAGTGTTAAAATAGTTACCTAAAATAGATATAGTTTCCAAACATTTCTGATATTAATAATTAAATAAATTAAAATAGTTTATAAACGTTTCTGATGTTAATAATTAAACAAGTAAAGAGTAAATTTAATTTTAAAGTGTATAATGCTGTTTCGTGAGGAAAAGTCACTGTAAATTGTGAGGACTAAATAGATTTGTGGATATTTTGTAGGACATATCTAAGTATTTTCATAGTCTATAAGAGTTAAGACATTGTTTATTGTTTTTATGATATATAAGCTCACAACAAAACTTAGTACTTTTGGTGTTCTTATACAGGTCAGCACTTTTAAACATCTATAAGTAAGATCTAATTAATGCTATGTTCCTGAAGCTTTAAACTTACAGTGGCTATCCTTTCCCTGACCCAGACTATCTGCCGTGGAGTCTCTTCATCCTTCCAGATGACATGAAGTTGGCACAGTTTGGCATGAAGATTCTAGAGTCAAGCAGATACCTTATTAAATCCCAACTTGGTCATTTAGTAGCTGTATGATCCTGTAAATTATGCAAAAATTAGTATATTATCTTGTTATACTATAATATGCCATCATTGCATTATATGTAAATAATAAGCCATCATTGCAGTATATGTAAATAATCATTTAACTTAGTTAAGACAATTTTGTGGGGATTAAATAAGGTAATACAAATAACATACCTGCTATGTAGTAAGTCTCAACAACCATGAGCAATTGTAATTGACATGGCTGGTGGCCTCAGGATCCTGATGATCAGAGCTGATGCCTCCCTCATGCTTTGGATCTAAAGGATCTCTGTATAACCAGTCTGGCCTGATTAGTAGGGGAAAGCACTTTGAGTTCATTCATACTGCAGATTCATCTGATTTTCTTTTAATACAGTGGATTCCAATAGAACTGGAAAAGCTTTTTGCCAAGGTAATGAGTATCTCTTCCGAAAACGGCACATCAACACAAACTGCACATTATTTTGCTTGTCACCTCAGTGGTATACTGAACCCCAAAGACTTGCCCTTCACCAGTGGGTCTGGCTTGGAGTGCTCAACTCCTGCTCTTTTCAGGACAAAAAAATAATTTAAACTTGCTATCCTCTGAAAACTTGGTTTGTCATCTGAATTTTTTTTTTTACTTTTTCCATCTCTATTCTGATTTATGCTTAAGAGATAAATTTTGCATAATGTTCCCCTAATTGTAATAATGAGCCAATGAAAGAACATTTAAAAAAAAAAAGAACTGTTTTTCTGTTTTACTGCGCCCGGTCTTCTAGTGGTACATTAGCCAGCAGTATTAATAGCTCAGTACTCTCACAGCCAGCATTAGCTTTCATCTTAAAATTAATTACCACATTACGAAGGAGTAGATGAATACAAGAACAAAGACAGCAGACATGCTGAGCGCCATCACACCACGCACAAGAAAGGGGCACAATGGATTAACAGAGAGAATTGTTAAAGCAAAAACTTTAAATTAACAATAAGATACGAAAAGGGTTTTGTCATGTTCATTAAGGTTAAGAGGTTTGCCACCAGCTTTTTATGATTTCTTATTAGAAATGTGATTCATTATCTCTGAGGTTATACATTTATTAAGAAAGAAGACAGTGATAATCTAACTAAAGTAAAAAAAATAAATAAATAACACTACTATCTGACAGGGGTTGTAGCATGACATGACTAAATTTCCCAAGAGTTAGGGCTTTTCTTTAGTTGAGCTGGTATGCTCTAGTGGGCCAGTTGATTAAAGAACTATACACTTATACAGGACTGATATTGGAAAACTATAGAGCAGACATCAGCCTACAACGGAAGAATTTTTGAAATATAGTTGCTTACCATCTCCCCCTACCCTTCACCCTCCTTAAATTAGAGTCTCTGTTGGTGGTTTAGGTGGCAGTATTTATTTTTAATTCTTCAGGTGAGACACATGAACAGAGTTGAGACTCTCCTGTAGACCCTTGTATCAATTTTGGATTTAAAATGCATTTTGGTGGTTTATCTGATTGGAGTCAGTTGTTTGCTCTTTAAGGAAAGTAGCGAAAGCTGAATCTGATATCTCTTGTTTTCAAAATGACGAAAACAGAGCCATCAGTCATCTTTCAAATATGGTTATTTCTTAATACATTATATAGTTTAGGGAGCATATGAGGAAATCAGCCTATTTACACATAAACAATGTTTAATCTAGTTGAGACAGATCTCACACCTTATCTGAAAATTGGCTGGATTTTGCATATGCAAGGTCATCTAATTAGTTGATAGTCTAGCAACTATTGGCTATCCTTAGTACACAATACCCTTCTCTTCCCTGTTTTGATTCTACTTGCCTATATCCTAATAAATTCTGGTCATGTGATCTGTTGTCTTATTGTGTTTCATGACATACATTCTCCTTGACTTTATTAAAAAAAATATTGTCCTTTGGGGCTGGGGTTGTGGCTCAGTGGTAGAGTGCTTGCCTAGCACATGTGAGGCATTGAGTTCAATCCTCAGCACCACATAAAAATAAAATAAAGATATTGTGGGAAAAAAATGTTCTTAACCTTTATTCACTATTTGGTATCTATTTCCTTTAAGCTGTTTTTTTTTTTTTCTTATAGGCTTCACCTGCCTTTGTTCTCAATTTAAGCCAACTGATATAGTTTGAGTTTTGTTTATAGGTTCTGGCCTAAAAATATCTTAGAGTTAAGCATCTATCCCAGGTACTTGATGTCTACTGAACACAGTGGAAGTCATTGTTGTTATATTTGTGAAGGCCAAAAGAGTCTCTATTCTTTAGTAGCCATGTTCAAGGATTTGCTCAAATGAAAAATAAATATTCAAATGAGAGAAAACATTATTCTCTAGAGTAGTAGTCATCAAATTAACCAGTACTTTATAGTTTACCATGTAAAGACATAGATAATAGGTACAAATTGTAGTCTCTCCATCACTACTTAAGGAGGTAGAAAAAGCATCAGACTGGAAGCTTTGTGATTTGATTTCAGATTCTAGTCGGTGGTTGCTGGTTGTGTGGTGTTGGGCAAACTCTTTTAACTTTCTGGTTTTCGATTGTATATAAATGATTGGAAACCATTGACGACAGAAGACCTAAGCTCAAGCCATATTTCTTCTTGCAGGCTTTGTAACTTTGATAAAGTCACTTGACTCTCTAAATCAATGGAGGCTAATAGCAATCTCAACTCACTGGATTGTTGTGAAAAAACTAAATGAGATCATAATGAACAAAGTAGGAGCTCATTAAGTGTCTGGGATTATTTGGTAGCACGTAACTCTGGCAACTATGGAACAGTAAAAAGGGCACAGATTTGGAGTCCAAGGGAGCTGACTCTCCTAGTAACTTTGGCAAATTACTTACCTTCTCTAGTTCAGTTTCCTCTGACTTCCAAAGGATTAACTAACAATCTTACGGATATAATAGATCGTTTTCCCTGGTCATTCATTCTTGGTATGTGGGAATGAATGCGGTGAGTGAAATTAAAAGTATAATTCTGGGTTGGGGATGTATGTAGCTCAGTGGTAAAGCACTTGCCTGGCATGTGTAAGGTTATGGGTTCAATTCCCAGCACCTCAAAAAAAATTTTTTTTTAAAGGGTATTTCAGGGCTGGGGTTGTGGCTCAGTGGTAGAGCACTTGCCTAGCATGCGTGAGGCACTGGGTTTAATTCTCAGCACCACATATAAATAAACAAAATAAAGTTCTATTGACAACTAAGAATTTTTTTTAAAGGGTATTTCACCAGATTTTGGGGGCAGAGATAGTGAAGCTTCCTAGAAATGACATCTGCTCCTTCACATTCCCTAGACCAGTCACAGTTTGACAAGGCCATGTTCATTACGACAGCTTATGTTCTCTTGTCTAATACATCTGTCTCCATCCCTAGACTCTATAGAAGGAATGGAGAATTTCTGGGAACTCTTAGAGAATATACCTAGCCAGCTACTATGGACATCCAGCAGATCCCACTGTCGCTTTTGAAGTATCTGCCACCTCCCACCAAGGGGCTCTAGACACCTGCGGGGCACTTCTCTTTCTACCATATCCCCTAAAGTGCTAAAGCTATTTGTATAGTGGGAGGAAAGGGCATGCGCTGTCCTCCAATTTGTTACACTGAATTAGAGATCACCCAAGTCATGTTGCTGGAAACCAAACTTGACTCAGTTTTATGGGAAATGGTCATAAAAGTACTAAAGTGCCCACTTTCTCGCCCTGCTTGCTCTCTCCCCTCCCCACCCAGATCCATGGACGGGGGATAAACCCAAATGGCAAGGAAGTACGGAGGACTGAATAAACTCAACATCTCCCTCTCGATGACTACGGCTTCTGTACTGGGTTAAGTGCATGATGTCGGCCTCTTTCTTTTCTTAGGGGAGTTATTTTCCAGGAGGATCTCCTCAGCATCTTCAGGAGAATAGATTTGCCCAAATCTCTTCAGACATGCCTGACCTGCTTAAGTGGATGCACTTAGCTTCCAGCGGAGGTACCTGGCAGCCAGGGACTCTACAGCACCCGGAGCAACACTGAGAGATAGAAGGTTCTGTGAATGGCGAATGGCATTGCTGCTGGTGGGGAAAGCAAACCCCAGCAGCTTGCAAGGCAGATTCCTTTTTCTTGTTCCTAGAATTTAAAAGTTCCTTTCCCTTGTCCTCAGACCTGCTCTATTTTTCATTCTTCTGATTCATTGTTTTCAGAAGTTGGATTGACTTTCATTTTTAGGTGGCCTAGTACAGCTCTTCCTGGTCACTGGTTAGATTTATTTTTATGCCCGATAGGAATCAGGGCAGAGAAATCGTCTCAGAATGTGTCACATCCGGCTCAACTGACCAGCTATGATTTTAAGCTTTGTTCTTCTAAAATATTGATAAACACAACTGTTAATGTACTTTCCTTCGGTTTTCATCAGGTCTGAATCCTTAGACTTTTTGTATTTTATGAATCAGGGGAACTTCCCAAGGAAAATGGGAATTTTTGATGCTATAAGGACTTTTAAAAAGGGTTTTGATCTTTCTTTCAAGATACTCTTCAAGGGGAGTGTGTGTGTAGGACTTTCACTGAGCTGATGTATTTCTGTTAAAAGTGAATTGTTTAATTTCCTTTAGATAACACTAAAAGGAATTTTCTCTGATGTTTTTAAGTGATAAAAATCTAAAGAAAACAGGTCCTGTAGTATGAGCATTTGGGTGTTAGTTTTTCCTCTGTAATGAGAATAAATATCAGACATGGGTGGTGCATGCCTACAATCCTAGCAACTCAGGAGGCTAAGCCAAGAGGATCACAAGTCCAAGTGAGGTGCAGATGCAGGTGGTAAAGATTTTCTTCCATAAACTTAACACATAAACTGCTATTAAATCAAACTTTCAATACCAAAGAGTTTAAAATTGAATAACAATAATAATTGATATAATGTTTTATTTCCTAGTATTTTCTAGGCTTTTTTTACTGATTGCAAAATGAAAGCATAATAGAATTTTTGGTTGAAAGATAATTTATTTAACCAATACAAATTGTGTGTTTGTTGTGCTGGGGATTGAATCTGGGGATTCATGCATGCTAGACAAGTACTCTACCATTGAACTATGTCTCCAGCCATTTATTACATATGTATATTAACATGCTGAGAACCAGAGAGTTTACTTATCCAAAGAGTTTATTTATCTTACCCAGAAAGTTTATTTATCCAATAAACTGTGTTTGTCTATTCAGAATGCTATAACAAAAACACCATTGACTGGATGTCTTAAACAATAAACATTTATTCTTGACAATACTGGAGTTGAGGTAGTTCAAGATCAAAGTGCCAGCAGACTTAAGCTTATTGAGGGTTTGCTTCCTGGTGACTGACAATTTATTTTTTTTTTAAGATATGTTAGAGGCTGGGGTTGTGGCTCAGTGCTAGAGTGCTTGCTTAGCATGTGTGAGGCCCTGAGCTCAATCCTTAGCTCTGTATACAAATAAATAAATTAAATTTAAAAAGATCTACTGGCAACTAAAACAAATTTTTTAAAAATACTTTAGGTGGGGCTGGGGATGTGGTTCAAGTGGTAGCGTGCTCGCCTGGCATGCGTGTAGCCCGGGTTCGATCCTCAGCACTACATACAAACAAAGATGCTGTGTCTGCCGAAAACTAAATAAAATAAATATTAAAATTCTCTCTCTCTCTCTCTCTCTTTAAAAAATACTTTAGGTGAGTTATTTTCTAAAATTTTATATTATTTTTGAATTTTTTATTTTATTTGTTCTTTTTAGATATACATGAAAGTATATCTAATATTTGGCATATTATACATACGTGGAGTATAACTTATTCTAATTAAGATCCTATTCTTGTGGTTGTACAGAATGTGAAGTAACCTGGTTGTGTATTCAAATACAAGGCTAGAAAAGTTATGTCTGATTAATTCTACTGTCCTTCCTATCCCCTCCCACTCCCTTCCCTTCATTCTCCTTTGTCTAATCCAATGGACTTCTATTCTTTCCCTCCCCACCCTCCCTTGTTGTGGGTTAGCATCCACATAATGGAGATAACATCCAGCATTTTTTTTTAATATTTATTTTTTAGTTGTAGGTGGACATACAGTATCTTTATTTCATTTTTATGTGGTGCTAATGATCAAACCCAGTGCCTCACGTGTGCTAGGTGAGCACTCTACAACCCAGTCCTCAGCATTTGTTTTTTGGGGATTGGAGTATTTCACTTTTAATGATAATCTCCATTTACATCCATTTACCAACAAATGTCATAATTTCCTTCTTCTTTATGGCTGAGTAATAATAATTTTCTTTATAGTAATTTAATAATAATTTTCTTTATCTATTTATCTGTAGAAGGGCAACTAGGTTGGTCCCAAAGTTTAGCTACTGTGAATTATGCTGCTATAAACATAATGTGGCCATGCTACTGTAATATGCTGATTTTAAGTCCTTTGGGTATAAACCAAGGAGTAGAATAACTGTGTCAAATGGTGTTTCCATTCCAAGTTTTCTGAGGAATCTCCACGTTGCTTTCTAGAGCATTTGCACCAATTTGCTGTCCCATTGGCAATGTATGAGAGTACCTTTCTCCCCACATCCCCACCAACAAGTATTGTTCCTTGTATTCTTGATAATTGCCATTCTGATTGGAATGAATTGGAATCTTGGTATAGTTTTAATTTGCATTTCTCCAATGGCTAGAGATATTGAACATTTTTTCACGTATTTTTTGACTGATCATATTTCTTCTGTGAATTTATTCATTTATTGATTGGGTTATTTGTATTTTTTAGTGTTTTTTGAGTTGTTTGTGTAACCTGGAGATTAGGGCTCTATCTGAGGTGTGGGTGGTAAAGATTTTCTCCCATTCTGTAGGGTCTCTCTTCACATTCTTGATTGTTTCCTTTGCTGTGAAGAAGCTTTGTAGTTTGATACCATCCCATTTATTCACTCTTGATTTTACTTCTTGCGCTTTAGGAGTCTTATTGCAGAAGTTGGTTCCTAAGCTGACACAATGGAGAGTTGGACCTACTTTTACTTCTAGTAAGTTCAGGGTCTCTGGTCTAATGCCTAGGTCCTGGTTCCACTTTGAGTTGAGTTTTGTGTAGAGTGAAAGGGGTTCAGTTTCATTGGACTACATATAGATTTCCAGTTTTCCCAGCACTATTTGTTGAAGAGGCTATCCATTTTTTTTTTTCAATGCATGTTTATGGTGCTGTGGGCAGCCTCCCTGAATGAACATACCTTTAAGTCCCGATGCAGGGGGCTCTGACCAATCACTACATTTCGCAGTGACTTGGGCGTTGTCCCAGCTTGGATAGCAAGGTGTGACTCCAGGTGTAGGCATACCTGATGTGTCTGAGTTACACTCACCTATTCCCTTGTAATCCTCCCCCTTCTGCCTTTTTTGGATAGAATTTTCTAAGAAACAGTGTCCCCCTAAATAAAAGCCCACTTCCAAACGTGCTTGCCCTCTCTCTTGCCAGCTTCTAGTGACTTTCTCTTGCTCTCCTTTTTGGGAAACTTGAGGCTGGGAGCTGGGGAAAGCCATCCTGAAGCTTCCGTAAAGGTATTTCGTGTCTGCGTTTTATTTTGCATCACCCCAAATTGACATGAGTGATTTTAGTTCAACCGCCTGCGCTAGGCAGGGGTGGCATGGTGCCTTTGTGTCTAGTATGAGATAACTGTATTTATGTGGGTTTATCTCATGTCTTCTCTTCTGTTCCATTGGTCTTCATGTGTGTGTGTTGGTGCCAATACCATGCCATTTTTGTTACTGTAGCTCTGTGGTATTATTTAAGGTCTGGTATTGTAATGCCTCCTGCTTCACTTTTCTCACTAAGGATGGCTTTGGCTCTCCTGGGCCTCTTTTTTATTCCCAATGAATGTCATGACTGCTTTTTCTATTTCTATAAAGACCATCAGAGGAATTTTAATAGGAATTGTATTAAATCTATATAACATTTTTGGTAGTATGGCCATTTTGACAATATTAATTCTGCCTATCCAAGAACACGGGAGATCTTTCCATTTCCTGAGATCTTCTTCAATTCCAGACTGACATCTTGATGAGTCCTCATACAAACCAAGGGAGCTCCCTGAGGTTACAATAGATGCTAATTTACATCATAAATATTTATCTTCAGGCAAAATGTAAGAATTTTGCTAATATTGCAGACATACTGTGAATGTGTACTAAGCTCACTCCACATTATTTTTTTGTCACTATTTTGTTATAGCTGTAGAAATCTCCTCCTGGTGCTAAAGATAAGAAAGAAAAAGAGAGATGTTAAGTGTTTTAACATAAATATTAAGCCCTGCATTTGTGAGAGAAGTATTGTTAACCTGTCTACCTCACTCCCCTCCCTGCCAAAAAAGACATTGTGTTTTAGAAACCTTAAAAGACCCTGTAGTGTTTGTTCTGTAGACTTGGTGTTTCACACTATTGAACTAAGAACATTTACACTCCAACTTCATCTCAATGTACTGCAGTTTTTACAGCAACAAAAACAGGTCTTACCCAAATATGGTTATTCAATTGAAACTTGAAATAATACAAGATTAAGGCAAGAGGCAAGCTTCAATAATACAAAATAAATGTTACAATTAATGAAGCAAATGTGATTTTCGTTTGAAGACACTGTTCTGCAGAGATGGAAAACCATGAATCTTGATAACTTCTACCTCAGTTGAATTTCCTAAGTGTCCTACACATGTTCATATTACTGTACGTCGTATCAGACACCTATTTGGTCACCACTTAAAGACTTTCGGCCATCAGATGTGGTGGTGCATGCCTGTAATCCCAGAAATTTAGGAGGCTGAGGCAGGAGGATCACAAGTTCAAAGCTACCCTTGGAAACTGAGCAAGAATCCGTCTTAAAATAAAAAATAAAAACGACTTGGGCATCTCAGTGCTGAGCACCCCTGAGTTCAATCACTAATAAAGTTAAATTTTTAAAAAGTAAATTAAAATATCCTTTCAGCCTCACCTCTTACTTCAACCACTGCTACTGCTACCTGTCTAATACCTACTCAGGCACAGCCTGACAATCTCTCCCTGTGAGCCTATCACTTGATCCTTGCCTGGAGCTTCAGATTGGGACACCTATGGAAACCTGCACAATACAGGGAAGCAGAACCATTAGATGCTCTGTTTATATTTGCTGCAAGGATTTGGCCTTACACAGTGGATCCTGGTTACACCCTCAGTTTAAGGCTTAGTATTGTTTTGTTGTTGTCTTATGTCCTCACAAAGCTGTAAGTTCAACAAAGGCAAATATTTGATCATGTTTTTAATTTATTCATTAATTTATTTAAACCATGAAGAAAGGTGTTTGGTAAATAAATACTTGTTAACGAAATGTCTGTCCTAACGATCACAACTTTGGTTTAAAATAACACTAAAAGGAGTCTTAAAGTCCTTTCTCCATGGGTGAAAACTGAAACCACTCTTCATATTTCTTATATTTCAAGAAATATTATTTTAAAAAGATAATACAGTGAAAATTTCTGTATTTTTCATAAGATGCTTCACTCTTCCTAATGAAGAAATTAAAAACCAACAGAAATAAATAGCATGAGGATATTTAAGGCTATATATTCAAGAAGAAAACCAGAACCACCAATTTTCCATATGGACACATGTCAGATAACAAATAGAGAAAAACAGCTGAGATATACACACAGAGGATCACTGGCCATCCAGTGAGAAGAAGGAGACCCATAGGAGTTGTAGATGGTCCACATAGGACATCATTCACAAGTACTCTTCTTTCAGAAAAGCAAACAGAATGCTAAACTTAGCTAAGAAGGAAGTTGGAAACTGTGTTGTCCTTGATAGGCTACTTGGGTTGTTCTGATTTCCCTCCAGAATAAAAGCTTAGTTGCAGAAGAGCAGACTGCTGTGCATGATTCTCCAGACCCTGTGGTATTCTCAGCAGAGAGGAGTGTGGCGAAAACATAAGTCTGCAAATAACGTCAGACCTAATCATCCTAGTTTGTACCATTGACCCGCTGGCTCATCCCTTCTGGATGACAATACATGTAAAGTATCACCATGTATTTGAAACAACTTTTTCTTAAATTTGTGTGGTCTAGTAATACCAGTTTTCTGCTCTTTAGAGTTGACCACTGGCTGAAAATTTCTCAGGTAATAATGAAAGTAGGAGAAAGAGATGTCCAGATTCCAAGACTATGAGAAATGAATTTCCATTTTTTAGCCCATTGATCTATAGTATTTTGTTATGATAGCCTGAGCTAATACTGTGTCTGTCTCCTGAAATCCCAGTCTCAGGTATGTACATTTAACATCATAAGTCTTTTCTAATAGAATAAACCATTAAAAGTCATAAAAGTTATACAATTATACCTTATATAAAATATATCAGCAATGTAAAAGAATAATGTCTTTCTAGGCCATTTTAAATTGCATTGGTTAACTCCTTTGCCTCATGCCTGGCTCTCTTGCTCTTTTTTATTCTAAATTTTTCCTTTCATTTAAAAAATAACTTTACAACATGATATTTCATATGGACAAGAGAAATTATTTAACTTGCATTTAGCTTATAAAACAAAATACAAGACACCTGTTAATCCATTTTCTAGCCTTAGAAATTGAATTTCACCAATATCATTGACACTACCTGTTTGTGACTTCCCAATCTATTACCCTGTCTCTTCCCAGAGTGAAGCTCTATCTTGAGGCTTGTATTTACTTGAACCCTTTCTATGGTTTTGCCACAAAGTTAACAATGTATTGTCTGTTTTTGAAATTCATAAAAATGGCATATCACATGACATGGATGACTGTCAGCACATCTTCATTTGCATGCAAGCTCTAGCAAGGACTTTTGTTTTGTTCACTGTGTATCCCAGTGACCCTAACAGGACCTGACTGGTACAAACATTGGTTAACTTAAAGAATGAAAGAATAAACCTTCTAAATAGTTCTGCTCTTCACATCGGAAGTTTGGCAGTTAGGCTTTTTGATTTTTGCTTAAATGATTGAGCAGCATGATTATTAGATGCTATTTTTGCCAGCTTACTACCTACCTAATACAGCTACTTCTCCAGTCTATGCATGAACTAGGCTGTGGTGGATAAGCCCATTTCAGTAATACAGATTTTCTTCCTGCTTATCTCACAGTCTGATTATAATTAGCCCAAGCAAGAAATAGTTTTTCAGTACAATGAACTTTGCCTCATTTATGGAAACACTAGGATAAGAAAAAAGAATTATTTCTCCATGCTTCTGAAAGTCAGCTTGCCCCATGTGAAGAACACCTACAAAACCTAACAGGTCAGTGATACATAGGTCTGACCAGGCATTAGAATCATTGCTGTCCTGTAATATGTACACTGTTTTTTTTTTTAATTGTCATTGACAAACTTTATACATTCTTTTTTTTTTTTGTACCAGGAATTGAACCCACAGGTGCTTAACCATTGAGCCACATCCCCAGCCATTTTTTATATCTTATTTAGAGACAGGGTCTTGCTAAATTCCTGAGGTTGGCTTGAACTCTCAATCCTCCTGTCTAAGCTTCCAGAGCTGCTGGGATTACAGGATCAAACCACCACACCCGGCTATATTTTTAATGTGACTTTTTCTACACCATTTCCTTGAGTTAAATGTTTTATACTGACAAGTTCTTGAGAGATTAGGTTTTTTTTTTAAAGTGCATTTCCTACGTCTACTGTTTCCTTATACTGTATGTTCTTGTCTATTGTTGTCATGGAATCATTGCTGGAAGTCCTGTGCGATAAAATGTCCCAGAGATGGGATAGTTACTAATGTTTGCTAAAGCTTTTGATCCTAAAGACAATGTAAAATTTGTTCTATGAGAGAATTGTGCAATAGAGGCTAGAAGGTTGCTTTGTGTTTGCAACAGTCCTTTAATGATAGCAGGAAGGGGACGTTTGGTGTTTCTATCAGGTTGCCATGGACTTCTTTTCATTAACAAGGCATCCCTGTATATTTTGCTTTGCAAAACTGGAAATTCCCTCAGAAGTATCCCAGAAAGCTGAATGTCAGATAAAGGAAAAGAAAACTGAAACCACGGAGCACAATATGTGGGAAAAGAACTCAAGAAAATAGAATCATGGCATTTTCTAAAGGGTAGCGTGTTTGAAAGATACAACAAGTTCACTTTTGCACATAGACATGCATATGGTTGATCTCTGGGGTTGCTTTTTTCCCAGTCTATAATTAATGAGCAAGCATCTATTGAATACATAGTGTTTATTTAGCACTGCTTGAGACACTGAGGTATTCTGAAAAAAAATCAATACAGTTCCTGCCCTTCAAGAACCTACCATTGAGAAGGAGAGACAAAATCCACACACTTGAGCCACAAGGCAAGGCAATATGGTACTTAATTACTGAAAGCACTAAATTATGAAATAAAGATAATTAGTATTATAAAATTGATAAGGAAAGGATACATTGAGTCAGGGGTGGGCTCCCAGGGCTCCAGTAAATATTCTGTTTCATATCCGAGTGGGGTACGTGGTTTTCTTTTTACAACTAGTTTAACAACTATACACATAAGTTTTATTCACTTTTGCTTATAATTTGCAATAAAAATATTAAAGGAGAGAAAGAGGAGATGAATAAGACCTTGAATCATTGGGACAAGAATTTGTGGAGGAAATGGGACTTAAAGTAAGCTTTAGAATTGTCACAGAGAAGAAGGCAGATCAATACCAATGTAGCATAGTTGTGGTGAGTGAAGAAGAAGTTTAGACTGTTATGGGAGGACATGGCATACAATGTGGGTTTTAAATTTGGTGACAGACTGATGACAGTGGAGCTTAGGAAAAAATAGGACAACCTTAGTATGCTTTGGGGATAAAAATGGGATGAAAGCCACAGTGAGAAAGAGATGGAAATTGAATAGCACAGCAATGAGGGTCTTCAAATATTTCTTGAACATGGCTGTGAGAAACATTATGGAGGAGAAAATGGCCATGACTGGGTAGGTGACCCATGGGGGATGAGCAGGATTGATAAGCTTCATATTTTAAGTTGCCTAGAAGAATAATGGTGCCAGTGATAAACCAGTTGGCAATAACCAGTTGGTTAGGAAGAGAAGGAAATTTCAGTCCTTCCAATGTCGAGTTGACATTACAATGAAATCTAGGCAGTACCATTTGGGAACAGAGTAAAGACATATAGAGAAATTCTGATGACCATTTTCAAGTGTGAAATATCACAATGAGAAATGAATCCCCATATCTTGTTTATTTTCTATAGTGTAAAGGACCTGAATGATGATGATAATAATAATACCTCTCTTATGTAATATAAAGCTAAAGCTTAAGGCTATCTCTCCTCTTTGAGTACAGTCACCAAATCCACCAGTATTCCTGTCCCTTTCTTTTTTGACCAGTCTATAAATGCTTGAATTCAAAATCAAGACCTGCAAATTTTACTGAAGGGACAAAAGCCGACCTTCCACCTGATGGTGATGTCTGTTCAGGACAAACTATCCTTCCACAGTTTAAATCATTTTGATCTTGTGTCTTTTTATAGAATTTGGAGAACTATACTGTAAAAATGGAACTCTATAAAGTCCGAAATACAGATATAATCAAGGAGATGAGGTTTTTAAATTTTTTTTTGTAGTTGTAGATGGACAGTATGCCTTTATTTTATTTTATTTTTATGTGGTTCTGAGGATTGAACTCATTGCCTCACACATGCAAGGCAAGCACTCTGCCACTGAGCTACAGCCCCAGCCCAAGGAGATGAGTTTTGATTCATTTTTTAAAAAATTACTTTCTAAAAGTGTGAACTATCCATAAAAGGAAAAAATCTAAGTATATCCCTCTTCTGAAAATGTTTTAGAAAAAAGCTTTACTCTATAGTTATTCTATTTATAGAATTTTGACCTTGAGTTGGTGATTTAACTAAAAAACTTCCATGATACTTTTTCTATTTATTTTTGTATCTTAGGTATCAGAAGTAGGTGGAAAAAGGTTTGGATAATACTAACGAATTTGTTCATACAAGTGAGAAGGGGTTATTTGTTATTGTTTATTTAACTTTTTCTATGAACCAGGCACTGGGGTAGTCACTGGAGATGTAGCAGGGAATAGACTCTGACCTTGTGAGCAATAACCTTGTGGTCTAATAAGGGATTTTTATGGTTTGGACGTGAGGTGTCCCCCAAAAGCTCAAGTGTGAGACAATGCCAGAAGTTATGGAGAAGTGATTGGGTTGTGAGGGTCTTAACCCAATTGGTGAATTAATCCCCTGATATGGATTAACTGAGTGGCAACTGAAGTGGTAGGGTGTGGTTAGAGGAGGTGAGAATTGGAGTGAGGCTTTGGGGTATATATTTGTAACTGGCAAATGGAGACCTCTCTGTCTGCTTTCTGATCATCATGTGAGCTGCTTCCCTCCACCACACTCTTCCATGATATTCAGCCTCACCTGGAGGTCCTGGGGAATGGAACTGGCTATATAAGGACTGAGACCTCAGAAACTTTTCCTCCTTTACAGTTGTTCTGGTGGAGTCTTTTAGTGATAACAGCAAAAAAGCTGAATAAAACATGGATATAGTGAGCAGCGTGCTAGATGCTGTCATAGAAATAAATAGCTGGAACTCAAAGAGCACATAGCTCACTCTCTAGAGGCCAAGGAAAACCTTTGGGAGTAAATAACATGTATCAGAAAACATCCCCCAATTATCAAATCAGATTGCTGAAGACAATGAAGATTTCAGTCACTTCCTTTGGTTTCCTTGGTCAGTATCCACCATCTGAACACAAAAATTTATAGTAAAATATATGGACAAAAAATAAATCCTAGTAGAAGGACTTTCAGCATGATGAAATAAACTAGTCTCAGAAATGTACTTTGGGTTTCAGAAAACCTTGAGCCCATTTAAGGCAAAAATATTTTAAAATATAAATAAAATTCTTATGGTATAGGGTGATATTGTGAAGCAATAACTCTTTTCTCCATTATCTTGAACCTGGGCTTTTCCATTGACCCAAGCAAAGTATTTGCTAGTGCACTTTTCTGAAAGTAATAGTTTAAACTATTTTCTAGGGTATATAAAGATAAGTTTTAGAGTAGAAATAAGAAATAAGATTGTTAAGATATTGCTGAAAATATCTACAAATTCCTTGTACATCTTTCTCCATGATTACCTCCCATGGGAGTGTTTTAGTCAGTTTTTTTTTTCTGCTGCTGTGACTAAAAGAACAATTGTAAAGGAAGAAAATTTTATTTGAGGGTTCACAGTTTTAGATGTCTCAATCCATTGGCAGTCAGCTCCATTCCTCAGAGCTGGAGGTGAGGAAGAACATCATGGTGGAAGAGTATGGCAGAGGAAAGTGGTTCACATGATGATCAAGAAGGGGAGAGAGAAAGAGAGAGAGAGAGAGAGAGAGAGAGAGAGAGAGAGAGAGAGAGAGAGAGAGAGAGAGAGAGACACTAAGCTTAGTTTATCAAATGTATACCCCAAGGTACTCCCCCAAAGACCTACTTTTTTAGCTGCACTCTACTCAGTTACCACCAGGTTGATCCTGTCGGGATTAAGGTTTCCAGAATCCAATCATTTCACCTCTGCATGTTCTTGCATTGTCTCACACATGAGCTTTTGGGGGATACATCAGATCCAAACCATAACAAGGAAAGAAGAACCCTCAGATAGGGTAGGAATTTTGAGAGTAAATTGAAAATATCTTGTGTAAATTTTACTTATGAATGGAGATGTCAGAATCCTAAAAAAGAAATCAGCAAACTAATACTAGCAATATACAATGTACAAAATGATCATGATCAAATTAGATTATTTCAATAATATGAGGCTGATATAACTTTAGAAAATTCTAGAAAGCCATTCATGTCTTCAGAGAGAAGATTAAAGAAAGTATATTCTATAAATTCCTTCTTGAAAATCTTGCATTACCCCAAGGAATATTGGGGAAAGAGAAAAAAATAATAAGTTGTTCGAATTTAAACCCAAAGTTTCCAAGTTTACTGTAAGTTGTGTCTAGACAACATGTTTCTTTGAAAATAAATCTTTCAACCTTTGTTTTAAGGGTCAAATTTTAGTCAGCTTTTGTAAATGATCACCAATTAGTATTTAAACAAGTGTCTAGAAAATTAAAAACTGTAAAGGTTACCTTAACTTCTAGTGAAGGAAGACAGAACTAAATAAATTAACAGGCAAAATATATGATATATGAGATAGCAATGTACTAGGCAGAAATAAAACAGAGTAAGGGGACAGCAGGACTGCAATGGCCTCACTGGTAAGGTAACATGCCAGCAGAGCCCCAGGTAACATGAGGCTTCCAGCTGTGCAATTATCTGAGGGAAGAAGAGCATTCTTTAATGCACTTAAATAATTTATTCCAAAAGAAAAAACAATGATAAGATTGTGCACATTTTATAAATGCAGAACAAGTTGATTGAATTTGCATCCGAGAGAAAGAATTTTAGTGGTAGCATGTTTTTGGTAAGGAATATCAGAGATTCTGGCAATAAGGAGTTATTGGAGTCCAATAGACTAAGGCTCTGTTCCTAGTTTTATAAATGAGAAAACTGAGAAATGGAGAAATTAAGTAACTTGTCCAAGATCACCTGGCTGATTCCCAGTGTGGAACTTTATCCGTTAGCCACTACACATATTGTCTCCCTTTCCATATGTTTTACTTTGAGCATAAAGAAAGTTGACCTCAATGATATTAAAAAACTTGTTACATTCACATCCTAGTAAATAATGAATATGAGCTCAGAGTTCCCTGATTACAAGAAAATAGAGTAAAAATGATTAATAGCATCACCTCAGAAAAGAATGGCCAAATTATGGTATAAGTCATATATTTCCTCCTTTTGCTCCATTCTACCCTCGAGAAAGAGCTATTTTACTCTCAGTACCACTTGATATGCTTGTTTTCTTCTATATTTTGAGAACAGTGACTGTTTCTTATCCTTGCTTACATCTTGAGCATCTATAACAGTGCTATGCAGTATCTGCTAAATATGTATGTTTGTGGAATGCTGAGTGATTGCCTAAATTCTTTCCTAGAAAGGAAGAATCAAATACATAGAGGTTAAACCTTTTGCATGCAAAAGAAATCAAGCAGGGTGCCCCATGCTAGCCAGCACATTTTCATAATAACTAAATAGGTGAGAAAATATATGGTCAAATATGCATATTGAGGAAAAAACAAAACTCACAGAAAGAAAAGAAATAAAATAAGTGGATCTGAAATGTGAAGCTTCTCACCTCTGGAACTGTTATTTAAGCTACCGGTCTGTAGCAATTTGTTCTGGTAACCATAGCAAAAGAATACAGTAGGTCAGAGAAGAAGGTATGAAGGCGTGGACACCACCTAAGTGTGGAAAGCCAGCTGGGTGGGGGCAAGAGAGGAGGCTGGGGAGGTAAGCAAGGGCAAGTGCAGGAAAGCAAGTTTAGGGATCAGCATTATAGTGAAGGTGCTTGGGACCCCCCCCCAAAAAAAATAGGCAACCGAGTAAGGGAATCAAATTTGCCTCTGAGAGGAAGAATTTTAGCAGTAGCATGATTTTGGTAAGGAATACCAGGAGGTATACAGCTTTAGAGTCTAGTAGACCAAGGCTCTGATCCTGGCTCTGCCATTTAAAAGCCCTATGACCTTGGACAAATTCTTACCCTTCTTTGGCTTCTATATCCTCATTTGTAATTACAGACATAATAATTCTTACCCCCTGGGATGATAGGAGGATTAAGTAAGACAACATGTTTGAAGCACTTGGCATAGTACCCGACACATTGTAAGCAATGAATGATTGGTAGCTATTAAAATGTCTAATGCGGTAATAGTAGGGAGCTGAGAAAAGGGACAAGCTTAGACATCTGTAAGATAAACAAATCTTGAAAAATTGGCAATTAATTTTATGCTTGGGGGCGAGGAAGGGGGGAAAAAAGTAAAAAATAGCTTCCAGACTCTCGACATGGGCGGTTTGGGGAATGCAATGTCATTCACCAACGACACAGGGAACATAAGAGAAGAACCGGGAGGGGAGAGGATGTTTTCTTTTGGATAGTTGCATTTGAGAGACTCTTGGTACATTTCAGAAGAGTTATGTCATGACTCCTCGAATATAGAATCTAGGATCAAGAAAGAAGCTTGAGTTAGAGATATGGATGAAATCCACCAGAATTTTCAGAGAAAATATGCAGATTGAGAAGAGAAGCAGAGCACAAATAGAACTCCAAGGACACAGCCCCGGGCAGAAGAAGAGGATATGGGAGAGGAAGCTGAAAAGGAAGCCTCCAAAGAAGGAAGAGGAGAAAACTGAGTTAAGTCAAAGGAGGAAAAAAGGTTTAAAAAGAGTACTATCCAAAGTGACAAGGCTGTCCAGGTGCCTGTAATCCCAGTGGCGTGGGAGGCGGAGGCAGGAGGATGGTGGCTTCAAAGCCAATCTCAGCAATTTTTCGAGACACTAAGCAACTCAGTGAGACCCTGTCTCTAAATAAAATACAAAATAGGGCTGGGGGTGGGGCTCAGTGGTCGAGTGCCCCTGAGTTCAATCCCCAGTGCTTCTTAGCTCCCCCACCCAAAAGTGAAAAAGCTGAAGAGAAATCAGATAAGATAGGGACGAACACATGTCCACTGGACTATGCAATTCCAAGATGTCAGGCATGGCCAGGGAAAGGATGATTTAATGAGGCGATGGGGATTCAATCCCTACTGTAAAGGGGTAAGAACGTGTCCCTCCAAAGCTACTGTGTGGATGCAGGAATAATTAGAGTGTAAGAGTTGTAGCCTAATCAGTCCATCTTAGTTTGAATGGACTGACTGGGTGGTAATGACAGACAGGTGGTATGTTGCTGGAGATGGGTTACAGGGGGTGTACCCTGGAAGGTTTCACTTCCCTGAGGTCTCTCCCCTCTTCCTTCTCTCTGCCTCCTGGCTGCTGCCCATGGAGCATCATTCCTCTGCCACACAATTCCTTCATGATGCTTAGTCTCACCTTGGCCAGAGCAACGTACTTATCAGACCATGGTCTGGAACCATGAACTACAGTGACTTTCCCTTCCAAGTTGTTCTTGTCAGGTATTTTGGTCACAAGGATGCAAGCTAACACACTGAGGAAGTGAATACTGTGAGCTTTCTGAAGGAAAAGGGAAAGCAGGTAGAAGAAAAATTCTTCTGCCCTTTATCCTTCAAAACCCCCTCTTTTCCACTCTTCTATCTTCCCTTCAGCCCAGGAGTTCCTGACCTTGGATCTGATGACCTCCTCAAATGGTTCATAAATGGAGATCAAGGGATTTATGTATTTAGAACAGAGAAAAAAAATACAACTTTAATTTCATGAAATTTAAATGTAGCATTTTTACCCATTTCAAATTTAAGCAAAAATTACAGAAGATTAACAGTACCTGTGACTGTCAAAAATATTTTTTCATATCATTTTACAGTTGTCGCAGATTCTCAAAATATCATTTACACTCATCACTTTAATGAAATTATAGTAGTTATTTTAAACCTGCTGCCAGATCTTATAAATAAATTGTTTAAAATATTTTGAGAACTCTATTTAAATGTAATTAGTTTTCTTTGTGACTGTTAAGCATTTTATGTTTTTTGAAAACATTATTCTGAGGAGTCCATAGGCATCCTCAAATGTCAAATCTCCACATGTCTTTGGCACTAAAAGGTTAAGACTTTCTGCTAGCTTATTACATAAGCCATATCTATTGTGTTATCTTTAGTGCTTTTGGTCTCTGCACGCTGCAGAGAGAGTCTCTCTTTAAGAGGCAATTGTCCCCTGTGTTTCTCCAGGGAAAATAGTGATGCACCTCTCTGTGGTTTTCAATTGTTCTGACCACTCGTTGGTCTTTTTACTTTGACCTGGTCATAGAGACGCCACCTATTTTGAGATATAAGATTGATTCAAATTTTAGTTCACTTGTTTATACACCATCAACAAACACATTGAGCACAGGTACTATGCTATGTGGTTGGGTGAGCAGCAGTGGTCCTTCCAGGAATTTATGATCAAAAGAGAAAAGAGACTTGTACCAAAGTTACAAGACAACCTGGAAACTGTTTTGCTTAGTGTAAAGTTCTATGGTATATGAGGTATCAGAGGAAGCTTCATCAGCAGATGACATTGAGAATGAAGAGAATACCTTTAAAGAAATGAGTTTCCCAAGATTGGGTAAGTGATGTCTGTACAGTCATGATTACATTTTTTTTTAAAAAAAATCTTTGAAACATTAATCATACTGGAATAAAAGAGATTTTCTTCCCCATCCTGGTAGATATTTTTAGTGTACTTAATTAGATCTAAAGGGAAAAAATGAGGAACAGGTTGAATATTTAGGACGTTTTCCTTTCTCTAAATTATTGTTGTTTTTTTTTGAGAAACAATGTTAATAATCACTACAGGTAAAAATATTAGGCAAACATTCATTTAAAAAATATTTTGATATGAAGAATTTTCAGGTTTTCATAAATGAGTGCATGACATCTACTGGCCAAATAGCATAATTTTCCTCTCCATTTTGTGAGTGATAAAAACTAAGATTATTAACCCTTCTTCCCTACTGAAGGAAAGTGTGAGGTCTGCACTTTCCTTTAATAACCAGCAAGGAGAAAAGTCTTTGGAATAGTAAACATGGTCCTTGCTTTGTTTTTTGAGCTTGAAAAGTTTAAGACATTTAAAGAATTTGAAAATCTAATGCAATTTACTTAACAGTAGGTAAACTAAGACTTGGAGAGAAGTATTGCTTCACACAAGATCACATGAGTGGGCTGGCCAGCTAGCTCTAGGCTGCTAGTTTTTATTCTCCATTCCCAGGTTAGGCAAGGACTCGGGCTGTTTGAGCCCTTTTCTTGTTATTTGACTCAATATTTAAGAAATTTTATTACTAGTGATAATGAAAATACTTACATGTCCATTGTCTTTTACTTTTGAAAAAAAGTCTGGTGTATTGACATAAAATGTACATAAAGTAAAGTCCATCAATTGTAAGTATACATAAATGTGTATAGTAACATAGCCACCATCACAACCATGATCTAGAAAATTCTACAATACCCCGAAATTCTCTCATTCTCTTTTGTAGTCAATCCACACTTTTCCACCAGGCCCTGATAATTACTAATCTGTTTTCTGACTCTGTGGCATTGCTTTTTCCAGAAAGTCATGCACGTGAGATCATATAAGCCTGTGCTTTTTTGTTTTGCTTAATACTTTTAGAATTTAGCCATGCTGTTGCAAGAATCAGAAATGTGTTCCCTTTCATTGTGAGAGGTATTCTACTGTATGGCTAGACCACAATAAAAATTTATCCTTTAACTAGTGGATGAAAACTTGGGCTATTTTCAACTCCCCCTTCCTTTGTGCGTCTGAGTGCATGCACGTGTGCACACACACACAATTTCTTTTTAATTCACACATATAATTACATATTTATGAAGTACAATGTGGTGTTTCAATGCATGTAAACAATATGTAATGTACATTTCAGAGTAATTGACCTATCACCTCAGACACTTACCATTTCTTTGTCCTGGGAACATTCAAAATCCTCTCTCCTAGCTGTTTGGAAATAACCAACTAATAATTGTCAAACATAGTTTTCCTACTGTTCTTTAGAATATCGGAAGTCATTCTTCCTATCCACCTGCACCCTTGAATCATTAACTGTCCTCTCTCTATCCACTTTTCTTATCATCTTCCCAGCTTCTGGTAATGATTATTCTACTCTCTATTAAGAGACAAATTTTAGCTGCCACATGTAAGTGAGAACATGTGGCATTTATCTTTTTAATCCTGACCTATTTCGTGCCTCACCTATTTCACTTAATATAATGTCCTCCAGTTCCATCCATGTTGCTGCAAATAAAGGTATTTCTTTTCCATGGCTCAATAATATTTCATTGTATATATATCCCAAAATTTCTTTATTGATTGTGTTAGCTAGCTTTTTCATCGCTGTGACCAAAAGACCTGACAAAAACAGTGTAGAGAAGAAAAAAATTATTTTGGCTCATGGTTTCAGAGGTTCAGTTGATGGTTGGCCAACTCCATAGCTTTGGGCCTAAGGTGAGGCAGAATATCATTGTGGAAGAGTGTAGCAGAGAAAAACATCTCAGGACATGATGGCAAGGAAGCAGAAAGACAGCTATGCTCACCAGAGATAAAATATGTACCCCAGAGGCATGCCCCCAAGGATCTACCTCCTCCAGCCATACTTGCCTGCCGACAGTTACTACTGAGTTGAATCATATTAGAGTATTAGTCCACTGATTCTGTTATAATTCTCACAATCTCATCATTTCACTTCTGAACATGCTTGCATTGTCTCATAAATGAACTTTTGGGGGACACCACTTATCCAAACCACAACAGACATTCATCCGTTGATGGATGCTTAGGTTTATTACATATCTTGGCTGTTCTTGGCCAAGAATAATTTTGCAAAAATCATAGGAGGCAGATGTCTCTTTGACAGACTGATTTCATTTCCTTTGGATATATATTCAAAAGTGCAATAGGTGGATCATATGGTAGCCTTATTGCTAGTTCTTTGAGGAAAATATACTGTTTTACTTAATGGCTATTAATAATTTATATTCCTATCAATAATATATAGGTTGTTCATTTGAAATCTTTCTGTTTTTTAACATAGGTGTTCATAGCTACAAACTTTCCTCCTGTGATAGGTTTTTGGTATGATATGTTTTGATTTTTATTTGTTTCCAGACATTTTAATAATACTACCAATATCTTCTTTGACCCATTGTTATTTTGGAGCATGTTATTTAATTTTCATATATTTATACAATTTTATTATTTCTACTTCTATTGGCTTCTAATTTTATCACATTGTGGTCAGACAAGATGCACAATATGATTTAAATTTTTAAAAATTTATTGAAACTGATTTTGTGGCCTAACATATGGTCTATCTTGGAAATGTGCTGATGAAAACTTGTGTTCTGTAGTTGCTGGATGAATGTTCTGTAAATGTCTATTAGGTCTATATTATTATTTAATTCAGATGCCTTTTTGTTTGATTTTCTGTCTGGATGATCTAACTAATGATGAAAGTGGGTGTTAAAACCCCCAAATTTATTGTGTTGGAGCCTATCCCTTAATATTCAATAATATTTACTTTATATATTTGGATGGTCTGATGTTGGGGGGCCTATTAATTTCTATTGTCATATCTTTTAACTGAATTGATCCTTTTATCATAATATAATGACCTTCTTATCTCTTTTTGTAGTTTCTGGCTTAAAAATCTTAAAAATATTTTTAACCACTATGAGTATAGCTACTTTTGCTTGCTTTTGTTTCTGTTTGAATGGAATGTCTTTTTCTATCCCTTCACTTTCATTCTATGCATGTCTTTGCTGGTGAGGTGAGCTTCTTATAGGAAGCACATAGTTGGGTCTTGTTTTTTTAGTCTACATCTTTTAATTGGGAAATTAAATCCATTTACACTCAAGGCTCTTGATGGTAACATACTCCAGTCATTTTGTTGTTTGTTTGGTTGGTTCATGTGTTTTTGTCCCTTTCTTCCTCCTTGTGTTAATCACTGTGTTTGGACAGTTTGCTGTAGTTAGGAGGTTTGATTCCTTATCCTCTTGTTTGTGTATCTACTCCACTATGGAGCTTTATACTTCAGCATGTTTTTGTGATAATAATTATCATCCTATCACTTCCAGAAATAGGACTACTTTAAAGACTTTCTTGTAAAACTGGTCTAGTGGGGATGAATTTTCTGTTTTTGTTTGTCAGAGAAAGACTTTACATCTTCTCTATTTTTTAAGGATAGCTTTCCTGATTCTAGTATTCTTGGTTTGCATTTTTTCCCTTTCAGCACTTTCAATATAGCATTGCATTCTCTTCTGGACTAAAGAGTTACTGCTGAGAAATCTGCTCTTAATCTAATGAGCACTCCCTTATATGTTACTTATTGTTTTTCTCTTGATGCTTTTTAAAGTCTACTTAATCTTCGACTTTTGACAGCTTTTTATTATAATATGTTTTTGAGAGGGCCTCTTTGGGTTGAATCTAATTAGAATTTTTGGTTCACTGATTTTGATGTCTATATATCTCCCACAGTTTAGGAAGTTTTGAGCTATTATTTTGCTAAGTGTGCTTTCTCTGCCCTTCTTTCTCTTTTTTCCCTCTAAAAGTTCCATAATGCAGATATCTGTATGCTTACTGCTGTCTCATAGATCTCATAGTCAGTCTTCATTATTATTCATTGTTTTTTTTAACCCTCTTACTGGGTTAATTAAAAAGATATATGTTCAAGATTAGAAATTCTTTTTTATGTTTAAAATAGTTGTGGTTCTCAGTTATATTTTTATTTCATTTATTGAATTCTTCAGCTGCAAGATTTCTGTTGGATTCTTGTTTATGATGCCTGTATCTTCCTTAATTTCTCATTCAGATCATGAATTGTTTTCCTGATTTCATTGAATTATCTGTTTGTATTCTCTTGTATCTTGCTGATAAGATACAAGATAATTATTTTTATACTTCTTTTCAAGCATTTTGTAAAGTTCCTTTTCTTTGGATCTGTAACTACAGAACTATTGTGTTCCCGTGGGAATCTTGTTCGTGTTTTTTCCCCCCCTAAATCTTTCTTGTGCTCCTGCATTGATATCTATGCATCTAGTACTTCAGTTGCCTTTTCAAATTTTCTGGGTTTTTTTTGTTTGTTTGTTTGTTTGGTAGAGAGAGCCATTTTGCTGTATATGGTTGATAGAGTGTCACTTAGATGTGGTGTGTTAGCTTTGGTTCTGAGTGTTTCAGTAGAGTAGTTTCTGTGCAGTTTCTTCAGTTGGTTTTGTCAATAGCCTAGGCTGTATCTGTGACTGTGGTGTGGTTTTTCTGGGAGCAAAAGTGTCACCTACCTGACTATTGGGCCAGTTTCAGGCTGTGTGTGTGTCTGGTTGGGGGAGTGGTGGTGTTAGGCATCCAGTTGTGCTATGTGTTCGCTGGTGGGGCAAGACCTCTGCCAGGCTGGCTTTTGGACCAGGCTAAGGGAGCATCAACCAGTGGCCAATTAGCCATGTGGCAGGCTCATGCTGATGGAGGTGGGAGGCAAAGTACCACCTAGCTACCTGTCAGGCCAGTTGCAAGAGCCCAGCTGACTGTGCAGTGGGTTCTTGAGGCAGGAGACAGGGTTGCTGCTGGTTGGCTGTCAGTCTAGGAACAGGTACACTTGAGTCATCAGTTGTATTTTAGCTTTCTCTCAGTGTGAGTGCCTGTTTCCTGGGGGAAAGGGGCCCTTCATGGGTTTGGCATTCAGGGTGTTGTACTCTTGGTGAGCAATGATGGTGGAATCTCAAGAGTGGAGACATGTTGTGGCACTAGCTCCCAGGGCAGGATGCTCTCTAGCAGTAGCTCCAGTTTTAAGATGGTGCCTAGTCATTAGAGCTCAGGGGTTAGGGATGTACAATGTGAGCTCTACTCTGTGGTAATAGAGCCACATGAACTCTGGGCAACTCTAAACACATTTGAGGGTTGTGAGGACAGCAGGAGTCTCCAGTAAAGTTGTCTGCAGGGGCGATAAATTATAATTTCCAAATCATAGCTCAAATTGATTCAAGTGACTATTGAGGTCGCTGTAAGGACAAATCTGTCTTGGACTTTGAATCAATCTGAGTAGGGCATAGGCAGGGTTCATCTCTCCTTTCTGTGGTGCTATCTTGGGTTTTCACGCTTCATAGGGATTGTCCCACTTTCCTGCTACTCTCCAATGTACTTCCTCAGTCACTCCAGCTGGAATATTGTCATTTACTCTAAGTTGTGGTCCCTTTTTGTAGGAAGGATGAATGACAGGCAGTCCTGTTCTATCTTGCTGATGTCCTTCATATTTTTGGCTTTTGATGATCATGAATAAAGTTTTGATAAACATTCATGTACAAGTTTTTGTGAGAAAATGTATTTTTTTATATTTCCTTGGTAAATATCTAGGCATGGGATTGCTATTATATAATATAAATGCACCTTTTACTTTATAAGAAAGTATCATCTTTGCTATTAAAAATGATCTTACACATTTTCCTCTGTTTTATCCTTATTTTTATCTACTTTTAGCTGTGTTCCATATCGTTGCTGCAGAAATACTTGGCATAAAATGTGGCTTAACTCCAAGGGTGAAAAATAAGCAAGGAGAAGTCTCCTCAATGCAGAGTCATGAAAGGGCAATTTCAAAGAAATGGAGTATTATATGAAAAGCAGAGTAGAGTGTTGGAATCAGTAGTCTATCATTTTGGCTTGTTGGATAAACACTTTACATCTATGAACATCGGTTATTGTATCTTCAAACTGTGAGTGATACAACTACCTAAACAGTGCAGGGTTGCAGCAAAGACTAAAGGGGATGATGGAAAATAAGTGTTCAGCATGTAATAAGTGCTGCTCTTGTCATTAAATTTAAAACTCTGCTAATAGCAAAAGCTACTTTTTTAGAAAACAAATCATGCTACACTATTGATGTTTTAGTTTTCATTAGGAATTAGTGTGTTTTGCCAAGCATTATATATGTTACACAGAGATAAATGAGTTTCTTTTTTCTTTTCTTTTCTTTTTTTTTTATTGGTACCGGATATTGATGCCAGGGGCACTTAACCACTAAGCCACATCTCCAGACCATTTTTACATTTTATTTAGAGACAGGGTCTCACTGAGTTGCTTAGGTCCTCTTTAAGTTGCTGAGGCTGGCATTGAACTCATGATCCTCCTGCCTCAGCCTCCGGGCCACTGGGGTTACAGGTGTGCGGCACCACGCCTGGTCCCAAATGAGTTTCTTTTGGTTGTAGTGTGTATAATGTGTGAGCTTTAAAAATAATGTTACTCTATACTTTAGTACATGTTAAAATTATGTATTTAATTAAGTTCATATCTTTTATATGTCACCAAGAAAGGCTACTGTCACATAATTTATAATGATAACATGTATTATAGTTTATGTAATGTGATTTACCTGAGCCAGGACTCATTTAAACTAACCATTTGAAAGATTGATGTTTCTAAACTGGAGACTATCATGCTAATTGAAAAAAAAAAAGATTGATGTTTCTATAGCTCCGCTTAAGATTCTCTTAATAAAAAACATTGACAAGTTTTAAACTTTGTTATTTTAAGACTGTTTTTACTCAGTTTACTGGTAGGTATTTAAAAACTGATTAAAATGTTAGTTATTTAGGTCATACTGACATCTGCTGGTAAGAAAGTAAATTTCATAAAAATTGTGTTTATATATGGAACAGTCTTTTCTTCAAAACTTGTATTTGCGTTCTGGGTTTAACAAATTAGGGGATATAAATGATAATTTCCAAATCATAGCTCAAATTGATTCAAGTGGCTTGTTAGCCTGTGACAACTCTCTTTGGATTCCTCATAATGGCCAGTAGCATCCTTTAAACAGAAGCTTTAAGTCATAAAATAACTTTTAAATTGTAACCTCTTCCAGTATGTTGTCATTATGTTTTTTGGTCCTAAAACACTACAAATAGTGGAGTTTAATTTGGAACTCACCTTCAGAAAGTGCTCCTGGGGATACAGCCTTAGGTTGTGGAGGGGTGGCAGCCAGCTCCAACAGAGCTACGCTCAAGGGTAACGTTTCTTGCCAGGAAGCATAACGTGGCTATTTTAAAATCTACTAATTCAATACTCTGATTTAGGGTCATAAGATTTTGCAATTGGAGAGAAAAATACTGATCATTAATTTGTCCCTCTTTTTTGTAAATGTGGAAATTGAGACCCAGGCAAATTTAAATAGTTTGGTCACCTAGCTGACATTAGAAATTTTCCTGATTCTCCCATTCCAGTCTTTCCTTATATAAGTTGTCTTCACTAGCTATCTGTTGCTTATATTTATTACTTAATCCAAAAATGTACACACACAAATTGCTTAAGAGTTTACATTTAGCTTATTTCCAATCAACGATTCCGACTTTCTTTAGCTAGACACATGTTATTAAAATATACAGTGTATTATATTATTCTCTAGGGTTTCAGAAATATGTATGCATTCATATGACCTTCCCAGAAATCAGGCTGCATTGTTTATTTCTTCAGATGTGAAAATACAAGGAGGCATGTGGATTAGAGAAAAAAAAATAAGTCAGAAATAAATCTTAAGAGGGGAAATTTCTGCTTTCTTGATTAGGGTTGGTTTGTTAGTCAGCTTTTTGTTATTGTGACAAAATACCTGAGAAAATCAACTTCAAGGAGGAAAAATTTATTTTGGTTTGTAGTTTCAAAGGTTTCCTTCCATGGTCACTTGGCTTTTGTTTCTGGGTAAGGCAGTACATCATGGTAGCAGGAGCATGTGAGGGAAGAGACTGCTTACCTCATGGCAATAAGGAAGCAAAGAAGGGGAGAATATATATCCAGAACAATGGAACAAGATATACTCTTCCAGAGCCAGTCCCCAGTGACTCGCTCGCTCCCCCCACCCCTCCAATTGGACTCCTACAGTTTCCATCACCTCCAAAGAGTCCAATTATAAACCATCAATTGATTAATCCATTGATGAAGTCAGAGCCCTCATGATCCACTCACTTCCCCAAATCCCCACCCTCTGAACACTCCTGTACTGGGGACCAAGACTTCATCATCTAAGCCTTTGGGGGCACATTCCAGATCCAACCCAAAATGGTTGGAGTCACAGAATCATGTACCAGATGTCTTATCAGTAATATAAACACATTCCCCTCCTTAATTTTCGGTTCCAATAGACATTTTAAAACTTTGTGAATGACACTTGCATTGTGAGAAAGTGTGTCAGGTAGATACATAAATTAAATATTTTGTACTATAATGCCAAGCATTTTTTTTATTCCTTTAACAGCAGAACTGCTAACATGTGGTGAGGCAGCATCCCTGGCCTCTACTCACTAGGTGCCAGTAGCATCCCCCAGTTGTAAGAACCAAAAATGTTTACAAACATTGTCAGATAATCTTTGGGGGAACAAAATCAGCCCAGGTTGAGAACTACTGCTATAAAGTATGGCTTCTTTCTTCAGAATTTGTTTTTAAAACTACTTTAAGATTCTGACCAGGAGTTTGATTCTTTTGCTTTTCAAATAAAAGAAATAGAGTCATCTCCAGATTAGATATATGCTTCATTTAAATATCCCTCTGTGCCTTGGCTTCAGAGGGTTCCTTAATTGTTTTTCAATATCTATAAAATATTCATTTTCATTTCTTTTCATGCTCCAATTTTAGTTTGACACAGCTATACTTCAAAATAAAAAAAAACAATTTGAACTCTTGGCAAAATTGCTTTTTTCTATGACGACTTTTAAAAAACTATTTTGATTTTCTTGACACTGTAAAGTTCTTTCCATATGTTATATTCTTTGAAAACTAAAGCAACCTGCAGTTTTAGGATGGGTATTTCATCCTTATTCTGCATATAAGAAAATTAAGTGGAATTAGGACTCAGTGTATGTTCATGGTGTATCCAATGTTCTTTTTGTTTTGCCCGTGTTAAGTACATTTAAAGAAACTATTTGGGTTTTACATTGAGGGGCCTTCATGAAAAGGGAAAACAGGAAAGGGAAGTATGAAGGAGGGATAAAAAATAGGGAAGAGAGTGAACAAAGTTGGGAGACCCCTAGTGATAAATGAACAAAAAAACTGGCATGGGATAGAGAATAATCTAATCTTACCATTTAAGTCAGCCCCTTCAAATTCCTCCTCTATTCACAGCATTGCCTTCCCTCCCTTTATACCCCTCAAATTCATGCACTGGTACATGCACAATTAGAGACTGTCCCTCCCCCAAACAATTTATTCACTCTTGACCATGGGGTTAAAGCCTGGGGTCTTTTCAAGGGGAAAAAATATGAGCAACTTTCTGTTGCTTCCAAATGGTTAACTGTAGGGACCAGGAAAGGATCAGATCTGCCCCCGCTCTAAACCTTGGAGCAGCATTTCTAAAAGCACTTCAAAAACTGCCTGAAGCTTATACTGTCTTCAAATCTTCCCTTTGACAGTATTCTATGAATGAGAAGTCTTCCAAATCCTGCAGCAAAGTGTTTTGCATGTTAACAAATAAAATTTAAAAGTGCACAAAGTTGGGAAGATTGATGGGAAGCAAATGCTCTAGATGTGATATTAAGTGCTGCACTGCTTAGCCTGAGTATCTCTCTCCTGGATCATGTGGGGCAAGAGTAGGAGCAGTTCAGGGAAAGACAGTGTTAGTAGAAGTCTAGCCACAAAATAGGACCCTTTGTAATATCTACTGGGCTGCACTTTGATTTCATATTTCCCTTATTGATAACTGAAAACATGGTCTAATTAACTTATGTTATGCTTAAGGCAAGTTTAAAAACACAAAATGGGAAATAAAATCTGAGAATATTTTCCTAATGGGAAATTTTCTCATAGAGTAGGTAGCTGATATTTCTCCTTCATCCTTAGCAATATAACACAATATAAAGAATTTTACAAAAACACCAGCCACAAAACCATGAATCTGTTTAATTAACATACAACACACGGAGAGTTAAAGTTTATTTTATTTGTCTGAGAGTGGAATACCAGAAGGCAAAAAAGTACTTTCAGGGTTGGGGAAAGCAACTTTTTAACCTGAACACATTAAGACATGTACATACTGTAGTGTAACAAACAAACAATAAAAAACCCAAAATATAATGAACTAATTGCACAATGGCATCAATGTTGGCACATTAACATGATTATTTCACTATACTTGCAACTTTGAGAGTATACAGGCACTGTGTAAAGAGAAGAAGGTGGGGGGAGAGAAGGATGGTGAGGAGGAGGAGGAAGAAAAAGTGATGGAGGTCTAATTAAGTACCCCTTGTCAGCAATTAACACAGACTGGGTGGGACACAGACACTGATAAACAGTACAGTGGGCAACCTTAACAATGAACTGATGTGGACTCCCTAGAGAATTTCTGCTATGACTCAGTTCTTATTTTTTTCTTGTATCTGTGTAATTGAAATTTCACCATAATAAATAGTGTCTTGGATCTTATTCAAAGGAAAAAAAAAAAGGAAAGAAGTTCTGAATGCAAGCATTTGTGTGTAACACACACAGCTGTTTAGTATCCATGAGATAACCTCTTCTTTGATAATAAAGATCTTTCAATATTGATTTTCACTTCTGCTAGTTTCTACTTACTCATTCTTCCAGAAGTTATTTTACACATTTTCTTAAACATACTCCATGTAAAATATAAGAATTAATGTACATTCTCCAAGTCAGATTCAGTCACAAAACGCAGTAACACATTTACTCCTTGCTGCATTTAAGTTGCATATAAGAAACACAGGCTGCATTTTTGGGTGATCCATGCAGTAGACTCACAAAAATCAAGCAAACAACTAGACATCTTTTAGCTACTAAAACTTATGCTCCCAGTCACAACAGACTTAGCAATAAAAACAAACAGCACCTAACTTTGCATCCAAAACATGCTGGGCAGAGCTAACTCTGGTTGGAAGGGTCATAGGGAAGCACTGGTAGTCATGTCTTCTCCTTGTTTTCACATGAGATTGAAACTTCTCTCCTCACATGGCTTTTCCCTATACCACAGGCTTTTGCTAAAGAGGCATTGCAGGCTTCAAATTAAAACAATCAACCTTAGTGAAAAAGCTGAGAAATGCCTTTCTTGACTTTCCAATTCTGGAAACAGCTTGCTATAGGTCATTAAGGTGAATGCCAGGAATCAAAGCAAATGTAAAACAGTCTCGAGATGTAAACAATAAAATTGTCAACCAAGGCATTATAACCTTGGGTGAAAATTCTTCATGAGAAGACCTATGTGGATGAGACTAGCTTCTTGGTTTTTGAAGTTAATGTGAATTTTACATCCTAGAAGTGCTGCATATTCTTTTTCTACTGTAGAGACTTCTGGAATAGATAAAAGTTCATGTTGCTGCTTAAGAACAAAAATACATAGCATGGAGAAGCTACTCAAATACCAAGCAGTTTTCAGGTTTGTTTTTGTTTTACTTTCACATTTTACTTTTATGGTTGGCATATGGAAAACCAAACTGGGAAATCATAATGTTGGAGTATTTTAAGGGCATGCTATCATAGATATTAACAAGCTTATTTATACAATAAGACCTCTGCAGAAAGTGTTCAGCTCGATGCCACATTCCAGAATAGCCACCATTGGTTTCTTTTTCCAAATTGCCCATGTTTACAGGTTTCACAAATATCCCTGAAGTCTTCCCAATGTGCTTGGCAATGATAAAATTCATGGCAATATCATCACAGTTTTGAGTTTCATCTATCAAAGCATGGACAGTTGCAGGTTGTCTCTGAAAGAGTTCAAGATATTTGCTATTGAAGAATGAGGCTCCGATCAGCACCATGGAGTACTGGTCACCATTTCCAAACCCTGGTGTTTGTAGTTCAAAACCTCCATAACTATAGATACCCGATAAAGTAGAGACATGCTTTCTAGGAACAAATCCTACAATTTGATCAGGGAATTGCTGAAAAGAGGGAAAAGAATAATTAAGTATGACATTTATTTAGAGAAGACATAGTGAAAAAGACTATTATGAAAGATTGAAACTGATTAGTCAACTTTTCCTTATTACACACACACACACACACACACACACACACACACACACACACACACACACACATAGATATCTTAATTTCATCTAACTCCAGGTAACTTCATAAATCTGTATTCTAATAAGGTAACAGGTCAAATTCCATCACACTCCAAATCTCTCTGGAAAAAAAATTCTAACCCCCACAAATATTCTAACATTATCTGATTTTAATAAATTCTAGTCACCAATGACTCTAGTCCTTCCAAGTTGCTGCAAGAAAAGTTGATTGCAGGAAGGCTATTTATTGTAGGAGACAAGATACAACATAACAATTTTCAAAAAATGTTATAATCTCTTAGGAATATATAAAATTGTGATCTATATTTATGATTTTACTGTTTTTCCATGTTGATTTTAATGTTCTTGAAAGTCACTATTGATTTTAACCAATGTTATATTTTATCCTTTCTCAGCTTGGGTATTTCTTTATTCAAAAATGTGATATAATATAAATAAATAACTATATAAATTATACATGTACATATAAATGACAGATGTATTAAGATCTCTGAAGAAAAAAAACAAATGGCAGCAAAACACTTCATACAATTAAGGTGAGTGAATAAGATAAAACGAAAATCAACAAAAGAAAAACACTGAAGCATAGGAAAGAAGAAAGAACTTATAGGATTGAAAGATTTAGTTCACTCCTATAAAATATCAAGAGTTTCATTCACTTGTTGAATGAACACAAATTAGGCTGAGTTAAATATCATTTCAAAGAACTCACAGTCTAGGGAGGGGACATTACAGACAGGTGAACAAGGAATTACAATGCTGTGAACAATCTGTAAATGCAGCTGGGTGAATCTGAGGGGAGTATGGAGGAGAGAGTGGGAAGCTTCAGAGAAGCGCCATCTACACAATCTAAACAATGAAAGAAATTTCAGATGGCCAGAGAAGGAAAAGGGACAGCCTGAAAATGGAGGCTGTTCACTCAGATGAACATCTACTTGATCCTGCTTGCCTCTGGACCCCAAATTGTTACATATGCAGGGCACCAATATGACTCACTGCATGGAGCAATGCACAGTGGATTGAAACTGTTTTTACTAATAATACCTAAAATCATATTTATACCTCTTTATTTATTGTTCTGTTAGACTGTTGTATTTAATCACAGTCTTTGTATTCTGCCTGCCCCTATCTTAACATGTTGGGTAAATTGATTTTTTTAACCTTAAATAGAAATCTCACAGCATTAGAACTTTTTGCCTAGAAACCTTTATTTACAGGGCTGAAAAAAATTGCTGATATGATACTACACTACATATGAAGTTAAAAACTGCAGCTTTTTGAAGACCGATATCTAGAGAGTACTGAGACACTCACCACTAATATCTAATATTATATGCCAAGTAGTTAATGGAAGTAGGTACCTATGGTGCAAATTAGACCAAATTATTGGATAGCATAGTGTTTTATAACTTTACAGGTGTTCTAGGTTTAGGTAACTGTGGTGTGACTTATAAAAGGCAACAATTATGATTACAAATTTAATAGGAGAACAATTTATGTCTATTTATTCAAGCTAGGATTTAGGAAAAAACAAAACAAATGAAACCCTACCATGGTACATGCCAAGCTATCACTGCACAATTTCTAAACAATGGTCGCAGAACCATTTGTATGAGACCATTTTTTATTATGTATCCATTATGTCTGGAAAGTCTACACCTACAGCCCAGGCTGTTGTTCCAAGTTAAATTATTTTATTAAATTAAATTATTGTTGATGCAATAAATGCTTTCTGTTTCAAAAAGTTATATATAATATTAATACAGAAATATAGTTCTCATTTGAGATACGTCCGTGGCTTATGGAAAAATATATCTGCATTCTAGCCTTTATTGCATCAGATTATTTCCTCATTGTTCTCTGGAAGGTAATTGCAGTTCTTTTTCCTAATATTCCAAAATATAAGTTAAGTATACATAAAAGATACTATAACTTCCAAGTTGGCTTAACTAAGGTCATAAATCTTGACAATCCCACAACAATTTTATCTCTTTTAGGTAAGTACTATCTACATTGTTTTCAGTAGATCCCACATTAAACAATGTTGCCCTGGTTAAGCACTAGATAAAACCATATACATGTTTCATAAAGGATACAGCAACATTACCTGCCAAACTGAGAAAGCAAAAACAAGGTCCTGGGCACTAATGAGTGTGTCATCGTCTATCATTAATACCGCTGAAATGAAATGAAAAAAATTTATATTGAACAGTTTGGAAATAAAAATAAAAGTATTAAGATATAGTTGTATCTATGTAGATAATTTGAATGAAGTATTTTCTGACTCAATTAGTAAATAAGAAATGTAATCTTGGAGCAATATGTCTAGTAGAAAAAAGCTATTTGAATTATACCTGATTTTATAACTGCCTGAAAGGAAAATTGTCATGTAATTATCATCCATCATGCTAGAAACTAATGAATCTATAAATAAATAAAGCCAAGGTTCTTTTAAGCAAATTACAACCTCATGCAGCTGTTACAAATGTAAGGAGAGTGACAAAATTATATTCAGCATAAGCTTAATGGCCTCTGACTGCATTCTGTAATACAATGATATATATGATAGCATATCTTATTTATTTATTTAACAATATTAACCTCTTTTTTATTGTTGTAAGATGAAGATGTACATGCTGTCCTCCCCGGGAAACCTCTTCGTGAGACCTTGGAAACTGCTCATTAAGCTTTTCAGGGTGGTTTCTTATAATAAATTCCTCCATTTTCCTCCAGACCATTAAGATAGGCAGGAAGTCAGAAATCCATGCCCCTAGCCCTGGTTAACTGCAACTCTTCCAGGCTCAGAAGCCAGCTTCAACTTACCATTGGTTTCGACCTCAGGAAAGGCCTGGAGTCGATTTCTCATTTTGTTTGTGGTTTGTAGTTTGAAGATCACAGGAACAGGGTGAGGTCCAAGAGAATTCCATAACTCATCTGGTCCCTTCTCCCCAACATTGTTCCACACCACAATTATTTTGTGCAGATGTGGCACTGCCTGATAGTGGTTTAGAAGTCTCAATAAGAGATCCGTTCTATTGTACGTCTGCATGATGAGAGTGAAAGAATCCAGGGTGGACTTTCCCTGGGATTTTACTTCCCTACGCAAAGTGAGCATCTTGTCTTCTTTGACATTGGGAAGTAAATTGGTTAAAGCCCCGGCTACCAATAGTAGCACAAGGATGATCACCAAAGAAAAACGAAGCACCCGAATCCCCATTACTCTCCCAGGAAGTTTGCAGAGATGGCAACACCTGGAGTAGAAATGGGAATAAAATAAGAGAATGTCAGCATTCTTACCAGTCACCATGTTTTTTATATATTTTTTCAATGATGAGAGGGTCAAACTTATATTGGCTGATTCAAGTTCAGTTCTCCTTTACTCTATAATAATTAAGTTAGCCTATGAGATAAAAAATACAGTCTAATATTCTTTTCTTTTTGGTCTTGCTTTTTTTTTGGTAGTTGTAGACAAAAATCATATATACCTCAAATAATAACTGGGCATTTAAAAATTTTTCCTATTTTATCCTAACAATCTAGGTCTGAAATTATTTTTAAAAGAGATTGTATTTCCTCCAGTAATTCAATCATTTTAAACTTGTATTTTGGCAACAGATTTTTTTTCAAATAAAATGATATATGGAACATACATAAAGCAGAAGATAATGGTGATAGCAGCAGCAAATAATTACAGAGGGTTTATTCCTTAACAGATCTTGTATATCAAGAATGTGCTTCATATGCCATAGTATGTATTTATTCAACAAAATAAATAGATACTGAGCACTCACCCTGTGGAAGGAATGTTCTAGATTCTGTGGATATAGCAATGAATAAGACAAGGTGTCTGCTCTCAGTAGCAGAGGAGATAGCAGGGAGATATAGGTAGATGGATTCAAAAGGTAATTTAGGATAGTGGTAATGAAGAAAGTTATGTTTATGAGAAAAATAAGCCGGAGGGATATGATAAGCAAGAGCCAGGTTATGTGGGGTCTTGTCAGCCTTAATCATGTATATGGGTTTTCTCCTAAGTGAGGAGAAAATCACTCAATGGGAAGCAACTGGAGGATTTTGATCAGGAGACTCATGGAATCTGATTTATCTTTTCTTCTTCTTCTTCTTCTTCTTCTAGTTTAGATTTTTATAGAGATTGAATAACTTTCCCCAAATAACGCGGCACTGCCTGATAGTGGTTTAGAAGTCTCAATAAGAGATCCGTTCTATTGTATGTCTGCATGATGAGAGTGAAAAAATCCAAAGTGGACTTTCCCTGGGATTTAAGTAGCAGAGCTAGTAGTTATGTCAGGAAAATTGACACCTAGAGCCCAGAATGTTGTTAATTATATGGGCTATGGTGTCCTGTCTCCATTCAAATTCAGGCTTCCTGAGCATCTTGTCTTGCAATACAGAGCACAGGTGTTATATACCCAGCTATGCATTCTTTCTATCTTCCTCCAGATACTTAAAGGACTTAAAGAGGTAGCCACAGAAATGCAGTGAACAAAGGTAAGTGTGGCTTATTTATTTCATTCATTAAATTTTTTATCTAATCAAATATCTCAGTTATATATATGATAAAAGTCTAAATCTCACAGACAACTTTACAAAGATCCAGAACTGATTTTCTGGTTTTCATACAATTTACTTTCTATGTTTGCTGCGTCCCATTATAGCACTATTGTTGTCTTTTTAATGATTTGTTTTTTTATCCTTTTGCTATTTCCGATTCTGACTCCAGACTATTTATTCCTCCACAAGCCTCTGTAAGCCTTTTAGGTATGTCTTTATTTTGTATTTCAGCAACGGAGTATTCATATCCATTTTGGCAATGTATGAATTTAGGTTAACATAACTACAGCCATCTTGAGTTGTAACTATCATGATTTTCCCTGAATAGCTCTAGTCAGTTTTTCCTGCACAGTTTCCCAACAAACCATAAACAAAACCCTTAGAGTACTAGGTGGAACTTTACAAAGGGACCTGGCTCCAGGATGAGCCTGACTCTTTGATGTTAACCAAAGATAAACCAAGTACATTCCAGCTAGGATGAAACTACTTTTGTACTAACCCATATATACACCCCCAATTCTGATCCAAATTGAAGGGCTCCAACTGGTCTTGCTTCCATCAAAGACCACACTTATGTCTTGAGTCCCCCAATAAACTGTGCTCTCTGCAATCTTGGATCTGCCTGCCTCTTTTAACTTTGGCCCATGGTAGCTGGTCCTTATACAGTAGGACTCACAGATCTATTCTACTACTCTGTGCAAGAACAAAATAAAGAAGTGAGAAAAATGAATAATTCAAAAATTTTTATTTATGAAAATAAATCAACGAGGAGTTTCTAATCAACATTTTAAAAATATCTTTAAGGAAAAAAAGGTTTCTTAAAATCAGAAGGCATGAGATATATATCATTCTTAATGACTTTGATCCAAGGTCTAGCCCTTTTTGCTCCTTTTGGAAACATTTTTCTTCTTAGGCTATGCTGTAGACAGATATCTCATTTATTTACCGACAAAGATGATGAAGCTGAAAACAACTTCTCACTGCTAACCCATGCTGATGGCACAGAGCTACCGTTACTGTTCTCCTTGGCATAACACTGCCTCTGTACATCTTATTTTTGGTTCTCTCCATCTTCTTGGAAAAGCACACTATGTATACATGCACAGAAATATCTAAGCTCTTGATTTCACATCTCATAGTGAAGTTATGCAATTGCCTCTAGGCCACGATGCCACAGGCAATCCTAAGAATAGTCAACATCTCTCTGTCTAATTGAGTATTATATCCAACTAAATTTCACTTTACTTTCCAAACAATGCCCAATTAACCTTCTGTTTGTCCCTAAGGAGACTGTGTAGTGGTTGAGGAGTTAATGTGGTCATCATGTTCCATGATCCTGTTTCATGTTGTATGTTCTTTTGTAACTGTACAAAATTTTCTCTATTGTTGAAGGACAAGACCATACAGGCAAAGCCTTTACCATCTCCCTTTGAAGTTTATGAGAAGAAAAAATTCTCAACATAACAATGTCTTCATGATGTGACAGTATGCTAGGGCATGAGCAAGCAAAGGCAGGGCTTATTCACAAGCACAAGGCAATAAGTCATTGTCCCAGCAGATCTCACTTTTTAACAGTTGAGAGTGAAAAAGCAATGCTACTTTTATAGTAACTTTTAGAGGTATTCTCTCCTGGACTTTTTCTATAGTTTGTTCTATTAAGAAAAGCAATGTCTGTGTTTCCCTTCCTCTCATGGTCTCACTCTATTATATGAACCAAATAAATTATTTCTGAAGTAACCTCAGCTTTACTGTGATTAATTTTCAAGGACATTAATTTAAGGCTTTAGAGTACAAAATTTTCATCTTCTATACCCTTTTACTAACACAACACTTACTGTTAATATAGTCAATTGAAGACAAACCATGTGAATTAATAATCTTGATTCAAAGGCCTTTAGAACTTTTTAAATACTGAATCAAAAGCAGATCCATAAAACATTTTCAGTACTACATAAGAATGGCCAGATATAAATGCTTGGGGAAAGAACCACTTTGATAACTGCAGTGAAGTGTATCTAAAACAAGATCTTCTTTCATTTTCTGCATATAGAAGTGTCTAGTCTCTAATGTAGACATTGGTAGCTTACTATCTGGCAATTTAGAAGAGAAAAAGTAATAAAAATTAATTGTTAAAGACTATTGTAAATATACAATGTCAAAGCCACTCGAGTGACTACTTCACATTTAGTTACAATTTTAAGTAGGAATTTTGTGGGAGGCAACATAGTACATGACCAGCGTTTGTCTCCCCTTCTGATTGGTGTGGCATTGTCCGTCACCTTGTGATCTGGTTGCCTAGGTAACCCAGACTAAAGCCCAGATCTTTAGGGTGAGTTCTGCGTCTTCAAGCATGGGTGTGCCTTTCTACATCCCCGTGGGTAGAGCTACCCTCCACCTGTTCCTTTGTGATACTACCCCTTGCCCTGTTTAGGATAGAATGTTCCATGGAAATACCCTTTGTGTGTTCCTTTCTCTTACTCTGCCCTTGGGTGTGGCCTTCCTAGATGTCAGTTAATCTGCTGACAGCAGACATCATGAAGTTAGACTCAGCCCCTTGAAACCTGACCCCTTGCCTTATTTGAATAGCTTCTCCTCAATAAAAGGGGTCAGCACATGAGGGCTCCCTCTCCCCCAGACCCCTAAGGTTAGAAGAGCCATCACAGCACCCTCAAATAAAAAGGTGTTTCTGTCTCTTGTGTGGTTATTTTGCGCAGCCTAGTTCCCCTGGAGTGACCCTGAGTGTTTTAGTTGCGTGCAACGTGACAGATGGTGTTCCTGGGTGGGCGAAAGGTCTGAGTGTTGCTAGGAATGCAACAGAGTTTGTTCCTTTTACCCACTCTAGAAAATTTCTCTCTCAGAGAACTTTTAATCCTCTACTTTACCTCAATCAGAAAGGTTTCAGAAGATATTAATAACTTATATTTTTAGAAACACTGCAAATATTTCATTTTGCCTTAAATAATGCAGCCTAATAAAATTATATGAACTTTTTAGTTTGTATGGAAAAGCAAGACAGAACTTTACAGACTGCACTGCGAGTGACACACTGCACTAGGCTGACGTCTAGGTGCTACTGTAAGCACATTAGAAGCAGCTTTAATATAGTTTGGAAAGTAGTAATGACTTTATGGCTATATAGACCTCATAGTTTATAGTCTTCTTCTTTTCCTTTCTAGAGAAAGAACCTATCATCCCATTCAGAGGTTTGGGCTTTGAATGTGAGATATGGGATATGGGAGACAGCATATCTGTATATCCTGTGTCTTACCTGTAAAGAACCAAGAAGAAACTGTAGGTGCCACCCAGTTCTTTTGATCTTGATTCCTAAATATTCCTTTTTAAAATTATGTCTTTATATATTTACTGACACCCTGTCTCATTCCAAAGAGGATTGGATAGCTCTTAGTCTATTATCTTTCTGTCCATTTCTCATCCCCATGACCACAGATTAAATATAACTTTGATAAACACTGTAAATATCAGTAAAACAAAAATTCTTCTTCTATTTATTATCTGAAAAATCAAAGATTCCCTAACAATATTGTTTGTACCTATATTAGTTTACTAGTTCTTTATAGGTTCTTTATACGTTGAGAACAGATCCTTTTAGCTATTTTTTATGCAGTGTTATTCCAGCATCTTCCACACCAGAGGTTTCCAACCAGGGTCAATTTGCTCTCCAGAGGGCATATGGAAAAGTCTGGAGGGGAGATATTGCTATCTATAGGGTAAAGGTTTGGATGCTGCTAAACATCCTATAATCCCACAGCAAAGAATTATCTGCCTTAATATTCAGATAATGCTAAGGTTGAAAAACCCTGCTCTACATACTAGTTACTAAGAAGATGTACACTGCTATTTGTTATACTCAAACAATAAGGGTGCAAAGCCATGTCTCTAAAACTGCCCCAATAATTACATGACTCACTGAACAAATACATAAACTCAGGCAGCTGAAAGGTAGCTCAAGGCTACCTAATCCAGCTTCCTGTTTTACAGTAAGAACTCAGGGTCCAGGGATAAGGATCTTGCCTAAGGTCATGCAGCTGCTTTTGACCTGTCAGTCACAGAGCCAGGGCAAGAATTTCCTGATGGCACAGTCCATGACACTTTCACAATGCTATAGTAAATTCTGCAAGGATGTATCAAAAAACTAATATATCAGACTGTCACTAAGGTACTTGTTACTTGGTATGTTGGAATTCTTTTACAGTTTTAATGAAATTCACCCCACTAAAGTATACAGTTCACTGGCTTTTAATATACCCATGGAGTTTTGGAAATATCACTATAATTTAATTTTAAAGCATTTCCAATATCCCAAAAAAGAAACCCAGGTCCGTTAGCAATCACTTCCCTTTCTATTAATACCAATCCCTAAACTCTCCCCTAGCCCCAGGAAACCACTAATTTACTTTCTGTCTTAATGGGTTTGCCAATTCTAGACATTTCATATGAATAGAATCATATAATATATACCCTTTATATCTGACTTATTTCACTTAGCAAAAGCATTTTCAAGTTTTTTCAAAATTTATACATGTTGTAGCGTTTACCAGTATCTCATTCTTTTTTTTTAAATTGTCAAATAATATTCCATTGTATGGACACATCACATTTTGTTTACCTGTTCATCAGTTGCTGGACATTTGGTTTATTTCTACACTTTGGCTACTATGAATTTGGTGCTATGAATACTCATGTACAAATTTTTATGTGAAAATGTTATCATTTCTCTTGGATATGAGGAGTGGAACTGTTGGGACATTATGTCAGAAATATTTACTATCTGAGAACTGAAGCATTATCTGAAATTATAAAAATTTTTTCTTAAACATGAACATAAGATCAAGTAAGAAAGTAAATAATACATGGTCTATGAAGCAATAGTTACATTCTTTCCTGCACAGTCTTTAAATGAATCAGCAATTTGAATTTTCAAAGATCTGCTATTTGATTATTTACTACATCATCTATCAAAGTTTCCTAGATAGAGCACTGTTGAGAATTCTTTCCTGAGGCCTAATCTCTTGAGACTGGAAGAACAATAATTATCCAGAGAGAATTTGTAAATGAATATGCCTGAGCACACATGAACAAAAATTAGTTGTCTTCAACTTGTAAGGTAGAACTGCAATGAGCAGCTTGGCATCATACAATGAGAAACTTTTATTTTCATTTTTATGTCACAGATGGTAGGAGAATGGTAACTATGCTACCATTTCACTGTGAGATTTGTCTGAAACCATGCAGATTGCTTCTCCTCTGGCTCATTCTCTAGGGTATGTACTTGCTTAAAAACCCATGATTATAGAATATAGATGGTCAGAAAAGGGCCTGAAGCTATCAAGAAATAAAATCACTCCAAGGTGGAATGCAAAGGTCAATTAAGAACCTGGATTTTCCTTCTATGAGCATGTAAGATGATATTTGGAAGAGACATTTGTACAACTGATGAACAATTTCTGGCCAGGTTTATTATGTGCATGACACTGTTCAAAATGAGGAAAGAGAGCACAAATACTGAATTCCAAAATGCCTTTCCTCTTACCAGTACTGTATACAGCAAACTATTCCATGACTCCTAGTACTGGCACATGCTATTTTTCTATCTACAAAGCCTCTCCTTCTCTCTATCTGACACACCCCACACTACATCCCTTTCAAGCATCACCTCTGCTGTGAAAGTTGCCCTTGCTGCAATCCTTCCTCCATGTTCCTGTGCACTCTGAACACAGTGCTGCTAGATCTTGCTTCCAAGAATCACAACTGTGCCCCAATCTCCTTTTTTTTTGTGTAAGTGCTCATAACTCTTGCCAGTTGAATGGGGAGAGGGAATTAATGTTCAAATTGCCCTAAACTTCAAAATGGTGCCTAAAACTTGAACAGAATAAACTCAAATTAAATGCAAATTAAGTCCAATTAAGACTAGACAACACACAAGAAATCTTTCCCTGTGTAAAAGACCAGGGTCACCACCCATCTGGTAATAGGACAGCCAGTCTTGAAATGTGACCTTAAGCCCACAACATATAGGTCACCTTTCTACTTTTAGTTCTTTGGCCAATGTACTTCATAAATAAAAATGTCTCCAATCTCTGATTTTTTTCACATCTTTCCAAAGATATTCTGCATTGAAATATCTTTGGATATTCCTGTTTCTGTGGAAACTCTTGATGAACTCATCTGCCTTAGGGGGGAACCATCATTTGTTGGACAACAACCTCCTTGTAAAACTCCTAAGGGAGGTTTAGGCGGCAACAATCATCAAAATATATATTACTTAGTAAAGTAGGCAGCATACCTGATTTAACAGATAAAGTCTCACCTAGTTGAAAAATGAAAATTTAGTTTGCAGGGCTGGGACTGTAGCTCAGTGGTAGAGCACTTGCCTTCTATGTGTGAAGTACTGGGTTCGATCCTCAGCACCACATAAAAAAATAAATAAATTTTTTTTTTAAAAGAAAATTTATTTTGGGTTCTCAAAGTGACATAAGCTGTAGACATTGGATGGCTGGCAGAAAGAGAAAAACTAAGTTCACTATTGGCCAGAGTAAGCCTTTTCCATTAAAATTTAAGCAGCATAAACTAGAATTTATGTAACTGTACAATATAAAATGCCAGAAAGAGAACATGAAAGGTCACTTTACTTCATGGTTTTTCCCAAGGTGCTATACAGTATTCTGCAAAAAGTTTTTAACTTAAGAATTTTACCCATATTCAGGAAATTTGTTTCTTTCATTGTTATTTTATAAATGCCATATGGTTCTTCTCATTTTCTACCAATTCTGTCCGAATTCTATCCTCTCCTTCCTAAATAATTTCATTTCACTTTTTTCCCCTAAAGAGCCCATCTACTCATACAAGATTCTTAACTCCTGTTACTTTTTTTTGTGAGTCTAAATACATCAAAATAATTCAAATTGTTTTGTGTTAACAACAAGTACAGTAGGAAAAGCAGGAATAGGAATAGCCTTATAATGATAAAAAAAGATCTGTGTAGTATCACAGATTCATCTTGTGATCTTGTATTTATGATCAATTAATTATACAGTGATCACTCTACTGTCATGTCATGTATATATGAAAAGAATAAGAAATTATACAATGATATGAATGGATCTTCATAATTTACATCAACTGTATTATAGACTATTAAGTAATCTGCCTTTTCTATGTACTGTATAACTAATCATATATATGTATGAAAAATGATTCATAACTATTTAAAAACCCTATATTTCAAAGGCTTCATTCTGCCTTTACTACATTTTTGAAACTATAGTTCTGAAAAAGACTTACTAAAACATATTGAGAAATAGCTACATTTATCACACATTTGAATACATAGATGCTACTGCAATGTTCATTTCTCAGTATAAGCTATGATTATTGTACTGATTATACTACCTATTAAGTCCTCCTGCTGGCACCCAGGTTGACTGGGCCATTTCTTTATGGAAAAATCAGGTTAAGATGGATAACAAGGGCATCATTTAGAATAGGGATATCAATAAATAAAAGCCTGTTTCCAATTCCCTTCCTGATCTCACCCCCTTATCCTTGGTGAAAGCTGCTCATCAGTTCTGATATTTTCTATTTTTCCTCTTCCCTTTTCTACACATACTATCATATTCTTTCAACATTATCAATTCACTGGAGTGTGCTTTACTATCATTGATAAAGGGGAAATAACACATAAACATTATGTATAATATTTTTAAAGCATCACCTGCCTCCTTCAATCCAGTCATTTGTTACTGAGGTAGATAATAACGGCCTCCCTATTTGTGAAATGCACAGATATGAATTTTGTGAGAAAAAATTTCTTTCCAGCTTTGTACTTTCCTTCTGAATTGCCAATTAACTGTTGCTCCTGATGATAATGATGATGATGATGATGCTTGGAGATGATCAATCAATTCAACAGACAACTACCTGCCCAGGATTAAGGGTGGCCTTATTACTAAGAGGTATACCAATGACTTGTAAGAATCAAAGGAGTCAATGTATCCTAGGAAGAAAACTAGAAATGGATAAAGCATCTTTAGCTTAGTATAGTCCCATGTAAAATTAGTTCCAGAAATGGGTCAAAGAGAAACCAACCACATCTGCAAACATATTACTTTTCCCATTCTAGGACACTGGAGGTTTTCATTTGAATCTCTATCTGTTTTAGTCACAGGGAAGGCGGGGGGCAAGACAATTAGGCAATAGATCCTTGGAATATTCTATGGAACCTCTCCTTTTTACTCAACACTGATTTTCAGCACTTCCAAAATCACTTCTCTAAGAGAAACAGATTTCATATAAATGAATATGACTTATAAATATTTTCAGATTTCAAATTTGAGGTAGAAGCAATCCCAATAAATGTGAGTTTTCTCATGTTATTAGAGAAAAGTCAAACATCCATGGTGCTGCATCAATCAACACATACCACATGTCCAGCACTGTCAGGAACCATGAATAGGCAGGTGTAGTTCCTTACCTCACTGAGCTTAGAAATAGTAAAGAAAGTTGTTACAGTTCTTCATATCATACAATACCTCAAATTGGCAATGTTTCAAATTTTTAGTAAGAAGATAAATAAAATATATCTATTCAATTTTGTAGATGGGGCATGTGAGGGTGAGAATATTAAATAAATTTCCTGAGCCACAGAAAGAGTGATAGGTCAGAACCAAACTCCTGACTTCTGTGCTTGAGCCACTTTGAATTATCTTTGTCATTTGCAAGGTCTATTTTCAACTTTATTCTAGTTTATAAGGATATTTCAAACTTACAGGTATTGGGGCTGGGGGTACATAGCTTAGAGGTACAGTGCATACTTAGTAAGCATGAGGCCATAGGTTACATCCATAGCACACACATAAAGAGTATGCCTACTTACTTCAATCTATAATCTGTAGTAGTATTTCAATGTATCTATTCTGAAGAAGGCATTCTGGAGTAGTATTTCAATGTATCTATTCTGAAGAAGGCCTTCTAGAATTTTCTAACAGACACTGGCTGGTTCAAGTAAGAACTTTTATCTTCAAAGAAACGAAAATATCTTTATTGAAAATAATCTTTTGCAGATTAAAAATTCTTCTATTTTACCTACTTTCATAGCAGCAGCAGCAGCAACAGCAAAAGGCAGAAACAACCCAAATGTCTATCAATAAATGTATAATCCGTTCAGAAAATGTGGTATATATCTGATGAAATACTGGATTTACAAAAAAAGGAATTCTGGTACATGCTAAAAATGCATAAACCTGTTTATGCTAAACATTAAAACAATATGCTATGTGAAATTGGCCCAGTCACAAAGAAGGCAAATATTATATGATTCCACACAGATGAGGTATTCAGGAGAGTCAAATTCATGGAAAGAGCAGACTGTACTTGCCAGGGGATGGGGATAGAGGATAATGAGTAGTTGTTGTTTAATAGATATATATTTTAGTTTTACAAGATGAAAAAGTTCTGATGATTAGTGACAGAGCAATGTAAAAACACTTAATGGTACTGAGTGGTATAAACTACATACTTTCAAAAAGAAAAAGGAAAAAAAAACCCATCTACTTACCTCATTGTGTGATTAGCTTTTTAAAAAACTTTTTTATGGCTTCAGTGATTGATAGGAATAAGCTCCCTTGGCACTACTAAGAGAAATAAAAGAGTTTTCTGTGATATTTTGTTAATCAGCAGAGAATGAAAAAAATAGCAATGCTTTTAATGCCAATGTCCATACTGTCTGAATTATTTGTAAACTATAATTTGCTATTCTGTGTCCTAAAAATTACATGAGGTAGAAAATGGCTTCCTGTTGATTGACACTAATAATGCTACATTTTTGTTTTCATCTTTCTCCAAGGTCCAGAAACAGAAAAAACTAACATCATTCTGAGTATTTATGCTTATACATCTGACACTAGAACATATATGCCATAGAGTAAAACTTCTTAACATGAGAAATTTGCATTTTTATTCAATTTCTGGATTTACAAATCTCTCTACTCTAATCCACTATTATAACTCCTGTTTTTACCAGCAATTCATAGGGCATTTGATTTATTTCACCTAAAAAATTATGAAGTCTAAAATAGTGTTGCCAGGATAGATGAATGAGGATAAGAGATGGCATCTGTCCCATTCTTGCTGGTTGTTGCTGGAAAGGAGAAGAAACCATGGTGGGAGAGGAACTCTTGCCCCTTAATTATCTCTGTTTTCATTTCTGGGTCTTCACATGTCTCCCATAGAATATGCATAGTTAACCAACTGTACTTTGTTGATAATATAAACAAATATTTAAGAAGTTCATAGTAAAAATGCATTTATTAGTTTTAAAATATTCATTACTATATCTACTTTATGATCTTATATATCCACTTAATTTTGTAACATGAAGAAACTAAGAATTCTAGCTGTAGACTTTAGAATACTGTACCTGTTTGGAGACTTGCATGATACTGACCACCTAAATAGAGCTAATGAATCATTTTTTTATTTTCCAACGTCATGTTCTTACACAAAAAATTATTATTATTACAGGGGAAAAGGAATGGATTAGGCTACACAAAAAGATTGATTGACAGATGCTCATCCTCGGTGCTCAAAGAGCATCTCATGTGTACAACTTACACATCACACAGTTCTAAAATACTAGACTGACTGATTTATCCTTCTCTTCACTTCAACTTCTCCTCTCCATAAAAATTCTTCCAGGGAAAGAACTTTACCTTGCCAGGCTTTGTATTCCCAAGCCAAGCACAGAAATCTGGCATATAGTAAATAGTCATTAAATGACTTCTGACACAACAACATATATAGGTTAACAAGTGTGAAACAAATATTATTTCAAAATAATAAAATAAGGCACAGTAGAATATTTTCCACTCATAGAACTTTTCCTAATTTAAACAGTGTCCACCTACACTTTTATTTGCACATAAAAATTCCTTTCATATTGAATTTGGCCATTATGCTGTTCAAGACTGAAAGCTGTGAAGTAGCATTAAAATTTTTTTGAAAGGAGAAGGTCTACACGGTAATACCTTGCTTCTATATTTGGGGTAGAGAGTGGGGAAATTCAAGAGTCTCTAGAAATTGATACAACTGAAAATAAGCTTCAATTTTTCCAACATATTTCAAAACTGTCTCAAAAGGGTAATGTAGATTTCTCCATAAATCTGCTGAGAAATTTCACATTTGTACCAGTACAATGTACAATGCAGAATTAATTTTCAAAGGCAGAAAACAAAAACAGGCTCAAATTGCTACTGACCTTGGTAGGAGAATGCTAGAAATTAGTTACCGAAATTTGATTATTTCTATATCCCTTCCCTTAAACAGTACTGAAATAAAGCACTTTTGAAGAAAAAATTCTATTTCAAGGAAAATATTTATCATTGAACTTCCTAGTTTGCACCCAATGAAGGTTTCCCCAGCAGCATGGCAAAACTATTACAAATATAAAAGCTTCCTAAAAAAGTAAATGTTACTAATTGAAAATATTTTTATATTTAAATTAAAATAATGAAACAGACGCTAAAATAGGCAAAGACAAAATACTCTTCCCAGAACTTAATTTGTGGAACCTAGCAGTTTTTACACAGCATCTTGAAAACATCAACGTTTTTTTTAAATGCAGATATTTTTCAAAAATCAAACTAGAGAATTAGTATCCCTCATACGGAAAGTTCCAAGAATGGGAGCAAACATGCATATATCCTGCAAAAAAAAAAAAAAATTGTAACGCGAGAGCATTTTGCTGTCTCCTCACCTGAGTGCAGAAGATTGCAGTGGGGGAACCAATTTATTTGCTTGCAGCTCGGTTAGCATAAAACGGAAGGGGCGTCTCGCTTGCTCATTTTTGTTTTTTTCTTTTTCCTAAACCAAGCAGCGTGCATCATTCCTTGGATTTATAACCTGGGAAACGCGCCGCCTGCAAAGTGAGCGCCTGAAGCAGGGGACAGTCACGGAGTGGCCACCCCTCCCGTTTGGTGACGCTCCACTTCCTGTTAGGCTAAAAGGAATTCCCAAGAAGCTCGGTTTTGTAGTTTCCAGCCAACTCCAAAAGCTAGTTCTTTCCTCCATTCCTTCCCATTTCTTCAGCAAGGTAACAACTTTTAATCATTCACGTGACAGACCACCTGACTTTATCCAAACAGTTTCCCGGAAAGGCGTCCAAAAGAGTGTTTCCCGCGGTCTAGGCTGCCCGGCCACGGCCCGCTGGGCTCGCCTCCCGGTGCCCTGCACACCCCTGTGTCCCGCCGAGCCGGCTTCTTATTGGACTTCCCCCAAACTGGCCGCGAGGTTCTGATAAGAATCATAGAGGCAGGTTGCTGCCCCGGGGATGACCTGGAAGCGAAAGGGACCTGTACGAATTACAGAGTTTCAGGGTATCAGCGGATATAGACCGTCGGAGAAGCAACGTTTTAGCCAAATCTCAACTTAGTATGACCTCTTTGTAAAGGGCTCTTTTTAAGTACCTTCAAGTCCTTCGGGAAGGCCGCCTTCCGCGTAACAGCACAGGAGGGGCAGGCGCTGTTTTCGGGGAAGGGGTGGGGGATTACAAGGATTTAGGTGTTCACAGCGTCCACCCCGCAAAGCCAACACTTGGGCTTCCTGCGCACGGGCGGGAGAACACGTGGCCGCCCGGATTCTAAAGCATTGCTACCTACTGCACCAGGACCTAACAATGCCCAGAGCGGGTTAATGGCGAAGGGGCAGGCGCTGGACTCAGTGCATCCGGGTACATTGGTCGTAGGCGGTCGGGGTGGGAGTGAGCGGGCTCAAGCTCTCAGCTAGCCTAGTCTGCAAATGTCGCCACGTCAGAATTTTCGGCGTGAATTCAGGTAGCGGAACCTCGCCAGGATCAGCTGCGCAGATCCCGTCGTAGCTGCACTTCTTTCCTCACCCTTCTTCGGTCTCCGCCCCGCCCCGCCGTAAGCCCCGCCCTCCGCCGGGAAGCCCCCGCCACAGCCCCGCCTACCCCCTTTTCCGTCCCAGGACGCGTTGCGCGGCCCGGGCCGGAAGTCAGCTAGTTCCCGGGTGTGTGTCTGTGTCTGTCTGTGTCTGTCTGTGTCTCGCAGCCACGCGCGGCCCCAGTCCGGTGCTGGGGGTTCCGGTCTGAGGCGTCACCGCTGTCACTGCCATCACCCCACGGAGCCACTTGTCGAGGGGAGTAGGCCCGGCCCTCCGCCGGGCAGAGAAGATGTTGCCCCTGTCCATCAAGGATGATGAATACAAACCACCCAAGTTCAATCTGTTCGGCAAGATCTCGGGCTGGTTTAGGTGCGGGGTTCTGTTTTGCAGGGAGGGGGTGTCCAGCAGAAGGAAAGCCCAGACCTAAAGATGCTCCAGGGTCTAGAGAGGGAGTGTTAGGGACACTCCCTCAGCCTCCCGCTGTGGGGAAAAGAGTGTGTGGACTGGGTAGGTCTTGAAAGAAGGACAGCAACTCGGGGTCCCGGCACCCCCTCGACTCTCTTAATCTCTTCCCGATTTACCATGCCCAGGTCTATCCTGTCGGACAAGACGTCCCGGAACCTGTTTTTCTTCCTGTGCCTGAACCTCTCTTTCGCTTTTGTGGAACTACTCTATGGCATCTGGAGCAACTGGTAACCAAAGGGGAAAATGGTTGGGGCGGAAGCAAAAGGTGGAGGAAGACCAGGCACTATTTGCTTAGTGCCACGTAGCTCCTCACCGGGAGGTTCAGGTTTTACCTTTGCCACCACCTCTGTTGCTTTTTCACAACCCATATCAATATGGTAGGGCCGCCTGTCCTAATTTTCAGGTCCTATCTTGCAACCTCCTTCCTGCCCCATATGGTCAGACAAGATGAACAAGCCCCCTACTCGTTTTGGCGGATGGAGAAAGTATTTCGTTTCTGAATCAGCTCACCTTAGCTTTGCCTACTTAGTATTGGGAGAAACCTGACTCTCCCTGGGGGAGTGGCATTTGGATTTCACCCTTAAGATTCTGAGAGGGAGTACTGGGATGTCCAGGAAAATGTGTGCCATTCTCTTTTTCTCTTTAATGCTGAAACTGTCTCATGATTTCCCTTTGGTCCTAACTGGGTAGAAATCCCATATAGTTTTCTGGAAACCTCTAGAGTTGATGGTTTTTGGTGTCAGCCTTTTCCGCCCCCTACTATATTTCCTCCTTGGAAAGAGGAAAATTCAGTGTAACTATGGAAATGAAGTTGCTATTACTTAGGTTTTTGCTGTTGAATAACTTAAGATCTTGTGAAATTATTCTGCTAAATAAGATCATCACACTTCTACTAACTCCATCATTAGATTTATATCCATTTGAGAATCTGATGAAAGCCAAGACTCAGAATTTTACAAAAAGCCTGGTGGTTCTTGGGTTTTCTGAAATAGATCTTGGACCCCAGATTAAGAACCTGTGCCATTTATGCTTTATTTTCTACTGATTAAACAGACTTAGTCTCTCTTGAAAGAAGGACAGCAAGGTTCACTTTCAAAGAGAATTGTCTTTGATCTTTATTTGTGTTGAGGTTGAATAATGACCTTGGATTCTGTCATCAGGTTTTGTGACATCTATATTTTCATATTAAAAAAACTGTGCTTTTCAATTCAATAATCAATTCACTTTTATAAACAGTACTAAGTAATCAACAGATTATAAAGATTATTGCTTTCATCACAAGTTGGGTGTCAAAGGTATATTGACAATTAAATCTTGTTATATTTAATAACCATTTGAAGCCAGTCGTGGTGGCACATGCCTGTAACCATAGTAACTATGGAGGCTGAGACAGGAGGATTGCAATCAGCAATTTTGAGGCCAGCATTAGCAATTTACTGAGACTCTCAGCAACTTAACCAGACCCTGTCTCAAAATAAAAAAAATAAAAAGTACTAGGGATATAGCTCAGTGCCCATTGGTTAAATCCTCAGTACAATAATAATAATAATAACTATTTTTGAATCCCCTGGAAAATTATGTGTGTATGAGAGAAATATACCCCATCATAGATGTTTTTCCTGTGCACTGATGTATACTGACAAATTATTTGGAAAATGATGGCTTTAGTACTTTCCTAATTGATCTTTACAGATCAAGAATTACTGCATACCTAATTTTTACATGAAAGAGGTGTCTTAGGCATCTCAAATATCACAAAGTGGTTTATACCATAATGTATTGCAATATAAAGAAACTGTAACAAAATGTTCATACATAAACCGTAATACAGTTGTGACACAATCAGCACACATGCCAAATTTATGACATAATTTAAGATAGGGAAAATATAAAAAATATGATAAATATTATACTATGATTAAAGTGTGATTATTAAAACAAGACTATATTGCTTTTAACATATATAATACATTGAAGGTATCACTGTGTTAAAAATCACTTTGTGATATTTGAGGTGCCTAAGCCACTTCTTTCATGTAAAATTAGGTATGTGATAACTCGTGATCTGTAGAGATCAATTGTAAAGTACTAAAGCCATTATTTTCTAAATCATTTGGTAGTAGACTTCAGTGCATAAACACCAGGAGTAGGTGACTTGTTCTTCTGTTCTTAAGTTATTTGCTTTTCTGCCCTTAGGCGACTTCTTTGGTACTCTCTCAGCTTATTTTTTTATTATTTCCTTCTGATTTGAAGTGTAGCTCTGGCATCTGTCATACCTCTATCGTTTCGCAGGTATTCATCTTGTGCTCATGTATGTTAACTTTCCTATCATCTTCACAAACGCTTTTAAGTGGTTATGAAGTAGAGATCTGTTTTTACTGATATTGGGCATATTTAGAAATTACTCTGGCCTTTTCATAATCTGGTTTCCTATGTTTTATTTAGATACTAAAATTTTTTGTTCCTTTGGTTGACTGATCAATAATTTCTTTATGACTGGATTATCTTTGTGCCTCTCAGTTCACTTAAGCTTTTAAGTTCCTTCAGTAAATTTCTCACCAAAACCCGCTTTGTCAGGGTCATTTCAGTGTTCAGCCTTATTCTATAAAAATAGGTTTGAAGTTGTTGGGAACATATCAAGAAATTTTTTTCCCATAGGAGATTAAAACATGGATAAAATATTCTTTTCACAAAAAATTTACATAAAATGCAAAAAAATACTCTTCACAAATTAATTTCACAGAAACAGTTCATATAGTTGCATCAAATAATAAATTATTCTGGTTTTCATTCAGAGCCTTAATTCTAAAAGAAGAATTTAATTATAGTTTCTTTATATTTTTGATAGTGATAAGGTATTTCAGTGGAAGAATAGCTTAGCATTTTGTGTATTTTCCCCCCATTGAATCAAATATCTGCTTCTTTTCACCTTTCAGCTTTATTGAAATAGGAATCTTTTTCTGTATTCAGGCACCTTAGTACATGGCACATGGTAGGTGCTTAAATCTAGACTAAACATGCTAACTACCTGTATTAGAGAAAAAAGACCCTAAGACATTGAACCCCTTTCTCTCATTCTTAGGAGGAAAATGTAGAAATACTTAATGTGTTTTCTCTTACTTTGTATGTTGCTTTTCCTTCTAGCATTTTCTTTTTCTTTATTTATTGTTGAGTAACTCTTTAAATCATAAGGTAATATTAGGAATGTGGTTTTGTATTATTAGGATTGTTTGTTTTCAAATTACAGAAAAACCTGAAATAATTGTTGTTTAAACAAATAATATTTTATTTTCAAGATGGCTGGTAGAATTCTGGCCATTCTACAACAGAATGTTTAGAGTGCAAAGAAAAATAGGCAAAAGGCATGCACATTGTTTCTCTCTTTTTTTCACCTTCTAATTATTTTATTACTTTTCTTTTTTTCTTTTTCTTTTTTTTTTTTTTTTTTGGTACTGGGGATTGAATTTGGGCCTCAATCACTAAGCTATATTCCCAGCCCTATTTTATATTTATTTAGAGACAGGGTCTCACCGAGTTGCTTAGTGCCTTGCCGTTGCTGAGGCTGGGTTTGAACTCATATTCCTCCTGCCTCAGGCTCCTAAGCTGCTTATTTTATTACATTTTAATATCATCTTGAGCTTTACTCTTACATCTCTTGTGTTTGTATGGTGGAAATTGAATATAATAATAGTGCAATGTATTTCTTTTTTTTTGAGTCGGTTTTTGAACATTTACCAATACTGAACTGATTGTAGTCCTAAAAATACCTTAAATCGTTCCTTGCTTGAAAACTTCCATTGGCGTTTCCTTGCTGAGAAGGGAGAAGTGAATTACCTCAACTCATTCAGGAACTTGCCCATACTGTCCCTAACTTCTGCCTGTTGACAATGTCATTTCAATTGTTCTTTCTCTGTTTACTCTTATTCCAGTCCCGTGAACTTCTTTTTTTATATTAATTTAATTTTTTATTTGTTTTTTTAGATATATATGACAGTAGAGTGTATTTTGACATATTATACATAGATGGAGTGTAATTTCCCATTCTTGAGGTGGTACATAATTGTACATTGTCTCTTCAGGAGATTTGAAACAAAACACTTTCACTAAAACTTTATCACATGTCATGCCTGCTTGCAAATGTGGTCTATTATGGTTAATAGTTTGCTGAAAGTCAAGGATTCTTTCTCAGACCTAGAGTATTGTCCTTTCCAAAGTAGCATCAGGGTCTAGAGCATATCTTATCCAAAATTTTTTTCTACTAATTACATATAGTTTTTTTCTAGAATATCAATATAGTTTATTTTTATGCTCTTATGTTTTATTTTTACCTTATCACCTATTAAAAATTTAATTTTAGTTACATTATTTACCAAAGCTATTGGACACCCTTTTTGCCTTAGACACCAAAGAAACTCTAGTGACTCTAAAGTTTAATGTCTTTGTATTAACAAAGTAAATATTTGTTCGAGAAATGTTTAGGGCAGTACTGGACTTTTATTCAGTCCGACTTGTCAGAGAAATAAAGTAATTCCTTAGAGAAAAAATAACATCATGTATTATTTTATTACAATTTTTATTTATCTTAGTCTTTTATCAACTTTCTTTATCCAAAGGCAACATTACTTAACTGCTATGGTGATCCCTTTGCTTTCTTGTAGTTTTATTTTTCACTTTAAAATCTTAGGTAAGTATTACATTTTGTTGAGAATTCTTAAGAGTTATGTAATGAAGTGAAGTTGTGAGTTATTTCATCTCATCAGTTTATTAATTTTATTAATGTCAGAATTCTAAGGATTTTTGTACTTGGTAATAAATTGATAGTTAATGCTTTTTTCCCTTTTTCTACCTATGGAAACCAGCTGGTAGGGGGTTTGTAAATTATGGTGATCCCTTATCTTCAATTTTCAATTGATGTTTAGCAATCAGTATGAATATACTCTTAGCTTAGTAACCAATCAACCTTTTAAAACCTTTTGTCTTGGAAATTTTAAATATTTACAAAAAGGGAGAGTTTAATGGATCTCATGTACCCATCACCCAGCTTTAAAATTGGATCAAGCCATAATCTATTTTATACCATCTGTTATCCTTATCCCACCATTGGATTGGTTTAACCAGATGTAAGATGGAGCTTTTTCCATAATTACTTTAGGTTGGTTCTCTAAAAGATAGGAGCCCCACCTCTCTTTAACATAACCCAAAAGTCATTATCATCTACAAAAATCAAAGATTCATTAATATCACATGCCCAGTTAGTAAGTGTTCACATGTCTCTCATTGTTTTATAAATTCTTTTTACATTTGGTTTTGAAGATTAGAAATCCAAACAAGATCTACACATAGTGTTAGTTTGGTGGATATGTCAAGATCTTAAATCTCTTATAATTTATAGCTTTTTTTCCTTTGTTTTTGCCTCCAGCAGACCTTAAATCAAGTCCTTTTTAAAGTTTCTTTTGCCATGTTTGGTTCATATTTATTCTACATTTGCTTCAGTGTTTTAGGTTTCTCCTTAATACCCTAAGATAGTTTTCTCAAGTGTCTTTAGAAAATAGTAATTTAAAAAGTTAAATATACTGATTTTGGTAGCTGACTTTTCTTTATTGTGACTTACTAAAGTTTCATTTGGTGTAGAAATCATATAATCTTAGATAGTCTCTATGCCATCTTTACTTTTAAAAGAAACATGCTACTGAGTGCAATGTCTCATGCCTGTAATCCCAGTGGCTCAGCAGGATCGAAAGTTGGAGGCTAGCTCCAGCAATTTAGTGAGGCCTTATATAATGGTGATGTGGCTCAGTGGTTAAGTGTCCCTGGGTTCAATCTCTGGTACAAAAAAAAAAGAAGGAAAGAAACATACCATGCAGTTAAAATGCTAATTCATCATCAGGAACATTTGTTGATACTGAAAATTATCAATAAAATTGGCATTCCTTAGAGCAGACTTTTTTATACAAGAGGTGAACAGAGAACCAGAAATAGGTGTTTTTTCATATGGATCTGTCTGTATATTTTTAGCTAAGTAATTTTCAAATCACACACTGCTTTTAGAGTACATGATGTTCTTTCATCTCAAAAGAGGAAGTAGTCTTTCAGGTAGGATCACATTTTATTAATACTGAACATAAAATGATATTTTAATGAAAATTAAGTTTAGTTAAAATTTAGGGCTGGGGTTGTGGCTCAGCGGTAGAGTGCTTGCCTAGCCCGTGCGAGGCCCTGGGTTTGATCCTCAGCACCACATAAAAATAAAATAAAGATATTGTGTCCTTCTACAACTAAAAAATAAAATATTTTAAAAAAGGTTTAGTTAAAATTTAGATAAAATTGTATTTGGTGAGTATTAAAATTGCTATGCTATATCTACACTCTTAAAAAGGGAACTTGATTTTTGTAATATTCAAAAGGGATTTACCTTTATTTCACTTATTTATTTTTATATGGTGCTGAGGATCGAACCCAGGGTCTTGCACGTGTGAGGCAAACGCTCTACCTTTGAGCCACAACAACAATTACTAATAGGGCATTATGTAAAATTGTGGATGTGTAACCGACATGATTCTGCAATCTGCATTTGGGGTAAAAATTGGGAGTTCATAACCCAGATCAGTCTATTGTATGAAATATGATATGTCAAAAGCTTTGTAATGTTGTGAACAACCAATAAAAAAATAAATAAATTTAAAAAAAAGGGATTTACCTTTTATGTTTTCCCTTTAAGGCAATATTTTGTATCCACTTAATGTATACAAAATAAGTTTTTTGAAAAAAATTGTTTGCTAGGGCTACTGTAACAAAAGACCACAAATTAGGTGGTATTAAATTAGGTGTCTTAAACAACAGAAATTGATCATCTCATAGTTTTGGAGGCAAGGAATCAGATACAGGTGTCAGCAGTGTTGTTTCCTTCTGAGAATCTGAGGAAGAATCTGTTCTACAACCCTTTTCTAACTTAATTAAGTTGGTTTTCTGATAATCTTTGATATTCCTTGGCTTGTAGAAGCATCACCTGTTATCTGTCATATCTTCACATGGTGGTCTCCTGTGTATGTCTCTTCCTCTCAAATTCTCTTTTTCATGTTGGATTAGAACCCGTTTTATGACCTAATCTTAATTAATTATATCTGCAGTAAACCTGTTTTTAAATATTGTTACTTTCTGAGGTACTGAGAATTAGGGATTTAACTTGAATTTTATGAATGAGGGAGATACAATTCAGTCCATGACATAGTGTTATATTTACTGATTTATTGATTTAAATCTATGTGTAGAACAAAAAGTCAGTAAATTTTTAAATATTTATTTAGAAAAGTTATCTTGCCTTCTAAGACTGACTGATGATTGCTTAAAATAAAAATCATATATAGAGGCTGGGTGCCTGTAATCCCTAGTGACTGGCGAGGCCAGCCTCAGCAATTTAGCAAAGCCCTAAGTAACTTAGCAAGACCCTGTCTCATAATAAAAAAGGGCTAGGGGTGTAGCTCAGTAGCAAAATGCCCCCAGGGGTTTAATACTTGGTATCCTCTCTCCCCAAAATTGAATGTAGATTAAAACTTACACTTTAAGAAATAAAAACATACATAGGAAGGAAAAAGTAAACCTATTAACTGTGTAGACTAATGCAGTTATTGAAGTAATTTTTAAAATTGAGTTATAAAATTCCATAATATCAATATAACTATACTGTTTTATCAGAATATAAAAATTATTGTAACGATGTTTTTTCATATTATTTTTTTATCAGAGTATAGAAAACAGAATCGTAGACAATGTCCTTATCATTGGTTTCATAGCAGTAGAGAGAAAATGGGTCTTTTATACTTCAAAATATAATCATTACTTTCAGTGTAATAGCTACTTTGGTCCAAATATAGTTTTTTGATGATACAGTGATCCAAGAACAAATCTTAAAATATTAAGTTTGAGAGAATTGCCTGTCCCTTACCTTATCCTCAGATTTTAGATTGTTCATTTTTTCACTCATTTTCATTCTGCTTTGAATTTCAGATGAGATGGTTAAAGAACTTTATACACTTAAGCTTTTGGATGCATCCATATCTGTGGTCATATGTCATAAGTTTGTGATAGAATTTAAGACATTTTCCAAAATATTTTGTAATGATTTGGAAAAGCTTATAAATTACCATTATTTTTCTTGTGGGCAAATAATGTGCTTTGACATCAATTTCCAGTTCTGTAAGTATTCCAATAACTGTACTATTTGGAGAAATTTAAAAGTAGGCACAGAAGCTTTCTGTTCATGATCTTGCCTCTTCCCAAGTTGTTCACTGCTATTGCTTGTTATACTATGCTAGGTTTGTGGTGGGAGCAGAGGAGTATTCATTAACTTGACCCAGCCTTAGACTTATGCAAACCCTGTAAATCTGGACCTCTGGGCTATACTTTTTTTTTTTTTTTTAAGTTTGTTCTTTTTAGATATACATGATAGTAGAGTGATTTTGACATATTATATATAAATGGAGTATGACTTATTCTAATTAGGATACTTTTTACGATATTTTTTTTTTAGTTGTCAATGGATTATTTATTTATTTATATGTAGTGCTGAGTGTCATACCTAGGGCCTCACCACATGCCAGGCAAGTGCTCTACCACTAAGCCCCAACTTCAGCCTTAATTGTACTTTTATCAACATTTTTATTCCTTCTCCCATGATAGCCAAAATATGTCATGTATTATGTGTATGGCCTTAGGTAGTAACAGGTTTCTTATTCCTTCCTAAGTGGTAGTTGAATATCTGCTTTGTGTTAGTATGGAATTTCCTATACCCTGCTTTAGTAATCCTTTTTTGAGTAGTTGTTGTAGTGTGGATAATGTGGGGTCTTTAAATTATCCCAAATAATATGTTATTTCACTTATCTTGTAAGAATCTTATGATAATGCACTTTAGTTTTCTTCTTCAACCTTGTATGCTATTATTGTCATACGTTTCACTTTTGCATGTTATAAACCCCATAACAACAGTGTTTCTATTTATGCTTTATATTAGAGATTAGCAAACTTTTATGTAAATAGCAGATAGTAAATAATTTAAGGGCAATACTATCTCTGTTGCAACTACTCCACTCTGCTGTTGTAGCACAGAATTAGATTTAGATAATACATGAACTAATGACCATAGCTGTATTCTAGTAAGACTCATAAGAACTGATAGAGGCCTGGATTTTGCCTATAGGCCGTAACTTGGGAATCTCTGCTTTAGGCAGTCAATTATCTTTAAAATAAATGAACAAATAAATGAAACTTATTGAGATATAATCTATATGCCATACAACTTACCTGTTTAAAGTATATAATTCAGTGGCTTTAGTATATTTAGCACAGTTGTAAAACCCTCATAACAATCAACTTTAGAACATTTTATTTTCCCTGAAGGAAATTTTATATCACGAGCTGTCTACCTCTGATTTTCTCTTCAGATTCTTCATTCCCTGACCTCTCCCAATTCTAGACAACCACTCTACTTTCTGTCTCTATGGACCTGCCTATTCTGGAAATTTCATATAAATGGAATCATACAGTATATGATTCTTTTAGAGCAGTTTCTTTCACTTCACATTATGTATTCAAGATTCATGCGTGTTGTACATATTTTAGTTTTTCATTTACTTTTATTGTCAAGTAACATACCCACAGTGTATGGAAGATTTCAATTTCTTTACATCTTTGCCAAGCTTGTTATTAATCTGTCTTTTTAATTATAGCCATTCCAGTGGGTGTGAAATTATTTTTCTTTATGGTTCTGGTTTGCATTTCCCTATAATTAATAATGTTAAGTATCTTTTTATGTGCTTATTGGCCACTTATATGTTGTCTTTAAGAAATATCTGTTCAGGGATATATGCTCAGTGGTTGAACACTTGTTTAGCATAGTTAATTTTTATGTCTTTTATAAGGTTCCAGAATCATTTTTTGCATGTTGATATTCAGTTGCATCAGCACTATTTTCTTAAAACAGGATTTATTAAAAACTCGATTCTTTCCACCATTGAATTATTTAGGCATCCTTGTCAAAAATCAGTTATCATGTACATGAAAGTTTATTTCTGAACACTAAATTTTACGCCATTGATCTACATGTTTACTTGTATGCCAGCACCACATTTTTTAAAATTCATGTAGCTATATATGAATTTTGAAATTGGGAAGTGTGAGTTCTCCAACTTTGCCCTTCTTTTTCAGTATTGTTTTGGCTCTTACGGTTCCATTGTTTTCAACATGAATTTTAAGATCAGTTTGTCCTTTTCTCCATTGAAATTAGTTGGGATTTTGATAAGGATAAGTTGAATCTATAGATCATTTAGGGAAATATTGCCATCTTAAAAAATGTCTTCTGGATTTGGGGTATAACTCAGTGGTAGAGAACATGAGATGAGGCTCTGGGTTCAATCCCAAGCACTCAAAAAAAAGAAAAAATAAAAACCACTTCTGATCCATAAACGTGGAAGGCCTTCCATTGACTTAGGTCATTTTTAATTTCTTCAATAATATTTTGTGGTTTTCAAGTATAAGTCTATTTATTTATTTCTGAGAATTTTAATTTTTTTTGATCATGTTGTAAATGGAATTTTTTTCCAAATTTTATTTTTATTCTTTGCTACTGTATAAGAATATAGTTCATTTTGGTATGTTAATTATGTATCCTGTAATCCTACTGAATTCATTAATTAGTTTTAATAGTTTAATTTATTCCTTAAGATTTTATATGGACAAGATTTTGTCTGGAAATAGAGGTAATTTTACTTCTTCCCTTCCAATCAGTATTCCTGCTTAATTGCCCTGGTTAGACTCTTCAGTAAAGAAAAGGAAAGGGACATTATGGTCTAGCTCTTGATCTTTTGGGAAAATAGTATTTCACCATTAATGGTGTTAACAGTGTTTTTTTTTTTTTAAATATTTATTCTTAAGTTTTAGGTGAACACAGTATCTTTATTTTACATTTATGTGGTGCTGAGGATCAAACTCAGTGCCTCGTACATGCTAGGTGAGCACTCTACCACTGAGCCACAACTCCACCCCAACAGTGGGTTTTTAAAGATAGTACATATCAAGTTGAAGAAGTTCCTTCTATTTCAAGTTGTGTTTTTTTGTTTTTGGTTTTTTAATCATGAAGGGGTGTTGGAGTATGTCAAATGTTTTTCATTGTATATTGAAATGACTGTGTAGATTTTATCCTTTATTCTCCCTATGTGGTGAATTACCAATTTTCATTTGCATTGTTGGGTTAAATCCTATTTGGTCATGTATATATTATTTTTTATATATTGCTGAATTTGACTTGCTGATGTTTTGTTGAGGATTTTTTTTATGTCCATATATGTGTGTAATTCCTTGTGATATTATTTTGTTTTATTTTGGTAGTGGAGAACTATTGTTCTAATTTTTGTGTTGTAGTCCCTTATCTGTTTTCTGGAAGAATTTTTAAAAGAGTAGTTTAATTGTTCTTCTAAGTATTTGATAGAATTTGCTAATGAAAGGAAAATTATACTTTTTTTTTGGTTGGAAGTTTGAAAATTATTAATTTAATCTTTTTTTTGTCATAGGTCTGTTCAGATTATTATTTTTCATCAGTTTTGTTAGATTGATTGTTTTTAGGTATTATTTAATTTATCTTATTTATTGGATATTGTTCATAATATTTCCTTATAGTCCTCTTTATTTCTTTAAATCAGTAGTAGTGGTCCTCCTTTAGTACTGATTTTTAGTAATTTGAGTCTTTTCTTGACCAGTCTAAAGGTTGCCAATTTTGTTGATTTTTTTTTTTTGTGTGTGTGTGTGTGTGTGCAAAGAACTTTCAGCTTTATTGATTTTTTTTCCTATTTTTTTCTATTCTCAATTATATTTAAAAGATATTAAAGGTAAGAAGATTATCTTTTATATTTATTCATATACTTATAATTTCAGTACTCTTTTTTTAAATATATTTTATGTGGAATTATCCATACCCATGTAGCTTTATTATTGTGTTTAACTCGGTTGTGTATAGAAAAAGTATTTTGTATAGAATTCTAGATTGCTGGTATTTTTTTTTCTCTTTCACTTCTTTAAAGATGTTGCTGTATTGTGTTATAGCTTAAATAGTTTCTGATTAAAAATATGGTATAACTCTTATCTTTCATTTCTTTTTACCTAGTTATTTTCCCTGACCCCCACTTTCTGATTTTCTAAGACTTTTTTCTTTCTCTTTAGTGTTAAGAAGCTCTAAAATGTGTGGGTTTTTTTTTTCCCCCTTGCGTGGAATTCATTAAGCTTTTGCATTAGTGATTTGCTTTCTTTTAATGAATTTTAGAAGATTCTCAGTTACTTTTCCTTTAAATATTCTTTGGATTCTATTCTTTCTTTTCTACTTCTGAGATTCCAAATTCATGTTTTGTTTGTTTGATAGTCTTGAATATGTTTGATCTGTTCTGATTTTTGTTTCTACTCTTTCCTCTTCCTCTTTGTGTTTTACTTTGTATACTTTTGATCTGGGTCTGTGTCCATTCTATTCAGAATCCTATGTATATTTTCCTTCAGCTTTGATATTATAATTTTAAAAAATCATTTTCATTTGTTTTTAATATATGTAGTTTTTCTCTCTGTGGAAATTTCCCACTTGTTTATAAATTTTCTCCAGCCTTATACCATATATTTCAACACATTAATCATATATGTTTTAAAGTCCTTCTCTGATAGCTCCAACATCTGGGCCACTTTTAGTTCTGATTCTGTTGACTGCTTTAGTTCTTGAAAATGGGCTCTCCCTCTACTCTTGATCTTGTCAATGTGTCTTATAAATATTTATTGAGTGCTGGATATTGTGTTTAAAGAAATAGTTGAGACTGAGATTAATATTGACTATGCCCAGAAATGGACACCCTAATTTCCTGTCTTGACCATTAATGTGGATAGTGGTTTTGAAACCTGACTGGTCAATGGCTGAAGTGGATTTAAATTGGGTTTGGGTCTTTGTTGTTGAAGTTAGTTTCAACAAGCCACCGACTTTAAACTTTTCCAGTGGTTTTTATTATCTTGCACTTAGTGAGGGATTTTGAGTACTAGAGGGTTTTTTCAGGATTCTTGCTCCACTCTTTACCTTCAGTAGTCTTGCACTCCTGCACCATGAATCTTGGTAGATTGCTGTTCCCATGTACTTTATTCAAGGCTGGAGGGTATGATACTAGGTTCTCCCTTTGTAGTCCCTGTTAACCTGAGCGTCAGGGTGGGTAGTTTTGTTTTTTTTAAAACAAAGAATAGAGGTTTATATATTTATTTATTTTTAAATATTTTGTTTTTAGTTGTAAGTAAACATACACTATCTTTATTTTTATGTGGTGCTAAGGATCGAACCCAATGCCTCACACATGCAAGGCAGGCGCTTTACCATGGAGCTGCAGCCCCAGCCCAAAATAGAGGTTTATTTAGATCATGGTTCTGAAGGTTGAGAAGTCCAATATCAAATTGCCAGCATCTAGTGAAAGGATCTTCTTGCTGCATCATAACATGGCAGAGGGCATTACATGGTGAGAGAGAGCAAGTGTCTCAGGATGGGTTTCTTAATATTCTTGCATCTCCCCTTTTCCCCAACCTGCTCTTCCCTCCCACCCCTTAGCCTGGCATATCAGGAGAGCAGTGCAAGACACCTAATAATAGCAGATTTTTGCTTAGCATTAGTGTAACATTCTGAACCCAAGCAGATTTCAGCATCTCTTCCAGTAGCAAATGACTCTTCTCTCCCTCTCCTCTTAGTGACAGCTGACCTCTGCTAGTGACAGGTGGGCAGATGACTTTTGTTTAAACTCTTCCCAGCAGCATCTGGACTTTTCCTTGGGCAAAGAGTAGGAATATTTTATGTATTTAAATATTTTGTGTATTTAAAAGTCATCTGTGATGTCTTTCTATATATCATATTTAAATGTTGTCTCTTTAGAAGATAATTCCTGATGAACAGATGCTGAACCTTCGACTTTTAGAGAAGGATGCCTACTATTTGATTTTTATTGTAATATGCCAATATGTTTGTTTTCCAGCTTAGGTTTGATCTCCGACTCTTTTCACATGTTTTTCGATAGCACTGCCATTTTGGCTGGATTGGCAGCTTCTGTTATTTCAAAATGGAGAGATAATGATGCTTTCTCCTATGGGTAAGATTCTTAAGAAATCTTTTTCTTGAAGTATAAGGTAAACACACACGCAAAACACACAAATCTTAAGGTTGATGAGTTTTTACAAATTGAACATGGTTTTGTAACTTGAACCCTTGACATTTCCCTCCCACCCCTCTTCTAGTTCCTTCCCATTCACCTCCCGAAAGGTACTCATTTTCTTAACTTGCCTGTTTTCAAATAATATGTAATTGGAACCTACAATATATAATTTTATTTGCAGCCAAATTCTTTTGCTGGTCAGTAGGCTCTTGGTTTTACCAAAAACTTTGAGGTGAGATTGTTCTAGATAGAAGGATTTCCTTGAATAGGAAAAAGAAGAAAAGAAGCATGACCATTTTCATACACTGAAATTTTTTCTCTTCTGCCTTTGCTTTTGTCTTCCTTCCTTTCATTCTCTCTCTCCCCCTTCCGCCCTCTCCCTACCCCCCCTTCCTTCCTCCTCCCTTTTTCCCTCTCCCCTTCCTCCCTCCCCCCCAACCCCCCTTCCTTCCTCCCTACAGCCCTGTCTCTTCTTGGGCCTGCAGGCATGCATGCATGTGATCATTCTCTTTCCCTTTCCTCTTTCATACATTTTCCTCTCATTTTCCTTTTCTCTTGTCATTTCCTCTCCTTTTTACCATTGTAACTCTCAGGCTGTTTCTGTGTTCTTCTCTTCTTAATACTTCTGCTCAGTTTATTTTTTCTCTTATATTCCCAGTCTTTCTTTCTTTCAGCACTTCCTCCCTGAGCTCTCTCTTTCCCATGCAGTTTCTCTCATATATCTCTCTCCAACCTCTTATATGCATTCTCTTAAACCCTTGTTGTTCTACTCTTGTTCCTTCACTGTTTTCATTTTCCTTCAGCTTGTTTTAGTTCATAGCAAGCAACACACTCATTGTTTCACATGCTTCTGTTTTCTTTGGATATTTATTGAGGGTCGACTATAAGTTGGAATACTTTGCTAGTTCCACTGAAGTAAAAATTAATAAAACATGGCTCCTGCCCTGAAGAAACTTATGGTTCAATAGGAAACGAGTTTTGTAAAAATACTGTAAATAGCCTATATTGTGACAAGTGCTTAAAGAGAGAGAAAATTCTGTGGTAGAATTTGATGATTTTAGTTATAACAACAGGAATATGGTTATTTGTAAAATTAAAAGTGAGGCAGAAGTACTAATTATACTATTTTATATTATAGAGCAAGAGATTCTATATAAATTCAGGCTTAAAAGTTCAGATAAGAACATTTCTGTGGCACTATGTTGTCAATAATCAAATAATCTTGAACTATAGCTACTAAGAGATTCATAAGTATGCTTCAATCATTAAAGGAAGATTAAATCTAAAGTTATAATTCTTGTTGGAAAATTAATAATTTATATGTATTGTATATCAGGAATCTAACAAGAATATCTTATTTAGCAATCTTTCTGGATAAACAATAGGTTACTATTAAAAAATTCTCTTCAGTTCTTAATGCTTAGGTTATCTTTTGTTTCCCATTTAGAATACATTGTCTCATGCTATAGAATAAATTTTAGGAAGAGATTTGAATCCCTATAGTACCAAAATGATTTTAACTTTAGCTCATTCAAAAAGAGAATAATATTCTTCCCTCATTTTAATTCCTCATTTTGTTTTCTCCATTGTATTTTTTCATTTGTTTATTTCTTTGTTTGTTCTTTTTGTAGATTAAGGAATAAAAGCTGATGTGATATTTGAAACTGAATAATTGCTATAGAATCTATGAATAATTGCTATAGTAGTAAACTACTGGTGTCTGTACATAAAAATGACACTGAATAGGCTAAACCCAAGATGGCTAAGCCTAAGGGTGAATCTCCTTATATTCCCCAGTTCAAGGTGGTCATAGTAGCAGATTGACTGTAGTAGAAAAAACAGTGGGTGAATCTGAGAGCAAGCCAAAACTTTACAGTTTATGGAAAATCATTCTTGTGTCTTCTCACATGATTCTTTTTAAAATAGTAAAGAAAGCATGAAAGTAATATACAGTGGGTAAATAGATGTATATATACATGCTTACATTCATATACTTATATCCTTCCCTCCCTGCCTGGCTCAGAGCATTCAAACACCAGGCATTCTTAATTAGGCAGTAGCACTTTCATGGCTTATATGTTCTAATTCCAAGAACTGCTCTCAGTTCAAGTGAACATAGTCATATGTAAAGGCAAGTGTGCCTAGTTTAAACCTGTAAGTATAGCAAATATAGTAAAACTAATTATGTAACTTGAGTCCAACAATTTATCAGCATTTTTGTAGCAAAACTTTTAAGTTGGGAATTAGGAACATAAAGATGCCTGAACAACATTTTTGCCTTGGATCTTGAAATCTAGTGGCACTCAAGGACAAAAGGCATTCAATTAAGCATTTGCTATGGGACTAGAAAGGTAGATTAAAAGAAAATGCTTTATATTTTTTGGACAGTCATCCTGCTGATTTATTACCTCTACCTAAGTGTAGATAATGGAAAGCTGACTTCAAATCATTTGAATTTAATGAACATTTCTCCAGGGGGAAAAATACACTTTATCAAATAGTATATTAATTTAATTTACTTGTATGTGTTAGAAGATAGAAATATGCATTATATCTGAGTATAGAGATACATGCTATGTTGGAATATGGTTGATAGGACAAATTCCACCCTAACGGAATAGCATGTATTTAAAGAGTTTCTTCTTCTTTACTTTAAAAATACTTTTACAGTAAAAATTGTATTATTTAGAAATTGACATTAAAAAGCTAGGAAAAGCAGTAGTTTTGATGCTCCTGTTATTCTGTTAAAGAACCAAAATGATTAACTAGTATCAGCATACTTTTAATAAAGTTTGAACATTAAATATGCTAAGTTAAAGTTGTTTCTGTGACTTTAACGAAGGCAGAAAACTGGAAAAATAAAATCTTTCCCCAATGCTTCACACAGGTAGGAAGCAGAAAGCTTCAGAAGTCCATGGAGAAAAAGACAGGTATTTTTAAAACAGTTTAATTAGAATTATATGAAGCTAGACTTGATTCTAAAAATAGGTAATTGCAAGTGTATGCTAAATTTATTAATCTTAGAAAAAGAGTAATAGAAATAGAAATCTCAAGTTGTCTCTGGGATAATTCAAGGATAATTTTATTTTACTTGAGATCAAAGCTCCACTTTCCAAAGATTTGAAAGCTGAAAGATACAGAGAAGAAGGTATAAGGAGTTCTTCAGAAAGGAATAAATGAGTACTAAAACTTCCTTTTCCAAGACCTTTTCTATTACTATTTTTCTTTGGATTCTTCCTTCTTTGCTCACTTATCTGATCCTGTTCTTTTGCCACTGGCAACTTGAGATTTACATTTCTGTGAAAGGTCTTTCTAAACCTACTTACTCTAAAGAAGGTCTTTGGAATGGCTTGTACAAATTTGTGAGTTTTGTGGCATTCTGCTGTTAAACATAATTCATTATTATTAATTTTATCATTTCTACAATTTATGTAAAATGTAAAATACTATAAATACTGGGACTTTGCTGGCATTATAACCATGTAATATGGTTTGGAATCTCTGAAATATAATTTGTGATTTAATTTTAAAAAATAACTTAATAATGTAGTTATTTGCTTCTTTTTAGGTATGTTAGAGCGGAAGTTCTGGCTGGCTTTGTCAATGGCCTCTTTTTGATCTTCACTGCTTTTTTTATTTTCTCAGAAGGAGTTGAGGTATACTATATAATGACTAGAATCAGTAAATTATATTTCTGTAAAAAAATGTTTATAGCATATAATAGAGCTGTTTTTAACTTATTGATCACAGTCTGAATTAGATAAAACATTTGTAAGCTGGAGTAGCTTGCAAAATAGTTGAAAAATATTAAATATATGTGAAACTTCTTGAAATGAATAAACAATGAAGAAATTGTGCTTACAAGCTATGAATAAAATAGTGACATTGTGAAAAGTAAAGGTGCATCCTGGGTAGTGAAGTCAGCTAGAAAGTGTTTTTAAAGAAAATAGAACCTCTGAGTTTTACTAGTGAATCTTTAATATTTGTTATTTTTTTTAATAAAGTGTAATAATTAGCAAACATGGAGAGTATTATTTTATAATACCAAAGAGGAACAGATTTGGGGCCAAATATTTGCACTTAATATTTATTTAAAAATAGCAATGGTTGCTTTTTCTGAAATATATTTTTTGAATGCTTTTAATTATGAAAGTGACTAAAAAATGTTAATATTACTTTATATTTTTACCAGTTGATGGGTGAGAAATTATATCAATGCTGTTTGTTTGTTTGTGTGTTTTCTAGAGAGCATTAGCTCCTCCAGATGTACACCATGAGAGACTGCTACTTGTTTCAATTCTTGGGTTTGTGGTAAACCTAATAGGAATATTTGTTTTCAAGCATGGAGGTCATGGACATTCTCATGGCTCTGGTATGATGGTTAGAACCCTTTGTTTATTCATTTTCTCCCAATTTCTATCATAATTATTTACTTGAGAAAATTGATAATTTAAAAAATTAAAGTACATATATTGGTTTTTAATAACAAAAGTATTATGTCCAAAGATTTTTATTAATGTCTTCCTGAACTATCCTTCCTTCTTCTCCATGCCCCTCCAAGAGCTTTCTCAGAGCTATGAATGTTATGTTTTGTGTGGATCCCTTTAGACTTCTTTAGTTCTTTTGTGTAATGTCATTCATATAAAACAGATACCAGAAAACAACAAATCTAGTGTGTGTTGGCTCGCGTGCACAAGCACAGCAAAGAGAGAGAGACATACACATTGATTTACTGTATCATGTTTTTGCAATCCTTCCATTACAGAGAGAGAGAGAGAGAGAGAGAGAGAGAGAGAGAGAGATTGATTTACTATATCATGTTTTTGCAATACTTCCATTAGAGAGAGAGAGACAGAGACAGAGAACTAGGTTTACCATATCATGTTTTTGCAATCCTTCTGAGAGAGAGAGAGAGAGAGAGAGAGAGAGAGAGAGAGACACAGACAGACACACACACACACACACACACACACATTGATTTACTATATCATGTTTTTGCAATCCTTCCATTAAAATCCTTCAATTAACAGCCATATAAAACTCCATGGTGTGGGTCACTATGGTTTATTTAACCAGTGTTCTGTGTATGACCTCAAGTTGTTTCAATTTTTTTCTCCAATCTATGCATATGAGGCTATCCTTGTGAATATATGCAAGTATTTCTAAAGTAGTATTGCCCTGTATTGTACTTCACATGTAGCTCTTTAAATTTGAATTTTAGTTAATTAAAATTAAAAATTTAGTTCCTCAGTAACATTCATAACATCTCAAATACTCTGTTACCGCATGAAGCTACCATATTGGACAGTGCAGATGTAGAACATTTCCATCATTACAGAAAGTTCTTTGAATTCACTGTGCTAGAATATAAGAATTGCGGGAACTTAGGATCTATACATTCATAGTTTCAGACATTTGCAAATTCCCTTTCAAAATGACTGTTAGACACATATACTTTAAGGAATAAAAGCAATTACTAATTTCTCCCACCCACATTAACACTTAATATTGGGGGTTTTTAGACAGTTTTGTTAGTATTTTACTAAATAGTTTCTAATTTTGCTTAGTGTTTTTCTGATTAGTAGTGAAGTTATACATCTTTCCAGTGTAATTTTAGGTCATTCAGACTTTTCTTTTAGAATTACTTATTCATATGTTTTTGCCTGTTTTTCTGGTTTTTTTCCATTTCATTTTTAAATATTTTTGTCACTCTAATCCTTTGTTTTTTGTGTTACAAATATCTTTTTCTAGTCTATGGCTTGTCTTTAAACTTTTACAGGACTTTATTTGGATATAATCTAATTTTTGTCTTGCATTTTTCTTGTCTGTTTTCTGCTGTGCTTAAGGAATATTTCTATTCTAGGGACATAAATATAATCCTTTATATTTTAATGCTTTTCATTTTGGTTTGATGGGGTTTTCTACTCATTTTATTCCTTTAGATGTAATTTATTTTTTTTTTACAACGTATGAGTTAGGACTTAACTTTTTCTTTTTTCCCCTTAGTATGAATAAGTAGTTTTCCTAATCAGCATTTATTAATTAGTCCTTAATTTTCTTTTCTTTAAATTAGAACATTGTAGTTATACGTTGTAGTTGGGTTCATCTCAAAAGATTCATAACATGCATGGAATTTGATTTCAGTTCATGTTTCCCCCCTTTTCCTACCCTCCTCCCTCCTCTCATTCTGCTTCCTCAATTCTGTTGACCTTCATTTTACTCATCTATTTATTTATTTTTGATTGTTTTTTTCCTACTTATACATAACCGTGAAATTCTCTGTGGTATATGTATATATGCACATATCATGATTTTTAAAAAATTCATTCTGAATTTTCTCTGCTTTCCCATCTCTCCTCTCTTAGTCTCAATCTCCTTCTTCTACTCTACTGATGTTCCCTATATCTTTATAATCTTCAGTCTTCTCTCCTCCTTTCCTTTATTTTGCTCTAGAGTCCATATATGAGAGAAAATATACTGTCCTTCATTTTCTGAGTCTGGCTTATTTCACTTAGCATGATGGTCTTCATTTCCATCCATTTTCCAATAAATGCCATAATTTCATTCTTCGTTATGTCTGAGTAAAACTCCATTTTGTATTATACCACAATCTCATAATCCATTCATCTTTTGATGGCCAATTGAATTGATTCCATAGTTTGGCTATTGTGAATTATGCTGCTATAAATATTGAGAAGCTTGGATTGCTACAGTTGGCTGATTTCAGTTCTTTTGGATAAATAAAAAGTAATGGGATAGCTGGTTCATGCAGAGGTTCCATTTCTAGTCCCTTCTCTGAGGCTCTGTTCATTTTTCTTCATTTTTTCTGCTGATTTCTCAGAGTGGAGAATCTCAATTGACTCACCTTCACGTTCCTATTATTTCAGCTAAACGCTCTTGTTGAGCCCCTCTGGTGAATGTTTTACTTTGGTTATTATGCTTTTTTTTTTTTTTATCATAACACAACACATTTTATTATTTATTTTACATATTCTTAGTTCTAATATACATTTACTACATGTATCATAAAATACAACAAACTATTTTTTTTTCTTTTTTTTTTTTTATTGGTTGTTCAAAACATTACAGAGCTCAAGACATATCATCTTTCATACATTCGACTCAATTGGGTTTTGAACTCCCCAAATACATAATACAGACTCACTTCTGTTACATACTCACATTTTTACATAATGGCATATTAGTGACTGTTGTATTCTGCTACCTTTCCTATCCCCTACTATCCCCCCTCTCCTCCCCTCCCCTCCCAACATCCCTCTCTACCTCCTCTGCTGTTGTTCAATTCTCTCCCCTTTTTTTCCCCCCACCCCCTTGCCCCTCATAACCTCTTATTATTTTGTGTATCACTGAAGGTCTCCTACCATTTCCATATGTTTTCTCTTCTCTCTTCCTTTCTCTCCCCCCATTCGTCTTAGTTTACTGTTAGTCTTTTCCTCATGCTCTTCCTTCCTGTTCTATTCTTAGTGGCTCTCTTTATATCAAAGAAGACATTTTGCTTTTAACTTTATAATTTCTCTCTCTCTCTCTCTCTTTTGTAATTTCTGTATCTTTGTTGATAATCTCTCCAGTGACTCATCATGATACATTCTTCAGGTTTCTTTTAGATCTCTGAACAGGCTTATAATAGCTGATTTAAAGTCTGACTACTAAGTTCAAAATTTGGATCTCTTTAGAAATATACTAGTTACTGCTTTTTTATTTGCGTATGGCATAATTTCCTGTCTCTTTGCATGCCCCATCGTTTTTGATGAAAATTGGACATTTTTGATAATATATTGTAACAACTCTGCTATCGACAGAGGGCAACATTAGCCTTCCAACATTTGTTGTTTTTGTTGTTGCTGTATTTCTTCTTGGGAGTCTTTCCTTGACTAATTCAATAGTATGTTTCCTGCAGTATGTGGTCATTGAGTCCTGTGCTAGTATTCTTGAAATTTTAAGATCTTGTTTTTATTTTTAACATGGTTTTCTAGGTAACCTGAGCCTGTATAATTTAGTAGTCAGCCAACAATTAGTGAGTTTTCCATAAATTGCTTGCTTGTAAATTTTCCATTTTTGCCAAATGGATCTTTGTGAGAAAACACACCTTTGTATTTCAGGCAGTTTAAAAGACAGCCTTATTTTATACTTTTTCCTTGCACAGGGTTTCCCAAGGTCATTGAAAGATCAAAGGTGATTTCTCCTTTCACATGTCTTCCTTGGACAGAGCATGCATGCAGATTTTTAGATTCCCTAGGAATGTGTTGGTGCTTTTCAAAGTTCCTTATGGTTGTCTGTTTCTCCGAGATTTCCTCATAATTCTCAGGCCCTTGTTTGCCCCAGCTAACATCATAATGTTCAGCAGCTGAGATACTGCTAGGAATTTGCCATTGTTTTGATAATGTCCTGTCCCCCAACCCTCATCCTCCAGCTGTGCTGAAGTCTCTTATTAGAGTCTAAGATCCATATCATTGAAAGTATTGTTCCAGTGAATTGCAAGTTTAGAAAAATTTTAACTGTGCTTTGGTGCTTTAACAAAGCACCAGAAGACATCTGATCTCTTCATTACCTACAATCCTACTGGCTTTTGGCTACTTTATTCATGGGTTGGCAAGAGTGATGGAATGGGAACCATTCCAAGTTACATCAAATGTTGTCTCAACAAGGTTCAGATGTTTCTCTTAGATCATGGTTTTCAGTTTATGCTATCGTTTTGATTAATTACCAGAGTTCTGAAATGGTTATTTTGTAGTTGTTTTCCCTACATTTTTGTTGTTTTAGAGAATAGGCAGTTTACCAAGGTCCTTCTTCACCATTCTAGAACATGATCTCTCATGGTCATCATCTTTTCATATAACACAGTGCGGGATTCGGTTTTCTGCTATTTAGAATTTTTGCAAACATAAGTGATAATTAGTGAATATTTTTTTCTGTCCTTTTGAATAGCTAGTATGTTTCTTGATGATTTTTAATTATGCCGTAGAGAGAGAATTCTGCATTCTTTTGTGTCAGACTTCTCATACCTGTTTTAACTTTACTGATCCTCTTTCCAAAGACATCAGTTCCCAGCTTTTTCTTCAGTTAATATGCTTGCATCTTCTTTAATCTTTATTAGTGTGCATAATGATCTTTTGTCTGTGCTTTTTAGTGCATTTTCCCCAATGCCTATCACATAGTATATTTCAAATACATATTTCTTGAGTTGAATAAACATCATTATCTACAGATATTTCTGTGATATTTCCAGTTATTACTTTTTTTGCTCGCATCTTAGCGGGAACTCAGTTGGGATTGTTTTAATGAATCTTAACACTTTCACAAATATATGTTTAGTGCATTGAATTAGAATTTAGATTCTTTTCACTAGTACCATGTTATCATAATAATATATTTTTATATACCTTCTGTTCTAATACTTTTTGTTTTCTAGGCCACGGACATAGTCATTCCCTCTTTAATGGTGCTCTAGATCCAGCACATGGCCATGGAGAACATTGCCATAGTCATGAAGTGAAGCATGGTGCTGCACATAGCCATGATCATGCTCATGGACATGGACACTTTCATTCTCATGGTGAGTATAGCAGAAACATTTTTAAGTAGATAGCCTTCTAAGTAATCAAGATTTATATATATTTATATATAGTCAACTTCTTTTTTGATAAATCAGTCCCAATGGTTCTAAAATAAGTTCATTTCTAATATACATGAAAGTAATTTGGTGTAAGGCAGTGAGTATAGTTTTTTTTTTTTCCAGTTTGTATGTTTTAAGATGCCTTGATTTTAATTAAGTATCAATGAATGAGAAACAATTGCAATTTAGCAAATGAAAATCTTTGATTTTTTAAAAGTATCATGAGGCTTTTTGTGCTATATAGTCCTATAAAATACTATAAATATTTTCAATTTTTCACATTTTTATTTTATTTTATTGCTGTTTATTACCTGATATTTACCTCCATCTTTCTTTAGTGCTCTGTATACTACTTTTTATATCATTTAGATAATAAGTTTCAGGGTACTTCTCGACTTAATATGTAGTTAGTTAAATTATATTTTTAAAAGTTTATGAATTTTAGAATATCAATCATTAAAAGCTATTGACACAATTCAATTAATCTTTAAATAGATTATATGTTCAAATAGTATTTGCCTGCAGATAGAGTCAAAAGTTTAGATTTGAAAATTTGAGAGGTACCTTGGAGCGTGAGCATCGAATTTTGCAGTCTTTAAATATTTTGAATACTTTCTTGAGATATGATTGACATACAAAAAGGTATTCATATGTAGTATATATAACTTGATGAGTTTGGATATAAGTATACACCTGTGAAACCATCACCATGGTTTAAACCATAAATATATCCATCACAACCAAAGTTTCTTCCTGCACCCTTTATTCTTTTAATCATTTTTTAAAAATTTATTGTGATAAGAACACAACATAAAATCTACCATCTTAGCTGGGCATGGTGGCTCCTGCCTATAATCCTATCAACTTGAGGCTGAGGTAGGAGGATTGCAATTTCAAAGCCAACCTCCAAAATTTAGAAAGGCCCTAAGTTTAGACTTAACTTAGTAAGACTGTGTCTCAAGATAAAAAGTAAAAAGGGTTGTGGATGTGGCTCAGTGGTTAAGTACCCCTGGGTTCAATCCCCACTACCAAAAACAAACAAAACAACAACAACAAAACTATCTTGTTGGCAAAATTTTAAGTATACAATACAGTATTAACTTTAAATGCTATATTATGCTATACAGCTCTCCAGAACTTATCTAGAAAGTTTGTAAAGGTTCTAACTGAAACTTCATACCCTTGGACTATTCTCCATCTCCACCTCCCTCCAGCCCCTAGTAACCATAATACTACTGTTTCTATGAGTTTGACTATTTTAGATTCCTCATTTTAGTGTTATCATATAGTGCAGGTCATTCTGTATCTGGTGTATTCATTTAACATATCATACTCCAGGTTCATCCATGTTGTCCCAGATGGCAGGATTTCTTTTTTCCTTTTTTCTTTTAATATCCTATTGTGTATATACCTGTTTTTCTTTATCCATTTGTTTTAGTAGTTTTTTGTTTTGTTTTGTTTTGTTTTTTTGTTTTTTTTTTTTTTTTTTTTTTTTTTTTTTTTTTTGCTGCTGAGACTGAAAGACCTGACAAGAAAATTTTAGAGGAGGAAAAATTTATTTGGGGGCTCACAGTTTCAGAGGTCTCAATCCATAGACAGCCATCTTCATTCTTTGGGGGCAAAAGAGAGGCAGAAGAACATCATAGTGGAAGAATGTGGTAGAGGAAAGTAGCTCACATGAGAGAGATTCCATTTACCAGATACAAAAATATATACCCCAAAGGCACATCCCCAATGACCCATCCCCTCTAGCCACACCCTACCCATGTTCACTCCACGTTCACTTAGTTAATCCTGTCAGGGGATTAATTCACTGTGTTAAGGCTTTCATAACCCAATGATTTCTTCTCTAAACCTTCTTGCATATTCTCACACATGAGCTTTTGGGGGATACCTAATATCTGAACCAAACACCATTCATTGGTTGGTGCACATTTAGGTTGCTTCTGTGTCTTGGTTATGGTGAATAGTGCTTTGGAGGTACAGATATCTCTTTAAGATCCTGTTTTTAATTCCTTTGGTCATATACCCAGAAGTGGAGTTGCTGATGACATGGTAGTTGTGTTTATAATTTTTTGAACCTCTATATTCTCTTCCATAGCATCTTTACCAATTTACATTCCCGCCAACAGCATACAAGTGTTCCTCTTCTCCATATCCTTGCCAATATTTATTATCTTTTGTTTTTGTGATAATAGCCATCCCAAGAGGTATGAAATGATATATATTGTTTTGATTTGAATTTCCCTACTACTGATGTTGAATACATTTTAGTATACCTGTTGGCCAGTTGTACATTCTTTTGGAGAAAGTTTTATTCAATTCCTTTGGCCACTTTTTTAGTCAGGTAATCTTTATTTTCTCTTAAGTTGTTTGAGTTTTATGTATATTTTGGGTATTTATTATCAGATATATAGTTTTCAAATATATTCTTTTCTTTTTGTTATTTGTTTCCTTGCTGTGCAGAACCTTTTTAGTTTGATGTGTGATTCCCCTAGTCTATTTTTTCCTTTTGTTACCTTTGTAAGTTTCTAAAATTTGTGCTTCAACACCTTGCTTTTCCATCTTTTTTGCTTATATGCATCATAGCTTAATAGTTTTTAAAATCTGCATATCACACACATTTATGATGATTTCTAGAAAAATTTTGATAAGTTGGCAAAGAATATAATATTTAATATATATTATACATATGCTATTATATATATGTAATGTTTGAAGTTGAAACTCTTACATCAGTGTATTGAGTATATTAGTGGACTCCAAATACCTTAGTGACTTAAGAACATGCTGTCACCCATTGAAAAATATAATCACACATACATTTTTTACATAATCCTGATTTCTTTGAATTTGTCCTTCATTTCACTTCCTTTCCTGAATTTTATAATAATGGAATTTGTTTGTATTAAGTCTTTATTTGATTATCTGTCATCATTTTTGGCAATAAAATATGTACAAAAATTTTTTTTCTATAATACTTAGCATTCAGACATTGCTTTTAAATGGAATTCTTGTAGTCTTGAATACAAAGTCAATCAGAATAGTTCTATCTCAAATTTGATATATAATTATTAACATAAAAGGCAACATTTTATTTGAAATACCTATCTCAATCAGGTAATTGGAGCTCTCATTAAAATTATTTTATAGATAAATTATGCTTATTGGCATAAAGCAAGATTTAAAAAAATTTTTTATTTTTTAAGACGTTGATGGACCTTTATTTTGTTCATTTATTTATATGCTGTGCTGAGAATTGAACCCAGTGCCTCACACATGCTAGGTAAGCATTCTACCATTGAGCCACAACCCCAGCTCCTAAAAAAGTTTTTATATCAGTTTGGTTCCTATTTTTCATCTTTATAAGTACTAGTTACCCTAAATAGGAAGAATTCTGTTATAGCAGTTTTAGTCAATTCTTTGACTACCTTCAGAATTACGTTCTAAAAATTATAGTAATCTATCATCAGAAAATGATTTTTGTTGCTCTATTAATTGGAAGTTCTATTAACTAATCCCTATATTTTATTAAGATCAAAGATTTAGAAACCACATTGCTTACAAAATGATTTGGTGGCCAGTCATTAAAGTCATTACTTTTCTAACATTTACATCAATATTTTCAAGTGACCCCTTACTTGTTGCCTAGAATTTTTGTTTACAGCCTGGACAATGCACTGTAGCATTATTATTTATAGATGAAAGGCTGGAAGGAGAGCATATATCTGGGAAAAGAGATTGAAGTGATAAATGGAAACTTTAATAGATCCCAAAATTATGTTTGCAGCCCTGGAAAACTGCTAGAATGTACCTTGATGAAGAGATTAATGGAATCCTTTCCTTTTAGCATGCTTAAGAGTGCTGGCAAAAGCTGCTTTAGTGAGAATAATGAGTGACTGACAATACAGATTTTATGCATGGTATGTGAGGGCAAGGGATTAGGTTTCATAATACCAAATCAGGCTTGGTAAAACTTCTTCCCCTGTGGAAAAATGCTCACTGTGTTGTGCATTTGAATTTGAACAGTTCAGATCTGTTTAGTGAGAAATTATATTGCAAAAAAAGGGAGATGAGGGAGGTGGAGAGAAGGGAGAGAGAAGACCAAAAATTGAAAACTGTTTTAGCTTAGGAAAGCTTTTGAATTTTGTGAATCTAGAAACTGAATCCCTCATGTGTGTTATTTCTTATTAATTAACTGGAATGTTTTACTTGTTTTTTTTTTAAATCTAAAACTGGATAATTCGTTTACTTCATGGAATTAATGATTTCAAAATATGCAAAACAGGACTCTAGAATTAACCTAAAGAGAGTTTCTGCTAATTGTTTATGAAATTTAACAGAGACAAAATTGAAATTAAAAGGCGAAAGAAATAATGTTAATAAAACTAGTTTCTATTGTCCTTCCTCTCCAGTGGACTGTGAGTTCCTTGAGCTCAAGGACTGCCTTATTGACTTCTTTATTCTAGCACAGTGCCAAGAACAACTTATTAAATATTTATTGTATCAAAAACATGCCATTTATATTTGTCAGTCTTATTAAATTGTTGAGTAAATTTGTTTGGATTTTACTCTTCTCCCATTCCCCACACAAAACAAGTAACAACAGGTTGACTATTTCTTAACCAAAATGCTTGGGACCAGAAGCATTCCAGATTAAAAAAAAAAAAATATATATATATATATATAAAATGTATTTACATAAGCTTTACCAGTTGAACATCCCTAATCTAAAAACCGATTTTGGAGCATTTGGATTCCAGATTAGGGATGCTTAATCCATAATTCAAGAAAAAAAAAAAAAGAATTCAACCTTGAATTTAAATGTTACAATTACTTGGTGGGGAAGTATATTAAAATGCATGTTTTGTTTTTTGGGTTTTTTTTTTTTTTAAGGGAGATACTGGGGATTGAACTTGTGCACTCAACCTCTGAGCCATGTTCCCAGTTCTATTTTGTATTTTATGTAGAGACAGGGTCTCACTTAGTGCCTCTGTATTATTGAGGCTGGTTTTTAACTCGAAATCCTCCTGATTTAGCCTCCTACACCACTGGGATTACAGGTGTGTGCCACCATACCTGGCTACAAAAGCATTTTTAAAATTTCACTAGAAGACACATTTTGTGTTTAAGTTTTAATAAATACATACTTATTTTGGTAGACAGAGTAAATGTTTAAAAAATTCAGTTATATTTCTTGAGGGTTAGATATTCATGGTAGCCTGATGGTATATTCCAGTAATCATCATCTTAATAAGCAACACTGATAATTTCTAGTTGTTTTGACTGCTCAATGTGTGCTAGGAATATTCTAAGTACTTTGCATGCGTTAACTTTAAAAATTTTCTCATAGTCTAATGAGGTAGATATAGCCATTGTCTTCGTGAACTATGACACAAAGAAAACATAGTAATTAGTAAATTAAGAAGCAAAGATTTGAACTCACAGAATCTGACTTCAAAAATTGTGTTTTTAACTTATATTCTCCCTTAAGTATTATGTAAGCCAGACAGGGGATACTAAAGTAATAGGGCCATAATCTCATTTTGCCCATAAAAGGTATAATCTCATATTTATTGGAATGCTGTGCTATGAGTCCAACTAGTTGTATTTTTTTTAAAATACTGCTCAAATGTCAGTAATGAAAACACTAAAAATTTATTAATTGCTTGTAAGTCAGTAGGATACAGTGTGGGAACTCTATTCCTATGGTAATTTGGGGATCTAGGCTCCTTCAATCTATGGGATTCCTAGATGTTAGCACAGTCTGCTAGATTCTCTGCATCAAGCTGGAAGGAGAATATATAGATCACGTTGGACATTCTTATGACCCTGTAAGTGATTTTCACCACATATTTCTTTGTCTACAACTTAACCAAAGAACACCTTTTACTTGAGGGAGCCTAGGAAATACAGTTTAGTTGCATATCCAAGAGGAACAGGAAATGAGTTTGGCAAGCAAATTAGCCAGTGCCTGCCACAAATAACAAATTATTCAAGAGGATTTTAGATTTAACATAGGTGGGAGTTGTGTTATCTTATATCATTCCTGTAATAGTACAGTAGACCATACCTTTAAAAGTACTGATGTCAAACTATCTTTCTAGATCTACTACCTATAGACAAATCTGGTGCCTTGTTGGAGTGCTGGCTTTTTAAAATAGTGTACTTATGACTATCTGTGGCCCTTTCCTGGTAGCTACATCTTTTCACAGCAGTACTGTACTCTTTTGCTTTTATATTCCTTTGTTACATTGTTGCAATGCTTTATTAATGCTGCAGTGATAAGGATATGTTGTCCCTTTTGTGCTCTTGGCCAGGATCCAGTGACTATAGGCAAGCACTGTCAGCTCAGAAAGTTTATCAGTCCTTATAATCCCTTTAAACAAATTTTTCTTATCTTTTGCTTATTTTTTTTGCTTCAATGTATAGCTGATTAGTAATATTAAATGTATTTAGTTATAGGAATTTATCATATTTGTTCATCTTTTTTTGAACTTTTTATAAGTTCATTTTAGTTATACAAAATGTTACAGTTATACCAGCATGGAATATAATATGTTCTAATTCAGTCCCCAGTATTTCCCATTTCCATCCTTCTCTTCCCTCTCATTCCTTCCTCCTGTTCCCTTTCTTCTACTGATCTTTCTTCTATTTATTAATTTTTTTAAATTAGTGCCTTGTGGATATACATAAAGGTGAGATTCACTGTGATTTGACATATGTGTACCTAAGAAAGTTTGGTCGGGTTCATTACATTTTTTTTTTCTTTTCCCACTCCTCCTCCTTATACCTTTGATCTAGCTTTTGTTTTCATGGAAACCCCCCGCCCCCCCCGATTTTCTCTTTTTTTCTTATTTTGGTCTGACTTCCACATATTAAAGAAAATATTTGACCCTTGACTTGATTTTCTGGGTCTGGTTTATTTTTTTCGTCTCCATTCCATCTATTTATTGGCAGATGCCATAATTTCATTTTTCTTTATTGTTGAGTAAAACTCTATTGTGTATCTACACACACGCGCGCGCACACACACACACACACACACACACTATATTTTCCTTTTCTGTTCATCTGTTGACAGGTATCCGTCTATACTGATTTCATAGCTTAGCTATTGTGAATTGTGCTGCTATAAATATGATATGACTATATCCCTGTAGTATTCTAATTTTAGTTCTTTTGGATATATACCAAGGAGTGGGATAATTGGATCATTTGGTGATTCCATTTCTACTTTTTTGAGGAATCTTCAAACTGCTTTCCTGAGTAGTTGTTCTAATTTGCATTCCCATCAACAATGTATGACTGTACCTTTTCCCCCAAAGCCTCACCGACATTGATCATAATTTGTTTTCTTGATAATTGCCATTCTTACTGGAGTAAGATGAAATCTCAATGTAGTTTTTATTTGTATTCCCTGATTACTAGAGATGTTGAACTTTTTTACGTATCTTTAATAGCTATTTGTAGTTCTTCTTTTGAGAAGTGTTTGTTCAGTTCTTTTGTCCAATTATTGATTGGGTTATTTTTTTTTTTTGGTGTTGTTTTTTGAGTTCTTCCAATATTCTAGATATTAATCCACTATCTGAGGAATAGGTACCAAAGATCTTCTGCTATTCTGTAGGTTCTCTCTTTACACTCTTGTTTCCTTTACTATGTAGAAACTTTTTAATTTGATGCCTTCCCACTTTTTGAATCTTAGTTTTATTTCTTGCTCTTTTAGAATCTTGTTAAAGAAGGTGATGTCGGTACCAATATGTTGGAGCGTCGAGCCTACATTTTCTTCTGACAGTTGCAGAGTATCAGGTCTAATTCCTTGGTCTTCAGTTCACTTTGATTTAACTTTTATACAGGCTGAGAGATAGGAATTAAGTTTTATTCTTCTACATATATATTGATGTCCAATTTTCCCAGCACCTTTTGTTAAAAAGGCTATCTTTTCTCCAGTCTGTGTTTTTGGTACCTTTGTCAAGTTCCAGATGACTATATCCGTGTGGGTTTGTTTCTATTCTATTCTATTGGCCTTTGTGTCTGTTTTGGTGCCAATTCCATGCAGTTTTTGTTACTTTAGCTCTGTGGTATGATTTGAGGTCTGAAATTATGATGCCTTCAGTATCTGGTTTTTTTTTATTCAGGATTGCTTTGCCTATTAATAAAATTAGATATAAAAAAGAATCACCATAGATACTACTGGAATCCAAAGGATCATTAGAAACTATTTTGAAGATTTATACTCCAATAAAGTAAAAAATCTTAAAGATATTGACCGTTTCTAGAGACATGTGACCTATCCAGATTGAACCATGAGGATATAGAAAGCTTAGACCAATATTAAATAATGAAATTGAAGCAGTTGTTAAAACCTCACCAACAAAGAAAAGCCTAGGACTGATGGATTCTCAGCTGAGTTCTACTAGACTTTTAAAAAACTAATGCCAATCCTTCTAGAATTATTCCATGAGATTGAAAAGGAGGGAATACTACCAAATCCATTTTTTTTCATTTTTAATCAGAAAGGCATTTTTTTTTTCTTTTTTTGCAGTGCTAGGTATTGAACCTAGTAGTATACTCTGACACCAAGCTACATTCCCAACCTTTTTAATTTTGGGTCAGCCTCTTGCTAAATTGACCAGTCTGATCTCAAACTTGGGACCCTCCTGCCTTAAGATTTTGGGTCATTGGTGTTCTAGAAATATGCTACTGCACTTTAGGTATAAAGGCAAAAAAATTTAAATATTTTTTTTATCTCTTTTGAATAGAAAACTTGCCATATCCATCTAGAAACTATTGAAAAACTACTGTTTGTAATAATCAAGTTATCTTTGATTCATTTCTATCTGGATTTCATTTCTTAGATTTCTTTTAACTTCAAACACTACATTTAGTTTCGTCTGAATTGTCCAATTATAAAAGCATTAGAGTATATTTTATGAATGTTAGCATATTTTCCCAGTTTTGAATTTCTTGTGCTTTTTATTTTTTAATACAGTATTTCTAAAATACCCTGTGTCCTTGATGCATTTTAAATTGCCTGTACTAGATTTATCACTCCTCAGTTACTTTATTAAATTTAAAAAATAATTTTATAGGTCTCATGTGGCTAAATAGTCACACATCCTTCATGATACAATTGAATGAAAAGGACTCAGAATTGCAAAAATTTGAATAAGGAATTGAAGACATGTTTTAAAATAATTTAACTTAATTCTCTACAGATGGTCCCTCCCTAAAAGAAACAACAGGACCCAGCAGACAGATTTTACAAGGTATGACAAATTTTTATGTTTCTCAATGTTATGAAATTGATTTCATAATTTTCAGTTTTCTAGAGTTTTCCTTTAAGAAAAATACATAACAAAATATTTATGTTTAAAATGTTATTTCTTCTTAAGTGATTTTTTAAAATATATATACTATTTAGGTATACTAACTGATTTTTTTTTTGTCACTTGACTGTTAAAAAAAATTTTTCAGAAACTACGAAGTTTAAATATAAATAATTGCCAGGCTTGTGGACATAGTAATGCTATAGTAGTATCCTGTTTGCCTTCATAGGATTATTATATAGACTTTCCAAGAATAATAATCAGTATATTCTTATGTTGTGGGGAAAATTTAGAGCTAAAAATGTAATGCAGGATAAGACCTCTGTCATATTTGTGGATTTCAGTTAATAGTACCTAATTGAGTGTTACATGTCATGTAAAATGAGACATTATAAAGTTTTATAAGTGAAAGAAAATCACTATTGTAGTTTCAATTTTGGAGATATGAACCAATATTTGGCTCTGAGGTTCCACTTAGACTTTATTGCTAAGGGTTCCTAATTCCCAGCTTTATTTACTTTTGACTCCAGTCTGACTTTTTCAGTAACTTCTGGTCTAGTCAGTACTGTGCCTGTTTTCTCCACTATTTCTTGATCTAACATTAGCTTTTAATTTTTTCACTGAGAATGTTTCTCCATATTGAAGAATTCATTTTCAAAAGGCTTAATAAGTGTATCTTCCATTCACTAATTATCCATTTACAAATTATAGAGAATTATTTTGGAATACCCTTTGCTGAAATAGCTTGTAATCATGTATATTTGATACAGCTATATCATTTGCTATAAGTTAGTTTTGATAACAGTTTAGTTTTGAAAATTATCACGAGAGAAAAAGAAAGGATCTAGCTTTCTACTTATCTTTTATACAGCTAATATTAAAATCAGTTTGTATTTTCTGATTATCTATCAATTTATTGTGACTGAAGGAAACCAGTAGGTAGCTGAAGGACAGATATAGCTGGTTCAAACTTTCCTGCAAAACTACCATGAATACTATGAGTTAACTGAATTTTTCAATTATTTGCTATATCTTGAATAATAATCCTGGTTTATTGAGTTTGGGAGGATATTATCAACATCCCATCAAGTTTTCCAAGGTTTTAACTTTATACAAGTTAAGCATATTGTTTATGTATTTCTTTAGTGATTTTTCTTCTTAGTTACTATGAAGTAAGCTGGGCTTAGATAGTTAATAGCACTTGCTAATGAAACCAGTTTTCAGGTTAGCACATAGCCAGGGACTTTCTAATCTAAGGAAAAATCAAGGATAGGTGTAGACACTGGAAGGAAAAAGAAAAGAATCACTTGTCCTTGATTTTTCCTTAGATTAGACCTGACCAGAACAATTGTAGAGGAGGAAAAGTTTATTTGAGGGCTCACAGTTTCAGAGGTCTTAGTCCATAGACAGATAGTTCCATTCCTGGGGCACAAGGGCATCTTGGCAGAAGAGTGTGGTAGAAGGGAAGCAGCTCACGTGATGATCAGAAAACAGACAGAGATCTCCACCTGCCAGATACAAATATATACCCCAAAGCCAAATACCTCACCTCCCCCAGCCACACCGTGCCTGTCTTCAGCTACCACTCAATTATTCCCATCAGGTGATTAATTTATTGAGTTGAGGGACTCATAACTTAATCATTTCTTCTCTGAACCTTCTTGCATTGTCTCACGTAAGCTTTTGGGGCACACCTCACATCCAAACTATAGCAGGGATCTTCATCCCACTTTGATGTATATCTTTCTCTTTTTAAAAAAGTATTCTCTGACAAAACTTATTGCGGAAAAAATTTCTTAAGAAAGCAACTAGCTTTCTGAAGAATAGTTATAATGAATCAAAACTCTATACAAACAAAAAATTAAATGTAGATATTAAAGGATGAGTTATATTTGGTACTATACTTGACGTAAATTCTGTAGTAGCAGGTGAACTGAAATATAATATCTTAGCTCACAAGAGATTCAATTGGACTTATTAGTGGTCAGTTTTTAAATTATTAGAAATTGTTTTAAGTTAAATCTGTTTCTATATGTAAAAATAATTATAGTTTACTTTTTATTGTTCAGGGAATAATAAAAAATAGGTATTTCTAATTTGGGTACATGCTTTTTGCACATTATCTATTTCTTTTCAGATAGTGTAGTTAAGCTATGCGTGGCGGCGCTTGCCAATAAATCCCAGTGATTGGGAAGCTGACCCAGGAAGATCGCAAGTCGGCAACTTAGTGAGACCCTGTGTCAAAATAAAAATAAAAAGAACTGGGGATGTAGCTCAGTGGTAAAGTGCCCTTGGGTTCAATCCCTAGTACCCACCCACCCCAACACACACACACACACACACACACACACACACACACACACACACACACACACAAAGTGACTCTAAGGCAAAGTATAAAAATAAGGTCAGATAGGGTACTTGATTGTATTGAAGAGTACTGTTATATTTAGCAAGCCATGATTAAAGTTTAAGAAATAGCATTTTATTACATAGTAAATTTTACTCATTATGGATTTAAATGTTGAATAAGTTATTATCTTAGTTGAGTCTTTTCAGAAAAAAAATGAAAAATGTATGTAAAACTTCCTTCTTGATGTTTTTAATGTTTTCCAAGCAAGTATCACTTATTAAATAATAACATCTGAGTTCTTGAGCAGTTAGAGCATCAATATCAGTGTCCCATCAATGTAGTATTTAATTTTTAAAAGTTCAACATGTATTTTATATTCATTTAAAAATATTTAAATCCCTGTTTTCTTTCACTTTGAATTTGAGCATAGTATATAACAAATGTAGGTAACAAAAACTTTAAGATAACTAATACATATATCAACATAAGCAGAATTAGGGGCTACAGGAAATTCTAGTTCCAAATGGTAATAATTTTAATCACCAGCAGAGGGCTCTGTTTGTACATGGATTCACAATTAGAAAACTTCCTTGACCAGTTCATTTAGGCTAATGCAGTTTCCTTCCCTAAATAAATTATTAAAACTTTTGTATTATTTTAAGCCAGAGAAACAGAGATGAATGTTTGTAGCTTATCATATTTTCCCTTTTTAATGTTTGCAGTTTTTAAAAATCAGTTCGTTTACTTCTTCATTTAAATTATTCCTGTAAGAGCAAGTATAATTTACCAGATAGCTTAACCCTGTTGATTTTAAAAACATTATTTAAGTTCAGTAAATATACTTGATAACTGATTTTCCAAATTGATATTTAGATGTCTATATGATTTTAAGAGTATAATTCAAAGACATTTTCTGTTTTAAATTGAACGGAAGCTATGGTGCTTACTTTTATTATGCTTTATTTTTAGGTGTATTTTTACACATTCTAGCAGATACACTTGGGAGTATTGGTGTAATTGCCTCTGCAATCATGATGCAGAATTTTGGTTTGATGATAGCAGATCCTATCTGTTCGATCCTTATAGCCATGCTTATAGTTATAAGGTAAGTATTATTATGTTACTCACAGGTATTAAAATGAGAGGTAGGTGAAAAACATTGAATTTCTTTAAAAAAAATTCTACATAAATTCTCTTCTCACTTTTATAATTTTTTTCTTTTTCTCATTTATTTCTTTTATGGAACTTGACCTTTTTTTTTTTTTTTGGCACTAGGATTAAACCCAGGGTTTTGTATGTGCTAGGCACTCTACCACTGAACTCCATCCCAAACCCTTTTTTAAAATTTTTATTTTGAGACAGAGTCTCTCATTAAGTTGTCAAGGCTGCCCTTAATCTTGCAATTCTCATGCTTCAGCCTCCTCATTAGCCATATTGTCATTGCAGAAGTCTCTCAAAAATGCTTATTGAAATAAATGTATGTTTAATTCCCACCTAGATAATAAAATTCTTGAGGAATCATCTCTTAGCTCTTTTCTTTTTATTTCCTACCATAGTCCCAACGTACATGTAAAAGTATTTGTGTGTATAGATGTATAACTTCTCAATAAACATTTGCTGAATTAGATTGTATAGCTATTATCACCAAAGTTTCTCTTGCCCTGAGACATATTTTATTATTGCTTTAATTTTTATCAGAATAATATGTTCCTTTATTTTATGGTCATCAGTTATTTTAAAATTTGCATATAACGTCTGTATTAGAGTATTTTTTTAATATTTATTTTTTAGTTGTAGTTGGACACCGATATCTTTATTTTATTTATTTATTTATTTTTATGTGGTGCTGAGCATGGAACCCAGGCCCTCGCACATGCTAGGCGAGCGCTTTACACTGAGCCATAACCCCAGCGCCTATATTAGAGTATTTTTATGTTTCCAAATGATTTTACCCTCAGGTTCTTTTGTAATGATAGCAAAGGCCTACTTGAGGTCAGACTGATGATTTTTATAGCTCATAGTTGATTAGAGTACATTGTGATGAAATCACAATGTTAAAATTACTCACAAGTAGAGATTTTGAAGTTTCTTTCTAAAGAATATATAAATGTAGATTAATTTTTAATTTCTGTATATTATTAGTATAAGGAAGCAACTCTGTTATACCGAAGTCTTTCTAAAGCTTAGAATGCCTTTTCTTCATCTTTGGAAATCTTACTACACTTTCTTGAAAGTTTGGCTTAGGTGTTACATATTCTATGAAACCTAACTGCTGATGAATTTGGTAAGTCTTATATCTGTATTTCTTTATAGATGCATTCAGTAGTCATTTTATTTTTATGTATTATAATTCTTAGTTGCTTCTAATATTTCTTAAGAGTATTATCACTTTTTTTGTCTCCATTATTATTATCCTAATTCTGTCTATTATATCTTGCTTGGAAAACTATGACAGTCTCATTTCTGTCTCTTGAAACTCTCCATGCTGGCTAAAATTATCTTTCTTTGATGAGGATAACAAGATATATAAAAGTCATCTTTAAAAAAAATACTTTTTCATTGTTTTAAGTGGGTATCTAATTCTGACAAAAAGTTGGCACATTGATTCTGAATAAAAAGAAATTTGTGCCTTTTTTCAACATTAGGGAATTACTTTTTCTAACCCTAAGTAGGGACTTCTTTTTTAGTTCTGTTCTCATTCATTTATTCCATAAATATAAGTAAGCAAATAGAGAAAACTTTTTAAAAACTGAAATATAACACACTTAGAAAAAACCTGCACAAATAACTTTCAACAAATAATTTCTTAAAAGTAGATTCTTTTAGCCAGGTTGAAAAAGACAACATCCAAAGACAACTACTGATTTTTCACTGTAATAGGAGAGAGAAAAACAGATTAATAAGTAAACCACTCAAACATCAGTATTTTTATTGTGCTGAGAGTTAAAATATTATGTGATGTGACTGAGTTGCCACTTTAATCTGAGTGAAGGAAGACTTCAAAAGTGAGGGTCTTTAGGTTGAGATCTGAATGTTGTAAGAGAACTGGTGGGAGGAAGAACTTTTTAGTTTATGAACCAGCTAATATAAAAGCTCCATAGTGAAAACAGCTTTGCCATTGAAAGGAGGCTAGTATGGTTGAAACGGGGAGTAAGAATGGTTTAAGATAAAGTTGGAATGGGCTAGGAGAAATTATGCAGGGCTAGAAGTTTAGATTTTGTGCCAAGTGCAGTGGGACATCTTCATAAAGGAGTGACAATATTTAATTTATATTTTAAAAATCATTTTGACTGAGGTGTTGGAAATAGGGGCACAAGTAGAGACAGATGGACCAGTCATGGACCAAGTTAGAGGTCATGGTGGCTTGGCTTAAGGTACTGATATAGAAAATGGGGAGATGTGGATCAAATTAGAAAATGCAGTAGGGTTGAGCCAACAAGATTGGCTCATGGGTATGAATGTATGGGTCAAGACTAAGTGGACAAGGGAATCAGGGATAATTCCTAGAATTTTTACCTACACAATTAGGTGAATGAAAGTGTTATTAATTGAAAGAAGATTGGAAAAAGAGTTATGTTTTTGTTAGTTTTTGAAGGGGCCTATAAATCACAAGTTCTTTTTTCAATTGTCACAAGTTTAAGATCTTTTATTAGACATTTATATAGAAATTTCAGGTAGGTAGTATACAAATATGGAATTATTGGTAGCAGTCAACTGTGCATAGATTTTAGAAATAGTCCACATGTAAGCGGGGCATGGCAGTGCATGTCTGTAATCCCAGCGGTTTAGGAGGCTGAGGCAGGAGGATCTTGAGTTCAAAGCCAGCCTTAGCAAAAGCAAGGTGCTAAGTAGCTCAGTGAGACCCTCCCTCTAAATAAAATGCAAAATAGGGCTGGGGATGTGGCTCAGAGGTCAAGAACCCCTGAGTTCAATCCCTGGTAACCCTCCCCTAAAAAAGAAAATAAATATTCCACATGTAGATTTAAAGTCATGGAGTCAAGCTACCATTCTCATTCCTTCTATTTTCTTGGAAAAATGCCCCTTAATATCATAGTTCTTGCTGAAACCTAGCTTCGGGGTCCCTTTCAATATAGTATTTTAGGCAGCCACAACCAGCCATATAAAACCTGTTTGTCATCTTTAGCTAGGACCTACTGACCTCTTTTTTATTTAATTAATTATTTTTTTAAAGTCGTTAATGGACCTTTTTTTTTTTTTTAATTTATATGCTGTGCTGAGAATTGAATTGAATTGAATTGAATTGAATTGAATTTGGCCTCACACATGCCAGCCCACTGAACCACAACTCCAGCCCATTTTTAGGTTATTTTTATTATTATTATTATTATTATTTTTTGGTGGTGGTGCTGGGGATTGAACCCAGGGCTTTGTGCATGTAAGGCAAGCACTCTACCTACTGAGCTATATCCCCAGCCTCTACTGACCTCTTCAAAAGTTTTTGTAGTTTACATATATACACAGTTTCAGGTCATAGAATTGTGTTCCTTTTCATTATTGTAGATTTCTTTCATTATTGTTAAGGTTTAACATTTATATTATTTACTCTTATCTGATAGTTAAAGTAATATATGCTGATTGTAAGAAATTTATTACTAAATGTATGATAGGTATTAAAATGTTTTGTAATCACACTGTTTGGAGATAACGATAACTTAAAAATCATTTGTCAAATGCTATGATGCCTTGTATTAGGCTATTAACAAGATAGGCAAATGCCTGCCGTTGTGGAGCTTACATTTTAATAAGTGAAATAGTAAAGCAAACAAATGTGCAAACAGATAATGTAATCATTTTGTGATGAATGTGCTAAAGCAGGATAAATATATACTATTTTAGAAAAACCTGACAAGGCTACTTCATAAGGTGACATTTGAACAGAAACATGAATGGTAGAAGAGAGGGACATAGGACTACTCAGAGAAAGAGCGTTCCTAGTAGATGGAGCTTCACTTATAAATACACAGAGGCAGGGACATGCCTGACATGATTGAGGAACAGCAAGTGGAGCAGTATAGTTGGAATGCAGTGAGCAGAGCAGAGTAGTGGATACATAGCTAGCGTTCAGGGAACAGATTGGGGTGGAAGATATAAATTTGGGTATCATCAGTTTACATACAGTATTTGAAGCCATGAGGTTAGGTGATTATGCCCAGACAATAAGGAGAGAGGATTGAGGACTAAGCCCTAGGAGAGGTGAGCAATAAGAGGCAGCAATAGCAAGGAAGAACAAAGTGGAGTGCTGTGAGGTGGGAGGAAAGACATGAACACATGTTTCAGAATCTATGTGAAGAAAAGTGTTTCAAACAGGAGGGAATAAGCTGAATGAATGCTCCTGGGAATGATAATTGACAACTTAGACCAGACATTCAGGAGGGTGATAAGAATGAAAGCCTGATCAGAGCAGCTTCAAGAGAGAATGGGAAGGGAGGAAATTAAAAGAGCAACTACAGTCAACTCCTTTTCAAAGCCTTCTGCTGTAAAGGGGAGCAGTGTGATTGCCTGGCAGTACTGAGGACCCACTTTGAGGTTTGTGGTCATGAATTTAAAGTGAAAACAACTAGTACGGAAGTCTGTTTTTCTCCAGTCTTATTTAAGCTACTTGGTAAAATTTATGGAATACACAGAGAGCTGGATTTAACAGATTTGTGTTTTGTCAGGTCAGTACTGACAGAAAGGGCAATGCAGGGATTACAATGATGGAAAATTGAGATTTAAAGGTAATGATACATGCTTTAAAGAAGCCATCAGTGCATTAGAGGTTTTTGTTTTGTTGTTGGTTTGGAAAGAAGTGTTAGACTGCAGGTATTAAAGGAAGTGATCCAGAAATAGGGAGGTTTATTCACATTGTAAATGCTCAAAAATTGAGATCATAAGAGTCCAAGGTATAATCATAGGGGTGGAGGTTAAGATTATCAAACAGGGGCCAAAGGTTGGATGGATTTTCATGTGGACATTTAAAGTAAGAGTACTGAAAAGAGTAGATGTGAAAAGATGATAAACCTGTTGCTAAATCTTTCTTCTATAACTGAAGGGGACCAATCAAGAATTTTAAGAACTGGTTACAAGGTGTCTGGAGTGTGGAATAATCTGATGGGTGTGGCCTTCAAGGAACTGTGTTGTGGGTAGGAGGATGTGGGAGGAACAGTGAACTGAAAGTGTAGTAGTAAGCAAGGAGAACATCTCTCTCCCCACAACCTGTAGTACTGGGAGTGTAGGAAAGAAAATAGCACTTTGCACCAGTGCTTTAGGGAAGGAAGACTGTGCCCTCAGGTGATAGCTAGTTTTCTGCAGTTTTCTCTGTTCAAGAAAAGGCAGAGGATTTAGTGAAAATTACATTTTTTTAAAGTAGCTTATTTAAATCATAGAAATAATTCTACATATTAGAATTCTGTATATTCTAACATATATAATAGTTGACAAAGAAACTTAGCATTCTATAGGAAAACTTAGAGGAAAAAATAAACCATAGGTTCATCAGAAAAGGGACCCCTGTTATTATTTGTATGGGTTTGCTTTTGGGGATTTTTTTTGTCTTATTTCTAAACTTCATTTCCTCCATAATGTTTTTATTTGCTTTATGCATATCAAGATATATTTTTAGTAGGAGGTGATCCAGAAAGGTGATAACTTCCCTCTTCTGATTATAAAAGTAACATAGAGTCATCACTTAGAAAATACTGAAAAGTATAAAGAAGTGAAAAAAAGTAGTCAGGATCATAACACCCAGAGGACATATAATCACTGTTGACATCATTTATTTTTTTCTTTAAAAAAAAAAATTACAGTTCTGAGAATTGAACCCAGGGCCTTGCACATGCCAGATAAACACTCCACCGGAGCTACACCCCTAGCCCTGACATTATTTCTTTACGATTATGTCAAGGCATATTTTTAAAAAATTGCTGGGCTTTAACTATATGCACAGATTATTAAGCTTGGTCACCATCAGAACATTCACAGGTCTGAGGTGAAAGATAATAGTACAGTTACTATTTTAAAAAAAAAGTTTGGAATGATTTATTAGGTAATAAAGGCTTAATTTGATAACACAAAATGAAAAGATATAGCACAACACATAAGAATGATTCATTCTAATAAAATGTCCATATTCTCTTTACATGTATGAGGAGGGAAATATATTGTTTGCATGTTTGTGTGTGTGTGCCCTGAGTGGCTAATTGAATCTCTCTGGGTGTACTTTTAAAATTATGCATTTTTCCTAATTTCTTTAAGGTAAACCAGCATTTCTGACTTAAGAATTAAAAAACTTAATTTTTTTTAAATGGAGAGAGATTTAAAAAAAAAGTACCTCCAAAGGACAAAATAAATTCCAGCTCAGACTATTTTTCTGCTAAGACAGCAAACTTAATTTGCTCAAATACAACATGAATATGGAATACTTATGAAGAGATCGCTCTGGGGTATTTTTTAGATTGTTTAAAAGTTTGTCTGATTAGCCCAAACTAATTTGATGAAATACCTGAAAACTCTTAAAGGACTCAACAAAGTAGAATATAAAGAAGTAATTTTCTCTATCTTTACAAGAGAAATAATCTCACTCTTTATATATTCTCAGTCTAATGTTGCTCAGTTGAAAACATGCCATGGAAATCTGTGTCTCTCCCTTCTAGGCTGCTTAATGTTCCATTTTCACTTTCACAGGGAAAGTGGTTTCCTAGAAAAAGACAGTTTTTCTTTCTACATTTTCTAACACAGGCGAAGGGTGATAGAAATTTCTGGGTGATAGAAATTTCTGCATTATGTTGGAATGTATTTTTTTCCCAATAAAGAGCAGAAGATTGAGAGTTTAATTTTTTATTTTCTGAAATATTTTTTCTGTAAGAGATTTCAGAATGGTTATGTATTCTTCCATTAGTAAGGTGAAAAGAATTGAAAGTGAATTCAGAACTTAGAATGCAGAAATCTGAACAATTAGTATGGTTTTGAATTATACTGTGATTTAAAAATGATGCCATTTACATATATCTGTACCTTGATTTTTTTTTTATTCACCTAAATGAAAGGGATACCTATGCGTGATGGAAAAGAAAAACATGAGAAGGACACAGAAATATGCTTGGTTTCTGTTGTAGTATTTCTGAAGCCTTGCTGGATCTTTTTAAAATTCGTTTTTCTGCAATTTACCAATAATCATCTTTTGTGGTGCTTTGTGCTTTTTCTTATCATAATCATTTGAATATCCAAAAAAATTCATAACCAAAAGAAAGTCTTTTTGTTAGGTACAAAAGATTTTTAAATAATATATTTATTTATTTATTGTTGAAGGAAAAGAAAAAAAAACACTCTTTTTAGAGGCAAACTACACAAGCTTTAGAAATGACAAGTAATGGTCTAAATAGAAATGTGAAATAGAATATATGCTCATGAAAACAAAATTTGCACACTTGACATTCTAAAAAATAAGTGATCACCATTGTTCATACATACAGGATTTGAACAAGGTACTGATATTATTGATTCCTAATTATTTATGGCCTATATTAAGTAAAAAGTAAGCAATTCTTTAACATGCAGGAAGCTATCATGTCTTCAAATGCTCATATATGAGAAATTGTAGATTTTTTTTTTAATGTTTTTGGGTGTTCCCTAACAATTTCCGTTGTGGTTTGCCTTTTAAGTGGTTAAATTTATGAACTATACTTTTGGGGACTAAGATACAGGTAAACAGTTTGTCAGAATTTTAACTTGATACTTGCATTTGTACTCAATATGTATACAGTATTCATATTGTAAAATGGAAACTCAGTGAATTTTTTTCAATTACCACATCTAGATGGTTTTGATTAAAACATCTACCATGGAACCAAGTTACTTTTTGCATTGCTTCTAAAATAATGGTTTTCAAACTGTTAACTTAAAAATACCTTAAAACACAACCAGTTTATAGATTAGGAGTCACTTTTACTCCAGTTAAAGTATTTATTCATTACTGATGGAAGCACCATATTACAAATCTAACATGGTTATTTGAATGCAAAGACTAAATAGAGCCTTCTGATATACCATTTTCTATTCTGAGTTACTCAGGAATCTGTTGTTGAAATATATCTATTTCCTTTTAAACATCAAGCACACTGTATTTTCCCCTCTGTACTAAAGTAAAAAAAAACTCTACAAAAAACTCTACGAAACATCAAATGAATAGAACTACTTATTAAATTCTAATAAAAGAAACAGAAGTATAGCTTCAGACTTTATATATTACTTGATCTTTAACATGAAATTATATAATAAAATGATTATTAATATATATGTGATTATTAAAAGAAAATTTATGAACACTCTGTATGCTATTTCTACTTTTATTATAATCATATCAGTTTTGTTGAGATATTTAAACTGTAGCTTTAAATATACATTTCATAATTAACTTATTGATTAAGGAAATATTGTGTATTTCATAATTATATTTATTGTATAAGGAAATAGTGTATATTTAATGATTAATTTTATTGAAGTATAAAAGATAAAATGAAGGAAATAATTCTTAATCAGAAAATTATTTCTTTACCTACAAAAGTTTTAGAACTGTTGATAAGAAACTTTAATATAGCTGTTTTGTGATTTGCAAATTTTTTTTTTTTTAGAGAGAGAATTTTTTGATATTTATTTTTTATTTTTCGGTGGACACAACATCATTTGCCTTACTATTATATACAGTGTTCTCCTATTAAGTAGCTGTATTAACTCAAGATGTTTTCTTTTTTCAAGTGATAGTATAATTCTTGTCATTAATTATAAGTGAATGTAGTCTTATCATTTTTCTGTGTTTGTCAAAGTCATTAGAAAGTTTTGTAAATCCATTCCTGGAAATATTAAATTTGGAGTATTTGAAATGAGACTAGTTTGACTTTCAAGTTACAAGAGTTATGTATTACCTAATGATATTTGAGGAAATAAACTTTATTTTTTAAAAAAGTATATTGGAAATAATATATTGTTTTTATGTGGGGTTCAATCTAAGAAGACTGAGATTATTTGGTTTCAAAGAGTTCATGATTATTATTCATCACATTAAACAATTTAAGAGGGCTGGGGATGTGGCTCAAGCGGTAGCGTGCGGCCCAGGTTCGATCCTCAGCACCACATACCAACAAAGATGTTGTGTCCGCCGAGAACTAAAAAATAAATATTAAAAAAATTCTCCCTCTCTCTCTCTCTCTCTCCTCTCTCACTCTCTCTTTAAAAAAAAACAATTTAAGAGAGAAAACCATGTGATCATTGATGTAGGTGCTGAAGAGGCATTTGAAAAAAAATGCAATACCATTCTAATGGGAAGAAAATACAACTGGAGATCAATGGATACTTCCTTAACATGACAAATTACATACATCACAGTCCTAAAGCCATTTATTTCTTCCTCCTCAGTCCTTCTCTTTTCCCTCTCCCTCCCCCAAGGGACATTTTACCATTGAGCTACATCCCTATCTCTTATTTTATTTTGATACAGAATCTTGATAAGTGCTGAGGGTCTTGCCAAATTGCTGAAAACGGTACTCAGACTTGTGATCCTCTTATTAGGACTACAGGCATGTGCCACCTCACTGGGTTGCCATTATCTTTCTTAATGGAATAGCACTAGAGGCATTTCCACCAAAATCTGTAACTGGACAAGGATTGCCTCTGCTGCCTCTGCTATTTAAGTTAATATTTGTATATTTAGGAAACCCATGAGAATTGATGGAAACACTATAGATGGTTTATCAAAGTTAGATATGAAATTAATGTACAAAAATTAATACTACTGTATATACACCTAAAATTCAGTTGAATAACATAATTAAAGACCTTTTCAGTACAACAAAAAAGGTAATGTAGAGGTAAAATATGTAAAAGTTATGTGAAGAATTGACACTTTTGAAAAATAATAGTAAACTTTTTCAGAGCTGTTTGTTGTTAATTATGACCTTATTGAATCAACATTGTAAACATGTCAACTTTAATGTTTATTTACAAATTTAAAACTTTGCTAATAAAAATAGCATCAGGTCCCCTCCCTCACAGAAGATAGTAAAGATGAATTGTACAGTTGGTAAAGAAATAAAAGAAGGGATGACCAGGAGGAAAAGAAGATATAAAATGTAAAAGCTTTTATAATTAAAAGTGAGATACCTGAAAAAACAGACTGACTAGTAGAGCAGGTTCCTAAATCTAGAAATAGACTTAGGTACATATAGAAATTTAGTAATGATAAAGGCATTATCTCAAATCAGTGGATAAAAAGATGGTATATGCCTGGAGAAATTCCAAATAGATTAGAGCTTTTAATGTAAGTCATGAAACTATCTTAATATTAGGGAAAAAAAAAAGGCATCACTAAATGACTTTACAATATGAGAATATTAGGGAGTAACCCTAATTCAAAATCTGGAACATCGTTAACGGAAAATATTGACAGATTTAGCTGCATTTGACAAAGGAAGAAAGCACCATAAGGAAAGTTAAAAGACATAATAAACCAGGATAAATATTTGCCATTTTAATCATGAAGAGATTCTGCCTAATATAGAAAGTGCTCCCAAAAGTATAAATTAGGGACCAGGGGTGTAGCTCAATGATAGAGAGTTTGATTGATATTACAAGAACTTGGGTTCAGTCACCTTGGAAAAAATTTATTTTATTGTTTTTTTAAATTAAAAGACCAATATCCTAAAAGGAAAATAGGTAGAAATATAGGTTCATTTGGCTCACAAAAAAAGAAAAATACAACATATGATTGTTAAATATGTAAAAGTAGTTCAGTCCCATTTATTAAAAAAGGAATGTAAATTAAAACTACATTGAGACATTACTTCTTACTAATCAGATGGATATACACCCAAAAGTTAACATGATCTTTTGGCAAGGCTAAGGGCAAAATAGCACTTTTATCCTTTGATAATAGAAATGAGAACAGTACTGTCTCTGAGGGGAGGAATTCGTCAGTAGTAGCAAAATTAAATGTTTTTACCTTTGATCAAGCACTTTTATTTCTAGGAATACATTCCAAAGATAAATTAACAAAACAAATGGAGAGCTAGGGATATAGCTCAGTGGTAGAGCCATTGCCTAGCAGAAGAGGCTCTGGATTTGCTCTCCAGTGCATTAAAAACAAACAAACACATGGACAATTATAAGGTTATTCTTTGTGACTTTGTTATAGCAAAAGATTGGAAAGAATATAAATGTCCATCAATAAGGGAGCTTCATGCAACTCTAAAAATTAAGATAGTGATCTCTATTTGATAATGTGGCATTATTTTCAAGATATATTATTAAGAAACTTGTTAAGAAAATAAGATAGCAGTTGATAAGCACTTAATGTGTAGCCCGTGATATATAGGTATATGGCGTGCTATATAAAAGCATTGCCACCTTTTACATAAGAAATAGAAGGTCTGTACATGTAATCTGCCTGTTTTCATATAACTTGAAAAGAAACACCAGAATTAAACCAAAAACAAATAAAACAAATGTAGTTTCCTCTATTCAGAGGGAAAGAAAGGGATTAGAAGTGAGACTTTGCATGTATATATTTAATGTACTTTTGACTTTGGAATCATCAACAATTTTAACCTTTTAAAAGTTAAGTGAATCAAAAAAGGTAGAAAATATATTAAGACTTTTCAACTCTTCATTTACTTATTGCAAAAAGAGAAAAAAATATCAGCCCCTTTTTGGTTCTTCAGTTTTAATGTTCACTGTTAAGTGTGTAATTTCAAACTCCTCCACTAGATACAGATTGTACTTAAAGTCATTCTATTCTTTTGCTTAATTAATCCTTTGAAAGCACCATTTCTACTCTTACCTCAGCAATTGAATATTTAGTATAGTTACATCCAATGGGTTAGCAATGTCCAGTTACTTATTGTAGCAATTAGAAACCTACCATTTATCTATCTATACTCAGTGATTTTTTAAAATTACTTTGGGTAAACAATTTTGAAAGGATTCTTTTGAACTTTAATTTATATATTAAGTTTGCTTCTAGCAAGCATACCACTTCAGAAGTTAGCACTGAATATGGGCCCATAATGGAAATTAGGTGTCAGGGATTTATTTTTGGTCCTGTTTGACCATGTCAGTCAGCTATTGGATGGTGGAAAATTTGCACATTGTTATCCTTCACTGCCAGTTGCCAAGGTCCTCTCCGGTAATTTGTATTGTTCATACTTTTGTGAGCTTTTTCATTTCTTTTTTTGTGGCATAGGACTTCTGTACACTATGAATATCAGCTTCTCCTAAACTTTGCTACAGGCAGAGGTGCTTGGGAGAGCCTTGCTAGAGGCAGTGTCACAGACTGGCTTACAGCACTCCCTTTGGAGCAAGCTGCCTAGGTTCCAATTCTGCTTTTCTCAGGTTGCTTTGTGACCTTGCTCAAGTCAACCTGGCCCTCCATGCCTCAATTTTTCATCTTTAAAGTACAGATGATAATAATGCTTACTTCATAATTTGTTGCATGTTAATTAAATGGGTTATTGTATATAAAGTCTTGAGTAGTACCTGCCACATGGGAAAATAAGTCTTGAGTATATAAAGTCTTGAGTAGTACCTGCCACATGGGAAAATAACCTCAAAGAAGGTTGTTTGGAAAGAGGCACTGCCCATCTAAATGTACTCTTCTCTTCTTACTGAACATGCTTTCACTCCAATTTATTCAGCATCAAATGAGGTGGGCAGGGAGAGATCATCTTTGCTACTAGTGCTGATTATGATGGTCCAGAGAGACCCAAACGCTAGAGGGTCTCTCATTTAAGAGGACAAGGGGTTGCTACACTCTCACTGATGCCCTTTTGTACATTCCGGAGAGTCCTTCTTGGATGCTAGATTTTTTTAGAGCAATACACTTGGACCTTAAGTGGCAAAGCTCAGGGGTAGAGGTGTGGCTCGGTGGTATGCTTCACATTTTGGGAGATCCTGGGTTCAATCCCTAGCACCTAAAAATATTTTTATAAAACAAGGCAAATCTTTTATTACGTTGGGAGGACATGATGAAGTTTGATCACCGTGTAGATTGGATCAGTTATAAGTACACTATTGTTAAACTAGATAGATATAGTTTGGCTCAGATTCCTAATAACTTGTTGAACCTAGAGATTAATTAATGCTTTGGGCTATTTCTCTTGGATCTTTTTTGTTGACCTTAAAGCCTTTTTGCTCTGGGCTAACACTTTGTGATCTCGGAAGCTATCTGAATTATAATTAATTTGATTTTAATAATCCTAATAAATATTTCTTATCTGGTTTTTCTAAACAAGATACTATTTCTATACTTTTTAGAAATGCAGATTTCCCTAAAGAGCTTCATCTTCTGCCTGTGTCCATCCTAATCTAACTATTACTTTCATTTAGTTCCAGAGGTAATAGGAAAGTTCTTCCAAGCTCATCTTGTCCATACACAAGTGAACATATTTGATGCACAGAATTGGAATTTATTCCTGCCTAATATTCTCACAAAGCTATTTTGTGGAGCTTTTGTCTTCTTACCTCACCAATTCTGTTGTCTAGTTCCATATTAAGATTTTTTAACCTGTATTGCAGGTGTGATTATTAATTGCTTATTTATGAAAATGAGGAGAAGATTGGTGTTTTTATTAAAATAATAAATTGTGGGCTGGGGGTGATGGTCCACACCTGTGATTCTAGTGTTTCAGGAAGCTAAGGTAGCAGAAGCTTAAGTTCCAGGCTAGTCTGGGCAAGTGAGACCCTGTCTCAAAAAATAAAAAAGGCTGGGAGTATAACTCAGTAAAAGTGCCCCTGGGTTCCATCACCAGTAATGGGGAAAAAAGAAAAAGGTAAAAATTATACATTAAGATTTGAGAATCTTGATTGTTCTCACCTAAATGTGAATGTAGGATAGGATTCTTTGCCTGTTTATTAGAGGTCCATTTTTTAGGAGTGACAGAATTAGGGGCTTTTGACTCTCTTGTGATTTAGCTGTTATTTGAAGGGTTCAAAGTCATGTAAATGATGGCTATTCTCTATTCCAGTAATTTGCCCATCAGCAATTGAAAATTTTAAATAGATAATGCATTCAGCTGACCTAAGTGCTTGTTCTGTTCCAAGCACTAGCTGGGCATTGGGAATAAAGTGAATATGACATGACCTTGACTCTACCTAGAGAACTTAACTGTGATGAGATACTGCATTGTGTACAGACAGCTTTAGTCTAGGCATTGTCACAGCTATCTCTGTTTCTTGCCCAGCTATAACTAAATTGTCTTAAAGCCTCTGAGCTGTGTGGTTTTTTTTTTTTCATCAGTAAAATGAGGGAGTTGGTCTAAATGATTTCTTATGATCTTCTCTCCATCTGGTATTCTATAATTTGAACATTTTCTTAAGGTTATTTAAGGCTTTTGTGAAAGTCTAATTAGAAAAAAAAATGTGTAAGCACTTTTAAAGCTATTAAGTGCTATCTAAACAAAAATATGATTAACTATTTACTAATTTGGTCCAAAGATTAGATGTATTAGGTGTTATAACTAAGTTCCAGAAACTTAAGGAAAAGGTCAGCCTTTTCATGATTTTGGCTCCAAGTTCTAGGGGTACCTTAGTATATCTTATTATTCCCATCACTGAGTAAACTAGATACTCTGTAAATATGCATTGATTTAAACAATAACTTTAGAAAATCAGGAAAATTATAAAATAAACCACATTCCCAGGAAGTGTGATTTGGGTTATCTGTTTTCACTGGGTTTATAAAATTCTGGATTAGTAGATAATTATCCATCTCCATGGGTTAATTTATTTGTGCAAATATAACTGCACATTTAATTTAAATGTAGATTGTATTGTAATTATGGATCAATTTTCTATGGCTTTTTTTGTTCACTTAAGAGCTTTTGAGTGTAAGATATGTGTTAGACCTTCAAATTTATGTGTTATTTTTACAAGTACAGTTCCCCCTTCTCCCCTCCATTTGAAGATTCTAAGAACCCATGGTAATATGCAGGAGGACTTAGCCTTGCAAGTCAATTCACAAAGTTATTGTAATCCTTTAAAAATTTTTATTTCTGGGTGTTTATTCTCAGATCTAAATCATAGTTTTAATTCTGAAGTTTTTTATTAAACATTATAATTGTCAGTTAGCCTAGTTGTCCATGAAAAGATTTCATAATATATACCACCCTTTTCTTCTGTTTGCTTTTCTTTATAATTTTAGATAACCGCTAGATAATATTATTTACTGTTGAAATGTTGAGCTTCTTTTCCTCAAAGCTACTTGTGAAGTAAGATCTGAATACATTTTCATTTGCAAAGTAACTATTTTTTCATTTAATCTGTTATAATTTAAGGTTAAAACTTTCAAATTAATTTTGTTTATGATAGTATGATTATAAATTTGACTTACCTTCAATTTTTGAAGTATAAAATCATTACCCTGTTTCACTGGTAAACTCATACCAAATGACTCATCCCTTTTTATATATGATAGGAAAATAGTGTTTCATTGTGAAAGCTAGAATTGAATTAGTCAGCCAGAAGTGAACCTCTAATTGTTTCCAAATGCTTACTTTTTGGGTTTGGATACAGCTCTAAGTCTTAGCTCAGTTAGGAATTTGCTAAGCTTGTCTTTTTCTACATATCCTTTCATTATGGCTAGATAGATCCATGGTAAAATTTGTTTTATGATTCCCCGTTATGATAGTTAATCAGAAAAATATGAATAAAAACTCCTGAGCTAAACACAATTTAAAAGTCAAAAACTAGAGTTTCTCCACGTTTTTTACATTTTTAGGGCCTTTGCAATTATTGTAGAAATTGACCAGGGGTAGAATGAATTACATATTATTGTATAATTGCAAGCACCTTTTTTTCCTTACCAGTTTCATGACCTACATAACTCCTACAGCTGAAGGCTTTCATTAGTTTTAAATCTCTACTGGAGAAAATGAGTGTGACATATCCATGTGCTCTGATGATGTACTTTCTGCTATTGAATATAAACATTGTATTTAAATTCAACCTAAGAGGGCAGCCATTCCAAATTTTATAGACTAACCAGATCAGTGAAGACCACAATTGACCCTTTAAAAAAATGCACTATTTTGTTTCTTTATATTAGTTATGGTGTCTTATATATCTACATTATGATAGGTTAGATAAGAAAAATAAGATTGTGGATGAGTTCTTGGAGAGTTGAGGTCTGAAGTAGTTAAGGGCTCAATTGCATTTGCCAGAGGGGTTTTTTGGAACTTCAATCACTTAAAACAAGAACAAGTCAACTATCATTAAGACAAGCAGACTTGTCTGAGGTTTTATGGTGAGTCTAGGTGACCTTCCCTCCCCTGTTTTCCAGATGCCATATGTAATATATATTTGCATATGTGAGGATATTGAAAGCTGTCAGTACTACGATTCTTTAATTGAGTATTTAAGATGAGTGATCTCTAAATTCACTTTTAATTCTAATGATATGTTAGTCATGATCATGTAACATCTTTCTCAATTCTAGAGTCTCCAAATTAGGGTCCTTATTGAAAATGAATTTCGTAGAGAAAGTGAAGTACTGGATTCTTTTCTACAAAGGTGATGGCAGGGGGTAGAAGACATTGGGAGATAACACTCATAGTATATACACATGAAAATCTGAACAAAGATTTAATCTGTAGATGTTTGTGCTGGGTGACTTGTGAAGAGATTGGGACTGTCTAGGGAATACCTTTAATGTAATAAAGCTAATCTATTCAAGGAGTATTGTAGATTGAATTCACTTTCTTATTTTAGCCCTTAGGGGGGAAAATTAAGACTAAACCCAAGTATTTTAAGATAATGACTTTTAAAAATTGCTTGAAAAGATAATTTACACCTACTGCTTAAGTAATACCACTGCCCATTCTGTTCTGTGTTCCATCTGTTGCAGGTGAGCACATGTCTTCTTCTGTTCCTTTTTCCTCCCCTTTTACTTGAAGTTCATATATGCTTTCTTCTAAATGGTGGGTCCTAAATTAGTGTTTGTTGCCTCATTTCCATTACCTTCTCTATAAACTTTTGTTTTAAATTATGAATTCCTTTAAAGTCTTATGTATCTTTTTATTTCCTGTGTCAAGCACATGCTTGGCACATAGTACACATATAATAAACGTTTGTGGGCATGGACTTTTCAAAAAAGACTTGAAGTCTCCTATTCTAACTCTCCTATTCTCTAGCTGTATCTTTAGGTGAGCTTCTTTGGTGCCTGAGGCCCCATACTCATGACTCTTGTTCCAGAACAACTTGGTCCATACACATGTATATACAAAACTCTGAGATGCTGGCACAGAAACATAAGAGACACACTCCGTACTTTAGAGCACATTTCTGTGGAGGAAACAACCTGATAATTGTTGTACAATGTAATAATTCCCTAAGTATAATAGATTTCATTATAAGATCACAAGAAGGCATTCCACATGGTCTGGAAGACAGTTTAGGATCAATAAATATACCCTGAAAGTGTTGACACTTGAGATTGTAAAAAAATAATAGAAGCTGGACTGAAGGGGAATTTAAGGATATACTAGGCAGAGAATACAGTGTTAGCCTAAGAATGAAAGTAAGAAACATCACTAGGTAAAGTACAAGTATGTTTATATTTGAAGAGTTTATAAAGAATTGATAAGAGGTGACCGTAGAGAGATTAATAGCTCTATAGGGAATGGTCATTTTAGTTATTTGCAAATACATAACAAACTATATGAAAACCTAATAGCCAAAATAATGCACATTATCATCTTATAGTTTCTGAGGTTCAAGGACCTCTGCCTCAGGGTTTCTCACAAAGCATACAAAGCAGCAATCAAGTTGTCAGCCAGGACTGCAATTACTCTGAGGTTCATTTAAGAAAGAATTCCAGCTTCACTCAAGTGTTTGCTAATAGTATTCTATTCTTTTGATGCTATTGGAATGAGCGTTTGGTTCTACTTCAGAGCTATCTCTCAGTTTCTTGTTCCATGGTCCTCTCTGTAGGACTGCTCACAGCTTTGAAGCTGAGAGGGAGCAAGTGAGAGCAAGAGATGAGGGTAAGTAAAATGGAAGTCTGAGTTTTTTTAACGTAATTTTAGAAGTGACATCACTTTTTATTCATTAGTATGAATAGTAATGCAATAGTAATAGCAAGTCATTAGGTTCCAACTCTACCTGTACACACACTCAAGGGGAGAGGATTACACAAGAATATGAATATTACAGAGGCAGGTGTTACTGGGAACCATCTTTGAATCTATCTATCAAGTAGACTTGATATAATATTAGAAGTCAAAAAAACTTAGGAGGCTATTGTAATAATTCAAGTGAAGGATGTGAAGATTATTATAGACATGTATAATAGAATGAAGTTAAGAAATATTTAGGTTGTGAAATCATGAAAGGTTAGTGATTTAGAGGATGAGGTTATAATGGCAGAAGGAATTAAGGGTGGCTTCTAATTATTTTTGGCTCTTAAATCACTATTGACCAAATAATATTTACTTAAATGTATCTGAAGCTCCTGTCCATATTGAGTTGTTCACTTTCATTACTGCTGTTCTTCATACTTTTAATAACTTAGGTTTGTCCTTAATATGGCTCTCATTGTGTCTTTCACTACATCCAGGTAGATACCAGTTGTTTCTCTGTTTAATTCTCTTTTATTTGATCTTTTTTTAATTGTTACCCTTTTGACCCAAGTAATTATCACTGTACTTAATGTGTGGGAACAGATCCTAATTCAATTCCTGTGTCCTTTTCCATTCATTAATTCTTATTCTAAAATACTTCCTATCTGTTTTCATTCTTTCAACAATTATATTGGGCCTACTTTATCACCAGCATTGTACAAGGGCTACCTTCGGAATGTCTTAGTGAGCAAGATAAGCATTATCTCAGTTATCTTTTAGTCTTCATTAGTTCCCTCTCTTTCCTACCTTCTGTCAAATATTAATAAATCTTATTTGGATCCTGTCTCAAAATGAAAAATAAAAAGTGCTGGGATTATAGCTCAGTGGGAAAGTGCAATCCTCAGCACCCCCCCAAAAGAAAATAAAAGGAAATACCACTAATTCTTAAGGTAGTCTTTAACTTCTATTCTTCTATGAGACCTTCCTTTAAAAATGTATGTTCTTATGATTTTTTTCTCCTCTAGTTGTTTTCAAGAGTTTTTCCTTTGACATTTTGAGATTCCATGTTTTAAAAGTGAACTCTTAGCTAAGCTATTTACCTAACCTTTATTATTCTTTAGTAATGACCTCTCAGTCTGTTGCAAGTCGTAGTGTTAACACTGTAACTCATTGGAATCTCACCTAGAGAACTTTGTAAACAGATAGGTGCCTGGATCTTCCTTTATAAATTTTGGCTCAGGGCTGGGCATGGCGCCTAGCTCCAGAGGCTAAGGCAAGAAGATCACAAGTTCAAAGCCAGCCTCAGCAAAAGTGAGGTGCTAAGCAACTCAGTGAGACCCTGTCTCTAAATAAAATGAAAATAGGACTGGGGATATGGCTCAGTGGTTGAGTGCCTCCTAAGTTCAATCTCTGGTACTTCTCACCAAAAAAAAAAAAAAATTCTGGTTCCATATGTCAGAAATGAAAACAAAACAAGGTGAGGTGAATTTGTTGTCCAGCTAGGTTGGAATGTTGTCGCATTAGATCTGTCCTCTAATGCAGCTACTAATTGTTTTGTGTACATTTAGCTTTATTCCTAAAGCAGTAGTTTCATATTCTGATAAAGACCAACTCAACACATACAGGTTTGTGGGCCCCATCCCTAGATATACCAAGTATGCAGCAGTCTTATATTTTTTTTAAAAATATGACCAAGAAATTGCCATATTTGAGAAATATTGGATTGATATGTTATTTTTAAAAAATATTTTTAAATTAATATTATTCAGATAAATGGATATAAATGTTTGTAAATATTAGTAGGACCAGTGAGTCTGATAGGCTATGATTACCTTGGAAGGTTGAACTCATGCTGTGTTTAGATATTTAGATGATTCAATATTAGTTTTTAAAGTTTAGTCTTATACATTGATATGTTTTCTGAAGTTCTTTTAGATTAAATAACAACTTACTGATCACATGAAAAAATTGGATCAATGATTGCTATATTCTTTTGTGTGTGTGTGTGTGTGTGTGTGTGTATACTTTTATTTTATTTATTTATTTTTATGTGGTACTAAGGATCGAACCAGGGCCTCACACATGCTAGGCAAATGCTATACCACTGAGTCACAACCCCAACTCCTGATTGCTATATTCTTTTTTCTAATGTTATTCTGGCAACTCTGATTCTATTCCACTATAGGAAAATGTGTTGTTATTGTCTTGCAGAATGGAGTTGTCAGAATGTAGCTTAAATAAACGTGTTGTCTTTTTTTTTTTTTTTTTTTTTTTAGCGTTATTCCTCTTTTAAAAGAGTCTGTTGGAATATTGATGCAGAGAACTCCTCCCTTGTTGGAAAATACTCTGCCTCAGTGCTATCAAAGGGTAAGTTTCAAAGTTTCCAAACCATTGGATTTTATGTTGTTTCCAAACTGTTTGGGTTTTCAACTTTCATAAATATGGGCAACATATGTGTATAATTTAGTATTTCTCCCAAGACTGAATGCTGACCATGAATACCATTTACACAAACCAGATAAATAAAATCACTGGAAAATATTGAACTTTACTAAAGAAAATGTGGTAGAAATTGTTCTCATCCAGAAATTGATCTGCTCTTTTAAAATATAGAATATGAATAGCAGATCAAATAAGCATTTATTTCATATATTTTTTTTTAACTTCTACTCAGCATCATGTTCTTTTTTAAAATAGTGAGAATGTAGTAGTAAAAAAGACAGTGCCTCTTTTCTCATGGAGCTTACATTATAACTAGTGGAGGAAAAACAGACACTAAGCAATAAGTTGATAAGAAAATATCAGTGATAATTGCTATAAAAGAAATAGAATGAGGGGATGTGATAGACATGGATGCCTATATTAGATTCACTGAGAAAGTCACTGAAACCTAGAAGACAAGAAGGAACCAGCCATATGAAAATTCTGGAGAAGAATTCTGATAAAAATATTTTTGATAGATATAAGATCACCTTTTCTTAAATTTATAATTAATTATAAATTAATATGCTTAATTTTTCAATTAAGTATATGATATAAAAAGCATATTATGTAGTATATAATATTCACAAACATATTACATAAAAATCAAATCTAAAATTGAAAAGGATCTGTTGTTCATTTGATCCGGACTTCTACTTTTTCCTAGGCAAAGGAAAACACTAGTGCAAAAGTGCTATGATTGGGACTAATTTAGTGTATTTAAAAAACAGAAGGGAAAAAAAAAGGCCTTTGTGGTTGAAGCATAATAAATAAAGGGAAGAGTGTTTTAAAATGTTGGAGAGAAATGTAGAGGTCAGATTGTACAGGGTTTTGGTCATCTAAGGTTTAGAATTTACTGCAGTGGAAAATACTGGAAAGTTTTGAGGTAGTGGGAGTATCATAACCCTTATGTTCTTAAAAGATTATTTTCTCCATGCAAAGAACAAATTCTAGGGAGAATGGAAGTAAAGAAAACCAATCTATTATCTATTGTCATATAAGTGGGGGAAAATGATGGCTTATTCTGCTGTCATAGCAATGAAGAAGGAAATAAATATGAATTTGTGATACATTTTTGGAGGTGGATTATACTAGCAAAGGTGGGGCAAAAGTGTTGGCTTACAGTGTGGTAGATGATAATGTTGAGATTTGAGACTGGATTGATATATGTTTGAAGATGGAAAATCTTACCAAATCAAGAATCCTGTTTGGGATATGTTAAATTTGAAATGCCCATGATGCTTCTAGGGGAAACGTTCATAAAGTAACAAATTTGGAGTTTGGGGAATAGGTTAGGGTTAGGAAGAGTTTAAGTCATTAATATATGAATGGCATCAAAAACATTTAGGATTACATGAGATTACCTGGTAGAGGATATAATTTTATTCTCTTAGTTCCACTTTCAGCTCTAGATCTGGAGCACAGGTGGAAAAGCCAGGAAAGGTTAATAAGGAAGCTGGAAAATCAGAAGGGTGTAGTACCACAGAGTTGGAGAAGGAGAAACAATAAACAGTTGAATATTTCTGTGGTGGTCATGTCAGTTAGGAACAGTGAAGTAATGCTTGTCTTAGCAATGTGAGATTAATGATCTTGATGAGAGCAATTTCAGAGTTGTGTTGAGGGGGAGAGCTTGATTTGAGGGAAGTAAAGACAATGGTTACAGACAACTCTTAAGAAGTATTGTTAAAGGAAGCAGAGAAATGAGTTGATAAGGTTGATGGGCTGGATATGGATACAGTACCAGGAGACCGGGTATTTCCTCATTGAAAAATATGATATCTTAGAACAGTTTTATCCTATAGAAAACTTTCCCTGACAGTGAAAATATTCTATTATCTGCATTGTCCAGTGTGGATAGCATAACTGAATTTTTTAAATTTAATTTTATTTCATTGAAGTAGCCACATGTGATTTTAACTTTGTTTCATTTGAATAGCCACTAGTGATATTTTGTATTGCACAGCACAGTTCTAGAACATGTGTGTTATTGGAAAAGTCCAACTGAAGGGAACAAATTGATGATACATCAATGAAGGACATTATTAAAAGAATGAAGTTCTTGAGCAGGTGAAAGGATAGAACCAAAAACATGATCAAAGAATTAATTCTAGATAGGAGCAGGAATACCATATACCCTGAGGAAGGTAGAAGGTACTGACATAGATAAGAGGTGACTGGTAGATTTGGTGGTACAGGGTAAGACATTTTCTATGTTACTTCAGGTTTTTCTATGATTTAAAAGGCAGTGTAATCCTACAAAAAGATTGGATGCTTTAGGAAAATGAAAAATAGTACAAATATAATATAAAGTAGTTTTTTGAAATAGGGAAAATGAAGTGTAACCATTTAAGATTAGTTGTTTAGATTTGGGAGCAGAATTAGTTAGTGTAAGAGTGGGACATTAAAAGCTAGTTTCCGCAGGAATTATTCCTTACTGTATGTTTTAGGATAACTGGAGTACTGCTTTTTCTATGGAGGAAGAGGAAATCTAATCAAAGATTGTTGTCTCACTAATAGTAGACCACTCCTTGAGGATGCCATTTAGGACAATGTGGAGGAATTCTTAGGTTGAAGACACTGTGTCCTCAGAGATCTCAAGGAGGAAGAGAAAATTCCCTTTGATTTCTTTCCCTGGTAAAAGCCGTTTTCAAAGAGAGCACAGTGGATGTTGTCTTAAATTTCCCATCAACTCTCTTGGAGTTTCTAAAAATATAATACCTGTATTCCTCAAATTCTGATAAAAATATTTTTGATAGATATAAGATCAGCCTTTTCTTAATTTTATAGTTAATTATAAATTAATATCTTAAATTTTCAATTAAGTATATGATATAGAAAGTGTATGATGTAGTATATAATATTCACAAACATATTACATAAAAATAAAATTGAAAATTGAAAAGATCTGTTGTTCATTTGATCCAGACTTCTACTGTTTACAAAAATCTCCACTGTGAAACCCAGTTATTTATGCAGTTTGTTGACTATTTCCAGGTAGAGGTAGTAAACCCCTTCACAGAGTAGCCTCTTTTTCTTTTCTTTTTTATTCTTTTTCTTAGGTTCTGGGACATGAACCCAGGATCTTGCCTGTACTAAACACATGATCTGCCACCAAGCCCCACCCCCCACCCTAGCCCTTTCTCTTTTTAAGCTGCTGTAGCATCTTTGTCTTTTTCCTGATCTTCAAAGGAGTCCACCTAAAGTTTTATTCTTAAATATTTTTTACATTTTTGGCAGATAACCTGTATTAAAACAAAATTATTCTAGTAATTTTTTCTGGATCATAAACAATTTAAGTACTATAATTATAATAGACTTATTGAAATGACTGTGTGTTTTTCTGTTTATTAATTGAAGAATAACAATAATAGAGTTTCTGATTTGAAACCATTCTTCTTTCTTGGGATAAACTCAATCTAGTCATGATATGTTACTTTCTTCATATATTGTTGGATTTAGGTTATTTAACTCAAAAGGCAAATTAGCTTATGATTTATTGTCTATCTGGTTTGGGGATCAAAGTAATTTTTTACTAATGTAATGTAGCAGCTCTTTTCTATTTCTAGAAAAACAAAAAGTGGTTATCTTCTTGAAAGTTGCTCCCCATCCCCAGGTTTAGAGCTTTATTAAAAGAGAATTTTGTTACCAATTCAATTTTCAATGATTCTTTCACTTTCACATTTTCTTTTTTTTTAGTATTTTTGGAAATTTATCCATTTTGTATACATTTTCATAATGTGTTTTTATTTATTTAATATATATTCTATTGAACTTTTACGTGTACCAGGTATTTTAAGCACTGAAAATACAAAATAAAAATAAATTCCTGACCTTATTGATCTTAAAGTCTACAGGAAGAGACACACAGTACACAGTATAAATAGAGGCTGATTATTCCTTAACTGAAATGCTGAAAGAGAATTGTTTCAGATTTCAAATTTTTCTTTTGATTTTGGAGTATTTGCATATCTATAATGAGATATATTGGAGGTGGTACCATATAATTAATGAAATTCATTAATTATACCTTAATTCATAGCCTGGTGGTAGTTGTATATGATATTTTTAGTGCACTTGTGTTTTTACTGTCATCCTTTACATTTTGCATTTTTGGATTAGGAATGCTCAACCTATAATATAGATGAATAAATGAGTGGATGAATGCTATGTAATGTCACGTGCCCAAGAAAAGAGAAAAGATTTCTAAGAAGATGACATTTGATTCAATACCCAAAAAAAGTAGAAATCTAAGAAGAATATTCCAAGCAGAGGCAAGCAAGTAACCTGAGACAGAAATGTGCCTGGCTTTTTTTTAAAGAATGGTGAGGAGGCTGGGGCAGCTGATGAAAAGGGACAGAGGAGAAGAGGTGGTAGTGAGGTGAATAACGTGAAAGGGTGACAAGTTATAAAAATATTGGCTTAATGCAGAGGTAGAAAGGAAGCCACTGGAGGATTTTGAACAGAGGAGTGGCAGCATCTGACCTGTAAACCAGTGGACTCTCACTCAGGCTCTACTATTTTGAGATTAGATAGAAGAGGTGCAAGGCTAGAATTAGAGAAACTAGTTAAGAAGCTATTATAATTATTTAGGACTACATTTGGATTAGGCTGACCTCCCAGTAGAGGTCTCATTGAGGATTGTTTGGGTTCTACTTGGTTGTAATATTTTGTATAGTCATATATTAATATAGTCAATATTATTCATAGGATTCCTGTGGCATTCATAGGATTCCTGTTTGTAGATTTTAAAGTTTCTTTTTTTGTGTGTTTGTAGTTATCTACCTTTTTTATTTTCCGTTTTGTTTGATTCTATTTTATCTTTTACCTTCATCAGAAGCTTGTATTGGTATGGTTCTTGACCTAAGGCTGTGGAAAACCTAGGGAGCTATTGGATACATCCCTCACATAGACATCCTCCTTCCCCTCTTTAGTGTTGTCATATTATTTGAGGAAGGGTACATGTTGGAATTTGTTCAATGATACCCAGAGAGGTAAAGGTCCTGTATTCTCTTGGACAGTCACATACCCCAAAGAATTGTCCTGCTTAATATATGTCCCATTTGGAAGTATTTCTTTAGTTTATTAATCTTTTCAAAGAATTAATTTCTATATTATGAATTTTGTCATATTCTAAAATCTCTATATCATTGATTTCTGTCCTTTATTTTCTCCCTTCTTATTTCTTTGGGTTTTGTTCTTTTTCTAGCTTCTTGGCTCATTTGTATTTGTTTTCTGATCAGTGTACTTGAAATTATCACTTCTCCTGTCGGTATTCTCAGTTATGCTTGACAAGTTTGATATGTGTTCATTCATTCTATTTCTTAAACCCCTATTATGGTGTTATCTGGTATATAATATGTTTGCATTGGTGTGGTACTTGACCATAGGTATTTGTCAATTCAAATACCCTCCTCCCCTTTTTTCAACTAGAGGGTAGAATCTATGCTAATTGATAGATTGCACAACAACTCCAAAGGGAGAGGGCACATAAATTTTATTTTGATGCTGATATCTGCCCTTTGTATTTTAGGTGCAGCAGTTGCAAGGAGTTTATAGTTTACAAGAACAGCACTTCTGGACTTTATGTTCTGATGTTTACGTTGGGACCTTGAAATTAATAGTAGCACCTGATGCTGATGCCAGATGGATTTTAAGCCAAACACATAATATTTTCACTCAGGTGAGATTGTGTTGCTAACTTCTTGTAAGGGTCTTAAAATTTATTGTGTGTACTAGTTTATAAATGTTTATTATTTAGCATAGTAAATATAGGCTAGTAAGCTATAAGGGAAATATAAAATTACATTTTTCCTCCAATCAGAGTCTTAATTTGGGAGATCTTTATTTTAGTTAATACTCTTAAGGAAGATAGTTTCAATTTATTCATTGTTGCATTGATTTGATTTTCTTAAAAAAAAGTGGATTCTTGCCAGTCATGGTGGCACATGCATATAATCTCAGCGACTCGGGAAGCTGAGGTAGCAGGATCTTGAGTTCAAAGCCAGCCTCAGCAAAAGTGAGGTGCTAAGCAACTCAGTGAGACCCTGACTCTAAATAAAATACAAAATAGGTCTGAGGATGTGCCTCAGTGGTCGAGTTCCCTGAATTCAATTCCTGGTACACCCCCACACACAAAAAAATGGGCTCTTCTTTACTGCACACTCCTTATCCATATTAGATGCTATTTGAAACCAACAATTCTAAAAGAGCATTTGGAATAATAATAATACTTTGTTAGTGGCTTTAACCACAATCTGTTAACTTTTTTAGTTTTTGTCTTTTTTGTACTGGGGATTGAACTCAGGGGTACTTTACCACTGAGCTACATCCCCAGTCTTTTTTATTTTTTATATTAAGACAGGGTCTTTTGATTTGGGCCTTGCTAAGTTACTGAGGTTGATCTCAAACTTGGCAATCCTCCTGCCTCGGTCTCCCAAATCCTGGGATGATAGGTGTGTACTATGTGTGCCTGGCCTGTTATCATTGTTGCATGATAGTTACCTTCTGTGTGATTTAGTAGCTTACTATGCTATTGAATTTTTCTTAATACAGGTTGAATATTCCTTATGCAATATGCTTGGGAGCAGAAGTGTTTCAGATTTCAGAGTTTTTTTGAATTTTGGGATGTTTGAATAGACTGCCAGTTGAGCATCCCTAATCTGAAAATCTAAAATCCAAAATGCTACAAAATCTGAAAATTATTGAGTATCACATTGGCTAAGATATGAATATAGGCTGTATAATAGTTCACATAAATTGTATGGGAATTAAATTTCTTGGGTATGATAATGTTATTGTGACTACAGAAGAATTTTAGGAGATAATGTGCAAAGGATTTAATGGTAAAGGATGTCTAATTTTCAAATATTTTAGCAAAATTAAAAAGATTACAAATAAATACACATGTAGAGAAAACAAATTTGGCAAAATGTTAGCTTTGGGTGAGTATAGGTGGTGGGTACCTATTTTACTTTGTTTTGACTTAATTTTTTTCAAAATAAAAGCCTGAAAAATAAAAACTATTATAGCTCCTCATTACCACCAGGATAAAGCCCAAACTTTATTAGCATGGTCCAATTCACTTCAAATCTCTATGCTGCTCTTCATTGCCATGTACTTTATATTCCAAACTCACCAGACTATTCACTTTCATATGGATTAAAACCCTACTCTAACTTAACTGTTAGTTGTGCTGCTTTCTCTTAGAAGCCTTAAAGATCCCTCTAAGCTGAATTACTTTATCCTTTTATATATGTATCACATTATACATCTCTGTCTCTGTCTCTCTCTCTCTCTATCTCTCATGCACACATCTTTAGATAGAAGCAATTTAACATAATGTGTAGTTTAGTTAAATTTAGGACATTAGCATAAATTAAGCAATCTCTCCTCATAAAAAGACATGTATGATTTGGGTTCCTTAAGTAATGAATTAATGGCATAATCTTATGTGTAATTAGGATTTACTCTAATCCTAATCATATATATCCCAGAATTTTAACAACTAGGCCTCTTTTTTTTTTTTTTTTGTACCCTGGATTGAATCCAGGGGTTCTTAAACTCTGAGCCACATCCCCAGCTCTTTTTATATTTTATTGTGAGACAGGGTGTCACTAAGTTACTTAGGGCCTAAGTTACTGAGTATGGCTTTGAACTTAAATTCACTTGCCTCAGCTTCCCAAGCTGCTGGGATAACAGGCTTGTGCTATTGCACCTGGCTTTAGGCCTCTTTCTTAACAGACACTTTATCTTTTTTTTTTTTTTTTTTAATTTTATTTTTTTATTGGTTGTTCACAACATTACAAAGCTCTTGACATATCATATTTCATACATTAGATTGAAGTGGGTTATGAACTCCCAATTTTACCCCAAATGCAGATTGCAGAATGGGAGGGGAGGGGAGGCGGGATAGTAGGGGATAGGAAAGGTAGCAGAATACAACAATTACTAATTGGGCATTATGTAAAATTGTGGATGTGTAACCGACGTGATTCTGCAACAGACACTTTATATATGTCTGTATCATTATGAGTTTCATAATGAAGTATGCAAGACGTTCATGGTATGTCTGAATCTTTCTCATACCTCCTCCATGTTTCAGGGTCAAAAGGAGAACAAGACAAGCAATAGTCTGTTTATTGCCTTTTCCAAATCATTTTGCTCTCCTTTATCCTGAATTTTCTCCTGATTATTCTGTACCCTCCATCTTCATAGTTACGAACTTCTGTTGATCAGGACATCCTGAACTCTCCTAAGACATTGGCTCTGAGTCACAATTTTCACTCTGAGAAGGATTGCAGTTTCTAGGTTGAGAAATGTGCAAACAGCTGTCTGTGCTTAGGAACTGCAGAAGTTGCAATTGAAGTAGGTAGCAGAGATGGTTCTAGTAATGTTGGAAATCTTAGTGAAGCTGAAAGTTTATTTAACTGCTTCTTTGATTTTGGAAACTGCATTTGGGCTTTGATTATTTTAAGCTCTGAAACATATTTAAGCCTTTTTATCAATCTAGAGTCATGACAACTTTATCTTATTTCTTGCATACACCAGGGTCTCTCTTTGAGGCTTACAGTAAGGAAAGTTCAACATGTTTTCCCCAGCGGGTTGAGGGAAGTCACCTCACTAATAAATTTAATTTTTACACTTGATGCATATAATGATTTTAAAGTTGTCTCATCATCATTTTTTTAGTTCTCACATATACAAAACCAAAATTTTCTTATTAATTTATTTTCCCTTTTAGCTTATACCTTAGTCATACATGTCTTTATGGAATGAATATGTCAGAGCTTATTTTAAGGATTTCCATAGCATTTTGTTTCATTTCATGAAATTTAATATTTTTGTAAAGTAAGTTTATTGTGGCCCACAATTTCAGAAATTTTAGTTCATGGTTGGCCCACTCCCTTTTAAAAAAAATTTTTTTTAATTGTTAATAGACCTATCCTATTTATTTGTTTGTTTATTTATTTATTTATACGCAGTGCTGAGAATCAAACTCAGTGCCTCACACATACTGCTTTCTAGAGCAGTTGCACCAATTTGCAGTCCTACCAGCAATGTATGAGTATACTTCCCCCCACATCCTTGCCAACACTAATTATTGCTTGTATTCTTGATAATTGCCATTCGTACTGGCATGAGATGAAATCTTATAGTAGTTTTGATTTGCATTTCTCATTGCTAGAGATAGTGAACATTTTTTCATATATTTGTTGATCGATTATATTTCTTCTTCTGTGAAGTGTCTGTTCAATTCCTTAGCATATTTATTGATTGAGTTATTTTTTTTTTTGGTGTTAGGTTTTTTGAGTTCTTTATATATAATCCTGGAAATTAGTGCTCTATCTTAGGTGTATGTGGTAAGGATTGTTTCTCATTCTATAGGCTCTCCATATTATTGATTGTTTCCTTTGCTGTGAAGAAGCTTTTCAGTTTGAATCCATCCTACTTATTGATTGTTAATTTTACTTCTTGTGCTTTAGGAGTCTTATTAAGGAAGTCAGTTCCTAAGCCAACATGATGAAGATTTGAGCCTACTTTTTCTTCTGTTAGGTGTATGGTCTCTCTTCTAGTGCCTAAGGCTTTGATCCACTTTGAATTGATTTTTGTGCATGGTGAGAGAGGTTTAATTTCATTTTGCTACATAGGATTTCCAGTTTTCTCAGCACCATTTGTTTTGTAAGTTATCTTACTAATTAAAACAAATTAAAAATTAAAACAAATTAAAGGTTAATAAAAGATAACTACTATGTTTCATATTTACTAATATATAGTAATTACTGAAGTTTGGATATTTTCTTTGTATCTTCAGCACAAGATATGGTACATCATCTATGTATTAAATAAAAATTTGACTGAACTAAAAAAAAAGAAAAAGGTTGTTTGAAGAAGACACATTCAAGAAAAATGTTAAACATCTTTGAAGAAAAATGTAGAACATGCTTGAGATTCATTATCCTCCTTAGTTCACAAAGCACAAAAGACAGTCAAGCCTAATACATAATATTTACTCTCTGAAAGAACTTCTACCTCATCTCTTCCAACTTTTCTGCTCATCTGCCTTTCTTTGTTAAGCCTATTAAGTTATAAGCCCACAGCTTCCTGCTTTAGCTTTTTGTGTTCTTTTCTCTGGCCTCAAAATAGAAATAAACACTGATACCCAGGAAGGAACCCAAAAAACCTCCTCACAAACCCAAATGGGGTTCGCTAAGTTTCAGAAACTCTCCACCTCCATCACTCTCCTGTCTTCATAATCCCTTCCTGTCTGACCTATGACCTTGTCTGACCCTATTTTGTCTTCTTCAGAGAAGCACCTGGAGTGGGTGAAATTTTCTGCCCCCTTTCAGCCAGATCACTGTTCTTCCAGCCTCTCCATTCCCTCCCCCTTTTTGTAAGGAGCTTTGATCTTTGTGTGTTGATTTTGCTGACCTGCTCTACAAAGTTTTCCTCATCCATCTTTCCCTTACCTTTGGTCATCGTCCTCAGAAGGTAGGAGTAAACAGATGTGAGGCCAAACATATTGCTAGGTTTGTATTTAATTCATATGGTGTGTTCATGAGTAGGTGGAAATAATAGCAGCAGGGGCAACTAGCATTTATTGAGTCCACCAGGAGCCATGCACTGTGATAGATACATAATATATTAATTGATACTCAAAACAATTTACAGAAAAAGAAACCCAGATTCACATTATTGTTTTTGACATATAATTTAGTCATATTCACTCACCATATCATTAACTGGAATGTTTTTCATGGAAAAGTAGTAGTTTTTCAAGACTTCATTTTAAAGGAAAAAAGATTAATATTATATGGTTAGTCAAAAACTAAAGTAGAAAGTTTCAGTGGCTTTTGATAGAGAATATAAGTAAACCAATATTTTTTTTTATAGCCATATTGCTACTTATTTTTCTAACTTTTCTATTTCTCATTTGTTTTCCTTTCCAGAACAATGAATATCTGTTAAAGATATTCTAAGCCTGTGATACCAAGTGAATGTTTATTTTTTTAGGAGTTTAGAAGTACTTAAGTAACTAGCTATCTTTCCCATTTTAAAAAGAGTTGGCTGAAGTATGGTTTATTATTCTCAATTTTGAGAATTATCATTAACATAATTACTATTATTTGGTTTTCACATTTTTAAGGATGGCCTTTCAGTCAGCCTCTGACACTTGAAATTATTCTAATGGTAGAATATCTGGTGGAACCAAGCACTGTTTCATCATTGAAATATCTGTCATATCTTTGTAATGCAAAGAAACTATCTAAAGCAGAGTTTGCATTCAGGGAGTAGGTGACTTCCCAAAAGATTCTTTGGCAATTCTACTTTTCTGCCTACTTTGAAGGAAATTGAAAGAGGAAGATGGGAAGCTGGAGAATTTGAAGCTTTCCATATTGGGACAGATGGATAGTGACTTTTTTTCTTTTTCTTTTTTCTATTTGACTAAGCTTTTGTGGAAAGCTGCAGCCCCTCAGGGGACTGATATCAGCTTGAGTAATTAACTCATGATTATGCAGAGTTAGTTTATCTAGCCTCTTTGTTTTTCCCCCTTTTTTTGTTGCCTTGGGCTACTTCATTTCTTATTATCATCTTCACTGTGTTAAGGCTGTGGTAAAGAAAATGGTAGAGACAATAAAAGGAGTCCAACTTATTTTATTTTGCACATTTTACTTTCATTAACAATTTTGTTAAAAAAACAGCTGTTAAGAATTTATTTAGTCGGTAATTGTTTTCTGTTAAGATTAGGTATACAACAATTTTGCAAAATAGTTCCTAAATACAGTTTTCAGGGGCCATCTAGATTGAGTAAATCAAATCATATAATCAGTCAGAATAACTTGTAATAGCTTTTATTGCATATCAAATTCTTTCTCTTACACTCTTGATCCTTATAACAGTGTCTGGTATGTAGCAAGGCTTTTAAAATACTTATTAACTATTGGATAAATATATAACAGTCCTGTGAGATTAATATTGGCATTTATCTGCAATGTTAAATGAGAAATGATGACATTTGGTTTAATTTGTACCTAAAAATCATACAGACACTAAATTCTGTCATTTTTCAGCCATAAACCTCTTAACCAAGGAGAAGGTATTAGTAAATGTATTCTCTCAAAGTTTGAATAACAGAGTTTAGACTTACACAGGAATTTTTTTTTTTTTATAATGAGGCAAATAAAGAAAACCCAAAAGCATGTTTTCTGTCCTGGCAAGCTTCTAGGGTCTGTCCAGCAGTGCCTCCCCAGCTCTGGGTGGGTCCTGACTCCTAAAGCATTTGTTTGATGTTGCTCAGATCCTTCTCTGGATGTCAAGGGTTGAGGTGAGGGGAGATATGTGAAAGCAGTGTTTTAAGGAGCGCAGAAATTACTGTAAGGTAGTCTGTGTCACCCCCACCACCCACCCACATTCTGTTTTTCTTTTCTTTCTTTCTTTTTTTTTGGGGGGGGGGTCCTTTACTTTAAATATTTCAGTTTACCTAAGGTACCAACAAGAAAGGACTTTTTTTCTGACTGCATTTACTGTGTGCCAGGTTCTGGGAGTGAGGGATGAACAAAAGAAGATAAAATCCTTTCTCTAGGAGAGATTCTTTAATGGTGGGGGAACAAGAGTAATAAGCACAGTGAATAATTAAGTGGTATAATATGTCACCAGGTGATGAGTGATGAGATGTTGGGTGAGGAGCAAGGGTGAGAGACTGTCAGTGCTTGAGGCGCTTACCTCCTCTGTTCCAAGTGTTCTTTTCTCCATGACATATGTAGTATTGTCTCACATATTGTATTTCCTTGCATATTTGTTCATCATTTCTCCCCACCAGGCCCTCAATAAAATATAAACTTTGAGGGCAAGGATTTTTGTTGTTGTTGTCACTTTTATATTCCTAGATGATAGAACACTACATGGGATACAATAAATGCATGATAAATGTGTTTCACACAAGATGGTGAAGATAGGCCTTGCTGATGTCTGAATAGGGATGTAACATGAGGATATCATGTCAATATCTTGAGGAATATAGAAGAGTCAGTATGGCTGAGGCCTAGTGAACAGTTGGGGGTAGAAGAGGAATCAGAGCAGAGGCAATCAGGGATCAGATTATGTTGGGGCTGTGTATGCCATTTTAAGACCTCTGGGCTTAGGGAACTGAGGAATAGGTATAAGTTACAGTCTAGAAATATGAATTTGAGAAGTGAGCATACAACTGGTACTTGATCATCTAGAGAACCAGAACAGAAAAAGAATGGTTCTGTGCACTGAGCCTTTGGGTATTTCAGTGTCTAATGTTCAAAGATAGGAGGAAGAATCAACAAGAGACTGAGAAAGATTGATAAGTGAGGTTAAAGGGCAACCTATGAGTTTTCTCTGGAAGCCCTGAGCAGGGAAAGTGTTTAGTAGGAGAGGAGTGGTCTTCTGTACTATTGCTTGTAAGTTGAATAGTAAGATAAGGACTGAGAATTAAGCACTGGTCTGAGCAACTTGGAGATGACCTTTAGGGGGAAGTGATGGGAAATAAAAGTTTGGTTGAAATGACTTCCATAGAAGAACAAATATGGACAACTCTTTTGAGGATTTTTGCTATCCAGAAGAGCAGAATTGGAACTGTACCCAAAGGGGATGTAGGGTAAAGTAAAGGGTTTTTTAAAGGTAGAAGAAATTATAGTGTATTTGTATGCTAATAAAATGATCCAGTTGAGAAAGGAAAATTGATAGCATGGAAGAGATGGGGGAAAATTTAAAGAGCAATATTCTTGAGCAGTAAGTATATATCCAAAATTAAACAGAAGAGTTGAAGCATAAAATAATTAAATAACTAGTAAGTGATTATACTTATTACATATTCTTGTTGACCATTTACCATGGGAAGATTAGACTGAGATGACTGGATTTTAGTAGTAGCTAACCAGTCAAGCATTATGGTGTTCTTCAACAGAAATGTAGATGAGTAACCTCATTTTTCTGATATCACTTGTGACTGGTAGTATGCTTTTTGGCAATGGTTTTACAACTTACAAATGTAATTGTTTCTGATATAATTTTCTGGTGATTTATGATAAAATATGAATAATTATTTCCCAGAGACAGGAAAGAAAAACAATTGTTTTTTTAATTGAATTTTTTATTACTTTTCTGAAGTGTATAGTCTGTTATTGGCTTGATAATCTAATTTTTATTTTTTTCAACTTTTCAGGCTGGAGTGAGACAGCTTTATGTACAGATTGACTTTGCAGCCATGTAGTAAATGAAAAGAATTTTTTTTTCTTTTCTTCTCTTTTTTTTTTTAACCAAATTTTTCTGGTACTGTACAATTCAAAACATTGTACTAAATAGAGATTTCATCACTACAATTCCCCAGCACCATGAAGACCAGGTAGAGTCCGCCGTTTGTGCTCTGTGGGGAGTTCACCACTAAGGGACTATAATTAAGAGGATATCTCCTGGACTGCTGGTCTTGTCATTTGTGCTCTTCCCTCCAAGCCATTCTGGTTTCTGAGGTTTTTGGTTTTGTTTTAGAGGGTTGATTTGTCCTTTTTTCCCCCATCAGGGAGTGGGAGGGGGGTTTCCTGAATGCCCTTTCCCTGTCCCTCATCCCAGCTGATGAGATTCAGACTGTGGGCTTCCAGTCATCTGGAATGTCTTCACTGAAGCTGCTGGAACCACTGCTTTTATTCCCACAAAACCAGTGTTATTTAAAAAGAAATGGAAATATGTTTTATATGTAATGTCACAGTTGTTGACGTTCTTCAGTATAATCATATGTTTGTAAAATTGTTTGTACCTTGCAAACTTATGAACCAAACCATATTGGGTTTTCAAAGTGCCTTTGTATCAGAAAATGTATTTGCCAGCATAGAAATGTACCAACAAAGGTCATGTATGTGTTTTTTTAAATGGATATTCTGTAATCTGTACAAAACATGACTCTTGCTTAGAATACCAGTCTTTTTTTGTGTACTTCCAGCATTGGTTTAGATACATGAAGTTTCTTTTTATTGTTTTATCTCATCAAAAAAAAATAAATAAAAGGTATTATTTTCCTTTTTAAAACAAATTCAATAATCACATCAAATTACTTTGTGGAGTGGATTCTCAAAACTTTGCAAATGTCTGTTCCAGACAAAATTGTTTTGACCTAAAACATTTGCTAATTTCCAAATTTCTGTAAAGATACTGTGTTTATGATAAATTTTCCAATAGCTCTCCTTGTCATTTTTGTGAATTTTATTAATGTTTGGAAAAGGCAGTAGACTGAAGGCAGAAACGGTTGTCATAGCATTAATGTGCATTTTCAATCTTCAAATGTCAAATTATACAGTTTGTTTTCCTGTTTTAACTTTGCACAAATGATTGCTTTCAGGAATATTATACAGCATTTGATTGAGTTGGAACTATTTAAGGTACGGAGCAAATGTGGTGATGTACAACTCTTCCTAACACAGGTGTCTTAGAAGTACAAGATAAGCTTATTTCTAGGTTCTTGTGTGTTTGAAAAATAAAATTGCAATTTGACACAAGTGCTTCAACGCGCTACTTAAGTATTCTCTAATGAAGAGATACTGATTTGGATAAACATTTTCCCATTGTACTTCCTTTTATCACAACATATATTCCCTTTTACTTTAAAACACTGAAATTGTTGAGGGGGGAATCTTGTGGAGCAACAATGATTGTAGAGAAGAGTATAGATCAGTACATTCAGTAAAGTGGCAAAAATCATTATTGATTTTGCATAGGTTTTAGAATATCTTTTCCCTACTTCTGATCCATCATTCATGATACTGTGTTTATGATATTTTATATTAGAAAAACTACACCATTTTCTTCATGCTTTTAAAAACTGCTACAGATTACCATTAACTGATCATTCAAGACATGTTTGCTCACTTCCAGGTAGTTTGAAAGCTAAGAATTCCTGCAGTAGATTGTGTTCAATTGAAAAAGGTCCTTTAGGAGGGAAAGTACAGAAGGAAATGTGGTCTACTAGTATTGCTTTTTCATTACAAGTGTAAGTAGTCATTTGGAAGTTTGAACCACTACCAAGTCTGATAGAACTCTGGGATAATCAGTCTGTGGGTTTTGGCATATTACAGAAAATGACAGGTCTAGATGAAGGCAGAGATTTTGGATGTATGCCTTTACAAACTAATTATATGTAACTATCCTGACATTTCACATATGGAGATAATTGCACTGGTTTGTAAATTTTATCAGTGCATTCTGAAGATCCAGTTCTGCCTTAAGCTGAGCCCTCCATTCCAAGTGAAGTTTTTGTCAAAATATGTATATTACTTTATTTAATTGTATCCTCAATGCACAAATTCATGAATATGCTTTTTCCCCTTTGGTAAGTATTGGATATGAAACTCTTAATTTTGTACTGTTTCAAGAAATTTCCAGCTCATCTCATTGAGCAAGTTGGCATTAACATTTATGCTTTAATTAAATGTCAGTATACCTGTGTATACAGCAGAAAAGAAAAATTTTTTTTTCTCACAGAAAATAATTGCTTATCAGTGGTCTTGGCACAGGTATATTACTAAAATAGATATTCCACTGAGAAATACCACCTGATTATGGTTATAAATTTAGACTGTCTTTAGCATTAGGCTCTTGCAAAACAGAAACCATCCATATTTGAGTATAAATTTGCCAGTGTTTCAAAAACCAGAATGTTCTCTAGACAACAAATTTGTATTACTCAGGAAAAGTTTCTTTGCTGGGTAAGCTTTCCTAAACAGAAATATACCCATACTACTTGTGTCTTTTAAAATTCATTTTATTACTGAAGATGAAGGACTTATGCATAATTTCCTTAGTTTGCTAACTCCCTGTGCATCTTGGTGAAGGGCAGTATCTAGTTTATCTGTAGGTTACTATTCCTCATGCTGTCACATGTACCATTCTTCTGCAGTGGAGGCATAAGAAAGAGGTAACAGGTGTCACTGGTATTATGATTTCACTTTGTCTGAAATGTTTTAGCATTTTTCAAAGCCTACACATATTTACCAGTAACCAAAATACTGTGACTTTTATGTACCTCTCTAAAGCAGCCGAATCATTAACTCAAAATGCAGCTGACCAGAGTTCTGTAATGTTTTTACAGAATAAGCAATTTTTACAAATATCGGTATGGTAACACCTTGATATATAATGTTGGGATTTAAGAATAACATTACATTACTTGACAAAATTTTACATCTAAGTGAGGGCTTTGCTTAGAAGCAATGTAGCTCTACCTCTCATTTTACAGATGAGAAAACTGAAGCCCAGAAAAGCTGTTATTTACTCAAGGCTCAGAGATCTTTAGTGGCAAAGCCAAGATTAGAATTTAGATCTAGATCTTCTGACTCTTGAGTTGAGAGTTCTTTATTGTGCTGCCTCTCTAGTATGACATTTGCTTTTCTGTAAATGTGACTGACAGTTGTAAATAAAGAATATCCAACAAACATTTTTGGTACATTAAGGCACTTTATAAATGTAATTTTGTCTCATTTTTTCATATCTAATTATGAAATTAGATTTTCTATATTTTTTTTTTTACTTGTGGAACTAATTCCTTTTAAAAAAATGAAGACATTTTTACAATGGATACTTCTGTCAGCAAATGTACCTGTTAATTTCCCAAGATTCAATCCAGTTTAAGGATTTCTTAGTTTCCTTTTCTGTTTATATTGTGAACTGGTACTTTTTAAAAACCATGTGAATTCACAGATTATAGCATTTTGTGTTGCCACTTTGCATTTCAATCACTGGAGAGCTTTTTGTTTTTAAAATCCTTGGAGCTGTTTTTAAAAAGGGCATTAAATATATTGAAGAAATCTTTCAATTCAGTAGGGTAAAGTTTTGAAATCTTAGTAGAATTTCATATGTTAAGCCACTACTTCTAGTTTTTCATTAAGGCATTATCTTGGGAAAATTAAGCTTTTTTTTTTTTTTTACACAAAAGTCACCATTTTTTCAAATAAATTATTTTCTAATTCACAGAACCATGGAAATTTTATCTTTTGAAAAAGATTCATTACAAGTTTTATCAGTAGAAGATTGTTTCAAGATGTTATTCTCCAAAAGCCATAGTGATTCAGATCCCCACCACAGAATCAAGAGACTCAAAGACAAAGACAATGAAAAATTTTAATGCACCAAAAAGTGTTTGCAGAAAAGGAGCAGAGAAGTATAGTTCTATTTAAATGCCAAATGGATGGGAGCCTTTTTGATGAGGGTATCTTAGGTTTATGTTTAACATTTCCTAACTGCAGATTATACAGAAAACAAGGGTGGGGAATAACATTTATTCAGTATTGATGTGCCATGCACATCATGGCCTTTCTCATATTATCACATTTAATCCACACATTTCTATAAAGAGTGAGTGAATTTTGCATGACTTTTATTAACAGTGCATTTTCAAATATATTTTCAAATTCTCATAACATGAGGAAGAAATTCTTATCTCCTTTTAGATGAAGTTATATCAAGAGAATTTTAAGTTACTTGCTTGGGATAGAGCACCAAATCCAAATCCAGCACTTTTTCTTAACAACTACTCTGTCTTATGTATGTCATTCAACAGTACTTTCAAGATCCAGGACATAGCAGATCTAAAGATACGCTCCTAAAAACCCAACAAATGGATTACCGTGACAGAATTAATGTTGGGCAACAGTTGTTATAAATTATTTAAACTCATTTCTTCTTTCTGTACTCTTATGCTTATTTTCTATTTTGGCCATTTATGTAAAACTATGCAGGCTGAAAAGAGTAATCAGAATTTCTCAAACACTTTTAAGACCATTAAAAAAAAAAGTAGTAGAAAATTTTATTGGCATTTGAAGTAAGCTGCTTAAGAGATTGAATGAATCAAGATAGTGCCCTCTGTGTCAGTATGAGGAACTGAACTCTTGTTTACTTTATTAAGAAACTGAACTTACTTTATTGTCTTCCAAGAAGTAAAAATAATTTTGTGCTGCAGGAAAAAGATAAGCAGGATTTGTACATTTTATATATATATATATATATATATACACACACACACATAAATATATATATATATCTTTTCAAAATGAAATCTGTTTCATATAAATCTATGCTATCACCATAACTTTGAAAATTTAGTATTTGTAATTTTGATCTTGATGTTGGAAAGCTTATAAAGGAGAATGTCTTTCTTTGTCTTTACATCATTTTATCCCCAAAGTTAATATGAATTTATACTTAACATGCTTACTAAATGTCTAGCTAAATAGTGAGTACCTATTGTAGATAGTAGCAGATACAAAAGTAAGCATTATAGACAAGTAAGATCAGTAATTTATGTGTCACGGAAGACATCTCAGCTTTTTTTTTTTTTTTTGCCATTTTTGCACAAATAAGTGACTTTTACCCCCTGCAAGTATCCTTGTGAGCTGTCCATTCTTTTCAGTACACAAACAGTGCAGGTATACAAATGTTACCCATCTTGCATACTGTTGGAAAGGAATTGGCAGAACTCAGGCTGCAACCTGGGTCACTTGAATTTTTGTATTTTGCATATTTACATTACAAACCACAGTCTCCTTTGTTTTTATGGAGAATTGCCATATTCATATTACTTAAAGGACCTACATATGTCTTCTAGTTTATCCCCATGTGTATTGTCATCCAAAACTCTTTCAGAGGTTTCTTGAAGGTGCTTCTATAAAAACAACATGTAATCATTAAGTGAATTAAATATTCCTGGAATAGTTTGTACCTTTTTTCTCTTGTCCCCCTCCAAATACTACATTTTGGTAAAACATACCTCTATTTCTTCATTTTTAAATCTGTTTTCATTGTTGCTTCCACTATAAAACTTCCACTTTATACTCGTAGGGGAAAAGGTTTTGTTTTGAATTTTAGCATTTGAGTTTTGGTTATGTATTACGTATTGTATACCACTCGATGAAAAATCTGTTTTGAACTAGGCATATTCTGTCAATACTCTGTCCAATAAGTTCATTGCTTTCTCAAATAGTAGCAAATTCAATGATATGTTTTCCCATGTGATAGTTTCTGTAACCTCCTGAATTTGATAAATAAGCAGAATGGACATCTTATATTGGAAATACTGTGAATGGAAAAATTGCCAAATCTCTTCTTGATATTCTAAACACCCCTACAACACTTTGCACTCCTATCTTTAAGGATTTTTAAACGTAGGGTCAAGGATTTGGGTTTGATCCTTTGGTGAAGATCATGGCATCATGGCATTTCCAAAACCATCTGTGTACACTATCACATTTGAGATGTTGTGATGTGGCTTGATGATGTTAAGGTAAGCCGCTATGATTTGCCCAAGTGCAATATAAAAAAATCCAGAATGTATATTTCACTTTTTTCTACTTTCACACATTCATGTATACATTTTGTTTAACTTCAGGTATATTTTAAAAGAATCATGAACCGCTGTATCAAAATTATTTTCAATAAAATTTGTTTTAAAATCTTTGTCTGAATTGTGTCTATCAGTTTGTTGAACTGGATTTTATTGGAACAGCTTGGATTGGATCTATGATATGAAAGCAAAAGAAAAATTCTCAGAGCCAAGAAGCAACAAAACTCATTAGCAGACAAGAGACACTGAAGTCTAGAAATGTCTACATAACAGAGCCCCATGATATCTCTTGTTCATCACCTGACCTTAAACACAATGTCTCAGTGTATTAACTGCAGATATTTCCATTAACCCCAAATTGTTCTTTTCTTACCTCATTCTTTATTACTGATCTCCTCTCATGATCTAAGACCAAAGAGTCTGACATGAGCTCCATTTCTTCTAAAAGTTTCCTTGTAATCAGAAATTATTTTTAAAATACTTGCACCAAATCCCAACCCCTACTCATCCCACATTCTCCAAGCAGCCACTTCATGTTAATCTCAACCACATTATAAGGGTTTAGTTAGCGTATCTGCTATTGAACACCTAATCTGTAGTGCAAGTGGTTTTGTTTTGGCAGAACTGTGATTGAATCCAGGGTTTCACTCATGCTAAGCAAACACTCTACCCCCGAACTATGTCCCTAGCCTCCTTTTCCTTTCCTAACTGTCTCCACAGCTCCTGAGATATGCCTTCACTCTGCCTATTTATCAAAGTGGCTTAAGGGCATCAGTGGCTTACTGTCACATCTATGGCAGAACTACTAGCTTGGCAAATTCAAAATAAAGAGAAAAAAATTTATCTTTCATTCAAATCTCTTTGCAACTATCAATTTCTGACAGAATTCCTACAGAGTTCTTAAAAATACAGACATTTTGTTTGTCACCTGTATTTCCTGAATCCTCTATCATAAGTTCTTCTCTTCCTCCCTTGAAATCTCTAAATTTCACCTTTTCCACTTCCGCTGTCCCATTACAGGACCTCCCTGATGACCGGGAGGAGAACCATGTTTGAGAATTAATTGCCCAGCTTCACATGTATTTCACGTTCTGTTTTAAGTCACGTCTTTTTCAGCTTACCCCCGCCACACACATGAACACACACACACACACACAAAAAAAAAACAACAAAAAACAATTCTGGCTTTGGCAGGGAGTGCAAGGAATTTCTGCTGAATCTGACTTTTGCCCAGGCCTTTTAAAATAGTCTCCCTACCCTGGCTTCCTGGTCACTCTGCTGGCCCTGCTGCATGCTGCACTTTGACTTCTTAGATCTAAAGCACCTCCCAGGGGCTCCCCACCCTTCCTGTGTTCTCTGGAATTAGATTGTGGCCTAATCAGAGTCTGCAGTGGCCTACCCATACCTCTCAGAGCAGTCTCTTCTATTTCCACACAGGTTTAGGCAAGTCATTCAACACAATACAGCACCAACCAAACTTTTAGTTTGCTTCCTTCCCCTAGAAACCTCCCTTTGTTATGCTGACAAAATCTGTAGCTCAGAATCCTAACTCCCTAATGTCATCAAGTACAATTTCTTTGAACAACTCTGAAAACTATTAATGCTTTTCTTTCCCTCCTTATTCAGTCACATTACCCATACTATGGCAATAAACTTTTTGTTAGAATAGACCAGGAAATAGAAAAGACAGGGAGAAGCAAACATGTCCAATAGATGTAAACAGAATGATGGTAATTTATTATTTCATTCTGTCCGAAGATAGGGAGTATGGCAAGTAGCACTTTAAAGCAATTCTGGTTCATTCGAAAACACTTACCAATTCATTCTACCTTACCTCCAAGTTTAAAAAGCAATCTACATAGTTAAGGTTTAGTATAAGTCACAACATTCAAATGTACAATTCACAATTCAACTTTATCTGCTAAGTTGTTATACCCAAGAAGAGTACTAATGAGATAATACTCAAATACATATAGATCCTGATACAATGGACAATCACAAAATTTATTGGAAAAAAGTGAAGGAATTGTGCCTTTTTTAAAGAAAATAAAATATAATTTTATTCCCCTTTAAAGCAAAAGGATTAGTACTAAAACAATTTCATATTGTCTAATGGAAAAAAGCTAAAGAAAAAAACAATTAGCCCTGTAGACATAAAATGCCTTTTTTTGGTGTGTGTTCTGTTCTTTTTATTTACATATTAATAATAGTGGAGTGCATTACAATTCTTAATACACATATAGAGCACAATTTTTCATATCTCTGGTTATATACAAAGTATATTCAAACCAATTCGTGTCTTCACACATGTACTTTGGATAATAATTTCCATCACATTCCACCATCATTTATAACCCCATGCTCCCCTTCTCCCACTCCTCTTGTCCTATCTAGAGTTCATCTATTCCTCCCATGCTCCCTCTCCCTAACCCACTATGAATCAGCCCCCTTATATCAAAGAAAACATTCGGCATTTGTTTTTTTGGGATTGGCTAACTTCACTTAGCATTACCTTCTCTAACTCCATCCATTTACCTGCAAATGCCGTGATTTTATTCTCTTTTATTGCTGAGTAATATTCCATTGTGTATATATGCCACATTTTTTTCATCCATTCATCCACTGAAGGGCATCTAGGTTGGTTCCAGTTTAGCTATTGTGAATTGTGCTGCTATAAACATTGATGTGGCTGTGTCCCTGTAGTATGCTGTTTTTAAATCCTTTGGGTGTAGACCGACCAAGGAGAGGGATAGTTGGGTCAACTGGTGATTCCATTCCAAGTTTTCCAAGGAATCTCCATACTGCTTTCCATATTGGCTGGACCAATTTGCAGTCCCACCAGCAGTGTATGAGTGTACCTTTTCCCCCTTTTTCATCATGTATGTTAGTGATTAAGTTTTCTCTCTCCTTTTTGTTAGCATGGCGAAGGGGCTGTCAAATTTATTTATTTTTTCAAAGAACCAACTTTTTGTTTTGTCAATTTTTTCAATTGTTTCAATTTCATTTATTTCAGCTCAGATTTTAATTATTTCCTGTCTTCTGCTGCTTTGGGTGTTGATTTGTTCTTCTTTTTCTAGATGTAATGTTAAGTCATTTATTTGTTGACTTTTTCTTCTTTTAAGGAATGAACTCCATGCAATGAAGTTTCCTCTTAGAATGCTTTCATAGTGTCCCAGAGATTTCGATATGTTGTATGTGTGTTCTCGTTCACCTGTAAAAAAATTTTAATCTCCTCCTTGATGTGTCTGCAACCCATTGTTCATTCAGTAGCATATTATTTAGTCTCCAGGTGTTGGAGTGGATTTTATTTCTTATAATATCATTGATTTCTAATTTCATTTCATTATAATCTGATAGAATGCAGGGTAGTATCTCTACTTTTTTATATTTTCTAAGAGTTGCTTTGTGGCATAGTATATGGTCTATTTTAGAGAAGGATCCATGTGCTGCTGAGAAGAAAGTGTATTCTGTTATTGAAGGATGAAATATTCTATATATGTCAGTTAAGTCTAAGTTATTTATTGTATTATTGAGTTCTATACTTTCTTTGTTCAGCTTTAGTTTGGAAGACCTAGTGATAAAAGTGGTGTGTTACAGTCACCCAATATTGTGTCTGTTTGACTCTTGAACTTGAGAAGAGTTTGTTGGATGAACATAGATGCTCCATTTTGGGGGGCATATATATTTATAATATTTAAGTCTTGTTGGTGTATGGTTCCCTTGAGTAGTATGTAGTGTCCTCTTTATCCTTTTTGACTGACTTTATTTTGAAGTCTACTTTATTTGGTATGAGGATGGAAACCCCTGTTTGATTTGCAGTCCATGTGTGTGGTATGATTTTTCCCAACCCTTCACCTTCAGTCTGTGGATGTCTTTTCCTATGAAATGAGTCTCTTGGAGGCAGCATATTGTTGGGTCTTCTTCTTCTTTTTTTTAATCCAATCTGCTAGTCTATGTCTTTTGATTCATGAGTTTAGGCCATTAACATTCAGGGTTATTATTGAGACATGATTTGTATTCCAAGCTATTTTTTGTTTATTTTTGGTATTTAACGTGACTTGGTTTCTCCTCTGATTAGATTTTTCTTTCATGTAACCCCTCCCTCTGCTGATTTTCATCATTGTTTTTCATTTCCTCTTCTTGAAATATTTTGCTGAGTATGTTCTGTAGTGCAGGTAGTTGTAAATTCTTTTAAACTTTTGTTTATCATGGGAGATTTTTATTTCGTCATCAAATCTAAAGCTTAGTTTTGCTGGATGTAAGATTCATGGTTGGCATCCATTTTCTTTCAGAACTTGGTATATGTTGTTCCACAATCTCCTGGCTTTGAGGGTCTGGGTTGAAAAATCTGGAGATACAAATTGGTCTCCCCCTATATGTGATCTGATTCCTCTCTCTTGCAGCTTTTAAGATTCTATCCTTATTCTATATTCTAGGCATTTTCATTCTAATGTGCCTTGGTATAGATCTATTATAATTTTGTACATTTGGTGTCCTGTAAGCCTCTTTTATTTCCAATTCATTCTTCATGCTTGGGAAATTTTCTGATATTATCTCATTGAAGAAATTGTCCATTCCTTTGGTTTGAGACTCTGTGCCTTCCTTTATCCCAATAACTCTTAGATTTGGTCTTTTGATGCTGTCCCATAATTCTCGGATGTTCTGTTCATGATTTCTTACTATCTTCACTATACGATCAACTTTATTTTCCAGATTGTATACTTTGTCTTCATTATCTGATGTTCTTTCTTCCAAGTGATCTAGTCTGTTGGTTATACTTTCTATTGAGTTTTTTACTTGGTTTATTGTATCCTTCACTTCAAGAATTTCTGCCTGTTTTTTTTTTCCAGAATCTCTTCTCTCTCTCTCTCTCTCTCTCTCTTGAAGTAATCTTTTACTACCTGCATTTGCTCTCTTATCTCATTGTTGGAGTGATCAATTTTTGCCTATATTTGCTCATTTAGGTCATTCTTTAATTCACAGATCATTTTAATTAAGAACCTTCTGAACTCCTTCTCTGACATTTCATCAACTTTGCTGTCCATGGGTTCTGTTAGTATAGTGTCCTGGTTTGTTTGGGGCATTTCCTCCCTTGTTTTTTCATGTTGTCTATGTGTCTTCCTTTCTTGCAGTGTGAATCTGAGATATTACAGTTTCTTCCCTATATTCTTGTAGTATTCATGCAGATTGTCTGTACCTCACCTTGATGTTGGGCTTCCAGACCCTGCTAGTGTCCCTCAATGAATGCTACTACTGCATTCTGAATCTGGGTTCTGCGCAAGTTGGTTTGAGTAAATCTGGGCCGCTGGGCTTGACCTCCTGTGGTAGTCTGCTGCTGGGAAGGGTGGTCCTGTGCCAGAGGCTAGGCTCTTACAGGTGTCTACCCTGCCAGGGGAGGGGTGTATCAGACATACTGTGAGCCTCAGTCCCACACAGACCAGTGTGGGTGGATCTAGTGCCTTTTAATATATATATATATATATATATATATATATATACATATATATATATATATAATTTTTTAGTTCTCGATGGACCTTTATTTTATTTATTTATATGTGGTGCTGAGAATCAAACTCAGTGCCTTACACATGCCAGGCAAGAGCTCTACCACTGAGCTACAGCCCCAGCCCCAGAATTGTGCCTTTTAATAGGAAGTTTAAATCCTCTTTAAAGGTTCTGTATGAATTGCTGAAGTGAACTATACTTTTTTGTAAGCCAGTCACTGTTGAGAACTAAAGGATTAGAGATCAGACAATCCAGAACCAAAATCATTCCAAAGAGTATTTCCTGAACATAGGCACAAAGTAATATTTTAAAAGTATGACATTGTTAAACAAAAATATGTAAGTTTCACATATCAGTTTCACATACAAGCATTAGCCATCAATGTCTTCCCACCCTAAGCAGTAAGTCAGATCATAATGTTGTTAAACTCTACAGAGATCATCTATCCTGTATGTGCATCAAACTTCTTCTTGAGCAATAACTAGTCCATAGCTCATACTGGTTGCTATAGAGTTCAAAAGAAGGCAAAGTTTATACATTTATTAGTTAGAACAAAGACTTCCCTAGGCAATCCTCTGGTGGTGCCCAGCAGCTTGGATGCCATAGAAGCTCAAAACTTTTGAGATAAGACAGTTTTTTCTGATTGGGAAAACTGTTTCAAAAGGGCAGAGCGAACTCTTGTTGCTTTCTTTCTGTTCCCCCTCCACATGGGTCAGGCTGCAAATCACTCATAAAATTATGAAATCAAATGCAACAGAGTAGAATAACTAGAACCCTAAGTTTCTGGCCTGAGGACTGATGGAAACTAGGGAGCCCAGGGAACCAGAATATGGTGAAAGATGGGGAAGGGGAGAAACCCAGAAGAGCGACTTCATAAAAATTGCTTCTGAACCTCTAGGATCACTCTCAAATCACTACTATTTTTATGTCTACCTTATTTAGCGTACCAAAGCACTTGAAGCGCTAAACTCTCCAATAGAATACATCTTAAGTTCCTAACAAAATGGCACAAACCCAAGATAGATCCTGAGATCTGTAGCCTTTAAAACTGAACTGACCTTGGAACCACAGCCACAGAAGGCAGACTGGTACTTGTGTCCTGAACCTCACCTGTTATCTACAAAAAGACTTCTCAACAGAATTTAAGCAAGACTCAGAATCTATACATAATATTCAAAACACCCAAGTTAAATTCAAATTACTTGACAATACCATAATTACTATGTATAATTATAATGTACTAATAAAAAATTACAAAAAAATTTTTAAAAATTTCTTTAAAGTACCAGCTACAGGACTGGGGAATGTAGTTCACTGGTAGAACTTATGCCTACTATGTCTAATGCCCTGGGCTAAATCCCCAGGAGTGCTAAAACAAAGTACCACGAAGGGGGGGAAAAAATCAGAATTACTTGATAAAGTCCTGGAAAATTTTTAAGTTGCAGAAGAAAATCAGTCAACAGATGCCAAGACTTGAGACATCAATGTTGCAATTATCTAACAAAGACCTCAAGTTAACTATTATAAAAATATTCAAATAAGCAATCACAAATAAGTTTTCAACAAATGTTAAAATAAGAAATAGATATGAAAAAGAACCAAGTGGAAATTTTAGAACAGTAAAAAAAAAGTTTTAGAAAAACATACAGAATGGACTCAACAGCAGAACAGAGAAGAGGCAAGAGCAATGAACTTAAAGATAGATGAAAAAAATTACTCTGAGTAACAGAAAACAGACTTAAAACAAAACCAAAATAAAACAATGAATGGAGCTCAAGAACCTATGAGACCAAGAAATGTGTAGCATTTCTATTATCAGAGTTACAAAATGAGAGGCTAAACTATACAGTGCTAAAAAAAAATATTTGAAGGCTGGCTACAGACATCCCCGGTTTGGTGATGTAATCTACAGATTAAAGAAGATTATCAAATTCCAAATAGAGTAAACCCCCAAATATCCACACCATCTGAAATTTTGTAGATGTCAACAAGGACATGCTAGCATTTATATGGAAGGGCAAAGGAACTAGAACAACCAAAACACTTGAAAAAAGAAGTTAACCGAATCACCCTATGAGATTTGATTTTTTTTTTTTTTTTAGATGAGGTCTTGCTTTGTTTCCCTGGCTGGCCTCAAGCAGGTCTGGGACTACAGGTGTGCAACATATATGCCAGCTTGTTTTTAATATTTACTACAAAGCTAAAGTAATCAAGACATAAGTAACCGATGACAGAAGGAAGAGGCATAGAAAAAAGCAATAGCAAAAAGACAAACGGATTGACACAATTCAGTGAAAAAAAGGACAGTGTTTTTATCAAACAGTGTTGGAACATTGTACATCAACAACATATCCAAAAAGAAAAAAAAAACCACACCAAATATTAGACTTCATAAAAAAAATCTCAAATGTATCACATTTTGTGAACTATAGTTTATTCATATAAGAGAACACTACTTAGCAATAAAAAGGAATGAATTTTTGATACACAAAACAACTTAGATGGATCTCAGAAGCATTATGTTTAAACATTCATATGGCATTCTCAAAAAGACAAAACTACAGAAAAAGAGAAAACACCATTGGTTGCCAGGGATTGTGGGTGGGCAGCAAGATAAATAGAAAGGGGCAGTGGAAGGAAATTAGGGTGGGGGGGGAACGATGATACCTTTTTTTTTTGATACCTGGGATTGAACCCAGGGGCATTCAACCACTGAGCCACATCTCCAGCTCTTTTTATATTTTATTTAGAGAAAAGGTCTCCGCTAAGTTGCTTATGGCTTCCTTAAGTTGCTGAGACTGGTTTTGAACTCTTGATCCTCCTGCCTCAGCCTCCCAAGCCGCTGGGATTACAGGAGTGCACCACCATGCCAGGCTATGATAATCTTATGTATTAAGATTATGGGGAAGTTTTGCTGTAAGATAATTTAAAATAACATTAAAATTTAGTGGGGGGGCATATAGCTCAGTGGTAAATCACGTATCTAACATGCTGAATACTCTGGGTCCAACCAAAATAGTATTAAAAAGCTAAAATCTACTGAACAAATAAATATATGTATTCTTCAGCTCTTTCCATTTTAACTGGTAAACATTGGGACTTCAAGATAGTAGATCAAAGCCAATGTTGTTCTTCCTTTTCCTGCTGATAAATAATGTAGTTTCCACTTTGCAACTTCATTAATATAGTGGTTAAATTATAGACAGAATAGGAATATTTTGCAAAAAATAAATATACCTAGTTAAATTTTAATTGCAACCACAAACATTTAGTGAATTCCCTACTACTGACCTTTGTGGATTTTAGTTTCTATGGTTAGTTTTCATCAGTTTTAATTGCTATATGAGGTATGGTTTTCTTTCTATTTATTCTACTTGGAATTGAGTTTATTGGATTTGTGTGTTGATAGTTTTACCAAAGCTGAGGAAATTTTGGCCTTTATTAATGTAATTTCCCCCCCTATTTCCTCTTCTCCTGGGAATCAAATAACCTAAAGTTAAACTACTTGATACTGCTCTACATGGCAGAGATTTCATGCTTTTTTTTTTTTCTTTCTAATCTCTTTTTCCCCAGGTTGGACAATTTCTATTCTGCCGCAAGTCTACTGCTATGTTCAATGATTTGGTTCTTCTCTCTTTTGTTAAGTTTCCACTTCTTGCTTGAAAGTACTCATCTATACTCATCCATTATCATCTTTCCCCCTTTTTAAATCATCTATGAATAGTTCTGAAGTATGCTTTAAAATCTTTGTCTATTAATTCCAATTGCTATGTTAAGTTCTCTATTATATGCTTCTTTTTTTTGAACTATGTAGTCACACCTCATAACATTTTATTGTCTCTGGTCATTGTAAATATGTTAAGAGACTCATTTTGTTATCATATTCAAAGTGTTAGGCTTTGTTCTAGCATGCATTTAAATTAATGGATAATCACCTTGATTTTATGAAGGTTTGATTCTATATTATCAAAAAAGTTTTATCCTTAGTTTTACTACAGAACCCTAGTCCTGGGCCTAGTCTTACTAATATATCACCATTCTGTGGGTTTGATGAAAAGCCCAAGTGCTTATTAAGCCCTTCTACCTTGTTAGAAGGGCTTTTCAAACTTGAAAGTGTCTTCTCTTGCAATAGAGAGCAATCTCTGCTCTGCTTCTTAGCCTTTCAGTCATGACTTTTAGTGGATTCATGGTGTCTTTTCTATACATGTACAGTCCAAGAGTCAGCCAAGGATTTAAGGAGACAGATTAGAAACTCCTCCCTATTTGGCACCTGTTATGATTTGGATGTGAAGTGTCTCCTAAAAGCTCACGTGTGAGACGATGCAAGAAAGTTCAGAGGAAAAATGATTGGGCTGTGAAAGCCTTAATCCAATCAGTGAATTAATTCCCTGATAGGGATTAATTGTGTGGTACCTGGAGGAGGTGGGCATTGGAGGTGTGGCTTTGGGGTATATAATCATATCTGGCAAGTGGAGTCCCTGTTTCCTGATGGTCATGTGAGCTGTTTCCCTCTGCCACACTCCTCTTCCATGATGTTCTTCTGCCTCACCTCAATCCTGGAGGAATGGAGTCGGCCTTCTATGGACTAACACCTCTGAAACCATGGGCCCTTACACAATCTTTTTCTCCTCTACAGTTGTTTTTATCAGGGCCATTAGTCACAGCAGTGAAAAAGCTGACTAAAACAGCACCTTTGTTTCTAAGATCTACTACTTCAATTTCCATCTCCTCTAGCAGCCCCCAAACCCATCCTCTAAAACCTCAAGACATAAGACGCAAGTTTCTCTTGCATCCTAGCCTCTTCACCAGCCTGGGAATGCCCTGAGGAGGAAAGCCAGGTTAGCATAGTGCTCAGCCTGTTTTTGGTGATTCTCTAGTCTTTTTGTTGTTGTTGTTGTTCTTTATAAGTACACATGACAGTAGGATGTGTTTTGACATATTATACATACATGGCACAAAACTTACTCTAATTAGGACCCCATTTCTGTGGCTGAACAAGCTATGCAGTTACACTGGTCCTGTATTCATGTATGAACTTAGGAAAGTTATGTCCGATTCATTCTACTGTCTTTCCTATTCTCCCTAGTGTCTTTAGACAGTTGTTATTATACTTTGCCTGAAGTTTATACTGGGAGGGTATGTACATTATAAGCTATTCTACCTTTACCAAAATAAGAAGATCTTCATTTAAATTAAATGTTTGGTTTAATACCTCAGGAGAAAATAATGTAGAACTGGTACTGAAAGGTCTTCAGCTCTCTCCCCTTTTATGTACACAGACAGAAAATGGGATGTATCACATACATAAAAATCTTTTATCTCCAATAAGTAAAAATAATTTCTTGATAATTGATAAGATCATGAAACTGGGGAATTTTTGTTCAACTTTCAATGAACTTACTAAGCAAAGAGGTCAAATTGATTAGGCCATGGAAATACTCAAAACTGGACTAACTGAACTAACATGTAACAAAGCTATTTCTATTCTGAACTGACCAAAGTATAAAACTTTATGGTCATGAAGTACAATAAATGAGAGTTATCTAGAACCAGTAAGGAGAATGTAACTACCTGCATAAATATGAAGGCATCTTTACTAAATTAAGTGCTATGATGGATTTTGACCAATCTCTTGTTGTCTTCAAATCTGAATTCTTAAAAATTTATTTTGTAGTCAGCAAGTTTTCCATCGGTCTGCTTGGTGAGAAAGAGTCTATTTAAAATCAAATAGCAACAGCACATGGCTAGCTGAACATTTATAATTCAACAATTATATAACTTCCAAAATACAAAATGAGTCACATAATTAAGATGTCAACTAACCAAGACACCCTGTTCAGAAGGCAGTCATTGTATGCCATGTGCTCAGTTGAGCTCTGAGTAGGTTGCTGGGTGGACAGCTATTCCTCCCACCATTGTTTATAAGTCCCGATACCAGCGCTGTCAGGATTAACTCATCTTACAGTCAGGACAGCTGACATTTTATGAAAAAAAGAAAATCAATATGCGAAGTGTTTGTTACTAGTTCTTTTATTTGCTTTACTTGCCACTCCTACATTTCTTACCCTTTAAAACTAGGATTCAAGTGATTCACCTTACACCTCCTCTAAGTTATACTCTGCACCAACTACCTTATATTACTGCTCTCAAAGACAAAATCTGCTTTTAAAATGATTCTATGGACGTCAATTTACAAGTTTTCCAGCTTAACTTGCTCCATGTGTGTACATCTTGAAAAGCTGACAAAATAGCAACAAGTGATGATAACATGGGGAAAATTTATTGCCACCGGAAATCAAGCATTGTTGGTTTCTTTCTTCTTGCTTATTTGTTTTATACTTACCAGTTAAAACAAAAGACCTGCTTAATTTGTTATACAAAGATGTGTATATCCATATCTAACTGAAATTAATGTGCCAGAGTAGAAAATGTCCATGTTCAGAGTCCATCGATGCTTTGGGATTCTGAGGTGTTTTCTGGTATGGAAAACAGACTTAACATCTCCATCTCAAGTGGATGCAAGCTGCCTCCTGTGATAACCAAGGAATGCAATGGTTCTCCCAAGTCCACAGTACACATCTGTTGTAAAGTGCCTGCTACTATTTTTTGGTCTTCAGCTCCAACCCTGGCTAAGCCAACACAGAGTGTCTCCTCTGTGATTGCTATTAAAAAAAAAAAAAAAAAAAGATACTGACATTTAATTCAGTAAATACATCATCCTGTTCAATATGCAAAAATATTAGTACAACAAGTACATTTAAAGAAGCCCCCATTATCTTTAAATCACCTTAGCTATTCACTATAGATCAATTATTTTATTGAGAATTCCAAGGGATTACATAAGCTCATATTTTAAGGATTTAATAGACAGATGTATCTATTTTCCTTACAATTTCATAACATTTATCTTAAAACAGATTCTAAGTGAACATGTTTGTGACATACTTATACTTTCAATAAATTCTTGAGATTAATATTAATCAAGATATACCAGAAAAACAATGGGATTATAAGAAAAATACATAGCTTTGTGTTTCTGGTTGGCCACCTCATTAGCTATGTGACAAACTTCAGTTTTCTCATTTTCAAAAATTTAATACCACCACTCTTAAATGGTAGTTGTGAAGACTAAGACAATGGATATAGGAGTATTTAGTAAACTATAGAGTCCTTTACAAGTAATAGGCATTTTGGTATGCTTTAAGTTCAGAATAACCAACTTTAGCGAATTTTAGTATCATTTACTATGGTGGTACAGTTGAAGGGCTGACCTGTTACTGGTTTCATTGTTTAGTTGGGAAAATAGTCCTGATTGAACAGTGATCAAAATGGGGAAATGATTTATACCAGGAAAAGTAGACATGCAAAGAACTTGGCATGAAGTTATGAATGCAGAACATTCTTGCAAACTATGTTTCATGAATTTAGCAAGAATACTAATGAGAATAAAATATGCAATGTCACTCAAGAATTTCTTAATGTCATCTTTCTTATCAGAGGACAAGTATTCAAAGATAGTATATGACAATATCCTTAATAAAGATTTACTGACAATACATATTTTTTCTATACTACCACTATATCTAGTTATTAGGAATATAAAGATAAATTTTCTTTGTTTTTACCCTGAAAAAAAAAACTTCTGATCTCAATGTTCAGAAAGAGTATAAGGCAAATAAAAATATTTTTACAGGACTGATCTCACCATTTATCTAATAGAGCCAAAATCAAAGTTCTCTATTTTATCAAATTATTTATACATTAACATAATTATATCAAATCTGATTAGCTGGTGAAAAATCCTCACTTTCTGGAATTATGCTGATTTTATTGTAAAGAACTCACTTATTTTTCTTTCATTAAAACTTAAAGTCTGCAATATTCAGTTAAGGTTAGAAAAAAAAGGACAAGAAATATAGTATAATGCAAAAACATTTACATTTCAGTGGAGGAATATATATGTATGTAGATCTGTGTCAGGCATTAAATTATAGACCTATCTCAATGTAGCACCAGAAGAATAATAATATGAAGGCCCATACAGGGTCTTGAATACCTGGTTCTTCTCCTCGTAATCTTTGATTTTGAACAATTTCCAGAAGTTGCTGGGCTGCTTGGTTTACATGCATATAGCGAGGAGGTTCATAAATCTTCCTGCCCCTATATGCACAAAATTAGAAGTCATTGTTCTTAGTCATGAAATTACACAATACGTTACTAATGCAATTACTCCTCCAGGTATACTTAAATCGTATAGCCTACATTTTGTCTGGAGTTTTCACTTGGTACTCAACTGTTTTTTTTCCCCTTTTTGTTTTGGCAGCACTGGGGATTAAAGCCAGAGGTACTCCACTATTGAGCTACATGCCCAGCCCTTTTTTTCTTTTTGAGACAAGGTCTCACTACGTTGCTGAGGCTGGTCTTCAACTTGCAATGCTTCTGCCTCAGCCTCCAAGTCCTGGGATTACAGGTATGTGCCACCTCATTTGGCTACTTGATAATGACTTTTAAGTACACAGTGATGTTCAAATTTTGTTGAGCTGTTTTACACTGCTCTATTTCAACTGTCCTCTGATCTCACTGAAATGATCACAGGAATCAATATCTAAATCAATGTGTTCTTCATTTAAAGTGATTCCTCAGGCAAAAATAATTTTTAAAAAGTTGTCAATGTGGCCTATATTGTAGCTTAATCAGGTTCTATAGTCTTTTTATTTTTTATTATTACTGTTTTTCATGCTGGGAATTGATTTCTAGAGCCTGGCACATGCTAGGCATCTTTTTATTAACATGTTTAAACTACATATTTCTTTTTTCAATTCACCCCTAAGAAAACAAAAGGAGTAAAGAACTGAAAATCTTGGATATATGTCTCCTTTTGTATGTCTAAAAAGCCTACCAGATTTACCTAATAATCATAGCAATCAAATAGTTAGATGTTAGTGTTTTATGACTTTTTTAAGGGAAATCTGGTTGTCTATTTTATTTCCATTAGGAAAAAAAAATACTGTCTCTATAAAAATTTGGCCCACTTTCTTCTCTTTTATTTCTACCATTCAAGATTGAAAATTTACTCAGGAAAAGGCAGAATCACATGTCTAACATGATAACTAAATATTTCACCCAATAAATTAATAGAATTTAACTGAATTACGTTTGCCTTTTATTATTTTTCAGGAACAATAACTTATCTTTCCTACATGTTAATTCCCCTGTACTTTTATTTACTTAAATGACTATATAATGATCATCTCTTCTCCCATATTCAGCAATGAGTGCACATAAGTGTAATTTATAGCATCAGTAACTGGATTCATTATCTAATATTCATTTCATGTCAAATCCCTCTATGATATGGTATTTCCATGGTAACTTCAGATATTTTAGTCACATGTACATTTTCCAACATCAATTGTAAAAATCAAGGTGTTAATTTAAAGACATGTCGCACATTTATAGAGTTGTGTTGTGAGAAGTCCTTGAACAACTACTGCTTCCATCTCTATGTGTATTCCTTTAAAGCAGTAACGTGGTAAGCAGCTCTAGCAGGAAAATTACTCTTAAAATACTGTTTATAGATTTATTGATAGTACTAAAGTCATATCAGCCAATCAAACATTGCTTTGGCCACATTAGTGAAGTCACAGCCTACAGCTTTCACAGTTTCATCCATGTTTGTAAGAGCTTGTTTAGTTTCTGCTGTTGTCCCTCCTGGTACAAGCTGTCCACTAGAAGGGTCCATGCCTATCTGTCCACAGATGTAAATGGTCCTGTCCACTAACACTATCTGATGGTAGGGACCAATGGCCCCTGGGGCTTTCACAATGCTTATCACCTTTCTCACCAGGGACAACATTTCTAGTCCTCTTTCTCTGGGAGAAGAAATCCCTACACTACCTCTGCTTGATTCTTGCCCAAGAACACGAAATTGTTTTGATTATTCTACTAGCTCACAAAACAATTCTAAGTCAGTGGTATTCAGTAGAAATACAATAGAAGCCACAACATAATCTCGAATTTTCCAGCAGCAACAATAACAAAAGTTTAAAAAGGCAAAGTTAAGCTGCTCGTGGTGGTGCACACCTGTAATCCCAGCAGCCTCAGGATTACAAATTCAAAGCTAGTCTCAGCAACTCAGCAAGACCCTTTCTTTAAATAAAATATAAAAAAGGGCTAGGGATGTGGCTCAGTGGTTAAGTGCCCCTGGGTTCAAACTCTGGCATGAAAAAAAAATGGCAAGGTTAATTTTAATAATATATTTAATTCAACTCAATATCTCCAAAATATATTTTAATATTTATTCACATATAAATTATTAAAAAGACTGTATTCATACTGAGTTTTTGAAATCTGGCATATACATACAAAACATCTTGGATGTTAATTTTCTTTGGAAATACTTGATCTGTATTTAAATTTCATAAAATTTATGGTCATATAGATTTATATAATGAAGTTGTTCCAAACAACTTACAGGTTTTCAAAAAAATGGAATATCCATTTTAAATTAATTAAATGAAAAATTCAGGGCTGGGGATGTGGCTCAAGCGGTAGCGCGCTCGCCTGGCATGCGTGCGGCCCGGGTTCGATCCTCAGCACCACATACCAACAATGATGTTGTGTCCGCCGAAAACTAAAAAATAAATATTAAAATCCTCTCTCTCTCTCTCTCTCTCTCTCCCTCTCTCACTCTATCTTTAAAAAAAAAAAAAAAAAAAAAAAAAAAAAAAAGAAAAATTCAGTTCCTCAGTCACATTTCAAGTGCTCATGAGTCTTGTGTGGGTGGTGTCTACTATATTGGCTACCATCTCTAAGCAAACAAGAATATTTGCTATCAATATACATATGAGGAAATAAGGTCTCAGAGACGAACATGTACTGCCCAAGAGCACAATACTCGAGGAAAACTTGGAACTCAAACTCATGTTTTTTGATTCCCAATGTGTTAATTCATCCCCAAAATGCTTTACTATTAGATGATTTACTGTTAGATGCTCACCGCTGTTCTCAGGGTGAATCTATGAAACCTACTGCAATTTCCACTCTGTCACACTGCTTACCATTTCATAAAAATAATGTTTAGCTGTTATTTAAAAGCTGATTTTCAGTAATCTTTAGAACTCATATCATTTAAGTAGAACTTACTGACTAGTTGAAAGCATTAAAATATATGTAAGCATTCTCAGAATAAGAACTTACTTGATTAGATTTTCCAAAGACTGCTCCTTTACTTTGATGTCTGTTGGAAATGAAAAATAATTCTTTTAATTTTAATTAAGTATACTTTATCCAAAACCCTACTGTAAACTTTGATTAAGAGTCACCTAAATTTTATGGAAACATTCTTCCCAAATGTTTCCAAAATGTTCGTGTGAGAGTGTAAGATCACACTGTGTCCAGTCATTTTCTTAAGGAAATCAGAGAACAGCTTGTGGTTGTGTAAAGGCCACTAGTTAGAAAACAAACATGAGCTTGGCACTGAGACCCTCCTGCAGGGATCTAATTTCCTACTGGAAAAGAAGACAAAGAAAAGAAGTAGAAAAGTGTTGGCATGTACACTACCTAACAGCTAATCAAAATCTTTGTTTTCATTTTTACTAGCTGGTAACTATATAGACTCAACTGAAAAGTCTTGTCATATTCCTATTCTGACCGCTTTGTCAGGCACAAGAATTAATGGATGCAACTTAAAGAGAAAAAAGATTCTTATCACATTTTTCAAAGAAACTTCTACTTTCTTATGAATGACAAAACGTGTTATAATTATGAAGAAATACTTTAATACCAAGTACTCGTACTTTTAATGGCTTCAGAGCACTGACTGTGTGTTAGATACTGTCCCAGTACTGGGACATCCAGGAACCTGCTCAGACATCATGCTGGCTCTCATGAAGCTTGACAGTCCACACATCACAAATATTTGATCGTTTACACTTTTAATCACTGATGGTTTAGATGAATTATTTGGTAAAAGGTGAAAAAGCAGAATCTTTTACATCCTCACAGGAACTCTGCATACAACAGCAAGCGCAACAGCTGCTTCCTGTTTTACATGCCAAAACAAATGGTTCAGCCAAAGTTTGTTTTTGTAAAAATAAATATAGTGCAACTGAGGAAGCTTTGATAGACTTCTACAACTTTCTTAAGTGAATATAAAAGTTTTTCTTATAAATGATACTAATGAATTTGCTTAAAAATTACAGGAGAGATTAATCTCTATATGTAAGATTTAAATGTTCTTGAAACCAGTGGTGAAATATTTTTCACATTTAAAATATCATTATTTAATACTTCCACTTGCCTGGCACATATGGGAATGTTATTGAAAACATGCCCTCTAATACAGTTAATGGTATAAGTTGACTTTAAGATTACTTTTCAGTGATATTTATAAGATTTTGAAAGGTATAACACATTTATTAATTTATTCACCTTAAGCTTCAGAAATGTCATTTGACAATAAGATCGTTTTTCATATTTTCAATTTTTAAAAAATATTTTTAATGATATGCTCTATAGAATCTGATTTTTACAATAAAGAGAGTTGAGGAGAATTTTTACAGGCAAATGCTTTTTAGTTGAACATAAGATTGTATCAGCAAATTAGTCTTTAGCCAATCAGGTATACTATTTTTTTCCTTGTCATCCCACAAGTCATAAATTTTCCTCTTTTCTTCTACTTGTTAGAATGTAAGAGATTCTCTTACTCATCTTAGTGCCAGGACTTAGTGACAGTGCTTAATGTGAAGCACCCAGGTGATACTTCATAAATGTTTACTGGATAAATTTACTTAGGTGGCTCTCCTACTACCCACACTTTAAACAATATACATTGTAATTCTTTTTTTTTTTTTTAATCTTCAGAATTTCTCTATCTTTGATCTTGGAAATATCTATTCAATTAACACTATCTTTACAAAACCACTGGTTACATCATATGTATGGGTGTTGGATAAAGAAATTTTAAATTCTCTGTGGTTTCCTACAATGATTTATTCTCATGGTTTATTGGCTGACAGGAGGCATTCAATAAATACATACTAATTTAAATGATGAGAATGCCAGATGATTAAATGATGAGATCTATGGTTTGAGGATTTGGAATCATGACATCCTATACTTCATACCCTGTTCCTGCTTTTGTTAATGAAGCAAGGAAGATACATTGTTTAACCTTGTTTGTCTTTTCCCAGGAAAGCTAAGAAAAGAGACACCTCTTACAGAATTCAAGGGCCAAAGTTCTTGTTTGTCCTTCCTGTTTCTCCATACAATAGAACTTAATTGCTTTTTAAACTTTCATGTGCATAACACATTAGTTCCAAGCTAGATTTCAAAACTCTGAGAGTAGAACTCATGTTAATACTTCCCTAGTATTCCAAAAGAACCTGATTCCACATTGGGCATGGAAGTAGTGCTCAATAAATACCCTATGATTTTCTTCTTTTTTACATTTTTTCTTATGTTTTTAAACAGTGAACATTGTTTATAGCACAGTAATATAAATATCCTTATAAGCTCATTTTCTACCTGCCTTTTCAAAGTTTTCCAAAAGATGTATCTTGCTGACTCTCCTTTCCCTCATCTTTAATGGACTTATGGGAAGAATAGAAAGTAGCCTAACTTTTAGATACTTTTCTCCCTGTTTTAAAAACTCTCAGTTTTAAGCTTCAGAAATGTCATTTGACAATAAGATCGTTATTGTAAAGCATATATCCACTCTAGTATCTGAGCACCAATGAATCCTCATTTTTATTCCTCAATTAAATATACTTATATACTTGTATTTCTTCTTTTAATAAAATTCCTTTTAACAGCTGTAGACTGTCCTCCCCTGTCAGTCTACTCTGAGTTTCAACCCACTGATGGATATATCTAATTTTGGTGCAGGCCACACCAAACTAATAAGTGTATTACAGTGTTCTTGATAGTAAGGCTTAGGAAAAAGTAAAGACCAGCATCTTCTCATGGGAATCAAGGATAAAACTATACAGCTAATTAATTGCTAATAAAAGCACTAAATCCAACTGGCAATAAACTAAAATTAGAAAATATATCAAACAGCTAATTGTGGGATAGAGACATAAGCCAGATAAATACTTATGGCCCAAACAAAATCTAGAATTAATTAGGTGTCAAAGTGAATAGAATAAAGGGAATGTAATCTGACTATAACTAAATGCGCTAGAAAGAGTTAAACATTTTCTGTGTTAATGGGTAATAAGACCAAGTCTGAGAAAGTAAACTAAAAAAAAAACTTTAACCAATTAACTTCCATAAATATTTACTGAACAGCTTCACTGTGCCAGAATTTGAGGCATTTAAGGAGAATAATAAACAAGCAAAATCCCTGTTCTTATGAAGCAGGAAAGAAATCAACCCAAGTTAATAAAATAATTCAGATGGAAAGAGAGTCACTGAGAAGATACAGGGTGCAACACATGGGATTAGATAAAATTTTACTCCAGGTCAGTAGCTGGCAGATTTCTATAAAAGTCTGGATGACAATTATTTTAGGTTCTGAATATCATCAAGTCTCTGCTACTAGTACTCCTCAATGCCACTATTGCACAAAAGTAGCCACAGACAATGCAGAAATGAATGTGTGTGACCATGTTCCAATAAAACTTTTTTCACACACAAAAAGGCAGCAGGCCAGAGCTGACACATGGGCACCAGCTTGCTAACTCCTGCTCTGGACATTAATTTCTGATTTGTACCCCACAGGAAACACCACCCATTATTGAAAGAGAGTTATAATCTTTTCTATTAAGACATATTGATTGAATTTGATAGTGATTATGTTGTACAAAAGTATATATTATTGAATAATGTTATAAAATGGACATGTTACGTCAATAAATGAAAAGTTTTTGCAAATGAAAATCTTTTCAATGTTTTGCATATCTGTATTATTATAGAGGATAAAATCATGGGTTCATCCTCCTGGGTGATTTCACAGTATCAACAAAACAGTATAATTAAAAGTGTGTTCTTAGGACTGATGCCATTATGTGAGCATTTTGTTACCAGTAATTGACAAAGCAACAAATGAAGAGTAACTCTTTACAAACACTTATCTAACACTGAAATAAAAGAATAGGACATAAAATATTAAAAAAACACACACACATAAAATACACACTAAAAAACAAAACAAAACAAACAAACCAACCCTTGTCCTTTATCAGAAATAGTTTGAGAAGTACTGCTTTAAACAATCCATAAGGCAATAGGGATTTCTTCTATTCAATAAATATGAAGACAAAAGTTAAGGAATGTTCCATGATATTGTCTAGCCAGTAAGTGGAATAGTAAGTAGAAGCACTGGGATTTTATCTTCTGATTCTAACTAAGTATCATTTCAGGGGTCAAAGATGTCAATTAGTGTGCTCTGCTCATCAGCTAGAGAATAAAGCTTTAGTACTAGTGTTTCTGTAATACATGCTATTAGAATAGGGACTAACAAATCTGAGTCAGTACATTTTCAGGACCTCTGTTGAGGAACATAGCCCATGTCCTCTTCCTTCCATGATGTTGCTATACAGAGAAAGCAATCCTAGCTCTTTCTATACCAAACAGGAAATAGGATTTGGACAGGATGGTTCAGTGAAGAGAACAATGAATAGTAGACTATTTGGATTTTACCAGTTTTGCCACAAATTAGCTGCATGGCATTGGGGAAAATTATTTGCTGTTACCAGGTTTTAACTTCATCTGTAAAACAAGTTTCAGAGTCTCTTCTGGATTTATCATTCTGTAATTCTGAAAGCATCAATACTATAAACTTCAAGAAACACTGTAGGAAGATGCAGGATATTTAATGGTAAGAATAAATATAAGTCTGCTGACTTGCAATAAGTTAACAAAAAGAAGGCCTCGACGGACAAATAGGTAAGATACAGGAAAACTGGAGAGGATCCACAGGTCATAAGAGGTAACAGCATGAACTATTGTATATATGCAAAACTAGCTATGTGGTATATGGAGAAGACAGTGTTTCCCTGAGAGTACAAGAAGTGACACATACACATAAAATTGCTAGACTGTGTCCTTCTAACTTCTAGTTAACTAACCACAGAACAGTTTTCACCATAACACAAAATCTAAATCAGATCAATTTAACAACTCCATACTGTGACTTTTTTGTATAGTTTTTTAAATTAGTGTATTATGGATACACATAAAGATGAAATTCACTGTGGCATATTCACATATGTAAATAGGAAAGTTTGGTCCTATTTATTCCACCTTCCCTCCTCCCTCCCCTCAATCCCCTTCCTTTACTCCACTGATTTCTATTTTCACCGAACCCCCCTTCTCCCCAGACTTTCTCTTTCTTCCCCTTATTTTAGTCCTACTTCCATGTATAAAAGAAAACATTTGAACCCTTGACTTTCTGGGTCTGGTTTATTTCACTTAGGAAGAGTCTCCAGTTCCATCCATTTATCAGCAAATGCCATAATTTCATTCTTTTTTATGGCTGAGTAAAACTCCATTGTGTATATACACCACATTTTCTGTATCCATTCATCTGTTCATGGGCCCCTAGGTTGGTTCCATAGCCTGGCTATTGTGAACTATGCTGCTATAAACACTGAGTGGCTGTACGGCTACAGTAAGCTGCTTTAAGATCTTTTTGATATATATCAAAGAATGGGATAGCTGGGTATATAGTGCTTCCATTCCTAATTGGGAGTGGGGGGGTCTCCATACTGATTTCCAGAGTGACAATGCTAATTTCTAATCCCACCAACACCATATTATGACTTTAAGGAAACTCCAAACTCTTACCTAGTAAGCATAATGTGTGCATGCCATTCTGTCTGTTCTTTTTGACTTTGTCAAAAAAGCTTTCTGGTCTCCAAGTGTCTGTCCAAAAAACAATAGAAACTGTCTCGCCAAATTTATATAACTAGAAAAAACAAAAACATTAATTAATGATGAAACAATTCATTACTAATTCATAGAAAATTTAATCCCTTTATAACTAAAATAAAAAGTGAAAACCAGAGCTGGTAGTGTGCTTGCCTAGCAAGCCCAAGGCTCTGGATCCCCAGTACCACAAAAATAAATAAATAAATAAAATGAGACCCAGACTTGATAGGGTCAGAGGTCAATCTGTCACAATAAAAAGCAAGAGAAGTTCTCTGGTGCACAGTAGCTGGTCTCTTTCTGATGTCCCTAGAAGTCCTGCAGTCAGTATAGGAACATTTAACCAATTCAAATTTAGATATGTAATCACTGAAAATATTGAAATATGAAGAGCCTACAGAGGAAAATAAGACTTTTGAGCACTGTCAAAAGAAGTTAATATCATTATATTTATGAGGTTAATATTATTATTCTCATTTTATAGATGAGACCACCAAGACTCAGAAAGGTCAACTGACTCATCTAAGATCACACAGCTAATTAATAACAAAAAAGAAATATTCAAACTTGGGTGTGAGAGAATGCTCCTTCCTATCATATTATCTCAATAAAATTCACAAATTGCATACAAACTCCGTTACTGTTTAAGCTTATACATCTTTAGCTTAGCAAATTTTCCCTCACTATAAAGTTTAATGATCAAGGCCTTTTCTCAAATCTCACCCTTTCCACCCAAGTGACCCACTCTAATTCACCATCATTACAATCAAGCTGTTTGTTTCTGTGACCCAGTCTTGCTGGACCAGTTCACTTAAGTTGAGTCAAATTCCAAATCTTATGCTAAGAAAATCTAGTTTTAAATTCTGGCTGTGTACCTTGTATGATGTTACTCTAAGTCTGTATCTCTAAAGTAGGAAGAGTGATAAAACACTGTCCCTCCTACTCTTAGGGTTGGAAGGATCAAATAATATATAAAAAGTGTTACTCAAACAGTGGAGTGATATACTAATATTAGTTCTTATCTGGGCACTGTGAAAAGGAAGTTTATTTTCAAAGACTTGATGTATGGTAAAAATAACACTAAACTTGTTATGTGAAGATTTAGTTCTTCAATTTAAACAATGCTTGAAGACATTCATAACAGCAAGAAAGTACTGAACACTGATCATCACATCTAGTCCTGTCAGAAATTAACTGTGTGCCTGAAATAGCTCTGTGACTTCAGGAAGTCACTCAGCTTCTGTAAGCTTTGTGTTCTTCATCTGGAAATGAAGAAACTGGCCTAAAGCAGGGGTTAGTCATCCACTGCTTCCAGCAACCTAGGCTTCTCAGATTAGTTTCAGAAGCCACTTCAACTCAAGAGGTGATGGGGAAGCAGACAGGAAGGAAATCAGAGAAGGAGGGGTATTTAGAGTTCTTCATCCACATTTCCTTAGAGAAGCTCAAAATTTCTCAGGCTTTATATTTTGAGGTCTCAAAATCTATAACCAACATTTATAACATGACTTCAAGTTCTACAGGGAAGGTTCATCATGTTGCTTATAGGCTACAGCCTCCAACTTACCTATCAAATAGGGGCTTTATTCCTCAAGTCCAGACAGTGAAAACTGTCTAAACAAGGTATTCTCTCAGAGAAGTCATGGTATTCAGTAGCCATTCTGTTTACATGGTAGTGTGCAGAGACACACAGTATACTTAAGTATTCAGAGTCATGAATCTTTTCGTCACATATAACAAAATTTTTCTGTGAAAAATGTATTTTGAGTTCCAATGTGGGATTTCTGGGATAAACTCATCCTGAACCAAGATCACAGGAATGGCCCTACACCTGTTGAAGTTTGACTGTTATTGTCTGACGAGAGGCAAATTTATCCAATATTTAATATAGGTCATCTAGTACATGTATTGGCTGACAAGTCAAATAGTCTCCCTGACCCTTGGGAGAAAACTTCCTATAAAATGAGTATAAATAACTATAAAATTAATAACTTAGATCTTATAGGTTAAATAACAGAAAATATATAGTGTCTCACACTGTAAAGACTCAGTAAATGACACAGATTTAATGATGCAATAATGATAATATTTATGATATGAAGATGTTCTAAAACACAATGCCCTGATATAACCTAGCTCCATTCCTTGTTGGAGTGAGCTTAATGATATTACTATATATTTGAGACTATAATTCTGATACAAATGACTTAATTCTGATATACTCAACTGTATACATTCTTTTAAAAAAAGATTTTTCACCTCTCTGATCAAACTTTGAAACATTAGTTCATGAGAAACTTCAAGGGAAAACGAAGTTGAAGAAAATTCTATATAAATGCTTTAAATGGGCCATATGTTTTAAGAGACATAGAAATACAGTCATGGAAACAAATAACTAAGAATTTCATTCAAAAAGAAAGTAAAAAGTCCTTTAAAAGAGAATTGAGATGCTAGTCACATAGAAACACTAACTGAAGCGTTTTGTGTAAAAGTGTCTTTGAATTGTCTCACTTGGAGGATTAAAGACAACCTCACAGAAGTACTACTTTCCAGGACCCTGATTTATACACTATAACTACTTCTGTGGCTGTGGAGCAAACTTCTTCAATGAATCCTGGAACATTATGCAAACAGTTTCACCATTTAGATGTCAGTACCTCAAAGAACAGAAGGACCAGTTCTTTATGTTTCACAACCAGAGGGTTTACCAGTAAACTATAAAAAAGAAACTGGAGCAAAACCATACAGAGAGGAGAATCGAAGTTGCAGAAGCCTAAATACTGAGTTGCTTTATAAACCTTTGTGCTGTGATCATTTTCTCCAAAACATCATTACTGCAAATCTAAATTTAAAGACCATAAAATCAGTTATTTTCTAAGAAACAGTTAATAGACCTGGGCCCTTTACATTTAAACCTGGAATAATTTAGAGAATGCAGTTTATCTAATTTGATATTGGATTATTTTATCTATTAAAGAAAAAAATAAGTACTACAAAAACCCTCAACTCAAGATCATCTACGTATTATGTATAAGGCACAATCTAGTTAGAGAAAACGCACAAGAAAAATAATGGGCAATAAATAATAAATATAAAATATGAGGCATAAGGATAATTTGAGTTCATTATTTTCCCCGTTAGACAGCACTTGAAAGTAACTTCTGAAAAGATTGGGTATGAGCTGGACTTCAAAAGACAGAGTAGAGAATTTGAGCATGGGGGAAGAATGATATAATATGAACTAGGCAGCAGAATAGCACAAAGCAGTTACCTAGAAATAACTAATATCCTTGACTGGCCTCTAATCTGTATCTCTAATTGCTGACATTCTGCAAAGTGCCAATTCCTATTCATTACAGCTATATAATTCATACGGAACCTGACACTCAATTCATTCCCTATCAAGTTGCTTTGAGCCCAAACACCACTTACCTAAGGGACCCTAACAGTCTCCCAACTCATCTTATAGCCACTAATAATTCCTTCCTTTCAGAAATGTAAATCTTTGTAACACTTTATTTTATCATTAGGTTTTAATGCTTTTGTTATTTTGTATTACAAATAAAAATATTTTCTATCATTCTTTGTTTAAAAATCTGTTAAATCTACGAGGCGACACATGCGTGTCTTAAATCAAATCAGTTAAATCCAGGAAGGGTGAGGGAAAGCCAAACCAGCAGAATTGTCAAAACATGCACCACAAAACCACATAATAAAAAGTGGCTAGTTTTCTCTTCTACACAGAATACAGATTTGAGAGTTGTGCTGCTGTTGTTGCTTTTATCTCAAATGAATTTTGCTTAATACTGATTTTTGCTGACACTAAGATTATGAACCTGGCCAACTTACAGAAAGAGACTTAAAAGTTGAGTCTGACTTCATAAACAGAAGAGCTATAAAATTTATATTCTCATATAAAGATGACAGAATTCACTTAAGAATAAATTTAAAAAATCACATTTAAAGCACATAATTCCAAAGACAAGCTCTGACTTGGGTGGAGAGATAAACAAACAATTCAACTAATGAAATATTTGCTGCATACTGATTGTATGCATGCCACTACGATAAAGTGCAATGAAAGGTGTAAATACGAGAAATCAGAGTCCAATAATATGGCAAAAGCATAAGTAATTCAACATCTGGCCAGGGTGGTGGGACATTCCTGTAATCCCAGCAACTCAGGAGGCTGAGACAGGAGAAGCATATGGTCAAGGTCACCCTGTCTCAAATTAAAAAATAAAAAGGGCTGGGAAAGTAGTTTACTGGCAAAGTGCTCCTGGGATCAATCCTATTCCCCCAAAAGAAAGTAAAAACAAAGTATTTACCAGAATTTTTTTTAGAAGAATGGCACACTGGAACCAGTTTAAAGATAAAACTATGAACTGAAAAAGAATTGGTAAGGTGCTATTAAAATAATGATTAGAAAGAGTAGTAAGTAGAAATTAAATGGAAAAGAAAAAAAAAACTTTTAATATACCAGTGATTTAGCAGGTAGTCAAAGAAGTTCTTATATGACTAAAGGAAAATAAACAGCTAGATGAGTTCTAAAGTTAGATAACCATGTGGAGCTCTACTAGACTTAGTACCCACTTAAGTGTTTTTGTACTGTCATCATTCCTACATTAGCCCTTGGGAAACAATGAAACCAACTCATGCTTTTGAAAACAAACAGCAAGAACTACAAGGTCAACAATGCTGATTATCACAATGAGTGTTGTGGTATGAAAAGAAGGAAATGAGTTGCTAGTTTTTGAAAGTGATATACATTTTTTTTTCACAGCAGATTACATAAACCAAAGCACATATGGCAATACTCAAGGTCACTCATGCAACAACCAGAGAAAGTGGGAGCACTTCATAATGATGAGAAAATTACACAATCATTTTTTATTGGCTATTGCCTCTTCTTTCCAACAAAACATAAACTCCTTAAATACAGAGTCTGTATAGGTCAAGTTTACCTTAATAAGCAAATTATAAGTAAATTAACTGTTGAATGAATGAATCATTATTTATCTTAAAGATGTCTAACTTGGAAGCCTCTCGTATAGTTTACATTTTGTAAGAAAAACTTTCATTAGGAATATGGGGTTTGTGGTAAGGAATTTTTAAATTACATATTTATGGTACTAGAAATTGAACTCAAAAACCCCCAAGGATACTTTACTACTGAGTTACATCCCCAGTACTTTTTAAAATTTTGAGACAGCATCTAGCTAAATTGAGGGTCTCACTAAATTGCTGAGGCTGGCCTCAAACTTGTTATCCTCACCCTCCCAAGTCACTGAGATTATAGAGGAATTTTATTTTTATAGCACGTCTGTAATATAGTATATAAAACTACCTATATATAGGTGATTGTATGCATATACAAAAGTGTTAGTTATGCCAATACCAATCATCATAAATACTGATAAACAAGAATCTTTTGTTGAATAATAAACTGCAAATGTAATGAAAAATGATTTGATTCTAAATTCTCCATACTATTCCTTTAGAAAACAACAAATCAATAGAATAGCTCAAAAAGGATCGATAAACTGATAACTTAAAAGTCTGTTCCCATTCTTAGGTTAGGAATTTCATACTACTACTCTTGAACCTGAGGCAAAGATGATGGAAAGCATGAATTGTTCAGGTCTAGCACAGCACACAAAGTGGTACCTATGCTTAACAAACTAGATGTCTGTTTTTGAAATCATGGGAAAGCTCTTTCACAGAGATGACAGAATGCATTTTGAAAGTAGTATCTACTTCCCTTTTAAAATCTTAAGCAAGAGAGCATGACAAGGTAACCTATAACATTTCTACATTTGGCAAGGGTATTTCTAGATACTGTAATTTATTTTTCCAACCCTGCTATGCTACAAGAAATATAATACAATTCTTTCCCTTTCTAAATTTTTTATTCATCTAGGTTGTTGGTTTTCAGTGTAGTAGCTGTATCAGTAACTTCAGTATCACCTGAGTGTCTGTTAGAAATGTAACTTCTTATATCCCATTCCAGATTTACTGTATCAGAAAGTCTAAGGATAAGACTCAGTAGCCTTACTAGACCTCTAGGTGACTCTAAGGAATACTAAAGTGTGAGAACCATTCATTAAGACTATTATTTTTCTATAAATACTAGTGTAAATAGTAAAGAGAAAAAGGCCAGCTATGGTAAGGAAGGGAACTTTGCCAAAGTTCTTGCATACTGCAGGATATCAACTAACTACAGATCAAAAATATTTTGGGGAAAACTACTTCTCTGTTTTTCTTGTCATTATTCCCTAAATAATACAGCCTATCAGCTATTAATACACACTTACATCGTACCAGGTATTATAAGTAATCTAGAAATGATTTAAAATAACAGGAGATGTGTATAGCTACACATGTAAATATACCAATTCATATAAGGGACTTGAACATTCACAAATCTAGTATTTACAGGGATCTTGGAACCAAGACACTGAGGGACAACTTAAGTGATCTTTTAAGGCATTTTACATTAAAAAAAAAAAGAATCAATAATTGCCTTTTTTTCCCCCCTAGGACACTAATGATTTGAGTGGTACAAAATATATATCGTCGCAGAAATTTCACCAGTCCACAGAATCTAGGAAGGCACTTCCTGTTTTTGATACAAGTAAATCATTTCACATCCAGATTAGATAATAAAACCAAGATGAGGAGAAAATAATTTGTGGCTGCTTAGAGAAATCCTAAACACAACTATGAGGAAGCCAAATATTTTAAAAAACTAATATTGTAAACATGGATATAAATTTAGGGACTTATATGGAAACTTCCAATTCTCACAGTAAATTCTCTCAAACGCCTTCATCCATTCTAGACATGAGAACAATGGCTTCTCTACCAGTGTAGGAGATCAGAAGAAAAGGTCAATATTTTTGTTTGGTTTAATTTTTTTTAAATGCTTAAGAAAAGGAGAAAATTTTTTAAATAAAATGCTATGATAATTTAGAACAGAACACGAAAGGGCTAGTTACCTTCCTAATTAAAATCAATGTTTTAAAAATGTTTCACTAGCTTAAGGTTTACATGTCTTTATCACATAGAAATTTATTTCCCTCTTTTTTCCATTCTTCCAGCAATCATCAACTCTTGAAAGATAGCATTGTCTAAATGGAAGAATACTGGACTAAGAATCAAAGAGTTTTAAACCTTTGCTACTATCTACCTGAATAAACTTGGGAATATCATTTTGGAGTCATGTTCTCCAACCCTAGCATTCATTATAGCACTAACATTTTATATTTCTATGAAGAGCATTCACCTTGCTGCAACCCAGCAATGTTCCAAGATCTTAAACTGTAAAAAAAGACTTGATGAGGGTTTCTGAAGTATGCACTTTAGACAAAAGAGAGCAAAATTCTGTGCCGATTTAAACATAATAACTAAGAGAAAGTGATGAACCATGTATACTTTTCTCTGGTTCTGCACAATTAATTAAGTCAACTAAACTGAGCTATTGTTCTAGGTAACACAGGAAATACAGTGTCCTCTACAGATACAAACATAGCACTAGGGTCTGATGCTAATGTATCTCCTTGTAAATATCTATCTTTAAATTATGCATTTCAAGAAGACACACTATATCACAGAGTCTAAGATGCACATTTTTCTATTGTAATATTATCTGAAATTGGAATATGTCTTAACAATCACTGAAATCTTAAAACCACTGTTTGTCATGTAGAAGTCATAGTTGTTGAGGATTATGCATATGTGAACATCAGAACACAAACATCAAAATTGGAAAACTCGAGGATTATGTATATGTGAACATCAGAACACAAACACCAAAATTGGAAAACTCATGTCAGCAGCTTAGAAAAAAATCTTAGAAAATAGTTGTGGAGCACTCTTTTAGCTGCTCAAAACGAAGATTGTTGGAGTTAAAAATAATTAACTTTACACATCAATAATTGCAAAGCTGGCTTAAAAGCCTAACATGATTGGCTTTTACCTTTTAAGGATTCTTTTAAGAAATACAGCATCATACTACTATTTTTTTCTTTTTGTGGTACTAGGGATTTGATTCAGGTTCTTGCAAGTGCACCACCACTGAGCTATATCCCAGCCCTTTTTTATTTTATGATAGGGTCTCACAAAGTTGCTCAGGCTGGTCTTGAATTTACAATTCTCACTTTAGCCTCCCAAGTAGCTAGGATTACAGATATGCACCATCTCACCCAGTAAAACAATGCTCTGGATGCTGCAGAAATAATAGATAAATATGGGTCTCGGCAATGATGATTAACTCATTTGAATGAGTATAAAAAGGCTCTAGGATAACTTAAGCAACATAATTAGCTTATGTTTTTCTTTTAATATACATACAAGTTGGATATAAAATCAAAATTAGTCTCTAGCTAAATCTAGATGGCTATTCCTAGAAAAGAGAGAAAACGTAAGTTATAGGAAAATTTGCTATAAAAAAACTTAGTATATATTAAATAGTATGTTTATCAAATAATAGTATATCTTATAATTCATGAACAACTAAAATCTACTTGTAATTTTCAGAAAAATAAAACATTTTCAGTTAATTCCATTTTAAAACTGCCTTGACAGCATTACCTACCTGTAAACCACAGCAGCCTACAGCATTCATGATGGAGGCATTATGTATAACACGATAAGGGATGCCCAACTTTGCTGCTCTCAGAATGAGATCGCTATGTGTCGTAGCTCTGTAGTGAGAAATCAGTGGATTTGTATTAAAGTTAATGCTACTTACTTTTAAAACAGTAGAAGTCTTCTATTTCATAAGTTCTAACTGATCAATCAGTAAACTTTTCCTTAAATTCTACTAGTTGTCTGCATACGTCTTATCTGATTTTTGTGTTTCTTTTTTTTTTGGGTGGGGATCCATCCCAGGGTTTTAGGCATGCTAAGTAATAAGAACTCTACCACTGAGCTACATCCCCACATCTTATCTGTGCTTTTTAGCAATAAAATATAAGCTTACACACACCTTTCACAAGGTTGAACTACAACTATAACATAAGCAGCTACTGAAAAAAAAATGGAAGTTTATTTGTCCATTGTAGAACTTAACTCTTTTACAATTTAACTCTTTTATAGCAAATTCTTAAACTCTTTGATCCTATGGCCCCTTTAAAATCTTTTAATTTTTAGTTTTACATGTTTATGGAATACAATGAGACATTTCAATGTTACATGTAAAGATCAAAGTAATTGGCACATCTATTACCTCAGACATTTTATTCTTTCATCCATTCATCTATTCATTTGTACTAGGGATTGAAACCAGGGTACTCTACCACTGAGCTACACTAGCCCTTTTTATTTTTTTTATTGTGAGACAGAGTCTCACTAAGTTACCTGGGCTGGCCTCAAACTTGTGATCTTCCAACCTTAGCCTGCACCACCATACCCAACTGCTATTTATTTATTTTTATTTATTTATTTTGGAGGTACCAGGGATTGAACTCAGGGGCACTCGACCACTGAACCACATCCCCATCCCTATTTTATATTTTATTTAGAGACAGGGTCTCACTGAGTTGCTCAGTGCCTCGTTGTTGTTGAAGCTGGCTTTGAACTCATGATCCTCCTGCCTCAGTCTCTAAAGACAATAGGATTACAGGTGTGTGCCACTGTGAACGGCTCATTTTTTTTTTTAAGTTGAGTTTTATAATTATACATAGTAGTTGGGTGTGCTTTATCATTTCTTTGTGTTGGGAATACTCAAAGTTTTCTCTACCAGCTATTTTAAAATAACCAAGTAACTGAATCTAACTATGCTATAAAATATAAGAAGCAATTCCTCCTATGCAATTGCATCCTGGTACCCATTAAACATCCTTTCTCTACTCCTCCACTATATACCCTTGCCAGGCTCTGTAAACCACTATTCTACTCTCTTTCTTCTTTTTAGATCAATTTTTTAGTTTTTACATAAGTGAAATCCTTTAAATTCTTAAAATTACAGTTTCGGAGTTTTAAACTGTAGCACAACTAGATCCAATTCTTTGTTTCTACTCTATTTTGAAGGGTTTGTTTCTGCATTTTAAAACATGAGGTAGAATACATAATTTGCATGGCTTGTTAGTCAGTTTTATATTACAGTTCTGTTTGACAATTCTGTTTGGGGTTTACATCTGTCTAGCAGTCATTTTATATATAACTGTTTTCAGTTTGGCTACTATTTATAATTAGGTTTCACATATATGTATGTATGTATGTATGTATGTATGAATATTCTGCCTGTTGCCTTTCCTTTCCTGAGATAAATCTCATGACTAAAATTAGGTAGGTGGGGGTACAGAAAGATATACACAAATACAAATATGAATACTGTGAAATGTACCCCATCAGTTTAGAATAGTACTACTAAAGGCTTTGTTCCCTCTTGATAAAAATTCCAGGCCCTACTGGGGAAAGCAACATTAGCATGTTTGAGAAACTACTTATAAACTAGCAGAACCTTTCAACTGGTCAATGCATATCAAGCAGGAAGATCAAGGGCTTATCCCCCATGAGGCAGTCAGATCCTGATTAACACATACCCACCAGGGAAGCCTGTTTTCAATCACATGGATAAAATAAAAACAAGCATAAAAATAAGCATCAATCTGATTAACAGTAGCTTTAAAAAAATGCCAGTTGCAAAGAATATTTTTAGTATCACCTTGAAGAGAATCTTTTTACTTATATTAAAGAGAACTGAATAAGTTTTTTCAATTTTAGATGTGTTATTGGTGAGTTATTTAAGTAGATGAAAAACTGGTTTACAATTATATCTGTCACAAGTTCATTTGAAATGACTAGACCCGGCTGTGCAGAGTGGTATACTCCTGTAATCCCAGCAACTGGGGAGCCTGAGACAGACGGATCACAAGTTTGAAGCTAGCCTCAGCAACTTAGCAAGACCTGTCTCAAAATTAGAAAAAAATCAATGGTACATAAAAGTAATCAGTTTGAACATATAAGACTGAGTATGTTTTAAATTTTATTTATAATAATATCAGTTTGCAAATAAAGTATCACCATATTTGACATATGGGTGCTGTTGGTCCAAAAATATACTAGAACTTGAAATAACATTGTAAAAACTATGTTCTCATGAACTACTGGAAGCTCCATAATCTGGTATTCATCCTTCTGACAGATAATTTGATAGTGTGTGTTTTATATGCTAGAAAATGTCCAAGTCCACAACTTTTTATTTTTTTGATCTTGAAAAGAAAACCTATTTGGGAGAATCTACCATAAAAGAAACAATATAAAATGTGGAAAAGTAGGGGAGAACTAAGGGACTGTACATATCAATTTATATAATAACAACTTTACTGGAGGAAAAAAAATGGACTACTGATAGTGCTGAAAGTCACTAGACAATTATTAAGTGCTAAACATTGTTCCCGTGCATTACATGAAATGGAAATAATCAAAAGGCCTACATTAGGGCACATGGGAGAAAAGTAAATAAAGGTACATTTTTGTGTGTATATACTGCATCAAAGGAAAGTCATATAAAGTAAGGATAAAATATGTGTTCACTTTATTATTTATATGTATATATTTACAGATATATTAAAATATAAAATAGAATAATAAAAAAATCCATTATTAGACAGAGTTTGTTTAATAAAGACCCCATGCAACAACTCCATTAGGACACAATGCTTGAGACTATCATCTCTCACATGATTAAGTCAGATTTATTGATGTACTTCTTTAGAGTAATTTACATTCTTTATGTGATTAATTTCCATATTCCTTTCAATAATCTGGATAAAAGGATACAGATGAGAACTCCATCAACCTGCTTAATTATGACTTCTAATTATCTTCTTCAAAAGATTATGGAGATGGATAGTGATAGTGACAATGCTTGCATAACAATGTAAATGTACTTAATGCCACTGAACTGTATACTTCAAAAAATGGTTAAAATGGTAAATTTTGCTGTGTGTTCTCTCACAATTTTTAAAATATTTTTAAAAAGAATTTAAGATTAAACATCCTGAACAATCTTCATTTTCATGTTTTATTCAAGTAAATAGGAAGTGTTACACATTACACATTTCTTTCCTGGTATCTCCATTTAATCCATTGAAACTGTGATTCTTCAAGGCTTGATTTAATAACATATTCTGGATGTGGTGACACATGACTGCAGTCCCTATTAGTCAAGAGGCTAAGGAGGATCATCTGAGCCCAAGAATTTGAGACCAGCTCAGGCAACATAGTGAAACTCAATCTCTAAATTAATGATTAATTCAAGTCTGTTCATTTACATGGAATCCCCCTTCCACTTTCCTCCACCAGGCCTTTAAGTTCTACCTGTGAACCCTATCCAAAGCTCGTTCAATTACCAACTCCCCCATAAAGTTAGTACTTCTGAACTCCAAACATCATGCCTCTAACTTCAAACATACTTTTCTTTCCTCATCTTCTATACAAACTCTTAGCAGTATATCAAAGTTCACCAGTCTTTCCATTTTGAAAGTCTTTTCTTGGCTTTTGTGACAACATATTTTCTTATTTTTCCTTCCCCCCTAGCTATAGCTAGACCATGAAATGTACAAGCTTCCTAGGGCTTGAATCTTGGTCCTTTGTTCTTCCCTTCTCTTCTAAAATGATTCTATCTATTCCTCTGGCTTTAAATACCATCTACATATGAATAACTTCAAAAGCCATATTCCCAGGATGAATCCTCTTCTGAGCTCCAGCAGCAGATAATCTAACAGTCTATCTGACATTTCAAATTTAAGATGTTTCTAGAACTAATTATTATCTGCCCCAATCCTATTGTCTACCACTTTTCATTATTTCAAGAACTGGCGCCTACTACTAAAGTATAAAGCTGGAATCCTCAAAGTCACATTTACTTCTTTACTTTTCCCCATCTATCAGACCATCCTGACATTCTTCCTTTTAAATATGTCCTGCCTCCCCAAAATCCATTTTACCTAAACACTTAGTATTCTTTCAATAATGTCAAACAGACTGTCCCTGCTAAAAATCTAAGTAAAATTCCTGGTCCCTTCAAAGCCTACCATGATCTGGCTGCTGCCTATATCTGTGACACTTTCACATATTCTTTTTTTTCCCTAACTCACTATGCTATAGCCACCTTAGCCTTTTCAATCCCATAAGTACAATCCTACTGTTTCCTCTGCTTAGGATATTCTTTCCTTCTATACCTTTTCATTCTTCAGATACTGTCTTTTCCATATAACCTTATATAAATAAGTCTATTATTTCTTTTTTCTCCCTTCATGAGCCTGCCAAAATTTAAAATTTATTTTTCTCTGATTATTGTCACTTCCCCCACTGAGATATAAATTCATGTCTTATCATCCAGCATGTAGGAATTCATAAGATTGGTGTACAAAAGTCATTTGTTAACTGGATAAATGTCAGTTCAAGATATTTCTGGTTTTTCTCTGTTGACCTTAAGCAAAATATACCAAAATTATTAAATTAATATTTAATTAATGCCAACTCTATATCTAGTATTGTGAAGGAAGCTAATGAGATAAAAATGTGAAGGACAGCCTACAAATATAAAAGAAGAGTAAATGTAGAGGTTATAAAAAAAAGTGTGAGGTACTATATGAAATGAGTATGAATGATATATGCCATCAGTGGAGATATAACTTCATGTTGGAATAATAAGGGACTATAGCATGGAAAGCTGAGCTTCGAAGGATAAGTAGGTTTCTGTTAGTCACAGGTAGTTCACAAGTCACTCAAGATGAAGGACCTTGAACAAAGGTATGAAGGTAACAAAGCATGATAACTGGGAAAAAGCAAACTGGTTAGCATAAATGTGGGCTTCAAAAAGAATGGTAGGTTATAGACGGAAGGGTAAGTTGGGCAGTGTTTTTAATATCTGGCTAATGATAGAGCTAATAAACTTCTTATTTATAAGAGACCTAGTGAGTTTCCAAATTATGGTTTTTACAAATATGGATTTTACTACAGTATGGGTAAGGAGTTTATATACAGACCAGCCAAAAGGTGTAAGATGCATGAGGCTAGATTAGGTATAAGAGTGGCAGCCAGAGTAAAAGGGAATGAAAGAATAAGAAAAACTTGGTAAAACACAATTCAACAGCAATGCTTCTCAAATTATCTATGGTGAAAGTCTAATTTGTTTTAGATTCCAAATTATTATGGAACAACAGTTTTGTAAAATGCAATAAAAATAAACTATTATAAAAACAAAACATGAAATGGAGTGATACCAAATATGAGCCCTCAGTTTTTATTAATTCAGTAGACATAAAATTTGCTTTTTAGATAGCTACAAAAATTTCTAAATACTTTCTCCCAGTTTCTAATCTTATCTCATTATGGACTAGAACACACAATCTGTGGTCTGGCATCTGTCTGTAAACCTCACTTCCAGTAGTGTTTTTACTGTGCAATGGACATTGTCAGTGATTGGATGCCAATAAAGTAAAAAGCTACTGAGTTTGCTCAACTAGGTGACTGTAAGAATTGTAGTATATCAAGTTGGGAAGTTTAGTGAGAGATTAGCCTACAGAAACTCAGGTTTTATGCAGAAGGAGTCAGTGTTTAGTGAAAAAATTCTGTAAGAATTAGAAGATATTTTCTCTATGGGATTTTTCATTTTCCCATCCTATGGTTAAAAAAAAAAAGAAGATAGGTACTATTAATTTTGAGAAAGTCTTAAGTTTAAGAAAACAATGTCAGAGGTTAAGACAAACTATTTAAATATTTAAAAATGTGTGATTATCCAGAGTTATTCCAATTAAGTTTAATAACGCTGCAGAGTATGGCCCATCACACTTATATAAATTACTTTCTTTTTGGCAGACACATACACATGTAACTCCATTGTTGTGAGAAACATTCTTGATGGTGGGCTCACAGTGATTTAATTGTCCTTATGGTCCTTAAATCTGTGACATAAATCTTGGGTCACCAGCTGGAGACAAAAACTATTCTATTTGGCTTGACATCAGAGATTGATGATGCTTGACTAGACAAGTAGAAGCACATCTTCTTTGTAATGAGGAAGAACAAGGCTCCCAATGGATATAAGAAATTGAAATCAGAAGCTTGAAAAATTATAAATTCAAGACACGTAAATGACAGTAGTATAATCAAATATTACATGATTAAAAAAGATAAAAAAAAGCCTAAAACAAAGGAAGCCAAAGATGATTGTAATTATCTGCACCAAATGGCAGGCATGACTTTGGAGAATATAATGACATATTTAATAATGATACACTAGTTAAGGCTTTGATAACCTACATCATCTTCTAAAGAAGAAAATCAAAGATACAAATTTTAGAGTTGACATTTTATAATGTTGTGATACTTATAATGGGTATCTTCTTACAAAGTGGATTTCCCTCATTAATCTCAAAAGATAATGAAATTTTAAACTATAAATTTTAGATAGAGCTTAGATAAACCACAGTCTTTTATCTGGCAGGTAAGTTTTAAATGTAATAGAATAATTATTACTGATTAATAAGTAACTCTCAAAACATCTGCTTAAACTTACCCAAATGGATCACCAACCACAAGGAATGCAACATCACTGATATCAGCATCCTTTAAAATATTATCTGCTTCTTGTTCCACTTCTTCTCTATCAGCAAGAATCAATTTTCTTCCATAAAAGTCTTCCTATAGATTTAAGTCCAATTTAAAAATGAAGGAAAGCAGGTGACATTTCCATACACACACACACACACACACACACACACACCAAAACAACAACAACAACAACAATAAAAACAATTGTTGTATTTGGGGCTGGTGTGAATCTTGGCAACTATCCAAACACAGATCATTTGATACAACTCATCAATGAGCTGGCACACTATACTATATTGCAATTAAACTGTCTTTGAGGCTATCTTAATATCCCAGGAGGAAGAGACCTCTAACATCTGAGGCCTTTTGCATTTTAAATTTACCTCTATATTTGGCTGTAACTGACCAGGCAGAACATTATAGGATGAACAGAGAATATGTATGCATGATTCCTACTTCAAAACCATGATAATACAGAATAAATATATTAATAATGAGTATACATTGTAGTTCTGGTTTTATTAAAATTTTTATGGGACAATCTGACACTCTGACTAAAATAAAAGGCAACATAAAAGAAATAACAGAAAATGATGATTTGACTATTTATAAAACCAGTAAACATTCCTACATAAATGCAAGAAATTCAGATTTAAAATTGTATTCCCTTGCTTCTGCTAGAAAGGCAGAGTTTTAGGAGAAACATACAGGAAGTTTCCATACAAATGCCTTTGGGGCTCTAGAGAAACAAACCCAGGAGAGAGTAAGTTAATAAGCTGATGATTATATCATAGTGGTTAAAAGTTTTTTGCAAGATCACAATCTTATAACTGATTTCCTATGGAGTAACATGCAATTCAATGAAGTTAAGGTGGATACACAGATAAATAATACTATTTTTTATATGTTGACAAATTTTAGTTAATAAAAGTTATTCGGAGTGCTGTAGTAGAAAAGTTTGGTACTTGATAATATCTGTCAAACAAATAAGTAAATGAACAAATGAAATTACCAAATTTCAATTTTGGTAATTATATTCTAATACTTGACTAAAACTTGTTCCTTAAATGTGGAAAACATACCTTTCTAGAGAAATGTTCTAGAAATTCACAATAACAAACTTCTTATAGATAAAAAATGCTTTCATTTCACTTTTACCAAGTACTTTTTTCTTAATCATTAATTTTTATATTCTTTACTTTGACTTTATGAGCCAGAAAGCTTAATGGTTGCAGAACACTTACATATTTAAGAGAATACACACTCAATTACTATGAATTGAAGAAAACAATGGCCTTTACTGAACCCATTCTCCTCCCCGCCCATTACTGGGGATTGAACCCAAGGGGGAGGCTTGCCACTGAGCTACACCAGCCCCTTTTATTTTTTATTTTGAGTCTGGGTCCTGATAAGTTGCAGAAGCTAGCCTTGAACTCATGATCCTACTGCCTCAGCTTTCTGGGCTGCTGGGATTATAGGAATATACCATTTCTGGCTGAACTTCTAACATTTCTTAAAGACCAAGAAACCACATGATGCTAGTAATAATTCTATTTCATACTTTATAAATGATCTAACAACAATAAAAAAGCCACTCTCACAACAATGATTTTGTATTATGCATTACTCCTTATTATCACTTATTCTAACCTAATAAACAGTTCATGGTCTAATGAGACAACCATGTTCACATATACAAATTGCTGATCCTCTCAAAAAAATAATATTTAAAAAAGATAGCAAATGTAGTAAGAGGCTGATGTTAAATTATTTTCAAATTTACCCACATATTTAATCATTCATAGACTCACTACAGAAATATTTCTTATGCACATCCTTCATACCAAATTCTAGGCTTGATGTTGGGAGATGGTGGTGAATGAGACATACATTGCTATTGCTCTTAAGATGCATGCTGTCCAATGGAGAATTAACTAGCACATAGACACTAATAAAAGCATCCAGTCTAGTCAGGGGTGAGAGAAGGAAAATAAGAAAAACAGGCAGTACTATTTAACAAATAATTTTAAATTTGGATTATGTATCATCCAATGACTAATTAGCCAGTTTTTGTAGTCTCAGCCCTAATCATTCATGAAAATGAACATAAAAGTTAAAATTCACTCTTGCTATAAGTTGGCAGTTTTTGAACAGAACAGGGTAAGTTTAAATTGTTTTCAGGTATTTCGAGAAGGTACACAAAAATTAGTAGTGACTGCCTCCAAGAAGGGGAAGTGGAACAGAAATCTCTTTATGTTTTATTATATCTTTTTTTAGTACATTTTGAATTGTAAACCATTTAATGGACCAGCTATTCAAAAAATAATAAGAATAGAGGCTAAAAGTAGTATTCAGAAACAAATGGGAGGATAAAGTGTTTTTAAAATACTGTTTAAAAACAGAGAAATGGGTTTACAAAGAGACAGAGAAAATGGAAATGCAAGAATACAATTAAGAGAAAGTCATGTCCTAAAAGCCAGCTTCTAGCAGTAGTGGTCAACTACATCAAAAGAAGTAACAGAAGTAAGAATTCAAAACTATTCTCTAGAGTTCTCAACTATGAAAGAATTGTTGAAAATACTTCTAAGAAAAGGGAGTAAGCCTTCAGGAGTGTGAGACACAAGTGGAACTAGGGACCACGAAGGTATACTTGATAAAAGAAAAAGAATAATAACTATGGGGAAAACAGGTTTCAAAAAAGAGACTTTCAAAGTGATCAAAGCTTGAATATGATTTCAGAATGAGAAACAGAGGTAAAACATGAGAAATACATGGTAATAGGATGACATAAAGAATAATGATTAGATTTTAAAGGAAATGGTTTTTAAACCATATCTAGATGGAGTTAGGTGTTGGAACAAGAGCCTCATCCCACAAGTCATTTTCTAAGAGTGGAAGGAAGATAGAGTCAAATTTGTGGTAAGGGCAGATAAGAAGTTAAAAAAGCTCATAGCTAATGGCCTCATTTTTTAAGTGTGATGTCCTTTTCTCCTCTTTCCTGTCTTCCTGATCTCAATCACAGCCGCTAGACAAGAAAACAAGGCAACAAGGAAGAGGTGGTATCTAGGTTATTTAAGTTACAAAGAAAGGGAACAGATACACTGGGAAAAAAATGAAAGCCATTTCAATGAAGTCCAATGACAAATATAGCAAATGTTTGTGCTTTCCACCTCTAAGCTCACAATGATTTTCCTTCAGGGTGGAATGCTCTTTATCAAATCTTATTCTATGTTAACATTGTCCCTACTAAAACATTTACATTGGGATTACTCTGTGATCAGGCACTGTTCTAAAAGCCTTATGCATATGAATTCATTTAATCTTGACTTCAATGTGAGATCAGAACTATTTTAATCTCAATTTTATAAGTAAGAAACAGAGCAAAGAAATGTAAGTGATTGCTCAAAGGCAGAACTTTGGTTGTAGAACCTCACATATGCCACAAATGAGGGATAGACAGAGAATAATGATCTCTACTTTACAAGGTAGCTGAGGGTCCAAGTTAGCTTCCTCTTGCTGTGAGCAATTTTCTCCATTTATCCGCAATGATGAACAGATATTATCATTTTGCACTTGGATTATAATGTAAAAACAAACAAACAAAAACTTTAAAAGGTTGGTGTATATATACTACTTTAAAACGCAGCTCAAATTCCATATAATCCATCTAGTATTTCCTGATAACCACACCCTGAAGTAATCTTTCTCACATGTATTCTCATAATTAATAACTAATAAATATTTTACATTTGGGACCACTTTTACTTTTAGTAGGTCAAAGGAAAGAGTAATGATTTAGATAAGCTCATCTCAGTTCTTTCCAAACATATGATTTTATAGCTTCTTCCTCCCACTGTTATTATGAATTGTTATTTAAATTATTTCTTAGACTTACTATATCTAGATCAATTATCTTTTGACCAGAGAAAATATAAATAATACTACCTTTTTGGCAATTTGAAAATTGCCAAAATGACTTGTGGGATGAGGCTCTTGTTCCAAGACCTAACTCCATCTAGATATGGTTTAAAAACCATTTCCTTTAAAATCTAATCATTATTAAGAGCACATAAATTCAGATTTCTTTAGCAATGATGTGGTGGTTCCTTTTAAAAAATATTATGTTAGAGTATGATAAAAGAAAACATTTCATTGTAGAAAACAGATAAAATTTTCTATATTTTTTCTCACTGTGTAATAGTTATCTGTAGTTGAGACCAGATTGTATGTATAGGTATGTTAAGTACATACAAATCTCTAAAAACTCAATTTGTTTTAAAGAGAAAAGATAGAAATGAAGGGAAGAAGAAAAGGAAAAAAAGTAGTTGACATAAAAGTGACTCTGAGATTTTACTGGGTAATATAAAGGTATGAATTTATTTATAACTTACTTTAGTCTAGAAATGAGTCACTTATGGTAGATGAAGTTGTGTATAGGCAAGGTGTTCAGGGAAGAATGTGAACTGAGGACCTGGAGAAGAATATGGAGCACATACCAGAAGAAATTTTGTGATATGGTGGGATTAAAGACAAGCCACTTTGCTTGAATCCTACCCTCTCTTTTAGATATTTTCTAAAGTTATACCTAGTGTAGTTTTTATCTGTCTGTAAGACTGCAGAGACACAGTACAGTATAAAGATCTAGAGTGGCAAAGCTCAACTCAGGACTGCTTTGGTTAATAACCTGTCTCTACCACTCACACATTGGGCAAGTTTCTTAGCCTCTCTGCGCCTGTAAAATGTTAACAGTAACTAACGATTAATAATCCTATTCTAAATGTAAAGCATTTAAAACAGTGCAAAGCAATTGTTCTATAAATGTTAGTACTTTTTACTGTGGGAGAACTAATATTCTTGCATCTCAACAGTGCATATATAATTTACTAATAGATAAGGCTAGGGCCAGATCTTGACTCTACAATAACTATGATTTTGGGGGGAAAAAAATACTTTAAAAAGTTAGAGTAACCAAAATTGACATTTAGCTAGTACTTAAAACTTACAAAGTACTTTCACATACATTTCAATAAAACCCTACATAACCTTCCAATTGATTAACTCCATTTGACAAATAAAGAAAATAGAGTTCAGAAATTTAGAAATATGTCCAGTGACAATTACCATTTCTAAATACTTCTGTACCAGGCACTGTGCTAAGAACCTATAAGGAAGATGTTTTTGACCCATTTTACATATTAAAAAGCTAAAGTTAAAGGACTTGTTCACTGACACATAATAGAGCAAAGAAAAACTAGATCTAAACTTTCTTCCACGCCATACTGATTGATACCTTCTTTATAAAACTGCTGATTTGTTATTTTTCTGTTAGATGGTTTTAAGTTCATTCTAATTTGTCTTGATCACTGATTACAGTGACATATTTCCATCATCCTGAGGTTAGATATTTTGATTCCATCCTAAGAGTGAAAAAATGGGGCCAACAAATCAAAGCTGGTCATTAGAAAATTTTTTAAATGCATGCTTATTTCAAGGAGCACGCCTTAATTCCTTCAAGATTTTAAAGTAACTCTAAGAACTTCAGAATTCTCTGGGGTATGAATCTAAGAGAAAGAGACTTGAAATTCTTCTAGTAACTTTTTTGTTTGGACATGACAAAGACAATTCTAAAAATCTACTCCATAACACATCCATCAGTCTTTTGAGCTTAACTCATACCCTACTTGGAGTTTGACAATGAGCCCTTAAAGAGAACTAGGTAAATGTATAATTACACTAACAAATTCTCTGGTTATTTAGTCCCAGGATCACTTAATATATACGTGTAAGCTTTACTGGGAAATGTCTACTTGAAGGTAAGATCTCTTTGGATGTTACAGACAAGCGATCAACATTCCCTGTGGAAACACTTCAAAGGGATAGGCTTTCAGCTTGGTTTCTGAATATATAACCAACTCATTAAGGTGTCAGCACCTCATTAACACTCAACTCAAAAAGGATTTCTTGGCTATCTCATGAAATAAGGGATTTTGATAACTATTCCCCCAGGAGTGTAAAATAATGTTCCTTTATTTGCTGGAGAAAACCACAATATGAGACTTTTCTTTATAGTAGCGAAACCACTGTTCGATTTTTCAAGTCACTTGGTTGGTGTATTTTTTTTCTTTCTTTCTTGTACTTCTCAGCTCCTTAATGAATAGGAGATACATTTTAAACAAGCAGCAGACATTCTATTCAGCCTAGTTTATCAAAGTCAGAGGTCAGGTAGTTTTGTTTTCCTGAGAAGGGAGCCTAAATCACCTACCAGGGATTCCTTCCCTACAGTCAGGACTGAGGTGTAGGCTTCCAGATACACTCGACTGCAGCGTCTTACAACTTCCAGTCCCTTCACTGTGATGTCCTTGGCATCTCCCAGGCCCAAGCCGATCAGGTAAAGCATTTCGAACTGGGTGACTGCAGGACAAACAAGAAAAGCAATGTCAGCTATCCTGAGGAAACCTGAAGTCTAGTGATGGCAACGGAACAACAGAGTAGCTCCCGAAGAGCGACAAGGCACGACTGAGGTTTGAGACTCTCGAGTCACAAGTAAGGACTGGAGCCGTGTTTTAAACAATCTCACCAGTTGGGTCCAATTACCCGATGAGAGAATGCTAGCTGGTCCCCTATGCTCCACCAAGTCCTAATTGCAGCTGGCCTTTCCGGTGAAGCAGGTCCCACGCTGCCGGCCTCACCTACGGCGCCGCAAAACGCAGGCGCCTTTTGCTGCACTTTACGACTAGCCGGGAGGCGTGGGAGAGCCAGCTCTTGGTCGCGGGGCACCGGACCCGGACTCCAAGGCTGGAGATTCGCGGGCTGTCGCGGTTGGAAGGCTAGAGGTCACTGGGCGGGGGCAGTCGGTCAAACGCCCCCAGCCTACTTCTGGGGAAAAAAAACCCGCGTACACTCGTTGCTCCGAATCAGTGACTTAAACATCCCCTTTCTGGTCCGGGGTAAGTGCGGTGGATCTTTGCACACGAGGAGCTCGACCCGAGTTGGGCTGCGGGTCCCCGCCCTGCGCCTCTGGTTCGCCTTCCTCGCGCGGGCTGACGGACGAGAGGGACTCCCCTCAATTGCCCCGGGTTTACCCCAGCGCTCGGATTTTAATGCGCGCCCTCTGGTTCGGTAGTTGAAGCCGCTGCCTGCAGGCGCGGTGTCAGAGTGGCAAACCCGGCGGTGAGTGTAGTCTTGATTTTCCCACAGAGGCAGTGACTCCTTGGGTCTGTCCCCAAGAACTGAGGCTGGAATCCCCCAAGGATCTGGCTTAGTCATCGAAAGTGTCGGGAATCCCGGACTCTTCTGTACCTAGAGAAATGACCTTTAAGAGTTCTTAGGGATTTCAGAGCTCATCTCAAGTGCTTGCACAGGGGGAATTCTTATAAAGAGGTTGATTAGATATAGTTCCGGTATCGGTTTGCTGTGAATAAAAATGTTGTCCCTAAATTCACTAGCCATCTTAAGTTAAAAACAACAGTTTTCATTGCTTATTTTGGTAGACAGTATTTATTGTTTGTTAGGAATTTTCCTTGTGTTTCTTCGAAAGGGCCCTGTGCCTTTTTGTATTGAGTTCAACCCACCCTTTATACTTCTCATGCTATATACACTCTTCCTAATTCTGTCTGCTTTCATTACATTAATTTATTTCTCACACCATATTACATTACTACAAAAAAATGGGGGGGGGTACTGGGTGTTGAACCCAAGGGGGCCTTTACCTCTGAGCCACATCTCCAGTTCGTTTACTTTTTATTTTGAGATTTTGAGAGAGGGTCTCACTCCTGAAGCTGGCCTTGAATTTGTAATCCTTCTGCCTTAGCCTCCTGAGTTGCCAGTATTTCACTGGTCTTACTGGCACACGCTACCACGCTCAGGTGGGTCAAGACTTAAGTATGACATCAAAAGCACTATGCAGAAAAGAAAACAAAATAAAAATTGAAAATGTACTTCAAAAGATGCCATGAAGCTACACACTGAGAAAACATTTGCAGAGCATAGATCTGATAACGGACTTGTGTAAAGAACTCTCATAATATTAAAAATACAGCTTAACTTAAAAACGTGGGAAAAGATTGAAAACCAAGAAAAAAGATTGAAGCCAAGAAAGATATGTGAATAGAAGAAAATCATTGTAAAAGAAGGTAAACATCAGACTTAAGGAAAATAAAAATTTAAATCACAATGAGATACCACTACACATCTATAAGAATGATAAAACAACAACAACAACAAAAAAAAAAACAAACCCCCCAAATTGACAATCTACTTATGTAATTCTAGGTTATTCCTAATATTTTGCCAACTCAAATTTCAAACTCCTATTCAGGCCTCTTCCCTTTGACAAGTATATAACTTTTTGTAGGAAATTTTCACCTAGATAACCCAGAGGTGTATCAAATTCAACACATCCAAAGTGCAATTCATTATCTTCTCTTTTATTTGAGATTTTCTGTTGGTATTAAATATGTTGGTGGGAGGGGAGGGGCAGGATTGTCCTTCATACAGTCACCCAACCTAGATACTTGGAAGTCACCAATTCTGTTACTTTTGTCTGTCTCAATAGAAACCATATCTACTTTCTCTGTCTTGGTTCAGGTCTTCACTCTGTCACTCCTCTAGCTGGGCATCATGTCTCCTTTGCGGTCAGCCTTCTCTCAGAGGCTAGGGAGTTCTGTAAAGATACAATCTAAAAATGTCATTCCCTTTCTAAAAATCCTTGTGAAGACAAGAGAATGTTCAGGTGCCTTAACATCCCCACTGGATCATCAATGGTGATGTTACTGCCTCTCTATCTAGCTTCATCTCTCTATGGAGAGAGAAGTTTGTTCTCCAGCAGTACTGAACTGCCTATAGCTCAGTGCCCACAACCTATTACTTTTGCTTCTATGCTACTTCCTGGGTGTGGAATACTGTCTCCTATTCTTTCCTGAGTAGGTAACCACTACTCATTCTTTTAATACTAAGTTCAGAAAGTCTTCTCAGAGATCTACAACCCTCTAAGCCGAGTTATGTCCCCTCTTTATACTTTATACATAAACAGTTAATTTAAGTCTTTTTGTAACTGTTCATCTGTATTTCTTCTTTCCTAAACCAGCACTTTCATGAAATCAGTCTACGTTCATATTCTCTTACCTGGCATGTAGAAAGTTTTCAATAAATGTTTGCTTATAAGTTGATCATTGTGTATCCACTAGTAGCTGAGCAATTTATTGGAGTTATAATTTGTTTTCTATCTTAGGAAAATAGGGTTAATAGGTTCTAAGTAACTACCAAAATGTCATCACTAGAATATCACATATAAACATGCCTTGCCCCTGCCACTTTGGAAGCCATTTGTGGTGAAAAGCTTTTGATACTACATAAACTCATGTGCCCATCATTGAATAGATTATTTCCAGTGTGCTGGTCATTTCTTTGTGTGTTTGTTCTTTACATTTTGTCTGAATATTCTTAAGTAGTTTTACTATGAAAGGACATTACCAAAAAGAATAATCCAAAGAAAGGAATGCTTTATTGCCTTTTAGGAAATAAATCTATACTGTAAATGGAGTTATTCTGTTTAGGCAAGGATTTGAAACATTCTTTATTTAGAGACAAAGGAAATTTCTATTTTTATGCTTCAAAATTCAGCCAGAAGAAATTTCTTTGGCTATAGAGTTCTCAACAAACCTACCTTTCTACCTGCCTTCATTTTTCAATAGGAGTGTAAATTTTGTGTATCTTTCTGGAGGTGAATAGATAAAATAAAGGGTTTTTGGCAATCTTGTTCCTCCTCAGCTCAACAAATATAAGCAGCAAAGTTTTGCCTCTTATTTTGTGCAGAACTGTGCTGTAGATTAGGTGTTTCTCCTTTGCCATTTAAAACAGGTTTCAAATATGATTAACACTTTCTCTAACAATATTAGGAAAACTTTCAAACATAAGAAAGTTGAAACAGCTTTACAGTAAACATGACATAGCTACCTCCTAAGTTCTATAGTTGTTAACAGTTTACTGTATTTATCACACATCAACCAAGGGTGTTGCAAACAATGTGTATATTATTGTATTTTACTTGAAGGATAAACTTCTTTCTAGGTAACAGATTTACAAAACATATCTAGGCATGTAGCTGATTAAATTTTATCATTTTTTCACCAGTTTAGGTGTGGCTTTAAAATTTTTAATTTAAAACAATTTCCAATTAGTTTTAAAAACACATTGTAACATTACTTTAATGATAATGAAAGCAGTCAGAATACAGATTTTCTGATAGCAAATTTAAAGTTTCATGGATAGCAGAAGAGATATGGAGAGGATGGTTGTAGAGAGTGGCAAATTTAGGACCAAAAAAAATGGATGAATTAAAAACCGTTTTGAATTTAAAGAATACTAAAGATGAATGAGGTCTGAAGAGTTTCTGCCTCATATTCCTACTTTCAGGTAAGACAATACTAAATCATTCCTGAGGGTGAACATTTGTGCATTTTCTGAAAGGTTTTATTTTGTTTTGTTGGTGGTGCTAAGGTTTGAAAGATATTTAAAGTGTTTTTATAACCTTTTCCAGTAACTCATTTTCAGTACCATTACTATAATAATTTCTTCCTTATGTCTGAGACCTTCAGGCGATAGTCAGTTATACAAGAGACACACAGAATCATAAGATGGTAATATTGATGACTTTTCCATTCCATTGTCATAAGCACATCATAAACTACTTTCAGTTTAAAGTAATAACAGTTGAAATGCTGCATTATCTTTTGAATGAATTATAATTACCTTATCTAAAAGAAGTCATCCTTCAATTTTTCTATTTGAGCTTGTTGTTTGTCTATTGAAAAGAAGCCATCAGGGGGACTGACTAAACTCCATCTGACCTTATTGTGAATAGAGAATATTATTTTACTCTGAAGCTGGCCTTTTAACCTACATGTTCCCAGAGGTTGCCTTTGTTAGAGGGAATCTTGATTAATATTCGTAAAGTCTAGAGACCTTGAATTGATTGATAGTCATTATTTTCTAACAATTCACAAATAAGTGATAGTTAAAGGTAGTGTTGCATTAGGAGAAGAAACTGTATTTACCAAGGTTGAAAAAGTTTTGAAGTTACCTTTATTATACATTAATTTATCTAGGAAAAAAAGTCACTTTGTTTACTCAGTGATCTTATTTATCACATTTTACAATATGTGATGTGAAGTGCACAAATAATAATAAAAAATCAATCTAGAGATAGTTTCTATGGGAAATTTTATTATTTTTATTAACTCTAGCTTATTAAATTGAGAGTAACCAGGTGAAATAAAGTCACGGAAAGCCCTGTTTTTGTAGCTCCCCAAGATGTTCCTTTATGTGCCTATATGTGTAAACCTTTTTTTTCTTTAAGCCATTTTTTCCTTAATAGTTCCTTCCAAGTCTATTACTGAATAAGTAGGGTCAGGGATACGTAGTTTTACTTTCTCTTTGCTTAAAAAGCTATATGGTGTCCTTCTAAGTTTTATTTAGGGAAACATTTTAGATAGCCAATATCTGGTGGGGAAAGGAGAGTGGGTGTTCCCTTTCACTCAAAATAGACTCTGTAAGAACACCCAACTTCTCTAACCCCCACCTCCTACTCTTCTCCCTGCTCTCAACCACTACAGCCTTCTGTGGCTTTCTGTGTCTAGTTTCTGAAATCTTTGCCTAAGGTTCATCTTCTCAAGGAGTCCTATCCTATATAAAATTACAACCAGCATTTTTAATCACTTTTTGTTCATCCCCCCCCATCCATAGGGACTGTTCACCACCTAAGTATATACTTTACTTATTTATTATATTAATTTTATTGTCCATATTCTATTAGAATATAAACTCCACAAAGACAGGAAAATTTTTTTCTTCTCCATTTTATTTACTAATATGAGCAAACACTTAGAACAGTGTCTGGCTCATATGCTCAATAAATGCATGTTGAATGAATCAGTGTACATATGTATGTGGTTATTAATTATAAATAAGTTTCTTGGCAGGAGGAACTTGGCAGAAGGAGGATTGCATAATTGTTGAGAACTCAGATTTTGTTGCCATTCAGACATTGGTATGGTGTAGGCCTTTCCACTCTGGTGCATTCCCTTTCTCAACCTCAGTTGCTGCTTCTGTGAAGTAGAGATAGTAGTATCATCCTTCATAGAATTATGATGAGTATAAATTTAAAAAATTATAGATAAAGGGCTTAATGCAGTGCCAAACAATGAGTTGAGGCTTAATAAACATTAGTAGATATGGATAAAGAGTTTGAAATTAAGTTTATGGTAATCTACAGTGTCTCTTCCAATTATGAGTCAGCCTTATCCATCTTCTTCAGATTTCAACATAAATTCCATGAAATCATTTACTTTGTTCAGGAATTATAGACCAATGTTCTACTTATAACATTTTCTTGATTCACAAAGGAAAACTATCTTAAGTAAAAATCATTATGTTCCAAGGAACTCTTTCTGAGAAAAACTGCCTTTGTTCTATCATTCTGTCATTATGTTCAGCACAACAGACTTGGTTGGCACCAAAGAAATATTGCCTGGCAGTTTGTTACAATTTAAAGTAGAAAATGGGTAAAAAAAAAAAAAATCTACCAGTGAGCAAAAAAAAAAGTTCATTTGGGACCTAAAGATTAAATTAAAAAAATCTTTTAAATTTACAAGAAAAATGAAAAAGATTATCACAGTAAATTTATATTATACAGTACTGAACAAGAACAAATCACTGCTACACAAACAACATGGATAAATCTCATCAAAAAATGAACCACTAAAGCAAAAGAAAACCTTGAAAATGGGATACAGGGCTGGGGTTGTAGCTCAGTGGTAGAGCACTTGCCTTGCATGTGGAAGGTACTGGGTTCAATCCTCAGCACCACATAAAAATAAAATAAAGGTATTGTGTCCATCCACAACTAAAAACATTTTTTTAAAAAAAGAAAATGAGATACAGCTTATACATAATAAACTCCATAAACCCTTAAGTACAATTTGATGAATTTTTACATATGTAAATTTTACACGTGTAAATTATGTACCTGTCACCCAAATCAAAGTATGGAACATTTCCAGCACCCCAAAACTCCCTTTTGCCGCTTCCAATAAATGCCCCACCCCTCCCCACAGTTGATCATTGTTTGACTTCTGACAACATAAATTAGTTTTGCCTGTTCTTAAACATTGTATCATAGGATAATGTTGTCTTTTACATCTGGCTTCTTTGTATTTCTGAGATTCATCCATGTTGTTTTGTATAGCAGTGGTTCATTTTTTTTCCATTTCATTAAGGATTCCACTATACGAATATACTACATTTAATTGTTTCAGTTTGGGGTTAACATGAATAAACCTGCTGTGAACATTGTTGTATCTGTTTTTTGTTGTACATAAGCCCCAGTTTCTGTTGGGTTCTATGTCTAAGAAGTGGGATTACTGACTTTTAGATTATATGTGTTTTTACTCTAATAATCTTGCCAAATAGTTTTCCAAGTGTTTGTACAGTTTCCTTTCCCAACAGCAGTAGATGTGAATTTTAGTTGTTCATATTCTTATCAACCCTTGGTATTGCAAGTCCTTTTTTTGTTGTTTTATTGGGTATGTAGGGGTGTCTCATTGAGGTGGTAATTTACAGCTCTCTGATGACTGGAAATATTGACTGCCTCATATGTAATCATGTCATTCTTGAGTTATTCATTAATTTATTCTTTAATACTAATAAAATACTTTGTACTGAATGAAAATGTTTTTAGTCAGTAATAATTGATTCCACTTCTAAGTAAATTAATTTATATTTGAAGGAAAAGTATGTATTTTCCACACCCCACCATTTAAGTTCAGAGTTTATACTTAGGATGAGTAAATATATTTGCAAATAAGGCAGTCTCTTTAAAAGAGCCTTACTGTGTCCCCAATGAACATGTGTGCTAAATGAATACAGAGAGAATACTTCTAGTCAGGATGCCTCATATTCGCATACTTGTCTTGCTGCCAGTTATAGGTGAATTGGACTATTTTTGCTATCAGGAAATGAAAACTGTTAGCTAAATGTGTTTTTCTTTCTGTCTTTTTTTTTTTTTGACATGTTGTTTCTAAGTCACATTTTAGGATTTAGTCTTCTTTCTGTAGAAGAAGTAGATTCAAATAGAAAGAACACTAAATCGGGAATCAGCCAAGGTGGGGTTTTTGTAATTATTTACTTTGTTCTGTGATTCTAAATCCCACTATGTCATCTCTTATTCCTGTTTTCATTTTCCTATCTTTCCTGTCAATAGATTTTGATATGAAGTAGTGAGCAATAAGAAATTTCTTGGGCTTCAAAATTAGTATAAATAAAATATAAGTACTTTTAAATAAATCATGCACATTGTTATTGTTATTTTATATTAGTAAACTGAAAGGTCCTTGACTTATTCTTCAGATTTAGTAATATGGTCTCTTATGATACTTAGAATGATTTTATTTTCATCATAAATCTTGAAATTTTTCAACCTCTGTATATCAAGTTACAGAATTTCATAAAAATCTTAATTTTTTAAAATGGATTTTGGTTTGCATTTTTAACTCCAAGACACACATAAGATATGATTTACTGTAATCTTATATCCTTACTTTATTTGAATTTTTGTTTGTTTTGTAGTAGTATTTCCTTTTGTCAGAATGAAATAGCATAACAGTTTTTAACATCTTATATCAGAGCTTATTAAATTCTAAAAATAAAAGTTTATTGGAATTCAGACTCATATGAAATGTATTTTAATCATATCTTTGCTTGTGGCTATTGCTTCTTTTCTGGTATTCATTAAATAATACCTGATAGAATTTCATCAGTAGTGTTTTTGGTATATGTGTGCCTGGAGTAAACATTCATTCCAATTGCAGAAGCAGCAAAAAGCAGTGGTTAAGGGGCCAGGCTTTCAACTCAGACTACATGAATTCTTACAAGCAATGTGACCTTAGGAAAGTTCTTGAACACTTAATCGTGTCACCTGTAAAATGCAGGAAAATAAGGGTATTTATCTCATAGGACTGTCATTATCTCATAATACTTTGAGTAGTTTTGTGCTTCAGAAGTATATGAATCCATTTTTCATTGCTATGACAAAATAGGTGAGGCTTGGTGATGTATAAAGAAAAGAAGTTTACTTAGTTAACAATTCTGGAGGTCCAAGAGCACAGTGCCAGCATCTGCTGTGCTCTGGTGAGGAGCCACTTCACTAGGTTGTAACATGGCAGACAGCATCATGGTGAGAGAGGAAGAGATCACATAGTCTGACAGGATACCAGGGAGGGATTCTGGGGTCAGGCTTACTCTTTTCTAACAACTCATGAGAACTACCTTAATTCTTTACAAGGGCAGTATCCCCAATAACCTAACTCCTTTCTTCCTCTTAAAAGTTCCACCATCCCCTCATGACCACACTGAGGAACAAGCTTTGAACACACAAACCCTTGGGAGACACATATATTCAAACTGAAAGCAGTAAGTATTCAATAAGTGTTAGCTATCTTTATAAATTACTACTTGTAATATATTAAGTAGTATACTACTTTTACAAGCTTCAGGAGGAATAAATGTGATAATATAAGTGTATATTAAAAGACCTGCAATATAGTACAAAGTCAACATTAGCTAGTATTATTACCAAACATTCTCTTTGGCCAGTTAGTGTTAAATAATTGGTATGTGTTCTTGGGTGAAATTGCATTTCAGGACCACCTCTCCAAATGCACACCTTAAAAAAAGTGAATTTGCAATTGGAATATTTGGTGCTCAAAAACTCTGTATTTTTAAGCTAAAACTCAAATATTTAAAAATTATAATGTAACTAAAATGTTATAACTAACAATGTGATGACATCTTTTAGTTCCTAATTATTTTGTTCTATGACCATTAAACCCTATTAGTAGACTGGGGGTGTTTGGGGCATTAACAGTGTAGGTCTCTAGGGCCACTGGTGCTTTATCACTGAGCCACATTGCTAACACTTTTTTTTTTTTTCTTTTGGGTCTCATTAAGTTGCTGAGGATCTCACTAAACTAGTGAATCTAGTCTGAAACTTGCAATCCTCCTGCCTCAGCCTTTCCAGTCACTGGGATAACAAGTGTATTCCACCACACCAGGCCATTCCTTCTGTTAAGCAGAGAAGCCATGAGAAAGTGTTTATGTAAAAATTACTCAGGATGACATTGATTCTGATATTTGTAGCACTCAGACATTATTCATTTTCCTATTCCCTGTGCTTCTATCTGGCCCTGCCAGTGTTCTCAGTAATAGAGTTCCTTGCCTTGAACATAGTCATCACCGCCTGTATCTCTGCCCTGTTATTTCAAGAAACTGAACTTTACAGCAGATTTGCCTTCAGAGAGGCAACACCTTCAGAGAGGTAACACCTACCCCTACATCTCTGTAACCCTTACCTCTGAGTGAGTTCTCTTCTGCATAGCTAGACCTCCTTGAATAGACACTTAGTTTTCTGAAACTGTCAAGGTCACTGAGCCCTTCTGAGCAAGTTATTGAAATAACTTCAGTAGGTGCCATTTACATAGACTGGGTACAGCCCATTCAACTGAGGCAGCCTGGTGACCAGTTGCCTATTTCTTTTTTTTTTTTTTAATATTTATTTATTTATTTACTTACTTAGTTTTCAGTGGACACAACAACATCTTTGTTTGTATGTGGTGCTGAGGATCGAACCCGGGCCGCACGCATGCCAGGCGAGCGTGCTATCACTTGAGCCACATCCCCAGCCCCAGTTGCCTATTTCTTGAACTATAATTGATCACCTGCTATGCCCCTGTTTGATGGTCTTCTTTGGGCAGCCTATTGTGAGATTCTTGCCCCAGTAATTTACAGTCTTTAGTTTCTTCAATCATGTGATCTCATCTGCTTTGTTTTCTTGCTTCCTGACTGTCTCAACTTCCATTTTTGCCCTTTACTTAATATTGTTGCCTATACTTCTAATACTCCTTCTCCACTTTATCTCATGGGAATCCTATCCTTTAATTTTAGTTCAGAAGCCCTTCATTCATGGTGTTTTCTCACTTCACCTAAATAATGATTTTTTTCCTTCTTTTATCTTTTGATTTCCTTTAACATTTCATTGATTTATTTTAAAATGTTAGTGTTCTTACATGTTATTTTTCTAGTTAGACTAGATTTTAAGGACACAGGCAATGTTTTATCTTTGTGTTCTCTGTAACATCTATATAGTGCTCAACTGATATTGGATATTAAATGAATATTTGTAAAATATTTTGCTGAAAGTACTACCTGTAACAAGAACAGGCAAGTAAAGATATGCTAATGAACCAACAGGGCAGAGACTAGAAACAGGAAAGTGATTTGATATGCTATTGTAATGATTTATATACTCAATGGCAAAGTAAGTTGAGATATGTTGATTGAAGAAATCAATGGAGATGACTGTTTGTCAACTTACTGTTGCTGTGGTTATAAAAAGGAAAAGCGTATTTGGCTCACAATTTTAGCAATTTTAGTTCATGATCACTTGACCACATTGCTTTAGAAAATACATCAGAGTAGAAACATGTAGCAGAAGATGTTGCTCCATCTCATGGTGGCAAGGAAGCAAAGGAGGGAGATGTGGGTCCCTATATACCCTTCCAGGGTACTCCCGCAAGGACCTAACTTACTTCCACTAGGGCCCATTTCCTCCCACCTCCCAATGGTGCCACAGGCTGGCAACAAACCATTTAGCATATGAGCCTTTGGTAGACATTTAAAATCCATATCAGAATGATGATCATGAACATAAATAAACAAGAACATAAATAAACAAAAGGCAGGGCTTGGTCAAAACCTGATGGTGATCTCAACTGCAACATGCTTCTTAACTTTTAGAAATTTATGTCAATCCAAAATAACAGTACTCTGCCTTCAGTTCAATAATGTTTAAAATCATAAAGAAATATTTCTTAAAAAGGTCTCTGTTAGCCCTTTTAGGGGTATTTTAACCTTTGAAGAGTACAGATATACATTTCTTGGTCAAATTTGCAAGAAAATTGAAATGGACTATGGGGTCATTCTTCCCTTGCAACCAATTAGACACAGAAATAAATAGGCAATTAGAGTTGAGATTATTATTTCAGTAAAACATTTGAAATACTTTTACACTCCCTTCCTGAAATGATTCTGAATGCTAGTTACTTATGTTTGATGAATCACATTTTTGACAGATTCTTTCACATGCATGTGTTTCAACACATGCAAAGATTCAACTTAATACTTTACACAACTTATTTGAAGCTCTATGATGCCTAATTGGCTTCAGTTGTACCTTGTTCAATCCAACAGATGTTTATTAAGTGTTAGGCTAAAGGCTATGTGCTATGTACTCAGGATAGAGAAGCATGAGTCACCATCTACCATCCAGAGATTATATTCAACTGAGGAAATATTTTCATCAGCTTTCTTGTTTCTATGACTAAAAGATGTGATCAGAATAACATGGAGAGGAAAAGTTTATTTCGGCTCACAGCTTTTAAGGTTTAGTCAGCTGACTCAGTAGCACCCGGCCTAAGGTAAGGCAGAAAGACATGGAAACAAAGAAGCAGAGAAAGAGTTCTGCTCACCAGGGAGAAAACATGAACCCTTAAGGCATACCTCTTGAGACCTACTTCTTCTAGTCACAGCTACCTGCCTACAGTTAAAACCCAGATAATACATACCAGTGGAGTAACCCACTAATTAGGTTGAAACTCTCATGATCTAATCATTTCATCTCTGAACATTCTTGCATTGTCCCTCATATGAACTTCTGGGGGGGGCACCTCATATCTAAGCCATAACATTCCATCCCAGGCCCTAAAAACTCATGCCCATCTCCCAAAGCATTAATGCATTTAGTCCATTTTCAAGAATCTATACAGCCCTAACAATTCCATCATTGCCCAAAATTCCAACCCAGATTCAACGTTTCCTCTGAGACTGTAGGCAAACTCTTAGATGTTCCCCACTATAAAGATAAAAACTGAGTTGCATATATCCAATATATCAAGGCCCAGAGTAAAACTTTTTATTTAGAAAAATAGGGGAATAAAAAGAAGGGATGGGACCAAAGCAAGACAAAATCCAACTGGGCAAGCAAGTCCTATAGCTTTATGTCTAGCATTTGATGTTCCTTCAAAGGGCTTGTGTAGCTCTGCCTGATGGCCTTGTTGGTTACAGCCCACGTGACCTCTCTTGGCTTGTTCCTACTTGATTCCTGCAGCTTTCCTCAGCAGGCATCCCATTTTACTGGCATCCTTTCATTGTGGGGGTCTCCATTTGCAACTTTATTTCTTTCTCAAGACAATTCTGTCCTTCTCTGCCTCCTGTCTCAGAAGCAGCCTACAGGGATTCTGACCCTGCTACACTTTGCCTGGCCTCCCAGATCTTCTTTTGAAATCTCCTTGGAAGCCTCCATGACCCCCATAACTCCAGCATCCTGCATTCCTTCAGAACCAGCACCACACGGCTGACATCCAAGTCTGACACCATCTTGAGCAGGAGCCAAGCTTCCTAAGACTATGGCTACCGCAGCCTCCAAGTGCCTGGGCAGCTAAGCATAGTGACACCACTTGCTGGGCCTCCTTGTGCAAGTAGGGTACCCCCATGTTCTCTTCTACAAGGAACTTTTACATTCTTGAGCCTGAGATGGTATGTCTTGCCAATTCCTTATGCCTTCAAGCCATATTTTGTATTGTCTCATTGTGAAGTATTTAGCATCTCTTCAGTGGCCATATCTTTTTTGGCCCCAATATTAGTCACACTTTTCTGGACAAATTGAAAGTTTTTCAAATCTTTCTGCTCTGCTTTTTACTCCTGGTTACGTCAGTAAACTTGGCTAAAAGCTGCTACCAGTACCCATGCCACTGCCTTAATGCTGTGTTCCCTGGAAATTCCCTTCCCCAACTGATTAATCCATCACCTTTAAATTCACTGTCACAAAATTTAAAGTCTCAAGATATGGGGAAAATGCAGACAAATTCTTTGCCAAATGTAATATAAATGGTCTCTAGTTCAATTTCCAATACAGTCTCCTCCCCTGATACTTCATGAGCCCAAATTTCACTGTTCACAGTCTGATCAGTATTCTGGTCTTTGGCGCTCCTTTCAGAATTGCCCATTAAGTCTACTTACAACAGTCTAAAGCTTTTCCAACTTGCATCTCTTTTCAAAATTCTCCCCCCTGCAAATCAGTTACAGAGGCTTTTGGACCACATGGTCAGGTTAGTCATAGAAATGATTTCTTGATACCTATTTCTGTTTTCATTAGCTTTCTCATTGCTATGGCCAAAAGACTTAACAAGAACAATGTAGAGGAAGAACAGTTTATTTTGGTTCACAGTTTTAGAGAGGTCCAGAGATGAGGCAAAACATCATGGTAGAAGGAAGGATATGGCAGAGGAAAGCAGCTAAGGACATGCCAACAAGGGAGCAGGGAGAGCCTTGCTCACCAGGGACAAAATATAAACCCTAAATTCATACCCCTGTGACTGACCTCTTCCACTCATACCCTACCTGCCTACAGTTATCATTTAGTTATCCATATTCATGGGTCAATCCCCTGTTTAGGTTAAAGCTCTCATAACCTGGTCATTGCACCTTCGAATATTTTTGCATTATCTTACATATGTTTTGGAGAAATTCATATTTATACCATAACAGGAAGATATCATTAATAGCTATGCTGGGATAACACAACTTATCCAGTAATAAATGCTAAGAGAGAGACAAGCAGTCAGGGAAGTGGTATGGGGAAGATTAATTAAACTGAATATTGCTTTAAGAGCATCATCTAATTTTAACTTCTTTATAATATCAAAGTAGAATGTGGGAGTTCTCTCTGGATGCTTGATGGTTTTGAATACTGATCACCAGGTAACATGTTTATTTATGTCATGGTTTGCTTGGATTGTATTGGTTGAATATTGTCAGATGCACAAATGGTTGCAGATGGGACAGCATTGCAGATGGTCTTCATTCTAACAAACGTGTTAACTGGATATTTTAGGTTACTCAGAATACCTTAGCAATGAACTAGTTATGTTTACCTGTTTCTGTAATACCGTTTTGTCCACTTCTGTTAGATTTTAGAGAGAAGTAATATGTATTCCAAGTAATACATTTCTTCTTTCAGATATCAGTTTGGAGATAACTTAATGAACATACATCCAAACAGGTTTGTGGGTACAACATAAGACATAAGAAGGCATCATAATAAATATCTGTCTCCCACACAGCATACTAGTTAATGAAATTCTTTTGAACCTCATCTATAAGTTCCTTTTGTGAATCCTGTTTTCTGGACTTTTTCATTTTTTTCCTATTTATTAAAGGTACTAATTAAGCTATAGTCTAATTGCTGTTCCTGAGGGCCCAGAAAAAATTTAGCCTTATCACATTATGTATAGATATATATGACTAGCTGCCAGTCCTCCTCAGTTTATCCCTTTATTGAAATCTATCACAAATTTTGATGTTTATAATTAAGTTCTGATTTATTACTTTTTAGTTATGCTGAATAACTGAAATTTTACTACTACTAATAGAGATTCCGTTTACTATATTCCATTTAATACAAAAGTTTTGCTTCAAATTTGTCGGCTGGAACTGCAGTGGCACTGATATAACACTGGCTTTTCTACCTAGATTAATCATAAGAGGAGTCACTGTGGAGAGTTCTCTGACCCCTCTGCCTATCAACTGCTATGTCTTATCAGTTTTGGCTCCTAAATATTTCCTCCCCAGTACTCATGTTTTAATTCTGGCCTCAGTTACTTCTTATCTACACTATGAAGCCTCCTAATTGGTTTCTCTTTCTCAGGTATAGTCCTAATCCATCTTTTATAAAGTATTTTTATCTAAAAATAAATTTTGTCTAAAAAGAAATTTCATGCTGGGCACCATGGTGCACATCTGTAATCCCAGCAGCTTGGGAGGCTAAGGCAGGAGGACTACCAGTTCAAAGCCGACCTTAGCAATGGCGAGGCTCTAAGCAACTTGGTGAGACACTGTCTCTAAATAAAAAATACAAAAAAGGGCTGGGCATGTGGCTCAAGGATTTAGTGCCCCTGAGTACAATCCCTGGTATCCTCCTACCAATTTTTTTAATAAAAAATTTAATTAAGTGGCTGAGGTTGTAGCTTAATGGTAGAGAACTTGCCTAGCATGTATGAGGCCCTGGGTTCTATCCCCAGTACCACATAAAACTAAATAAACAAAATAAAGCATTATGTCCATATACAACTGAAAATATTTTTTAAAAACAAAAAAATTCATTAAAGAGATTATGTAATATCCTTAAAATTGTTCGTTTAATGAAATTCTTTTGAACCTCATCTGTAAGTTCCTTTTGTGAATCCTGTTTCCTGGACTTTTTCATTTTTTTCCTGTGATAGCATATAAAAACTTCAAATTCCTTAGAATAGTATACAGATACTTTTTTTTCTTTTTTTAGGTTTTGAATATCATTTCTCCATTCTCCTGTTGTGCACCTTTTACTCCAGCCACAGAGAGCTGAACTCACTCTCCTGAAGTCAAGTGTTTCATGCCAAAACCATCTGCCAGGTGGATTCCTATTTATTTTCAAGAATCGGCTTAAATGCTCTGTGCTCCAAGAAACATTTCTTATACTCGCAGACATAAATGGTTCCTTTTCTATGTTCTCATTCCTACATCTCAGCAAATAAACCCTCCTGTAATAACTGTTTGAAGGTTTACCAATGGAGTTTGTATACTTGGGAGGTAGAGGCAGTGTTTTCTTCATTTCTGCAACTTTCACAGTATCTAGGACACAGTGATGATGATGATGATGATAATAATAATAATAATAATAATTCTTTTGAATGAAGGAGATAGAGTAGATACTTAGTATTCTGGATTTAATTTTCTAGGTTGCAAGCATCCTTGAAAGTCTATCATGTGGTAACTTGTAATTTGCAGAGGAATAAATTTAAATTGCAGACAAATAAATAGTGATTGCTAATTTAAAGTATTGTAAATATACCTTCACGGTAGCCCATTTTAATAATTCCTGGAAAAGGAAACATGCTGTGGAAATTGCTTACTCTTTGATCTTGAAATTTGTGCATAGTATCCCTTTATAATGTACATAAATTATTGCTTGTTTATATCAATTTTAGCAGGCTTAATGGGATGTCCATTGTTAGTGAATTCACTGTCACTATAACTAGTTTATATTGAAGTTGTAACTATAATTATTCTCTCTGGTGTCTTCTCTCATCATTGTTTTGTTTTTGGTTACCCAATATTCCTCATCTTTTTAAACATATATCCCTGTACTTCTTTTCTGAATTACTTTTGCTTTCCCAGAGACCTTCCTTCATCTATTATCCTCTCCCATAATTACAGCTTCTCCATCCCCAGTAGCTTTCTTCCTTCAGCACCTCTGCCACCATCTAATAGGAGAATCTTCCTCTAATCATTGTCTTCTTGTAGCCATTTCCCAAGTCTTTTCCTTCTCTTCACAGAAGCATTTTGAAAATGGCTTCAGCAATCATCTCAAATTCTTTATTCCCATTGTTTTCTTAATTCATTTTATCTGATTTCCATTCATAGTACAATGAAACTGTTCTTGCAGTGATCTCAAGAAGGAGATATTCTACTACTAGATCTCTCTGTAGCATTTGACTCAGTCCATCAATCCAGTTGTGGTTTGTGTTTTAACTTGGGATTTCTTTCCTGAGCTGCCACTCTATATGCTCATCTGAGTGTCTGTTATACCTAGATGTGCCGTAACATCTCAATGTGTGCAAAAATGAACTCCTTCTCCTGATGTGTCTGCTTTTTTTTTTCCTGATGAGTTCAGTAAAGAGAAGTGCAATCAAAACCAATAATACCTCCCTAGTTATCCTTTCAAATTCAATGAGATCTAATCCAGTTTTACTTTAATTCTTCTTTTTGTCCTAATTCCAAGGCCTTATTGTTTTCCTCCACAAATGCCTCATCACTAAGGCTGATCTTAGTCTCTAGATATTTAATCTCTTCCTCACTTCTCCCAAATGTTTATTTTCTGAAGCATCTTTGGTTATCTTATTCCTGCATTTGAAATCTTTCATTGCTTTTCAATTATGTTAGAGATGAAATATATGTAAGAGTATGACACAATGTGTCTTAAGAAAGTGGCTCAAGACATCATCACATTAGGAAGCAGAGAGAGAAAGATGGACTCCACTTGCCAGATATACAATATACAACACAAAGGCACCCCCAGTGCCCACCTTCTTCAGCCACACCCTACCTGCCTTCAGTTACCACTCAGTTAATCCCCATCAGCAGGGGCTGGGGTTGTGGCTCAGTGGTAGAATGTTCACCTAGTATGCACAAGGCACTGGGTTTCATCCTTAGCACCACATAAATGTAAAATAAAGATATTGTGTTACCTAAAACTAAAAAATAAATATTAAAAAATCCCATCAGCATATTAATTCACTAATGAGTTAAGTCTCTCAACCCAATCATTTCACCTCTGAATATTCTTGTCTTGCTTCACATAGAAGGTTTTGGAGGATACCTCATATCTAAACCACAACAATGCCATTTTATAATGTGGCCCCAGTATTTCTGTCTAACCACAGTTCTTGTTTCCCTTGTGTACTGGCCGACTTTAGATCAGGTCTTAGGAGGCATTCCACTCTCCACCTTGCATGCTACCCTCTTTTCCCATCTTACCTTTCCTTCTCACTATCCCCTGCTCTGTTCTCATATTTCAGTCCTGATGTGTGACTGCCATGTCTTTGCTTTATTTTCCTGTTCACTCATCTAACATTGTCATCCTTCCTCTGTCATTTTTTATGGCTCTGATTAATTTTTAAAAATATTTTTAGTTGTAGACGGACACAATATCTTTATTAAGTGGTGCTGGTAATGATTTGTGTTGAGTCTTGCTGTACTGTATGTAATCTCCCTGACAAGAATTGTGTTTTATCTTGTATCTCAACAACTAGACTATGCCTCTGGAATATACTTAATAAACTTTGTTAAATGAAAATTATACTTGATATTTGATTTCCTTCAGAAATACTCTATATACAATTATATTGTTTCCCCCCCTCATTATATGATGCAAAGTAGGTCTGTCCTTTAAAAATTATCACAATTCAGGGCTAGGGTTGTGGCTCAGTGATAAGAGCGCTTGCTCTTATCTATAAACTATAGGACACATGAGGCACTGGATTCTATCCCATCACCACATTAAAAAAACTAAATAAACAAAAATTATCACAATTCATATATGAACTTAGAGCTATATGGAAGTAGCTCAAGACACATGTGACCACCAGTTACAATAAATGTGATAAAGACTTTGTGATGTAATTCTGACACTTCCCAGAGTTGGACAAATGTCATAGTTTAGGGGCACAGTTTGAAGTATTGCCCCCATTTCTAATATTAGCTGCAAAGCTTAGGGCTTTCCAGAGATACACTTTCTTCTGATTAGCTAGAAACACATTTGGGGAGTCCCCATGATCCCCTCTGTTTCAATAATTGACTAGAACAACTCCCAGAATTCAGGAGAACACTATAATTATAGTAGTTTCATTATAGCAAAAAAGGGTACAAATCAGAACCAACCAATGAATCTGGGCACTGAAAGTGAGGATTACATGTTCTCCCCCCATAAAGAAAGAGCATGGTACACTCCTGAAAACATTGATATGTGGCATTCATTAACCAAGGGAAGTCACCTGATCTTTGGTGTCCAGAGTTTTTATGGGGTTTTATTATGTATATAGGATTGGATCATTGGCCATACAGTTGAACTCAATCTCTATATATCCTCTCCTCCTGTCAATCAGGCTATTACTACATGGCTTAAAGTCCCAAAATGGTTGGTCTTTCTGACCTATCTAACCTCTATCATGAGACACTGTGTTAAAACTATCTTTAGGAAAAGCTCAGAACCAGATGGCAACACTGTTAAATTTTACCAAACTTTTAAAGAAGAGCTAATGCCAGTTCTTCTCAAAATAGTCCAAAGAATTGAAATGGAAGGAATCATTTCAAACTCATTCTATACTCTGTTGCCAAAATCAGACAAGGACACAACAATAATGAAAATACTGGCCAATATCCAGTATTAGGAACATTAGGAAAAAGATTTCAACAAAATTCTAGCAAATTTAATTCAACAGCACATCAAAAAAGATCATTCACTGGGCTGGGGATGTGGCTCAAGCGGTAACGCGCTCGCCTGGCATGTGCTGGGCGCTGGGTTTGATCCTCAGCACCACATAAAATAAAGATGTTGTGTCCACTGAAAACTAAAAAAAAAAAATAAAAAATAAATATTTAAAAGATCTCTCTCTAAAAAAAATAAATATTAAAAAAATTATCTCTCTCTCTCTAAAAAAAAAGTTCATTCACCACTATCAAATCAATTTCATCCCTAGCTACAAGGATGTTTCAATATACATCACATCAACAGAATGAAGAATAAAAAAAGTGATCATTTCAATAGAATGAGAAAAATAAAAATCATTTAATAAAATTTGATGTCTCTTTATGATAAAAGGCCTGAGCAAAGTAAGTATGGAAGGATCATACCCCAAAATAACAAAAACTATATGTAGCAAACCCATAGCTAACATCATACTGAATGGAGAAAAACTGAAAACATTTCCTCTGAATTCTTTGGAACAAGTTAAGGTGTCCACTTTCACTGTCTTTATTCAATGTAGTACTAGGAACTTTAGCCAGAGAAATTAGGAAAGAGAAAGAAAGAAAGGCCATACTACTGGAAGGAGGAATTTACAGATTATGTGTGTGTGTGTTTGTGTGTGTATGTGTATACATATTACACACACACACACACATACACATATATACACATATATAGGTAAATGCTGGAGAGAATATGGAGAAAAAGGACCACTTTTACACTGTTGTTGGGATTTTAAATTAGTACAACCACTGTGGAAATCAGTATGGCGTCTCCTCAAAAGACTAGGCATGGAACCACCATATAACCCAGGTATATCACTCCTTGGTATTTATCCTAAAGAATTAAAGTCATCATTCTAGAGTGATACATGCACACCCATGTTTATAGTATATCAATTCAGAACAGACTATGGAATGAACCTAGGTGTCCATTAGTGAATGAATGGATAAAGAAAATATGGTACATATATAGCATAGAGTTTTACTCAGCCATAAAGAAAATGGATAGAACTAGAGATCATCATGTTAAGCAAAATAAGCCAACTCAGAAGGTCAAGGGTCATATATTTTTTCTCATATATGAAAAGTAGAGAAGAAAAAGGAAAAGTAATATGGAGTGATTTCATGAAAATCAAAGGGAAATCAGCAGAATAGAGGCAAGGAACCAGAGGATGGGAGGAGGAAAAGGAGAGGGGAAGTGCTGGGAGTGAGTTAGCCAAATTATATTGTTATATTGTGTGCATGTATAAATATGTAACAAATCCCATCATTATGCACACCTACAATACACCAATAAAAATAATGAGAAAAAAAAATCTTCAATAACAAAACAAGTAATTTCCAGTTTAAAAATAGCCAAATTATCTACATAGATTCTTCTCAAAAGAAAAAATACAAATAGCCAACAAATATGTGAAAAAAATGCTCATTATTATTAGCCATTAGGGAAAAACTAATCAAAATTATAATGAGATACCATCTTACCCCAGTTAGAATGGTTATTATTAATAATAATAAGAATAATAACAACATGCTTGTGAGTGCTTGTGAGGATTAGGAGAAAAGGGTACTCATATACTGTTAGGAATATAAATGAGTCACTATAGGCGTTTCTCAAAACTCTAAAAATACATCTATCATATGGCCCAGCTATCCCACTTCTGGATATATATTTAAAGGAAATGAAATCAGCATACCAAAGAGATACTTGCATGCCCATGTTTATTGCAGCACTATGCACAATAGGTAAGATATGGAATCAGCCTACATGTCCATCAACATTTGAAAGGATAAAGAAAACATAGTATATATATATATATATATATATATATATATATATATACACAATGGAGTATTATTTAGCCTTAAAGAATAAAATTCTGTCATAGCAAAATGTGTGGAACTGGAGAACATCATGATAAGTGAAATAAGACAGACACAGACAAGTACTGCATGTTCTCATATGAAAAGTTGATCTGAAAGTAGAACAATGGTTATTAGAGATTGGGAAGGGTATGCTGGGAACAGGGTTGGAAAAAGGATGGTTGGATTTGATCAGTGCACACTGTATACATGTATAAAAATACCTCCTGAACTCCATTAATATGTACAATTAGTATGTGTCAATGAAAATAAGTTATTAAAAATAATGAACTATTTTTAGCCCACCATAAATAATAAAGACATTCCTTTCATGAGGAAATTTCAAGGATTTAGGGCCTACCTCTCAGGAATCAGAGAGAGACAAAGGCCTACGACATTGTTTATTATACAATAGCCTTAGACCATCTAAAATAAAACATGGAAACTAAAATTATATTCACAGTTTCTGTTCATTTGTCTATTTTAACCATGATCATTAACAAAGAATTTGGAATTCATATACACATTAGAAGTTGGTGTGACACTTAAGATTAGGTCAACATCATAAACTGAATGGAATAGTATACTATAAGCATTTAAAACATGAATTGACACACATCGAAAGATGGTAGATATCACAAACATTGATCAAAAGAAGTAAGACACAAAGGAATAAATACTGTTTGATCACTTTTATGTGAAATTTTAAAACAGGCAAATCTATAGGGCATGAGGCTTGACTGGAACAGTGTTGTCAGGAACTTTCTGGGGTAATAGTCTTGAATGGTTTCTGGTTCCAGGGTGTATATACTGTCAAAACCTCTCCAATTCTACAATTAAAGTTTGTGAATTTTACTGTATGAATTTACTAAACAAAAACTCAGTATACCAAATCATATAAACAAAGCATTCATAAGATTAACTCAGAACAAATCTCTTGACTTTTTAGTTATTAATACCTCATTATTACGTATATTGCAGTTTATTTCAAAATGACATTATGTGATATGATCTAGAATAATTTATTTTATTAATGAAAATCAACTTGTCTAAAAATATCTTAATAACTCATTCATGTTCTCTCCAGTATGCCTTCATCAGAAATTAAATGTTCATCATTAAATTAAAAGAATACAGAACTGTCAAGTCAAAAGCAGGATCATAGGAAAAAAAACTTTCTAAGAGCCTGTTACAATATAGTTTTATTTTATTTTTTTTTAATTTGTTTGAATTTTATGTTCATTATTTCAGTTAACCTTAATCCTGGTAAATGGTTTTAAGTTGCATTTTACAGATAGAATACCAAGTTTTAGAAAGGATATGTAACTTAGGGCTGGGGTTGTGGCACAGTGGTAGAGCACTTGCCTGACATGTGTGAGGCACGTGTATGCTATTCCATTTAGTTTATTTAAGCTGTTGACTTAATTTGGTTTGATTTTCAACACACATCACAAATAAAATTGTTATTATTGAAGAAGAAGGAGACTTAAAGACACAAAACAAGTAAAGTAGTACCAAGGTTTTTTTTTTTTTTTTAATTTCAAAATTTAAGCTCTTTCCACAGTACCTTCTTTCAGATATCAACGAGGAGTGGATTCAAAAGCAGTTTAAGATTTATAGACTGGAATCCTGTAGGATCTGATGGATTGATCACTCCAGTGGGGCCCAAGGGCCTTGACTTCTTGGCTGCCCCTTCTTCCACTGCCAGCCACAGGCCCCAAGTAATCTCTGAACTTGATCTGTTTCCTTTCGGTACCATGAAAATCAGCGGCTGCTCCATTGATCAGTTCAGCTACAGTTCCATCAATAAATAATAAGAATCAGAGGTGAGCCACAGGGAAGAGTGAAGGTAAGTCAGCATAATATATTCTTTGAAAGCAGGGAAAAGAGCTGTGTCTCTATAGTGTGGTAAGGAGTAGCAAAAATAAAAACAGAGAAACAAGGACAAAAGGGAAAGTCCACTCAAAGACAATTGAAGGTATACTGAAACAAAAATATTTTACTATGAAGGTTAGCTTTAAAACAAAGTAAAACAACAACAACAAAAAAAAAAACCTATGTTCCAGTGAAAAGCAAATGAAAGAATTAGCATAGTTATTGTTTCTGAGACAATACTGAGAGATGTGTAGGTGTTGGAAATGAAGTAGAGAAAATTGTGGACTATTATTATTTTAGTAAAAGAAGTTAACTGATTATTTTTTTTAAAGCTTAGACTATTGTGAAATATATGAAAATTGAATTAGCACAGTTTCTGGAAATGCTTAGTTCTTAGAGTGAAGCCTGGTTCTCCCAGTTAAAGTGTTCAAGCTAACTTGTTTGCTCACTAGCCTTAAACATTCTTTTTGAGTCTCCATGTTATCTAGTAAATGAGAGGTTTAGACGAGATGTTCTAATAATAATGATCACTGCCTTTTACTTATTGTCTTCCCGATCCTAGATGCATACTAGATGCTTCAAATAAGTTTTCTTATCTAATTGGCATCCTTATGAGATTATATGTGTTTAGCTTCTTAACAAGAAAAATAAAACTCAGAAAGCTTAGGTCTGAGATCTGAACCTGAGACTCCACTTGAGTCTAAATTTTTATTTACTTAATTTTTTGCCATACTGGGGATCAAACTTAGAACCCCACACATGCTGGGCAAGCACCCTACCACTGGGCCACTCAAAGCTTTTTACCACTGTTTTATCCTGTCTACCTGTGGGTATGACCAACGTAGAGTTAGATGTGAATCCTTGAATGTCAGAGGACTTGATTATTATCTTGCTTTTAATTTGCAAAACTAAGCAGACAAAGATTGGTAGTGAAGAACTGCCTGGTCAAATTCAATTAATAATAATATTAAAGAAGATTGTATTTTATGATTTCTTTCTTGTAACTACAACTTTGTCCTCTTTTCCCATGTTTAACATGGTATTTTGCACATGATTCTCAGTAAATTTTGGTTGACTACAGGTAGAAAAAGACTAAAATAAATTATCAGTTCTGCTTGCCTAAAAGTACATGTGTGTGTGTGTATTTTTTTATACATATGCACACTCAAAACTTTCTTTTAAGCTGTTTGACATGAACAAATGGATAATAGACAAGAGTTTGAGGTAAGGGTAAGTTCAGAGCCTTCTGCTGCTGATGAGGGTGGGAATAGGGGAAGAATCTTTGATTCTGCCTGCCAATGCACAAACAAATTGCATATACTCCTTTGGAGGCCAAGTCTTGTCCTCTCTGGTGGTGGTATCTTTAAACAGTTTCAGCTATAATTTAGAAGCCCCTTGTTGTATTGTGTGCATATATGGATATATAATAACATTTCATCATGTACAACTATAATGCCTTAATAAAAACTGTGGGGAAAAAACAGGAAGCCCTTTCTACATTCTCTCCATCTTTCCACTTGTTAAGGTGTTCTCTTGCTATTTATTACAGAGATACTTGCTTTACCCTTAATTGTACTTCTTTTTTTATTATATTTTCTTTTTTAAAAATTTGTTTTAATTAGTTACACATGACATTACAATGACCTTGATTGTACTTCTGATAGTGATTTTTACTTTTGTCTTCAAAAAATATTTCTCTTCCTTTTTTCAAATAATTTTGTATTATTTAGTCTTTCATTTTTAATAAGAAATAATAATAGGGCACTTATTCATTCACCATTGCATTTGAATGTTGATTCCACAAAAATATTTATTGAATAATAGTACTCATCAAAAATAAACCCCTATGTATTATGATTTGTGAACTAAATGAAGGTACTCTACCCCAATACTAGTGTTAAGAAAGGAATTTTTTTTTTAATTGTTTTTAATTCTGAGATCCAATGGTCTTTCTCCTGAAGGCCGGAAAAAGTCTTTTGGAGAATAGTTGAAAGCCCAAATAATTTGTGGATTTATTTTTAGTTAAGGAAAAACAAGTGGAGTTTTTCAAGATGGCAGAATAGAGGAGATCACTTTCCTGGCTGCTCCATGGAGTAAAACCAAGAAAGTAGACAGGCAGCTTCTCAGCAAGTAGGAAAATATAAAAAAGTGGGGGGACTTTACTGGAGTTTAAAACTGGACATTCAAAGCAGATCAGAGATTCAGGAGGTTGGATATAATAAACTAAGGAAAAAAATCCCAGTAGTACAGCCACTGCCACAACTGGGCCAGAAGCACCAACCAGAGTGATCCTTCTGTGATCATAGTGGAGGGATAAGGGAATTAAAAGAACCCACATTTTGGGAGGCCCGAGGTGTATCTGGGTATGGAGCATTTAGAGATCAAGGACATTGCCCTGCAAACCTGAAAGACATACTGCCCAATATCTGTGTTCAGGGAAAGAAGCGACCATCTCTCCAGGCAGTTTGCAGAGGATTAAGAAAGAAACATTTTGCAGACCCTGCACTGGGGCTGGCAGCTGAGGGGGCTGGTTCCTGGCAAACCTGAATTTGGCCTAATATACAGACTCAGTAAACACACATGGCATGACATGGAGTGTGCTTACACTTAAGGGGAAAATCAAACATGGAGAGCGGGTTACACAGGGGACAACTGGTCATGGAAACCCACCCAGCTCTACCCTTCCCCCTCTAATCTGACTCCTTGCAGGACTGGATGGGAGAGATGCATCTGGCCAGGAAATCAAAAGTGCAGAGGTAGGAAAGATTACTTAGACTGATTCTGAGACCAGTCATTGTGGGGTCCAGAGGCAACATAGGGGACTAAGAATTGGGTCTCCCACTATATGAGTGGAACCCAGGGGAGATCCCTGCAGTCTTCCTGTGTGGCCCAGCAAGTACTGGGCATGGGAGATGGTTTTATTAAAATTCTTTTTCTCTGTTTAATTCTGACCTTAATGGTACATGGACATTTATACATTTTCATGTTTTTTCCCTCATATCTAGCATTTTTGAAGTCAGTTATTTTTCATGGATTAGTTTTTTTTGTGTGAATTAGGGTGTTTCATTTGTATATTTTACTCTTGTTTTATGTTCTTTTATTTTTATTTTTAATATTTTTAAATTTTTACTTTATATATATTTTCCTCCTACCTGTTACCCTTTATTCTCTCTTTTCTTCTGCTAACAGCCAATCTCTATTGCTTACTCTTTCATTCTTCCTTTAATTTTTAAGTTTTTCTTGCCTCCTCCCTCATAATCATCACATCCTGTCCACCACCTGAAATTATAAACCCTTTTGCAAACTTGCTATTTTTATTTCAGGCAATAACTGATCATATCACTTCTGTTTATTGTGATAATTAACATTGTAGACATCATAGTAGGAATGATTTGGTTAATACTGTATATTGTTTGCGTTGGTTGTTGTTATTATTTGTCTTCTCCTAAACAGTGAGGTACTGGAAAACTTCAGGGACACTATAAGTCCACAGGATAGAAACTCTACTGCCTCCGATCCATACTCTTAGATGAGTAGTCAAACAACATGAAAAAGCAAGGAAACAAGTTGCCCAAAACAAACTAATATACTCCAAAAACAGAATCCAACAACACCACAGTGGAAGAAATGTCAGAGAAAGAGTTTAGAATGTATATAGTTAAACTGATCTGTGAAATAAATGATGGTATAAGAAATGAAGTCAGAGAGAAAATACAGGAACTGAAAGATCACTTCAATAAAGACACAGAGATTGGGTATGTGGGGGGGAACAAGCAGAAATCCTTGAAGGAAACAATAAGCCAAATTAAAAATTCAATAGAAAGCATCACCAACAGACTAGACCATTTGGAAAACAGAACCTTGGGTAATGAAGACAAAATATATAGTCTTGAAAATAGAGTGGACTATGGAGAGAAGATGTTAAGAAATCATGAACAGAACTTCCAAGAACTATGAGATAAATGAAAACACCAAATTTAAGACATATTGTGATAGACAAAGATGTGGAGATACAAACCAAAATAATGCAAAATTTTTTTCAATGAAATAATATCAGAAAGTTTCCCAAACCCTAAGAATGAAATGGAAAATCAAATACAAGAGACTTATAGGACCCAAATATACAAAATTACAATAGACCCATACTAAGTCACATTATAATGAAAATGCCTAACATACAGAAATACAGAATAGGAACAGAATTTTAAATGCTGTGAGAGAAAAATATCAGGTTCGTATATCGAGAAACCAATTTGGATTTCAGCTGAAACCAATTTGGATTTCAGCTGATTTCTCAACCCACACCCTCAAAGCTGGAGGTCCTGGAATAACATATACCAAGCTCTGCAAGAAAATAGATGCCAAACAAGAATCCTATATCCAGAAAAATTTATCTTCAGATTTGAAGATGAAATAAAAACTTTCCATGATAAACAAAAGTTAAAAGAATTTGCAACTAGAAAGCCTGCACTACAGAATGTTCTCAACAAAATATTCCATGAAGATTAAATGAAAAAAAAAGTGATAACCAACAAAGGGGGGAACTACACTAAAGGAGTAGTCAATCAAAGGAGAAATTAATTAAAATTAAAAACTAGAAATAAACCAAAATGACTGGGAATACAAGTCATACCTCAGTAATAACCTTGAACATTAATGGCCTAAACTCATCAATCAACAGACACAGATTGGAAGATTGGATTTAAGAAAAAGATCCAACAATATGCTGCCTTCAAGAGAATCACCTCATAGGCAAAGACATCCACAGACTGAAGGTGAAAGGATGGGAAAAAACTTCTCACTCACATGGATTGCATAAACAAGCAGAGGTTTCTATCCTCCTATCAGATAAAGTGGACTTGAAGCCAAACTTAATCAGAAGGGACAAAGGAGGCCATTTCATGCTGCTTAAGGGAATTATACATCAACAAGACATAACAGTTGTTAAATACTTATGCCCCAAACAATGGAGTATCTATGTACATCAAACAAAACTTTCTGAGTTTCAAGAATCAAATAGACTACAACACAATGATACTGGGTAACTTTAACATGCCTCTGTCACCTCTAGAATAGATATTCCAAACAAAAACTAAATAAAGAAGGTATTGAAGTAAAAAATACATTTGATAATTTAGACTTAACTGACATATGGAATATTTTATCCATCAATGACTGAATACACTTTCTTCTCAGCAGCACATGGATCTTTCTGTAATATAGACCATGTTATAAAAGCATTTTTATAACACAATTGTTTTATTACCTTAATATACTTTTAGCATCTCTAGGGTTATTTTGACAGCTCCATTTTCATTGATATTAATTTTTGTGTTCTTGCTTTTTTCTTGATTAGACTTCTTTTTAAATAAAATTTTACTTATATAATTTTTTCTATGTCACATGTTTCTGCTCCTACTCTTTATTTTTTGCTTCATTCCTACTACATAATTTAAAATAATTTGATTGTTATTTTATCTTCTCTCTGATAGAAGTGCTTTAAGTCATAAATGTTCATCTGAGTACTGTTTCATCCCAGAGATCCTGATATTTTAAGCTTTTATTATCACTTAGTTCAAAACACTTTTTATTTACTTTTATTGTGCTTTCTTCCTTGACCTCTGAGATATTTATAAATGTGCCATTTACTTTTGAAATAGTTGACCTTTGGGGGTGGGATTATATTTATCTTAAGGTGATTGATTTCTAATGTAATAAATCATATAGGAAACACAGTCTACATTATTTCAAATTTATAAAAAAATCAATGGAAATGCTTTTTATATTGATTGTATTGGTTACATACATGTCAAAACAAAACAAACTGCATACTCCAAATATGTGCATTTTATTGCACTTCAATTTTACCTCAATAAAGCTATGGAAAAAAGAAAACGTGTATAAAGATTATGATCTCATTGAAAAGTATTAATTTCTACCAATAGTGAAACTCATGTACTTTAGATGCTATTTTTATTCCCAATGATATTTCTTTTTCACTTCACTAAAGACAAAATAATGTCTACCTCAGTAATCAACCAGTTTAAGTTCTATTTAGTTATCATGGTTTAAATAATCCTATACACCTATTTGTCCTATATGTACTCTATTAAGGGTGCTTGCCTTTAGTCAGCCAAATTAAAAATATGACCACTCATGGATCTTTCTGTAATATAGTTTGTTAAACTAGGCATGTAATGGACAGTTTGCCTCTTTCCTGACACCAAAAAGTACTGATTATATTATATTATATTATAATTGTATATCAGAAAAGATTCTGATATATTAGGTAATATTTAATAAGGAATATATTATCATTTTTTTCTGTAAAAAATTTGAAGACTTTTCTAGAAATTTTCCTGTGCCTTAAAAGTGTTACCAATATTACTATCGTAATGCCCATTTTGTCATCTGTGACATGAAACTAATTTCCATAATGCTTGGCATCTAAACAGCCGTGACTACACCTGTTGCCAGGCCAGCCCCTTGGGGAGTGGTTTTAGCATTTGAGAAGATCCAAAAAATTTGGTACTGGAGAAGCTCCAGCTGGAGGAAGGGAAAAATACTTTTTGGAATATTTCAATTATTGTTGCCATAAATATATTGCAATCCTGCTTTTACTTCCTCAATTCCCTTTCATTTTTCAACCCACTGCAGTTTTACCTCTTTCCCTAAACTCCACTGAAACAGATCTTGCTAAGTCACCAGAATTCTTAGATGTCAAAATCCATGAACAGATTTAGGCTCTTATGTAATGTGACACCTTAACAGTGACACTGTTACTTCAACTTCTGGGTTTCTGAGGTTCCTGTCTGCTAACTAGCCTGGTTTCAGGATGCCAGCCCATACATTCATGTAAGTTAATTCCCTGAAATAAATCTCTGTAAAAATATACATTTACATATGTATGTGTACATACTAATACACACCCCATTGGTTCTATTCCTCTGGAGAACTCTACATTTGTGGCTTCTGTGAACCATTTTTCAAGTTCTCTCCCTCTCTGAATACTTGCATACTTTGTTTTCCCATTGAATTATGGATTCTGTTTTCACTCCTTTGATGGTTAGTTTTAGGTAGAAACTTGACTAGGCCATAGTATCAAAATCAGACACAAATCAGACACTAATCTAAGTGTTACTTGAAAATATTTTGTAGATATGGTAAATATCTGAGTCAGTTGACTTTAAATAAATAATATGGTGGGCCTCATGTAATCAGTTGGAAGGCAATAAGAGCAAAACGGAAGTTTCCTAAAGAAAAAGAAAATGTCTCTCAAGATTGCAGCATCAGGTACTGGGGATGTGGCTCAAGTGGTAGGCCGCTGGCCTGGCATGCTTGCGGCCCGGGTTCAATCCTCAGCACCACATACAAAGATGTTATGTCTGCCGAAAACTAAAAAATAAATATTAAAAAATTCTCTCTCTCTCTCTCTTTCTCCCCCTTCCCTCTCTCTTCCCCCTCCCCTCTCTCTCCCCCCTCTCTCCCCTCTCTCTCACTTAAAAAAAAAAAGATTGCAGCATTTTATTCATCATGTTGTCTCTTTATAATTCACTTCATTTTATCAGCTTGTCCAGAATATATTTTTTTAACTCCAGAATATTTACCAGTCTCTTATCTGAAGTCCTAATCATATTTCTAACTATAGTGATACCTCAACACCATTTTAAATCCAATGTGCCCTACCTCAACTCCTTTTTCTTCTTAGTTACCATCTCAATTGCATTTCTTCACCTAATCATCCTATACAGAAATCTCCAAGCTATTCTTGATTCTTCCTCTTTCATATTGATCTAATCAGCCTCTAAACTTGGACAGTTTTTTCCTTGTTAGTAACCTTTGAATCAATTCCTTTCTGATACTTCTACCATCTTAGGTTAGAATCCCCTCAGTCATCCCTTGCATGATTTTTTTTTACCTGATTTAAATATTTTTAACCTCATTTCCTTGTTCCCTCTCAGCATTTTATATCATCCTCCACAAATCCACAAAGATTATTGTTCTTGCAATAGTTATTGTATTGCTGTGTAATTATTCCTTACAAATAATTTGTCTTCCCTTCCACATTTGAAATCATTCATTACATTTGTATGATGCATGAGCATGAAGTTCACCATTTTCTTTAGGAGAAAGATGAACTTATTTGCTGAAAGTAGAAATTATACTTTCCTAGATAATAAAATTGATCTATAAAATTAGACAATTAAATTCAGCTATGTTTTCCTTTAGTGTTTCTGTAGCAATTCAGTTCTTTCCAATATAGGTGTTCTTAACCTGGCATCAAAAATAGACTCCTAACAGATCTATGAACTCTCTAAAACTTTATTGGAAACTTCTTGTATATTTTTCTAGGAAGAATGATGATAATTTTCACCAAATTCTCAAAAAGATACTTAAGATCCACCATAGGGGCTTTGTATCCCAATTAACAATTTCCTAACCATAAGAACTTGGGCAGATTAACAACTCAATGACTCATTCAGCTTTCTCATCTTTAAATTGGGGAATAGTAAGAGCAATGGCCTTACAGGTTTGTTGAGAATACAAAATAAGTTAATGCACAGTAATGTAGCTCTTATTAGAAAAGTGCCTACAAAAAATATAAAATACAGAACTTGAAAATGACTGTGATTGAAAATGGAGGATTCAGACCTCAAAAGACAGGTCACATTTGAAGATTTGGGTTTAGAGCAATCTGTATAGAAGCAATGATTGAAATCACAGAAATAGAAGTGGTCACTACAAGAGAAAGAATGAAGAGAAAGGCAAAGTACTTTGGATGAAGCCCAAAATAAAGAGAAAGGAGCTTATGAAGAAGTATAGTGTCTGAAAATCCAAAGCAACAATTTTATTATAAAAAGTAAGGTTTAGCCTTGCTTAAGCAAGGTAAATCAGAACATGAATGGACTAGATATCGTGATGAGGAGAATGTACTAGTTTTCTAGTACCAAATTACCTTAAATGGGGTGCCTTAAAAACAACAGAAACTTATTCTCTTGCAGTTGTGGAGGGCAGAAGCCTGAAATCAAAGGCTTAGGGGGAATCACTCCCTCTAACGCCTTTGGGAAGAATCCTTTCTGGCCTCTCCTAGTTTCTGGTGGTTTCAGGCAGTCTCTTTTGCTTGTCATTCTGTGGCTTACAACCGTGTCACTCCAATTTCTGCCCCTTCTTCACATACCCACTCTCCTTCTGTGTGTCTGTGTCTCTGTCCAAATTTTTCTTCTTATTTGGATACCAGTGATTGGATTTAGGGCCCCCTTGAATACTGTATGACTTCATCCTAATTTGACTGCATCTATAATAATTCCATATATAATTTCAAATAAGGTCACCTTTGCAGATTCCAGAAAGACATGAATTTTGAAGGGGGCACTTTTCCATCCCTTACAAAGTTACTTCAGAGTTGTGATGCAGGAAGAAGCTGTACTTCAGGGCACCAAGGAATGAGTGACATATTAAGGCAGAAATTGCTTTTTTTTCTGGATATTTTTTAGTAAAAGAGAAAGAAAAATAGGATCATAATTTGAGGCAAAAACCACTTTGAGAAAGATAAAAATGGTAATAAGTTATCTAGGGATAGAGATAAACTCAGAAATAGAGATAGACACAGATATTGATATAGTTATAAATTTAAGCATATTTTTAGGCAAAAGTCAGTGAGTGAAGGAAGGTTATCAAGTACAATGGTGGGTGGAGGTTAGTTGGAAAGGAGATAGGACAACTGTTCCTCTGAGATAAGAGGACAGACTGCATTTTGCAGTTTCAATAACCGTTCAAGAAAGAAATGACTGTTATTAATCACACATTCTCTAAAAGAGCATCTGCCTTAGTGTTTGGTCTAGTTTTACACTGTAGATGTCAGTTATATATTTCTCAGATTCTTTTTTTTCCTCTCTCTCAAAACAAATTCTAAAATAATTTCTTACAATTAAAATGGACTCCAACATGTTGGAATTCAAAGTCAGTATAATTTTTCTACAGAAAATATCATTTTAGATCATTCTAGAGAACTTCATCCAGAGTAGTTGGAATCTGTAATTTTGCACTTTTGTTGTTGTTATTGTTATGAGTATTTTTTTTTTTGTACTAAGGATTGAACCCAGAGCCTCTTGCATGCTAGGAGAAAGATCTAACACTGAGCCATATCCCCAGTACTAATATCACACTCTTTAAAAGTAAGCTTGGAAACTGAAAATTAAGCAAATTGTATTCTATATATGGATGATTATGTCAATATGAACCCCACTATTATCATGTATAACTATATTGTACTAGTAACAGCAGTTTTAAAAATTGGGGAAAAAATGGTAAGCATTCTTAAAAGAAAAAAAAGGTCTTTAAAAAAAATACTTATGTGCTTGGATTCTAGCCCATAGAAAAATGTGTATGTCTATGATTATATATTTATTTTAAAGCTTTGTTAATGTTAACATTAACTTCATATTCTTTCTTAGGTGGCTGGATTCAGTTTGAGATTATCTTTTGTGGAATCTTCATGATGGAGCAGAGCTTATATATGTCAAGTTTCCTGATAACGAAATGGCTTTGTTTCTGTGACTCTTGATTTGGTTTTATTCCTTAAACAAATCAATGAATAAAATATGCATTCATGGAGACTAAATATATTCAGATTATACCCTTTTACATAAAACCTTCCTTTCTAGCTTTTTATCTTACAGGTTTGCTCAACTTAAAAAAAAAAGACTAAAATGCAATAAATAATACTTTCTCTGAGAATGAACTGTTTTTACATTGTTGAGCTTTGTTAAATAACAAAAATATAATAGAACAAAAGTGATTTCTCGTGATAATGTAAGGCTTATATTTTATATGCTCATAAAAACTGGCAGTTAGAGTTGTAAGGGACCTCAGAGGTAATCAATTTTTGTCCTTTTTTCAGATTAAGAAATAATCGTTCAGCAGAGCACAGTGGCACACACCTTTAATCCCAGTGGTTTGGGAGGCTGAGGCAGGAGGATCATTATTTCAAAGCCAGCCTTGTCAACTTAGTGAGGCCCTAAGCAACTCAGTGAGATCTTGTCTCTAAATAAAACACAAACAAGGACTGGGGATGTGGCTCAGTGGTTAAGTGAGCCTGGGTTCAATCTCCAGTATCAAAAAAAAGGATTGTTCAGAACAATTTGGTGGGTTACACAGAGTCAAGAAGAATAAGAATTATATACTAGATTCTATATGCCATGCTTTTATATTAAACTTATTTAATTCTTCATGTAACAGTCCAGAAGTAGACACTCAGAGATTACATCATCTAAGAACACCCACCTGGGAAGTGACTGCACTGGGATTTGAAGCCGGATGATCTTCCTGGAATCAACACAGTCATCTGTGCTCCCAATTTCTGCAAAGGTCTGTGTTGAGACCAAAAACCATTTTATCCGTTTTAAAGCAACCAGGTGAAAACAAAATTTCTGTCATTTTTAAGTTCCAATGAAAATTAAGCAGAGAAAGGGAAAAAATGCTGTATGACTTATTCAATAGGCAGGAACTATTTCAGGCATTTGTTCTAAAAGGAAGCCACTCACATTTTCTAACAGGAAAGGAGCTGCTCAGGCTGCCAGCTGTTTTCACAGGAACCATGAGAATCCTTGCACTGGTATTTCTTGGACTGGATATGCATGCACATAAATGAAGATCTGTGTACTTGTGACTTGTTAGTAGGTGGTAATGTGTAGATTTCATTAGCATTGTTTTTCAAAAAACTGCTCTTGACTTAAGTAATAACTAACAAATGTAATTCTCTTAGAACTTAGAACATTACTTAATTGTTATATAAGTTTGAAAATTCAAGTGGTAAAATATTTTTGATAATGGAAAATCACTGAACAAATAAGAAAAACATTGCAAATATCGGACCTAATAATGGACTGATTTCTGTGAGAAATAGAAAAATCAAAACAATGACATGACTTGGAACAACAGTGACTGGAATAATGAAATAGAGAAATTCTGAAATGTCTGTAGGATCTATAATTACATCTTCTTCTTCTTTTCTCATACTTGTTGAGTTGTTTTTTCCCCAGATCAGTCCATTTAAAATTTATTAATGTGCTCAATCTTTTTTTTAATACCTTTATTTTATTTATTTATTTTTTATGTGGTGCTGAGGATCGAACCCAGAGCCTCGCATGTGCTAGGCAAGCACTCTACTGCTGAGCCATAACACCAGCCCTGTGATGGATCTTGTTAGAAAAATTTCTTTATTGATTTTTATCTTGTTTATTTGCTAGTTATTGATTTATACTTTATTTTGTGTGTGTGTATGTATATATGTGTGTATGTGAGATCATATACATATATATATCCATATACATAGATATATGTATATATAGATATATACATATCTATGTATATATCTATATATCTATATCTATATATATATATATATATATATATACATATATTTGAGTTTTTTTTTTTGTTGTTAATGCTGGGGATAGAACCCAGGGTCTTATGCATGCTAGGGTAAATATTCTACCACTGAACCATGTCCTCAGACCTTCTTTTTTAAATATTACTATCAAATACTATAAATTTCCCTATAATCTTTAGCTATAGCCAATAAAGTTTTAATGCTTTAATTTTTATTTGGTTCAAAGTATTTTTAAATTATTTATTATTTTTTTCTGAAACATTATTTTGGAGAGTTTCGTTTAATTTCCAAATATGTAGAAAATTTTTTCAGGTATTTCTGTTATCAATTATTAGTTTAATGGCTATTTTGGTTAGAAAAATGGTCTATTTGTTTTAATTTTTTAAAAATTCACTGAGACTTGTTTCCTGGCCCAAAGTATGCTTTTTGTTGTTCAATCTTCCATTGGTATTTAAAAGAATGAATATATTTATTTTAGCTTTAGGCATTGTTATGGTTTGGATGTGAGGAGTCCCCAAAAAGCTTACATGTGAGAAAATGCAAGACAGTTCAAAGGAAAAATGATTGGGTTGTGAGAGTCTTAACCCAATCAGTGAATTAATCCCCTTTTAAGGGTTTACTGAGTGGTAACTGAAGTGGTAGGGTACGGCTGGAGGAGGTGAGAATTAAGGTGTGGCTTTGGTATATATTTGTATCTGGAGACTGGAATCTCTCTCTTTGCTTCAGGATCACCATGTGAGCTGCTTCCCTCTGATACCATTTTGTCTGATACCATTTTCCTCGACAGAAGAACTTTCTTTTACATTTCTTTTTATGTGGTTCTGCTGTGGTGAATTCTCTCAGCTTTTGCTCATCTGAAAAAATCTGTGTTTTGCCTGCATTTTTGAAAGAAAATTTTGGTTGGGTTATAATTGTAGTTTGACAGTTTTATTTTGTTTTCTAGTTTTAGTACTTTGAAGAGATCTTTCCATTAAGTTCTGCTTTCATGGCTTCTGATGAGAAATTGGCTGTCAGCCTTCTCTTTGTCCCTCTGAATACAATATCTGTTTTCCTCTGAGCATTTAAGATTTTTTCTTTGTCACTAGTTTTTAGCAATTTGATCACGATTTTCTTCTGCTTCAAATGATTTTGATTCTTGAATCTATAATTCTAAGGTTTATCAAATTAGTGCCAGTTTTAGCTATTACTTCTTCAAAAATGTCTATGTCCTTTATAAATTTTTATATCTGTCCTTGAATTCTAATTATTCATAAGTTAGAATGCTTGGTATTCTCTCTGATATATTCTTCATTTCAGAAATTGCTTTTTTTTAATTAGAGATTGAACCCAGGAACACTTAACCACTCAATTATATCCCCAGCCCCTTTTATTTTTATTTTAAGACAGGCTCTCACTAAATTCCTTAAGGCATCACGAAGTTGCTGAGGCTGTTCTCAAACTTTTGATGCTCCTGACACAGACTTCTGGGTCGCTGGAATTACAAGCATGTACTACCACACCCGGATGCATTTTTTATCTTTGTATATTACATTTGGATAGTTTTTATATCTTGCTATTTCTTTCCCCATCATCTCCATATCTTCCTTTGTGTCTTTGAGCATATTTATAATACTTAAAATAGCTGTTTTATGGTCATTTTCTACTCATTCCATCATCTGTTTCATTTCTAGTTATGTTTCTAATTGATTAACTTTCTTCCTTGTCATGATTATAATTTCTTTGTATACCTAACTTCCTGATGGGATACCAGACCAAGTGAATTTTACTGATTCATTACTAGATTTTGCTGCTTTTCTTTTAAACAGTGCTAGATTTGTTCTCGTGTGCAGTTAATAAGTTGAACATCAGTTTTTTTCTTTCGAGGCTTGCGTTTAAACTTTGTTATTTTTTTTTTACTTTGGAACTAATTTAATCCCACTGCTAATGCATGACCCTTTTTTCAAAGATTACAATTCTGTGCTTATTTTGGATGCAATATCTGAAAATTATTGTTTCATAAATGCTGTGTGGTTTTCTATTTGTTTATAGTGGCAGGGCAATGCCCACGTCAGGGGTTTTATTATGTTTTTGCTGCTATTACCAAATACCAGAATTTGAGTGACTTATAAAAGCACTTATAAAATCCATAATCAAGGTGCCATCAGATTTAGTGTTGAAAAAGGCTTTGTTTTATAGAAGATGCCTTTTCACTGTGTGGTCTCTGAGTGAAAGGGACAAGACAGTTCCTTGGGGCTCCTTTTGTAAGGGCCTTAATCCCTTACAAAAGCTCATGAAGGGTCCCTCCTCATGACCTATTCACCTACCAAAGGCCCACTTCTTACTATTGTCACATTGCTGATTCGATTCAGTGTATGACTTGAGGGTTGGAGGGACATGAACATTTAGACCATAATAGCAGATAATGGTTTATGTGTACAATCAGAAGTCCTAATTTGATTATTGATAGAAGAAAAGCTTTGTTTTTCTTTAATTTTATAACTTGTTATTAGTATTATATTTTAAAATTTTGGAATTGTTGTCCAGTTTGAGAAAACCTCTGTTGAATTTCTTCTGAGCTTAAACACATAATTATAGTGCTAGACTGGGTGGGACACACTCATACTTTAATCTGACTTCTGTACCTTCATCTTTGTGTCATGATTCTGAATGAGTTAGTTCACAGGGTGATAGAGTATTGCTAGAAGCCAGTCTTGAACTCACTTGTCTGGTTATACTTTACCTGACACAAGACTCTGTAAACCACATAAGCCTATTCCACTAAATCCAAACAAGGATACTTCAATTCAACCTTTTTGTTGCTGGATCTCAAGATGCATGTGACTACTTCTAGAAACTTAAATGAGACAAGATAATAGAGAAATCGTAATGAAAGAGACACTGGTCTTAACTTTTCAGAATTAGTGTATCCTACTTTTACAAATTATACAAAAAGTATGTGATCACTAAATACACTGCTCGGGTTTCTCTCAGAAACTTGGAAGGGTCTTGTTCCAAGAATACTAATCACTTGTGCCTCATTCATTTGCCACTAATTCTGCCTCTGGTTTTTACCATCAGTGTTTTAAAAGCATGGTTAGAATCTATCTCATATATAGATTTAAGGTTTTGGAATTGGGATATTAATTTTTAAGAATTTTTTAGATGTTGATGGACCTTTATTTTACTCATTTATTTATATGAGGTGCTGAGAATTGAACCCAGTGTCTCACATATGCTAGGCAAGTGGTCTACCACTGAGCTACAACCCCAGCCCCAGAATATTCATTTTTTTTAAGCAACAAAGCAGGAATCAGAAAACATGGTCTTGGTGTGATTCTTAGTTTAGATATATCATGCTGACAGAGATGAAATTAATTCTTAGTTATATACCAGCCCTGTGGAAAAAATGAGGTTTAGTGTGAAACCAACCTAGATGCCCTTCAACAGATGAATGGGTAAAGAAACTGTGATACATATACACAATGGAATATTACTCAGCATTAAAAAAAGAATAGAATTATGGCATTTTCAGGTAAATGGATGGAGTTGGAGAACATCATGCTAAGTGAAGTAAGCCAATCCCAGAAAATCAAAGGCCAAGTGTTTTCTCTGATAAGCAGAGGATGCTGATCCATAATGGGGACATGGGTATGGGGAGAATGGAGGAACTTTGGGCAAAGGGGAGGGAAGGAAGGGGAGGGTGCATGGGACAGGAAAGATTGTGGAATGAGATGGACATCATTACGTAGGTACATGTATGACTGCTCATATGGTATGACTCTACATTGTGTACAACCAGAGAAGTAAAAAGTTGTGCTCCATTTGTGTACAATGAATTGAAATGCATTTTGCTGTTATGTATAACTAATTAGAACAAATAAAAATAATTAAAAAATAAAACTAATAAAAAAATAAGGTTTAGTAAGGGTTTGGGTTAAGGCAAAAAATTTCTTTTGCAGTTAGAGGTGTTGATGATTTCCAAACAGAAAGAAGTTAAGCTAAAACTTCTATTAAAAAGTAAAAAACATGTGTTTCATTTTACTTTTGTACTATTAAGTGGCATAGTTTTTGTTTATGGTCTCCTCTCCCTGCTACCCAACACTGTCACTTAGAAATAATGAAGATGTAGAAGAGGATCCAAGACAGGCCAGAGGGAGGCAGCATTCTGCATTGCTCTGTGACCAGGGTCTTAACTAGTGGGAATACTGCTTCACTGAGAGTGACAGAGGACCCCTCCACAGCTGCTCCAGCACAGGGCCCAGGCCTCAGCGTTAGAGCAGGACTCCTGACTCCTGACTACTTGCCCACGCAGGTCTCACGGGTGCCTTAGCGGGACAACTGGCATCAATACCCACGCAGAATTCCCAGATGCCACTCCCACGAAGAGCACTCAGCCATCACAGGAACTCTGCCTCCACTCCCATGTGGACCCCCATCTACCAACGTGGGGCTCCCCCAGTTGCCTCCATTTTGGGACTTCATGGGTATTGCCATAGGCCCTTACTCGCCATGGCCTGCCTGCACCTGGGGACATCACAGGCTCTGAAGAGCCCACAACCGCAACACTGCATGCCACAGAACAACACCCCATTGATGAAAGCAGCCACCTCCATCTTGGGTCACCTCTATCACCATCTATAGTTGGGGCAACTAGCAGTTTGGAACACCAGATAGCCAGGTACCCATAGTTTCTAATTCCCCACAATCCCCAGCAGCCACCCAATCCCCAGTGACTGCCCAATACCAAACAGCCCTCCGTATCAGGTGCACAGTCACCAGAGTACCACACACAAGACCCCAGAGAGAAATGTTCCTGATTAGGAAGTAGAAAGGGAGAGGGTGAGGCAGATACACTCTAGAGACAACTTAGAAAGCAAGAACTGTGAGGTCTACAAGTGTGATAAGGAGATAAGACCTGGTACCCATGTCATAGGAGCAGGCCCCAAAAAGATCCTTGAGGTGCAGTCTCCCACTGGGACCAGAAAGTGCGATATCCCACTTCCAGGTGCCCTGAACCCAAGACCAACCCTCACACCCTGGTAACCCCCACCATCTTAGGGCGGAGATACCAACTAAGAACAGACAACCCTACCTATTGGATGAGAAGGGAAACAGGAAAGATACTGATTTCCAACCCAAACAACCCTTGTTTCTTCCTTCCAATTTTTTTTCTTTCTTCTCCCTCTTTATTCTCCCACCCTCACATCCCCAACTGATGTGAAACCAAGTACTTTGTATGAATCAGGATATTGAGGATGGAGATGACTGAATTGTATATTACAGTTGTATTATATATTCTTTTTTTCCTCCTTTTTTTGTTTTTCTCTCAAATTTTTACTATTTTAACATTTTTAATGTTTCTTAATATATATGTGTGTTTATCTTATGTACTCTACTGTCTTCCCTCTTATTTGTCTACCCCAAATTACTACCTCTCTATTCTCCTGCTACTAACCTTCTTTTTTAGATTTCTCTTTCAAACTTCCTAAGATATTAACTCTATAACCTCATCTCCTACCTCCTCAGCATATCTTTCTACACCTCACCCCCAGTTCTTTGTCTACCATCAGGAACTGTAAATCTTTTTACAAACCTACTGATTATATGGCAGATAATAATTGAATTCACCATTTCTGTACATGGTGATCAAACTGTAAATGTCTTAATAAAAACTATTTGTTTTAGGAGGCATTTTGTTTCTATTGGGATCCATTAACATTGTTCTTCCCCTCAAAGGTGGGGTATTGGAACTCTACAGGGGCGCTATAAGCCTATAGGGTAAAAATTGTAATGCTTCGGATCCACAGAGCTAGGAAGGAAGACATATGAGCAACATGAAAAGGTTTTGTGAATTAAAGGATGATATAAGAGAGCAAATACAGGAAGCAAAAGATTACTTCAAAGGCTGGGGATGTGGCTCAAGTGGTAGCGCGCTCGCCTGGCATGCGTGCGGCCCGGGTTCGATCCTCAGTACCACATACAAACAAAGATGTTGTGTCCGCCGATAACTAAAAAATAAATATTAAAATTCTCTCTCCCTCTCTCTCTCTCCCTCTCTCTTTAAAAAAAAAAGATTACTTCAATAGGGAGATAGAGGTTCTAAACAAAAACCAAACAGAAATCCTTGAAATGAAAGAAACAATAAACCAAATTAAAAGCTCAACCGAAAGCATCACCAATGGGTTAGACCACTTGGAAGACAGGACCTCAGAAAATAAAGACAAAATATATAATCTTGAAAAGAATGTAGACCACACAGTGAAAATGATAAGAAACCATGAGAACATTCAAGAAATATGGGATAGCATAAAAAGACCAAATTTAAGAGTCATTGGAATAGAGTTCCAAACTAAAAGAATGAACAATCTATTCAATGAAATAATATCAGAAAATTTTCCAAATATAAAGAACAAATTGGAAAACCAAATTCAAGAGACTTACAGGACACCAAATGTACAAAATTACAACAGATTCACATCAAGGCATATTATAATGAAAATGCCTAACATACAGATTAAGGAGAGAATATTATAAGCCAAGAGAAAAAGGAATCAGATTATATATGGGGTAACCAATTAGGTTATGTGCAGATTTTCCAACCCAGGCTCTCCAAGCTAGAAGATCCTGGAACAATGTATATCAAGCTCTGAAAGAAAATGGATGACAACCAAGAAATTTGTATCCAGTAAATTAAGCTTTAGATTTGATGATGAAATAAAAACCTTCCATGATAAACAAAAGTTAAAAGAATTTACAGCTCAAAAACCTGCACTATAGAACATCCTTGGCAAAATATCCTATGAAGAAGAAATAAAAAACAACAATGAAAATCAGCAGAGGGAGATATTACACTAAAGGATAAGCTAATCAAAGGAAAAACCAAGTCAAGTTAAATAACAAAAAATTTTAAAAATGGCTGGAACTACAAACCATGTCTCAATAGTAATCCTGAATGTTAATGGCCTAAACTCACCAATCAAAAGACATAGACTAGCTGATTGGATCAAATGCAACAACCACAACAACAAAAACAAAAGACCCAACAATATTCTGTCTCCAAGAGACTCATTTGATATGAAAAGACATCCACAGACTGAAGGCAAAGGGTTGGGAAAAATTATACCACTCACACGGACTGCAGAAGCAAGCAGGGGTTTCCATCCTCATATCAAATAAAGTAGACTTTAAGCTAATCAAAAGGGACAAAGAAGGACATTTCATACTGCTCAAGGGAACAATACATCAATAAGACATAAAAATTACAAATATATATGCCCCAAACAATGGAGCATCTATGTTTATCCAGCAAACTCTTTTCAAGTTCAAGAGTCAGATTGACCACAACACAATAATTCTGGGTGATTTTACCACACCTCTTTCACCACTGCATAGATCTTCCAAACAAAAACTGAACAAAGAAACTATAGAACTCAAAATACAATCAATAACTTAGACTTAACTGACAAATACAGAATATTTCATTCTTCAACAAGTGATACACTTTCTTCTCAACAGCACATGGATCCTTCTCTAAAATAGACCATATATTATGCCACAAAGTACCTCTTAACAAATACCAAAAAGTAGAGATACTGCCCTGAATTCTAACAGATCACAATAAAATGAAATTAGAAATCAATGATAATATAAAAAATAAAAACTACTCCAACACCTAGAGCCTAAATAATATGCTACTGAATGAACAATGGGTTGCAGAAGACATTAAGGAGGAGATTGAAAAATTCTTAGAGGTAAATGAGAACACTGATACAACATATCAAAATCTCTGGAACACTATGAAGGCAGTACTAAGAGAAAAGAAAGTACATTGCATGGAGTTCATTCCTTAAAAGAAGAAAAAGTCAACAAATAAATGGCATAACATTACGTCGCAAAACCCTAGTAAAAGAAGAACAAATCGGCATCAAAAAAGTAGAAGACAGGAAATAATTAAAATCAGAGCTGAAATCAATGAAATTGAAACAAAAGAAACAATTGAAAAAATTGAAAAAACAAATGTTGATTCTTCACAAAAATAAATAAAATTGACAGACCCTTAGTCATGCTAACAAAGAGAAGGAGAGAGAAAACTCAAATAACTCACATGTGATGAAAAAGGAAATATCAAAACAGATACTACAGAAATACACAAGATAATTAGAAAGGATTTTGAAAAGTTGTACTCTAATAAAATAGAGAATATCAAAGGCATTGACAAGCTTTTAGAGACATACAAATTGCCCAAATTGAATCAGGATGATATACATAATTTAAATGGATCAATTTCAAGCAAGGAAATAGAAGATGCCAATCAGAAGCCTACCAACCAAGAAAAGCTCAGGACTAGATGGAAACACAGTTGAGTTCTATGAGACCTTTAAAGAAGAACTAATACCAATACTTTACAAATTATTTTGTGAAATAGCAAAAGAGGGAGAACTTCTAAACTCATACTGTGAGGCCAATATCACCCTGATTCCAAAACCAGGCAAAACACGACACATCAAAGAAAGAAAACTTCAGACAAATATCTCTAATGAACATAGAGGCAAAAATTCTCAATAGTATTCTGACAAATATAATACAAAAACATATAAAAAAGATAGTGCACCATGATCAAGTGGGGTTTATCGCAGGGATGCAAGGTGGATTCAACATACAGAAATCAATAAATATAATTCATCACATCAATAGACTTGAAGATAAGAATCACTTGATCATCTCCATTGATGTAGAAAAAGCATTCAACAAAATACAGCACCCCTTCATGTTCAAAACATTAGAAAAACGAGGGATAACAGGAACATATCTCAAATCATAAAAGTTATCTATGCTAAGCCCCAGGCCAACATCATTCTAAATGGAGAAAAATTGAAGGCATTCCCTCTAAAAACTGGATCAAGACAAGGATGCCCTCTTTCACCACTTCTATTTAACATAGTTCTTGAAACACTGGCCAGAGCAATTAGACAGACAAAAGAAATTAAAGGGATACACATAGGAAAAGAAGAACTCAAATTGGCCCTATTTGCTGATGATATGATTCTATACATAGAAGACCCAAAAAAATTCCACCAGAAAACTTCTAGAACTAGTAAATGAATTCAGCAGAGAATCAGGATACAAAATGAACCTCATGAATCAAAGGCATTTCTGTACATCAGTGAAAAATCCTCTGAAAGGGAAATGAAAGGTGGCTTCAACAAATCCTCAAATCCCATTACAAGAGCCTCAAAATAATTAAAATACTTGGAAATCAACCTAATGAAAGAGCTGAAAGACTTCTCCAATAAAAACTACAAATTGCTAAAGAAAGAAATTAAAGAAGACCTTAGAAGACGGAAAGATCTTCCTTGTTCTTGGATAGGCAGGATTCATATTGTCAAAACGACCATACTACCAAAAGCACTATGCAGATTTAATGCAATTCCAATCAAAATCCCAATGATATTTCTCATAGAAATAGTAAAAGAAGCAATGAAATTCATCTGGAAAAATAAGAGATCCAGAGTAGCTAAAGCAATCCTTAGCAAGAAGAGTGAAGAAGGTGGCATTATTATACCAGACCTCAAACTATACTACAGAGCAATAGTAATAAAAACCACATGGTATTGGCACCAAAATAGACTGGTAGACCAATGGTACATAACAGAGGACACAGAGACTAACCCACATAACCATAGTTATCTTATATTAGACAAAGGCACCAAAAACATACATTGGTGAAAAGATAGCCTCTTCAACAAATGGTGCTGGGAAAACCGGACATCCATATGTAACAAAATGAAATTAAACCCTTGAGTCTCACCATGTACAAAACTTGACTCAATGTGGATAAAAGATCTAGGAATTAAACCAGAGACACTGCACCTATTAGAAGAAAAAGTAGGCCCAAATCTCCATCATGTCAGATTAGGCTTCGACTTCCTTAATAAGACTCCTATAGCACAATAATTAAAATCAAGAATCAATAAATGACAACAGAAACAATCAGTGAAGTGAATAGACAGCCTACATTTGGGAAAAAATTTTTACCACTTGCACATCAAATATAGCACTAATCTCCAAGGTATATAAAGAACTCATAAAGCTAACCACCAAAAAAGCAAATAGCCCAATCAATAAATGGGCCATGGAACTGAACAGACACCTCTCAGAAAATGATACACAACCAATCAACAAATATATGAAAAAATGTTCAATATCTCTAGCAATTAGAGGAATGCAGATCAAAAATACTTTTAGATTTCATCTTATTTCAGTCAGAATGGCAGCTATTAAGAATATAAACAACGATAAGTGTTGGCGAGGATGTGGGGGAAAAGGCACATTCATACATTGCTGGTGGAACTGCACATTGATGCAGTCAATATGGAAAGCAGTATGGAGATTCCTTGGAAAACTGGGAGGAATAGAGGGACCCAGTTTGATACAGCTCTCCCACTACTTGGTCTATACCCAAAGGACATAAAAACAGCACACTACAGGGACACAGCCACATCAATGTTTATACCAGCATAATTCACAACAGCTAAACTGTGGAACCAACCTAGATGCCCTTCATTCGATGAATGGATAAAGAAAATGTGGTATATATACACAACGGAATATTACTTAGCAACCAAAGAGAATAAAATCATGGCATTTGCAGGTAAATGGATGAATTTGGAGAACATAGTGTGAAGTGAAGTTAGCCAATCCCCCAAACTCAAATGCTTAATGTTTTCTCTGATAAAAGGAGGCTAATTCATAGTGGTGTTGGAGGGGGAGCATGGGAGGATTAGATGAACCCCAGATAGGGCAAAGTGGTGGGAGGGTAAGGGAGGAGGCATGGGGGTAAAAAAGATGGTGGAACAAGATGGCTATCATTACCCTAAGTATATCTATGAAGACACAAGTGGTTAATATAGTTTGTATACAACCAGAGATACGAAAAATTGTGCTCTATATGTGTAATATGAATTGTAATGCATTCTGCTGTCATATACAACAAATTAGAATAAAAATAAATTTAAAAAATACACATAAAATGTACATATTATACATAGATAAAACATGCATGTTTGCCTATGTATACATGTTTAAGTATCTATACATAAATATAAATATAACCTACATATATACTTTAGATATTTATAAATTACACATATATTTGGTAAAAATGCAAAATATATTCTGGATACTAAATAACAGTTTAAATATAAAAATGGCTAAATGAATAAAGAAACAAAAAAGAAATAATGAAGGTGTAAACTTCACTGTAGTCACAATCTAATTTGTTGCAATGTTGCTGCCTAAAAAGCAATTAGTCTTTTTTAGATTTCATTACAAGTATTTCATTTTTAGCAGCTTGATATCAAGTATCTATTAATATTTTTTCTCTTATAGAGAATGCTTAGAATCTCTTTTTACCAGGAAGTGTTTTGTTCTTCTAAAGATAACCTTATCAACACGATGACAGTCTCCGAAGTCTCATATGTGGTGGAGCTTAGTCCCTAATAAAGGGCAAAAGGAATTCTTTTGTACACTTGTAAGCAACACTGAGACTACAGTAATTAACTAATGTTAGAATTTTATTCCTGTTTTGAATTATTGATTGAGAAAACATATTTATTGACAGGCTTTTGCTTCTGGATTTCAAATTGTCAGTGTTGATTGGCTGACTCCTGCAGGTATAAAAGTGAAGGATGCAAAGTAGATAGTAATACCTGCCAGACGATAAGAGGTAAATAAGTGAAAAGATAAAATGCTGAGATGGATTTCAGACGAGGAACAAATTTCTGTGACTTCAAGAGTCAAAGACTCTAGAACTTAAGATGGGCTTTGTTTGAATAGATTTAAAGAATAGTCCATGGGGCCAGCAAAGAAGAAGAAGAAGTAAAACAAACAAATAGAATGTGAATTTTGTTTAACTAAAAAATATCTATCAAAAGTTTATTCTTTTCTGAATATTTTGCTAATGAAAGGATACCAAGATAAATAAAGAATAGTTTTCCCTTCAAAGAATTTAATAAAAAAAAACAAAAATAATTTAATAATCTGGGAAATTAGGAATGGCATCGATACCACTACTATACAAGAATGGATTTTTATGAATAATATTTGTATCATAATCTTTATTTTTAGAACTTTATTTTATATATTTTTTTAAATGTGGTGCTAAGGATTGACCCCAGTGCCCCACATATGCTAGGCAAGCACTCTACCATGGAGCCACATCCCCAGCCCTATATCATAATCTTTTATTTAAAGGTTGCCTGAGCAACAGACTGGGGTTAAAAAGAATTAAGTTTAATACTTAGCTCTGCCTCTTCTTAGCTATGTACCATTGAGCCCTGTTGAGTCTTAATTTCATCTGTGTTTGTTTTCCACTGTATTTCACAGATAATAAGCAGAAACTCCACCTTGCCCATTCCTATCAGGTTAGAAAGCATTTTGCCATCACCAATACTAGCAAATTAATGGAGCCTGGACTGCCTTCCCCACAAAAGGCCCTCTACCTGTTGCTCCACAGATGCCTTTAAAACTGTGTTAACCCAGTCCAGACCACTGGGCTCAGTTCTTCCTGTCTATACAAGCAGTGCTGTCCTGCCTCACCAAATAAATTTTTTTTCCCATTGACTCTGACTTGTCTCACAATTATGGCTACACTTACCATTCTTTTGGAGGTAGTTTATTGACTACCAGAAAAGATCAGGTCCTAACATTTCAGTTACTTTCACACTGTTATCCACAAGGTGACTAATTGTCTTCTTCTGCCCAAGTCTCAGGATTCCTGGGATTTGGAAATTTCAGTGCTCAAACTAGGATAATCTCAGGCAAAGTAAAATGGGCTGGTCATCCTCAGTCCTAACCTCTACTCTTCACTTCTAGCCCTTGGTGCTGAAGTCTTAACAAACCTTCAGTTTCGCTTAATCCGAATTTGACAGTCTTTTCAACATTTCAAGGGTTGAGTGATATAATACATATGAGAAATGAGATCCTGAAATATATGAATGAGTACTGAGTGAGGATTCTAAGCCAGTTTGAAATTAAAAGCAATATCAGGTTGAAAATTAAAACACCCTGATGATTAATAAAATTTAAGGACCAGAAAAGGAATTCAGAGGGCTGGAGTAAAAGGTTTATATGATTTCCCTGGCAGAGTTGAAAAGAAGGCTTTTACCAGAGTAAATGGGCATGTCCACGTGTATGTGTGTATTTGTGTATAAGGGTAAGAGAAGAGTTAGTTAAATGCTATGGAAAGTTAGTAAAATTAAAGTAGTAACAATATAACAACCAAGAGACAGCATAATAACTAGGAAAATTAATAGAATATTCTCAATTTCATTTTAATCAGCTATTTAATGTCTAGATTACAAGAGCTATAAACTAATCATCCCATCCTAGTTTTAATAGACTGAATGGTAACTGGAGGCAGGTGGGGTATTGCTGGAGTAGATGCCTTGTGCCCTGGAATGGCTCAGCTTCCCTTAGCCTTTCCCCATTCTCTCTCTGTTTCTTGTCTGCCATGAGGTGAGCAACTTTACTCCATCTTGTCTTTCTACCATGATGTTCTGCATTATTTTGGGCCCAGAGCAATAAAGTCCCACTGACCATGAGTTGAATCTCTGAAACCATGAGCCAAAATAAATTTTTCCTCCTCTAATTATTCTTGTCAGATGTTTTGATCACAGTGACAAAAAGCTGACTCACATGATCCCCAAACCAAATTGTCACAATACCTTTCATAACTAACTAATGAGACTGAGTTCTACTTTGAGTTATTTTTTTAATTTAGATGGATTGTTCTGTGTGATTACTAGTTTGATTTTGGGAAAGATTTGCCTGCTAATTTCATGGGGCTGTACTTGCCAGACTTCTTAGAATAACTTAACTATTTCTCAGGTTTTTTATTTTATTTTTTTACTTCTCTAAGTGTGGTAGAAATTTTTAGCAAACAATGCTGAAATATTTGTAAGCTATAGTGTATTATTGATAATTTTCAAATTGCAGAAAACCTGTTCTGTTCACTAGAATATTTTAGTTTACTTCAATCATTTACTCCACACGAATTTATTTTGTACTTACTATATTCCAGGAATTATACTAGGAACTGGGAACATAAATATATACAAAGGCTCTTTCTTAAAAGAGCTCACAAATTAGGTGAAGCAGATTTATAAAATTTATAAGATGATATGACAAATAACTATATGTAGTAGATGTTCATTAAACACTTGAATGATGATAGAACTGAGAATCACATGATTATTTGAGAAAATTGGGAAAGGAGAAAGGATTCACATTTGATCATTAGCTCCATGAGAAACGGACATTATTTCTCTTTTTCATTCCAGAATCACAAATTGTCGGTGCTCTGTAAAACTTTATTGAATGAATGAGTGAGTGAAACTTCCTACAACATTGTTGAAATATGTTTTCATATACTAGCCAGTCGAAATATCTACATTTTTAACACAGAGACTTCTTGTTGTACCAGTTTCTTTTAAAATCATATATTTGCAAGAAAAAAAACAACTCTAAAATCAGAGCAGCTAGCATTGTCTGCAAAAATAAAGATTAATTCACTTGAGTTCACTTGGTGGAAAAAAAATTACCGATTTTGCCACACAGTATAATATATTATCTTATCCATTAGTTGTGCAGTTAAACCTTCATCAAGGTATAACAAGCCCTGGAAGTGATTTCAATTGAATGACAAAAGAAATGGAATAAAATTTATTTAAAACTGGTTCACACCAGCTCTCCTACATGTACTATTAACTGCTAAGATCAAGTCACAAAACATTATTTTGAGGAGAAAGGGTTTAGTGAACCCTAGAAATTGGGTTTGATTTATGCCAGAAAATCTGCCTTTTCACTGCTTGAGATTTCTATGGAAGAAAGCCACAGTCTTTTACCAAATGGTTTCTAAGGAAACCCCTTATAGCACAGCATCTGAAAACAATTTGGTTGTTAATGAGAAATGGTTCTCACGGTGGGAAAGTGTTGACTGAAAGAAAAGGCTTCTAGATTTGGCAGTCATTCTGTATAAAGTGTTTACTGTTCTACAGTTACGTTTATGAAATTTTTACATAGAGTAAACATTTTTAGATCTCACTTCATAGTCATTCTTACATGTAAATGTATGTGTTTTTAAAGAAGCTTGGGAAATAGAAAAGGTTTTGTGCTAAAAATGTAGATACTTGAACTTGCAAATATATTCAAACAAATTGCCTTCCAGAATCTGTCCACTCCATTGAGTTTTTCAATCTGTTTTGGAATTCCAACGTTCTAGAATTCATATATTAGCACTGAATTATGAGTGAATTGTTTTTCATAACACATATCTAAAAATCCTAAAACATAGTGTAGTATTTTATGTTTTTTAAAAATCTGTTTTTAAACTGTATTCTGAAATGTCTTATAAAGTATTTTACTGCTTTTAAGTTCTTCTCCAAAAGAAAGTAATTAATTGCAATGTTATAACTATTATCCCTTTGTAATAATTTCAAGATTCAATTTCAATATCTAATGAAGCACTAATTTTTGTGGCTAAAAAATAAATGCTGGATGGACACTATTTCCTGTATTCCAAAACAACCATATCTATATATTTCTTGATAACTTCTAAGTTCTATAACCAAAGAAAATTTATTCAATAATTTCAAATAGATTTAACTCTCTTGCATGATTCAGAGACATGAGTGAATATATGACAGATATAAAAAAAGTAACTTCTGAAAATTCAGAGAAAAATATTTGGAAATATTTCTTGCTCCGGGAGCATTCCAAGTGTTCAAATCTGTGTAAAAATATCGTCAGTTGCTCAGTCACTTGAAATCCGATTGGTGCACCGCTTTGCCCCTAACTGCCATCAGTCCATCTGTCCTTGAATATGCTTTCTGCTTTAGACTTCTGTACCAGGCAGAGTTGCCAAGAGTCTTCTTGTTGTCCTCAGTTGTTTTCCTCATTTGACCCCCACCTCCTTTCTCTTTCTTCTCTGGTCTTTGAACTTCCTCCACTTGGGACAGCTGCTTTCATTTGCAGCTCTGCTTTGGGCAGGGAAAAATTTCTGCCAATGAAAACAGGAAAAATAAGAAAACAAGAAGGGTCGCAAGTGCTCTGCATGTGTCACAGCTCTCTGGCTGCCCATGCTGGGGCCTTTTTGCCCACTGGTTTGCGGACAGAGAAGGGATCTCTTGTTACAGACTGACCCTAAGATGTGAGAGATTAGCTGAGAGACTTTTTTCTCTCTCATCTTTGGATCAACAAATTCAGAATTGTTTGTGTTGAAAGAACTGGGAAGGTGATGTTTTACGTTTCCTCGACCACTTCATGCTTGAAGGTCTGCATTTGGTTTGGTCAGATCTATGCTATTGTCAGGCTACAATAATAATTGATACCATGTTCTTGATTTTTTGAGAGGGAGAGAATATGACCTTCTTTCTACTTTCTCCTTCTTACAACCCACAGGAACTCAGAGGACAGAAATTTCTCCATTTAACTTTTTTCAGAGTGATATATGATAGATAGGTATGAACATGAGAGAATTTAGTAAATATTAATTCATGAAGAGAATTGAAGTAAACATCTTTCTAAACCAAAATAACAGCAAGCAAATGCTTTAGAGTTGCTGCGTTATGCCAATTTGCTTGATTCTTGAGGTTTAATGACATTTCTTTTTTTTGAGTATGTGTGAGTGATTTAAAAGGAGAAGAGATGTAATTTTTATCTTTGTGGATAAAACATCAGGAGGGTTGATTGACAGTGGTATTTGGAATAAGAAGCCCACAATAGAAATGTAGCGTTTACCTCAACACATTGAACTTGTTTTTACTTTTTGTTTCTTCATTTTTTTCCCCCACAGTATCCACCATAGCACCACAGGATGGCCCTCCAGACAAGGCAACAATCTAATAGGAAATTGTAGATCTGACTGTCAGATTGGAAAGGAATACTTGTCTTGACTTATGTAACCCATTCTGCATCTCACACTGATAACATTTGTAGCTGAGTGAAAAAAAAAAAAAGCAAAGGTGACATATTTCCTCCCTTTGACCTTGTTTGCCATTCATTCATTGTTATTATCAAAGCAGAACAAGTAAATGGCAGGGACCATACAAGAGGGTAAACAAATACATGTGACAAAAAAGGAGTAACTGTGTTTTCTGAGTCAAGATCTATGTAAAAGAAAACATCATGTTTCCTCATCTTGGAAAAACTTCTAAGAATAGTTACAGTTCAAGATAAATTCAATTCAAAATATTCTAATTAAGTGGCTGCTATTTGTTAGACTCTTCACTAGTTATTATTATCTGTGAATACAAAGATAAATGAGAGATCTTGCTTATGCAAGAGCTCACAGACTAGCCTTGTGACAGCTCCTCAGAATTGAGAGGGTTTTAGATAGTCTTCCTATGTTTGTTCCTTCTTCACTTGATAAATCTCTAATGACTGGTCTATCTGGTGGGAAAGTAGTAAGTCCTGATAATGAGTAAGACAAGAGAACCTGCTTCCAGAAGCAGAGAAGTCTAGCGGAGAAGAGGGACATGTGAAAGAGAAACTGTAATACATTTTTATAGAAGTGAGTAAAAAATATCATTCTGGAACTCTCAATTTCTGAAATTGATGGAGTTTGCCAGCTAATTGAGAACACATGTATTTATCAGGTACTAAATTTTTGTGGTAGGTTGGAAGCACACAAAAGATGCTAGCTATCATTGACACTTTTACCTTTCCTGTTTCAGTATTCTCATGTCAGGTATTGAGTACAAATCTAACCCTTAAATATTTGCTCTCTTTAAATGTCTCATTATCAAAAGTCAACTTGTTTTCTCGGTAAAATGAGACTTCTTATATGTTAGCATACCATTATCACTTGTGTTCCTCCATAGTTCCTAAATATTATATGTGGTAATAAGCACTTCTTCTGGTAGATGTAGGTCTTCAGTATGCTATTAGCTGAAATTAGAGGGTTTTTCATTCTGCTCACACCTTTCCATTGGAAAATGAGTACTCAAGTAAATCTCTCTTCTTTTCTTTTGAATCTTACAATGGAAACTTCTTTAAACAAGGTATGATTTAGTGAGTTCTGCTCTGGATGCCTGGCCAAAACCATCATGAATATTCCATTAACTATTTCATTAGGGATCTCAACCCGAGCTCTATTGTCATTTGGAGATGGGCAACTGTAGTGGGAGGGCTATCCTGTGTATTATAGATTATTCTTGTTCTCTACCCAATCTGTGACAGCATCTCCACAGTTGTGACAACTAAATATGACCCCAGATATTTCTACAGATCCCATGGGAGTAAAGTTGTCTCCAGGTCAGAACACTGCTTTTGATCTGGCCATTGGTTTTAGGTAGATAGGACCATGCCTGTGATTGAGGTATAGTCTTTCTTCTGGTAGATGTAGGTCTTCAGTGTGCTATGATCTTTCATTTATTCAGTGCCTAGTTTGTTTCATGGTATAAGCAGAACCATGATGAGCAAGGTGATCCTTGCCCTGAAGTAACCTATAGTCTAAAAATTTGTAAGTCAATGTGATTTACAACTAGAAAATTCTTTGAAACAGTGCCTTGAGCATCCTAGGTTAATTGTAATGAATATCCAAAATTGGGTATTATTAGGTGTACCAAAATACCTCTAAGCAGTGCAAATACCCTATCATTTTCTTCTAACTTCTCATTGAAGACTTGGTTCTTTTTTGTAGGGGAGGGGGTGAATACTGAGGATTGAACACAGAGAGACTTAACTACTGAGCCACATCCTCAGCTGGTTTTTAAATTTTTATTTAGTTATTTTTACTCAGATTCTCACTAAGTTGTTTAGGCCCTTACTTAGTTGCTGATGCTGACCTTGAACTTGTGAACCTGCTGTCTCAACCTAGGGAGCCTCTGAGATTAGAGATGTGTACCACCATGCCTGGCTTCAAGCGTTGATTCTTGCGCAAAGAAGGAGTTGAAATTTGTTGCTCTGTTTTACTATTGGAATATTTACTTATTCATTTTTGTCTTCAAGCCCTTTTTTTTCCCACCAAATCTTTTATAAACCAACAAGTGTGTTACGGATTTAGGGGATAATAACAACACCTGTTCTGATACATAAAGTTCTTATCGTTTGGACAGCTGTCCACACTTTGAACATTTGTACAAACACATTCAGTTTTAACAATAATTTTGTGATGAACAGATCTTGTAATTGTGTAACAAAAGCTAATTCTTCAACTTAGTACTTAGTAAGCCAATTTGATTTTGACTAAATCAAATTTAACAGAAAAATTGGAGAGGTAATATTTTTGAAATAACTTAGTACTATCAACTATTTAAAAACATTTTTTTAAATAAGTAACAATCTCAAATTCCATTAGTAAGCATGATTATTTACTTAAAATCAAATGTAGAGCATCATACAAAGTAGCATTTAATATCACATTTGAACTGAAAATGTATTGGGGCAGCTTAGTTAAGCATTAATAAAATAATTAATTTCCAGAAGTGTAGTATTTTCCTGGTGTCTATCTAGTCCTTTGTATATGTTTCCTTTCCCACTGAAGTCTTTTCTATGAGGATTTTAATTTTTAAACTTTAGCATTATTTTATACACATGCATGCACACGCACACACACGCACATATTATTTTATTTTATTTTTAGCTACTGTTACTGAGTGCCTACCAAATTCCAGGAGTTTGCATACATAATTCACTTAAATACATAATAAATTTAGTGTAAGAACTTTATCAAGAGTCACATAGTTGAGTCAGGCATGGTGGTACATGCCTGTAATCCCAGTGGCTGGGGAGGCTGAGACAGGAGAATCAGAGTTCAAGGCCACCCTCAGCAATTTAGCAAGGCCCTAAGCAACTTAGTGAAACCCTGTCTCAAAATAAAAAAATAAAAAGGGCTGGGATGGGGATCAATGGTCAAGTGCCCCTGGGTTCAATCCCTGACATTAAAAAAAAAAAAAAAAAAGAGTCAATGCATTTGAGTTCCAGAACCTGAGTCTGAATCCAGGCTCTCAGCATTCTTGTTCCCAATCATTATAGCACACAACTCCCTTGGGCAAAACACTCAGCATGATATAAATCCCTAAAGAAATGTGTGTTGTTATCTATGTGTCTGCTGCTCTAAGATGACAATTTAGATATCTTTGCATTCCAGAAACAGTAGGAGAGTTTCTATTGTGAGAAATGGATTCTCATAAACTATTATAATCAATTATGGTGATAAGGGTAAATGGACATCCAAACTTACTTAAGAGATTTCCTATCATCTCAATATATTCTCTACCTTTAAACTAGATAGGCAGATATGTGTATATACAATGTAACATTGTTTAAATATACAATGTAACATTGTTTAAATGGTAATCATATCACAATTCTGAAATAACTATACTTTAAATGGATCAAGATAGTTTGCTTTGTTTTGTTATCATAACTTAGGTAAGCCATATGGCTAAATCAAATTTAATAGAAAAACTGGAGAGGTAATATTTTTGAAATAACATTTTTATAATGAAAGCCGTCTTGATGTATTTCCTTGTTCATTTTATATCGTGATGATCACTGATTGCTCCCTTATAAAATATCATTTAACATATCACAATACTGGGCTTATTTTTGAAGCTATTTTATGTGGCATAGTTGCATGAACATGAGAAAAAGCATGAAAGAAAGAAATAAACTAATCATATTCTGTGAGAATCTCATCCATAAGGATTCAGACTTAAAAACTGGATAATAAGTAAGTATTCATTTAATTGACACACTTAGGGGAGAATAGGGAAATAATGATAACAGTACTATTGTCGTTTCTGTTTTACAGACGAGGAGAATGAAGCAAGGAGTAGTTCAATAGCTCTCTCAAAGTTGTATAGCCAAAAGTGCCAGAGATGGGTCTTGGACTCCTCTCTAGTCCTCTTAATCACTGTCCTGTACTGCCTCTTGGTCTCTTGGGCACACATTTGCTTAAGTGTTGTCTGTGACAGCTTTACTGTATACAATGCCAGACAGAATACTTTGACAGAGACCCATTGGTCCTTAAAACCTAGAATATTTACTATTGGGCACTTTTTAGAAAAAAACTTTGAAATATCTTATCCAGAGTAAGAAGGCTATTGTCAAACTCTGAAAGAATTGCTTATTGAACTTGGTTCTATTATCATAACCAGAGGGAGGACTGTCAAAAATAACCAGTGCTCAGGCTAAAGAGCCTACATCCTGTATAGAATCGCAATCTTACAGGGTCAGTGCAGGAGGTGAGGAGACGGGATTACACTGGAATCTATGGGTCATTGCTCATTCAGTGGATACTCAGTATGATTGGTGGATACACTGTCAAGGCTAGAATTTGTGCTGAGTCATCAGATTCCATATCTGAGAAAAATGACACTTTCTTTTATGTCAAAGGTATAGAGGTCATTTACACAGATTTCCTTCCTGTTGATGTAATTCAGGAATGGAGAATAGGCTTAGTGAGGAATTGAGGCACTGATGAGAAGGTATTTTCTATTTTCCCAGGACTTGGGTTAGAGAGCAAAGAGTCACTTGCTGGTGAGAGAGGACTTCTGCTGTTAGACCTATACTTTAGTGAGGTTAAAAGTGAGAAAGCAGTATCTCTCAAGTTCGTATAAGACTGGGGAGTCTTTTTGCAATTCATAGGTTACTCAAGACCTCAAAGTGCTGTAGTTCCTGAAAATGGATCCTTCTCTTCTTTGTATTTGTGGCTAACAACACAATATTTGAGTCTCTCTACAGACAGACTTGTTTGACTAATGCTATAACCCCAATTAATTGCTCTTTTCTTTGTATTCTTATTTCATCTTGTCATAACAGTCAGCATACCTACTCTATATTTCAATTATGTGTGTACATGTACTCTTTACTCAGACTGGGTAATTCTTGAGAGTAAAGTTTTAGCTGGTTTACACATTTAAATATTCACCAAATACTAAGAAAAGGTCTAATTGTAATGCCTATTGACTTAAAGTGAATAATATAAATTAAATGAGGTTTGTTATATCCTGATAAAAATATAGAGATATAGACACAAGTCCCACTCTTATAACCACTATTCTACCCTGTTATAGATTACATTAGATTACTAACTATATTTGGCATCTCCTGTAGATTTATTTGATTTGCCCAGATCTCTAGTTGTCCATAGCTGATTAAAGTTCCAAAAGGAAATCTAGCCACTTAGGATATTTGGTTGCAAGAAAAAGGTGAATGCCTATGTATCTTTATAGAAGAAAATAACTAGAGCAGCTTGCAGAATCGAAAGATCACTGGGCAGGCATGTATAGGGAGGTTAGGAACCAGGACAATTCCGAGGACTTGAGCATGGAGATCTCAAGCATCCTTTGACTTAGGGTACTCCCAGGCATTCCACTCAAGATTCAAATTCCTTAGAATCTATTTAAGCCAAGTTGATTGAGAATTCCAACTCTAGGATTGGAAAACAGTTTTGTTTTTTAAATCAGAAATTGAAATCATGAGGATTTGGAAAAAGAGATGGTGGACAAATTACAACATGTTTTACGGGTAATCTGAGGGCAAATTAAGCCACCAAAATTTTCTCTTGAGAATGTGAATTCAGAGATGACAAACAAACAGGGTAATTGACTTTTTGCTTAAATGTCCCATAATGTAATGTAATGTAAGGCCGGGGCCCACAGTGAGAAGCAGAGGAAACAGCTGACAGAGAGAAGCAAAGATGAGATGGTGGCCATGCAACCCTTGAGAGATGAACAAAGTGACTTCATTTCTTGTGATTAACAGTCTTGCATGACCTAACAATGGGATCACATCCTGAGAGATGCAATGTTAGGTGATTTTATTGTGTGAGCATCATAGAATGTATTTACATACGCCTAGATGATAGAGATCAATCATTCAACCTGGCCTCTTGATACCATTAAGAGACAGTCAACCTGGGATGTAGGAGGCTACTGCCAAAGTCACAAGACTTTTTTTTTTAATAAGTAGAATATATTCTAAAATAATGAATAAAAATATAGTGATACATAACCCAGTAACATGGTAATTTATTACTATTATGAAGTATGTACTATTCTTTTCCATGACTGGCACCACTGTTGGCTGGTTTAAAGCATCACTACAAATACTACACACATTTCGATGTGAAGTTTCAATGGCTATGATGACACCAGGTGATCGACAGGAATTTTTCAGCTCCATTATACCTTTCAAAAATTGGTGCATTATAGTTGTACATAATGATGGGATTTGTTGTTACATATTTATACATGCACACAATGTAACAATATAATTTGGCTAATATCACTCCTCAGCATTCCCCCCCGCCCCCCGACTTTCACTCACCTCCCACTCCAACTGGGGTTATAGTTCAGTGGGAGAGTACTGGCCTAGCCTGTGTGAGGCACTGGATGTGATCCTTAGCACTGCATAAAAATAAATAAATAAAACAAAGGTATTGTGTCCATCTACAGCTTAAATTTTTTAAAAAAAAATTTAGAATTTTGAACCTTAATATCTCTATTAGAAGAAGCTTCTATCAAATGCCTCAAAAATACACAGTGTGAAGGAGCATTAATGATCTCCTTCTGGCAAAAGAAGTGGGAGGACACAGGTTCCCCAGTCACCACTGGATGCTGTATTAGGTTTGGCCTGAGTGTGTGTGCAGAGATACAGGCTGGAGTGTGAGCACATGCCAAGAACCTGTCTCCTTTCTACCTCATTACTCTCTTTTCACTGGGTTACTGTGTCTCTTTTGTAATTCAACCTGCAAATGACTTGGAGGAGAGATAAACCCTGGGTCAGTTGAGGAATATATTAATTCTCCCGCTAAGTTAGAGAGAAAAAAAAGATACTAGTGAACTAACTTTTGCGTATTGAACCTGAGGGTCAAATAACTTGAAATCCCTTTCCTTTCACATTAAAATCTTTGGACTTTCTTGTACTGAAGCCCTAGCATTAGATTTCAGCTTACTTTTTTGTTGCTTTATCAGCTGTGAACTTGACTCCTTCAGGAGGTTAAAAAAAAAAAAGGAGTAAGTTGACAAAATGATTACATCTAACAAAAAAATAAAACCTTCAATTTGATGATGTATTGTTGATGACAGTTATTCAATCTTAAGTCCAGTCATAAGGAGACAGGATACTGCATAAGCCAAAGACCACAGGAATTATCAATGTCAAGTATCAAGAGGGCGTGGAGGAAATGGGTTACAACCTCTTTTCTCCCAACAGTTGTGATGTTTTGCCATCGAAAAAAATCCAGTTTAAAAAAGTATATTAAGTCCTGATGTATTCAGGTACCACTGTAACAACAAAAAAAATTAGGTTTATTGAAATAAGTGTGACTTTTTAACCTTTCTGCCTCTCACAGGGACTTGCTCTCCCTTTTAGTGTCTTTTTTTCCTCAAGTGTTATTATTTCATGTCATTGTGTTATTTAGTCTATTGGATATTTCTATGTCCTCTGCAATTTAGGTTTTAAGCAACATATACTTTACTCTGTTATTAATAATAATAAAAAAATCTAGCTGCCTTCCCTGAGTGGGAGACTGTCTGGTATCCTTAATATTCTTGTATAGAAACTGTGATGAAAGAACAGATAAATCTAAGTAAACCCAGCATTTTAAAGGAGTTCCTTTTAAAATGTGATGGCCTTGTCAACTAGTTAAAAACTAAAAGTTGGTTTTGTCCTGAATATCTTTGATGGGCCCATTATGCATAAAAAGGGGCCACAGCCCATTTGCAAGGCCTCTGAATGAACTCCATTCATTCTGTACTTGGAAATGTCTCTCCAGCCACAAAGAGAAACACTAGTTACAACCTAATTTCTTTGGCGCCAATATCAGCAGAGGAAAAGCCAAGAGACCATTATACAAACTCTAGAACCTTTTTTGGCGATTATATAATTCTATATTCATTAGTCATATTTTCATATTTAAATAAGCACATTTTCTAAAAGATTAAAAAATGGCTCGATAATATAGTACTATCCCATTTTATGCATGGAACAGCATTTTTTAAATGGAGGGCTTCAAATAATTTGCTTCTTATGGTTACTAATGTTTAAAAATACTAACGCCTACTTCAAAGCTTTAAAAGGAAAGTCTTTGTGTTATTCATTATCATATTTTAAAATACGATGAGAATTCAAAAGTTATTATTTTGTTAGCTAAATGCATTAATCTCTTTCCACATTTAGCTTTGGAAGTCAGTAAAGGGCATAAGTAATGGTGCTAGAATGAATGCTAATACAATTTCCAAGAGTGAACTTAAGCACAGATTGGCTCTGAGCAGTCATTCTTCCTTGACCTCGCTTGTCCTTAAAGGGAATTGCTCTGAAGGATCCTGAGGAGGCTGTCCTTCCTTTGTGAGGTTGTTTCTGCGTGTTCCTTCCTGGTGTGCTCTCCCTCCTAGCCGTTTCCCTCTTTCAATCTGACCAACCCTCACTTATCCTGAAGTCTTTTTTTTTTTTATTCTTTATTTCTTTATTTTTTTTTTAATTTTTATTGTTGGTTGCTCAAAACATTACATAGTTCTTGATATATCATATTTCACACTTTGATTTAAGTGGGTTATGAACTCCCATTTTTACCCCGTATACAGATTGCAGAATCACATCAGTTACACTTCCATTGATTTACATATTGCCATACTAGTGTCTGTTGTATTCTGCTGCCTTTCCTATCCTCTACTATCCCCCCTCCCCTCCCCTCCCCTCCCCTCCCCTCTTCTCTCTCTACCCCCTCTATTGTAATTCATTTCTCCCCCTTGTATTATTTTTCCCTTTTCCCTCATTTCCTCTTGTATGTAATTTTGTATAACCCAGAGGGTCTCCTTCCATTTCCATGCAATTTCCCTTCTCTCTCCCTTTCCCTCCCACCTCTCATCCCTGTTTAATGTTAATCTTCTTCTCATGCCCTTTGTCCCTACTCTGTTCTTAGTTACTCTCCTTATATCCTGAAGTCTTGGCTTACTTATTCAGGAAAACTTTTGTATGGGAATTAAGTTGCTGAAAATTTAGAATCAGATTGTGAAGGACTTTCTAAACTGCTCTTTTGAGGTTTGAACAAGAAAATAATGTCTCTACTGTGTTTTAAATCCTGTGAAGGATGGATTGAGTCTTTTAAGCATGTTTAACATGGCCTTCTAATTAGTAGGCCGCAAACACCACACTAATATTTTTTTCTCTTATATGATGATTCCATCTTCTCCTCTCTAAAGCACTATGAAAAATCACTTTCTCTGATTGCATTTTGGGAACCAGTACTAGTTCATTATCGAAAAACATCAAGGTCTTATGCTATCATTTACCAGTGACTGATGCTAAATATAATGTTAGCTGAAATTCAAAGACCATTGAATTATTGAATATGTATACCTTGTAATGGTTCAGAGTGCAGGGTCTAGAAAGATCTAGTTTAAAATTCTTGCTCTACCACTCACTAGTTGTATGGACATGGACAGGATATTTAGGGAACTCACTTAGCAGAGTAAATAAATCGATGGCTGGAAAGTTGGGGTAAGGAAGGCAGACCCCAAACTAAGCATGCCTTTTCTTTGAGCATGTTATCTAAAAATCTGGGTTAATCTTGCATTATCTTTCATGATACATTTCTGTTTGTTTTAACATGAAAATATTTTTAAGTTTAAAGAGGAAGTTAAGTTAGTTGGTGCTTGTTGTCTCAAATTTTCTGTACAGTTTTTTCTCCAAGAAGGTACACTGTGTTATTCTTATGGTTAAAGCACTTTCTTAGAAAAATAACTTTTTGGTATAAAATCATGCAAACAAGAGTTTTACAAGAACTTTAAAGAAGAACAAATACTAATTACTCTACAATCTATTTCAGGAGATAGAAAAAGAGGGAGAACTTCCAAATTCATTCTATGAGGCCAATATCACCCTGATTCCCAAACCAGATAAAGACACCTCAAAGAAAGAAAACTACAGACCAATATCCCCAATGAATTTAGATGCAAAAATCCTCAATAAAATTCTGGCAAATTGGATACAAAAACATATCAAAAAGATCGTGCACCATGATCAAGTAGAAATCATCCCTGGGATGCAAGGCTGGTTCAATATACGGAAATCAATAAACGTTATTCACCACATCAATAGACTTAAAGATAAGAACCATATGATCATCTTGATGGATGCAGAAAAAGCATTCAACAAAGTACAGCATCCCTTTATGTTCAAAACACTAGAAAAACTAGGGATAACAGGAACGTACCTCAACATTGTAAAAGCTATCTATGCTAAGCCTCAGTCTAGCATCATCATAAATGGAGAAAAACTGAAGGCATTCCCTCTAAAATCTGGAACAAGACAGGGATGCCCTCTATCACCACTTCTATTCAATATAGTTCTCCAAATACTGGCCAGAGTAATTAGACAGACAAAAGAAATTAAAGGTATTAAGATAGGAAAAGAAGAATTTAAATTATCACTATTTGAAGATGATATGATTCTATACCTAACAGACCCAAAAGGGTCTACAAAGAAACTACTAGAGCTAATAAATGAATTCAGCAAAGTGGCAGGGTATAAAATCAACATGCATAAATCAAAGGCATTCCTGTATATCAGTGACAAATCTTCTGAAATGGAAATGAGGACAACCACCCCATTCACAGTATCCTCAAAAAAATATAATAAAATAAAATACTTGGGAATCAACCTAACAAAAGAGGTGAAAGATTTATACAATGAAAACTACAGAACCCAAAAGAGAGAAATAGAAGAAGATCTTAGAAGATGGAAAAATATACCCTGTTCATGAATAGGCAGAACTAACATCATCAAAATGGCAATATTACCCAAAGTTCTCTATAGGCTTAATGCAATGCCAATCAAAATCTCAACAGCATTTCTTGTAGAAATAGATAAAGCAATCATGAAATTCATATGGAAAAATAAAAGACCCAGAATAGCAAAAGCAATTCTAAGCAGGAAGTGTGAATCAGGTGGTATAGCGATACCAGATTTCAAACTGTACCACAGAGCAATAGTAACAAAAACAGCATGGTACTGGTACCAAAACAGGTGGGTGGACCAATGGTTCAGAATAGAGGACTCAGAGACCAATCCACAAAATTACAACTATCTTATATTTGATAAAGGGGCTAAAAGCATGCAATGGAGGAAGGATAGCATCTTCAACAAATGGTCCTGGGAAAACTGGAAATTCATATGCAACAAAATGAAATTGAATCCCTTTCTCTCGCCATGCACAAAAGTTAACTCAAAATGGATCAAAGAGCTTGATATCAAATCAGAGACTCTGCATCTGATAGAAGAAAAAGTTGGCTCCGATCTACATATTGTGGGGTCGGGCTCCAAATTCCTTAATAGGACACCCATAGCACAAGAGTTAATAACTAGAATCAACAAATGGTACTTACTCAAACTAAAAAGTTTTTTCTCAGCAAGAGAAACAATAAGAGAGGTAAATAGGGAGCCTACATCCTGGGAACAAATCTTTACTCCTCACACTTCAGATAGAGCCCTAATATCCAGAGTATACAAAGAACTCAAAAAATTAAACAATAAGAAAACAAATAACCCAATCAACAAATGGGCCAAGGACCTGAACAGACACTTCTCAGAGGAAGACATACAATCAATCAACAAGTACATGAAAAAATGCTCACCATCTCTAGCAGTCAGAGAGATGCAAATCAAAACCACCCTAACATACCATCTCACTCCAGTAAGAATGGCAGCCATTATGAAGTCAAACAACAACAAGTGCTGGCAAGGATGTGGGGAAAAGGGTACTCTTGTACATTGCTGGTGGGACTGCAAATTGGTGTGGCCAATTTGGAAAGCAATATGGAGATTCCTGGGAAAGCTGGGAATGGAACCACCATTTGACCCAGCTATTGCCCTTCTCAGATTATTCCCTGAAGACCTTAAAAGAGCATACTATAGGGATACTGCTACATCGATGTTCATAGCAGCATAATTCACAATAGCTAGACTGTGGAACCAACCTAGATGCCCTTCAATAGATGAATGGATAAAAAAAAATGTGGCATTTATACACAATGGAGTATTACTCAGCACTAAAAAATGACAAAATCTTGGCATTTGCAGGGAAATGGATGGCATTAGAGCAGATTATGCTAAGTGAAGCTAGCCAATCCCTAAAAAACAAATGCCAAATGTCTTCTTTGATATAAGTAGAGCAACTAAGAACAGAGCAGGGAGGAAGAGCATGAGAAAAAGATTAACATTAAACAGGGACGAGAGGTGGGAAGGAAAGGAAGAGAGAAGGGAAATTGCATGGAAATGGAAGGAGACCCTCATCGTTATACAAAATTACATATAAGAGGATTTGAGGGGAAAGGGAAAAAAACAAGGGAGAGAAATGAATTACAGTAGATGGAGTAGAGAGAGAAGATGAGAGGGGAGGGGAGGGGGGATAGTAGAGGATAGGAAAGGTAGCAGAATACAACAGTCACTAGTATGGCAGTATGTAAAAACGTGGATGTGTAATCGATGTGATTCTGCAATCTGTATACGGGGTAAAAATGGGAGTTCATAACCCACTTGAATCAAATGTATAAAATATGATATGTCAAGAGCTTTGTAATGTTTTGAGCAACCAATAAAAAATAAATAAAATCATGCAAACAGATTAAAGGAATTATCAGGAACGTACATATAAAATCTTACTAGAGCTTAAGTTCTGCATTAATCTTCAACTTCTGATTTGTAGTGTTTACCCCAAGGATACAATATTTAGATCATTTTTTTTAAAACGAACTCATCAGTGTTGCAAAATATGCTCATCATTTCTCTCCCCTCACCATCCCTTAATCCAGATTACCCTATCATTCTGGTTATTCTCACAGAAACTTCAGGAAGTATGCCAATTTATCTCTTTCCCTTCTTTCCCTGCAAATATTTTAAATATTTTGTCTTTTCTTCCATAGATTCTACCTTAAGCATATAATTCTTCCTACTCCTGCTTTTTCACTCCTATTTATTTCCTGAAGTTAGCAGTCCATTTTAGAAATGTATTTCTTGCCTGTGGTGTTACTGTGAGTTCAAAAGAAAGTTTCCGATATGCATTTACTTTCCCCTTTCATTTAGCCCAAGAACCATAGTCCTTCATTTTCTCCTTATTAACTAGGAAATTAAGTATGGATATACAGAACAGGCTTTCCCGGCACCACATTGAGCTGTCTTTTTCAGCTTAATCTCTTCTCACTCTTCTCTATAGCCTGTCATCTATACCCCAAGTGACCTGCACACTCCTCCCTGAACACCCACAGGCTCCATTGTCTCCAAGCCTTAGCACCAACTATTCCCACTGCCTATCACTGCTGTTTACATATTTCAAAATAAATATCACAAGCCTCCTCTTCCACCAAGACTTCCTTGATGGTCTCAGATAATGTATGGGTCTCTCTCTGTTCATTTTTCATTCATGGAACAGATATTAAATGCCTAACATATGAAGTGATAAACTAGTGTTGGGGGATTCAGCAATGACTAGGACAGAATTGGTACCCATTCTAATGGAGGTTGTAATCCAATACAAAAGCAGAATTGTTAACTCATTTCATTCATGGGTTTTTAGGGACTGTTGCTAGATATTTAGAAGGATATAACTTAGGCTGGAAATAATTACAGGCCTCCCTGATAAGAGTTTTAGATAAAGATCTGAAGAATGAAGAGGAACTAGCTAGGTGAAGTAGGAGGAAATTAAGGGAATTGGAGATCTTGAAAGAGTATTCTAGGCAGAGGGAAAAATATATGCAAGGTCATGAGGTGAGAATGAACTCTGAACATTTGAGAGAAGAACAGTGTGGGAAGCCATATTGGGTGGTGAATAATGGAACAGTAGTATCTGATATTAATAAAAGAGTGATAGATGACACATGGGCTTAAAAATGGATTGGAATGAAAGTACAGAGAGAGAAGGGATAAAAGCAGGGAGATAGTGGAAGAAATAGAATTCTCAGAGACCTTGATGAGTTTGAAGAAAACTAGGTGCTACGAGGTGAATTAGCCAAATGGGAGGGGAAATCTTTTGGGCAAGCGTCCTATAACTCATTTCTCACTTAACCTCATAAAATCTTTTCATCTCCTATCGTCATTCTTATTTTATAGTTGTTTATGGAATTCTTATATTTCATGCTAAATTATAAAATTTCTAGGTAATTATTATGGGTTAATACTTTCCTATTAGTAATGTGGGTAAAATTTTAAAAGTAAAAAAAGTCTTACACAATTTCTTTCTTTAATCATTAAATAGAGGGTTTCCCACCTAGGATTCACCTTATTTACCTTTTTTCAGATACTGAATGCCACAAGGTGCATGACAGGTTAGCAAGCAAATAGAAAGGTACTAAAACCAAAAAGCAAACTGCTCACTGCAAAACATTTTTTTTTAAATTAATAAATGAAGCTATTTTCTGGAGTACTCCCTCTCTTTCAAAATGTAGAAAGTTAGAATGTCTAGATTCATTTACAGGATTGGAAGGAAGGAGACTGGAGAGAGAAGAGGGAAGAGAGCATTAGTGCTAAGATTCAGTCAATCAATCAAGTATTCAGCTTCTCAGTATTTGGATGTTCAGCACAGTCATTGAACACCTTTTTATTCCTCCACTTAGAACTTCTTTTCATTCATTTTTTTATTATTTTATTTTATTTTTTGGTACCAGGGATTGAACTCAGGGGCACTCAACCACTGAGCCACATCCCCAGCCCAGAGCTTCTTTTCGTTCTAATGGGGTTACATCTCACTTATGAGAATGAATGTTCATACACTAATGATTTTCAGAAAGAAATCATTAAGATTATTGTAATCTGAACAAACTACTTTACTGAGAAGAAACTTTTTAGTTTGAGTTCATCCCATTTATTGATTCTTGATTTTAATTCTTGCACCACAGGAGTCTTATTGAGGAAATTGGGGTCTAATCCCCCACGATGGAAATTAGTGTCTACTTTTTCTTCTATTAGATGTAGAGTCTCTGGTTTTATTCCTAAGTCCTTGATCCATTTTGAGTTGAATTCTGTGCATGATGAGAGATAGGGGTTTAATTTCATTTTGTTGCATATGGATTTCCAGTTTTCCCAGCACCATTTGTTGAAGAGGCTATCTTTTCTCCAATGCAAAAGAAGCAATCTGTGAAGTGAATAGAGAGCCTACATCTTGGGAGCAAATTTTTACCTCTAACACATCAGATAGAGCACTAATCTCTAGAGTATATAAAGAACTCAAAAAGCTAAACACCAAAAACAAATAACCCAATCAATAAATCGGCCAAGGACCTGAAGAGACACTTCTCAGAAGATGATGTACAATCAATCAATAAATATATGAAAAAATGTTCATCATCACTAGCCATTAGAGAAATGCAAATAAAAACCACTCTAAGATTTCATCTCACTCCAGTCAGAATGGCAGCTATTAAGAAAACAAACAACAGTAATTGTTGGCGAGGATGTGGGGGAAAAGGCACTCTCATACACTGCTGGCGGGACTGCAAATTAATGCAATCAATATGGAAAGCAGTATGGAGATTTCTTTGAAAATAGGGAATGGAACCACCATTTGACCCAGCTATCCCTCTCCTCCGTCTATACCCAAAGGACTTCCTACAGGGACACAGCCATCTCAATGTTTATAGCAGCACAATTCACAATAGCTAAACTGTGGAACCAACCTAGGTGCTCTTCAATAGATGAATGGATTAAAAAATGTGGCATATATGCACAATGGAATATTACTCAGGAATAAAAGAGAATAAAATCATGGTATTTGCAGGTAAATGGATGGAGTTAGAGAAGACAATGCTAAGTGAAGTTAGCCAATCCCCAAAAAAACAAATGCCACATGTTTTCTTTGATATAAGGAGGTTGATTTATAGTGGGATAGGGAGCAGGAACATGGGAGGAATAGAGGAACTCTAGATAGGGCAGAGGGGTTGGAGGGGAAGGGAAGAGGCATGAGGTTATTAATGATGGTGGAATGTGATGGACATTATTATCCAAAGTACATGTATGAAGACACGAATTGGTGTGAGTATTCTATGTATATAACCAGAGATATAAAAAAATGTGCTCTATATGTGTAATAAGAATTGTAATGCATTCTGCTGTCATATATCAATAAAAAATAAATTAAAAAAACAACTTTAGGTGCTTTCTACTTTGTGTCTCTTTTAAATATACCTTTGTTTTCCTCCTCCATGAACTTCATTAAATCTCATGTGTGCTTCTTTTTTATAAAGACACAGGCAGGATGTCCCTGTTTTTTCACTTAGATGTTAGATAAATTCACATATACATATTTATTTTTCAACCTTCTTTTTTAAAAACTAATTACTTGAAGAAATCATCTTAATGACTTAAGAGATCCAAAGATAATGGGAAGTATTAAAGTGTAATCCCCTGAATCATCTTCCTTCTTTGTTTCTCCGCTGTACTTTCTAAGGTGGTGACTCCAATGAAATTGTGGTATAGCCACTGAAAGAAGGTGGTGCATATCTAAAGATGCAGTTGTACATTTCTCTTGGGAGAATCCATCTGGGACAGTGCGGGAAAACACGATCATCTCTGGATCACCACAGTTGTGGCTCATTGACTGTTGCTTAGCAAGTACCATACAGGGATGTCAAGACTTGTAGGTGGTTTTGGTGCAGAGTACATAGGCATGCCCTGTAGACATCTTTGGTCATCATCATTTCTTTGGAGATTCAATAACTCTTCTTTATATTTTAGGTATTTAAGTAATTTTGTAATATGGTGTGAATATGAACATAACAGATGATTAATAGAAATGTTGTTATATATTTTTAAAGATGTATATGTTATGTTATATATTTTTAAAGTTGTTCATTTATCTTTATGTCTCTGGATATTATGTTTATTTGTGTTGTAGTATGTAAAGCAGATCCAGAATATCCTGTGTCCTATAGCATAAAAGGCAATATTTTTTCATATTTCTACCCCGATTCAGAGAATCCTCAAAGAGCAATAGCTCTGCTTCTTTTCTGATTCTAGTAATAGGACTGCCCACATGTCACATGACCTGCACCTTGTAGAGGCACCTATCACAAGTTAGGGTCTAGTCCTTAACCTTAGTAGTTTAAGAGACTCAATTGATCTGCCAAAAATGCTATGATCTGTGTATTAGAACAATTTGAGTTTATCCTATTATCATTTTGAATAAATAATGTAGCTTCAAATCATAGATTTTATCAAATTAACATAGAATGTAGCGTATAAAATTACAGTAAAAAATTTCAATACCTCATGAGTATAGTATATAAAAAGAACAGATTCTACATAAGTAAGCCTGACACTCTTATCTCAGTTCTGCTGTGATCATCAATGTGTATTTGAGACTTTAAATTCTCTGGGGTTTAGCAAGAAAGGGACTAGAAGTCGAGAGCATGCCCATTCCTTTTAAGAGTATGATCCAGAATTTGAATGCATCATTTCTATTGTATACTTTTGGTTAGAGTTTAGTTGGTCAGGAGAAATAGAAAAGGAGGCTAAAATATGTTGTCTTTACCTGAAACTCAGCAGATTCTATTCCTAGAGAAACAGAAGTATTAGAAGATAGTAAACAGTGTTAGCTGTCATCCCCAATTATCAGGAAAGCAAATGCTCTTTCAGACCTTCTTCCCCTGCTCTACCCGAGCAGACTTCTGCTTTATCTAGAACTGGGTCATAGTAACCCCTACCTGCAAGGAAAGGGGAGAAACTGGAAACAGCATTGACATGGCTGACTCTGACCAAAATTTCCCAAACTTTCTTGGTTCACAGTAATTTTTTCATGAAAGTTTAATTTTCAACATAATAGATATGTGGAAAAAACACAAATTGAAAAAAAAGTCGTGCCTTTTCTGTACTTAAATAGCTAGTTACTAAGGGAATATACATATACACCTGGTGGGCATGCTATAAGTTCTCAAACCTTGGAACCAGATTGAACAATGCCACTCTTATTTCTTGCCATCCTTCCCTTTTTATCACAGCAACCACTGAAAATCCAGTTTTGCAATGACATAACATAGTCTAAAGGAATATATTGTAGTGTGTTCTAATGTGGAAACTGAGATACCCCCAAGCTGGGAGTTTGCATGCTATTCAAAGTGTTGAGTCTACTGTTTACTTTGAAAATTTGAATGTGCTATGATACTCCCATAGTTTACTTTGGCACCCTTGAGTTTGGGAACCATGAGCTTAGATTAACCTTGATTCATTATCTGGGGCTGGAAAGGTTGCTACCCAGAAAACAATTAGACTTTGTTGGTGCCCAGAAAATGACTCTTCAATGTATGGCATTTTGGCATGTTGAGTACTTTGAACTAAAATAGATAAGAAGTTCTCAGAAGCAAAAATCTCTGGATTCTGCTCTCCTGTCTCTGACCTTTTTTGTTCCCTGAAGCAAGTCATAGAAACCAGAATTATTTCTTTCCAAAGTGAGTCATAGAAACCAGAACCCCTCACCCTGAAGGCATCCAAAAACATAACATATCACACTCTGCTTTCTCCTTTGAGAGGGTCCTGTTCATACCCTGAAGGAAGGAATGCTGCCCATAAAGATAGTAAGAAGAATCTGGACAGACAAGCTTTACTGAGTTTCACCCCCCAGTTTGTTACCATTAGGTCATACCCTTGTTTTCCAATCACACTTCTACCAAGCTGTCCATTCTTTTTTTTAAAAAATTTCTTTTTTAGTTGTAGATGGACAGCAAGCCTTTATTTGATTTGTTTATTTTTATGCAGTGCTAAGGATCAAACCCAGTGCCTCACAAGTGCTAAGCAAGTGCTCTGCCGCTGAGCTACAGCCCCAGCAAACTGCCCATTCTCCATTAAACCTTAACACACAAATAGACCACGTTCCCTGTGTCTTTTCTTTATTTCTGAAGGCTCTTGTGTCACATAAAACTCTGATTAAATACATGTGTAGAAAAGGAATCACACCTTTCCACCTTCCATATTCTTTTAGAAGAGAGGAAAGGAGAATGGAATTACTTAGAAGACTAAAATTTCTGCCTCAGTGAGCCCCAACAAGACTACAGGCTCTTTGAGAATAGTATTTACATAAAAGTTCATGTACAGAACAGTTCTTGGTACTTATTTTAGAGCACAGAACAAATTTATTAAATGAATGAAGAAACAAAGTATGAGGTTAGCTGAAAACGATTACTCCTGTTGACCATAGAATGCCAAGTTACAGGAAATTTGTAGCCTATACAAGCTTCTGTGTGAATTCAAGGGTGTATAAGGTGCTTCCCTCATTTTTCACTGCCTACTGCCCTAAGTATTTTCCATATTATAGGAGATAGAAAAATGTTGGTGGAAGAGTGAGTGGATATGATGGCGAGAAATATTCCGTTTTCAAACACCATTTACACTGCTAAAGAAAATTCTTATTAGTAAGCCCTCAATATAAATGCCCATGCTGACTGCCAAAAAAGAGAAATAACCACTCCACCTTATCACTAAGAATCCAATGTTTTCTTTTGTTCTGACAGTCACCGCTGGGAAAACTGGCACAAAAAGAAAAGCAAAATGTTTTTAAGACTTGAGAAGACTTGTAATGACTTATTACACCATTATAATATATATATTATATATATAATATATATTACACCATAAAATATAATATCATAGAATATTTTCATTGCCCTAAAAATCCTCTGTACTCTACCAATTTATCCCTTCCTCCCCTCCTCCCTGCCAAACTCGAGTAGCCACTGATCTTTTTACTGTCTCCATAGTTTTGCCTTTTCTAGATTATTATGCAGTTGGAATTAGATAGTATATAGCCTCTTCAGATGTCTTCTTTCACTTAATAATATGCACTTAAGTTTCCTGCATGCTTTTTTAAAGCATATTAGTTCATTTTTTAATAATAGTACTGGATAATATTCCATTGTCTGGAGTTTTTAAGAGTTTATCTCTTCACCTACTGGCGGACATCTTGATTGCTTCCAAGTATTGGTAATTATAAATAAAACTGTTATAAATATCTGTGTATAGATTTTCTATGAGGACATAAATTTCTCCTTTATTTTTAAAATTTATTTTTATTTTTTGACCATAAAATTAACACACACTAATTGCAAATAATTGTCACTATTAAAACATGGAACAGAAATTCCAATTTGGGTAAAGATCAAGGTGCACAATTGTTGCATCTTACGGTAATAGTATGCTTAATTTTGTAATGAAGTGTCAAACTATCTTTCAAACTAAACTGGATGATCATTTTATAATCCCACTAGCAATGCATGAGTGTTCCTGTTACTCCACATCTTTGTCAACATTTGATACTGTCAGTGTTTTGAATTTGGGTCATCCTAATAGATGTGTAATAGTTTCTTATTGTTGTTTTAATTTGCATTTCCCTGAGGACATTTGATGTGGAGCATATTTTCACATGCTGATTTGCCATCTGTATATCTTTCTTCATGATATAGGGAAGAATTTCCTCAATCTTCTTGGGATTCCTAGTGAGGTCTGAAAGTAACACTGACAAAGAGAGATTAATAGGAAAACACATATCAATTTATTAATAAAAGTTTTATGTGACACAAAAAGTTTCATAAGGAAATGAAGATCTGAAGACATAGGGAAAACGGTATTTTTATACTAAGTCTATTGAAAGAAGTGGATAGCTGTGGAGAAACATGACTGGACACAAAGGGTGTGATCTAATAGTCTAAACTGAGAACTAAATGATCTAACCTGAGGACTTATCAAGTCTATTTTGGTCACATTCTCCTTGGCCTCTTTACAGAGCCCCCCTACACACACACTGTGTGGGGGCAGGAGCTCTCTGCAATGAGTCTCATGACCTCCTCTAAGGGGACTTTAGTCAGAGAGTGACCTTTCTAAGTTTCATGACTTACTTTGAGGGAGAGGAGTTCTAGTTTCTATGGCCTGCCTTGGAGGAGAAAGGGGAGTAGAAAAAAGCAGAGTGGAAGAATCAGAATGATTTTGCTTTTGAGACCCTTGCAGTTCCCTTCAGTTCAAAGTGCTCAGCATGCTAAGGTTCCATACTTTGGAGTATCATGTCTGTCTGTTGAGCTCTTTGGTCCATTTAAAAAACTGGATTGTTTGAATTCTTATATTTGTATTTCAAGAGGGTTTTTTTGGTATATTTTAGATAACGATCCTTTATCAGAAATGTCCTTTGCAAATATTTTTTCTCGATCTTTGACTTGTTTTATCATCCTCTTGTTAGTGTGTTTCACAAACATTTTTAAAAATTTTTTTATGAAGTACAGCTTATCAATTCTCTCTTTCATGGATTGTGCTTTTGGTGTAATCTCAAAAATTCATTACCAAACAGGTGGTCTAATTTTTCTTTTCTTTCTTTTTTCTTTTTTTTTTAAGTTGTAGATGGACACAATACCTCTATTTTTCTTTCTTTCTTTCTATGTGGTGCTGAGGATTAAACCCAGGGCCTCATGCATGCGAGGCAAGTGCTCTATCACTGAGCTACAGCCCCAGACCTCTAATTTTTCTTTATTGTTATTTTCTAGAAATTTTATGGTTAGTGTTTCACATTTAAGTCTCTGATCCATTTTCAGTTAATTTTTATGAAGGGTATAGAGTCTATTTCTGCATTCCTTGTTTTACATGTGGATGTCCAGTTGCAGTTCCATTTGTTAGAAAGAAAAATTTCTTTTCTCGATTGCACTGCCTTCGCTCTATTGTCAAATATCAGTGGTCAAAGATCCCATATTTATATAAGTCTATTTCTGGGCTATTATATTCCATTCATCTGATTGTCCACCCTTTCACCACTGTCATACTGTCCTAATTACTGCAGCTTGAAGGAATTCTTGAAGTTGGATCATGTCACTGCTCAAACTTCATTCTTTTCTTTCAATATCATGTTGTCTATCCTGTGTTTTGACCTCTCTGTATAAAATTTAAAATAGATTTGATGATATTCATAAATAGTTTTCTGAATTTCGATTGGGATTATAGGTCAAATTGAAAAGAACTAGAATCTTGAAAATACTGAGACATTCTATTTATGAGTATGGACTATCTTTTCATGTATTTAGTTATTTGATTTCTTTCATCAGAGTTCTGTACACTTGCTCTTATTGATCTTGTATATTTGGTTAGATTTTTACATCAGCGTTTCATTTTTTGGTGGGTGAAAATGTGAGTGGAATTGTGTTTTAAATTTCAAATTCGACTGTTCACTGCTGATCTGTAAGAAAGCAATTGACTTTTGTATATTTACCTTGAATCCTGCAAACTTCAGATTTTGTCTTTTTCTGGGTTTTTGTTGCTGTTGTTGTTGTTGGTGGTGGTTCTTTCAGATAATCTATGTAGATACTCATTACATTTATGAACAGTTTTATTTCTTTTTCAATCTGTATAATTTGTATTACCTTTCCTTGTCTTAGCTATGAATTCCAGTCTGATGTGGAAAAAAGTTGTGAGAGGAAATATTCTTAACTTTTTATTTTCTGAGTAGAAATGCTCTTAAATTCCCACCATAAGTATGATGTTCATTGTAGGGTTTTTTCCTGTACATATTCTCTATCAAGGTGTTCTCAGGGCTGGGATTGTGGCTCAGCGGTAGAGCGCTTGCCTAGCACGGGCCGGATCCAGGTTTGATCCTCGGCACCACATTAAAAATAAAATTAAAAAAGACATTGTGTTATGTCCATCTACAAAAAATATTCTCTCTCTTTCTCTCCTTAAAAAAAAAAAAAGATATTCTCAGTTTACTGAGAGTTTTATCATGAATTAATGTAGGATTTGATTATATTTTTTTCTTCATCTGTTGATATAATTGTGGAATTTCTCTTCAGGCTGTTGATGTGCTGGATTACATTAATTGATTTTCTATGTTGAACTACCTTTAATACCTAGAATAAATCCCTCTTGGTGTCTAAATCTTTTTACACATTGTCGGATTTAATTTGCTTATATTTTGTGGAGGATTTTTATACCTATGCTCATGAGAGAAATTGGCCTGGAATTTTCTTGTAACATCTTTCTCTCATTTTGATATTAAGATAACATGGCATCACAGAATAAGTTAAGAAGTATTCAATTTCCTTATTTCTTTGAAAAGATATTTAAGAGAATTGGTATAATTTCTTCCTTAAATGTTTGATAGAATTTACCAGTGAACCTATCTGTGCCTGGTGCTTTCTGCTTTGGAAAGTTATTAAGTATTATTTCAATTTCTTTAGTAGATACAGGTCTAATTAGTCTATTTCTTCTTTTGTGATGTTTGGTTAATTGTATATTTCAAGAAACTGGTCCAGCTCATCTAGGATATAAAATTTGTGAGCATAGAGTTGTTTATAATATTTCTTTTAACAATTTAATGTCCATAGGATCTGTAATGATGTCCTCTTTCATTCCTGATATTATTTTTGTCCTCTCTTTTTTGCTAGTTAACCTAGCTAGAGTTTAATCAACTGTATTGCTATTTCCCAAGAACCAGCTTTCGGTTTTTTAAATTTTCTCTATTTATTTTCTTTTTTTTCCCAATGTCATTGTATTTTTGGCTCTGTTTTTTACTGTCTTTTTTCTTCTGCTATCTTTAGGTTTAGTTATTTAATTTTGTCTTCTTTTTCTATGATAAAAGCTTAAATGATTGGCTTTTACATTTTTTTCTTTTCTCCTATCTGCATTCAGTGCTACCAATTTCTAAGTACTGCTTTCACTCCACAAATTTCAATAAGTTGTTGGTTTTAAATATTTTAAAATATTGAGATTTGTTCTTTGACCCCTATGTGATTTAGAAATATTTATTTGGGAAATTTCTAGTTATTTTTCTGTTATTAATTAAACCATTAATTTCATTGTATCTGGTAGCAGACATTATATGATTTCTTTTCATTTCAATCTGTTAAGGTATGTTTCATGGCCCAGAACGTGCTGGCTTGGTGAATGTTTCCTATGAGATCAAGAAGAATGTATATTTTATGATTGTTGGATGAAGTAAACTAGAGATGTCAGTTATATCCAGTTGATTAATGGTGATGTTGAGTTCCACTGCTTCCTTACTGATTTTTCTGCCTGCTGGATTTTTGCATTTCTGACAGAGAGATGTTGAAGTCTTCCAACTGTACTAGTGATTCATCTATTTCTCCCTGAACTTCTATCAATATTTGCCTCACATATTTTGGTGATTTGTTGTTAGGTACATACACATTAAGGGTTGTTATGTCCTCTTGAAGAATCAACCCTTTATCATTAAGTAATACCCCTCTTTATCTCGCATATTTTTCTTTGCTTTGAAGTCTGTTGTGTCTGAAATTAACATAGATAAGACTACTTTCTTTTTATTAGGTTTAACATGGCATGTTTTTCTCTATCCATTTAATGTTAATCTATATGTGTTTTTATGTTTAAAGTGGATTTCTTGTATACAACATAAAGTCAAGTCTTTACCCTGAAAATCTTTGTTCTTTATTTGGGATATTTAGGTCATTGACAAAATTATTGTTGATATAATGATATTATTATTTATGTTTTTATAATTTTCTTCTTGTCCCTTTTCTTTGTTCCTATTTTTGTCTGTTATTCTTTTTCTGCCTTTTGTGATTTTAATCGGACATTTTATGGTTTTATTCTGTCTTCTTCCTTAGAAGATCAGTTATGTTTAAAAAATATATATTTTTAGTGGCTGCCCTGGAGTTTGCAACAGACACTTAGAATTAATCCAAGCCCACTTTTAAATAAAAATACACTGTTTCATGGGTAGTACTTGTTCTTTAAAACAAAATAATCCTAATTTCTCCCTCCCATCCTGTGTATCATTACTGTCATTCTTCTCATTTAGTTAATACCATACATAGCATATATAATGAAATATGTTTTTGCTGTAATTGTTTTGAACAAACTTACCTGTTGGATCAATTAAGGATAAGAAAAAAGTTTGTATTTTAATTGTACATATTGCTTCCTTGATATACTTCTTTATGTATATATATTTCTGGCTAGTAAGCCCACCAAAAGCATTCTTAATTTCTCATATATATATATTTATATCTAGCATTTCTTTTTTTTTATTGTTGGTCGTTCAAAACATTACATAGTTCTTAATACATCATATTTCACAGTTTGATTCAAGCGGGTTATGAACTCCCAACTTTACCCCGTATACAGATTGCTGTATCACATCAGTTACCCTTCCATTGATTGACATATTATCTAGCATTTCTTTTATGTTCTTTCTCAGGATTTGATCTGTTTGCATTATTCATCTGCTCTTGTACATGTAATCTACTCATTACAACTATTAACATCTAAATTACAGTGTTTTAAATTTCTTATCTGAGAATTCCAATGGCCTTACCATACTTGGTTCTATTGCTTGCTTTGTCTCTTCCAACTTTGCTTTTGCCTTTTAGTATATGCTATGGTTTAGGTATTATTTCTCTCCCCAGAGATTCATATGTTGGAAACTTAGTCTTTAGGGTGATTGTATTGGGAGGGGGTGGAAACTTTAAGAGGCGGGGCCTAATGAGAGGTCCTTAGATCCTTGGGGCAACTCCCCTTGGAAGGGAATACTGATCTCCTGGAGTGAGTTCACACAACAGCAAGTTGATATAAAATCCTGGTCCCCTTCAGTCTGACTTTCTAATTGGCAATATTGATTGTTTGTTTCCACATGTGCTGCTGCCATTGTTAAGTACTACAGTGTGATATAGCTGAGCGGTGCCTCAACAGAACTGAGAGCAGGCACTATGCCTTTGAACCTCTGGAACTATGAGCTAAATAAAACAAAAGCTTCTTCATAAGCAATCATCCCCATTATTTTGTTTTGGTAACTAAAAAGTTACCAATATAGTATGCCCTGTTATTTTTTTTCTTAATAGTTGGGCATGATGTACAGGGTAAAAGGAAGTACTATTGTAAATACGCCTTTAGTAATGTGGTGGTAAGCTGTTGGGGAAGGGGGAGCATAGTATGGTCTTATGATTATATCTCAGTGTTTGAGGGAATCTATTCTTATGGATTTGGCAATATCACAAATGTTTCTCAGTCCCCTACCCCACCTTAGGTGGGATAGGATGGCTAGAGCAGACACATATTGAGTATTTTCCTTACCCCAGATCAGTTAGGTTCTGATAAAACCAATTAGATTAGGCTTTGGTTAGACAATTTCTCCTGAGGGCAAATCTTGTTAAGAAGAACATACTTTGGAAATGATTTCTCTTCCTCTCCTCCTCCCAGAAACTTGAATGGATTTTTCACTAATATTTACTCAATAACCTAGTCAACCTCTTGATGATAAAATTCATAAAAACATGGGGATCCTTTTATGACTAAATTCCCCAGATTTTTAAATTCTCAGAACTATTCATGCCTAGCTTCCAAAATTTTTCAGTTACAATTTATGTTTTTCTGTCCTAGTGCTAGTTCCTATGAATATTTCTGCTCTGATATGTATCATGATTCTCTGTATCTCCTTTTCTTTCTCTCCCAATTTTGGGGATAGCAGTTTGCCCTGTGACCTCTCTCTCTTAATGGCCCAAGGAAAGTTGTTGATTTTTCAGTTTATTCAGATTTTTACTTGTTAGAACACAAAGTTGATTTTTAAGCTCCTTACATGTGAAATTGGAAACTGGAAGTCTTGAGTTCACTAATTTTCAAAAATAAAAAAAATGGTGATAAATACTCACAAAGCAGCTTCATTTTACTTTTTTCTGGCATATTTCCCAGTCCATTGTTTTCCCACCCACTTAAGAAGAAAATGTCTTAACTTTAACATAATTAAATTACATGTCAAGTGGCAGAAGATGCTAGTTGTTCATTGGTTGTTTCCATGGTAGTAGGACCTTCGATTTGTGACCATTTGCAATTGACATAGCATTTCTAACTTGCAGCCAGGCATGACCCATTGCATGTAAGTGGAAATGTCTTGTGGCAGTTTTTCACAGGAGGTGGTGAGGTGTGTTTCCCTTCTCCCTTGATCTCTGATCCTTTTGCTATTCTCCTCTGGAATGTGATGCTGCCATGTTGGGTCTGTAAAGTCAAAGCCTTAGAGTATAGGTCATCAAGATGTACAGAGTCTAGGTTCCTGACAACATGGAGCATTAGCCAGTTATGAACCATTTCCTTTATGTTCAATTAGACAAAAATAAACTTTCCTTTTCTTTAAGCTATTGTTTTAGAAGGCTTTCTGTCATTTGCTGCCAAACCAAACCTAATCTTAACTAATACAGATCTTGAGTCAGTCTTGATTTTTTTTTTTTTTTTTGATGCTGGGGATTGAACCCAGGGCCTTGTACGTGCCAGGAAAACACTCTACACCTGAGCTAGACCCCCGAGCCTTTAAATTAGACATTTTTCAGAAAGTCTCTGGAAGCTTGTTACTTGCCATAAATAACTAGACCCTACCAAAGAGATCATATGTGGTGTTACTCCCTATTTATTAGATAAGGTAAAAAAGGGCTGGAGAAGTTTCAATTCAGATTCTACATCCAATATTCTTTGTAGGTGCCTGCACGAAAACACTAACAGATAGGTAACAAGATAGAATAGAGTCAACGATAGCTTGATTTTTCATGCAGTTCTGTTTTTGTTCAGGATATTAATCTCAGCTAGTTTCTTGCAACTTAATGTAGGTTCATAAAGGACAAAATCATGTGTCAGGTGTTACCTCCCAAAGGTAACTGAACTAGACAATGGACTACTTTACTATTATGCAATTTTTTTATGCTCTGTATTAAATCTTTCACAAATCTTTAGAAGCTGCTGAGGGCCATTGCCAAGTAGGAATGAAATTTCCTTGCAAGCGTACCCCATGTTAAATGGAAATTTGCTGTGACATTGCATGTGTCTTTGAGAAAGGTGACCCTGCTCAAGGACCAGGGTGGATCCAGGTTTAATGTGTATCCTGCAGGTTTTAGGAAGTATCCTGGTTTAAGACAATTTGGGTTTAGGGCGTTTCCGGTTTAAGACAAGTTTAGGGCGTTCCCGGTTTAAGACAATCTGGGTTTTAGGGAAGTTCCAGGTTTAAGGTTATTGCTGCTGGGAATAGGGCGTTCCTGCTGCCTGAGTTCCCATTGAGTTCTCGTGGAATTGAGAAAGTATTTTGGGACGTGAATTGTGCGGGCAGAACTTGGATTTCCCCAGAACGTGTGTAGAGGCTGGTGTGAGTTCGGGAATAAAGAATTGCTGTTTGAATCTACAAGGTGTGTGGTGGCTCGTGATTCAGTGCCTAGCCAAGACTGCAGCAAGAAGCCTCATCATAAAGTATATTATTTGACATTTTATTCGCCAAATTTGATAAATATTTTCCCACCCCCATTGTAGAATATAGAATGTCTTTTTCACACCTAAATATGTACAACTGAGATAATAGCATAAGCATGAAGAAAATTTATTGTTTATTCAATAAGGTAACGTTCACCTCTGCCTACAAGAAGATGATTTTGGAAGGAAGAGTAGATAAAGAATTTTTCTGCCTTAAAACATTCTGGAGTTTAATGAGATAATTGTATTAATACCTGTAGTGTTGAAATAGCTGATGGATAATAATGTATGATTTTCAGTCTTCAAACAATCAAGCAGTTCATTCACTGGCTGAAACAATAAAAGCTTGATTGAAAAAATCTGCACATAGAAAAATCCCAGTGGCTGACTTGAGTATCCTGGTTAGCTGAACTGTTAGCTGCACTTTGCATTGGGTTCATGCCCCAGTGCACTCAAATTTCAGTATTATTCAGTTTCCTGAGGAACCCAAATATGAACAAACTTCATAAACAATATTTTCCTCCATTTCCTATATGAATGTTGTAGGTTATTGCTCAATATTTCTTTCTGTAGCCTTAGATCATCAAAAGGATAATCTGTATATAAAGGAACTAGCCATGACCTCTTCTCCAACCCACTTATAAAAGAAACCTTTTGCGGGGGGAGGGGGGGTTGCTGATAGTTTCCTCTTTCTTTCGTTCTTTCTTTTTTACTTTTTACTTTTTTTTTTTTTTTTTTTTTACTGTGCATTTTATTCTTTTTTACTTGTGTGGCAAAGGGACTGAATGTTGATGACTGAAAGTTTGGATTTCTTCCCAGAATTTCTTTCGGGACCAGTCCTCAATCTCTTGGCACTACCACTCGGGCTCTGCCCTCTCCTCCTCACAGTGTGACATACACCCGTTCTTTCTCCCCCATGGAGTGAGAAGGTTGGGAGTTCTTTTAAGAATCTCTGAAAACTTAAGTATTTATAGAAAGTTTCTGGATAGACATAGATAAGGTCTAGGGAGATTATTAAGGATAACAGAATTGTTGCTTTATTTTTTGAAATTAAATATTCTTAAATTACTTCCTTGCCATTTCATCATTAATTTCATCTCTAGCTTGAAACTTGCCTTAATAGTTGATTCTTATGCAACTTCCTTCTCCCTCTTTGACAGCATGAAGTGTTTTCTTTAAGTGTATTTCCCTGGTAGAAGAATTTACATTTTAAGAAATTGAGAGTTGTAGCTTATTATTGCCTCTGTTCTTTTTCTACATCCCACTGTATATTTGGGAGTCCAAATTCCTAGTGTTTTCACTTTTGTATTTCCCTGCCACTATAGCCTGACTATAGTGAAGTTTTCAAATGCAAATGTCCTGAATGTTTTTGGATAATATTTGACCAATCAATGATTTATTCACTTCTTACTGGGAGAAGGTATGCATGATAATTAGAAATCACTTGATTCATACTCTTGTTTGGACTCTTATAATAAAAGTCAGAGAAACAGTGGTGAATAAATTAATGCATAAGACAATTGCAAAGGAAGACATTCACATCATTTAATTGAATAGATTTAATGCAGAACAAAATTTTAAACATTATCATTAGTCTTTAAAAGACCTATTGAGTAGTATAGCATCCTTTTTCAACATGAACTTCCACAATAGTGATGACTTTTCTTTTTTTTTTTTTATTAGTTGCTCAAGACAATACAATGATCTTGACATATCATACATTTGATTCAAATAGGGTATGAATTCTCATTTTTCCACGAATACAGATTACAGGATCACAAAAGTACAGGTAAAATAATATCATAGTTATATTTGTTTTGTTTATAAAAAAATAAAATACCCTCTTTTATGACTCCTTAATTCTTTCCCTTCCTTTGTAGGTTCAGTTGAGTTCCACCATAAGAACATAAGCTCCAGCAATTATTTCATATCTCAACAGTTTCTCCCTTTTCTGATTTTTTTTTGTACTGGAGATTAAACTCAGGGGCACTTTACCACTGAGCCACATCCCTTGCTCTTTTTACTTTTTATTTTGAGACAGGATCTCACTAAGTTGCTTAAGGCCTCACTAAATTGCTGAAGATGACCTCAAACTTGGATCCTCCTGCCCCAGCCTCCCAAGTTGCTTGGATTACAGGTATGCACCATCACACTAGCTTGAACTGTTACTTCATATTTTTCTTAGATATCTTACAATACTCATTTTTAAAAATTTCTTGTATATAATTTTGTTTTTCTCTAGAAGTTTTTAAAAGTTCCTATTTTAAAAATAGAATTTTTATTTATTGACCAATACAAAACCTGCAGAATCTCATTTACTCTCAAAATCTTATCTGTGAACACAGAATAAATCTTAGATTACTCATGACTTAATTTGCTCCATGACTCTTTGCACTGAAATGTATAAACATATTTGAAGGGTCAATTTATGATAGACTCTTTGAGAAAACAAGTAGCAGTTTATTCTAATCAGTTTCTCAAAATTATAGCTATTTCCTTTAAAAGAGAGCTTGTCTTTGTAAGTGTGACATTTAGTGTAGCACACTGTATTATCAAAGCAAATAGTTTTGACTTATGGGGAGGGAGGCAGTAACTAAAGTTATGCAATCAAAATATTTTGCAATGTTCTGCATTTTTCAAAAATGTTTCCATGTGCTTTTCAGAAGTAGAAATAAAACATTAATTTTATAACATTGATAAATTAATTAGTACATGCAGAGCAGTTAGAACCATGCCTAGAATTTAAATAAGACTGTTTTTTAAAATAACAAAATTTAGGGAAAAATTCAAAGTTACTCTAATTTCTCATTGAATTTAGAATTATTACTTCAAATATTATATAAAAATTTTAAACTATATTTGAAAAAATTTTTTTAAATTAATTAATTTATTTTTGCATTATACTTTTTTAAGGGGGGAGACAGACAGAGAGAGAAAGAGAGAGAGAGAGAGAGAGAGAGAGAGAATGAATAATTTTGTAGATGGACACAACACAATGCCTTTATTTTTATGTGGTGCTGAGAATCGAACCTGGGTCCCGCCCGTGCTAAGCGAGCGCTCTACCGCTGAGCAACAATCCCAGCCCAACATTACAATTCTTAATACACCATTATACCATAATTTATCATATCTGATTATATACAAGGTATGTTGACACCAAATTCACATCTTCATACAAAGTTTTATTTTTCTAACTACAATGTAACAAAAGCAGGGATAAACCATCCTTCACCAAACATATGGGGCGATTCTATATTATGTGCTCAGTGAATACCTGCTTATCACCAATTAACTGTATAATTCACTTCTACTATTGAATAAATATTTATTGAAATGTGGTCAAATTTAATCTCTTTCTTTAAATTTGTTTTGCTTTCTCAAGTGTCCTGTGCAAGCTTTTGTTTCATTTCTTAGTCAAATGAAACACACATACAAAATTAAAAAACATATATATAATTAAAAATATTAAATAATATGTATGTCATTAAATCTCTTCAGTGTCACCTTGCTCCTTCTTTTTTGATTTGATCATTAGAGTTATACATGAAAGTTATGTTCATTTTAAAAAAAATCATATGTGAATGGGATTTGATTTACTTCATTTCAGTCTCCTTTCCCCTACTTTCCCTACCCTCCTCCCTATTCCTACCCCATTCCTTCTATAAGAACCCTTATAATCCATTCTGTAGAGGTTTGCTGTATGTCTTCCCTAATTCTTTATGTCTGTATATATACATACATAGAACTCTTTTCTTGTAAAATTGGAATTATGTCATGCATAATGGTCATCTATTGTGTTTTTGCTCTTACTATATCAATATAGTATAGGCTATATATCTATATCAATATAGTATATGCTATATATATGTCATATATATCTATCAGTTGATATATATGAATATATATGAATATATTTAGCCTTACTTTATTCTTTTCATTTTTTTTGTAAAAACTTATATATAATTATACACTTAGAGACATGGTAAACACCCATACATCCACTTCTCAGGTTCAGAAGAATATTACCAGAACATCGGAACCCTGTCTGCCTATTTTAAGGGCTATAGTAGTATCCTAGTTGATGTCTGTGCCTTTATTGATATAATATTCACTCATCAGTAGATATTTAAGTCATTCCTAAGTTTTGCTATTACTAAACAATGCTGTAATGAGAATCCTCTCTTTTGTGTTCACAGTCCTGTGTACTATATCTTGAGAATGCATTCTTAGAAGTGGGGTGACTGGGTTATAAAATGTGTACTTCTTATATTTTAATAGGAAAAAAAACCCAACTATCTTCCAGGGGTATATACAAATTTGTAATTTCACCAACACTGTAGTAGGTGACAAGCCCAGGCCCAGGAGCTGTCCAACAGTTCTTGTTATCAGTCTTTTCAATATTTTTAATTGATTAAAAATATTTATTTTAATGTGCATTTTTTAGCTGGTGAAGTTCAGCATTATTCCATGTGTTTATTTTGTAATTACACTTTGGTGAACTGCCAGTTCCATAATGTTTTCTTACTAATTTGCAGAACCCTTTATAAAATAGATGTACAAATTCTTTATGTGTTGTGAGTTGCCAAGATTTTGCTTATGATTTTAAGATTTTCTCAGGATCATTGGCTGCATGGAGGCATCAATGTCTTGAGGTTTAGTAATGAATATTTAATAAGTAATTTTTCACCTTCACATTTTACTGCAGTATTTTCACCTCTTAGAGCAAAGGTTATTTTAAAAATATAGATTAGTAATTCTAAAATTATATTTGTCATTTTGGTTTCCGTCATGAATGTTAAGTCCTTATTTCTTTTTAATTCTCATTCCAGGGACTATTACATTCTTATGAATACAGTTGTCCTTGTGAACTATTTTAGAGTTGTGAATCTAAAATAGTTTAAAGAGGCAATTTATTTCTATACTAAATAAATTTTTTATATAGAAGCTACCCATTCTTCAGTAAAAGTGGAATTATATTAGTTTAGAGTTAAATGTATTTTTAAAACTTTAAATCACCTTTCCTAAGATTCTCACATTTGTCTTTAATGGGTCTCTCACTATTTTATTTTTCTAGAATTCTTTTGGTTAATAAAGAAACTTTGGATGTTATAGAAAGGTGAGTGAAATCTTAGAAAAAATAAATTAAATATTAGAATGAACATTTATGTATTGCTAATATAAATGAATAATCACTCGCTTTAGAAAGGAAATTATGCTCAACTAATTTCTTACAAGAAAAACACATATACTTTTTCAAAAGTTGTTAAATTAAAATCACAGTTTCTTTAACCTTACAGTTTATGGGCTATGTATCTCTGAGAAGTAAAAAAATGTGTCTCAAGGACAGCATGTCAATAGAAGGCATATTGTAACTTGAATTTTAATAATTTAACATTTTCTAATTTCAGTTCATTTTTTAGTATCTATTAGAAAAAAGAAAGAATAGCATATTTTGAGAAATAAGAAAATCTTTTCTATGCTTTCTTAAGACTAAAATGCTTCACAGTAATTTCTTTTTAAATGTTTTAATACATTTAATGTGTTTTAATATATTTACCATATTAGAAAATAAATATATTACTCTATTTTTTCATTCTCAGCTAATTGTATCCTGTTTGTTGTTTAGTTCATATGCATGAAGTAACTAAATGTTGGCAAGAGCTTTTAGCTGGGCTCAGCTTTTTGTAAGCCAAAAGATTTTGAAAGAAGATGGGCATTCTTTAGCTTCCAAAATGTTGACTCTGGATTCAGCAGCCACTAAGTAATAACAGACTACCCACTGCCTGAAAGGTCAGATTTGTAGGCTGATTAGAACTTTGTGATTATGTGAAGAAAGGAACATTGGGTCATCTGATGCCAAGTTTGGGTTGGATTGTGTTCTATGACCTACTTTTCTTAGATTGGTTTGGTTTCTATGGATAAAACATGTACCAATATTCTTTGGAGACTAGCGACGGTCATCATTTAAAACTTGAAAGTTTTAATTAAGTAATATTAATGATTCTAACATTTCCAGCAATATTATTAATATGGTTACTTTGTCAAAGCTGAATGTCTTAGTCCATTTTCTGTTGTTATAACACAACGTTTGAGACTGAGTAATTTCTGGAGAATAGAGGTCTATTTGGCTCATGGTTCTGGAGACTGGAAAGTCCAGGAGCATTGTATGGGCATCTGAACAGGGCCTTCTCTTTGCATGGTAACATGGTGAGACATGGCAAGACAGAGCAAGTGTGGTAGCTCAGATCTCTCTTCCTCTTCCACTAATGCCATCATGGTGATCCTGTTCTCATGACCTCATTTAATTCTAATTACCATTCACAGGCCTTCATCTCCAAACACCAATAATATAAGAATCTGGGAATTAAATTTCCAACACACATACTCTGGAGGACATATTCAAGTTACAGCACTACATGATATAAAGGACATTATAATTTACAAAAGTCAAGGAAACAATTATTGGAAGACTTGACGTATGCAAATGTTATATAAACTTTACTGTTACCTCTACTGGTTATACAAGTCCATCGCATGCGCTCGCGCTCGCTCTCTCTCTCTCTCTCTCTCTGTGTATGTATAACATGTATTATATATAAATATAGTAAAAATTTAATTGATAATTAATATACATAAATTCCTTTTATTCGCATGTACCATTATGTGAGTCAGCATCCCATTACTGAGACAAAATACCTGAGAAAAACAACTTAAAGAGGAAAATATTATTCTAGCTTTTGATTACAGAGGTTTTAGTCCATGGTTGGCTTTTTACAAGGCAGAGACATCATGGCCAAAGTTTGGCATGGCAGAGGAAATTTGCTTGTCTCATGACAACCAGGAAGTAGAAAAGGGTTCTGGAAGGAAGAAACTGAGGACAAGATATATACCCTCCCAGGACACTCCTCCAATCACCTATTTTCTCTGACTAGGTCCTACTTCCTAGGTTTCTACCACCTTCTATGGGTTCCATCTCCAATAGTCTATTCATTTATGAATCCATTAATGGATTAATCCATTGATGATATCAGAGCCCTTATGATCCACTAATTTCTCAAAAGCCCCACCTCTGAACATTGATGCACTGGAGACCAAGCTTTTAACACATGAACCTTTGGGGAACATTTCAGATCCAAACTATAGCAACCATTCAGTGTTTTTTACTATATTCACAGAGTTGCATGAACATCACCACAATTTAATTTCAAAATATTTTCATCAACTTAGAAAGCTCATACTATTAACAGTCATTCACCAAAGTTAGTTCTTTGGAATTATATATGAAATGAATAAAACTCTGGTTAGACTGGCCAAGGGAAAAAAGAGAATGTACAAATAACAAGTGCAGACTTAAGGGATGATAAGAGAATGTTATGTTATTATGAGCAACTTTGTCAATAAATTTGAAAAGTTAGATGAAATCTACAAATTCCAAGTAAAACATAATTTTGTAAAAGTAAGTAAATAGTAAAAAGAAAAATCTGATGAATCTTATATCTATGACAGAAAATAAACCCATTTTCAAAATCCTTTCCACAAAGAAAAATCCAGGTCCAGTTAACTTTACCAGTGAATTCAAAAATTTAAGGAAGGGGTAAAGCTAATCTAATTCAAACTCTTTCAAGAATAAGAAAGTAAGCGATTTATTTTGTGAACCCATCCTATATAAATTTGCCTTTATACAAATTACACCTCACGTAAGTGGCTATAGCCCCATATCAGAGGCATGACTTGGTGAGCCAAGTCTAAGTTAGGTTTCGGCTCCCACTTGCCCTTGTCGGTTAGGCACACTTAAGCAGTAAACATCTTGTACAACTATATATAGCAGCCCTGCCTTCATCTTTCCCCTTTCCCCACCTTTATCCAAGCTCAACAAAGTCACAAATACCACCAAGTCTATCTCCAAAATATGTCTTGAAATTACTCATTTCTTCTCCACTCCTTCTACCTTGGCCCAAGCAACCACCATCTGTCACCTTGAGAAGTCCAACACCCTCCTAGCTTGTCACTCCGTTGCCATTCCTGCTCCTCTGCAAACATTCTCCCCATAGCAGATGAAGCCATAACCTCAAAGCAAATCCAATAACATCAATTTCCTGCTTAAATTCTTCATTAATTTTTCCATTCCGCTTGGGGTGAAACAAAACAAAACAAAACAAAAATCCAACTCTTTACTATGAATCTTAAAACCCTGCAAGATGATCCTGTCTGTGCCTAGCTTCATTTTGTGCCACTTATCTCTTTGCCCACTCTGCTCTAGCCACACTAATCTTATTTTAGTTTAATTAATATGCTAAATGTCTTTCCTGCCTCAGGCTTTTGCCCATGCTTGTTCCTCTTTCTGGAATAATAATAATGTTGTAATAATGATGACTAATATTTATTATGCTCATTCTATGTGCCATGCACTGTTCTAAGTACTTTACAAAATTAGCACACATAATCCTCAGAGCAATTGTATGAATAGGTGGTGTTGCTCTCCACGTGCTTCAGATGGGGAAACAAAGGCACAGAGAGAGAAAATCAGTCACCCAAAGACCCACAACTTAGTGAAACCAGGATGGGCTGCTCCTTGATCTTTGTACAGCAGCCTCATGTCCTCCAGGTCTCAGCATGTTGGTCATGCCTTTGGGGCATCTTTCCTGATTACTGTACCAGGTGGGTCCCACTGTTTGTCACTACCTCAGTTCCTCATCTTCATATGCACTGCAACTTACTATTATTGTTTTTATCTTCCCAGTCCTGTCTCTTTAATAAGAACATAAGCTTCATGAGGGCAGGAACTTAATACATAAGCATCAATATGCCAAATACTTCAAAGTACAAAATGATGAAAGACAACACCTTATCATCTATACATGCTTTATTCACAATAACCACTTAGTAAATTTTTACTGAATGTATACAATACTTCTTTCTTATTTAGATACTCACCTATGTAAAAATAAATGTTTTACCATTGGGTTTTAAAAACTGCTGAAATTATTCCTCAGTGAACTTAATGGGTTTTACTAGAAATATCCTATCTCTGGTTGACTTACTATTAAGAATATAAATCAGACAGACAGGAAGGAATGTGTCTAGCTGTGACTTCAAGATAAGCTAATAAAGTTCTTCTCAAAAGAAGTCATAGTTGTTTTCTAATTTTGAGCTATAGTCAGTGACCAGTAGTAATCATTATTTTATTTCAATTAGAGATTTGGTTAGGAAATAAATACTCAGTATTTTCTTGTTGATTGAAAGAGTTGATTTATCCTGATATTTAGTTAGGTTTGTTTGTTTGTCTATTTTTATTCTAATTTGTTATATATGACAGCAGAATGCATTACAGTTCATAGTACACATTGGAAACTAATTGGAAAATTGAAATAAAGGAAATTTATTGAAAGGATATCCAGGCTTATAGTACCTACAGAGAGGGTCTTGGAAGGCTTGGAAATGGGCAGAACCCAAAGTCACCAGAGCCCAAAAGCAATAAGCTGCTCCACAGCTACTGCTTCATCATGGTATAGCCACATCCGGGTGCCACCCCATTGCTATCACTGTCTCCTGTCCTTGTGTTGCTCATAACATACAAAACCCCACCAGAAAGCATCTAATTAATGTGGTGTCCTAGGCTGTCCAAGTCTTAATTCTCACATTAAGACTACATGCAGTTAATTTCCCAAAAGGAAAATGCCTAAATGGATGTTGGGAAGCCAAAAACAAGAATGTTTTGCTTAGGGGAAAGTGAAACCTGTATTTTCACCTTTTATTATTTCCAAATTGTGTCAACAGGATAGATTTGATCCAACCAAGAGGTCAGAACATTCAAGGAACTTTACTTTTCCTTTTGCCAAACACTCTTATTTTGACTCAGGCATGAAACAAAAAATAAAAGTGTATATAATTGGAGGGTGCTACACGGCCTCAGGCCTGAGCCACTGTTCTACCTGCTGCAGGTCACTAGTTGTCCTCATGACTGGCTCTAGTGGTATTCTTTAGGTCTCTGCATTGTAAAGAAATGATTAGTCCAGTAGGTATATAGCTGCTGAGCTCATCTGTGATATAGCTATAGCTTTAAATTCTTCTTATCTTTTGCACTGAAGTGCAGAGGACTAAATAAGACTTCAGGGACAGTCACCAACATGCCAGGCCAGTGAACCTTACAGCTGGTTATCCACTTTATACTGAGACCTGAGCTCTAGGGAGGCAGGCTTGCCAAGGGAGTGTTTCCTTTACACACCACCTTTACTATAGCTCGATGGAGTTTGTGAAAATTCTGTACATGAAAAACACAATCAATTTCTGACCCTTTTCTGTGTGAAGGACCTGCAGGTTTTATGTACCCAATGCAGTTTCTCTATTGAACATTGGAGGCACTACATTTGCCCCATTAAGAAATGCCTTTTATCACAGAAAGATTCCAGAAAAGTTCAAGCCCTTGAAGAAAAAGGAATCAGCTGAAAAAGTAATAATTCTGCAAGGCAACAAATCCCTAGAATTGAGAAAGAAGGTAGGATTTAGGAAAGAAGAAATAAATTCTGAATTTGAGCAAATTGAACTGTTTTTACAGAATGAGCAAGAAAGTCTGCTTAAGCAGATACAAGATGAACAGTTGGACATTTTAAAAAATTATTTATTTTTTTGTTTTTTTAGGTGGACACAATATCTTTATTTATTTTTATGTGGTGCGGAGGATTGAACCCAGTGCCTCGCGCATGCCAGGCCAGCACGCTACCACTTGAGCCACATCCCCAGCTCCAAGAGTTGGACATTTTAACAAAACTTAATGAAAACCTTGTAACTTTTCTATATTGTATTTCCACATTAAAACATTTACTGAAGGAAATACAGAGCAAATATGTATGTCAGACCTGGAATTACTGACGAGAGTTAAGAATATATCCCAAAGATATCAAAACCTAAAATACCATGGACTCTCTTCATTAAAGAAACGTGGTTTTAGACTTTCTCCATAGTATTCTGGCTTGGACAGAATTATACAGCAATTTCAGACAGATGTGACTTTAGATCTTGACACAGTGTGTCCTCAGCTTATTGTCTCAGAGGATAGAAAAACTGTTCAAAATGGAAGAACAAAACAAAATGTTTGTTATAACTCAAGGAGATTTGATCTCTGCTCTGCTGTCCTGAGTTCTAAGATATTTAATTCTGATAGACATTACTGGGAGGTAGAAGGAGTGGGTAGAAAACCTCAGTGGACATTGGGTGTATGTCAAGACATCTCCCTAGGAACTAGAGAAATTGGTTGTCATTTCTGGAAGGTTTCTGGGAAATTGGTCTATATATATCGAGAGTGGTTATTATGTGTTTGGTCTTAAGATAACCCATCTTCTGCCAGTAGTAAGACCCAATAAGATTGGCATTTTTTTTTTTTACTTTGAATTGGGTGAGGTTTCCTTTCATAATGGAAACGATTGGTCTCTTCTCTGTACATTCAGTGATTCTTTTAGCAAAACCATTTTGCCTCATTTCTATGTTATAACAGATTCTGAACCTCTTAAAGTCTTTCAGTAGATGATGAAAGATAAAGAACCTGGTAAATTATTCTGTTTTAGAACTAACTTAAGCCAGTAAATTTGAACTCATTATTTCCAGAATCTTTTTTAGTTTTATTTCTGAAAATCAGAATAGATTTTTCTCCCTTATTTTTAGCAACTATAAAAAGTGACAGTAGTGCCATTTAATGAGTATCAGTTGTTAAGTGCTTTGAATTCTAATTTTAAATATTTGAGAATTATTATTTTACATGTCTAATAAAATATTTTGTTTTAAAATTGCCCAAAAAGTGCATATTGAAGAATGAAATACATGATAGACATGTGAATAAGTAGCATGTAAATTGGCCTTGTCAGAATCAAAAGGAAAGGGAACATTATACATTCTTTATGAAAGTAGAAATGGGCATTTCTTTCAGATCATGAACCATTTATACTTTTCAACTATATTCTGGACTGTTCACATGTTTTTTTATGTTCATGAGTTTAATTTTGTATACACCGAGTCTGAACTTGTCTTAATTAATTTAATATTGCTATAAAAAATACATGAGGCTAGTTAACTTCTAAAGTAAAAAGTTTTATATGGCTCATGATTCTAGCATTCTGGAGGGTCCTCTGGCTGTGTAGCAACAGTAGAGTAGTGGAAAGGGAATCAGCAGCATGCAAGGGAGGTGCCACTCTCTCTTATGACAACCCATTGATGAAAGGAGATGCTAATCTCTCTTACAACAACCCATTCTCTCAGAAACTAACCAAGTTCCATGAGATCTGACCAGCTTTCACAAGACAGTGTAAATCCATTCATGAAGTAGAGTCCCATGATGTAAGTACTTTCTTTTGAAAGGACCCACCTCTGAAAGTTTCCACTACCTTAACACTGCCCTGCTAGAAACCAAGCCTCCAGCACACGAACGTCCTAGGACAAACCATATCCAAACCATAGCTGAGCTTAATAAGCTCAACATATCCAAAACTGAACTCATCTTCTCCACTCATGCTACTTTTCCTGTTTTCCCAAACTTAAAGTGATATCTAGGACCCAACAAATCCAACAATGTTAAATATTTTGTTCAAAGCTTTCTATAACCTGCTCTACCCTTTCTTTATTTATGCCTGCTTTACCCTAATGTACTTTTGTTTTTAACTTCTTATACACTCTAAACTCCATCCATACATGAGAATATCATAGAAAATGCTCATCAGGAAATTTGGAGAGAGTTTATTTTCAAAAGACATTTTCTCACCCTTCAATAAATGCCAAAAGAACTATGGCAACAGTTTGTACTTTCTATAAATAACATTTTGTAATTCAAGCCAGTAAAGTAAAACTGATTTATCTAGGAGTGAAACTTGTGATAGAATAATTTTGTGTTAAATATAGTCAACATTCTACTAGCATTATGTAGACTCTTAAATGACAATCCAAATTAGTTTTACAGATCATTGAAAACCATGTATAGTTGGAATGAGAATGCTTTTTCTGCTTTCCTGCTCTACCATCCCCTCAGGAGGTATATCCCATGGCTGTTCCCCTTTTTATGTTAATGTCATTTTAAATTTAAATTTAAAATTGACATAGACTTCCTAACCATGTGCCAATGTTGATATGCTTCTGATGCATAAGGAAGGAAACTACCTAAGGGCTTACATTTATCTTTTATTACCTCCAAATGAATAACCAGATGTATGTTTAAATGTTTGAATGGCACATTTTTCTCTCATATGTACACAGAACTTGCACACACACACACACACACACACACAAAAAAAAAGCCTAATTTTTACACTAAAGAGGCGCCCAGTACCTGTAATTGCAGTTCATTTGTACTATGTTAGAACCCACCTTTGGGTGGAGTTGTTACTGCCAACGGATTTAGATGTTGTGGTTTATTCTCACACTTACTGTCACTTTAAACAATCAAGGTTGTTTGATCCAATGTTAGAAGACTGTTTCATGAGAAGCAAGACAACATCTACTACAGCTGTCGGGGGCCAGCAGTGTGCGTCACACCACAGACAGCCTGCCCAGCCACTGTTTTCCGGTTCCTGTTTTTGTCTGAAAAATGGCAAAGTTGGGAATAAAAAATTAGTTGTAAAGGCCCCCAAATGTCATTCTTTGTAATCAGATATAAATATGAATAAACGCAGACCTGACTTTGAAATCAAATTCAAAAGTATATACAATATTAATTTCTTGTTTTTCAACATTTTTAAATTAAAAATTTTTTTTTCTAATTAGTTCTACATGACAGCAGAATGCATTTTGTTTCATGGCACACAAATGGAGCACCACTTTTCATTTCTCTGGTTGCACACGATGCAGAGCTGCACCATTTCTGCTGATACTAATTTCCTATATGTGTAATAAGAATTGTAATACATTCCGCTGTCATATATAAATAAAAAGAAAAAGAAAAAAAAGAAATTTAAATATATCTGGCAAACAGTGTGCTGTAGCCCCCTCTCACTTCTGCATTTTCCACCTTTATTGTGGGGGCTGACTCTCCAGCTGTATATTACAAGCACACTCCAGTTTCCCTGGGCCTGGAACATTTTTCTTGGCAATTACTGCACTGCTATCTCTGTGGCCTCATTTTAAGCTCATGCTTCAGAAATTGCAATCTGACCCTGCTCTCCAGAAACTGCTTAGTCAAAGCTTGTCTCCCAGCCTGGTCAGCTGCTTTCAGGTCATTTTTTTTTTTTTTTTTTTTTTTTAGTCTTCTACACCAACAGTCTGTGCTGATTCAGGCTCTGTATGTCCTAAACAGGATCTCCATTTAGTGGCACCACTCTCAACCTAGTAATTCAAGCCAAAAAGCTGGGAGCCAGCTGTTACATATCCCCTGACATGGAACTTGCCCAGTTTTACCAGGTAAGTATCTCTTCATTTCATTCAACCTACTTTTTATCACTGTTGTCTTTCCTCCCCACTGCCTCTTCTTTATTTATACAAATGACACAGGACACCAATCCCATGCAGACAGCAGCCCAGGGGTTACACCAGTCCTTCTGTCCTCAGGTTGGCAAACAGAGGCCTTTACCATGAGGACTTCACGGGGGCCTGAGCACTTTTGAACACTGAAGCCAAAGCCTGGCCTTGCTTTGAGCCTTGGCCTTTAGCTATGGAGCCCATTACTCTGGGAAAAGGCTACCAGGGTACCAGCACGCTTCTTGAGCTTGGGGTGCTAATGTAAGTAAGTTGATTGAGCTTGAGACTTGCACCCTTTGGAATCTGGGCTTCACTTCCTTGGGCTTCGCTGTGCCTGGACACCCTTCGTACCTGCGTTCATGGCCTTGGTGGTGTTTGTTGTATCCTCTTCAGGCCCTTCTTCTTGTGCTGCTTGGCAAAACACAAGTTCCTCAAGACTTGGGGCCCACCCCCTTAAGAGATTCTTATCTTTGTGATAGGAGTTTCTTTATGCCATTTATGTACAATTTACAGGAATGGTTGTGGGTGATGTGGTTCTTGGACGTAGCCAAGTCGGCACCGGAACCTGCTGCTCCTGGGGCCTCTATTATGGTCTTTAATGAAGTTTTTATTATTGTTCATCTGGCCTCTTGCATCAGTCTCTTTACCCTTCTCTTCGTCCTCTCATCTGCTCATAATTTTTTTTTTTGACACTGTTCATAGGCTCTTTTCTTATGTGTCAAGCCAGCCAGCAGCTGTGGAGTTGAAAACCCTTCACGGACTCCCCTTTGCTCAGAGAATCAAGTCCATGCCCCTTGGCTTCTAACACAAAGACTTTTTATCACCTATCCAGCTCTCCAATATCTTTTCCCATCAGTTCTCAGTTCCATCTTGCATTTTATGTTTTTGCAATATCAAAATGATTATAGACGAGCTCACACAGAGTGCACACATGAATGAAGATTTTTGAAACCTCCACACACTTATGAATCTTAATTCACCTGTGCCAGATAGCATCCTGAAAGTGACCTGGAAAATTCAAAGTCCTAGAGAACCACCACTTCCTCAATGAAGATTTCCTCACTCTCCCCAGGCAAAATAATTTTTATTTCTATTTGTGAATATAATCTACAAATTATTGCATACACATATGCCATACTATTGTGTATTATTTTATTTAACTGTGTTATTATTTATCTCTCAAGTGTCACCTCCAGTTCTGGGATAGTATGGACCAGACATTAATTTATTTATGTATATTTTAGCACCCACCACACTTCAGGCACATAGTAAGTGTTCAGTAAAGTTTTTTGGGGATAAATTGAGTAACAATTTTGAGTTGAGTTTTGTGCATGGTGAGAGATAGGGGTTTAATTTTATTTTGTTTTGCATATGGATTTCCAGTTTTCCCAGCACCACTTGTTGAAGAGACTATCTTTTCTCCAATGTAGGTTTTTGGTGCCTTTGTCTAATATAAGATGACTGTAGTTATGTGGATCTGTCCATGGGTCCTCTATTCTGTATCTTTGGTCTACAAGTCTATTTTAATGCCGATACCATGTTGTTTTTGTTACTCTTGCTCTGTAGTATAGTTTAAGGTCTGGTATAGTGATACCACCTGCTTCACTCTTTTTGTTAAGAATTGTTTTAGCTATTCTGGGTCTCTTATTTTTCCAGATGAATTTTATGACTTTTTTTCTATTTCTATGAGGAATATCTTTGGGATTTTGATTGGAATTGCATTAAATCTGTAAAGTGCTTTTGGTAGTTTGGTCATTTTCACAGAATTAATTCTGCCTATCCAAGAACAAGGGAGATCTTTCCATCTTCTAAGGTCTTCTTTAATTTCTTTCTTTAGTGTTCTGTTGTTTTCATTGTATAGTTCTTTCACCTCTTTTGTTAAGTTGATTCCCCAGTTTTTTTTTGAGGTTATTGTAAATGGGGGAGTTTTCCTCTTTTCCCTTTCAGAGGATTTGTCACTGATGTACAGAAATGCCTTTGATTCATGAGGTTCATTTTGTATCCTGATTCTCTGCTGAATTCATTTACTAGTTCTAGAAGTTTTCTGGTGGAATTTTTTTGGGTCTTCTATGTATAGAATCATATCATCACGAAATAGGGCCAATTTGAGTTCTTCTTTTCCTATGTGTATCCCTTTAATTTCTTTTGTCTGTCTAATTGCTCTGGCCAGTGTTTCAAGAACTATGTTAAATAGAAGTGGTGAAAGAGGGCATCCTTGTCTTGATCCAGTTTTTAGAGGGAATGCCTTCAATTTTTCTCCATTTAAAATGATGTTGGCCTGGGGCTTAGCATAGATAGCTTTTATGATGTTGAGATATGTTCCTGTTATCCCTAGTTTTTCTAGTGTTTTGAACATGAAGGGGTGCTGTATTTTGTTGAATGCTTTTTCTGCATCAATTGAGATGATCATATGATTCTTATCTTTAAGTCTATTGATGTGATGAATTACATTTATTGATTTCTGTATGTTGAACCAACTTTGCATCCCTGGTATGAACCCCCTTGATCATGGTGCACAATCTTTTTGAAATGTTTCTGTATTCGATTTGCCAGAATTTTATTGAGAATTTTTGTATCTATGTTCATTAGCGATATTGGTCTGAAGTTTTCTTTCTTTGATGTTTCTTTGCCTCGATTTGGAATCAGGGTGATACTGGCTTCATTGAATGAGTATGGAAGTGCTCCCTCTTTTTCTGTTTCACAAAACAATTTGAAGAGTATTGGTATTCTTCTTTAAAGGTCTTGTAGAACTCAGCTGTGCATCCATCCAGTCCTGGGCTTTTCTTGGTTGGTAGACTTCTAATGGCATCTTCTATTTCATCACTTGAAATAAACCAGAGACACTGTGCCTATTAGAAGAAAAAGTAGGCTCAAATCTCCATCATGTCTGATTAGGGCCTAACTTCCTTAATAAGATTAATTCCTCCTATAGCGCAAGAATTAAAATCAAGAATCAATAAATGGGATGGATTCAAACTAAAAAACTTCTTCTCAGTAAAAAAAACAATCTGTGAGGTGAATAGAAAGCCTATATTTTTGGAGCAAATTTTTACCACATGTACATCTGATAGAACACTAATCTCTAGGGTATATATAGAACTCAAAAATCTTAACACCAAAAAACCCCCCAAAACAACCAAATAACCCAATCAATAAGTGAGTCAAGGAACTAAAGAGATAGTTCTCAGAAAATGATATACAATCAATCAAGAAATATATGAAAAAATGTTCAACATCTCTATCAATTAGAGAAATGCAAATCAAAACTACTCTTAAGATTTCATCTCATTCCAGTCAGAATGTTAGCTATTAAGAATACAAGCAACAATAAATGTTTTTAAGGATGTGGGGAAAAAGGCACACTCTTACATTGCTAGTGAGACTACAAATTGGTGCAGCCAATATGGAAAGCAGTACAGAGATTCCTTGAAAAATTGGGAATGGAATCTCCATTTGACCCAGTTATCCCACTCTTTGGTTTATGCCCAAAAGTCTTAAAAACAGAATACTACAGGGACACAGCCACATCAATGTTTATAGCAGCACAATTCACAATAGCTAAATTGTGGAACCAAACTAGATGCCCATCAGTTGATGAATGGGTAAAGAAAATGTGGTATACACAATGAAATACTACTCAGCATTAAAAGAGAGTAAAATCATGGCATTTGTGGGTAAATGGATGGAGTTGGAGAATATAATGCTAAGTGAAGTTAGGCAATCCCAGAAAACCAAATGCCAAATGTCTTCTCTGATATAAGGAGGCTGATTCATAATGGGATCAGGACGGGATGCATGGGAGGAATAGAGGAACTCTAGATAGAGCAAAGAGGAGGGAGGGGAAGAGAGGGGGGATGGGGAGGGAGGAAAGGTGGTAGAATGAGATGGACATCATTACCCTAAGTATATGTATGAAGACATGAATGGCGTGACTCTACTTTGTGTACAACCAGAGATATGAAAAATTGTTCTCTATGTGTATAATATGAATGGTAATGCATTCTGCTATCATATATGACAAATTAACAAATTAGAATTTTAAAAAGTGCTTTGTGATTGCCAGATGGAAGCCCCATACTATAAAAAATGAATAACAATTAAATTCCTTTGTCTCTCATTTTCCATACCCAACTGGCCAACATGACTTCACAATGCTACCTCCTTAATTAGAATATTGTATTTATTATATTTATTTATTTTGTTTTTTTTTTTTTGCTTTTTACCCTCACAACCATTATCCTAGTATAAGAGTTCATTTTCTTTTAGCCATACATTCAGCAGCAGTTGTCAAATCCTTGTGGTTTGGAAACTGTAAAGTTGTGGAAAAAATACTATCTGGCCTGGAGAATTCCATGACAACTTACTGGGGTGGATAAACAGACCAATCAACCATTGAAGCCACTTCACTGGTTTTCTATCCCATGCCATAATTTTTTCCTAATCTTATGTCCTCTTCACAGTAACCCTCAGAGTACTCCTTATGGCAGTAATGACAATTTAATTTCAAACCATCTTGCTGAAAACCTTGCAGTTTTCTGTTTATTGCAGAATAAAAATTTGCCATATAAATGGTTGTCAAGACTGTGCCTTATACATCTTTTTCACCCTGCTCCCTTCTTCCTTTACTTCCTGCTTTCCTGCCCATTTGTCTAAGGTTCATTAAAATGGCATCTTCTAGATGAAGTCTTCCAGGATCCTTTTTAAGAAAAATTAGTATGCCGCTTCTTTTGTTATGGCATTAATATGTATCCTGTTTTGTGTTATCATTATGTGCATATCTATTTCTGTTGTAAGATTTGGAAAAGAATAAGATTGGGAAGGTTTTTATTTTTCCTTTTGCAGCTTCTCAAAACGAATTTTAACAGAAACATAGTGGACTTTGAGTTTCAATCTTATTTCTTATTCCATTCTTTCATCATCTGCATCTCTGTGGTATTTCTACCTGTAAGCCTTACAAGATGATATGTCATTGTGAAAAGATCATTTTATTTACAAATAATATGATTATTGTATAAAATAATGTCATGCCAAATTTAACTAATTCTTTAAAAAAAGGATTTTATTGCCCAGAGCCACAGTGAAATTACATACCAACTAGCTTTCATTAACGAGGAGCAATTTTTGTACTGTGGTAGTCTCAAATGCAAAATAGTATTACAATAAAGTATTTTATTATACTTGCCAAATGAATTAATGCTGCTTACTCTTTTGATTAAAAGATGAAAGATTTTTTAATCATGTCTTTGCACATTTTGCATGTAATCTACCGAATCCAGTAATAAGTGATAACAAACCTATCATTTATGTAAATGTTCAGAAGCTTGACAGTAATGAAACTTGGATTAGCTCTTATGGAGGAATGAGGAGTGCAAATATGCAATCTTTTCACATGCATGCAGGGCAGGATAATTCTTTTTTTTTTTTTTTTTCAGTGAAGAGCCTTTTACTGTGTGAAAGGGATTTTATGTTGCTTTTAGACCTTTAGTTGATGCATTGGCCTGGAGGGCAGATTATTGGAAAGAGTTGCAATGAAACCTAAGTGGAAAAATGGGCAGCCTTGGCAGACCTATATAATAGAAATTGGTTTTCCGTGTTCATAACAGTTAAAATTGCATATACTTCATCTGGATATACTAAATTTCTTACTATTAGAATAAACTTTTCTTTTAAGGTATGCATTTATTGAAGAATATTTTTATTTTTACATTTGTTGGAGAGGCAATTTGACTATTTTAGGAAAAGAAGCCTGGACTGTAGAGTCAGATAATCCTAAACGCTGATTTATATTCTCTTAATTTCAAATTCCTTGTTTATAAATCTTTAATGGTCTGCTGTGAGGATTAAATCAGAAAGAAATGGATAAAGCACATAGCACAACACTTGACAAGTGATGGGCCGTTTTTAAGTAGCTATTTCTGTGTCATTAGTACCATCATCATCATCATTGTTGAATGTGCTCCATAGACTTTAGCTTTTTTGTTGTTGTAGTTTCTTTGTTTATTATTGTGAACTAGGAAATGTAAATGTGGATTTATAATCTTAATTTTTATGTCTGGTTTTGTCTGTTATCAACCTTTTAGTGCCTTGTCATTTGATACCCTTAACCCTATCTCATATCGTATTACCATGGTCATATAGCTAGAAACATTCCTACAGTCTTTTTAGTTATCTTTTAAATCACAAGTATAGTATATGTAGTATAGATGTACATGAAGCAGCAAGTAGAAGTACTCTTTCCTGTTCATCTGTAATCCTCCTAGTCTCCAGAAAGAATCTTCTTATATATCTTTTCAAACCACATGTGTGTATACGTAACTTACACATACACACACACACACACACATACACACACACACACACATCTGAAATCTACTTTTTTTCCACTCAGAGACATTCTAGATATTTTCCCATGTCTACATTTACACATATATTCTGTCCTCTTTTTTAAAAAAAAATTTAAATATGAAAATAATTTCAAATTCACAGAAAAGTTGCAAGACTGAAAATAGTACAAAGAACACTTGTTCTTTAGTCACAATCTATTTTTAGCACTTTATTCAATTTGCATATTCTCTCTCTCTCTTCCTCATGTACATATACATGCTTTATGGCCCTTTGCCCTGGTACTCTTGAATGCATATTTTCTTAAGAGTAGGGATCTTATAGGTCACTGCGGCACATCCCTGTGATCCTTGCTACTTGGGAGGCTGAGTTAGTAGGATCACAGATTCAAGGCCAGCATCAGCAATTTAGCCAAACCCCCAACAACTTCAAAAGACACTGTCTCAAAATAAAATATAAAAAGGACTGGGGATGTAGTTCAGTAATAGAGTGGAGTTCAATCCTCAGTATTGCCAAAGAAGAAAGAAGAAGAAGAAGAGGAGGAAGAGGAGGAGGAGGAGGAGGAGGAGGAGGAGGAGGAGGAGGAGGAGGAGGGATTTTCTCTTGCAGGAACACAGCACAATTATCTGGATCTGTAAATTTAACTTTGATAAAGTGCTTTACCATTTATATTTCAATTTTGTCAATTGGTCCAATAATGTTCTGTGTAACAATTTTTCTCTAGTACAGATTCTTGTCTAAGGTTAGAAATTGCATCTAATTGTCATGTTTCTTTAGTGTCCCATTTCTGGGACTTTCTACAGATTTTCATTTTATTTTTTTTATCTTTAGTGAAATTGACATCTTTGAAGAATATAGCTTCCCTCTACCCTTTACAAAGAAAGTTTCTCTTTTATGTGTTTTATTTCTTAGATTTTTATTTCATGCTTCAAAGGCCTTCTCTACCCCCAAATTATAAAAATATTCAAGTATGTTTTCTTCTAGTTCTTGTAAGGGTCCCTTTTTAAAAATCTTTGTCCATTAACTGGTAAATCAATAAACAGAATGTGGTGTATTCATACAGAGAAATATTATTCAACTACAAAACAGAATGATGTACCAATGCACGCTGAAACGTGGATGAACATTAAAAGCATCACGCTGAATGAATGAAGCTGGACACAGGGCACGCATCCCATGATTCCCTTTCCAGACATTGTTAGAATAGGCAAATTCACAGAAACAGAAAGCAGTAAGTGGTTTTAGGGGCTGCAGGTGGGGAGTAACTGCTTGATGGGTATGGAGTTTTCTTTGGGGATGATGGAAATGTTCTGGAACTAGATGGTTGTGATGAATATATAACCCAGTGAATTTTGTACTTTAAATGATAATTTTTATATCCTAGGCATTTAATCATGATGTACAAGAAATTTTTGATTCATTTACACTTGACCTAAGGAATCAGGTAGGTATAAGTGTCCCTTCTTTTATTTTTCCAACTCACTGTCCAGTCATCCCAGTATCTAAGTGATTAATCTATTTTGACCCATTTATTTGAAATACCTCTTTTAATTGTATTTGATATTCTAAGATAAATTTGTGTCTTTTCCTGAGTTTATTCTGAATCACAGTTCCATCTGCCTCTCCCTTTTCTAACACTAGCCCATTTTATGTAAGGTAACTTTACATTATTCTTTGAAAAATTTCAGGGCCCATTCCCCCTTTTCAATTCTTCACCATTAGAACTGTTCCTTTGCAAAATTTTCCTGGAAATTTTTGTGTATTTATTATACAAGTTGAACACTAAAATATTTGATTCAAGTTCTTTTTTTTTTCTTTTCTTTTTAAATGGTGCTGGGATTGAACATGTGAGGCAAGCACTCTACCAACTAAGCTATATCTCCAGCCCTGAGTCAAGTTATTCATGAAGGTGGTTAGATGAAGAAATAGACTTTATTTCTTATAGTAATTTTAAGTTTATATTAAAAATAAGGAAACCAAAGAAATATCTCTTATGATGCATTCCTCTACAGACTGGCCCCCACTCTTGACATCCTTCAGCACAGTGGTAAATTTGTTAGAATTGGTGAACTTACATCATTATCACCCAAAGTTCATAGTTTACTTTAAGAGTCACTCTTGGTGTTGTACATTCTATGGGTTTTGACAAATACTATAATGATATGTATTAATTACAAGTACTAACTATAATGATATGTATTAATAATGTTTGGATGGTCACATCATACACAATAATTTCCCTACCATAAAAAATTCTTTTAGTCTGCCTATTCTTCCCTCCTTTCCCATTAGACAATTTTTAATTGTCTCCATTCTTTCACCTTTTCCAGAATGTCATAGAAAATGTCATCTTTTCAGATTGACTTCTTTTACAGTTTTCTCTACATGTTTCCATTCCTGTTAGCTTATTCCTTTTTTTAATATTTATTTTTTAGTTGTAATTGGACACAATACCTTTATTTTACTTATTTATTTTTATGTGGTGCTGAGGATTGAACCTAAGAGTGCTCGCCTCGCTCTACCGCCGAGCCACAACTCCAGCCATATTTCTTTTTTATTATTGAATAATACTACATTGTGTGGAAGTGCCACCATCGATTCATTCATCTACAGAAAGACATTTTATTTCCTCTTAGGTGTTGGTAATTATTAATAAAGTGGTTATAAGTATCTGTGTTCATGTTTTTTGGGTGGGCATAAGTTTTCAGTTTTTTCACTTAGGTAAATATTGACGAGCCCAATTGTTGGAGCATATAGTAAGACTATGTTTAGTTTATTTGCCAAACTGTCTTCTAAAACTGCTGTACTATTTGTATTCTTTCCAGCAATGAATAAGAGTTCCTGTTGCTCCACATCTTTGTCAGCTTTTGATGTTGTTAGAGTTTGGGATTTTTGCCATTTTTGTAGATGTGTAGGGGGCTATTTGAATCTTGATTTCAAAGTTTATCATCTAACTTGAGGTTAGCTCTCCATTTATTCTAATCTTTTTTATGTCTTTCAGTACAGATTTGTAGGGTTTTTTTCATTTAAGTCCTGAATATTTTTATGAAATTTGTTTATTTATTTACATCTGTCTTCTATTATTGATGACACATTTTCCTTTGCCTTTCCTTAGTAATTATCTGTGTCTAAAAGTTACTGATTTTTATATATTTCCTTTGCTATGATTATCTTATGGAAACTATTAATGAAGTCATGATATAATAATAACTTTACCTCCTTTCTGAGTCCATACTTTTTATCTATGCACATTCTTAGAACTTCTTCATCCTCATGAATTTGATTCCCTCTTTTTTAACAGTTGTTATGGTTTGCCTATTAGGTGTCCTTCATAATGCCTGTGTCCATGAAGGAATTTTTCAGAGGTGAAATGATTAGATTATGAGAGATGTAAACCTATCAGTGGGTTAATGTATCTGGTGGATTAATAATGAACTAACTGGGCAATGTTTAGAGGAGGTGGTTGGAAGTGTTCATCTTCCCTACACCCCTCCTCCTCTCTCTCTGCCACCTGGCTGCCATGAGCAGGGCAGTGTTCCCCAGCCACACGCTTTGGCCATGATGACTCCTCTGACCCAGGATGAAGAAGTCAGCCAATCATGGACTGAACCTCTGAAACCATGAGCCAAAATAAACATCCTCTCATCTAAGTTGTGGTAGTCAGGTAATTTTGGCTAAAGTAACAAAAAGTTGACTAACACAAATGTGATCTCCAATTTATCATGAGTCTCGGGGTTTTATTCAGATTTGAGACTGATGTATCAATTAATTTATTCTTTCAACAAATATTTGTTGAGCTGTTGCTGTGAACTAAATCTCATTCTAGGTATATCTCCTGGGAGGAAAAAAAAATATATATATATATACACATACACACACACACACATATACATACACACACACACACATATATATTCATTTGTATATATTATAAATACTGTATATATATATATAAAATATCATATGTATATTTAAGTAGATCATATTATATAATATGATCTACTTAAAATAGTATTGCCGGTTTGTTATTATAAGTTTAGTTTAAGTTTTGAAAGGCAATGCATTAGATTACAAAGAATTTAAGGTTTCTTAAATAGTTTATATATATTTATACCATCAGGTCAAAACTACATTTAACTATGATTCTTCAATGTGTTTTGATGCTCCACCAGTCATTTGATCCAGAAACCTTTTTACACATTTTGTTTTCACATTTGCAGTAAGAACTCTAAAATGTAATGTTGTCTTACCAAAGGATTTATGGTGTTAACTTTCTTGAGAATGTAAACCAGTGATTCCCTCCAACATGTGATAAATCATTTACATACATGGTTAACTATGCAGATTTTAAGTTGAAGATTAGAATTTATTTTTTATATTTTTCCACCAGCTTGCTTCTGATGACCTGCTGAGTCTTCAGACCTCTATCATAATTCCACAGAGCTAGTAACCTTGAGAGGGCAGCAAGGGCGGGGGAAACCCAAGTGTCTTGGAAGTAAGAGGTCATCTAGAAAGGTTCAGAAAATAGACAAGTTGATTATAAGCTACTGTGGTTGTGCTATAAGAAAAGAAAGTCAAAAGGCCAAGATTTAGATTCCAGATAAACATGAAATATTATCTAATTTGGGTATGAGTAAGTGTACTTGCTCCTCTATTTCAGAGTGAAGCTGTTAAAACGAATAATACATGAAAACCTTATAATCTCCTTATTATTGCTGAGTCTTATGAAAGGTCACTAGTTCAACCTCCTTTTCAGAACCTGAGATCCCATCTAGTGTTTCTAACATGTGGGTGGATAAGGGCTATGTTCATTTGATATGGAAATCAAGATTATAAAGAAAGTACTCTATTAAAAAAAAAGATAATTATTAATATAAGTCACCTTGAATGGACTCTAATGAGAGACCAAAATGGAAGAAATCATCTTGGCTGTCAGTTATTTATTTTAAAAAAACATTATAATAGCACATGGAAACTTCCTATGTTGGATCCTCTAGGGACAACGCCAAATGATATGGAAGACATAAATAACTTAATATATTGAAACACAGTTCTGGCTTTAGTACAATTAGAAAGTGTTCTTTTTTTTTGAGTTTGGGGCAGGCAGTACCAGGGATTGAACTTAGAGGCACTCAACCACTGAGCCACATCCCTAGCCCTATTTTGTATTTTATTTAGAGACAGGGTCTCACTGAGTTGCTTAGCGCCTCGCAATTGTTGAGGCTGGTTTGAACTCTAGAGATCCTCTTGCCTCAGCATCCCAAGCTGCTGGGATTACAGGTGTGCGCCACTGGGCCCAGCAGAAAGAGTTCTTTTCCAAGAAAAGAAATAAATTCATTTTTTATACTTAAAATTTCAAATAATTTTGGATTACATTTATGAAATGCAAATTTTTCTATTCCAATGTAATTCGGCAGGTAATAAAAAGTAATAAGATTCTGAAATCAAAATATTTGCTGTCAGTGGAAGCAAAGTGTGTTAGGATTTTATTCTTTGTATTTCCAAAATGAAAACCAAAACTAAACCACAGCATTGACACCTAGAAAAAGCACTTAAAATATCAAAAACATTAATAATGAACAAGCTAACCTGTTATATATGAATCATCTCTATCATTGAACAATGAGAACATGGAACATATACTCATTATTGAAGCTATTTTATGAAAAACTAGCAGGCATGACACGCACAGATTGAGCTATAGGAAAATTTTCTGATTTCGATGTCTCGATCACCATCCTTCTTAAAATTAATAAATCAATAACAAACACATCAGATTGAACTAGGATTTCATTGTCTTTACCACAACTTAATAAACAAATGATTCACTTAAAATTCCGTAACAGTGTTTTCCTTTCTTACCCCAAATTCAAATATGAATAATTTTCACGTTTTTTTGGCAAATATAGCTGAACTACTATTTTTAAAAATTATGCACATTTTCTTTATCACATTTACTAAAAACTATTCCATGTTCTTAGAAAAAAGTAGTGAATTTTTGCTTCTTAAAATGGTTTCAGAGAAATAAACTCTTGAAAGTTCCTTCACCATCTTCTTCTTTTCAAATGAAGTACATCCTGTCTGAAGTAGAATTGCTAACAAACTAAAAGCAAGAACTTCAGGGTAACTAAATTAAAAAATAGGTTGAAAAAGGTAATTCTCCACATAACGGATGGATAGCCTTTAGTATAGTAAGAAAAAAAAAAACACAAAACTTTGAGGTGCTGTGGTAAACCATAGCCATTTTAAAAATACTTCTTTGACAAAAAGCTGTGGTTCATGCTAGTGGTCAGTGTGTGAGAAACTAGATATGCCTCGGGTTTCAATAAGTCAAATCTCAGAACCGGTGAGTATAGGTATCTACCTCTACGTGGCAACTGAGTTTGTAGAATTTTACAATGTTCTAAGAGGAATACATCTTATGATGACTTCAATGGTGAGTCTATATCTTTTACTTTGGGGGAAGGAGTGGGAAAGTTAAATGGAACTAGGTTTGGTGCTGGTTCCCTAACAAAGGCACAACATAGGGAACACCATTGTCATGGAAGGCACTATAGGATCTGCACAATGCAGAATCCCATGCAACTGTGATCCTTTCATCCTTTCTTCTCTGACTCCCTACCTCCACAGCACTGTCTGCAAGTTATACCTGTTCAATATCTTGAATACTCACTTTCCTCTCTCTGAGCCTCCAGGGTAAGCCAGACCACTGTCATATCTCACCTGGAGTTTTGTTACTACCCCTTGGCTGCCACCATTCTTGCCTCAGCCAGTCCATTCTCCATGTGACCACGAACGTGAGCTTTCTAAATTGTAAATCTCCTTCATGTAATCTTTCTAAACTGTGAATGTCCCTAATGTAAACTCTTTAAAAAATTTCCCACTACTTTCAGGAAAACAACCAGCATGTCCTCACTTCCTCGTGTAGCTTATAAGACCCTTTGTGATAGGAATCTCCTTCCTCAACAAATATTGCTGCAGCCTTGCTCCTCTACCACTTGAATTACTAAGACTGCAATTCCCTGAATAAGGACTGTTCTTACCTCTGGCTATTTGCCCAGTCTCTGCATGACTCGTGCCTGGCACCTAGCATCTCATGGTCCATGGTCCCCTCATGGACCAAGTATGTTCTATCTTGGGGCCGTTTGTGTCTTTTCTGATTTGAATGCTTTTTCCCAGCGATGAAGTATGTTTGTGTGATTCCAAAATGTTACACTCAACAACTGTATGAGAAAAGCAAAATGAGGGTGGTGTTTTAATTTTGAGATACATATTCTAAAGTTTGAACTTCTCTGAGTGCTTTCTGTGGTATAAGTACATTTCACAGACCTAATAAATGATAAGGAGTAAACATGTATTCACTTCTTGGTTCTGGAAGCTCACGGTCAAAGGGTCACAATCAGTGAGTGCCTTCTTACTACTGGGGACACTGCAGTTCTGGGGTGTTATAGGATATCAAATAGCAAGACAGAGCAAACTTGCTTTATAACAATCTGCTCTTACACCAACTAATCCAATCCTGTGAGACCAAATTCAATCCCATTAGACCTTATCCAGTCTTTGTAGACATAACCCAGTCTCTGGAGAAAGAGCTTAATCCTTTTGTGTAAGACAGTGCACCATGACCTAATCATCTCCTAAAAGCCACACATTCTGACACCACTGCTCTGAAGAATTAGGCCTCAACATGAGCTTTGGTGGGGACAAACCACATCCAAACCTAGCACTAGTATACTGATTGCCAGAAGTAAAACCACAGACTTTTTTTGATCAGCATCAGGAAAACTAAGGGACAAGATCTAGCTGTGTCCTTCAAGTCATGCCAGTGGTTGCAAAACAATTCCAAATGATGAATTACCATACTACACTAAAACAAATTGTTCATGGTCCTTGAACTCTGCATGTTTCCAGACCAGTGGGAGAAGCAAAGATATACTCAACCAACATGGATGTCTGTACAGTAATGGCCAGCAACGATTGCCTTTGATTCTGTCATATGCCCTTCAATATTTCCAGCCCTGTATTCTAATCACATGTGATATGTCACTACCTGGAGGTTCCACCAGGCACCTCAGACAAAATCCATGTCATCTTTCCCATAAGAACTCTGCTTTTCCTGTGTTCCCTCTCCTGATTAATGACACTGCCATCCACAGAGATAACCAAGCAGGAGACCTAGATTCTCTGCTTTATGCCTTAAACTCTTAACATTCACACTCAGCCTGTCTCCTTTCCTAAACATACTATTTTTAAAATTTCTTAGTAATACTTTGATTTCTCTTAATACATGATTTCTCTTAATCTCACTTCCTCCACTTATAAGAAGGCTACACTTGTTTCTGCATCATGACAGGCCCTTAACTGGTTTCCCTCCCTCCAGTCTTATCTCACATTCATTCATTCATCATACTGTAGCTGGAATGATATTTCCAAAGTTCAAATCTAATCATGTTACTACTTCTGCTTAAGACCTACATTGCCCTCAGGTTAATGCAGCTGATGAATATTTGATTAATTAACTTTTCATATTTTATTTTATCAAATCTTCAGAGTAACTTTAGATTGAAATTTATTCTACTTTGTAGGTAAGTGTACTAAGAGCTTAGAGAACTTACCCTATAGTCAAATAGCCACGTTTGTCTGACTCCTGAGGTTTGTCTGACTCCTGTTTCTATGCCACAATACCTTTCTATCAAAAGATGGGCTTTTCATGTAGGCAGTGCAGAAAGAGTGCTGATTATAAGTGGATTTCTGTCAATAATGCACAAGTAAATAATCTCTGTTTCCAATAATGTTCTAGTAATTGCTTTATAGAATTATCTTGCACTGCAGTAAAACTGTGATTAACCAGAATCTTCAATTATGCAGAGTTTGTTTGAAGAGCATACAGAGGAAAGATATTATAAACTTATAGGTAAAATAATTGTATTGCTCAAAACAAGCTGATAGGAATTTTTAGAGAAATTTCCAAGATATAACTTTGAATTTCTATTCTTTTAAGCTCTACTCTTTGTCTATATTTTCTTCTATGGCATGTGTAATAATTATCAAATAGAGCATATGCACAGAATAGTGCCTGGCTACAATAGATGCTCAGGAAATATTTGTCAAATGAATGAATTAAGGAATGGGAAAAGTCAAACCTTTGACATTCTAATATCCAGAATTATTTATTATCGTTGTCATATTCTTCCTCTTTAAGGTAAAATAGTAAGCCAATATTATTTAGCTAACTTTTCTACTATACACAGCAAAACAAAACAAAAAAGGAGTTATCTTATTCTCATTAAACTAGAAAATTTATTTAATTAGAACAACTTATTTTCCAAATATACTGATGAATATGCATATGATTCTAGTTTTCAAAGTTTCTACTGAAGCTGAACACTGCTTATATTGGTTTTTAACTATGAATTTAGGCACAATAAGAAAAAAAGATTCACATAGTTGGATGAAATAAAAGTTTTGGGTTAATTTGTAGATTTTAACTATAAGTTATTCCAGTCTACATTAATATTTCAGATTCCCTCTTGCTTATCTTTTCCCCAACTTTTTTCACAATTGCATAGTATGAAGTTACACAACAGATAATTTTAATTAAGGCTAACTGTCATACTTGTTATATGAAAATACTTATAAGAATCCTGATTTTCTTTTTCTTTTTCTTTTTTTGTGGAAGGAGAGCTCTCTGCCTTATTATTCTATTTATTTTATTTTTTTAATTCTTTTTTAAAATTTTATTATTAGTTGTTCAAAACATTTCCAAGTGAAATGTGGAATAGATAATTCTTGATTAATCATGGAAAAGGTACTACTTGAATTGCACATACCACATACTGTATGTCTAGATTTTTATTTTTATAATAAAAATTACATTCCTAACATTATCCTTAATATTTTAATGCATGAAGCTCTACTATAAGGAATTTAAGGATGCACAACTAAAGGAAAATAAATCATATTCCAAAATTGAAATGTATATTTATATTACTGTTTTTGATGTCTGGTCTGCTTTAAGGTTATGCTATAACTATGACCAGAAAATGGGGGTAGGGTGGGGAATAAGCTTGAGTTCTCAATGCAGTGGAGTTATGATTTGGTTATGATTGACGGCTCGTGCCATTCCTTATTATATATTCCCTGTTTATAAATGTAGGTCTAATATTCCACTGCTTCTAATAGAATCCATATGGGAATGTGTATTTTTCTGATGGAAATTAATCCTATCCTGAGACCCAGATAAAATTATTTTAGTCCTAAAAGTTTGGCTGTATTTACTAATTTTTTTTTCAACTATGACACCATATGGACAAATTTGGAAAATCCAGGGGTGGGGGGTAAAAGTCAGTACTAGATTTTAAAGGCCATAAAATTTTCAGAGCCCCTTTGTGCCAGCACTCAGGCTGCCGTGGAACATGATGCCAGGCGTTTCGCACATCTGCCTTGGCTGGGGAAACACAATACCCAGCGACTTCTGTTTGGGGAGCCGTCTCTTCTCTGGCTCTTGAACTCCATGAAGGGCAGCTACAATTAGCCTGGGCCAGCAGCACATCTTAACAACAGCTTTTACAGGAGCGGGAAATGCTGCGTGCACCGTGTGTCTATGCAAATTCACTTTTCCCTCTGTGCGTGGGGCACTTTGTGCGGGTGAATCCATCTGGTGCTGCTTTCCTCTGTCTTTGAGGGTTAGGCTTCCTTCCTGCTGTAAAGCGGGGTGAGAATCTCTCGAAACCATTCTATTTTCCTGCTTTTTTTTTTTTTTCACTCCTTGTGAGGTATGCCATAGATCAAGCTCATTCTCTTTGTTGACATGTTCAGCTTTGCCTTCCCATGCATCTGACTTCAATGTGTTTTCCGTGGGCTTCAAATGAATTGGGCACAAAACGTGTAGCAGCTGCTTGGTACAGATAACAGCGGAGTAGTAGGTCACAGACCACTGTGGTCAGCCTTCCCTTCCTAAGCTGCAGTCTGCTCCTTTGAGGCTCTCTTGAGTTCTCAACTGCCAAAGTTCAAGGAAATCTGACCCTGTTTTGATTCTAATAGAAGGAAAAATCTGTTTAGCATTCAAAGTGCCCATGTATCATTTATGAAGGAAAAAAGATCTATAAAACTCAGTTTTAGAGAATAAAAGAGGAAAGAGGTAGGGAAATCTCCTCAATAGTTTTATCAGGGAAAGAGTGAAATTGTGTCTATGCTCCTTCCATGTTGGCAAAGGAAAATATAGAGCAGGATAAGAACTCAGTGGCCATGTTTTTAATTAGGATATTAATGTTCACAACAGCAAGAACAAAAGCATCGATGTAATCAACTTGATTTATACTCAGTACTGCATACTTTAAAGACTTTCACACACTATGCTGTTCCTTCTCAGGCGGCTTAGTGGTTATTGTGGATCATGAACCACACCCTTTTGATCAGATAAAGCTAAAGTGTGGTGATGAAAGGAGGAAAAAAGCCCATGTGCACACAAGCCTGTGTTTATACAAATATACAGGACATCAGATACCTAAAATGGAAACCTGTTTATTGGACCTTTTACTAAATTTGTGACGACATTTTAAACAATACTATTACTTATCAAGTAATATGCCATTGGATTAAAATCTGCAGCATCTAAATTATAAGACTATTTAAATTTATTTATTCTGCTGGGGATTAAATCCAGGGGTGCTCTACCACTGAACTAGATCCTCAGCCCTTTATTTTTTTAAAACATTTTCAGATATAGTCTTGCTAAATTACAGAGGCTAGCCTCAAACCTGAAATCCTCCTGCCTCAACCTCCAGTCACTGGGGTTATAGACATGCACCACTCTACTAAGCTTGCTTAACTAACTTTTATCATGCTTGCATTTGAGTTTTTAAAACATTGTGGAGTTCAGGTATCATATAGTCAGTTATTTTGCATACACCAATAAGAGATATCCATAGTATACATCAAATAGTAAGCAAGCTACATAAATGTATTTGATGCCCATCCCCAGTTCCTTAAGTCTTTTTCTAACCCAATTAATATTCTTCAATTCCTTCTATATTGAAATTCTGAAGCTATCACTGGCACTGGGTCTTTTGAGCCTGTCTTAAACTCTCTAGTCCCCTCTTTTCTATTCTCACTACCAAGGTCATATGGCAGAACTTTAGGGCTGCTTTCCTATGGTTTTCTAGAAAACTGCTATGACCTGACTGCCTTCTGTCCATGCTTTATATTGAGGTTTGAGTTAACCTTTTAAACGCAGCACTGATCAATTCATTCTTCTACTTAGAAACCTTTGCTGGTTCGTTGCTTTTCAGAATGGGTTATAGGTGTGACAAGATGTGTAATTACTATAGATTTTGAGGCATCTGGGTGAGAGGAAGTAGCCAGAACCCTAGTTCATTGCTTCTAACCTCAAACAGCTTCTTCTGGTAACCTCAGCCATTCAAACATTACCTGTTTTCTTAAATTTAGGCCACTACTTAAGAAGTTTCAAAGTACTTCTGTAAAGCAAGTATTCTTACCTGAGACCTAAGAACCCCGGGAGATCAATGTATGAATATTTGAGACCCTCACTAAATTTATAGGGAGCAAGTCTGTAGAATTATATCCTTTTAAGGGGGGATATACCTGTTGAAAAGTTAAAAACCATGAATCCGTATAATACATCAGCTTAATCTATTCTATGTTATCTGTACAACCTCAGCAGCAACCATTTTTCATGCACCCTATATTCCAGCCTTAGCAGACTACTTAGTGTTATCTCAAAATATGGAGGTCCTTTGGCCCTATCCAATTTCAGCTCTATCTCCCTTGCTCTGTGTGTATGTGTGTGTGTGTATGTGTGCGGGTGTGTGTGCGTGTGTGCGTGTAGTACTGGTGATTGAACCCAGGAGGCTACAGAGGGTCTTACAAAATTGCCAAGGCTGGCCTTGAACTTGCAATCCTGCTGTCCCACCCTCCTGAGTTGCTGGAGTTACAGGTGCGTAATACTGAGGCTAGCCCTCCTCCTCGATGTGGGCTTCAGTAGTGAAGATTATGTGCAACTCTCTGAAGTACATTTTTGAAGTTTGGTGCTCTATCACAGGCTACCATCACCTTGGAACGCCCTTACAATCTGCTTGGTGAACTCCTCCACATCCGTCAAGCCCCAACTTAAATCCCATTTCTCTATGAACTTTCCCCTTGCTGCTCCTAGAAGAATGCAAGGCTTTTACTTTTGTGTTGCCAACTTACATAACATACTTACATTATGGCACGAATTTTAATTTATTCTGATGAATTCAATATCTATTTCTCCCCACTAGGTCTGTAATGTATGTCATCTTTGTATACCTAGATATTGTCTTATTTAGAACTTAATACTTTTTTTGGATGAAAATTCTTCTATTCTCACTTCCATCTATAAAACTCTGAATTTATCCTTTAATATCTGATTAAAATGTCATCTCTGAGAGAGCCCACAGAGTGGGAGAACATCTTTACTACATGCAATCAGATAGAACACTAATTTCCAGCATATATAAAGAACTGAAAAAGCTTAACACTAAAAAAATAAATAATCTAATTAATAAATGGGCTAAGGAACTGAACAGACACTTCTCAGAAAAAGATATACAATCGATCAACAAATATATGAAATGTTAAACTTCTCTAGCAATTAGAGAAATGCAAATCAAAACTATTCTAAGATTTCATCTCACACCAGTCAGAATGGCAGTTGTCAAGAATACAAACAACAATTAGTGTTGGCGAGGATGTGAGGAAAAGGCACACTCATAGATGGCTAGTGGCACTGCAAAATGGTGCAGCCACTATGGGAAGTAGTATTGAGATTCCTTAGAAAACTTAGAATAAAACCATCATTTGACCCAGCTATCCCATTTCTCAATATATACCCAAAGAACCTAAAATCAGCACACTATAGTTGTGCAGCCACATCAATGTTCATAGCAGCTCAATTAACAATAGGTAAACTGTGGAACCAACCTAGATGCCTTTCAATAGATGCATGGATAATGTGGTATATATATACAATGGAATATTACTCACCATTAAGAGAATAAAATTATGGCATGGAGTTGGAGAACATCATGCTAAGCGAAGTAAGCCAATCCCCAAAAAACAAAGGCCGAAAGTTCTCTCTGTTAAGTGGGTGCTGGTCCATAATGGGTGGGAGAATGTGGGAAGACTGGAGAAACTTTGGACAAAGGAGAGGGTGGGGAAGGGAAGGGGTATGGGGACAGGAAAGATGGTGGAATGAGATGGATATCATTACCCTGGGTACATGTATGATTTCACATATGATGTGACTCTACATCGTGTACAACCAGAGAAATGAAAAGTTGTGCTCCATTTGTGTACAATGAATTGAAATGCATTCTGCAGTCATGTATAATGAATTAGAACAAATTAAAAAAAAAAAGAAAACTGTCATCTCTGACAAATCTCTTTACTCTTTCAGGTCAGAGAGAACTCTCTGACATTGATAATTCATACACAAGTCTTCTGTACAGTTATCTTGCTCAGATGTAGAATTGAGAGCTTTGTGTTTGCAGACTCAGTCCTGCTTCCCTCCTTGGCTTAATCCTGACCAAAGTAGCAATGCAGCAGTGGTTCTGATCCCCCCAGAGAGCATTATGCTTGGTGCTACCACAATAACAACTCCTGTTTATTTAAAGCTTTAATGCATTTACCTGTGAGCCCTTCCTATCTAGGAATCTGTCCTATATGTCCACTTATCAGAAAGCTTATTCTAAAGGAAAGGATTTCACAAGAATTCCTAATACTGGCTCTCTGCTTTGAGCATTCCTATCTCACCTAGATCAGTGCTCAACCAGATAAGCCTAACATTGCAGCTATAGGCAATATTAAGGGAGGACGACCAGAAAGCCAGGTTGGTTTTTCTGACTGAAGTAAGCACAGTCTGTTCTCTGCTCTATTCCTTCCCCAAAGCGCCTGGAATAATTTTCCAGTGACAATCTTTAATAATCCCTAATGCTTAACACAATGACTTCCTCACAGTGGATACTTAAAATGAATAAATGAGCAATGCACATCCAGTTTTTTTAAAAATATGTATGTTACATATACATGTTTATATATATATATATATATATATATATATATATATATATATATATATAGAGAGAGAGAGAGAGAGAGAGAGAGAATACTGTATACTATGGTAACTACTTTATTTATAGGAGATAACTATTTAGCTATTACTTGATTCTAATTATTTCTTGACACATGAGAACATAGGAACATTACCCAGGAATTACTACACATTTTACCTCCATATTCAGGAGTTATGATGGAAACTAGTTAGCTTTTTTTAAAATTTATATTTATTTTTTTATTCTTGCCCATTGTTCTCTCAGTTGACACATATGCCATTGCCAGAAAAGAAAGATCTTGGGAGTCAAAACCTAGTGACATCAGTAGCCTAGGACATATCATCTGGATCATGTTGACTGAAGAATAATCATAGTCTAACAAGAACATTGGGGGTGATTCTTTTATTATCTTTTGCCCATGAGAAGGAACTTGCTTATGAGAAGAAAGCCTCTCTTAATATAGGCTCAATAAATATTTGTTGAATGCATGAATGAAGCAATGTAATGTTCTGTATTTATGAAAAGTTTCAGAAAAAGTTTCAGTGTCTTTTTAGTATAAATGTTCTTTAATTAAAATAACATAACTGGAGGGTGATGATGATGGGAGGGAAAAGTTGATTTCATGAACTGAAATCAACTTCTTCTTTGCATACATGAGTGTGTCATGATGAACCCAACTACTATGTACAACCATAGAGGTCTAATGAAAAAAAGGTGGGGGGCTCGGGATGTGGCTCATGTGGTAGTGTGCTCACCTGGTATGCGTGAGGCACTGGGTTTAATCCTCAGCACCACATAAAAATAAAATAAAGATATTATGTCTACCCAAAACTAAAAAATAAACATTAAAAAAAAGAATGTATCTGGTTTCTTGCCAGCTACAAAGAAGACATTATACTGAGTAAATTAAGCCAGACATGAAAGGACAAATACTGCACAACTTTACTCATAAAACTAAAGTATCTAGAATAGTAAGTTCACAGAAAGAGAAACTGGAATGGTGGCTATCAGAGATTGGGGGTAAGGTGGGTAATTGGAAGCTATTGCTTAGTTGGTACGGAGTTTACATTTGGGATGGTGAAAAAATTCTAGTGGAAGATAGTGGTGATATCACACAATAAAACAAACACACAGTATTTAATACCACTTAATTATATTCTTAAAATATTTAAAATGATAAGTTTTTGTTATACATATTTTACCCTCCCCCCCAAAAAAAGTGAATTTCTTGAGAAATTAGGGAAACTACAATAGCTTCAAAAAAAATTGGGGAATCAATTCAACAAAAGACTTCTACAATGAAAACTACAGAACACTAAAGAAAGAACATGAAGAAGACCTTAGAAGATGGAAAGATCTCCCATGCTCTTGGATAAGCAGAATCAATGTTGTCAAAATGGCCATACTACCAAGAACACTATACAGATTTAATGCAATTTATATTAAAATCCTAATGACATTCTTCATAGAAATATAAAAAGCAATCATGAAATTCATTTGGAAAAATAAGAGACCCAGAATAGACAAAGCAATCCTTAGCAAAAAAAAAAAAAAAGAAGAAGAAGAAGCAGGACACATCACAATACCAGACAAATTATACTACAGAGACACTGTAATAAAAATGGCATGGAATTGGCACCAAAACAGATATATAGACCAATGGTACAGAATAGAGACACAGAACCAAACCCACATAAATACAGTTATCTCATACTAGACAAAGGGACCACAAATATACATAGGAGAAAAGATAGCCTCTTCCACAAATGGTGCTGGGGAAACTGGAAATCTATATGTAGTAGATTGAAATTTCACCCCTATCTCTCACCCTGAAAAAAATCAACTCAAAGTAGATCAAAGACTGAGGCACTAGAACCAGGACACCATACCTTATAGAAGGCCCAAATCTCTACTGTTGGCTTAGGAACTGACTTCCTCAACAAGACCCCTAAAGCCCAAGAAGTAAAATCAAGAATCAACAAATGGGATGGAATCAAACTAAAAAAGCTGCTTTGCAGCAAAGGAAACAATAATGTGAAGTGAGAGCCTACAGAATGGGAAAAAAATCTTTACCACACATACCTCAGATACAGCATTAATCTCCAGGCTATATAAAGAATTCAAAAAATGCACACACACACACACACACACACACACACACACACACACACACACAACTTCCCAAATAACCCAATTGATAAGTGGGCTAAGGAACTGAACAGACACTTCACAGAAGAAAAAGTACAATCCAAAAAAAAGAAAAAAAGAAATACAATCCATCAACAAATACATTTAAAAACATGTTCAACATCTCTAGCAATTAGAGAAATTAAAATCAAATCTACATTGAGATTCCATCTCATTTCAGTCAGAATGACAATAATCAAGAATATAAGCAACAACAAATTTTGGTGAGGATGTGAGGGAAAAGTACACTCACACATTGCTGGTGGCACAGCAAATTGGTTCAACCACTATGGGAAGCAGTGTGAAACCCCTCAGAAAACTTGGAATGGAACCATCATTTGACCCAGCTATCCCACTCCTTGGTTTGTACCCAAAGGACTTATAAAATCAGCATACGTAGTGACACAGCCACATCAATGCTTAAGGCAGCTCAATTCACAATAGCTAAACTATGGAACCAAACTAGGTGCCCTTCAACAGATGAATGAATAAAGAAACTGAGGTATATATATACACAATGGAATATTACTCAGCCAATAAAGAAGAATGAAATTATGGCATTCACCAGTAAATGGATGGAACTGGAGAATATTATGCTAAGGGAAATAAGCCAATGCCAAAGAACTAAAAGCTGAACGTTTTCTCTAACATGCAGATGCTAATTCACAATAAGGAGTGGGAAAGAATAGAGGTATTTTGGACTTGACAGAGAGGAGTAAAGTGAGGGGAGGTATCATAGGAGTTGGAATGATAGTAGAATGAATTGAACATTATTATCCTAGGTACATACATGATTACATGACCTATGTAAGTCTATATCATGTACAACTAGACGAATGAGAAGTTATACTCCATTTATGTATGGTGTGTCAGAATGTATTCTACTGTCATGTAGAACTAATTAGAATTTAAAAAGTGAATTTTTCATAATTATGATATATATTCCTGCTTACATAGGGTTTTTGTTAAGCTCCTTTTGCCTTTCCTCCACTTCCTCCCAAATCAGTTGTTCTACTCTGTGTATTTGTACACACATAAAAATGAGTGTGTGTGTGTGTGTGTGTGTGTGTGTGTGTGTGTATAAGGAATTAAGATAGATGGTCCAAAGACTTAAATAAGTTGGGCAAGTAAATAAGTGTCTTCATCTCTTTGCTATCTAACAACTTGTCTTTAGAGAATCTTATTTCTCCAATTACACATTGCTTTAGTTCTATATATTTTTAAATATTCATGTGATGTGGCAGTTGGTCATCAGGAGAAAAATAATGTTTTTCCCTTTCAGGAGAATATGGAAAAAAAAAAGGCATGAAGTTCATCTCTTTTCCAACTCCCTGTTTTTTTCAAACTCCACTGTTAATCCTCCACGTAAGTGCCATATAACTTACTGCCTACACTGATAGTTTCTTTCTATATTTGGCTCTTATGTCATTCAGCATATCCTGTGCTATTCTACCACACTGATTTCTAAAATGTCACCCTTTCTTAGTAGATGTCTTTACTTCCTATTCAATGAAGGGTCCATCAAGCATGGATGCTCTGAACTTCCTGCCCTTCCCTCCACTTCTACAAAGATGTCTGCCTGCTGCAACCTTGCCTCCTTTCCCTGTTCCACAGGTAGAGGTTTCACCCTCCTACTCCATGCCAAGGCTGATCCTGCCACCTGTGCTCTGAATTCCATTACCTCCCACCTCCTGCAAGCCCTGAATCCACCAGCCATTTCTCCTCTTCTCCTTTAACTCCTTCCTTTTTGCCTATAAATAAGCTCAATTAAAAACAAACAAAAATGCATTATTCAAACTAATGCCCTAAATTTCTCTTTCTACTCATTGGTAAACTTCTCTAAAGACTGTGCTCTATTTGCTTTCTCCCCACATTTTTTTTAAATGAGGGATTGAGCCCAGGGGTGCTTAACCACTAAGCCACATCCCCAACACTTTTTCTATATTTTTAGAGACAGGGCCTTGCTACGTTGCTTACTGCTTCTCTAAGTTGCTGAGGCTGACTTTGAACTCGTGATCCTCCTGCCTCATCCTCCCAAGCAACTGGGATTACAGGCATGTGTCACCATATGCAGCTACTTCCCCTGCTTTCTTAATAGACTTCTACAGGCTCCTGATTCTACCTCTCTACCAAAAGTGCTGTATGAATATTACCTGCAACCATGTAGGTGCCAAAATCTGTATACAATTTTCATTATTTATTTTTCCAGTCTGTCTGCTGTTTTGACAAAATTGACCTTTAAAATCATTCTTACCCAGACTTCTATGGAACCATTTCTTCTAACTCGATAATCATTGCTTCTTGCTTTGCTTCTGTCCATTCTCAGCTACTGGTGCATCCATTGGTTTGCCTTCTGGAGACCCTTCTCAGCCAACAAACAGGTGAAGACTCAGGGTCAATGGCATCATCAGAGGCTCATGACTACAAAATTTCTCAATTCTAGCTTTCTCCCATTTTCTGGACTCAGTTGTGTACTGAGCATCGTCACCTGGGATGTGCACCATAACCTATCATAATGCTCTTTCCTCAGAGTCACCTCCTCACTTCTTCTTTTCATGTCTTGATAAATGGCACTTCCACTATCAATTGCCAAAGCAAGAATGTGGAAAAGATTCTTCTCTCTTCTATGTATATAATCTAATTGGGTATGAAGTCCTGTGTAATTACTAAAGTGTCTCTTTAAGACTATTTCCTTTATTCATCTATTCTATGTGTTTCTTTAGCTATTTAGCTAATGGCTTGAGTAACATGGAACCATGTTAAGAATCCCATAAAACATTGTTTGTTTACCAAAAAGTTATTAGTGAAGAGTTCCAAATCTTTTGAAAGAATATCAGCATACTACAGGGACACCGTCATATCAATGTCTGTAGCAACACAATTCACAATAGCTAAATTGTGGAACCAACCCAGATGCTCTTCAGTAGATAAATGGATAGGGAAACTTTGGTATATATACACAATGGAACATTACTCAGTATTAAAAAAGAATAAAATCATGGCATTTGCAGGTAAACGTATGGAGTTGGAGAATATAATACTAAGTGAAGTAAGCCAATCTCAAAAAACCAAAGACTGAATATTTTCTTTGGTATGAGGATGCTCACTCAAAATGGCGATGTTGGGGAGCATGGGAGGAATGGAGGAACTTTAGATACAGCAAAGGGGAGGGAGAGAAAGGGATGGGGCAATGGGGTAGGAATGATGGTGGAATGAGTTAGACATCATTACCCTAAGTATATGTATAAAGACACAAATAGTGTAAAAATACTTTGTGTTCAACCAGCGATTTGAAAAATTGTGCTCTGTATGTGTAATATGAAATGTATTGCATTCTGCCATCATGTATAACAAATTAGAATAAATAAATAATTTAATAAAAAAAGAATATCTGGATGTTTAGGATAGAAACTTAATTTTTATTAAAAATAAGAATATAGCAATGAGATACTACTTCATACCCATTAGAGTGGATATTAAGAAAATAAAATAATAATTGTTGGTAAGAGCCTGGAGAAATTGAAACCTTTATACACTGCTAGAGTAAATATAAAATGATGCTGCTACTATGGAATATGGAATATGGAGGTTTCTCAAAAAATTAAACGCAGTTTTTATATGATCCAGAAATCCCACTTCAGGGTATATACCCCGAAGAATTTAAAGCAAGGACCAGAACAGGTATTTGTAGGCCAGTGTTGATAGTAGCATTATTCACAGTAGCCCAAAGATGGGAAAAACCCCCATATGTCCATAGTGGGTGAATGGATCCACAAAATGTGTTATATGTGTATATACAATGCAAAATTTTTCAACATTAAAAAGAAATGAAATTCTGACACATGTTACAACACAGATGAATCTTGACAACATTGTGCTAAATAAAATAAGCCGGACATAAAAGGACTAATACTACTTGATTCCACTTATATGAGGCAAATTCATAGAAACAGAAAATAGAATGATATTGACAGGAGAGGGCTATTATTTTTTTTTTCTTGTGGTACAGGCAATGAACCCAGGACCTTGTACACACAAGGTAAGCACTTTACTAACTGAGCTATATCCCCAGCCCCTATTGTCAGGAGATACAGGAAGGGGATAAGAGGTAAGGTATTGCTTATTGGCTATATTTTCAATTCAACTTGATGAAAAAGCTCTGGAGAGTGTAATGATAATATTTGTACAACAATGCAAATGAATGTACTTGAGACTGAATTATACACTTAAAGAGGTGACCTTTGTGTTATATCTATACTAATACAATAAAAAAATTACGATCTATTTAGAATTCCAAAAAGAATTTGCTGACCTAAATAATATAAGTAGTCTCTTGTCAGAGGATGCCATGGACTTATTCTAAAAGACAGAGATTTTGAAAGGCACTTTGAAACCCTGGAATGAAAAGAAATAGAAAATGTCAATAGACAAGAACAGATACTGTGCTGTCTGTCCATCCAGTGACTGCAAAGATTCCTCCTTCCTTTTCTATCTGCATCTCTTCAGATGCTCAGAAGTAGAAGGTGAGTTTCCCAACTTGAAAAATCCCTTTCTACTTCTGTTAAAGGAAATATTAATGCAGTGCTCTTAATAGCAAAACAGAACTATATCTAGGCAAAATAAAATAAAATACATACATTGCAGAGTACTTACAAAGCCATCCAAAAGCTCAATAAAAGAGAAAAGCAACTCTAGATTAGAACAAAGCCTTTGCAAGCTGTATGGGGGAAATTATGTGATCATTGTTAAGTGCCAAAGTAAATACAGCAGGCCAACTAAAAACTGCTTATCTGTGTGGTTTCCATAGTGTCAATATACATGCAAAGTTGGTCTGACTGCACTGAGAGCCATTTAAGGTCATGGAAGTAAAAACAAAAGTCAGACTGTGTTAGCCTTTGGCAAGCTAGTGCCAGGTTTCCTCGACATTTTCTCAGTTCTAGGGAAGTGAGCGAGAGGTGGCAGTAATGTTCTTTTCCCCTCTCTCTCTCAATTGTGAATCAAAGCATTATTGTCTTTGAGCCCCAGGAAATAGAATTCAAATTTACAGTGAAAGTTAGCAATGAAACAGATGACCTGTTCCTTTTAATATGTGTTTATTTTCATGTATAATTGCAGCATAGTTGAAATGAGAGCTTTTTCCTTTTCAATTGAGCTGCTTTGGGGGCGGGGGTGGGCACTCTTTTTAAATTTTCCTCCTTGTTTAAATCAAAAAAGTTTCAGATTCACGAATACCACAAGACCACTTACTGAAGCCACATAGAATCAGGATGCCATAAATAGCATATCACACATTTCTCTTTAATAGTGCTATAATTTTGAGCACAGCTCAGGAGGCTGCTGAAGTGTTAGGTGGATATGGGCAACATATGGATATGGGTGGGAAAATGTAGCTACACTGAGTGGGATGAATTTGCCTTGGTGTTTAGAAATTTGCATAGCAGCTATGTGCTGGGATGGGTTGTAGGGAAGCCTTAAGGAAATGAAGCAGCAAATTAATTCTAAAGCATCTTGTTAAACAATTACTTATTGCAGCACAACATGCTAGGTACACTTGTGAGTTTTAGGGCCTTGAACCTGGACTTCTCCTATCACACCTGAATCCCAGCCCCTGGTCCTCTCCTGTGAACCAAGATAGGCGACAGGTCTTATCTGACCCCAAGTTTCATGCACCTGCAGGTGAAGATTTTGTACCACTGCTGCTGCAGTCGATGGTACTACTTCTGTTATAGTACCATTACTGATGGTAATAATAATCAAAATTCATTGCGTACTTATGATATGACTGGAACTTTGCTAAAGTTTTTTGAAAGTCTTATTTATTGCTTTCAACAGTGGTCAAAAGTAAATGCTCTTCAGATAGAAGAGTCTGGGATTAGGTCCAAGTCCCTTTATTCATGGAATGTATGCCGATGGGTGCCTTCCTGACTCTTGATTTCCTCATCTGTAAAATAGAAATAATAAAAGTATCTGTCTAAGAGAGTTGTTGGAAAAAAGTAAATGCCATAATTTAAACGAATGATTAGTTTATGTAATAAACATTGGTTTTAAATTATCATTATTATAACTATAAGTACTGTTCATTGTTTCATCTCTTGGTAAAACCCCTGCCATTGTTCATGCAGCTGAACTACGAAGGCTTTCCCTTGGTTTACCATTTTTTATTCCAGATCTCTGCCTGAAACTGAAAGCCTGTTTTGTACCCCAGTCCAATTGACTTGTTTTCTGTTCCTGGGGACTGGCTCTCATCTCCAGTCGCTGGCTGGATATAGCACACCAACTTTTCCACCAGAGCTGGATGCTCTACCACCTGACTGCTAATATCTCCATTGTTGTCATGTGCCAGGCAAATTAGGCCCTCTTAGCTCTCTTTGATAAACCTCCAGTTCAACATACTGATTTGTTAACTTCAGTGTGAAGTGCTGGGTATCCCACTGTCTTGCTCTGCTCTTGCTCCTTGCCCTTGCCTGCTAGGTGTCTTTGAAATCCTTGTAAACCTTGAGGTCAAAGTGTCACCTAAGATGGAGCATGCAGTATTTTTAGAGATGACTCAAAGATTAAAAGTATAGTCATGCCCTAAAAGGTTTCATAAATGTTATAAAATATATCCTGTGAATATTTAAGTATATCCTATGAATATATAAGTATCTTGTGAATGTATAAGTATAGCTTATACATCTTCTTGGATCCTATTGGCCTTGTCTGTCCTGATTCCCGGGCCATCAACTCCTTCTGGAACCTTCTGTGGTACACTTAATTCATGTCTTATATGGTATACTTCCTGGAACCAATTAATTGCTTGCCCAAGATTTCTTCCATCCACTTGGGTTTCTGTTGTGCAGCCAGGTAACCAGCCACATGTTCACAGTCTCTGGTTGCTTATGCCACTTATGGCTCAGATGAACGCCTCAACATAGGGCACAGGATTAGCCTCCTGATCAAGCAGATATTCTCTCTGGAACTACAGGAGAATTAACTACATATGAGGTCAACACAAGCCAATGACAACTGGGACACCAGATAGAAACAAGCATTAATTTACTTTCTTTCACATTCATTCCCAGGTAATTTTTCAGTGTGACCGAACAGTTGAACATTTTAAGTGGTTGTCTTAGTCTCTCCTTATTATGAAGCAAGGATTAGCATGGTCACTTTGTCAAACTGCTCATCCTTTCCTGACTCACCTTCCTTCCCTTCATTCTCAAGCCTGAACATTACACCTTCACACCAAAGCTTAATCACTTAATCAAGGCCTCAGACTCATTTTTTCTAGGGAACTCAGGCTAAGATAAATATGAATAGAACTTAGGCATTTTCTCATCAGCTCTTTAATAGAGTTATTGAAAGTACTTTGGGAATCCCAAAAAGGAAGAGAAGAGTAATTCAATTTAGTTGAACCCTTGGTGAATAATACCAAGAATGGTTAATATTTATAAACTAACTTGCTAAGTGCCATTGTCCTAGGAGATTTGCATGTATCATGATTTTCCTAATTTTGTGTATGAGAATCTGAAGCACAGAAGAATTAAATAACTTACTCAAAGTCACACAGCCTACGGAGGAGCCAGGATTCAAGTCCTACTATAAAGCCAATGCTCTTAATTAACAGTCTGAATAATTTCATGTAAAATGCAACAATGGGAGAGGATTAAGAGAATAGACTCCAGGATCCCAAAATTTGTGAGTCTTGAGCCAAAGAATGAAAGGCCTTAAGCCTAAGAGAAGAAAGCCCATGGCTTGGTGTTTTTTATGATCATTTGTCTCCATACAAAATTCTCTTACCACAACATTCCCTCCCTCTACACATAGCACCCTCCTGTAACTAAATAGTTTTGTGTTTAGGGTTAGCACTAACCCAGCATTTCCCTTCCAATAACTGTTTGACCAACAAAACAAAACAAAAACACTTTGTAGATAAATTCTTTCATTCCACAATTTTAGAGATAAGAAGCTTAAAAATACAAATATCTGAATCAGTTTTAGGAATAAATGATGATATCAAGCTCTTTCCTGTTTTGATGGAGAGTTAGAGGGCAAGAAAGTACTGGGTCCTTGGAAAGGGACAGAGCAGTCTGGAGGCAGAGAGATGACCTTACCCAGTTATACAATTTGTTCATGCTTCTGCAGTATTTGCCTTCATCTGAGAACAAGCCGGGAGGCGGGGGTGGGGGAACTAGGCACAGCAGTCCTGTGGAGCCATGCATAGACAATTTATAACGGAAACTATGGTAGCATAATAAGCTTAAGAAGAGATCTAACCCATGATTGCATATCTATTAAAAATAGACAGAAGTCTGTATGGAATGTCAATCATTTCAAACAAGAGGATTGTTATCAGTTCGGTATTATGACATTAACTAAGTATTATAGTCAAATTTCATTGTAACTAATATTACTGCAAGAAAATCTTTTATGGAACATTTCTAAACCTGATCTTGTGATGATGCTCAATAGTTAAAAATCTACTTGTTACATTTTACCAAGTATAAGTAGGATTATAGAATTCATTTTATAAGATGTAGCCACATAGGTGTGTGAGATACTAGAGAGAAAGATCAGTGAACTGGAAAAAGTTGAAGTGAAAAATTGCAATCCAATGAAATGCTCACACATTGATTTTAAAATAAATAAATAAATATATATATATAAATATATATATATATATATATATATATATATATATTGAAATGTTTCATTTCCTTGATTTTGTTGAGTGTTCCTGTATAGGTTTGATGTTCCTAGCAATATCACCATCTGGAACGAGGTCAACAACTTTGTGTTGTTGATGAAGATTGTGATATGATTATTTGATACCATAAAAATCCACATCTTCAAGTGTCTCTTTAGTTATATCCTTTTTCTCAAACATTTACATACGTTTGACCAACTTTTGTTAAATTTAGTTAACCAGTCAGGGGAAGAACACATGACTACTTTCTATGAATGTCTTTCATGAAACAAGAGGAAACTATTTCAGATGTGTTAAAAGCTCCTCACAGTCCCACATGCTAATTGAAATGAATAAGAGTCACATGGTAGCAATGAGACATTAATATTTAATTTAAAACAACTAGTGTTAAACTGCATTTTTGTGTGTTTTCCATAGTCCTTTGAGAATCATTTTTATTATAAAATTTAGTAACAGGGAAAAGTTAGCTTTTCTATTTTTGATATAAAAAATTATCACAATTTAGTGATATTTCATCTTATATTTCTGCAGGCCATAACTCCAGTATGGTCTCACCATGCCTAAAACCAACATGTCTAGAGGGCTACCTTCCTTTCTGTAGGCTCTAGGAAAAAAAAAATCACCTCTCTGCTCAATAAAGTGTAGACAGAACTTAGTTCTATGTGGTTGAAGGATTGCTGTTCTTCCTCCCTCTTTCCCCCCACTCCTCCTTCTTTCTCCCTCCCTCCTCTTCTCTCTTCTCTTCTCCCACCTCCCTCCTTCTCTCCCTCCATTCCTTTCCCCCCTTCTTTCCCCTCCCCCTTCCGCCTCCTTCCCCTCACCCTTCCCCTTCCCTTTCCTCCTTCTCTCCCCCTCTGTCCCTCCCCCTCCCCTCCTTATTTTCCCCCTTCCTCCCTTTATTCTTTCTTGGCTATAGGCTGAGGGTCTTTCCTGGCTTTTAGAGACCACTGCATAATTCTCTGAGGACACAGATGTCCTTCAGTGGAGAAAAGATAAAATGTGGTATATCCATACAACAGAATGTTATTTAACCAGGAAAAGGAATGAAGTACTAATATACTACAATTTGGATAGACCTTCAAATGGAAAGTGCTAATGGAAAGAAGTCAGCTAAAAAGCATCTGAAAACCAAACACAGTACATAAGGTATGATTCCATTCATACAAACCTATAATACAGAGAAGTACTTGCTTAGCACTGGGAGATGGGGGGAAATGGAGTAACAGCTAAGGAATATAAGATTTCTTTTGAGGTGATAAAAATGTTCTAAACTTGTCAATGCTGATGGTTAAATATACCTGTGAATATACTAAAAACCACTGAATGGAACATTTTAAATGGCTGGATCATATGATGTGCGAATTAAATCTCAAAAGAACCTGTTTTTGCTTCTGCATCAACACTCCCATCCCAACTCCAACTCTGAGGTTTCAAGTCAACAAATACAGGTTGGTTTTCGGGAAACCATATTTTATTAAAGGTATCCTGGGTAATTCTTGTGATATTATATGTTTGGAGATCACTGCTTCAAAATGGAGTTGAGCTGGCCAAGAACTAACCCAGAACTGGGCCAAACTTCTTAAAATCCAGAATTCCAGGGAAGACCTAGATCTTTATAAATAGCATGACTCTTAGGGTGATTGATGAAATACCTATGTGGCTTCAAATAGTTCAAAGTCAGTGAATCCCAAACACCACAAAGTCTTTTGGGGGTACTTGTGGCCTAAGTGTCAAGTAGCATCCAATGAAATCTGCAAAAACTTTGTTATACCAAAACATCTTGAGATTCCTGTACGATAAATTTTTAATTCTTTCCATAATTTTGATGATCATCTTTGCTCCATTATAAATGAATGCCAAAAGTTCTTTCACAGTTGACTTTTTAAAAATACACCAAGTTTCTTAATAGAGTACCTTATTTCTGAGAAATGCAGATGAGGAGTGAAATGATTTATTAAATATGGAGAAAATACTTTAACCTCAGGAGAAGAAATTATAATAAGAAAGAAGTAATGGACAAAGATTTAGTGTCTGAATATTTTGTTTTAATGACAAGTTATTTAAATGACCAGAAAATGCATTTCAGAAAATGACACTAAACTGGAAGGGGATGAAATAGATAACTTTTAAGTAAGCTTTGCCATATCCCATGATTATAAATATTTAATCGGGTACGTCTCTTAGGTCTTTACTATTCAAATGTAAAAATGTGTGCCTCTTAAGAGAACTCTGCACTTCGTTATTCTGAATTTACAAATGCTTCTCAGTTTCTTTATACTCCAATATACTTTTGCTGACTAAACAGCTTTACCTCTTAGTAGAGAACCAATGCTACAATTTGACCCCTTCTGGCAAATTAAATACAATTATGCAAACTACTAGGATTTGGGCCTAATCTAATTAATATGGTACATATGAAGCAGATAATAATTTCCCTGGTGGAAAACTAGATTGTCTTATTTCATGTTTGAACTACGGTTTAGGAAAACATTGTACTATGTAAGGAAAATTTCATTATCTTAGATATGTTGTTTGCTCAGCTCTATAATGGACATGTTTAGAAAAATAAAGCCAAAATTGGAATCTCCAAATGATAACACTTCTGCAGAAATTCATAATTACCAAAGAAGATATTCCATGATATTAGAAAAAAAGATTTAATTTAGAGATGATTGCTTTTTCTCTAATAAATTGCAAACATAACACCACTATGATTATTTCTTTTTTTATACAGCTAGAAGCAATGTCACATAAAATTTAATGGAGATAATTCTATCCGTTTAACATAAAAGGTTTAAAGTTTTAAAATTGACCTGGATTAAACACATATGAATAAGTTCCAGTCACAAACTTTCCAAATGACATTTGTAATCCTGAGAGTGAGTGGCATTCTTATTTAAATGTATGAATTCCATCAGCATTAATCAGTGTGCTACCTATATGCACTGAGCAGAAATCAGGGAAATTTTTTTTCTTCCATTCCCTTAGGAAGAAATTTGAAGGAATCATCTCTCATATACAGGGAAAAGAGAGGCATTTTCTTTTTCTTTCTTTCTACAAAAGACCTCAGAGAGGTCCTGGTTTAATAGGAAATGCACAGGATGTACCAAGGCAGAGGGTTCTCAGGCTTATGCCTCTGGTGCAGAATTGTCCTTTCCAAGTGTGTGAATTCAGTCTTTGCTCACTTGTTTCTTAACCTCTGAGGGGACTGCCAAGAAGCATGCCAGCTCACATGTTATATTGTGCTAAGACGTTTCCAGTCTTCGAAAATCTGGATTTTTTTTTTATAGGCAATGTCAATGTCACAGAGTCCTCTAAACAGCTGTTAGGGAGTAATAACTTCTAGAAAGCTGCAGCTTGTGTGAGTTCTTTATTCGATTCTAGCAGAGAAATTCTCAGTTTGGTGGCTAAAGAGAAAAAAAATTCCTGTTGAGAACGTTAGTCCATCTTTCCTAATCTGCTTAATAAACTTATAATAAAAGATTCTTAGGAAATGAAGCAGCAGAAGCAGAAATGTACTTGTGTTGTGAGTTATCTAAAATGCTAGTAAATAGGTATATTTCTGGGTGGTGTCAGCCAGTGGTTTCCCACCAAGGGCTGAAGCCCCCTGGGTTAGGAATTGTGGCAGAGACATAGAAAAGGGGAGGGAGGGGACAATAATCCATGAGGGAGGGGACAATAATCCATCTGATAATGTGGATTTTCTTATTAAATATTATTGAAAATGCCACCACTGTAATTTTTTAGTTGTAGATGGACACAATATCTTTATTTATTTATCTATTTATTGTGGTGCTGAGGATTGAACCCAGTGCATCATATATGCTAGGGAAGCACTCTATTGTTGAGCCACAACCCCAGCCCCACCACTGTATTTTGATAGAGGAGGCACCTTAAATATTTTATATTAAGAACACAAGTAAATCATCTTCTATCATAGATTTGCTTCAAAATAATGTGGAATGGAATGAGTAGGTGGGGTACAGAGAAATAGGATGGGTTGCGACCTGGTAAGTATTAAAGCTGGGTGATGGATACATGATTTATTATAGTCTTCTCTTTACCTTTGTGTTTCATGAAGTCTTACCTTATAATAAGCTCACAGATTATACTTATAAAAGTTGGGAATGACTGCTTAATACTGAATGGTCAAAGACTGGGGCCATAAGTCAGTGGTAGAACATGTGCTTTGCATGTGTGTAGCCCTAAGTTCTATCCCCAGCATCAAAAATTTTTTAAAAAGTCAAATAATTATGCTTAAAAATTCTTGCATTGGGCCCCTAGTCTATGACAAATATGAAAGTAGTCAAGTTGTTAAAGCAAACCTAAAAGTGGATTACTAAAAACTATCTGAGACACCCATTGTCAATCACAAATTGTGGCAAACACAAATTAGAATGCATGCTCTTGGTCTATTACAACCAGTTTGTCTTCAGCAACAGTTCTGCTTTTCTTTAGCCTTGGCAAGCTATTCTGAACAACATTTCCTTCTTTTCATTCCGATGCAGGGCGATTGTTTGGGGCTGATATGACATTGACTTTTCCCATAATTTAACTTAAGAGTGTTTTACACTAGGGAATTATAATGTGTTTAGATTGTAAAACTTTTTCCACACACTTCTGTAACAGTACTCCATGTTCTAACAGCTCCAGCAAAGTTGTTTTTTAATACTATTTACCATTGATTTTTCATTACATTTCAATTTCATTTTAACTCTGATGGTTTGTTATCAATTTGCACCAAGATAAATTGGAACATGCAGATTGTCATTTCCCGTTTGATGTTGTGTTGTTCCTGTATACAAAGTCATAATGTCTTTTTAAAATTTGGGGGTATGCAATTCCATCAGAGTAAGTAACTTCCTAATTAGTCATTAAGACAACTCCTGGCCAGGCGTGGTGGCGCAGGCCTGTCATCCCAGCAACTCGAGAGGCTGAGACAGGAGGATCTCAAGTTCAAAGCCAGCTTCAGCAAAGGTTAGGTGCTAAGCAACTCAGTGAGACCTGTCTCTAAATAAAATACAAAGGGTTAGGGTTAGGGTTAGGGTTAGGGTTAGGGATGTGGCTCAGTGGTCAAGTGTCCCTGAGTTCAATCCTTGATACTCAAAAAAGAAAACCAAAAACAACTCTTGGAAAACTGTAATATAATTGGCCAGGTAAGTTCTACTAGGGGTCAAGGATCTGTGGTCCTGTGTATGTGTGTTCCTTTAGTAGACAAGGAAATTAAACTGTGGGTTATTACTACAAATTACACAAAATCATGAGGTTTTTTTTTTTGTTTGTTTGTTTGTTTGTTTTTTTACACCAGTGTCTCATGCTCTAATCTCTTGCCTGATATGTATAATGATCTGGCCAGTAGGTTTAAGATGTACTAGAGAATCTGACAACTATAGAGATGTTGACTGAGACCTAAATATTACAGTTGGTTTTATTTGCTGTAGCAACAAACTGCCATAATTTGATACTCTTAAGTTATTGTCTTCTGTTTTCTTCAGTAGATTTTAAAGATAGTTTTATAAATATCTGCATTCCTTATACAAATATTAGAACTAGTGATGTGTTTCTGTAGCATAGTGGTCTTTAAACTTGCCTGCTCACATACAATGTAGTAGAATTTTGAAAAATTTTGTGTGTCCCCCTTTGTACATTGTCACAAAATTTTTATTGTAAGTTCAAATGGGGAACTTACATCTATTTTTCCTCATGTCATAATATTCCACTTAAAAATAAATCACATCACTTTAAAATAATAACTAATGTAGACTAAGTACTATAACAATTTAATGCCCCCACCATTTATTTAAAAGTAAAAAACAAATTTAATTTTAAACAATTGCATCCCTAAGTGTTTTTTTAATAGATATTTACAACATTTTCCCTTAAAGTCATGTTTGGATTTCACTTCCGATGGAATTTTATTGTAAAATATTATGCTTGAACAACTTGATGACTCTTCCATGTTTCACTTCAACAAATGTATTTATATAAGCTCTAAATCCAAATTTTAAGAATTTCTTGTAATACCCAGACTTTTTCTAGGATGAGTCACCAGTACAGTTATTATTAGTACTGGATTGATCAAAATGACAATGATATTGAACAATCATAAACTTTGAAGTAAGTGGAATTTTTCTAGAAAGGTATCTATTAATAAAATAAATATAAGGTGAATTGGGCTTTGCAAAAAAGTCCGCTAGCATTTTTTCCCTTTTTGATGATTATTTTGTGTATCCATTCATGAATAGTCATTGATTATTGCTGGAATGAGATAGCTTCAGAATCCCTAGTTGTTTTGTTTTTTTCATATATGCATGTCCTGGGAAGCCCTGCTAATATATATAAGTAAGTGGTACTGAAAAAGGAGCTTTTTGTTTTTAATGAAAATTTACTTAAAGGTTTCAAATTGCTTCTGAGTCATATACCCAAAATCACTAAATAATATTTCATCAAAAAATAATTTGAATATGTGCCAGTGGAGAACTTAATGAGGTTTTGTACCTGGCCACTGCATCCCACTGCCTTTCTTCTAGGACTTCTTTAGGAGAAATTGAGATCTTAAAAGATTCACTGAGATCTCCCAGGTCCCATCCTCCCCTCAGCCTGAGTGCAGTTTCTTCCCCTGCTGCTTCTCTTGCTCACCAGGCTGTAGGTGGGGAGAAGGCAGTACATCCTCAGATGTTCCTCCAACTGGAGAGGCTAACCTGGGCCAAGATGGAGCTACAGCTGCTTCTAAGTATCCAGATGAGTGGAGGTCAAATGACAGTGCTCTTTCCATGGTAGTGTCACATTCTTCCTCCCTAACCTCTTCCATTAAGTGTATTACTATGTACCTGACAGTGTTGATTCAAGGCTCTGTTGAAATGTTATATGTCAAATTTCAAAATGTTTTGTGTAAACATGAGCTCTCCGTGTTGAGGGTGTTTAAACATAGTCTTTCCCAACCTTCTTGATCTCATTGTGATATAAATTGGTTCTGCTCACAAAACGTGATGCTAAGATAAATGTGCAAAAATGCAGCCCACCCTTTCAGACCCTCTGCTGATTTTGTTCTCTGACAAGGATCTCAGTAATTACCCGTAGGCTTCATTGTTTTGAGAAGCATTTGGACGTGACAGGTACTTCACTCAGCAGTGTCTCCTTTAGATAACCTTTGCTACTTTTCCCCTCTGTCCACACATGGCACAGTGTTGCACAAGAGAAATGTCTATCTTCTTCCTTTGTCTCCTACAGACTAGACTGATATCAGGCACACCTCACTGGAGAAGGGGCATTGGACAATATAAGCACACGTGGACTATAATGCAGAATATCATCTAAGTAATTCAGGCTGTTTACAAATAAATCTAGATAGAATTAGGACTTTAGGGGGTACAGGGGTATAGTTCGGTATTAGAGTGCTTGCCTTGCATGTACAAGACCCTGAGTTGATCCCTAGCACATGCATGTGCATACACACACACACACACACACAAATTAAATAAAGAAGCTTAAGGGAACAAAAGGAATTTAACAGCATGCAGTTGTATTTGGTGTATTTATGGTCTATTTTAATTTAAATAAAATATCAATTAAAATATGTGGTGAAAAATTAAACAATACAAAATATTTAACAAAGTTTTTACTTTTATATTTTCATATTTTCCTTTTATTTCAAGTTTCATTTTGAGTGATCAGAATTTTGCTTCAAATCAATGTAACACAATCACTGTTAAAGTAATTTTAGCTTTGTAAAAAAGAGTAAAAATTTCCTTGGCAAGCTCAGGGTCAATCAGTTTGCACTTTGAAGGTAATATTTGGTAACATTTAAATATGACTGTCTTTTTTTTGTTTTGTTTTGTTTTGTTTGCTTTACAGACAAGTTTTATCATCAAGAACCTTGATGAAATGTTTCTGGGCATAAAAAGGGAGACCAGTGCTTCTATTCTATTTGTTTGTTATTTGTTTTGGGTGGACAAGGTGAACCTTTACTTCTGCCAGGGAGGCTTGTTACTGGAACCTGACTAGCAAGCACACCTGCACAGGCAGTCCAGTATGTATATTTAACCCAGCATTGCCCTTTGCCCTGACAGGAGTATTCAGGTGTCCAATCTATATGACTGAGTATTTTTAGAATTAGGGAAAGCAAAAGGAAAGGGTTACAATTGAAAATGGCTACAATTGGATTTAATTAAGGCTGAATACTATATTCTAAAAATGGACCACCAGACTATTTCTCACAAACAGGAACTCCTGGCTATGTTGCAACAAGGTGGTGGAGAAGTAGAAAGGGAATCAGCAACATGCAGGAGAGGCCAAGAACATGGGGTAACCTCACTTTATACCAACCCACTCTCTTAGGAACTGACTTCATGAGACCAATTTTATTTTATTTTTATTCCCTCCCCTACTTATTGTGTATTAGCATCCACAAATCAGAGAGAACGTTCGGCCTTTGGCTTTGGGGGGGGGGATTGGCTTATTTCACTTAGCATGATAGTCTCCAGTTCCACCCATTTATCAGCAAAATTCATAAAGTCATTCTTTTTCTAGTTGAATAATATTTCATTGTGTATATATACCACATTTTTCTATATCCATTCATCTGTTGAAGGGCATCTAGGTGGGTTCCATAGCTTACGTCTTGTGATTTGAGCTGCTATAAATTGATGTGGCCGTGTCACTGTAGTATGCTGATTTTAAGTCTTTTGGGTATAAACCTAGGAGTGGGACAGCTGAGTCAAATGGTGGTTCCAGGTTGTCTGAGGAATCCTTATACTGCTTTCCAGAGTGATTGCACCAATTTGCAGTCCCAATACATGACTGTCTTGATACAAGGGCTGAGGAAAGTTTACTGAGTCAGTTGAGATTTACCACATAGTCACCAGGAGTGTGACACTATAGTAAGTATCAGGCATGAGGCACTTTTAACGGTGTCAAGTATCCTCAAAAGTGAGATTTATCCAGTGGAGAAAAAGTGACCCTATTCACTAGGGGAAGCAGACCATAGCTTTTAAATAATTGCTACTGAAATTCAGGCAAATCTTTTAACCAACTTTCTTTGTACTTGAGTCCAGAGGGGCTAGAACATCAAGTCAGTGATAAATCAATCAATCCAAAACATAGTGAATAATATGGTAGGAGGTTAGCTATAATTAAATATTGGTATCTCCAAATTAACTAGGACAGTGCTAGAAATCATCTGGATGCTTAATTAATATTTGTTGATGGGACCACTCAAACACCCTTGCCTTTCCCTGAATCCCTAGGCAAATAGCATGCTCTCTGGCTCTGAAATCCACCACCTTATATATTTTTTCTGCACAAAAGAACATGCATTCTATCTACAAACTATCTCTTGAGATAGTTTGAGAACTTCTAAACTTTTTTTTTCACTTTTTTAGTCCTCATATAATTTAACTTTTTCAGGTCTACAGATAAGTTTCTTTGCTTTTTAAAAATATTTTTTCCTTTTTTTTCATTGTGATGAATGTAATCACATGAAATTTACCATTTAAACCACCTCTATGTGTACAATTCAGTGGCATTAAGTACATTCTGCTGCTATTTTTTATTCTTGCTGAACAGAATTCCCACTGTGCCTGTGACAGAGATGGATGAAGTATTAGCTAAGAAACAATGTAGTCAGCTTAAAGGACATTTCATAATCACAGAATACTTAGCAGAGAACACAAATACACATCACAGAAGAATTGAGAAGACCCCAAGTACCATCTCCAAGAGTCAGGAAAGCCCGGTAACTGTTGAGTCATGTGCAGCATTGGGTCTTTATTGGAACAGGATTGTCTTATGACAGGCCAACAAAAACTTGGCATTGATGCATAATTAATGAACTGGGAAATGGATTTACAAGATTTCTCTCTAATTGATGTTTCCCTAATATCTGGCATGAAAGCAAAGCTGCATTAATTAGTGAAGTAGTGTGTGTGTGTGTGTGTGTGTGTGAGAGAGAGAGAGAGAGACAGAGAGAGAGAGTGAGATTGTGTGTGGGTGTTGTGTTTGTCTGTAGCCATAGTTTGACATGTTTCCTTTGCAGCCTTTTTCTTTCTCTGCTCTTACCCTCCTTCCTCATTTCCAACCCCCATCCTTCCTTTTGTTCTTCTCACAATTGCTATTATGTTTTTCAATGTGGAGATATGAGAAGAAGTGACAGATTGAGTGATTCAATTTTTAGATGGATGTCTGAGCATACATGAATTAATCAATATTTCATAATCTAGGTGATAAAAGGCCCTCCTTTTCTTATAGCAAAAAGGACATTATGCTCTGTCTGTGCAGCTTAACTATCATTAATGCTAATGAAAATCATGCAGGCAAAGCCCCTTTCTTGAGTTGATAACATGCTCCAATGTACATCATTGTCAATTACACATCAACTCTTAATCATCTTGGGAAGCAGAGGTAAATCCCACTGCTGAGACAAAGCACCTCATGTAGGGATTATTGGCCTGCATTAAGATCTGAACTCAAAATCTTAATTCTTTATTTTCTTTCAAACTTATTCTACTATTGTTAATTAAGTCTAATATTCCCCCAGGAAGTGAACAAATGTGTGTCTGTGTGCTTGTAAATGGGGTGGGAAGGAAGCCAAGATTAAGGAACATTGAAGGCAAAGGGACTATTTCTGCATTTATATTTTAGAACATGAGGCTTATTTTTATTAAATCTTTATATGAATATATGTCTACAGATACGAAATCTTTTCTTTTTGTGATGTATAGTTCTGATATTTTTCGTTCTGGGCACAAAATAGCCACTGTTGAAAGATTTACCTCTCACTTGTCTTAATATTTTTGCATTCAACAGATAGATATTTATGAAATCTATTATGTGCCAGGTAGTAAGTGTTACAAAGATAATTAAGATAATTTTTCCATCAAGGAGCTCCTTAGCTAATGGGAGAGACTGACACATAAACACGTATAGCTACAGCTGTCACTTAGTATCTGTGGGATTGTTTCCAAGATTTCTGAGAATACTGAAATCTGCATAGGCTCCATCCCTTACACAAAATGGCACAGTATTGGCATATAACATGCACATGCTCCCATGCACCTTAAATCATCTCTAGATCATGTATAATGCCTAATACAATGAAAATATTATATAAATAGTTGTACACTATATTGTTTAAGGGATAGTGATGAAAATGTCTATATTTTTTCAACATAGGTGCAATTTTTTCATGAATATTTTAAATCCATGGTTGGTTAAATCCATATCCATGGATGTGAAGCACACTCATGTGGAGGGTCAATTGCACATAAAAATGTAGTTCTGTTTGCTGGAGCTGAAACTCAAGCTCGAGAGAGATGAAAGGCAAAGCTGTAGAGTTGGGGAGAGGTCACACCTGGGAAAGCTCCCTGTTCCATGTTAAAGAATTAATCTCAATCCTCCATATCTACTGCCTTTTGAATATTTCTGCCTAAATACAGATATTACTTTGACATTTTCTAGTTTGATTTTAAAGTCATCTGAATTTTTATCTTGCTTCATAATATGTTTGTACTTTTCTTAAAATAAAAATAATGTGCTAGGCATGGTGACACCCACTTGTAATCCCAGCAGCTTGGAGGCTGAGGCAGGAGAATCAAGAGTTCAAAGCCAGCCTCAGCAACTTATCAAGTCCCTAAGCAACTTAGTAAGACTCTATCTCAAAATAAAAAAAAAAAAATCTTACAAAAGGGCTGGTTTTGTGTCTTAGTGGATAAGCACCCCTGGGTTCAATCTCTGGTGATGGTAATAATAATAGTAGTAGTAGTAGTAATAATAATAATATGCTTTATTTCCTCAAAAATCTTTATGAATAATACTCCAGGAATATTTGCTATGTTTTAATTTTAGTTTCATTTTACTTTATATAAAAAGCCACATCATATAGTCTTAGTTCTATTACTATCCAACTTGGAATAATCATGCAGAAGAATGACCTGTCCAGATTTTCATTGTAAACAGAATATTCTGACAGCTGCATGGAATATGGATGTCAGGAGGCAAAAACTGAAGGTTACCATGGAGATGAATCCAGACTCATAGTAATCTGGGTAAAAGGTGATAAATGACCTAATTTGTTAGTGATCACAGGAATTTAAGGAGATTAATTCAGTAGGGCTAAAACAAAAATAAATTATTGATAAAGTTAACTATATTAAAATTAAAAGGTTTTTATCCAACAAAAATATCATAACATTAACTTTGAAAAGCAAGGAACAAACTGGAAAACATTTGTGAGACATGAATTATATGAAAGATAGTCATTTTGGTACCTCTAATACACAAAGAGTTCCCATGAACCAATAAGAAAAAGCATTCTAATGGAAAAATGAACACAGTTATTCAAAGAATATAAATGGCCTATAAAATGTTAAAACTTCACTAAAAGAAAACTAGAAATAAAAGCACAGAACTGTTTTTTATTATCTGATTTGTAAAGAAGATCACATAATAGTGCAGATCATCTCAGTGTTATTAAACATAATCAAAATAGAAAAGAATAATTTTCCTCAGTGGGTGATATGTTAAATAAATTATAATATATCCCCTCAATTGAATACTATTTAATCACTAAAAATGATTGGGCTGGGATTGTGGCTCAGTGGCAGAGCCCTTGCCTCGCAAGTATGAGGTACTGGGTTTGATTCTCAGCACTACATCAAAATAAATAAATAAATTAAATAAAGGTATTGTGTCCATTTACAACTAAAAAGATATTTAAAAAAATGATTGTGTAAGTCTGTATTTACTGGTATAGATACCAGTGGCCTATTATTAAATGAGAACAGGTTACCAAACTTCTTATAGATACATGCCCACCTTATGTGAAATTTTCCGTGTGTATGCACAATAATGTTCATGTGTTTATATAGAAATATTTAGAAGGCTTTCAATAAAGCATTAAAACACTGCTTATTTATGGAGTGTAGATGCATTTAAATTTTCTCTTTTTCTGTTATTTGGAATTTTAAACATCATGTGTTATTATTTATATAATTTTAAGTGAACAAGACTTTATTAGTTTAAAAATGACCACACTCCGCGATCTCTTTGTGAAGAATGAAAAAGAAGTGCTGGGCAAGGGAGACTTTCCCCCTCTTTCCTCCCTGGAATTCTCTGGCACAGGATGAAAGGCTACCCTCCTCCCATGTCATTCCTTCTGCTTTGCAACTTCTCATCCTCAATTTTGTCCCTCCTGACTTTCCCTCATACTCTCTGAAATTCTTGTTCCATGGTTAACCTCCCATCTTCATCTTCTGCCCTCATCTTGTGCATTTCAGAATGTTCTTTCTTTGTACCTTCCCTGAGTGGCAGGAGATTAGGGATGAGAGAGGTTATTGGGAATGACTGGCACAAACATTTTCACACAGACACAGTTTTGATGCCAGCATGTGCTGGAGGTCCCATTTTGGGAGAGGATGGAAGATGGAACAGTTTATGAGGGACCCAGTACTGGGTGGATCTGCCTCTCCGTGTCCAAAGTAGTCGTGAGGTCAGTGGATGAGGTAGGGATTCCCAGTGGGTTGCAAAACTCAATGAGGCCCTTATTCTCATCCACACTCTATGCAGGGGAAGGAGGCTGGATAGGGGAAGCAGTGGTCAGGCCAGGTTGCAATTTTGCTTTGCAAACAAACAACAACAAAACCCCAAAACAAATAGACAAAAAAGCCAGATTAATCAGAAACAAGCATAAATGCTGGCTGTGAAAATGTAAATGTTAAACACCACAGCTCTTTAGTGGTCAAGAAATTGAAGACTGATGAAGGACTGATTCAGGGATGTGTCTTCTTCCTGAATCGCATTTTTTGGGCCACAGCTCCCCTGACACCATCTCTGCCTTTCTTGTCGTCACTGAAATCTTTGCCATTTAAGGCTGACTCATCTCAGCCTTCAAGGGCCAAGGCATTTCTTAGTGTTCATGGGACTTGTGCCAAACTATTGTTTCATACTATTATTGTCTAAAAGACAACGTGTACTAGAAATGTGAAGCAGGAAATGCCCATCTGACCTTATTACGGTACAAGAAGTTTCCAGAGTCCATATGCTGATGTAATTATTTAAAAAAAAAATTTTTTTTCCCTTTAAAGAAGTTGGATCCTTGAGATAATTGTCATTGCTATCACAGGCATGGTACATAGCTTATGATCTTTCTTTAAGAGGAATAGAATGCTGTCATTGGCACACTGGGGTTTTACATTATTTTTTAATTAGGGTTTAGGAAGTTCTTTTTATTTGCTTGGGTTTGGGGGCGGGGTTTAAAGCTTACATATTTGTAATTTTAAACTTTATTTCCTTTGGAAGGTCCTTTATTTTACATATGAATTTATTTTTTCTTCATCCTGAAAGGAGGATACGCTCTATTCCCTTCTCCAGTCCTTTGTTTCTTGCAATTTTCTGTAGCAAAGGTAAACAACTTCAATGCATGCTGGCTGTTGGTTTAGTATTCTTTCAGCACTTACAATGAGTATTTCTCAGCATAACTAATCTCTCTTTTATGATTGGTTCTGTTCTCATCAGCATCAATACAATGCTTTGAAATGAATGGAAATGCTGTAGTCAGTGAAGGGATAAGGATTAAAGCTTAAACTGGGTCCAGGAATAAGGTGAGGGGGAAAGAACCCTCATAAGTCCGGGGCTTTCTTTCTTGTTAGGAAGTGAAAGGCAATGAGCTGTACTACGCGCAAGAAAGGAAACAGTGCTGACGAGCTTTCCCCACCACTGTACACCTCTCTGGTTCTAAGCAAAGCAGAATCCAACCAGTTATTTAGTTCTGTAGCATGTATAAGATACTTGATCTATATAAACATAAAGAAGTCAATATTCCCCCTCTTTCATTTATCCTAAGAAGCTTCATTCACATCCTTATTTCATATTTGTTTGAATTCACATTTTTTAAAATCATATATCCTATGGGTCTGACAGGCTCCATTTCATTCCATTTTCGGTTGCTCCTTTTCTCCAGTTTTACAGAATCGCCAAAATCCTTTTCTCTAGTAAAGTGTTACCAAAAATAGTATTATTTTTAATGTCAATTTGAATTTCTTTAGCACACTCTGTAGAATTCAAGTGTAGCTGTAGAAAATGAATGATTGGTGGCCAGCCAAGTTTTGCTTATGCCTTTCCATGACCAGAAATAATCAGGTGAAAAGGGAAAAATTTAATTAGTCTATTGTTTTGTCTGCCTGGCCCCAAGCAACCTACGTGTATATTTTGAGAAATTTTTTTTTGTTGAATTAATTGTGTGTATATATATATTTATATCCGTGTACATTGATGGTTGGGTTTTTATCATGTAGCTAACAGTAAAATGTTTTGAATGAGAACCTTTAAAGAAAATAGTCACTTCAGAAACAAATGAGTTCAGCAGACACTTGGTTTAGGAAGAGGGTGGGATGGTGGGACACTGGAGTAAGAGGAAGTCCTATGTCAGAGGGCTCTGCACACATTTTCCTGAAGTGCCTCAGCTATACTTAACCTGTTATTTTAACTAATCCTAATAGCTTCATTATGCCTTTTCTCATACTGTTATAAAGTTGACAATGTAAACTTGACAATCCTTGTTTTTCAGGATTCCTTTTCTCTAACCCCCTCTCTAACAGATTAAATTTTATCATTTTCAAAGACTTCAAAATCTATTTGGCTATTGATTTAGAGAGAGAGAGAGAGAGAGAGAGAGAGAGAGAGAGAGAGAGAGAGAGAGACTGTTTTCAAAATCCATTAGCCAGAAGATCCTGAGTCATCCAAATGTTCTTTATCTGGCAAAGAAGTGTGTCAGAACTCCTGCCCAGATGCATTTGTCTGAACATCCAGGTGAGTTAGGACAACACCTCCTGGCACTAAGTGGAGAAATGAAATGGAGAAACTACCACGCCATGTATTTCTGGGCCTTTGTTGAACTTCATAGTCAAAGGATGGAGGGTTTCATTTTTCTTCTCCTTCCTTGGCTTATGTATTTCAATTTTGCATTGAAATGTTCTCTGGATTCATAAAATGTTTAGAAATAATATTAAGGAAAAAAGATTTGAGAATCAAAGATAAGATTTGTCTAACATAACTTCTATCATAGGCCCAGAGTTACATCAGTCAGTACCAGTTTCTCACCCTGTTTTGATTTCCTGTTAGATGCAATGAGGAGAACTTCAAACAGTAAATGTTTAAAGATTTTGTCTAAGTAAATACTTAGCTTAAAGTTCTGATTTCTAATAACTTTAGGCATATTGCTTTGGTAAGTTGTGCAAGTGAATTTTTAAAGATGTAATCATAAAATATTGATTAATTGCTTAAATATATGCATTTGTATTTTTTTTCTTTTTGTGTGGCTTGAACCCAAGGTCTCATGCAAGCTAAGCAAGTGCTCTACCACCGAGCTATATCCTTAGCCCTGAATATTTTTAGAGAAAAAAATGCTATTTATTTTTCAAAATGAGGTTTAATTTTTATACCAAAATCCACAAATGTGAAAGAGTAGAGGAAAGCAACCAGGTGAGAATTAACTATTTGTATTCAAAGGTATGAATAATGAATATAAATAGACATAATGATATAAAATTCATAAAATGAACAGATACTTAAGGATATGTAAAAAACTAGAAACTGGTAACATTTGAGGAAAAGAACTGAGGACCTATAGTCAGAGATGGTTTGTAGTTTATATTATTATAATGGAATATTTTCCCCTTGTACATGTATAACTTTGAAAAGAATGAGCAGCATTGTGTAACTGCAAATATTTTTATTGTAAGCCTTTACTTCCATGATACTATAAGAATACTTAGTAGATTCTATTATATAGTTATGATATTTCTTTGACTTTGCTTACCTGGTAAAACTATCTAAGGTTTGTGAACTCTTAGAATTCCCCAACTAATTTCAGATTCATTACCTAATTTGTAAGATTGCAAAACTAGTACATTAACTTTCCTTGTTTTCTTGTCTTAATATATAATTCCCATATGGAACGGCAGTGGGTTTTCTTCCTGTTGTACCACATACAAAGAATATGCAGCCAAGTTGGGTATAGTGGCATAGGCTCATGATCCCTGCTACTTATGAAGCTGAGATGGGAGGATTGTAAGTTTGAGGCTAATCTGGCCAATTTAGTGAGAACCTGTTGCCAAAAATAAAAATTTTAAAAGGGCTGGAAATATAGCTCAGTGGCCGAGCGCTTGCTTAGCAGCTCCACGCCCTGGGTTAATCCCTAGTATCAACCACTGAATAAATAAATATATACATATATACATACATTCATACATATTTGAAGCTAGATGATTTTTATCAGTAGTTCCTAATGATAGAAACTACTGATATAATTCATGATAGTTAATATTTCCATATTTTTTCTCCTTAAGTATTGGAACAAGTTGTAAAAGAATTCTGAACCTCAGGCTTTCAGAACAGAAGTAATTATGAGGCACATGTGTTTATCCTGATGGCCATGTGGAGTTTCATCACAATTCTGTTTGATATGTCCTTTGTCTTACCCCCTGGGCACCAGCGACCGTGTTAGGGAATTCAATAGCTGAATCTGATGGTAAATTAAAATACTGGCCAAAATTAAATGAAGAATGTGGCAGGCAGTGGGCCTGCTCAAGTTAACACAAGACTTCTCTCCTGAGGGGTGAACAGGACAGTGTGTCATGCCAACACACCAGGGAAGAAAACAGTCTGTTCTCTTATATTTGATTTATTCGCCTTATAGACAGACCTTAGTTCTTTCTTAATAAAGGCTCATGGAACTCAATTTCTTTCTAATACAATTTGTTATTTGAATTTAGCAACTTATCAAAAATTGGTTCATCAAATTGTTTTATACTGAAAAGGGTTTCATGGGCAGTGACCAGCTGTGAGTTGACTGATAGCTAAAAGGATAAATAATCCTACTGAGTTCTGCCCACAGTCCCTGTCAACAACACCTTGACCAGAAGGTAGGGGGATCTTGGTTAGCCTTTTGCATTCTCTTTGCCAATTTGAATTCAACCTCAGGAAAGAATCACTCTTATGTGGCTATTTATTTTAACGTTTTACAGGTCTTATAACACAATGGCTAAGGGTGAAGTTGGAAGAGTCAAACAGAGTGGAATTCCAATTCCAGCTCCAATATTTACCAGACATGGCACCTTGGGGAAGTTACTAAGTTCTTTAACCATCAGGTTCCTCATTAGGAAACTAGATTTTATTGGAATGAATAAATTTTTAATGTGTAAAGTGCACAGTACAGGACCTATAATGTAAGGGGTATTCAATAAAAAAATCACCATTATAATTTTAAAGCTTTTTATATCTTAAAATGACATAGAAATATCATACCAAATTCATAACAACTGACTACTTGCTATCTGCCATTCTTCTCCCCACCATTTACTCCTGAACACACTCCTGTCAGACCACCCACCTCCCACCCATACCACACTTAACAAGGTCACCAAGGACATTCACATTGATACATGAGGTGGCCAGTTCTCAGTCCTCATCTGAGTAGAGCAATCAGCAACATTTGAAATAGTTAATCTTGCATTGCATTGTCTGATCTTTCTAATTTTCTTTATCTCTAAACACTGGAGTGCTTTAGGGCTCAGTCCTCTGCCTCCTGTCTATCCATAATTACTTCCCTGGTGATCTTGTCCTGTCTTGAATCACCACTATCACATATGTGCTTCTGACCCCTCAAGTATGTATTTTCATCCAGACCTTGCCCCAGAACTCCAGAAGTGTGTGTGTCCAACTGCCTAACTTGATATCTACTCGAATGTCTCAGATACTATCTTGAACTCAGCATGTGTAAAATGGAACCGTTTGGGCTTCCTACAAATGCGATGCTCCTACAGTATTTTCCATTTCAATCCATGACAACTCCATTGTTCAGTTGCCCAGCTAAAAGCCTGAGTTATCCTTGATCCCTCCTCTTTACTCACACCCATATCCAAACCATTAAGAAATCGTGCTGACTTGACCTTTACAATCTCTCCGAATCTAACCACTTATCAGCTCTTTCTGCTCTGTCACCCTAGCCTCCCCTGCATTTCATTTTGATTCTTAGAAACATCTTGCTTCCTCCATTGCACTTCCAAACTACTCTCAAATAGCAACCAACTTGATTCAATTATAATGTAAGTGAGATCCTGCCATTTTTCTGCTCAAAATCCTCAGGGGCTTCCTACCTCTCTTAGAGTAGAACCCAGACAACCTGGCCTGGCCTTTTGGCTCTTTCCCCAATCTGCTGCCCAAGCCACACTATCTCCTTGGTTTTCCATAAACATGTTATAAACATGGTGCTACCAGGACTTTTGCACTTGTTTCCTTTCTCTAAGAAGGGAAATACTCTTCTTGTGGTTATTCACGGCTGGTTTCTCTTCTCCTTCAAGTCTTTGTTAGATGACTCTTTGTCACTGAGTGTTTTCTGGCCAACCTACCTGAACATGCAGTTTCCCTTGCTTTATACCTTGATTCCCAGCTTGCTTTATCTTTCTTCATGATACTTTCTACCATCTGACTTATAATACGTTTTGTTATTTCTTTTGTTTATTTTCTGTCTTGCCTGATGAAATGTAATCCATAAGAGATTATTACTTCATGTATTCACTGCTCTAGCTCCTGTGCCTGTGCCTAACATTGAGAAGGCATCCAATACATTTCATTTGAGTAAATAAATAATTTAGTGGCATTTACTACCATAAAAAAGTACTGTGTGGGGAATTAGGAATCTAGATGGTAGTTTTGACTCGGCCTCTTCTGGATAGGGTTATGTAGACAAGTCATTTCAGTTCTCTGAGCTTTATTTTTTTAATTTCAAAACCTACCTTGCTGATCGGTGATAATCTTCAAATATAGGATAGTTTCAGAAAGCAATCGTACACTTGCTCAAAGAAGGAAATTAATTCTTCTTTAGCTGCCATATGTCTAGAATTAATGGCTTATGTAAATATTACCTCAAGAAAATTTATTTCTATGTGAACTTATTTTTTAAATTTATTTTTAATTTTTAGATTTATTCTCATTAGTTATACGTGACAGTAGAATGCATTTTGACACATTGCACACAAAAGGAGCACAACCTCTCATTCCTCTGGCTGTACATGGTGCAGAGTCACACCAGTAGTGCAATCATACATGTAAATGTGAATGTTTTTAAAATATAGTCACCAAAATATATATCCAGTTAAATCAACATCTAAAGACACAAAGCAACAGACTCTAGCAGAATTAGGTTCCACTCTCTTTTAAGTGTACATAAGAAGGAAACCGGAAAGGCAAATTCCAAGTCTTTTCTATCCCTGCCCTCTTTTCTTAGAGTTTGATTAAAGAGTAATAAATGAAACAGACTTTGCATTTTTCATGTTTACCCAAGCTGCTCCAGTTTACATAGTCATAATATAATTCAAATGAACATTTTTAAAATTTTAATATTCAGTGCCCTAACTTTGTCTCAGCTAGGATAAAATAAATAGCTGACATTTTGTACTTTGTGCATATTTCTAAATATATTGCAATATGAAACTAAGTAATGCTTTAAAGCTTTTTAAATGTTTTTAAGGTATTGCTATTGAATTATTTTATAAGTTTTCCAGGATTTAAAAAAATTTGTATTCAAGAAAATGATAAGATTGTATAGTAAAACCATATTTGTTCAAACTTCCTTGATTTTATTTTCTAATGAATACCTCAATATTTCTGTTTTGTGCTGGTCACTTATGAAATAAATTCCCAGTAAAAACTTTTTTGATTGACTAATGAAAAAACTTAATCAGATACCAAATTTGCATTTGTTTCTTAATGCTTACCTTGAAAACTAGCACAAATAATGTACACAAGTAAGATTGGAAGAGAAATAATAAAAATACTAAAAATACTTTAGAAGTGGCTGGTTACAAACATTTAACATGTTGAGATATTCTGGACCTATGTAAATGGGAGTCTAGTTCTAGACGTGCTTAATGTACACTTTAGTTCCAAGGGGCATCTTTAGCATAAGCTCTTGATTGGCTTGGCTGATATTTCAAACATCTTCTCCTGAACTTTGGCATTTGTTTAGTGTGCCTCTCTTGCTCTTTACCACCAAAATTTGCAGTCCTTGTAAAATATTTCCTTTGCTTGCACTCTTGCCTGAGTTTATGTGTATTGCTATCTCATCCCTCCCTGGTCTACTGCCCTACGTTTAATTTCTGATTTCTTTGCATTAGATAGATAGATAGATACATAAAAATATATGTATTTGATAGATAATTTTATATGTAATTTTTTCCAGTGAGAAATTCTTACAAGTTTTCAGGCAAAGGAGTAAGAAGACCACTCTGTATGGAGGGGTATGGTAGAGTATAGCTCAAACTACAGAGAGAGTAACTGAAAAGTTTAAGAAAGTATTAAAAGCCTTGAACTATAGCATTGACATGCAAGAAATACTTGAATGCTTAAATGAAAACATTGCTATTTAATGTGTTATGTGTAATTTTTTAAAACTTGTAAGAGTAAGGGAATTGCATAGATCAAATAAAGTTTTCCTTGTTAACTTTGAAACAAGAAATATCTGACTATTTATAATATAATAAAGTGAAAAGGCTCAACTGTGGTCTCAAATTTCTCCATCAGGCAATGGTTTTCCTCAAAACTACTCATAGGAACCTAGAACAGGAATACAGTATTATCTTTTTATTTCATTGACACAGGGAAGCAACTCCTATTGTAGGCCCTCCTTTTCCTGCCAGTTGGGTGGGTATTACACTCATGCAGTGACACAGCACTCCTTTCTTCCTTTTATATCCAAAAATGTGTATATATGACACCATAATACGAATTTACTCTCCCTTATCTGCAATTACAAAATCTAAGAAGCTCTGAAAATCAAATTTATTTCAGGATTGATGCCAAAACTTCTTTGGCGGCAAACCTGAGCTTATCTGACGTGGGGGGTGCTGTCCCACTGGATGGTAAGCCTTTGGAGGCAGCAGATTCCTGGCACTTGCCTAGTATCTAGTCTGTCTCAACAAATGCTGGATCAGGGAATAAGTACAAGAGTAACCTCCATCAATTTAACATTTAATTTTATCAGTCATCCTCTGTCCTTAGTTTTTAAAATGTTACTACTTGGAGAAAAAAGAGTTAAAGCAATTGAGTCACTTTTAAAATTTATTTTTAAACAAAAAAGTACGTATTTGGTCAGATTGAAAAATCAGTAATAGAACCAAGAATAATATCATATTTCCTGGCTTTTAGATTAGTATTTTCTTACCAAGATAAGACTAACATTATGAATGCCAAATAACTCAAAGGCCAAGAGAAATAACTTTCTTTAAAATTGATTGGCATCTTACTAATAAGAATGTTGAAAAAGCTATCATAATGTTATTATCTTGCCCCTCTGCTGAAAACCTTAAAGAATCCCACCAGGGGAAAAATATGTATCAATATCTACCTATCCATATATATACTTACATACATATAGAGTACTAAGAGATCAGAAATTAAAATGTAGAGATGATAGATGGAGGATTGGAAAGCAATTTATGCACAAACTCAGAAGCATAAGTAAAGAATATGGTATTTATTTATAAATGTGTCTTGAGTAATTAATGCTTTTCTAATTCTTTCACCTTTTCTTTATACTGCTTTAATGTTGACTCAAATATGTATGTATATTATACATAACTTTGTAGTTTTTTTTAACATCCTGAGGAAATTTTGAGGGGTTAGAATTCTGCTTCAGGGCTGATGATGTGACTTAGTGGTTTAATGTGTGCCTAATCTATGTGAGATCCTGTATTCTATCCCCAAAACTGAAAAAAAAAACATGGCTTTATAAAACACTTTTTCAAGATATAATTTTCATCTGAATAATTGGGGTGGGGATTTAGCTCAGTGGCAGAACACTACCTAGCGCATATGTAGGCCCTGAATTTTATCCTCAGCAACCCCTAAAAAAAAAAAAAAGAAAAGTCAGGGAAAAAAAGATGAATAATTACCAAATCGGACCTCTTTATTAAAGCATTCACAACCTAAATTGAATTAAATAACAACAATTCTGTTGAAGTTATATGCCAGTGCAAAAGTACTGTTATGAAGACAAAAAAATATGTCATAATCTAATCTCTCTTATTCTGCCTTGCATAATTCAAAAAACTGAAACTATTTGTTCCATCAAAAAAAGATAATCTTCATTGAGTTATCTGATTTATTCTTTCCTGATTCTCCGTAGGATGTCATTTTATTTCACCTTATGGATTTTCATCTGATATCAATTTATTTCACCATTTTTTTCTATTTGTAAGTTTTTAATAATTGTTTAATGTACAAAACTGAAAGTTTTCTTAATAATAATTTTTTAGCATTTATACTGTGGAGGTAATAAATACACATTTATACTTCAAATGACATTAATTTTTCCATGAGTCTAGAATTTCTGAAAAGTCTATTAAAATATGTAAATATCTTTCTATTAATATAAATATATGTTTGTATGTGTGTTACTTTTACTGCATCATTTATAGCCCTTAAAATGTCAATAAAATCTAACAATTTGTTTTTGTGCCCAGTAAAATAAGTGGAGTATAGTGATATTATTCAATTAAATATATGATATATATATATATATACACATATGTATATATATGTATATATGTATACACATGTAACAAGGGTTCTAAAATCACTTTCAGTCACAAGGCCTTGGCCCTCTGCTTGAATTCTATCCTAAATCCCTTTCCTTCTTGGAGAGCACAAGGATACTGTTTTGCAATATAGTTTCTTCATTTGGGTATTCTTGTTACCTTCCCCACCTTATGTATATGTGTATATACATATGTGGGTATAAACAGTTAAATTTCTGGAATGATAGAGCAGGGCTGAATTTTACAGTAAGTATTATGAATGAATTGAGAAGTTATCATATAGGTCTTCAGATGTTTATTACATATTCCACTTATTCAAAGCTTAGGAGTTTAAAACAGTAATTTATTGTTATTTCATTTTTTCTGGAGTTGACAGAGCTGGGGACAGTTTATTCCCTTTGGTCCTTCAAATGGTTGCAGAAAGATGACACCTGAGGCTGGAGCCATCTGAAAGTTTCTTTATTCACATGACTGGCTTCTGGACTGGAATAGTTAGACCAGCTGGGGACTGGTCAGGGATTTCCTCTCTTTTCTTCTCTCTGAATAACCACAAATCCACTGGCATCTTCTAAAAGCATACTTGCAAATTTACTACTTATGTAGTTATATTTCTACAATTATCATTTCAGCAAGCATGAAACCTTTTAACACTGAATCCAAGAGAAAAGATTTTTTATTTCCTTCCTTTCCCTTGCTTTTCATCTTATAGTTTCTTCTTTCATACCCCTCTCCCCCAGTACTGAGTATTAAACCCAGGGGGCACTCAACCACTGAACTATATTCACAGCCCCTTTTTATATTTTATTTAGAAACAGGGTATCTGACTTGCTTAGGGCATTTCTAAATTGCCATGGCCAGCTTTGAACTTGCAATCCTCCTGTCTTGGGTTCCTGAGCCTCTAGAATTATGGCCATGCACCACTGTGCCTGGCATACCCAGTCTTTTTTATTTTTATTTTTTTATCTTGAGATAGGTATTGCTAAGTTGCTGAGTCTGACCTTGAATCTGTGATCCTTCTGCCTCAGCCTCCTAAGTTGCTGGGATTATAGGCATGTGCCATTGTGCCTGGCTCCATTCAGCTTTGATAAGACTTCACATGTCTTTTATATGCACACCCCTACTATAAAATGACATTTACAAATAAAATTAATACATAAGCTGGTCATGGTGACACACACCTGTAATCCCAGCAACTCAGGAGGCAGAGGCAGGAAGAAATAAGTTCAAGGCCAGCCTTGGTAATTTAGCAAGATCATGTCTCAAAATAAAAAAGAAATGGGGTTGTAGCTAAGTGGTAAAGCTTCATGGGGTTCAATCCCTAGTACTGCCAAAAATCAGACCATAACAAAAAAAGATTAACTTGAATTTGATGAAGCAGATTGTTTGTATCTTATGTAATATTTTCAATAGAAATTTTACCTTTGCTACACATGCAAGCCGAATGGACTGATATTTTAAGATTTCCTGTGACTAGAAAGGTATGGAAAGTCTTACTGATTGATATTGTGTTCTGACTTCCTGAGCCAGTTTTCCTAATGCGATTCCATTTTAGTCATACCATGAAACAAAGCTTGCTCGTTTGTTGTTGTTTCTTTTTAGTTAAAAGTCAGTTTAGAACTTAGTATTTCAGTTTTGTTATTTGTTTCTTAACTTAATTCCTCTGAAATTTTATGCCACTAGAAATTATATTTCATAAAATTTATGTTATGGGAATGATTCTGAAGCATTTGAGAAAAGAATTTCCAGTTTAATGTTCAAATTATTTCTAAAAATAAATAACTTGCATATTGAACATATTGTTGTATAATTGCGTTTATTGCCTGTACTACATAAGATTTATTATTTATCATCTATTCTAATTACTTTGTAAGAGTCATATCTTTTTCAGTAATTATTTACATTTTAGAATAAGAAACATATTATAGTTCTTTTGGATTCCTAAAGCTTGTACCCTAGTTCTAGACATATATTATGTAGATGCTCACTTGATAGGTTGGTGTTAGGTTGTATTCTTTCAATTTAATTCTTATAATCTGGGTCTTATTCTTCCTCAGTAACCGTACTCAATAGAATCATAAACTTTCTTCTGCCCTAGCTTAGTTTTAAGTAGCATTTCTGATTATTCATACATAAGGTCTTTCTGATTTGAAACTATCTCTCAAAAATTAGAACAGAGATTGAAAATTTTAAATTTTCTGAAAAACTCATTTTTATGACTTTCTATTAATATAGTATAGAGGTTAAGAATATGGATCTAGAACCAGACTAACTGCATTCAATCCTAGTTTTGCCACTTAATAAACTGTATGTATTCATGAGGAGCTTTTTCTGTGCCTCAGTTTCCTCAATTTCAAAATGGGGTTCATAATAATAGTAACTACCTTATAGTATTGTTGTGAGGGTTGAATGAGTTTGCTCATAAAAGCAAATAGGATAGTTCTTAGTACCCGGTAATTGAGCAATAAATGTTAGCTGTTATTATTGCTGCATTGTTTAATAGTTTTGCTTTCTACTAATTGTATCTTCTTAATGATTTTCCTAAATGCCTGGTGAAACAATCACATTTGGAGGACTATGCAAGCAGATAGAATTTATTAGAAAGCTTGTCTCTAAGCTGTTTCCTGGGAGTTTCTTAAAAATTAATTTTTCTGTTATCATCATTTGATCCTTCCATTCTTCTTCAGTGAAAACTTTTATATAATGTGTATGAGATACAAATTTTAATGACCATGCAGTTCATGAGGACATTACAGTTAGAAAGTCAGAAACACAAGCAGGGTCACTCAGTAGGGGGTTATAATGTGTATAGAATGTGTTACTATATTTGTGTGATCAACAAATTCCAGCAACTGGTTGCTGGGGAAGTCACTAAAGCCTTTGAGCAGTTGACTTACATGTGCTCAGTCTTGAAGGTTAAACAGGAATGCACTAGGCAAAGAAAAGTCATTCCAGACAGAAACTAGCACATGCAAAAGGCACAGAATCATGGAATGAGCTGGAAGTCAGAGAAACTGTGAGTGTCCAGACCAACTGGAGTTTATAGTGCCCCATAGGAGTAGAGGCAAAGTCTTGATAAGTGAGTAGAAATACATAATTTTATTTTCTTTGTATGCTAAGACAAAAGCCTATATTTTATTTTGTAAATTGGAATCAGTAGTGGAAAAAAATTCATTAGTGATTTTCTTTTAGTCAAAAAGATAATATGACCAGCAAGCGAGGGACACTATTAGGAAGGTAGTGTCAGAAAGCATTTTGTAGAAATACCATATCAGTACAACCCTGCTGCAAATAGGTATTATAATTATTAAATAACATGAGTATAAATCTTCAACATTGTACCTGGCATGTAGTTGATACTCAAAAAAATTCCCTTTCTCCTTGTTATATGAACCCCAGCTACACCAGGGCTGGGGGTGTAGCTCAGTGGTAGAGCACTTGCCAGCATGCACACACTACAAAAAGAAAACAAAATAGTTGTCTCCCAGAGTTAAGTGGAAGATAGACTGGAACAGATGGATAGATAGGAGGGACACAGGGACCAGGAAAGAGGTCAGTCTAACAGATGAAGAGTGTGGACTCGGGTGTAGTGTTGGGAATTATGAAGAAAGATAGAATTAAAAGATATTCTCTTCAGAGGTGAAATCTACTGAATTTCATAACTGTTGGGAGTAGCCAATGAGAGAGAGAGAGAAAAGGAACGTGACACTGAGGTTTTTAAACTGAAGAACCTTGAAACACCTTCTCTTTTAGGTTCCATGGTCAGTGTTGTGGATGAATAAGACATTTTTTCTTCCTTGAGGTTCCTGAAATTTAGTAGGGAAACAATTACTTATATAGACAAATGTGATATTAAAAAACCATGTTGGTATCAGCATCAACATTTGTAGTCTTTTTTCCAAATGGGAAGAATCGTTTACTTTGGATACTTGACTGAAATGTTAAATTGTGTGAACACTATCAGATCCCAGCACTGATTCTTGGCTCTGAGTCTCTTGGATCAGTTTTTCGTCCTTTATATAACAGTATACATAATATAAAGGCTGATACATAGATATAGATGTACATATATCTATACATATATAGATATACATGTCTATGTAGATAGATATGTATCAGTACAAATTTTTAAGTTCTGAATATATTTAGAGGCACCTCATTAAGATTTTTTTATTTATATATGACAGCAGAATGCATTATAATTCTTATTACACATATAGAGCCCAATTTTTCATATCTCTGGTTATATACACAGTATATTCACACCAATTCGTGTCTTCATAACTATACTTGGGATAATAATGATCATCACATACCACCATCATTAATAACCTCATGCCCCCTCCCTTCCCCTCTAACCCCTCTGCCCTATCTAGAGTTCCTCTACTGCTCCCATGCTCCCTCTCCCTATTTTGCTATGAATCAGCTCCCTTATATCAAAGAAAACATTCGGCATTTGGTTTTTTTTTTGGATTGGCTAACTTCATTTAGCATTGTCTTTTTTAACTCCATCCATTTACCTGAAAATACCATGATTTTATTCTTTTTTATTGCTGAGTAATATTTCATTCATTGCTGAGTAATAATTGTGTATATATGCCACATTTTTTATCCATTCATCTATTGAAGGGCATCTAGGTTGGTTCTACAGTTTAGCTAATGTGAATTGTGCTGCTATAAACATTGATGTGGCTGTGTCCTTGTAGTATGCTGTTTTTAAGTCCTTTGGTTTTAGACCGAGGAGAGAGATAGCTGGGTCAAATGGTGGTTCCATTCCCAGTTTTCCAAGAAATCTCCATGCTGCTTTCCATATTGGCTGCACCACTTTGCAGTCCCACCAGCAGTGTATGAGTGGACCTTTTTCCCCACATCCTTGCCATGATTTCATCTTATTAAGATTTAACAGAACACTTTTATTCCTTGCATGCAATGCCTTGTAATTGCAAATTTCAGCAGATATCTATTCTTCAAATGACACGAGATTGACAAGAAATGGAAAGAACCGTTGAACATAATGAAAAAGAAAAGGCTCACATACAGTGACACATACAGAAATGAGACATTTCCAGAGAAGTAGTCAGTTTTCGTGATTATTAATTTTTTTCCTTCTACACTGACTAAGAAATAGCATTTCAGTTAATTGTAGCTTCTCTAGCAGCATTGTTTATATCACTGGGACACATGTACCCCAAGTACAACTCTTACTATTAACCCTTTGATGTGGTCAAGTAGTTTCAGTTTCTTCATTTTTTTTGCCTGTCACCCAGAAAAGGAAGTCATTTTCTCTAAATTTGTCATCTTTTCTACTCAGTTTTTGACCCATCTGAATACATGTTCCCCTTATATATCTTTGCCCTCTGAACTAAGGGAAGAAGTTACATTTGGATCTTATTTAAAATGCTATTCAAAGCTTTAATTCCTTTTGGAAATTCTTTAAGAAGCACATAAGGCTTGGGAGACTGAAGCAGGGGGATTGTGAGTTCAAAGCCAGCCTCAGCAATTTAGCAAGGCTCTAAGCAACTTAGGAACACCCTGTCTCTGAATAAAATATATAAAAGACATGAGGAAGTGGCTCAGTGGTTAAGTGTGTCCCTGGGTTCAATCCCCAGGACACCCCCCACCAAAAAAAAAAAAAAGAAGTGAAGAGAGGTCAGAGGTTACAAGGAAGTGGGTAAACTGTTTTAATTAGGAAGAATATGGGGGAAAGAACACACAGTAAAAGGAGATAAGGAAGAAGTGGGGCCCATGGAAATAAAAGTCATAAAGGAGGCATCAAAGCTTAGATGTGGGGTATTAAATGTGTGTGTTTCTTTAAGAAGATGACAGTTTTGAGGGCTGGGGATGTGGCTCAAGTGGTAGTGTGCTCGCCTGGCATGCATGCGGCCCGGGTTCGATCCTCAGCACCACATACCAACAAAGATGTTGTGTCTGCCGAGAACTAAAAAATAAATATTAAAAATTCTCTCTCTCTCTCTCTCTCTCTCTCTCTCTCTCTCTCTCTCTCTCTCTCTCTCTCTCTCCTCTCTCACTCTCTCTTTAAAAAAAAAAAAGAGGAAGATATCAGTTTTAAAAATCTATGCCAGTGACAGGGTATTCAGATATGACTGTCAACCTATTGCCATGGTAGCCCATAAAGAAAGCAAGGTGGGACAGTTATCTATTTCTCAGAGGAATAACCACTTAATGCTCAGATACAATTTATAGTAAAAAGAAAAGTCCTTGATAAAGGTGGATGATTGAGATATCAGGAGGGGGACTCTGGCAATGTTCTATTTCTTTACCTGGTTGGTGATCAAGTCTTTGTTAAATGACAGTTCATTGAGTAGCACACTAATATCTTGGGTGCTTTTGTATACAGATGTGATAGTTAAATTAAAAATAAAAGGGCAATAAAGAATGACTTTTTAGCTTACCAAACTCTGTATTGTTTTGCAAGCACATCACAGATTGCCTCAATCCCTTAGTCGTCTCTCTAAAGAGATCTGATGTTTTTCTTCTCATGCAAGTCAGCTGAAGAAAGTTATTGAGTGTCTCAATATGTAAGATACAAAAGATAAAGAAGAGTGTTTTCATGAAGTTCTCAGTGGGGTTAGAGCTATAGTCCAGTTGTATGCATGGTGTCCTGACAAAATGGTAATCACGGGGTAGCACAGAAGAAGTAGGGAAGGCTTTGTTCACAAGGTGGAGGCTAACACACCATAAGGGGGGCAGGGAAGAATAGAAATTCTTTGGATTAGACAAAGGAGAATGAAGGGAAGGGGGGGGCGTGGAAATAGGAAGGACAGCAGAATGAATTGGACATAACTTTCCGATGTTCATACATGAGCACATGACCAGTGTAACTCCACCTCATGCACAACCACAAGAATGGAAAGTCATATTCCCATGTGTATAATAGGTCAAAATACATTCTACTGTCATGTATAACTAAAAAGAACAAATAAGTTTTTTTTTTAAAAAAAATTGGGGCTTAGAGAGATTACTTAACATATCCAAGGTCACACAGCTAGGATGTGACTGAGCTGGAACTGGCCCACTTGGGATGTGATGATAGAGCGTGAAGTCTTCACCACAATATCCCAGTGCCACCAGCCTCAGTACACAGGCCAAAGCAAGAACCTCAGCAGTGCTCTGTAGACCACAGACTCACTCACTGATTCAGTCTGTATTCTGAGTACCTGCTGTATGCCCTCACCTGAGGCAGGCACTGAGGAAGCAGAAGGAATACTACAGAAGTTTCCCCATTCCCCCAGGGTGATTGTCTTAGAGAAGAAAACAGAAGTGAGCAGCCAATCACAATGGAGATGAGCAGCACGGTACTGACGGAGAAGCCAGCCAATTTGGGAATCTGGAAATCCCTGTCTGAAGAAGTGAGGGTGACCCTGTGGCCAAAGGATAAGCTGAAATGACCTGGGTGAATGGCAGGCCCCCTTTAAGGAGTGATATGGGGCCTTAGGTAGTAGCGGTGATGCCAGTCTCTCAGACATTGCCTCAGCGGCAGAGAGGTGCCTTATCAAGGCCACACCTTTCCCCCCACTGCAGACCAAGGTCACACCCTTCCTCCCACAGGCAGGCCAAGGTCACACCCTCCTCCCATGCGCAGGCCACCTCAGATGGGCTATTTCAGTTTCAGAGCACCCTGTGCAGTTGGCCCAGACTGTCAGTCTTGCATCTCAGCTTGATTTCTCCCTCTTCCCAATCCTACTTCCGCCCCCTCCTTTCCATGGGTGTTGACTCAAGAGCACTCCCTAGTAAACATCCGGAACACTAAACCCTGCCTCAGTCTGCTTCCTGGAGAACCCAAACTGCGTGACAGCATGAAAAGCCTTGATGAGTAAGAGCATAGGAGGCATTCAGAGTGGCTGAGGATGGAGCCAGATGAGCTGAAAAGGGAGACCAAGTATCTGGCCAGGGATGCTAAGGATTTTTCCTAAAGGCAGTAGCCAGTAGGGAGCCACAGTAGGATTTTAAGCAGGAGTGACTCGATGAGAGTTGCAGTTTCAAAATATCACTTTGGCTGCAGCGTGAAAATAACGGGTTGCAAGGATGCCCTGAGCTCTTAACTCGTATCTTTCAAAAACTGTTTTTCTTGTAGATATTAATGGTAAGATAAAGGTACTAAACTATCTTTTCTGTCCTTGAATCATTGCTTTTCATTTCCCTTTCTCTTATCAATAAAAGCTAGTAAATCTGCTCCATGGTTTATGCAGCTCCAGGCCTGGGAGATATTATCTAGCATTATCTGGCATTAGCTTTTTGAGACACCCTAGGAAATAGTGCTTTGTGAGGACTTGGGAAGTTATTTGTTCTGGGGTGATGAAAGCAAAACTGAACTGTGTTACTGGAAAAGTTGAAGATGATAAGTCACAAGAGGCTTGACCTCTAGATGCAGCATCAAAAGAAGGAGCCATCCTCCTGATAATCTCACATCTGTGGTTTCTGTTTTCTCTATTTTTCACCTTCATACCCAGATATGTGTAATGTGTACTAATTATATTGGCACAGATCATTTGGACAAGAATAACTTGATGATCAAGATTAGAATTTTGTTAGAATGGGTTGAGGTATAACTGACACACGACAAGCTGACCATATTTAAAGCGTACAATTTTGAGAACATTTAGTGTGTGTATACATCTGTGAAACCATCACTAACAATCCAGATGACAAATATTTCCAGCACCCCAAAAGTTTCATTGTGTCCCTCTGTAACCCCTTCCTGCCTCACTTCCTTGCCCTCTCCTCCAGGAAATTATCCATTCATTTTCTCTCTCTGTAGAGTACTTAGCAATTATCTAGAACTTTATAGAAATATAACTACACAATGTATACATTTTTGTGTCTGATTTCTTTCACCCAGCACAATTACTTTGGAAACTAGATGTAAAATGTTCAATTGGATATTATTTTATATAAGTGGTAAAACTTGTTCACATAAGAAATGTTGCATTTACATGCTATCATACATGATAAACATCAACTGCGAAAGTAATACCTATTTTTTTCAGCATAATTATTCATTGTGCCTCAGACTGAAATTTTGATGTAGTGATCAAAACAATTTGCCTTTGAAATTACAAACCAAACCAAGTGATTTGTGATTTTCATGAGCAAGTCTATATTTAAGGGAACACAAGACATTTGGTAAAAGACTCTCCTCACCAAAATATGTGGCCAAATAACTGAGAAGATTAAAAGCTACAGAATGGCTGTTAATAGATATAGAGGCTAGATGACAACAGATAATAAGCTGAATTTCTCTAAAATAACAAATTATACTATAAGACCACCCCACACACACATACACATACCTGCTCCCTGCCCCCTCTTACACACACACACACACACACAAACTCATGCATGAAAAAGCAATACATTTTTTTCTTTCAGAAATTGCTCTTAGCCCACATTAGTTCAGCTAATGCTTTAATTTACCCCCACATTAATTTTTCTTATATATCTAAAGAGGATGAAAACTAATAATACTTAAAAAAAATCATTGTACTATCTAATTGTGCCTATAAAAATGCAAACTCTAGGTGAGGTCACAAAATCACATCTTATAGCTTTTTAAAAGATTATTTCACAGTAGTGCTGTGATACATACTGAAGAAGTACTCATTATATATTTCCTAAGCAAATAATAAAGCCTTCAGCTCTTTGACAGCATTTTCTCCAATACTGTGTCATCTCATCCCACTATGCTGGATAAACCAATGTTATCACTTCCTTCAAGACACAACACTGTTAATCTGGTTATTTTTTTGTGTGTGAAGTTCATTAGTATATTTTCCTTTTTAATGTGTGCTCCTTTATACATTCATATTTTAATTCCATTCCACTTAATGCAGACCTTTTCCTATTATGATGGTGGATATTTCCAGCTCTTGGTTTCTGACCTAATGTTACGCACATTTAACTAACATGGTCCTAAGAGAGGCCACCTTTTAACCTCACAATTCCACAGGGGCTAGCACCATACACCTTCACAATGGATTAAACCCCACGGATCATTTCCTTGACAAGAATGATACAATGTGTAAATTTTCACATTGTGCCTTCACTAACCACAAACTGCTTTCTTTTAAAAGTGCCAACTCCCACACATCACAAGAATGGAATTCTGTTATCTTGTACTGCCTGGGAATAGCCAGGCAGCTGGGGGATTTGTATGGGTTATAGCTCAAGTTGTCTTTTTCTTGTCAAATGTTTTGTCTCATTTTCATACTCATGGTGATGTTTTTAAAGATTCTTTCTGTGTATTTTATCTTGGATCTGATAATTTTTCAGAGAATTTTAAAAAATCAAACCTTTAGTACAGTAACAAGAGAATCTCATTTATCACAAACTTCTGAGGGTATGTATCTGCATGCAAGGTCTCATCTATTTGAGAAATGTTCCAGGATCCTTTGAAATTTACACATGGAAAATAGCAACAGTGAAATTAACTTTTAATTTCCAGATAAATATGTATGCTGTATTTATCCTAAATAGGATATAAATGGTGCTGGTTTTCTTCTAGAAGCTTTAATATTAATTTTATTGCAAACAAAGAAATTCAAAGAAAGGAAATTGAAAACTTAATTCTTCCTGGGATTTTTTTTCTTAGAGTGTTCTCAGAGGTTATAGCTAAGAAACAATAGAGCTTAGTGTCCAGAAATGATAACAACAGGGTATAATGTTTAAATATCAGTTAGACCAAGATAATGATATAGCTCGTGTTTTTTTTTTTTTTTTTTTTTTTTTTAATATTTCAAGGGAAACCCTGACTGAGTCTCTTCTACATCAACAACTGCAAAGGCCCTAGGGCATCTTGTTGGGTCTTCCTGTCTCCTCCACACTACAAAGATGGGTTACAGAAGCACCTGCATCCTTCCAGGGTCTTCTTCAAGTACACGAGCCTACTCTTCAGTATGACTTCCTGTTCCATGGTATTAAATAATTCCTTATGTGTTTTAAATAATTCCTGATAGAAAAACCGATTAGTCAGTACTGTGTATATAAACTGAATTTCCCAGATTTGCTTAGAACACGGTGCTCACTAGAGGAATGGAAAGTCAATTTAAAACAATAAATAGGGAAAGCAGAAAGAGTAAACAAAATGTGGAAGGGTGCGGCTCGTTCTGACGAGTGACCAGGCAGCTTCCTTTGAGCCCTTTAAAGAATACTGTTTTTTTTTTTTCAGAAATGTTCTTTCCTATTAATTCTTTGTTTTTTTCACAATCCATTACATATTTATTCTTACATGCTTACACAAAAGGAACTTCCTGAAAAAACGTAATTAAAAGTAAAAATAATGGATAACTTGAATAAAAACTGTCTTAAAGTTATTTTCAAACTAAAAGCATTAACTACTAAGAAACTTCGAGCATAGTTCAAGGACGACAAAATAGAAAATATAAATATTATTGAAATTTCTGATTTTAATTCTTGACCTTAGGATGATCACAACTGTTAGAATAACTTCATTCAGAATTAATTAATTTCTTATATCAGAAATATAGTTGTGTCTTCCTCAGATTATGATTGAAACTCCTCTCTCTTTTAGAAGCATACCAGGTAGGAAAGGGCTGTAGGGTAATGTTAATTAAGTTCCTCTCCCTGCTGCTTGTACACACATGCTTTTAAACTCATTGCCAAGTGACTTGGTTTCATGGTTACTAGGCATCTTAAGCAAATTATGTTTATTAAAAATATATTTTTTATTTTTAATTGACATCTAGTAATTATGCCCATTTATGGTTATTATTAGTCCTTAATTGGAAAGTAGACCAATTTTGTTTGTAAAAATGCTGATAATTCGGTAAAATACAAATACATTGGGGCTTATTTTTAAAAATGCAAGAGACCACTGTGTCATTCCTATAGTCTTAATTTCTGAAAAGGGCACCTTTCTCTCAATTTTAAAATAACCAACTTATATTCATTTCATATCCATATGGATTTTTAATCTACAAATTATACTATTAAACTAGAATCTTGATGCATTGTATGAAATATAAATTGATTTCTTTCATTAAGAGTAACTTAAATTTATAATAGAATAATGTTACAATTTGAAAATATCTTAACATGCTTCATATAGTCAGCACCATGAACCCACTGACTGTTGGTCTGTATTATCAGTGTTTTCTAAGTTAAATGTACATTCCATAGCAGCAGTACACATCGTACTTTTGTCTTTTCCGTATAGCCCCCAACTTGAGTTAGGTTGAAAAGTAATGCTTAATACATACACAATTAATTGAGTTATGTGACTCTGAGAAGTCAGTCGTGAGCTGACAAACCTCAGATATAGAGCAGCAGAAATTCATGCTCAATGGAAAGAACGTGGAGACTCTTGAAATGAAATCCTTGCTCAGAAACATACTAGCAATGTGACCATGAGCAAATTACTTAGTTTCTCTGAGCTTCAGTTCCATTAACAAAACAAAAATAATATAAATACCTTTGGATTCTGGCAAAGATTAAAAGTATGTGATTTAAAGTGGCTTGTGTGAGGCTGGCTGTGGCCCTGACCCTGGATTCATGATACTTTTCCCACTTAACATACGAGGAGAACAAAGGTCATTGCTGATGTTACCCATCCATGGTCACACAGCCATGAGGTGCCAGAGCCAGATTTCAACTTTGGCTTCTTTTGACTTTGGGTGCAGTACTTAACCTTTCCTATATTGCACTTGCTTTTTAGAAACGTGATTCTCAGGGTGGAAAATGAGTAAGAGGGCGACAAAACATGAAGGCAGGATAACATGGCATGACCCACAGTAAACCCCGTGTTTGTATACAACTGTACATAACTGCTCAACCTGACCACATGTGCTGTAGTCAGACAATTTTTATTCTATTCCATTTTATTTCATGTTTTAAAAATTCTGATTACAGCTGGCTGGGAGATGGGGCCTGGGAGGTGTTGGGGTGAGTGGGACATTCACTAACCTTGGTTGTAGAGCTCCCCACTTTCTGAAGCCTGGTTCTCCTCATGTGGTCATGTTCCTCGCCCTGGGAACTGTCCTGGGAATGTGATGCTCACAAAGACTGGGAAGATGGAAGTTGGTGAGAGCTACTGATGGAGCAACTCGGAATGATTCCTATTCAAATTCAGGAGTTACTGCAGGAAGGAGAAAGCTGGGAGGGAGAGGTGGTTACTAGACTTGTTGACACTGAGGAAAATTCCATTGTGTCCAGAAAGCTTAGCTCCTGACCAGGATCACGGAATCAAAGAATCAAACTGTACTGACCAAACTAAAATGAATACCTGACCACTATTTCAAATCCAAGAGGGTTGCTAGAGACAATAAGGAAAAAAGGTGGATTCCAGGTCAGGATCCCAGGGCAGGAGGCAGGAGGGGTCTGAGCAACGTAGAGCACCTTAGAAACAGACTAAATTCCTTCACCATCATGAGGTATACGTGAATAACATTAAAGTAGACTTCTATTGCATTTGACAATACTGCTCACTGGTACTATTCATATAAACTTTTCTCCACTCAGGTTAAGTGTATGGTGCAGGGCAGGCTTGTGTTTTCTCCCTTGTTGAAAATATTTTCAGAATTGACCTTTACAAAAACAGGAAAAGCTGCCAGTAAATGTCTCCATGTTGCTACTAGCTTTGGTCCTGCTACTTTTTGGATTTTATGTGTAAGTTTAAGATTTTGGGGGGATGGGGCATACTGGGAATTGAACCCAGGGGTTCTCTACAACTGAACTATAACCCCAGTTCTTTTTTTATTATTTTTTTATTAGTTGCTCAAGACAATACAATGATCTTGACATATCATATATTTGATTCAAATGGGGTATGAATTCTTATTTTTCAATGTGTACAGATTACAGGATCACATTGGTTATACAGCCATGTTTATGCATACAGCCACACCAGTGTCTGTTGTAGTCTGCTGCCCTTATTGTTATTACTTTTAATTGTGAGACAGGGTCTTGCTAGATTGCTGTGTGTGGCTTGAAACTTGTGATTTTCCTGCCTTAGCCTCTGGAGTTGCTGGGATTAGAGGTGTAAGCCACCACACTCAGCTAAGAGTCTTTTAAAAGCTTGTTATGATTCACAAAAGTGATTTGACACTTTGCTAATGGGTTCAGATCCATGTTTTCAAAAATTCCTAGTTAGGTGACTGTTATAGTCCTCGTGAGAGGTGATGATAGGTGTAAATAAAAAAGTAGCAGAGAAAATGGGATAAATAGATGTGACAATTATTTGAGAAGTAGACTCATCTTTAAGGTTTTTTTTTTTTTTTTTTTTTTTTTTTTTTTTTTTTAAGGGAACAGAGAGTGAGGAGGTTCCCAGATTGGGTGGCTTGTTACCATTCATTCGGTAGGGAGCACTGAAGGAAGAGCAATTTTGATGGAGAATGGCTTCTACTTTGAGAATGCTGAGTGTGTGAGGCTCAGAGACATCCATATGGATGTGTCTAGTGAGCACAAGTGTGAGCTAAGGATGAGGGGAGAAATCTGAGCTGCAGGTACAGACTCTTCAGCTGAGTCGATGGTGGTTGAAGTCAGGGTGATGGATGAGTACCTGGGAGAGAAGTGGGGAGAGTGGGTCAAAAGTGGAACCCTGAGAATGAGCCACAGGAAAGGCAGATGGAGAAGGAGGAGAGCGGACAGAGAGACCCCCCAAAAGGTGGAAGATAAAAGAGAAGAGCCTTCTAAAAATGCTTGTAGCTACCAGTGCTCATGATAGCATGCCCTGGGATGCAGCAGGGTGTGGATGGAGGAAGGTGGGGGGCAGTGATTTAGAAAGGAGCAGGTGTGAGAGGTTGTCCCAACACTAGGCAGGTCTACCTCTGCAGGCAGGTTTCTTCCCCTGTAAAACAAGAGGGTTGAGCTAAATGGTTTCTAAAGTGTTTAATTGGGAGCAAAGAGGAGATGGATGGAGAATATGGGAAGACAAGAAAATTCCCCATTCGTTCGTTTATTCAACAAACATTGACTGAGCTCCTATGATGTTCAGCTACTGTTTTAATCACAGGGGCATACTGATGAATCAGATGGATTATGAAAGCAGTCACTGTAGCAGGGGAAGATGGTCAGAAACAAATAAATAACTTATAAGCACTATGAAAACCAAAACAGGCAATGGGGGAAATAGTAATTTGGGACAGTCTTTCAGTATCTATGTGAAGTTAGATGAAGCGAGGATGTCATAACATGTGGCTTACTGGAAAGAGGGACTGCCAGTGCTGATGTCTGTACCAGCGTGACGTGGTAATTCTGAGAAACAGTAGGAAGGTAAAAATCAAGTACAGCCATGCAAGGAGAGAGTTATGTATGATGAGCTATTAGTGGAAGCCAGACCTGCTTGGGCCTTATTGGTGGTGATAAGAGCTTTGGAATTCTTTGCAATTGGGAAGCTGTTGGAGGACTTTGAACAGCTGAATGGCTTGATCTGAATTATATGTATTTTTACATACTTTTTATATAAACTGAATCCAGGGGCACTTTACCACTGAGCTACATTCCCAGTCTCTGTGTGTGTGTGTGTTACTGGAGACTGAACCCAGTGGTGTCTAGCCACTTCGACACGCCCCCAAGTCCTTTTTATTTTTATTTATTTATTTTGAGACAGAGTTGCACTAGGTGACTTAGTGCATCACTAAGTTTCTTACTGCCTCGAGCTTGCAATCCTCCTGCTTCAGCCTCCCGAGTCACTGAGATTACCAGCATGCACCACCACACTGGGTTCCTCAGTCCTTCCTATTTTTTATTTTGAGACAGGATCTTGCTAAGTTGCTGCAGGTCTCCATAAGTTGCTGAGGTTGGCCTCAAACTTGCAATCCTCCTGCCTCAGCATCCCAAACCACTGGCATTAGAAGGGTGCACCACCATTCCAGTGTGGTTTGTATTTTTGAAAGTTTACTTTGGTAGCAGTGTAGACCATAGTAAAAAATAAAATAGGGAATCTTGGTAGGTATCAATGGTTTCAGTAATCCAGGTGAGGGAAGATGAGGGTTGGCTCATCTCACCTTCCCATTATTATAATGAAATACTCAAGGTAATTAACTTATAAAGAGAAAAGGTTCAGGGGCTGAGGATGTGGCTCAGTAAGAGAATGTTTTCCTGGCATATGTGAGGCCCTGGGGTTGATTCCCAGCACTGAAACAAACAAACAAACAAATAAGTAAAAAGGCGGGGGGGGGGGAGGGCGGGGGCAGAGGTTTATTGTGACTTATGATTCTGGAGTTTCTAGTTGAAGATCAAGTGACCCTATTGCTTTGGGTCTCTGGTGAGAGTGAGACACCTTGGTGAGAGCACACAGTGAAACAAAAATGCTCTCCTAATAAGCCAGGGAGCAGAGTAAATTAACAGAAAGAGGAAGAAACTTGGGTCTCACTATTCCCTCATTGGGTACAACTTCAGTGACATAAGGACCTCCCACCAGACCCCAACTTTTAGAGGTTCTACCACTTACCAATAGCACCACCCCAGAGAACAAGCCTTTACCACATGGATAGTTGTGTGACACTTATTGAAACCATAGTAGAGGTAGTACTAACTACCTTCACTGAGCACCTACTATAGCCAGTCCTAATGCCAAGTATTTTATATGTATTAACATCATTTCTACAACCAGTCCTGTGAGGTAGGTGCCATTGTTACATTTATTTTACATAGGAAGAAACTGACACAGAGAGGTAAAATAATTCAGCCATAATGACTTAGGTAGTAAGTGTTAGAGCTACAATTCAGACTAAGAATTCTGCCTCAAGAGCTTACCTATTTAATATCTGTGCTAGATAAAATCAGGATATATTCTGAAGATGACAAACTTTGATGTACTCAATTAGGGTTTGAAGGAAAGGATCATGATTAAGGAAGATTCCTAAGGCATCTGTGTGACATTTACTAAAATGGAGAAGACTGTGCAAGACAGCAGAGATTAAAAAAAAAATTCTGCTTAGAGGGCTAGGGATGTAGCTCAGTGATAGAGCACTTGCCTAGCATGTGCAAGGTCCTGGGTTCGATTCTCAGTATTCCTAGTATTGGAAAGAAAAAAAATCTGCCTAGGACACATTAAGTTCAAGATGCCACTTAGCCACATAGAGACCTTAGTAGGAACTCCAAGCTCTTTAATAGCTGAAAATAGGCAGCTCTGTTTGAATATAAGGTGGAAACAATGCAGCATTATATTAGGGAACTATTTTGTTGGGATCGATGTCTATCAGCCTTTTCACATGTTCTTAGTTAAATGTCATTGCCATTTGGGGAACTGAGTGGAATGATTTGCTAACATGACAACAGCCAAGTATCTAAATCAGCCAGAATCTCACTTTTATCAGTAGTCAGAGCAAATTTTTGAAAGCTCCCAGAATCTTGTCATTTTAGATCTGATGCAGGAGCACCACATACCTGTAACCCTTAACTATCTAGAATTTCAGAGGCCAAATTCTCCCAGCTTAGAGAATTAAAGCTAACTTTGATGTTACCTCCGTGCCAGTAGGTCACCGAACATTGCTTGCATAACACAGGATTACACAACCTCAAACCTGCACAGACTTACAAAATACTGTCCCCTTGTCCCCACTGACCCTGACTTCAGTATTTGACTTTTTACTTCATCTAACCTCAGATAATACAGCTCTTTGGGGCAGGCTTTCAACTTAAGATTCATTCTCTTCTTTTTGCCTGATCAAACCTGCCCTGCACACAGCTGGAGGTCTACTGAGCACTTTGTGCAAGATACTGTGCTGGAAATACTCTCTCTTGACTAGCCCAGTGGCTCCATGGGTGAATATGTTTTTTAGCACTCTTTATACATATAGATATTTCAATTTGCAAAAAATCTTAATATTTTATAAGAGGATATTTCTGGCATCAGAGAATTAGTCTACCCATTTGGACCTTATTTTCCTGAACTCTTTGCTGCTCTCCTTTTTTGAAATATTCTCCACTTCCTTTAAGTGAATCTTTTTTTTTTTTTTGGTACCAGGGATTGAACCCAGGGGTGTTTTACCACTGAACTACATCCCCAGTCCATTTTATTTTTTTATTTTGAAACAGGGGTCTAGCCAAGTTACTTATTAAATTGCTGAAACTGGCCTTCAACTTGCTATCCGTCTGCCTCAGCCTCCAGAGTTACTGCAATTACAGGCATGCGCCACTTTACCTAGCTTCTCCACCATATTTAAAGGCATGACCCTGGTTCTCCTCTTGCTTCTCCCGGTGACCTCCTCTGTCTCTCCCTCATTTGCCAAAGTTACCTGTTCCTCAAGACTCTCATCACTCTCTTCTTTCTCTGCATGTTCTATCAAGCAACTGTATCCACACCTACATTTTCCATATATTTTTCACTACAGATGACTCTAGGACGGAGTTTCAAATGACTGATGTTTATTTTGCTCAGATGCCTACCTAGAGATTCAATCTCAAAATATCTTAAAATAAACCTGTTGCTGTTGCTAAGTAACCTTTCTGGTGGTTTTTCTGTTTCCCGAAAATGGCATTATTTTATAAAAATTTAATCCTGAAAACATCAAAGTAGCCTGTACATCTTTTTTTTATCTATACTTCTTGCTAATCTTTTGACCTTTTTTTAAACAATTAACTTAATGTTCTCTCTCTTACCCCCAATCTGTGCTTTTCGCCCCATTTTCCCCTATTACCCATGAGCCAAGTCTTCATTCTCTTACACTGACCAATTAAAATTCCTCAAGGAAGCTCACTTAAATCCACTTCTATACTGCTACTAAAAAATTCTTCCTAAGCCTGGGTTTCTCTTCTACTCAAAAATCCTTCAGTACTTCTCATTTACATAAAGAAATAAAGCTAAACTAACAACACAGCATTCAAGGCACTTGAATGCACTAAATCCAGTCTACCTCTCCAAGTTTCCATAATATCATTCTCTTTCCAGTACGCCGTGACCAATCAAACTCACCCACTTGCTGTTTCCTAAAACTTTTCTGTTTTCCTCCCCCACTTCTGCTTACACTGCTCACCTGGATTAGCTACACCAATCAAAACCCTACCCACTCTCAAGGTCCAATCAAATTCAAGTCAGAGTAGCCAGAAATGAGGGAAAAGGACTTTTGCAAGAGATTGGGTAACTCTACATGTACTTTGCATACCCTAAAATACTTAGTGGGGTGAGTCAAGAGAACTAGGTTTGCAATCAGTATTTGGGGAAATGTCATTTAAATGTAGATATCCCTCCTTTTACATCTCCAGCTGAGTGTTAACATTTCTTTTTTTAGAATTTTTTACCTGTTAAAATTATGTTTAATTCATGAATACATTTTCATCATAAAGAAGAAATCAAATATTTTATGAAAAGCTAAAGAACTTGAGCATCTCCAGTTCAATTCTCTATGGAGAGAATCATTCTCAGCTATGTCATGTACATCTTTCCACACCTTTCTCTGAGCATTTGAGCTCCTATGTAAATAAGTAATTGCATGCACAAATTATGAATTAGCATGTACCTTGTGAGAAGAACACTGAATTCCAAATTTAAAGCCAATTTACATATGGGTACAAAATATTTATAATCACCATCATTCTTTTAAAACATTTTAATTATGTAGATTCTTCTTAAAAATATGAAATTAAAGAGCACTTATTCTGCCACATAATTTTGTGTTTCAGGCAAGTTTTTTTTTAATTCTTAAACCACAAGGCACCTGCTGTTATCATCTTGATAGAAGTAAGGTGTGTATCTAGGGTCACACTCCCAGTTAATGAGCGGAAGATCTGGGATTCTTATCTAGGAAGGCTGGCTCCAAAGCTTATAATCTTAAATGTGTGGCTCTGCTGTCCATTATCCTATCCACTCAGACAGGCTACTTACCTGTGACTATTTCTGTGGCTTCTGCCCAAATCTTCATGGCCTCTCTGCCATGGTGGGGTAGTCGCTCCATCCCTGGGCTCTGACCTTCCTCACTGCTTAGGCACTTCTGATGATGGGAGGTGGTGCTTATCTGAGTCCTCAGCTGAACTAAATTGAGAGGGAGAAGAGCCTGAATTGAGACAAGTATTTGTTTTTTTTTTTTTTTTTTTTTTTAAAGAGAGAGTGAGAGAGGAGAGAGAGAGAGAGAGAGAATTTTTAATATTTATTTTTTAGTTCTCAGCAGACACAACATCTTTGTTGGTATGTGGTGCTGAGGATCGAACCCGGGCCGCACGCATGCCAGGCGAGCGCGCTACCGCTTGAGCCACATCCCCAGCCCCACAAGTATTTGTTGATAGCCATCCTTCCCAATAAGTGTAAGCTCTCTGAGAGCTAGGACCGTGTATCTTTTGTCCATCACATCTCCCAGACCTAGCACATGGTAAGCAGGCCACAGGTGACAACTGAGTTTTTTGAGTTAGTCTTTTCCCCATCCATCCCAACAATTAAGGGGTATTTGTGGAAGTCACAGAGGGCAGGAAGGACTGAAGAGAAAAAGCTAAACTGACTTTTTTTTTTCTCTCTTTTTTCTTCCTCCTCCTCTCCTTTCCTCTTCCTCCTCCTTTTTTTTTTTATTTTTTCCAATACTGGAGATTGAACCTAGCGGTACTCTAATGCTAAGCTAAATCCCCAGCCCTTTTCAATTTTCAAGATAGGGTCTCACTAAGTTGCACAGGCTGGCTTTGAACTTGTGTTAGATCCTCCTACCTCAGTCTCCCTGCTAGGATTACAGACATATATTACCAGAACTAGCTTCTCTGTAAATAGTTTTATTAAGGCCATCACCACACTAACTGAGATTGTTGGTGATGTTTTTGGTACCTTCATGACAGGCTGAGCAACTTGAGAACAACAGTCATATGTTTCCTTAAATTTCTGTCCCCCAGATTTACCAAGGATTTCCAGGCAGTAGGCAGGCTCATTGAATGGGTCAATAAATGACTCCTGTTGATAAAGTTACTGAAAAGCTGATGAGTCAGGAAAAGGGGAAGATATTAATGACTGATCATCCAACGAGCTAGTAAACAACTGGTTTCAAGGTTGATTGACCAAATCTTCCTGCCACCCAGACCTTGATATTGTCAAACATTGCATGTATCAAATGTGTAGAGTCTATATCCCTAGTGAGAGAAGATGTCCTCACAGTTTCTCAATAAGTAATAATATAAGCTGGTTAACTACAAAAGTTATCCTTACTGTCCAAAAGCAATTTTGAGTAATTTAAATTATATTAAAAACATTATTTTACTGATTATCTAACACCTTTTCAAAGAGGAGATGGAAACTTATTCCGCCTTTAACACACATTTTAAATACTAATTTTCATCAATTTTAATTTTATCATATGCCTCAGAATAAAATAAAAAGGTCTGGGGATGTAGCTCAGTGGTACAGCACCCCTAGTTTCAATTTCTAGTACTTCACACACACACACACACACACACACACAGCCATAGATCTTATGATATGTCTTAACCATACCGGAGCTCCTGTGACTTGGAATGCCTTCAGATTTGTTTCTCCCATCCTCTCTGTCAAGCAGTCTCTCCTGCATTAACCCTGATTGACTTGACATTTCTCCTGTTTTGTCTAGGACAATTTTATTTTAACTTGTTAGCTCAGCATATTTATTGACAGCAACCCTTTGGTCATTCTCAAAAATTCCCAGTGTGTTAGTTGCTATGGCTGCCATAACAAAATGCCACAGAGTATGTGGTTTAAACAACAGAACACTATTTTCTCACAGCTCTGGATCTGTAAGTTCAAAAAAAAGAGGGACAAATTTATTTTCTTTTGAAGGCTCTCTCCCTGGGTTACAGATGGCCTGGCCATCTTCTTGCTACATCCTCACATTGCCTCTCATGTTCCTTCCTCTTATGGAGAAACCAGCAATAATGGATGAGGGTCCTAACCTAATGGCCTATTTTAATGTAATTACCTCTTTACAGGCACAGGCAGTTTTTCCTCAGTATCCACTGCAGAACTAGTTGTGGGACCTCCAACTGATACTAAATCCTAGGATGCCCAAGTCCTATATGCGAAATGATATAGTATTTGCATATAACCTACACATACCCTTCTGCAATAATTTAAATCATCTCTAGATGACTTATGATACCAAACAAAATGTGAATGTTATGTGAATAGTCATTATATTGTGTTGGGAGTAATGATAAGAAAAATGCCTGCATATGTTCAGTATCAGTACAATTTTCTTTTTGAATATTTTTGATCCCTGGTTGGTTGTATCCGTAGATATGTAGATATGGAGCCCACAGACATTAGGGATGGCCATATATTAATGTATAATAATTCATTAAATCTAAACTATTGCTTACAAGATTCACACGACATCAAAACATTACTGGGGCAAAATCTTGCTCACAGAAGTAAGGATAATTGCCTTATTCTTCAAACACTGTGATTTTTATCAATGATAGGATTAGGTGCTTTTAAAAAGGTTACAATTGGGGAGAAAAGCAAACACTAGGCTTAACTATTTAAAACTAACTATGTAAACCTACATTTTATGTGATTTAATCAGTCAACTGTAAATTATTTTTTTTACTTTTAATTAGATCTTCATTTTTTCTTCCTGAAAGAAGAGAATATGGAATTGTTACACTCAACGGACTGCAACAAAAAGCTGATCCATCTCTCTTATCCATCATGGGAAGGGAAAAGAGAAAACTGAAACTGGTTATTACACAAAATCAAGTTCACTATTGTAAAATAAAGAGTGTTTTCTATCATTTGCTCTCTTTCCTTCAAAAGTAATAAATATTATTTTCCTTTTATGCAACTATATCACTGTTATGCCACTCTTGCCTTTATCTTTATATAACAACAGAACGCTACATTTCATTGTATTTAGTGTTTCAAATTACTTTTAAAGAACATCTATTCTGGGGCTGGGGATGTGGCTCAAGCGGTAGCACGCTTACCTGGCATGTGTTCGGCCTGGGTTTGATCCTCAGCACCACATACAAACAAAGATGTTGTGTCCACTGAAAACTAAAAAATAAATATTAAAGTTCTCTCTCTCTTTAAAAAAAAAGAAAGAACATCTATTCTCACTTAACTGCAACAAGAAGATTATTTTAAGTATTAAAGTGTTTATTTTATTTTATTTTTGGTGCTAGGATTGAACCCAAGTCCTCATGCATGCTAGCCATGTGTTCTGCTACTGAGCTACACAGACAGCCCAACATGTTTCTTCTTAACTCATCAATAATATGTAATGAAAGACTATTTGGAAGTCCTTTCAGCTAACCATGGCACATAGACAAATAAGGGGAGGGAACTGGCATACAGAGATATATGTTTTACCTTCAGTGACCCAACTGACTTTGATACAGTGCTTTGATATCACACTGGATTTTAAAAAAAATCAATATTACAGGTTCCATTGATTGGGGAAATGGATAGGAGTAAGGAGGCTACATGTCTTAAAATGATGAAGAATTTTTTGGGTAGAAATTATTTTAAATGATTAAGGGAGAAGAAAAGAAAGAAGTTTTATTATAGAAGTCTTCTTTCAAAATAGCTTATTAAAAAGAACTTGTTTTAAACTGCAAATATTGAAAAACATACATTTAAAAGGAAGATTGCAACTTAATGAGACCATGTCCAAAATAAAATTTAAAGGAAGACTGAGGGATGTCACTTGATAGTAGAAAGCTTGCCTAACATAAATGAGGCCCTGGGTTCAATCCCTAGGGCAAAGAGAGAGAGAGAGGAGAGAAGGAGGAGGAGGAGGAAGAGGAAGAGGAGGAGGAGGAAAAGGAGGAGGAGGAGGAGGAAGAAGAGGAGAAGGGAGAGGAGGAGAAGGGGGAGGAGGAGAAGGGGGAGGAAGAGAAGGGGGAGGAGGAGGAGGAGGAAGGGGAGAGAAAAGAAAAAGAAAAAAGAATGAATCACTTTTAATAATCAGTTCCATTATTAATTTCTATGACTTGTTAAATTACTTAAAAATATGTAAAGTCTAAGTATTTACACTTCTCACTTTGTTTCTCCCAAAAAACCTAGTACATTCTCTAGTTCTACCCTATCAATGAAAAGTTGTTTCATTGATATTAGAAAGATCATCAAAACCAGTTAAAAGTTAAGCACAGAAAATAGTATTTTCTTTTAATTCTTGCCTTTATGTTGTATTTGGTGGAAGATAGAACCTCTTTCTTATATGTTTGGTAGTCATACTGCTGGGCTCAGGGAGTTAAATTCAAAATTATCACCATGTTGATCCCATTATAAAGAATTTGGTTGACAGAATGAAGGGAGCTGAACAGACAGTACTGAAGAATCCCAATGCAGCAAACAAACTTGAAGTGTGTTTTATTCTATCTTGCATTTTTCTGGAATCTCCTCTTTATCTAGAATTCACATGTTTTTACTACAGACTTTAAATAGCTAAGATTTCTTCTTTATCATTTGCAGTAGCTTCCTCCAGTCACTGTTTGTGACTACCACAAACTCGGTGGCTTAAGACAGTACAATTTATTCTCTTGTAGGTCTGTGGGTCAGAAGTCTCAAAATGTTTTATGGAACTAGGATCAAGGTGACAGGACTGGTTCCTCCTGAAGGGGAGAATCTGTTTACTCCGTTTCCAGAGGCTGCCTGCATTCTGTGGCTCTTGGCACTGTTCATAATCCGTCCGACCTCTTGCTTCCGCTGTCACACATCTTCCTATGACTTTGATCCTTCAGCCTCCCTCTTATCAGGACCCCTGTGAGAATATGGGATCTACCCAGATAATCCAGGTTAATCTTCCTGTCTCAAGATCCTGACTTATTACATATTCAAAATCCCCTTGCCATGAAAGCATCATATTTAGAGGTTTTGAAGATCAGAATGTGGACAATTTGGTGGTGGCAGGACACTTCGGTGGGGGGGGGGCGGGGGGGGGCGGGGGGGCGGGGGGGGTGTAGACATTACTCAATCTACCATGCACTTATTGACTTGTCTATTTTTATTCTACTGCACATATTTTGTACATTTATTCATTGATTGCATCATAAGGTATTAGACAATATGTTTTGCTTTGTTTTAAAATCTCTCAGTCTATGTAATTAATGACCTTTTTATTATTTTTGTTTTTGTTTTCTTGTTTGTTTTGATTTTTACTCTGCCAACAGACAAGGCTTGTGAGAAGCATGATTCAAATTCTATCTACAGAAATTCAAGGGGCAAAATCCTCCATCTTACCCTGTTCTGGCGTCTAGACTGTGGTCCCCAAACCTTGGCTCAGCCTCTGTGGGCCTCACGCTCCCTGTCACAGAAACACTTTTGGTAAGGCCGCGGTAATGAGGGTCCAGTGGCAGTATAGCCACACAGCTGCTTGGCTGTGTTTCCTGCAGCCTAACCTCTTTTGGTTCCTGCCATTTATTCCTAAGTCTGGGCTTCTAGCCTTCCCTTTTGAGAGCTATCTATTTTCTTTCAAATGAATTTTTTTTATGTAGCTCTCACAAATAACCTTGGGTGGATACAATTTTGCTTCTTTAAAATAATTTTTTTTAAATAATTAACTGTAGCCTGGGGGAAGCTCATCATAACTATGTCTCATTAATTGTGTATAAAAAATAAATAAATCACAATAACAGGGTAAGCATTTATTAATCTAAAACCTTTAACTCCATGTATACAGCTAGGGCTTATCCAATGATAAATGGTTTCTTAATGATGGTTGTGAGACTCACATTGCCTTTTGACCATCAAGGAATGATTTATGTTTTATTGAGATATTCAACTTATTTTTCTTCACTGACAGTACCAAATATGAACTTTTCAGTCAAAATGTTTGATCAACTGGAATGTTCTAGCTTTTTATCATGAGATCAACAGAAACACATTTAACAATTATGACATATATGCCACAAGTTAATTTTCCTGATGCCAAAGACTTGGATAATGCCTCCAATCTGGAGAAAACATCACATTCAAAACATATTCACTGTGCAAGTGAAGGCAGTGTTTGTGTTTCGCCTCCTCAGTGAGTAGTATTTTACCCATAACACTTGCTGAACGTCTGCCATGTGCTAGCCTCTTGACGAGGTGCTGGGCACAAAGAAGAATAAGGCTCCTGGCTCCTTCTACAATGCCTGGCAGTGGCAAGAAGCTCTCAACGAATGCTTTCTGAATTAATGACATAATCCCTGCCTCTAAGGAGCTCTGTCCTGTGGGAAAGACCGACACCTAATTGGGGCATATCGTGTGCCCAAAATAGTGAATCAAGTGAGGATCGAGTGGACAGGAGCTGCTGGCATGTTTCAGATGCCTCCTTGAGTCCCAAGGTGGTGTCAAGGGCACACTGTCCTGTCCAATGACGCCTCCTGGCTCTGTCAGAATCGTTATTCAGGCCTCCCTGTCCAGGCCCTCCTGGTGAAGCTTGTGACACAGTGTTTGAATTCCTATTAATAGGTCTCGTCAGCTCCTCGGCAGATTGCATCTTAACATCAAACAGCCAGAATCCCCAACAATGACTTCCTGGCGCAAAGCCAAGCCTCAAGCATCAAAGGCCATATTCCTCACAAATCAGCTCCACGTGATGATAAAGAAAGGCATCGGGATTCCAAACCAATTACCCCACGGTGAAAGGCATATTCTTCAAGGGCACACCAGGCTTTATTTTAAAAACAGTAATGTTGCTAAGGCTAGGTCTGAAATGTCAACAGGAGACCCAGCAAACTGATGAGAGGAATAACCAGAACAGAGTGTGTAACTCATGCCCATTACACCAACCTGGTAAAGTTTGAGAAAAAAAGTGTGCTTAAGCACATTTCTGTAGTTTCTGGTTAAGAAACCTCCACCAGCAAAACTACTAGAACTTCATCTTGCCTGGAATTGCATAACAGAATAGAAACCCCTGCTTTTGAATTCAGATTGGGGCACTGGTAATGATCTATGTGATCTTAGACAAACCATTTTTCTAGGACTCGGTCTCCATATTTGTGAAATGAGGGCTATTTGTGCCCTAAGTAGTGAAGTCTGTTTTATGGAAAATAATGGTATGAGAAGAGTCTAATACATTATAGCTATCATTGTTCATTGGAACTACTATGTTAAGCACTATAAACATTGTTTTAATCCTCACACCCATCCTAGGACATGGGCATTTTTTTACCCTCAATAATAGATAAATGCAGTGAGACTTGATTAAGTGATCAAAACCCCAAGTGGTGAGAGAGGGAGGGAGAGAAGATTCAGACTCAGGCTTGCTGACATCTGTGGCCAGGCTCTCCCCCACAATGTGACAACATCTTTGCTGCTTTGTTCCCGTCTATGCTCCCATGGCTTTCAGCATTATCTAGTGACCTCACCAGAACAAGACAGTCATCATCGCTGTGTTCACCTGGTTCACTGGACAATCCACCTAAGGGACCCCGTCCCCATGGAAGACACACAACAAAGAACCTCCACAGGAATCCCTATTGAGTTTGCTCGGCTTGAAACACAGTATTACTTTTGACTCAAGCAACACCTACTGCGTCCCTTAGTCATCAGCAGCGAAGCCATTAACAAAGCATATTGGAAATAGGACTGGCTTTGGAGAGTCTGGAAATGGGTATTTAAGTCCCAGATCAGAGATTATGGGCTGTGTAAATTTAATCAGGCATTTAATCTCGCTGAGTCGGCTGTAGCCTGAGTCATCCGTGGCTGGTTATTCACTGGGTTTCACCTCGCATCCACACACGGACCTCTCTACCCACTAAGAATCAGCGGCTTCCTAATAGCTGCCTTGCCAGGACTCCTTTGCCATCTGGCCTCTGCTTGGCTTAGCGTGGATCAGAGGCTGGGGAGAGAGACAGTGGAATAATTCTGCCCTCTATCCCTGCATTTGCACCATGTCCTTGGCAGCAGCTGGGTGGCCGCTCTTCCTTGGCGCTGGCTTCTTCTTTGGTTCTGAGCAACACTGTTTCCACCTCTTGTCCCTGTCACTCAAAAAACATCCTTTGTTTGCTCTTTGACCTTCCCACAGTCTCCATAAGTAGCCCCTTCCCTGAAGTCTCTTCATCCAACCCTCTGAGTTAAGTTTTGTTTCTTGTTCAAAACTGATTAGTGCAGTATGGAAAAGGGTTTCAAAGCCACAGAGAGCTTTCTATAAAAATACAGGTCATCGAATTATAATTATCTATATTATTTAGGCACACGCATATATATTTTCACCATCAATACTATATTTTTGAAGTTTATAAAACCTTCTTGCTTATATCTAAATGTTTTTTGTCAGTTCAGAAATAAAAAATCAGAATCCAGTGATCAAGGTGATGTTGAATAAAGGTTTTCTTCCTCTCTCTTAATTAGAAAATGGCCAGAAAACTAAATGGTTATCAGAAGAGTTTCCAATTAAAATTGAGCTTTCCAGTTAGAAGTTACCTCTAAGTAAGGAGATGTTGGTTTGGTACAGATCTAAATGGATGTGTATGCACCTATTTATACACATGGCACTTTTTAGTGAAAAGACTATGACAGTTGCTCCTACACACACGGCTATTACAGTGATTCACTTTGTTTCTGCTCTTAGTAACTCATTTTGGAGGTAGGAGTTGGTATTCATTGTAAAACTGATTTGGACATTAGCAGTTTTTCATAAAAAAGTCTTGATCTACTTATAATTGCTTCTCAAAAGTAATTGATTTTATAAACGTTTTATCGATACATTAAGAAGAATATGGCATACACATTTAAACTATATTTTTGTATGCTGAGGAGTGAACTTCCAGATGGCTTTTATCCAGATGGCTTTTAAAAAGAGAGAAAGAAAATAAACAATCATTTTTGCTATTTCCAACATATATATACACACACACACATATATGTTGAATAATTGTTTAAATATATATTTCAACCTATCTATGGGTAGATATATATTAGGATTCTTTGGATGCAAGCAACAGAAACCATTCAAGCAAATAACAGGACATTTTATTGGAAGGATATATGGGATAGCTCAATTAAACTTGGGGATTTATAAGGCAGGAACTAATGGAAGATCTCTTCAGGGTTCTGCCATGAGAAAATCTTGGCTGCAAGTATGTTTTCACCTTGAGTCACCCTGCTAAAGATTCAAATCCCAGGAGAATCAGCCCGGTCTGGCTCAGGTCCCAGGCACACCGCTTGGCCAAAGAACTTGGTTATACCTGATTGGCAGTCCTAGCATGTGGATGGAGAGGAATGCTTTGCCAAAGGAAGAGTGAGAGGCTAGGACCTGGAGAAATGGGAAGAGTTTCTAAGAAATGGGAAGAGTTTCACTAAGTTGTTGAGGCTGGCAAAAAGAATATTCCACCACAAAATTCTTTGGAGCATTTTATGACATTAAGACATTAGATATGGCACATTCTTCCTTAAAATAACTTCCACAAGTTGTACATTGGAACATTGAAGAATATTACATGAACCTAGGGTTGAAAAGACTCCATGGAAGTGGCTCTTAAGAATTCTTGTTAAAACTACATTCTCTTCCCCCAGATTGCTCTGAGGAGTGTGCAGCAGCTGGAGATGCTTTCCCTGACACCTTCCTCCATGGCTCAGTTAACACATTTGGATAAGGAGTGGCCAGGGGTACACAGCTACAAGCAAGTTTTCCTTCCTTCAGTGAAAATGAAATTGTATCGATAGCAGTGAAGACTGGTACCCTTTCTCCGCTCTGCCACTTATAAATAATTTTTGTATTTCAGAAAACTTGAAGATGACAAAACAAACACAAAAATCAGTCTTCAATCCAGGCATGGTGGTGCACACCTGTAATCCCAGTGGCTCAGGAGGCTGCAACAGGAGGATCACAAGTTCAAAGCTAGCCTCAACAACTTAGTGAGGCCCCCAAGCAACTCAGGAAGACCCTGTCTCAAAACAAAAGATTTTTTAAAAGGGCTGGGGATGTGGCTAAGAGCCCCTGAGTTTAATAAGTTTTGCTTGTAGCAAAAAAAGCAGCAGCAGCAAAAACAACAACAAAGCAGTCTTCAAAAAGAAGGCCTTAACTTAAGGGTAAATGTGCTATGCAGATGATTCATGCTTTTTCAGATCTGTTTCTTCGTCAGGAAATTCTTAGGCAAAGAGAAAATATTTGCCCACAGGAGAAGGAATTGTGTTATCATTATTTGCTGCCATCACTTCTGTGCCTAAAAGGCACTTGATAGATACTTTTGGGACAAATTGATCCATAATCTAGTGAATATACTTGCAATTTTATTTTATTTTATTTTATTTTTGGTACCAGGGATTGAACTCAGGGGCACTGGACCACTAAGCCATATCCCCACCCCTATTTTTATTTTATTTAGAGACAGGGTCTCACTGAGTTGCTTAGCACCTTGCTTTTGCTGAGGCTGGCTTTGAACTCATGATCCTCCTGTCTCAGCCTCTGGAGCTGCTGGGATTGCAGGCATGCACTACAGTACCAGGCTGCAATTTTTTTCTAAAAGACATTTTATATGAATGGTCATGTTTTTTTACAGAAAGTTTCTTTAAAAAGTGTGTCATTTTTGTTTTCTGAGTATGAAAACCTTTGGGACTTTTGAAAAGAAAGAAAATATATTTCAACCATTCCCTCTTCTTTCAGATTTAGACTGGTTAGTTTTAACTACTTCTAACATGTGATATAATATACTAATTTATTATGTTCATTTTCCATCTTCTGCTAGAAATTAGACTGCACAAGAGTAGAAATTTTTCCTGTTTTGTTTACTCTGGGCTTCTAGAATGTGCTCAATAAATATTTCAAGTGGATTAATGTGGCATAATTTGCCTTTTTTTTTGTATTCATGGTTAATTGGATGTCTCTCCTACTAAAATAAATTTCCCACAAGGTCCGAGATCTTTCTGTGTTTTGCTCACTGATATACTTTGAAGTGGGGCTGGTATCTTTTTGGTTTTAAATAAATATTTGATGAATGAATAAATGAATGAACAAATGAACTATTTTAATAAAACCAATTCATTTTTGCCCCCAAATTATAGAAAAATAATTAGAAGTTATTTGGAATGTTTCTAAGTTGAAACATTAGCATGGTGTTTTCTTATTAAGGATAACTTTGAAATACACTGTAATCCCAGTGACTCAACAGGTTGAGGCAGGAGGATCACAAGTTTGAGGCCTGCCTCAATAACTTAGTGAGGCCTTAAGCAACTTAGTGAGACCCTGTCTCAAAAGGGGTGGGGGGAGGGGCTATGAATGTGACTCAGTAGTAAAGCCCCTCTGGTTTCAATACCATATATATTGGTAAGCACCGTGGTGTATGCTTGTAATCCCAGCAATTTGGGAGGCTGAGGCAGGAAGATGACAAGTTTGAGGCCAGAGTGGACAACTTACAAAACTCTGTCTCAAAACAAAAAACAAAAACACCAGGAGATGTAGCCCAGTGGTAGCACCCTGGGTTCAGTTCCCAATAACAAAGAAAAAAGAAAGAAAGAGAGAGAGAGAGAGAGAGAGAGAGAGAGAGAGAGAGAGAGAGAGAGAGAGAGAGAGAGAGAGAGAGAAAGAAAGAAAGAAAGAAAGAATTTGTTTTTTTGGATCATATTCTTAGTACTTGCAGAATTCTCACAAGGTTTGAGGCTCAGTGGAATTTATTTCATTCCTGGGAAAGTTCCAAAGCAGGTTCTGGCTAAGTCTTTACCTTTTCAAGTTCATAGATCAAAAAGTTATTTATAGTATTGAATAAAATTTAAAATTTCCTTTAAAACTGCATTTTCTATACCAAATTAAGTTTAATCTGTAATAAAAGTTAGAGCCAGTGGTACCCTCATTCCCCCAATTAATTGACTTGTGGAGAATTATCTACCAAAAATACAAATGGTATCAGAGGAGAAAGCCAAGCTAGAACCAAGAAAATCACTCTCCACTGTTTTCTTTACTGTCTCTCTAGGTACAAATACCCCCGAAGCAGGGACTACAACGTGCTCTATAGGGCCTTAGCAAAGGGCAGGCTGGTAGATTCCTCATCAGTTTTTTTCTGGGTCTTCCAAAATGTCTAATGACAGAATTATTATTGGTGATAATATTCTCTGCAGAACACCTACTTCAGAGAAGTAAAGAGATGTTGTCTCTTCATTGCAACTGTAGTTATTTTATAAGCAAGAAAACCATAGTAAAATGTCTTTTTTGTGTTACCTAATTCCTAGTGGAATATATAAAAGACTCTTTATATGTGAATCCTACCTTGTCAAAGAAGGCTAGTATTGACAAGACTAGTAAAGGTCTAGTTTGGAACACACTTAAATTGTTCAAATATGTATGTGATTGTGTAGCTGCGGGCTACAGGTTTCAATCACTCTCTCCTTCAAAGGGTATTTATGGATGCCGTGTGCCAGGGAGACAATGTCCCTGCGCCTCCTAGAGATTTTGATCTAGTAATGGCATCTGTATACAGAATACCTACAGAAAGAATGAACTGAGATTAGATAAGCACAAAAGAGGATGCAGATGAAATGCAGCATGTGACCTGGGGGACTTGGCCAGGTCAGGAGAGTCATTGAAGGTGCTCCTGAGCAGTCGGGATCAAGGGAACACCCAAAGGATAAGAAAGGAGTTAACCTGGCGTGAGGAGAGTGGTGGGAAGTGGAGGGAGGGAAGGGGAGAACAAGGTTGGCAAGAATATTCCCTGCAACAAAACAGCATGTGTGAAGGCCTGAGGTGCACAGAGCATGGGTGTTTAGAGAAGCAATAGAAGTCCCTCTGAATAGGTCAAAAAATGCTGAGGTGGAGGAGCCAGAGACAGAAAAGGAGAGGTCCGCTGAGTGTCTTGGAGGCCTTGCTAAATGTGATGGGCTTTATTCTTAGGACAAGAAAAAGCCTCTAAAGGATTTGTGTTTTTGAAATACAAACTTATTATTTGAAAGCTCTTTATGGGTGGGCACGGTGGCACACATCTGTTATCGCAGAGACTTGGAAGTCTGACCCAGGAGGATTAAAGATTCAAGACTGACCTTGGCAACTAAGTAAGGCTCTGTCTCAAAATAATTCTTTTTTATAAAAGGGTCAGGGATGTAGCTCAGTGGCAGAACACGTGCTTAATGTGTGTGGCTCTGGGTTCAATCTCTAGTACTGCAAAAAATATGTTAACAAAAATTTAGAAAGTAAAAGTTTCCTCTGTCGGAGGATTGAGACTACACAACTTCAAGACTTACTTTAGATAGAAAGTAATCGAGACAGTAATATTGGGGAAAAAAATAGACAAACAGATCAATGGAACTGGACAGAGAACCCAGCAATGGACCCATACAAATGTATTCAATTGATCTTGCACAAAGGACCAAAGGCCAGGGACTGGGATGTGATGCAGTGGTAGAATGCTTGCCTACCATGTGGGAAGCCCTGGATTTAATCACCAGCATGGCAATAAATAAACAAATGAACAAACAAGCAGGAGCAAATTTTATCTGATGGAGCAAAGACTGTCTTCTTACCAAATGGGGATATAATAATCAGACATGCATATGCAAAAATAAGTAAATAAATAAAATAAAGAATTTAGACACAGGGCTTATGCCTTTCACGAAAGTTACCTCACACTGGATCATAGGTTTAAATATTAAACACAAAAATATAGAACGCCTGAAACATAATGTAGGAGAAAATCCAAGTGACCTTAGTTATGACAGTTGCTTTTTATATATGGCACCAAAGGCAAAATCCATAAATAGATTAGGGGATAGAGTAAGGAATCAGGGGGAGGGAGGAGGGCAGAGAAGGAGATAGTACTGGACACTCAAAAGGAGAAAGCTATGTTAAATGCATTATGAATATGTCACAATGAATCCCACTATTATGTATAACTATAATGCACTAAAAGTTGATAAGCTGAGTCTCATTAAAATTAAAAAATTCTGCTCTGTGAAAGACAATGTCAAGAGAATAAAAATGTGAGCAAATGTTTTCTCCTACTATCTGCAGGAGACACATAAAGGATTGTTATCCCAAATATACAAAGAATTTTTAAAACTCAACAATAAAAATTAAACAAAGAGATTTAAAAATGGGCAAAATACCCTTACAGACTCATCATCAAAGAAGACCTACAGGTGGCAAATGAGCATATTAAAAGACATTCAACATTGTAAGTCACCAGGGATGAGCAAGCTAAAACAACAAGGAGCCGTCACTACATACCTACCACAATGGCCAAAATCTAGAACACCCAGTGCCAGCAAGGTTGCAAAGGAACAGGAACACTTACTCTTTTCTGGTGGGAGTGCATAATGATACAGCCACTTTGGAAGACAGTTTGTTAGTTTCTTACAATATTAAATATACTTTTTCTGTATGATCAAGCAGTCATGCTCCTTGGAATTTCCCAAAGTGAACTGAAGACCTGTCCACACAAAAACCTGCAAAAGGATGTTTGTAGCATCTTTTTAACCGAGATGTCCTTCAAAAGAAGAATGAATGAGTAAACTGTGATATGACCAGAGAATGGAATATTATTCACTGCTAAAAATAAATGGACAGTAAATCCATGAAGAGTCATGGAGTAACTCTAAATGCACATTACTATGTGAAAATAGTATGTGAAATCTGAAAAAAAAAAGCTACATACCATTTGATTCTATTATATGATGCTGTGGAAAAGGGGAAACCATGAAGATTATAAAATGATCTGTGGTTCTTAAGAGTTAGAGGGGCAGGGAGGGATAAATAGGCAGAGCCCAGAGGATTTCTAAAGCAGTGAAGCTATTCTATATAAACCTACATAATACATGCCATTATATGTTTGTCAGAATCCATAGAATACATAGCACCAAGGAGTGAGTCCTGGTGTTCATTGCAGACTTCAGGTGATAATGTCTGTCAGTGTAGGCTCATCGATTGTAACAAATGAACCACTGGTGGTTGGTGTTGACGACAGAGGGACTGTGCGTATGTGGGGTAGAAGGTGTATATGAGAACTCTGTGTACTTATTGCTCAATTTTACTAGGTACCTAAAACTATTCTTTAGGATGTCTTAATTTATAAAATGAACATGGCTCAGATGTGATGTTCTGCTTCCAGCAGTCTCTCAGAAAGGAGCACTCTCAGAATCTGGGACCCAAGAGTATTAGCTCAACTGGGGACTTGAGCCTCAGACTGACGATGGCACCTCCATTTTGCTGGCGGACACACATCTGTGTGTTTCTCAGCTATCCTTCCACACGGGGAGCATGTCAAGGAGAAGGAAATTAGTTCCTTACTATTAGCATTTATGAAGTCCTGAATATTTGTGTATTTAGTAATACCTAAAAAATTTTCTTAGTATCATGAAACCCATTTAACTCAACACTAAAGCACAGAAAATGTGGGTTTTTTTAAAAAGTTCTTAGTTTATAAAATAGAATAGTTAAAGAGGAGGAGGGAGCTTTTTCTGGTTCCTGAGTGGAGAATGGACTAGAGAGGAGCAGAATGGATGTGAGAGATGGGGGAATCACTGGAATACATCAGTGAGAAGTGATTATGGTCTCGATCCAGGGTGGCATGTGGACAGATGTTTTTGTGATAGAACTAACACAGAACTTGCTGAGGGATTGGATCTTCTGGTACAGGAAAAGGACAGTCAAGGGTGACCCAGGGTGACTAACGACACGATTTAAGGAGAACTGGAAGATAGGAGGGAACAGCAGGTGGCTACAAAGCACAGAGGTTTATAGAAGGGGATATCATGAGTTCCAAAGTAGTTATGTTGACTATGAGCTGTGTGAGATATTCAGGTGAAGATATCAGTTACTTCATTTGTCAGAGTTGGAGAAAACCATTTATGACAACTTCGTTTCCTTCCTTCCTTCCTTCCTTCCTTCCTTCCTTCCTTCCTTCCTTCCTTCCTTCCTTCCTTCCTTCCTTCCTTCCTTCCTTCCTTTCTTTCTTTCTTGGTACTAGAGAGTGAATTCAGGGGCGCTTAATCACTGACCCCCATCCCCAGCCCTTTTTTTGTATTTTATTTAGAGACGGGGTCTCACTGAGTTACTTAGGGCCTCACTAAGTTGCTGAGACTTGCTTTGAACTCGCTATCCTCCTGCCTCCGCCTTCCAAGTTGCTGGGATTATAGGTATGTGTCACCACACCCTGCTGCCATTGACTTCTTGAAGCTGCATACTTCTCAAAAATGATCTTTTTTGATTTGGAGTTTTACTATTTCATTTGCATAACTGAAAATCCATTTAGATGACTTTTCAAAAAGAATAGAATTATCTGACTCAGAGATGTATTCAAGTGTCAGACTTTCCAGAAAACTGCTTGCAGTTTTGAAATGAGTTGTTCTACCTCCATGTCTATCCCCACTAAGGTTTTGACAATTTTGAAGTCGAGTTTCGGAAGGCTCAGGCTCAGGCACCATGTTCTGTCTCCACAGTCTCTGCAGAAAGGAGCATTCTCAGAACCTGGGACCCAAGAGTGCCAGCTCAGCCAGGAACCTGAGCCACAGGCTGACAGCACCAGCACTACGCCAGAGGGCACACATTGGTGTATTTCTCAGCTGTCCCTACCACACTGGGAGCATGTTAAGGACAAGGATGTTAAATCCTTACTACTAGGATTTATGCATAAATGCTAATATTTGTGTGCTTAATTAATACATCAATAAATCTTTCTTAGTATCATAAAAGTTATAACACTGAAGAACAGAAAAATAAAATGTGAGGGGGAAATGAAAGCGCTAAGAAGAAAGCCAACTTTGAGCCACTGGGTTTTCCCAGGAGACATTCAGCATTGACTTACCTGAAGCCAATCAGTGGTGGAAAATGTAACCAAGCAACCAGTTGTTTTCTCTATGGAATGGTAAACAACAAGTGTGACTGATTTCTTTCCAGAATTGACTGAGTTTAGTAATTCAATGGTAATTAAGCAGATGCCCCTCTTCCATGGGTGATATTGTGTCAGTGTTAGGTAGAAATTAATTTACCTTAGAGATTTAAAGGTTTTGATACTTTCTTCTTGGACTTTACTGAGAGTTCTTCTTCTTTTCTTTTTTTTTTAATATGGGAACTTTCACTTTCTAAATTTTAAAAAAGCTCATTTTGTATTTAGGAAGAAAGAAAAGTCATGAGTATTTTTGTGATTTTGATTCAATCAACAAATATTTGAGTAACTATTGTCCTAGGAACTCTTCTGGACCACCATCAAGATAATTGTCCTCTAAAATTTGTTCTCTGGTGGGAGAAGACACGCAAATCAAGCACTGGGTAATAATTTAAGTGCTCTAAAGAAAAACAAAGCATGTCCAAGGAGAGGGAGTATAGAAGGGGTGTGCATTTTTAGCTAGGGGTCAGGTCTGGTCTCTCTGAGGAGACAGATTTGATCTCAAATGTGAAAGAAGTGAGGCTGTGAACTAAGGAATAATAAGAACATTCTAGATGTTGAGAAAGAACAAATGCAAAGTCCTGGAGTTGAGGGATTGGTACACAATTATTTTTGAGAGTATTTAAATAGCCAATCTTCAATGATATTCCTTTGAATACTTAAAACAAAAGTTTGTATTTCAGATAAGCAGGGCACCAGGAACAAAATTACCTTCCAAACTTTCTCAGCTTTTAAGCAATCCACTTTAGTGGAAATCCATGGCTGAATTAGGGGCATATATACCAATTTCATTATCTGTTTATCCTTTTACTTTTTTTTTTGATGACTGATACCTCTCTTGCTGCAGAAAAAGATAAAGAATTTCAAACAATAAAATACACAAGAATCAGGATGAACTGGGGGCCAAGTTTACTAGGTTGGTGGAGTCTAAACAATACTTAAAGGATACTTAAAAGACATTAAGATCCTTAAGCACTTGAGAAGCATTTGTTTATTTCACATGTAGGAGAGCTGATTTTGACCCAGTCCTTTCAAAGGCCATCTCCTGCATAATGCTTGGTTACTCCCTTTCTTCTTTTTTGGTTTGTTTGTTTTTGTTTTGTTTTATTTTGTTGTTGCTGAGGCTAGAACCCTGGGCCCTGCAAATGCCAGACAAATTCTACTGCTGAGCTACATCCCTAAACATTCCTCATTTCTTGTAATCTGGGATATCTTTAAAAAAATTAGGTTGGAGAATTTAAGTGACTGCGGAAGCAGATCAACCACAGCCGCGGGGCAGAAGAGGCCATGGGGGCCAGTCCTGGCCTGACAGGAGGCTGCGCCAGGAGCTGGTTCTGGAAAGGTATTTATTCAAGGAGACTTGTAATGGTTTGGATGTGAGATGACCCCAAAAGCTCATGTGTGAGACAATGCAAGAAGGTTTAGAGGAGAAATGATTAGGTCATGAGAGCTTTAACTAAATCAGTGAATTAGTCCCCTGGTGGGATTAACTGAGTGGTAACTGAAGGTGGGTGGGGTACTGCTGGAGGAGGTGGGTCACTGGGGATGTGGCTTTGGTGTCTATATTTTGTACCTGCTGAGTGAAGTCTCTCTCCCTGCTTTCTGATCAATCATGTGAGCCACTTCCCTCCACCTCTTCCTTTATGATGGAGCTGGCTGCCTATGGACTGAGACCTCTGGAACCATGAACCCCCAAATAAACTTTTCCTCCTCTAAAATTGTTCTTGTCAGGTCTTTTAGTCACAGCAGCAAAAAAAAAAAAAAAAAAAAAAAAAAAAAAAAAAAGAACTAAAACAAGACTATAGCAGTAGCACACATTGCCAGCTCCGGATCAAGTTCCCTGTGCAACTGGAGAACCTGATTGATAGGCAGCAGTTTGAAGAAACAGTTCAACCTGTGAATAACCTGTGTAAGAAGCAAAGAAGCTTGCTGGTCATTGATATCTTGAAGGCTGTTTGGCTCATTTAATAGCACATACCATATTCTTGTGTGTGGAAACTCCTCATGAGAAGGTTCTGAAGAAAGTTTCCAAATATGTTCAAGAACAGAATGAGGGCTAGGGATATGGCTCAGTCGGTAGAATGTTTGCCTTGCATGCACAAGGTCCTGAGTTCAATCCCCAGTACCACAAAAACAAACAAAAAATCCTCCCAAAAAACAGAATGAGAAGATATACACTTCCCAAGGACCCTCCTGAACAACCCTATTGATGCAGGACTTTAAGTGACTGAAATTACCATCAGGCAAGAGCAGTGGAAGATAAACCAAAGAATTAAAGACCTCACCTCCAGCTGGGACCCTCATCTACCCACTGGCTGATCACAGAGTGTCCCTACCTCCTCTCCAGAACATCATTCCTTTGTATCTGCTGTCAGAGCCACAGCACGGAGTGACCTCTAGTCACTTAGCATCCACTTTGTGTCTCCAAGTTGTGGAGGACTCTAATCTTTTGATTCGTTTCTGAGAAAACACAATGGGAAGCATTTCACCTTTTTTTTAATTATTCAAGGGGGTTTAATAAAATATGCATTTGGTCAACCCAGTGCAAATTTTATTTCTTACCTGTCAACAGTACCATTAATTCTCCTTATTCCTTGTGCCAATTTCCAGGTGGCTTTAAACTTCAAAGGGTCGTATCTTAGCCAATGTTCAATCTAATTCCCTGAAATTATTAAATGGATTTTCTCCAGGTGAGAGGTAGATTATGTCTGTGGTTATGCTAATGCATTTCTCAGTTTTCAAAGAGCTACCAGATTTGCCATAATTTAAATCTTATGATTGATTTCTGCTGTTCAGTTCCTCAAAATAAAGCTCACTGAGAAAAATATATAAATGTATAATGTTGTTTTATTATAGCAGGTATACCTAATTAAAGAAATATTTAATGAAATTTCCAGTAACTTCCTTTGGAGACATTTAGGTATTATTGTATTACCTTGAATATTGGAAAGTTATAGTATGTTTTGCTTGTTTATTACACAAATAAGTAAGTACTATAAAGCTGATGCTGAGTCATCAAACATATATGTCCCTGTTATATCCCTGAATGTGTAATGAGCAAGTAGATTAAATATTTTAATTACAGTTGTTATAAATATAACTCATGAGAAAACATATGGGAATAATACTGCACATTGCTAATTTTTAATCCTATGGGCAACCTTATGATTCCTCATATTCAGTATTCAGTGCACAAAAATTTTATGATTGATTCAAATAAGTTAAGTGACTTCAGAGTCTCAAGTCTGAGTCAATTTTTCTGGCTTCTCTTTTGTCTGTATATCGCTAGTGTTTGGGTTTCTTATGCCCTTCATTCTTTTATGAGTTTGAGAGCACTGTATTTCGAGAAAGTTAAGAAAATATATTAGGAGAGAATGAAGCAGTTCAAAGTTTTACTTTCAGAGGTATTATAGGTGCTAATACTGGATTTAAGCTAACAGATGGAATTTCTCTTCTGGATGTGGTATTCAATAAGTCTCATATGACTGTGTGATATTTTAATTGCATAAAATTCCTTTGTTACTTCATAGACTGTTATAATGTGTCTATCTGCCTTTTAAACCCATTGTGATAACTTTGCTGAAATACTAACACATTAGTAAAAAAAATTTTAAACAAATAAGAAAACTAGGTTGAATTCACTTCTTAATACTTTCTAATTTAGATATCTTATTGATTTAATTTGGCTGTTTCTAGGTACTAAATTTTAATGTGATCTTATAATGTCAAAATTAACAATTAAAATTTCAAGGACCATAATATTTATAATTATGCAAATAGAATTTGTGTTACATGCAATGGGGACAGGACAGTGTTTTTAATAAATGGGATTGGGAAACTGGACAACCACATGCAGAAGAATGAAACTAGATCCCTACCTCTCAGCATATACAAAAATCAACTCAAAATGGATTAAAGACTTAAATGAAAGATCAGAAACTATGAAACTATTAGAATAATACATAAGGGGAAGTGCTAGAGGACATTGGAAAAGGCAAGGATTTTTTTGGACAAGACACGTAAAACCCAGGCAACAAAAACAAAAAGAGGCAACTGTGATCACAAACTAAAAAGCTTCTGCACAGCAAAAGAAACAATCAACAGAATAAAGAGGCAGCTAAAGACTGGGAGAAAATATTTGCAACTATACATGTGTCAAGAGATTAAAGCCCAGAATATGTAAGGAACTAAAAAAATGACAAAAATACAAAAACCTGATTTAAACACAGTAATAGACCTAGATGGACATTTCTCAAAGGAAAAAAAAAAAAGACCTACAAATAACCAACTGGTAAATGAAAAAAAAAAATCTCAATATCACTAAATATCAGGGAATGAAAATTGAGGTACTATTCTACCTCACTCCAAGAGCTGATGAGGATGTGAAGAAAAGAAAATGTTTGCCTGCTGTTGGTAGGAATGTCAAGTAGTGCAGCCATTTGGAAAACAATAAGGTAGTTTCTCAATAAATAAATAAATAAATAAAACCAGAACTACCATATTACACAGCAATTCTACTTCTGGGTATGTATTCAAAGCAGATGAAATCAGTATATTGAAGAGACATTTATCAAGATATGCCAGGTTTCTAGCAGCACTATTCACAATAGCCAAGGGATGGAATGAATCAGCCTAAGAATCCGCCAACTGATGAATGGATGAGGAAAATTTGGAATAAATATAATGGAATACTATTCAGCCACATAAAGGATGAAATCTTGTCATTTGTGACAACATTAATGGAACTGAAAGACACTAAGTGAAAAAGCTAGGCAAAGAAAAAGAAATGCCACAATATCTCATTTCTATGTGGTTCTCATAGAAGTTGAGAGTAGAGCAGTGTTTACTAGAGGCTGGAGAGAGGAGTCCGGAGGGAAGGATGGAAAGAGATGGGTCAACAGATATCAAGATGCAGTTAGACAGGATTAAGAACCTCTGCCGTGGTATTGAACAATAGGGTGGCTACAGATAATAATGTGTTGAATATTTCAAAAAGGTTAAGGGAAAGGATTTTAAATGTTTTCTCCACAGAAAAATGACCAATGTTGGAGGAGACAACTGAAACATTTCAGTTGATTAGGATATTACAAATGTATGCACGTATCAGAACACTACAGGATACTCCATAAATAATTTTGGGGTGACAATTAAAAAAAATCTGCTACTTCATCTTACAAAACTTGCTAGACAATTTTTTTTTCTCAGAATGGAAGGCTATAGAGAAGGTGGTCTGACTTAAAAATATATAGATGAAAATTTAGAGAGACCCAGAAAGATAAGGATGCATCCTTCAGGGTAATTAAAATAATAAGACCATGAGAGATCAAAGTGATTAGCTACAGCAGAGTGAATCATACACAAATACAACAATTTTAAACTCAACCTATAATTTTCAATTCAATTAAAATTGAAAGGCTACTCTTATAACTTAGCTGCTTTCAAACGACCCACTCTGTTTGACATAATTCAGGATAACGCTGAGAGCCATTTGAGTAGTTAATTAATTAACTAGTTAATCAATATTTATTGAGTATCTTTTATTTGCCAGTCATTGTCCTATGTTCTAATATATAATATACAGTAGTAAAAAAATAGACAAGATATCAGTAGGACTTACATTCTGGCAGGGAATTAGATAGTAAACAAATAAATCAGCATTATAGAATAACAAATACCTATTAGGTACTCCTCCTTCTTTTTTTTCTATGTTTCTAACTTTCTTTTTTCCTCCCTCCTCCTCCTTTCCTCTCTCTCTCTCTCTCTCTCTCTCTCTCTCTCTCTCTCTATATATATATATATATATATATATATATATATATATATATATATCAACTTCATATATATGTTCATAATTCATATATATATCATCTCCCTTCCATATATATATATATATATGAAAGACATGCTTAAGAGCCTAAGTTCAATGCCAAGCACCAAAAAACACTTAGGTTTTACAAATGTAGGTTTACAGAAGCATCATCCCACAATTAGGCAGAGATTATTTACGAAGTGTTTTTACTGACTGTTAGGGCTGATCCCCTGGGGTTCTGTTGGCCCTCAAGCCTGAGGCATCGAGAGGCCCGGCAGCCATGTGTTTTCCTAGGGATCTCACCTGCTACCCATGCTCTGGCTGCCTGGAGCTCACCCCACCATTAGCCAGGCCAGGCTTCATGGTGGACAGAATAGAGAACCAAGCAGGCCTCTTTACTCCCATGCAGTTGGAGCCATCCTAACTTGGGGGAGAGGGGAGATATAGATCGAGAGGATGCGGTAGCAGAAGATTTCTTTGAGGGAAGCAGGACTCACAGAAGCAAGTGAGCATGTGCTAGGCATGGGCCAGAGGTTAAAGGCCCAGGGAGTGAGAAGACTTGCCTTAGGCCACTTGAATAAGTTTCTGGGACAGGCCCCAGGCTGGCTACTTCCAGGCTCCAGGCATGAGGTCCGTTGCCTCGCAGGAAATGAAAGAGTTCTTCTCAGGCCTTCCTGATGCTGTGCCAGGGAGCCCTGAGTCTCATAGTACACTAGCACCTGATGACATCCACTCAGGCCAATCCTGATCACCTAGGTCTGAATCACCCAGGGGAAAAACTCAGGGCTAAACATTTTTCTTTGTTTGTGGTACCAGGGATCAAATCCAGAGGTAATTTACCACTGAACTATACCCCCCAGCACTGTATATTTTTTAAATTTTGAGACAGGGTCTCAAAAAAAAAAAAAAAAAAAAAAGTCTGTCAAGCCTGGCCTCAAACTTGCAATCTTCCTATCTCACCTCCTGAGTAGCTTGATTATAGGCATGTGCTACCATGCCCAGCTTAAAACATTCTATGTTGATTCTCAGTATTGTACTTATCATCATCTGGTATGTTCTTATGCATTTGTGTGTTTATTTCTTTATTATTTGTCTTTTTTACAGGAAAATAAATTCCATGGTATCAGGGACCTCATCTCTCTTTTGCAAGACTGCAGCCCCAGTTCCTGGAAGAGTGCCTGCTGGCTCATAGCAGGTGGTGATCAATACATGATTGTTGAATGCATATTCATTGTTATCACTATAATTTCAAATTTCCCTTAGCTTAGTTTCACCAGATCACCAATAATTTGGGACATTACAGCTTTTAGTTTCTCCTAGTACATATTTATCGATCTGTAAACACACACATGAGATATTTAAGAGACCCTGCTATCTTTTTGCAATGGGAGGGACCCTTCTCTCCCAGGAAGACTACTTGTCGACTCTAAGTAGGCAGAAAGGGACAGATCCTAAGCAGGTGTTCAGAAAAGCAGCTCTGATGTTGCTGAAGAGGAATAGAGCTGAGAACATTTTGGGGGAAGTTGTTACTAAGAGAGAATAAGGACCTAACAAAGGAAGGCAATGAGGAAATGCATTCGGACCCCTCTTCAGAAGATCCCTTCACATAGGGTGAGAGAGGGAACAGTCAGAAGAGACTGGCTGCTCTAGCTTTTCTGGTGAGGTGTTTGGTGACTATGCTGACTGATCCATAAAACAAAGAGCAGGCTGAGCTGTTTTAAGAAGAGAGAATAGAGAAAATGACATGATTGGGCCTTGGATCTTTAGATCCAAAGTGCTTAGGGGACATGCAAATGGAGGTTTCCAGTAGATATTTTGGAAATTAAGTTTAGAGCTCAGGAGACAAGTAGGACTGAAGATGTCCCATTCAAAATTGTCTGCGCACAAGGGATAGATGAAGCCCTGGAAGCAGACAAGAAAATCCAGGAAAAGTGTAAAGAGATGAGAGGGGAGATCAAGGGTGCAGCATTTGGAGAAGCAATATATCCAGTAGTAAAAAATCTTATTTTAGGGCTGGGGATATAGCTGAGTTGGTAGAGTGCTTGCCTGCCTGCTTTGCATGCACAAGGCCCTGGGTTCAATCTCCAGCACACACACACACACACACACACAAAAAAAAAAAAAAAAAAAAAAAAAAATCTTATTTTAATGGGTACTGGGAGGTTGATCCCAGGGCACTTTACCACTAAGCCACATTCCCAATCCTTTTATTTTTTACTTTGAGATAGGATCTCACTAAATTGCTGAGGCCAGCCTTGAACTTGCCATCCTCCTGCCTCAGCCTCAGCAGTCTCTGGTATGGCAGGTATGTGCCACCATGCTCAATTATGAAATTATAAAGATCAAAAGTAAGTGACTCAAGTTTTCTGTGCCTCACTTTTTCATCTGTTAAATGGGTTACTTAATAAAACGTATCTCAAAAATTGTTTGAAGGATAAATTTATCAGACACCAAGTGTTTAATCCCAGGGCTCAGCACACAATCCAGGTTATATGACTGTTCTCTCTGTTCTTGGAGTTAGGATATTAAAGACAATAGAGGAAAACAATCTAAGAGTCCTGGGGAAGAGCAGTCTGAGTCAGAAAGGATCAGAGAGAGCAGTGCTTCAGAAGAGTTTGCACAAGGGGATGTCAAGCATGACAGTAAGCTCCCTTGAATGAGAGGTCACAGGGCCCTGGGCTACATGGGTAGGGAGTTATTTGTGTCTGTAGAAAGGGCAAGGCCAGGAGAACTGCCTGGGCTTAAGAGAAAATAGAAATGACCTCTTCTCGGATGGTGAAATGAACACTTTCACTTCCCCTACTGCCAGCAAACACTTCACTGATGTCACAAAAAAGGGTTTTTCTTTTTTTTCATAAATAATATAGAGGAAAAAACAAGTGATGACAGTAGCATAATTTTGGAAGCTAAAAGGCAAATAGGCGAATGTAATTTCCTTCAAACCACTGAGAAATCTGAAAACTCACGCTGCCATGGAAAAGGCCTAGAGGTTGAGTTACCTGACAGAAGGCCAGAGAGACCCAGAAACCAGGGTGCAGCCTCTCTGAAAGTGAGCTTGAGAACATGAAAAATAGGGAGTCTGCTTAAGAAGCAGTTAGACGTCTTCTATCCCCTCATTCTATCCCACCAAGACCCTCACCCAACCCGCAGAGCCAGGTGGACTCTCTCTCCTGGACCAGGGCAGAAGACCAGGTAGAGTCGGTGACCTGAGTGAGGTTGACTGAGGAATGCCACGGTCAACAGGAACCAGATGGAGAGAGAGTCCAGCCCCATTTTCTCACTCTTCTCCCAGAATGTTGCAACCAGCTTTACCTCTTCTCGAAAGGAGAGAGCAAGATTTTTTTTTTTTTCACCCTCTGGACAACAGTGATGTCCACCAGTTAATAGGCACTGCCCAGGTGAGCGGCATTCCTATAGTCTTTCACCTGGGTATCTAAACCCAGCATGTTGGCGGTGCACACCTATAATCTTCCCACCCTCCCCCACCCCTGCTCAGGATGCCCAGGCAGGAAGATCGCAAGTTCAAAGCCAGCCTCAGCAACTTAGCAAGACCCTATCTCAAGATAAAAATAAGAGTGGATGGGAATGTGGCTCAGTGATTAAGTGCCCCTGGGTTCAATCCCCCATACCAAAGGGGAAAAAAAGAATCATGTGTGTATCTAAAATCTGAACAAATGACAGCCAATGATGTCAGTGAAGTTGCAAACATGAAACAGAGACTGAAAGAAACAAACAAAAAGGAATGTGGAGGAAAACAAGATAATGCAGGGTGAAAAAACTTTAAGGGAAAAAAAGTAAACAGAACATTCAGAAAATAAACTGAACTCTTGAAATTAAATATATGTTAGTAAGAAACTAAAATCTTTGTCACCTTATTTTTCTTACCTCATCCAAGCACAGAGTAGGTTTTTTTTTTTTGTTTGTTTGTTTTTTTGTACTGAGGATTGAACCCAGGGGCACTTAACCACCGAGCCATATTCCCAGCCCTTTTTATATTTTATTTAGAGACAGGGCCTCCACTAAGTTGCTTAAGACCTCCTTAAGTTGCTGAGGCTGGTTTTGAACTCTCGATCCTCCTGCCTCAGCCTCCCAAGCCTCTGAGATGACAGGTATGTGCCACCACACCTGGCTCACAGAGACAATTCTTAAGAAGCATTCACTGAGTGAGTGAATAAGACTGATGAGGTAAAGTGAAAAATGTCCCACACAGATTGTGAGGAGACCCATGTGGTGGCCTCCAGAGTTCAATCATCAAAACAATTTGAATTTTTGGCAAAAAAATAAAGAAAATAGAAAGAAAAATTAACACAGGAACAATTAATTTAAAAAATTCTTAACTGAAGGAAGTAACTTTATAAGTTGAAGCATTCACTAGGTACGTTGGAAAAAGTATGAGAAAAAGAGCCAAAGAGCCATACCAGTGCAGGTCCTTGTGAACTTCCAGAACGCTCAAAGCAAAGAGAAGATTCCAGAAGCTTTGTTGGAGGTTGGGGAGGGAGCGATGAACTATGTGCTTCATTGTGCCTCGGTAACAATAAATTTCCCCTGAATTTAGTGCCTTCAAACGGCATTGTACTCATCTCTCAGGGTTCCTGAGAGACAGGAACCCAGGAGCGGCTCTGCTGGGTGATTCTAGTTGAGTCAAGAGGTTCCAATCAGGTGGTATAAGCTGGGGACTTGAACAGCTGGGTCTGAAAATAGTTGTGGCATCCTGGGCCTTCCTATCTCTATTTCTCCTCATTTCATCTGTGTCCACCTCGTTGCTATGGTGTGAAGGCAGGGCTGTGTCCAGACTTCTTATGTTGGAATTAAACTCTAAGGTGATACAGATAAGAAGTGGGGCCAGTCAAAACGTATCTGGGACCACCAATGTAAAAAAAAAAGGAAAGAAAGAAGTGATTGAACTATGAGGTCTCCATCCACATGAATGGGATCGATGTCCTTATAAAAGAGGCATCGGATGAATGGATAAAGAAACTGTGGTATATATACACAATGGAATATTAGTGAGTCTTAAAGAAGAATGGAATTATGGCATTTGCTGGTAAATGGATGGAACTGGAGAATATCATGCTAAGTGAAATAAGCCAATCCCAAAGAACCAAAGGCCGAATGTGTTCTCTAACACGTGGATACTAATTTACAATAAGGGGCAAGGGAAGAATAGTGGTATTTTGGACTAAACAGAGGAGAGTGAAGGGAGGGGGCACAGGGGAAGGAATGATAGTAGAATGAATAGGACATTATGACCCTATGTGTATATATGATTACACGACCTGTGTAACTCTACATCATGTACAACCCGATGAATGAGGAGTTATACTCCATTTATGTACAATGTGTTAAAACACAATCTGCTGTCAGGTATAACTAACTAATTAGAACAAATAAAAAATATATATATTTTAAAAGAGGCATCAGAGTTTCCCGACCTTTCCATCTCTTCTGCCATGTGAGGACACGTCAGATGGTTGCCTGCCCCTTTCACCATGTGAGGATGCCACATCAGGGCGCCATCTTGGAAGCAGAGCTCAGCTTCCATGAAACAATGAATCTGCTGGTGCCTTGATCATGGACTTCCTGACCTCTGGAAGGTAAGCAATAAATATCTGTGGTTTACAAATTACCCAATCGAGGGCATTCTGTTCTAGCAGAAGTGGGCTAAGATAATCACCATGTCCAACTCTAAAGGCAAAAAAAAAAAAGCGCCTTTTGACTTTTCATGACCTATCCCGGAAATTATTCAACATCCTTTGCACCTCATTCTGATGATCAAGGTTCACCAGTTCAAGTAGAGGCTATCCAGACCCAGGCCTTGATGGGGGAGTGTAAATTCTATATTATAAGGAGGGCAGGAGGGGAGGAATGAAAAAAGCAATTGCAGCTGACACACCAAGGTCAGGGAATCAGAATGGAGTCCCAGTTCTTTCTTATCAGCAACACTGCAGGCAGGAAGACAGTGAAACAATGCCTTTCAGATCCTGAAGGAAAATGACTTTCAGCCTAGGATTCTATACCAAGCCAAACTCTGAATAAGGAGGGAAGACAGGATCAAGTCATTTGTATACGTCCAACCTCTCAAGGATTTTTTTTCCTCCCTATATTCCCCTAACCAGGAAACTTCTGGAAGCTGTGTTCTGTCACTGGGAAAGCATAAACAAAGAAGGAAGGAGAGCCAGGATATGAGACTCCAACCCGGAGAGAAGTGAAGGGAACCCTCAGATGACAACCAAGCAACAGTTAGAACTGAGGAGGAGGACAGAGGACTCAAGTAGACAGCCATGGATTGGATACGTTTCTCATGTATTTATAATGCCTGGAGAGGTGTGTGGAAGAACTGGTCATAGTATGTAGGAAAGAGCCAAGAAAGAAAAAGACAATAAAAAAATGCATGTGAAAGTAAATATAGTTACCTACATGACTAAGTCACAAGATCGACATGGTCATAATAACAAAAATTGATATATAGCCTATAATTAGAGGGTGGGAGACTGTATAGATGGGAGCAGTAGTGTGTCTAAGAGAGCTAAATCCTAATATTCAAAAGAGAGAATTCATACGTAGTCTCTAAAATTGAAACAATGCAGTGTCTACATATGAAAATTATTAAAAACAAAGAGACAAATACTCAAACGAAAACGGAAAGAGGGGAAAGCAGTTACCACCGAGGAATAAAAAGAAGGGAATTATTGTTTAAGTTATTGTTTCACAGAAAAATATTTCATTTTAAAAATTATATCTATTTGACTAAAATAAAAATAATTATGATGTTAAGAAATCAGTGGGAATTTCTTTTTACACATGGGGTTTGTGTTCATTTTTCTTGGCCTTGCAGTCCCACTAAGTTTAGTTATAAGGACAAAGAAGAAGAGAAGAAACAAGAATCTATAAATTTATAGATAACAAAACAAAGCATCAATTGATAACTATAAATGACAAGCATATGATTTCTCACTTCTTTGTTGTTAGACCCTTTATTTTCAAATTTTAATAGTAACACTGATTAAATTAAAAAAATATGAAAATTTTAATGGATCTTTTCTGTGTGTGATTCCCATTATGGAAAAATGTGTGATGTGTTTATGATAATTATTATTGAGTTATTAAATATATTCTAAGGAGAAGAGAGCTTCCATCTTAACTAGATGCCAATTGAAATCAAATTTCCCAACGGAAGTTTAAACATTATACCTTTAGAAGAATTTCCCCCAGCCTAGTTTACAGGACAGCCACGGCAACCTAACACTCTTTTCTTATTAGTGCATATCAGGTATACAGAGCACTGGGTTTTGTTATCATGTACTCATACATACACGTAGTATACTTCAATCATTTCCATACCCCCTCACTTATCACCTCTCTTCCCTCTTATCACCTCACCTCCCTCCTCTCTCCCCTCCTGTCCTCTAGTAGTCTCCCTTCTGCTTGCATATCATCATTTTTTCCCCCCTAGATTCCACATGTGAATAAAAGCAGTTGATACTTGTCTTTCTGAGTCTGGCATATTTTGCATAACATAATGCTCTCCAAGTTCTCTCCATTTTCCAACAAGTGACATGATTTTTTCTTTTTTCTTTCTTTCTCTCTCTCTTTCTTTTTGCACAAGGAATTGAATACATGTGTGCTTAACCACTGAGCTACATCCCCAGCCCCTCTAAATATATATACTTAGAGACAGGATCTTGCTAAGTTGCTGAGGCTAGCTTTGAACTTGTGGTCTTTCTGCCTCAGCCTCCTGAGCAGCAGGGATTACAGGTGTGTGCCACCATGCCCTCTTTGTTCTCCTGTATGGCTGAATAATATTCTATTGTGTTTATATGCCACACTTTCTTTATCAGTTTATCAGTCGATGGGCAATAAGACTGATTCTGTAACTTTGCTATTGTGAATTGTGCTTGATAGAAACAGGTATGCAGTTTTCTCTGTAGTATGCTGATTTTAATTCTTCCTGGTATATTATCAAAGAGTGGTACAGCTGGATTTTGTGGTAATTCTATTTTTAGAATTCTGAGAGGTATTTTTGTGGGAGGTATTGGGGCTTGAACCCAGGAGCACTTTACCACTAAGCTACACACCCAATGCTTTTTTTTTTTTTTAATTTCAAGATAGAGTTTTGCTAAGTTGCTTAGAGCCTTGCTAAATTGCTGAGGCTGGTCTCAAACTTGTGATTCTCCTTCCTCTGCCTCCCAAATCATTAGGATACAGGCCCTGGCTTGAGAAACTTTTGATTTCCACAGTGGCTATACTAGTTTGTATTCCCACCAACAGTGTATAAGGGTTCCTTTTGTCCACAATTATTGCTTTTTGTATTCTTGATGATTATCATTCTAAGGGGAGGGGGTGAGATTGAATCTCAAGGTAGTTTTGATTTGCATTTCCTTGATGGCTAAAGATGTTGAACATTTAGATTTTTTTTACCATCTGTACTCTTTCTTTTAAAAAGTGTTTGTTCTATTCATTTGCCCATTTATTGATTAGATTATCTCCTCTTCTTTGGTGTTAAATTTTTTGAGTTTTTTATATATTCTAGATATTAATCCTCTGTTAGAAGAGTAGCTGACAAAGATCTTTTCCCAATCCATAGGCTGTAGTTAGTAGTCTCATTCCATTCATTGTTTTTCTTGTTGTTGTTGTGCAGAAGCTTTTTAATTTGATACTATCATCCTTTGTCAACTCTTACCATTATATCCTAAGCCATAGGAGTCATATTCAAGAAGTCATTGCCTGTACCTATATCTTTTTTAAAATTCGTTCTTTTTAGTTATACATGACAATAGAATGTATTTTGACATATCACAGATAAATGGAGTATAACTTCCCATTTTTGTGGTGTACATGATGTGGAGTTACATTGTTCATATATTCATATATGAACATAGGAGAGTTATGTCCGATTCATTCTACTGTCTTTCCTATTCCCATCCCCACTCCCTTCCCTTCATTCCCCTTTTTCTAATCCAATGTACTTCTGTTCTCCCTGCCTCCCACCCCTTTATTGTGTGTTAGCATCCTCATATCAGAGAGAACCTTTGGTTTTGGGGGATTGACTTCTTTCACTTAGCATGATATTCTTCAGCTCCATCCATTTGCCACCAAATGCCATAATTTCATTCTTCTTTATGGCTGAGTAATATCCATTGTGTATATATACACCACATTTTCTTTCCATTCATCTGTTGAAGAACATCAAGTTGGTTCCATAGTTTAGCTATTATAAATTGAGCTGCTATAAATATTGATGTGGTCAGATCAGTAGAGTACACTGATTTTAGGTCCTTTGTATATATGCTGAGCAGTGGGATGACTGGGACAAATGGTGGTTCCATTCCAAGTTTTCTGAGGAATCTTCATACCGCTTTCCAGAATGGTTGCACCAATTTCTAATCCCACCAGCAATGAATGAGTGTACCTTGTTCCCCACATCTTCACAACATTTATTATTACTTGTGTTTTTGATAATTGCCATTCTGACTGGAGTGATAAGAAAATTCAGTTGTAGTTTTAATTTTCATTTCTCTAATTGCTAGAGATGCTGAACATTTTTTCATGTATTTGTTGACTATTTGTATTTCTTCTGTGAAGTGTCTGTATAATTCCTGTGTCTATTTACTGACTGGGTTATTTGTTTGTTTGTTTTTTTTTTTTGTATGTGTGTTAAATTTTTTTGAGTTCTTTTTTGGGGTGGGGTACTGGGGATTGAACTCTGGGGCACTCAACTACTGAGTCACCCAGCCTTTTTTTGTGTGTGATTTATTTAGAGGCAGGGTCTCACAGTTGCTTAGTGCCTCACTGTTGCTGAGGCTGGCTTTGAACTCAAGATCCTCCTGCCTCAGCCTCCTGAGCCACTGGGATTACAGGCAAGGGCCATGCTGCCAAGTCAAGTTTTCAGAGTTCTTTATATATCATGACAATTAATGCTCTATCCAAGATGCAGGTGACAAAGATTTTCTCTCATTCTGTAGGCTCTCTTTTCACATTCTTGATTTTACAATTAAGAAGTCTTTTAGTTTGATACCATCTCATGTATTGATTCTTGATTTTACTTCTTGTGCTTTAGGGGTCTTATTGAAGAATTTGATTCCTAAGCTGATAATGATAAAAAATTGGGCTTACTTTTTCTTCTAGTAGGTACAGGGTCTGTGGTCGAACAATACCGAGGTCCTTGATCCACTTTGAATTGAGTTTTGTGCAGGGTGAGAGATAGGGGTTTAATTTCATTTTGCTACATATGGGTTTCCAGTTTCCCCTGCACCATTTGTTGAAGAGATTATCTTTTCTCCAGTGTATGGAACCTTTGTCTAGTATAAACTAGCTGTATTTATGTGGGTTAGTCTCTGCGTCCTCTATTCAGTACCATTGGTCTACAGGTCTGTTTTGGTGCCAATACCATGCCATTTTTGTTCGTATAGCTCTGTAGTATAACTTAACCATACCTATACCTTGAAGTATTTCCCCTTTGTTTTCTTTTAGCTGTTTCAAACTATCAGATCTGATATTTAGGTCTTTGATCCATTTTGCCTTGATTTTTGTAAAGGTGAGAGATAGGGATCTATATTCAATCTTCTAAATATGGATATCCAATTTCCCCAGTACCATTTGTTAAAAAGGTTGTATTAGCCAGGTGCAGTGGCTCACAGTTGAATCCCAGCAACTTGGGAGGCTGAGGCAGGAAGGGTGGGAAGTTTGAGGCCAGCCTAGGCAACTAAATGAGACCCTTTCTCCAAATTCAAAATAAAAAGGGCTTGGGGGTATACGTGGTGGTAGAAGTATCCTAGGCTCAATCCCTAGTATGAAATAAGAGACTGTCTTTTATCCAATGCATGTTTTTGGGCACCTTTGTCAAGAAATCAGATGGCTGAGGCTTTGTGGGTTTGTTTCTGTGACCTCTATTCTATTCCATTGGTCAAAATGTCTATTTTCATGACAGTACTATGCTGTTTTTGTTACTATGACTTGGTAATATATTTTGAAATTGGATATGATGATACCTCCAACATTGCTCTTTTTCGCTCAACATTGCTTTAGCAATTTGGGTCTTTTTTGGTTTCATATGAGCTTTAATTTTTTTTTCTAAAATTGTGAAGAATTTAATTAAATTATGATGGAGATTGCATTGAGTCTATAGATAGCCTTTGGTAATTTTTAACAATATAAATTCTGACAATCTATAACATTGGGGGTGTTTCCCTCTTGCAGTGTCTGCTTCAATTCTTTTTTTTTTAAGTATAATTCTCATTGTGGAGGTCTTTTATCTTCTTGGTTAGGTTTATTCTTAGGTATTTTGGGTTTTTTTGGAAGCTATTATAAATGGAATTGTTTTTCTGATTTCTTGCTCAATAAGTTTGTTTTTGGTGTCTAGAAAAGCTATTGATTTTTTTTAGTTGTGTTGCTTTCTGCTGCTTTGCTGAATTTGTGTATCAGACCTAAAAAGTCTTCTAGCAGTCTTTAGGGTCTTCTAAGAATAGGATCATATTGTCTACAAATAGAAATTTGACTTCTCCCTTTCCTGTTTGTATTCTTTTTTTTCCCTCTTGCTTAGTTGCTTTGGCTAAAATTTCAAATATTATATTGAATAGGAGTGATGAAACTGGACATCCTTGTCTCATTCTTGATTTTAGAGGAAATGCTTTCAATTTTTCCCCATTCAATATGATCTTGGTTTTGAATTTGTCATATGTAGCTTTTATTGTGTTGAGTTAATATGCTTTTACACCTAGTTTATTCAGGGCTTTTATCATGAAGGTATGCTGAAGTTTATTTAAGGCTTTTTCTGCATTTATCAAGATGGTCATGTGATTTTTATCCTTGACCCCACTTATGTGGTGTATTACATTTATTGATTTGTGAATGGAAACCATCCTTGCATTCCTGGAATGAAATCAACTTGATATGGTGCATGATCTTTGTAATGTGTTGTTGAATTCAGTTTCTACCTGTTTTAGAGAGGATTTTTTGCATCTATGTTCAGAAATATTGGTCTGTAATTGTCTTTTTTTGTTGTGTCTTTATCTGATTTTGGTATCAGGGTGTTACTGGGTTTGTAGAATGAGTTTGGAAGCATTCCTCCCCTTTCTATTTAATGGAATAGTTGGAAGAACACTGGTGTTGGTGTTTCTTTAAAGGTCTGGTAAAATTCAGCAGTGAATTCATCCAGTTCTAGACATTTCTTTTTTGGGAGAGTTTTTTTTTAAACTACTTAGGTCTCACTGTTTTTATTAGCATGTTTAGATTTTTTTCTTATAACTTCCCAGTCAATTTTGGTAGGTTTTATGTGTCTAGACATTTATCATTTCTTCTAGATTTTCCAACTCATTGAAATCAGCTAAAGTAATATGGAAAACGATTACTGTAATTGATGGCTAATAATCATATGGCAGTAACTGTCAATCTCATTCATATATCCTTTTAAACTCAACAATAGCAAGAAAATTTCAGAGAACAAAATTAATTAGTGTGACTGGCTGGTCCAACCATAGAAAACTGAAATATCAACAAGCAGGAAGTGGATCCTAGAAGCAAACTAAATTCCCATTATGTATTCTCAAATAAGATCAAGAGTTAGAAGCTTCTGGTATTTCTGAAAAAGGTGTCAAAAACTGACCTAAAAATAGAAAGCCTGATTATCAAGTACCCATTGTAGTAGTGAGAAAATGTCTCCTACACCAGCTATCATGTCTTTATAATCTCACTGTATTTACTGCTTTCATTATCTCACTTCTCACTCATTTTCCTATTGATTTTTAAAATTTATTTATCTTACAGTAGAATGCATTTTGACATATTGAACACAAATGGAGCACAACTTCTCATTCCTCTGGCTATATGTGGTGCAGAGTCACTCAAGTAGGGTAATCATACATAGATATAGGGTAATAATGTCTGTCTTATTCTACAATCCCTTCCATCCCCACAGCCCCATTCCTCCTCTCTCTCCCCTCTACATAAACCAAAGTTCCTTCATTCTTCCTTATCCCTATCCCCCAATCCTACTATGGATCCGCATTCACTTATCAGAGGCTTATTTCACTTCGCATGATATTCTCTAGTTCCATCCATTTACCCGCAAATTCCACAATTTTATTCTTCTTCAAGGCTGAGTAATATTCCTTTGTGTATATGTACCATATTTTCTTTATCCATTCATCTATTGAAGGGCATCCAAGTTGGTTCCACAGTTTAGCTATTATGAATTGAGCTGCTATAAACATTGATGTGCCTGCATCACTGTAGTATGCTGATTTAAGTCAGTTGGGTATAAACCGAAGAGTGGGATAGCTGGGTCAAATGGTGGACCCCCTATTGATTTTTAAATAAAATTATTTTAATTAAAATAAACCTTCAAACCTCCAGCCTCTCATTTCCATCCTGTGTAATAGGATACATGCCAATACTCCCATTCCAGCAGAGAAAATTGAGAAATCTCTTAGAAGCAAGAACAAAAATAAAGAAAAATGGTGATTAAAATATGAGCAAACTTAAGTCAGCTTAGGTAGTCTACAATCTAAGTAGTGAGAATTCTGGAAAGAGAGGAAAAACAGAGAAGATGAAGTTATTGAGAGAAAATTTCAGATGATTACCAGAAATGCAAAGCACTTGGGAATCCAAAGCACAGCATCCTGCCATCCTAAAACAAGATTCTAAAACACTAAGGTCCATAAAAGTACACAAGTGACATTCTCGAACCAGAATGCTGTTAGACTTTTTATCAGTAGCTCTAGAAATGAAAAGAGAGAGAAGTAATGCCTCCAAAATTCTCAGAGAAAGTTACTTACAACCTATCATACCCATAGCAAAAAGAGCAGTTGATTATAAGGATAGAATTATTAACATATCAGATGTGTAAGCATGTTTCTTAAGAGTAAGTGAATTGCTGAGGGCAGTGGCTCATGCCTCTTATCCCAGTGACTCAGGAGGTTGCGGGAGGAGCGTCACAAATTCAAGTCCAGTTTTGGCAATTTAGCAAGACCCTGTTTCAAAAAAAAAAAAAAAAAAAAAATATATATATATATATATATATATATATTGCCTGGGGATGCAGCTCCGTGGTAAAGTATCTCTATATCTAATCTCTACTACCAGAAAAAGAAAAAAGAAAAAGGGCAAAGAGTATGTGAATGCTCTTCCAGATGGTAGCAAATGTGTAGATGTGGCCTAAAATTAATGATGAAGTTATAGACACATAAAACTTGGGATTTAGATATTTGCAAGTAGCCACCAAAAGAAGCAGCAAGAAAACTGTGTAATGATTAGGAAGGTTGGAGGATCAAGAAAACCTCTGAGGATTGATACTTTTCCTGGCAAGTTTGGTGCTATTTGTTCTTTTTTGAATGATGTGCATATATTAATTCAACTAATAATAATTTTATTCAGAAATCAAAAAGGAAAGTGAACTGAAATTGGAAAAGCAAGATGATGAAAGTAACGACTACAACAGAGTCAGAGGTAGAGGTGGTGGGAAGGTGCAGCATTTTCTCTGTACCATAGGGAACTTTTTTACATATAGGAAGCCTTAATCCTCACAGTGTGACTTAAAGAGACAAATACTACTGCTTTTTTAGAGTTGAGAATACAGGCTCAGGGAAGATAGAGGAAATTGCCTGAAGTCACAGGGCTTGGAACTGACAATACTCAGACCCAAGACCCCAGTCTGTCTGGTTCCAAGGCTTAAGCATCTTTCTCTATGCAGTGTTGATTGCTAGCAATCCAGAACAGAGGAAGTGGGTGCTAGGATGAGGAGAAGACAGTGAGTTTTCAGTAGGGGAAATGCAAATATTCATGTAAGCTGAAGGTTAAGAGCCATCAAAAGCCAAAGATTGAAAGGAGAAGAGAAAAGGAATCACTGAGCTGAGTGAATCCTATAAAGTTTGGAGGAAGCAGCATGGTGATACAGGCAAGTGTTTGGCTTTAAAGAACAAATCCTTTGACTTCTGAAATATGTGGGAAGGAGGTAAGGCTGGGTGAAGTTATTAAGATGAAACTTGGAGGGAAGGGAAGTGGAGGTGTTTCATAGTGCTTTCTCCATGAAGTAGGGATCTGGTTATTTTCCTGTGGATAACTGAATAAACGAGTAAGGGAAGGATTGGATCTTTACTGGGATTGAGGTAGGGAGTTGCAAAGTGACTGGAACAATTAGGAAAGAGTAGAGTTGCCAGGTTTAGGGAATGAAAATACAACCTACTCAGTTACACTTGAACTTCAGGCTAAAGAAAAATTTTTAAGTTTATGCCCCCCAAATTACATGTTATTTTATCTGACAACCCTTAAAGAGAAACACTAAAATGTGCATAAAGAATATCAAAGTTGCTTTGGAATCAGAAATTTGAAATGGAGTGATCTTAATGTAAACCAGGCATAAGATGTAACCTTGTATGATGAGAAATAAGGTAGAATCATAAGGCTTGACTTCCAGACTAGTGTCTAGGAGATAGCTCAAGTATGCAGTTATTAGGGGCTCTCATATTTCACCATACATATTTCAATTCCTTAATTGCTTATTGACTGTGTATTGAGCTAGGAGACCAATCTGAGAGAGATTGTGGTAGAGATCTGTGGTAGGTAAGTTTTGGAACCCAGTTCTACTATTCCCTAACTGGGGAGAAGTGTATAGAAACCTAGAATTGACAGAGACACCATCCCTGGAAATAGTTTTACCTGCTTCCTAATTTTGCCTGAGTGGCCATCTACATTTTATATCTCCTAGATATGTACTAAGGATGAATACTACTAAATAATCATTAGCAAAAGATGACAAAAAATCATTAGCTCTTTAAAACGTTGGACCAGTTTTGAATGTTGACCTCACCAATGGTATTCACAACAAAAGGGACTGATTTCCCCCACGTAATTCTTTCACATTTGAGGTTTATCTTGGTGGTTTGGAGTAGCGGTTAAGAGTCTGCAGCCTGTCTACAGTTATATCCCACATTAACCAACATGCTTAAAACTGAGTTTGGGACTCAGTTTCTATGTTTGTAAAATTAGGATAATACTACTACTTAACTTGTAGGAATTAAACTGTAAGGACCAAATGACTTAACATGTATAGCACAAGTACACAAATAATAAAAGTACAACTTTTCATTATATATCGAAGGCTAACAATGAAAGGTTTGAAGTCAATCGAGTGCTGGGGATGGAATATGGATCTTGAGTGTACTAGGCAAGTAGTCTACCCCTGAGCTACACCCACAGCCCTACATTTTATATACCTACACAGTAAAACTAACTGGTTTTAAGAGGATATATTGTAGTATTCTTTTATATAATTTTCATAATCAGAAATGAATGCAAGTTTAAGACTTTGAATAAAGAGAACTACTTCTCTTTAGTAACACACATATTTCAATTTCTTAATTGTTTATTGACTGTGATATTGTACTAGGAGACCAGAGATCTGTGGTAGGTAAGTTTTGGAACCCAGTTCTAATACTCCCTAATTAAGAAATCTACAATTAGCTTAAGCTGAATGGCATTTCCTTATGGAAAAAATAGCCAGCCACGCTTGCTTCACAGAGCAGTAGTGTCAGAATAGCACATGATTGCTACTGTCCAGGTGCACAACTCACTATAATTCTTTTCCCTTTAAAGAACTCAGGCAGAGTGTGGGAGAGATCTCTAATTCTTCACTTTTATTGGCTGGACAGACACAACATCTCTCCCCTTTCGAATGGAATAAGTCTTTAAACCCATTCAGTCTATTCTGGAGTCTGGAGTTCTATTATCTTAATTTCCATGTTTTGTGTTCATACTGCTGGATTTGTGGCTATGGGTTGAGTGCTGTTGCTGATGTGGATTTTAAGGTGATTGTGAATTAACTGTCACTTTTTTTTTTTTTAAACAGACTCATAAAATCCCAGAAGCCAGGGGTCTGTTGTTTATTCATTAAGCCTCCTCTGAGTCATTCAGGTACAGGGTGTGTCTGTCAATTGAAACTGCACTGTGGAGGAAGTTTTGAGTTCACATCTGCTAGGATGGGAAAGCAATGTGAGCAGGGACTGGGTAGAAACCTCTTTTCTTTTAGGGCAGGGCAGAGAGTCCTGGTAGCACAGCCTGTAAACCTAGATTCTAGGGAGGCAGGAGGATCACCAAGTTCGAGACCAGCCTGAACAACACAGTGAAAATCTATCTCAAAATACAAATGGCTGAGTTATAGCTCCATGGTAGAAACGCCCCTGGGTTTAACCCCTAGTACTGCAATAAACAAAAAGCAATAGCAGTAAGCCTGGGCAGAAGTGCCCTGAGCTTGCCAGTCAGGCAAATGTGATGAAATGCCAACTCTCAGATGCACATTCTTAAGTATTGTCTAAGAAAAAAAGGGGGGGTGGGGGAAGAGGTGCAAACACTGAGAGTCAGGGCTTTGGGGATTGTCTCCCAAATGCAAAGCGAGAGAGAAGGGCACCCGCGGTTAGCTGGGCAACTGTGGGTGCTTCAGTTGTGCTGGGCCGGGAGGCTCTTCCCCTTTGGGAATTTCAGCGCCTCCCCAATTTTCTAAATCTTTCAAGAGCGGCCAGCAGCCCACCTCCTCAAAGGCCTCACTGTTGGCCTGAATCTGGGACACACCGCCTGACTTTGTGCCCAGTTGAACGAGGGGAACCCCCGCCCAACACCAACCCCGATGCTGGCCCATTTCACTATGCACGGGGGAGGGGGGAAACCACTTTCTGCCCCTCAAGACAGAAAGTTTCTAGGCCTTACCGGGATCAGGGCTGGAGGGGTAAGGGAGAGTACCGGATCACTCCGGTTCACTCTCCCTTTTCGGCTTCTAGCCCCCTCCATACCTCTCAAAGTTCCTTCCCAGCCTCTGTTCCCCAGAGCGCGACTGAGACTCGCTGGGCAGCGGCTTCGGTTTCCCCTGCCCGCGCGGAAGTGGCCTCAGGGGCTGCCGGCGACAACTAGGGACACTGGGATCCGCCAAGAGCTGCAAGGCTAGGGGCCAGGGAGGTGCACTATGAAACGCCGGGTCGTCTTCTGCCCCACTGTCTTGTGGGGAGAAAAGTTTCCAAAAGGTTCCCCCCTCCTCTTTTCCGTGGGCTTGAATGAGCCCTCTGCTTCGTCTGGGAGTGGAGGATGGCTGCCGAGGGACAGGACTTCTACTTTAGAATTTAGGGGGATACTAGGCTCCGCCCCTTCTTTCCCCCGCCCCCACCGTGTGTGTGTGTTGGGGGGTGCGGGGTGGATTCGCTGCTTGGGAAAGCGGGGGGAAGGGTTCTTTATTATTTCATTATTTGCTTTCCCCCCAGATCTTTCCTGGACGGTGTGTCCCAGCAGCCCAGATCCGGGGGCCCCCAGCCCTGAGAGGGCGTGAAGAGTTAAGGCATTAACCCCTCCCCATCTCCTCCTAAAGGAAGCCACCCTGCCTCAGCGTGGCGCTCGGCGACTTTGCCTTGCAGACTGGCGCGGGCAGCAGCGAGCGGGGCTGGCCATTGGAGTGCACGGCTGCGGAGGGAGGGTCCCGGACTCCAGTAACTTTGCGAAAGCAGAGTGCAGTCAGTCGGGGGCAGCAGCAAGATGCGGAGTGCGCGGTGCAGACCCGGAGCTTTCCTAACGCAACTTCGTCCTGCCTGAGCGAGGTAGGGGGCTACGAACCGTCCGGGCTCTGGCCAGCGGTGGCTGGGAGCGCGGAGACGTACCGCTGCCGGAGGGCCTAGGTGGCAGAAACGAATTTTTTAAGCTTGAACGAAACGGACAAAAACTTTGAAAACATCCATCTCTGGGCTCTGAAAGTACTTCTCTCTTGGGCTGCTGTGGAGCCCAACTGGATCGGATTGTTCTTGGAGCACCGGTGATTTACGGAGTTTGGAAAAGGATTAATCCTTAAATGTAGAACTGACTGGTGGGGGAGGGGGATGGAAGTTGCGGTTCTTCAGAAGAAGGAGAGAAGACGATTATTTTTAGAAATCTTATAGACAAAAGAATTTGGGGGAACAGGGGTAATGGTTTAAACTTGCACTGCTTCCCAGCAAGGTATAGAGTTAGGATGGGGCAAACGCGGGCAGCCTGTGCTGACCGGGAAGTTGCTCCTGCCTCTATTACTGCACTTAAAAAAAAAAATCAGAATGCTGCATTACTTTGAAACATTTAAACAACTTAAAAGTAGACCTGTGCAGACTAATGCTTTGTGCCTGTGCCGTTTCTTCACACTTTCTAGTTCTATGAGAGGAGGCAGCGCTTTATGGGGATGGCACTAACTACAACTGGCCATGCCAGTTTTGCAATGCACATCATAATGCCTGTTTCTGAGTAGCTTTGCGCCCTGAAATTAGAAATGTGGCAGCATGTATTGTCATTAGTGGTATAACTTCTCGTTGGTGTGTGTGCCTGTGTTGACTGAACTAAAAATACTTATGCAATCAACGTATGAAACTTCTGGGATTTACTGCAATCTCTTATGAATGGTTTTTACTGAATACCTTCACATTTACTTGCACCAGGCTTGCTGGGGGTTGGGGGGAGGGGGAGAAGAAACAATAGGCAGTTGCTTCACGGAGGCGCTGAGCTTTCCTGTTTACCGCAGGGCTGGGGCGCGCCTGGCGGCCCACACCTCACTACGCCCTCGGACCCTCAGCACACCTGCTCCTAGAGGGTTATTAATAGAGCCCAGAAAATGACTTACGCTGTCAAATAATTTTCGTGCAAAGCTACTTTCTTGCATGGCAATTAGGAGGTGGTGCTCATCTCTTCGAGTTGGGGGTGGGGTGGGGTGGAGTGAGGGGACCCAGGTGTGGGTTTCTGCCCTTAGGTTTGCCAGTTGAGTCTCTTTGGGTAGAGATTATGGGCTGTTGGTGTGAGCACGCAGATGAGCTGATGACTATTTCAGAGAATCCTGGGGTATCAGGGATTGAAAGGCTGGAGGGGGAGAGAGCTATCGGGGCGGGAATGGAGTTACTGGTCACCCTTCTCCAGGTTTCCTATCTCAGTTTGAGTGTGTGTGAACATAGGGAGACTTTCCCATTCATCCAGTTGAAGTTTTTAGCGTGGGTAATTTTTTTTTTTTTGTTTTTCTTACTCTTCTTCTTCCTCGTCTCCCCTAGAAATGATAATTATATATATATATATATATATATATATATATATATATATATATATATATATATGCTATATAGATATTTATTTCTCCCTGCACTCTCAGGTTTTCTTAAAACAGCAATAATAACAAAACTGGAGCAATGCCTTAGCGATAATGAATACTGTGGTATGGCTTTTCCCCTGACGCTCTTCTCTTTGTGACTTGTTTAAGGCTGCAGTTTCGGAGGCCCTCTCCGGTCAAGGAAAAGCTAAGCTACACAAAAAGCCTGGATCTCTTACAGATCTTCACCCCAGCAGCAGCGAGTGAAGCCCCGCTCGCCCTCGCCCTCTAGCGTTCGTCCGGAGAAGTGCCACCTCCGGGGTTCCTGGGGACACAGTGTAGCACCATGGTGTCCACCAGCATCCCGGTAGTCAAGGCCCTCCGCAGTTCGGTCTCCGACTATGTCAACTATGATATCATAGTCCGGCATTACAACTACACGGGAAAGCTGAATATCAGCCCCGACGAGAATGGCATTAAACTGACTTCGGTGGTGTTCATTTTCATCTGTTGCTGCATCATTCTGGAGAACATCTTTGTCTTGCTGACCATTTGGAAAACCAAGAAGTTCCATCGGCCCATGTACTATTTTATTGGTAACCTGGCCCTCTCAGACCTGTTGGCGGGAGTCGCCTACACAGCCAACCTGCTGTTGTCTGGGGCCACTACCTACAAGCTCACCCCCGCCCAGTGGTTTCTGAGGGAAGGGAGTATGTTTGTGGCCCTGTCAGCCTCCGTGTTTAGCCTCCTGGCCATCGCTATCGAGCGCTATATCACCATGCTGAAGATGAAACTTCACAACGGGAGCAACAGCTCCCGCTCCTTCCTGCTGATCAGCGCTTGCTGGGTCATCTCGCTCATCCTGGGGGGCCTGCCCATCATGGGCTGGAACTGCATCAACACCCTGTCCAGCTGCTCCACCGTGCTCCCGCTTTACCACAAGCACTATATCCTCTTCTGCACCACGGTCTTCACTCTCCTCTTGCTCTCCATCGTCATTCTGTACTGCAGGATCTACTCTTTGGTCAGGACTCGAAGCCGCCGTCTGACCTTCCGCAAAAACATGTCCAAGGCCAGCCGCAGCTCTGAGAAGTCGCTGGCCTTGCTGAAGACTGTAATTATTGTCCTGAGCGTCTTCATCGCCTGCTGGGCACCCCTTTTCATCTTGCTCCTGCTGGACGTGGGCTGCAAGGTGAAGACCTGCAACATCCTCTTCAAAGCCGAGTACTTCTTGGTGTTGGCAGTGCTCAACTCTGGCACCAACCCCATCATTTACACTCTGACCAACAAGGAGATGCGCCGGGCCTTTATCCGGATCATGTCCTGTTGCAAGTGCCCCAGTGGAGACTCCACCGGCAAATTCAAACGACCCATCATCGCTGGTATGGAATTCAGCCGGAGTAAATCGGACAACTCCTCTCACCCTCAGAAGGATGATGGCGACAACCCAGAGACGATTATGTCTTCTGGAAACGTCAACTCTTCTTCCTAAAGCCGAATGCTGCCAATCCTCGGGAAGTGCTCTTACAGGGTCACCACCCACCCCCCCAACCCCAGTATTTGAAAAAGGGCTCTGGGCCTCAACTGCTGCCAGGAAGGAGCTGCTGCGAGGGAAGGAGCTGGAGAGAGGGAGGGAGGGGGAGAATCGGGGTGGTGGTGGTGCCGGGTGTTGGTGGGTATTTAGTTCCTGTGAACAATGCACTGGGAAGGGTGGAGTCAGGTCCCCTGCCTGGAGCCTATTTCCTATTCCCCTGGAGCTTTGATTTTGCACTGAGCCAAAGGTCTAGCATTGTCAAGCTCCTGAAGGGTTCATTTGGCTCCTCCTCAAAGACTGAAGTCTCCACGTGAAAGCTTCTCTTTGACTGGAGTTGTAAGCAGAAGATGTTTTTTTTTTCCACTGTAGTTTCAAACCCAAGTGAGTGTGTCCACTTCTACTTGTCTGGGGGAGGCTCTGCATAGCCCACCCTCCCCTCCCTGTTCACACCCCTCCTGGAGATGTTTTTTTTTTACTTTATATTGTAACTACCTGGCGGTCCTCAGAGTAGAGGTTGTGCCCTGGTCCATTTCTTGACCATCTATAGCAGGAAGGCTGTGCTGAGTAGGTGGGCTGTGAGGAGATGGAAATGGTTTGAAGATGTAAAGCAATTTCATTTGTTGAGGCCAAAGTGTCCACATAAGCTGGATCCGTTTTTTTTTTTTTTTTTTTTGGATAATTGATTGAAGTCACTTTGATTTTTTTTTTTTCTTAAACATCTTTACAATGAAATGTGCTAAAGTGTCATATCCATTGTGGCTGTAATCAGCATAAGGAAGTCGACTTTATCTAAAGGATATCTTAGCCCCAATCCTTACAGTCGCAGGAGAAACAAGGTGAAAACTGACTGGGAGCTAACTTTGGTAAACCAAGAGAGTTCCTTAATGACTTTGTCTAACAAATACAGCATCTGTCTTTGGCACTTTTGTTGATGTTTATTTCAGAGTGTTGTGTGATTCATTCCAACCAACAGGATGGTTGCATTTTGTTGTGTTAAAAATACTTTTTATGAATTTTGAATGTATTTGTTTTCAGCAGAGCTCATTTCATTGGATTTTTCCCCTAACCTGTGTTAACACCATTGAATGTGTATTTCTTAAAAAAAATACCATCCTCTTGTGCCCTTAAAAGCATTACTTTAACTGATAGGGAGCACCAGAAGTTTTTCAGTATAGCTGTTCATCTGATAGTAATTGAAGATGTGTATAAATGTTGCAAAGAATAAAAAATTTATTGCTGTCTCATTAGTATGGTTTTTCAGTGCAATTAAACAAAGAAATGTTTTTTTAAAAAAAATATAGTATTTAATAGGTTTCTGACTTTGTGGATTATTTTGCACATAGCTTTATCAACTTTTAAACATTAATAAACTGATCTTTTTTAAAGATCTCTTTGTGAAGAGCATTTTTAAAAATCATTACTGAGATATTCTCTTTGACTATGCGGCTCTTTGGAATCACAGTTAAGGGCAAATTTCTGTTATTCTTTAAAGGACTTGACTCTGATAAACTAGGGTGTAAAAAAAAATGTGGTTTGTTTAGAAACCACTCTATCTTTTTCAGGAAGATAACCTTTGTAAGTTCACAGTGAAGAGTCCAATGAATGTGAAAAACCACCAACCTTCTCAATACCACATTGGTAAGTAAATGTAATTGAGCTTTAAATTACATTAAAGCCAAACCAAATTAAGTACAATAATTATGTCCTAAAACATGTTTTTTTAAAAAAAATAATTAACAGTGTAGTTGTCAATCTAATTTAAATTATGACCCACAATGATCACTTCAAACCAATTAACAGAATTGTATGTTCCTGGCCCTTCACCAATAAGCTGAGAAGCAGGATTATAGATATGGGATATAACAGTGATTAACTTAAGTTTTTAGGACACTTTTGGGTTCTCCAGCCTGTCTTCTGGAGAAATATGGGAATATACTATATCAGTGAAGTAGCAAGTTGTAGAAGGTTAGGTTGAGTAGCATAGCATCTTTTATTTGAAAACTTTCTACTCAGTTGTATTTAAAAGAGTTAACATCCTTAGTTATTAATGTCTTCAACTATAAAATTAAAGCAAAGGTACTTTACAAGCATCACAGACTTGTAATTGGTAATTCTCATTTTGATATTATTGTCATCTTTATTGGGATTAAATAGAGGTATTTTGGTGCGTTTGGCTCTTCAGCCCTATTGTTACTCTCAGAATTTGTGCTTTCAAGTGTCATTGAATGTGCACAGGACGCAGTTGGGACACAAAGATAAACCTCACCTAATAGAGTAGATGTCATTTCTGAGTAAGGTTAACTGTGGGAAACAGAAGTGTATCCACTAAGGAAACCTTAGGTCACAACCTCCAGTTTCCTGAAGGAAATGCCAAAAATGCTCTGAAGACAAAAGGCTGGAAACAAACTGGAATGTCTCTATCCATCTGTCTGCTAAAGCGGAAGGAATGATTTCATGTTATACTCACTTCCTAGAGCTTCCATTCCAGCGTCCAGCATAATGGAAAAGTGTGTCCCTTTTGTGTTTCAGTGAGTGATAAAATGTTCATGCTCTGGGCTTATCTTCATAAGCACAGTGGTGACTCACAGCATGGGGGAAGATGGAGTGGGGCTGCTGGCCTTGTTGGGGAACGGGGAGTTCACTGGCAACAGGGAGGACAGCTCACTTGCCCACCTGTGAGCACATCATCCAGTGGTTAGATGAGGTTGTTCCTGTAAACTCCAGGGAGTGCATTTCATTCTGAGAGAGTTGGACAGTGATGGATTGTGATTTCCTGGGCAGATGTGGCCTGGAAACGAAGGGATACATAAAGGAATCCTTGGTTGTATCCCAACATAAATATCTGATTTTAATTGCATATATTTCTTTCTTTTTTTTAAAGAGAGAGAGGAGAGAGAGACGAAGAGAGAATTTTAATATTTATTTTTCAGTTTTCAGTGGACACAACATCTTTGTTGGTATGTGGTGCTGAGGATCGAACCCGGGCCGCACGCATGCCAGGCGAGCGCTCTACCGCTTGAGCCACATCCCCAGCCCTAATTGCATATATTTCTGAGACGTGACATTGAGAAAAAAAAAATCTCAGTGACTCCATGTTGATATTAAAATATACACATTCAATGTTCTGATTTAAAAAACATCTAGTATTGTTCAAGAGGAGTAAAAGATGTTTGGTAATACTTGACATATTTGTATAAAAATTTCAATTGGCTCAAAATATTAGCAAAGTGACAAAATGACATCACACAGCACTTTATTTATTTTTTTTTAAAGAGAGAGTGAGAGAGGAGAGAGAGAGAGAATTTTTTTAATATTTATTTTTTTTTAGTTCTCGGCAGACACAACATCTTTGTTGGTATGTGGTGCTGAGGATCGAACCTGGGTCGCACTCACGCCAGGCAAGTGCGCTACTGCTTGAGCCACATCCCCAGCCCTCACACAGCACTTTAATCCCATTGGCATTAAATGTGATTATAGTTTTACAAAACATTCAAATCAAAATCTTATATAAGCCAGGCACAGTGCTGCATGCCTATAATCCCAGCAACTGGGAGGGCTGAGGCAGAAGGATCACACGTTTAAGGCTAGCCTCAGCAACTTAGTGAAGCCCTCCAAAACTTAGTGACACCTTATCTCAAAATAAAAATAAAGAGTAGGGATGTAGCTCATTGGTAAAGCAACCTGGTTTCAATCCTCAGTATGAAAAAAGACAAATTCTTGGTCTTTCTCTTCTTTAGTAAAAGTTGATCTAATATTATTATCAAATCAGAAATGTATAGTAGTGGAAATTTTGTATTCATGTTCATTAGAGTCTATTTAGTAAGATCATCACTCAGTTGTGATAGGTATTAGTGATAGGTATTATCCCTATTTTTCCCCACTGTGAAAAGCCTGATTATAAAGATCTTCTGTTCTTCTCCCATATATTAACTTTTTTTTTTTTTTTTTTGAGCTGGGGATTGAACCCAGGGCCTTATGCATGTTATGCATGTAAGGCAAGCACTCTGCCAACTGAGCTATATATGGACATTGCCTGAGCTGAGGATATGCCAGTTAATATCCTTATACTTCCAACCTAGGTAGCACTTTTTGTATGCTTTTGACTCTTCATGTGAATATTCCATACATCCCTGAGATCTGTCACTTTTTCTAGATGACTACAAATGTAGCTCTGTTTGGAAGCTACTATTCTGAAAGATTAACTTCAGACAAATAATAGGTTCTACTGAGGAAATCCTGCAAAGTGAGTGCTTGAAATTTAAGTAATTCTCAGTATTAGCAATTTCATTTTCAATTGAAAAACAGGGAACAGTAATGGAGTAACACACTTAAAACAGTCTACATACACAACTGTTAAAGATTTGACTTTGTAAATAGTCACTGGCTCAAAAATTAATCTCTAACTAGGAACTGTTATTTACCCAGAGTATTTGTACTAGGTTTTGGAAATCACTGTAAAATGTTCAGATATTCATTTTGTTTTAACGTGGCTCATTCTGTCCTTCTCATCTGGGGTAGTGGGGTTTCCTGTGGATACCTAACCAGTTGGATCAAACTATATTTTATCTCATTAATTTCCAGACTAGATTTGTCTTCATTTTCTGTAAATAGATTATTAAAAAGGCCTTTGAGGGAGTAAGTAACCAAAATAAACCTTTGTAAGTCCTATTAGAGTAATCTTTCCCTGTGAACACAGTACTTTCTTGATAAGGAGAATTATTATAAATTGCATCATTCCTTCCAAACTTCCTTCCTGCCTGTTTGATGTGTGTTTTACATGGTCCCAGGAAAGAGACTTGAGATACATTTTATATATGCCTTTGTCTTCACTGCCATACTAATTGGAACTAGAGCCATCTTTGAGAACAAACTCAAACAAGCAAGGTTTATTATAATAGCTAAAAACTTTTAGATGGTTTACAAAGAAAAAGGATTTTTAACCAATAATCAAAAAAGCCAGGAGAGATCAGAGGAAGATAATAGTGAGGAATTAGACCTAAAATTAATTCAGTGTTTTCACAGCCTTAGACAGGAGCCAGAACCCAGAGTAATTTTGGTTCTTGCTGAATATCAATCTCCTGGTACAACCTATCTCTTGCTTCCTGGCTTTCTTCTCTGATTTAGATTCAAGTGATTCCTGTTTACCCCATGTTCTTTTTCCACTCCTTTAAGGATGAATTGAAGGATTAAAACTCAGACTTAGCTCTACCTATAGTCATTAGCAAAAGACAAGTGTGGGTGGAAGAACTGAATGAACAGGAATTGCTACATTTTATTTTATTAAAGTATCCTCATGTACCCAACCAGCAGATTTGTGTGTATGTGTGTGTGTGTGTGTGTGTGTGTGTGTGTGTGTGTGTGTGAGAGAGAGAGAGAGAGAGAGAGAGAGAGAGAGAGAAAATATCCTCATGTACCCAACCAGCAGATTTTGTGTGTGTGTGTGTGTGTGTGTGTGTGTGTGTGTGTGTGTGTGTGTACTAGGGATTGAACCCAGGGACGCTCAACCACTGAGCCACATTCCCAGCCCATTTTATTTTTTATTTTGAGACAGGGTCTCACTAAGTTGTTTAGAGCTTAAATTGCTGAGGCTGGTTTTGAACTTGGAATCCTCCTGCCTTAGCCTCTGGAGCCACTGGGATTACAGGTGTACATCACTGTGCCCAGCCCAGTAGTTTCTTTGTTCTTAATGGATACTTTCATTGTGGTGAACTCATTCATAAACTATTCAGCAATTTAAAAAAGAAATTACTACTGGTACTTTCAACAAATTGTAGTCAGGCAAAGGAAATGAGCCACAAAAGAGACCATACTGCATAATTCCATTTATGTGAAGCTTAAGAGTAGGCAAAAACAATCTATAGAGATAGAAATAATAGTAGTTGCTTGTGGGAAGGGGATAAACTGGAAAGGAAGAGGAAGGAACTTTCTAGGTTGACAACAATGCACTATACCTTAATTTTTAAGGGTGTTGGTTACTCAGCTGTGTGTATTTGTCTAAACTTATCCAACTATATTCTCAAGACCTGTGAAGTTTTTAAAATAAGCAAAAATACACTTTTACTTACACTTTCTCTGAAATTATGGGAAGCTTCCATGGAATTCAACAAAATGTGGCAAAAGTCCCAAAGTATTCCATAAAAAGAACATATATTCTTTTAATTTTTTCCCATACCCCAGAACCAGAACAATAAAATGCTAAATAATCTTGACCTGATGATAATTTTGTTTTAAGAATTTGGCTTAATGGTGGTATTTATGCTGGGTGTGGTGGCTCACACCTATAATCCCAGCAGCTGGGGAGGCTGAGGCAGGAGGATCTTGACTTCAAAGCCAGTCTCAGCAAAAGCAAGGTGCTAAGCAATTCAGTGAGACCATGTCTAGCCTATAAATAAAATACATAATAGGGCTTGGGATGTGGCTCAGTGGTGGAGTTCCCCTGAGTTCAATCCCTGGTAACCCCTCCCCAAAATTTAGTATTTGTAATCCCTAAAGAATTCCTGTATCTTGAAAGAGTCTAGGGATGTAAGGTAATTGTCACAATAAAGTCTATTGACATTCAGATTTCAGTCTGAGGACTGTAAGGAGGGTTGTAAATAATCTTAAGAAGAATGGGCTTTAAAGCACTGGAAAAGATACAAAAATATATTAGTATTAGAAATATACAAATCAGAGGATCCCAAACCCTGTTTTACCCTGACTGCCTGACCAAACCTGTAAAAAGCACTCAGTTAGATGTTAACGTTTGCCCTGGGTGTAAGAACTGTGTTGTTAGAAACAATGGGCAGAGACAAACAGGGTATGGGAAAATGGCCTTCCTATGCTCTGGAAGGTTTGATAAACCTGAGGCATTTATTTAGTTCTGCTCAATCCCATCTAAAGATTCCTTCATTCAGCTAGCTTTGGGTGTCACTGAGCATAGGTGACATGCCTCAGGTGTTACCCTGGTCCTTGGACAGGCTAATTAGATGCAAAGCAGGAAAGAAAACCCGAAAGAGGGGACAATGAATACTGCCTGGATAGTCAAGGAGCTAGGAAACATGCTCAAGTTCTTATCAGTGTCTCTAAAGCTCTTCTTTCTATTGTTGCTGTTCTTTTCTGCTGACTTATTGATACTAGGGCAGAAAGAGTAACCACGGAGAAAGCACTGGTGTGGCTCATGCTTCCTGCTCCCACATCTTCCTAGGTCCATACTTACCCTTCCATTCAAGAGTACCTTCCCAGGGCTGAGGATGTAGCTCAGTGGTAGTGTGCTTGCCCTGCTGCCCTGTAGCTGTAGAATGTCTGCCCTACTGGTGGCAGTTGTGCACATCTGTAATCCCAGCAATTTGGGAGACTGAGGTAGAAGGGTCACAAGTTTGAGGCCTGCCTAGGTAATTTAGGGAGATGTGCTTTCTTCTTTCTTTTTGGTACTGGGAATGAAAACTAAGGGCACTCTACCACTGAACGATAGCCCCTTTTAACTTTTTATTTTGAGACAGGGTCTCACTAAGTTGCCTAGGCTGACTTGAAATTTGTGGTACTCCTGCCTCAGCCTCCCAAGTTGCTGGGATGACAGTTGTGTACCACTGTACCCTGTGCAAGAAACTGTTTCAAAATAAAATAAAAAAAAAGAAATCAAAAGGGCTGAAGGTATCTCTCAGTGATAGAGTGTAACTGATTTCAATCTTCAGGGCTGGGGAGAAGGGGAGGAAGAGAAATAAAAAGAAAAAATGCTTGTCCTATGTTGTGTGCTCTGGCTGCAGGGAAATGATAAGCAGAGTCCCTGCCTTTATAGTTTGCCAGATTTTTTTTTTCTTCCTGCTCTGGTGTTTCAGTGACCCTTTCCTTTTGGGGTCCAGGAATTCTGATATGGAAATTATCTTCTTTCTTTTTCCATGATTGTGTTCACTATCCTACACTTCCTCTACCACCTTAGATTCTTTAGTAATGTAAAATAATTTCACTCCTAAGTGTGCTTCATGTTGGCAGCTTTTCAACTTTGACTTTTATTTAACTAACATCTCTAAATAAGTTAAAATTAAATAATAGAGAATTCACTTATGTTTGGAACAGAGAATTCTTTATGTCATTATACGTTGTTGTAAATATCGGTTGCTCTAGGTTTTATGTAATAAATATGCAACTTGTGAAATCAAAACATTCAACATTGTTTTCAGTTTTTTTTTTTTTTTTTTAAATCACTTTAGCTTTTCTTTCTAGATCACTATTGGGAGCTGCTCTGGACAGAACCACTTGGGTTATAATGTGCAAAGGACATTTACGTGTGACTAAATCTTAGGCGGTATCCCTATTCAACGTGGATAAAAAAGGAGACAAATACATAGCTTTAGAGGAAACGTGGCATGCCCTTAATTGTCAATATTCTTATGGGACAACATATCTCATGATGAACCATTGCAGATCGTCTCAAGGATTGCAAAGAGGAGCCTAGGAGGTCTCTCACAGGCTTCATGTTCAATGGCTGACAACCAAGTAGCAGCCCAAGAACTCTGTACTCTGGTATTACACATCAACCCTGCTCACGTTCATTTGCCATTTTTATGAGGAGGGCTCAAGAATGTCAAAGCTCAGATGCCTGCTCACCATGACCAGAACTATCCTCAATGCACAAGGTCAATGCCTGTAATCCTAGCAACTCTAGAACTTGGGGCAGGAGCAGGGCAAATTCAAGGGCAGCCTCAAAATAAAACATAAAAAGGGATGGGGATGTAGCTCAGTGGTTAAAGTGCCCCTGGGTTAATTCCCCAGTGTGAAAACAAAAACAAAAACAAAAAAAAACCCAAACTAAACCAAAGCACAAGGTTTACTGGTTGAATGACGAGTGGCTTCATTGTTTTGTACAAAGGAGAGGATATTTATTTCTAATTTCAGAGTTTTTCTTGCTGCTGTCTAGACAGTTCAGAGAAAAACAAATTTAGGTCACTAGTAAAATTACATTCTAAAATAAGAGAATACTTGTGCTAAATCACTTGTAAAGACATTAGCTATCATATGCCTGGAGATGACTCCCTTACCAAGTTTCTGCAGATCTTTTGTGGTACCAGAAATAGTGGTTAGCTCTCACATGCTGTTCTGCTTCAGCTGGCTTCATGCGGCCACCTGCAAAAATAGTTCTTGGTTTCTCTTCCTTGTCTAGATGTCACTCAAGACAACTTTTAGAAAAACACAGATTTTTATATTTCCATTCTCACGTGCAAAGGGAACTAGATTATCAAAGAATTACCTAACTGGATATGGTGGCACATGCCTGTAATCCCAGCTACTTGGGAGGCTGGGGCAGAAGGATTGCAAGTTTGAGGTCAGCCTGGGCAATTTAGTGAAATCTTGTCTCAAAATTTTTAAAAAGGAGTAGAAATGTAGTTCAATTGTAGAGCACTTTCCTAGCATGCATGAATCCCTGGGGTCAATCCCCAGTACTTTTTTAATGAGGAGGACTTATAAATAAATAAATAAATAAATAAATGAATAAATAAATAAATAAATAAATAAATAATACTTAGGTTATTCAATATATAAAACACTTTTTTCTTAATTACCTGGATATTTATGTCAACACTTTTTCTGTACAAATTTTTATACCATCATAGGCAGGAGTTGAACAATTATAAAGAATTTAGATAACACCCACAAGTCCTTCTAATTTAAGGATCAAAAAGACTCATATAATAACATGTAGCTTGAAAAAAAGCATTTTTACATGCATCAGCTCATTTTAGACATGTGTTTTATTAATTTTTCTTTTTGAAACCATGATTATTCAGTACTGTATGTTGTTTTTTCACTATGATCAGTGATTTTAAATTATAGCCCTGATCAGCAAAAATTAAAATGTGTTTAAATTACTTAAACAGCTATAGGCAATTTGAGTGAAATAGATTCTGTTTTCTGTTCACTTCTAAGCGGTTTGATAGAAGCCAAGTTGCTAAAATTGATACAAACATATAAGCAAAGGAGATCCCTGGATTTACCATCTCATCCTTTAAGGCTATAGTAGGGAGAGTAGCTGTCCCAAGATTTATGTGGCCTACAGATAAGAAAAAGATTTTCATTTTTAGGCCTGGCAGAGTGGTGCATACCTATCAGTGACTAGGAAAGCCGAGGCAAGAAGACCCCAAACTCAAGGTCAGCCTGGGCAACTTAGTAAGATCCCTTCTAAAATGGTTGGGGATATAGCTCAGTGGTAGAATATCCCTGCAGGCAATCCCTAGAACAGAACAACAACAACAACAACAAAATACCACTTCTTCCACAAACCAATAATAATAATTATTATTATAATAATGGTTATAATAATAAAATGGTTAATGTTGGACATTCTCACAAAGTCTACTTAAATGCTATTCAAGACATTAGAGTATATATTTGTAATTTTTGTGTTAATACATTTAATGTTCTGAGCAGCTAACTGTTGGAGGCTTGGTAGTGTAGGATCTTTCATCAATTTTCCCACTAGAGAAAAAAAAAGTTCTATCTTCTGTTTGTCTTTTCCAAAATTATTAATGAATTAACTAATGAGTTCCTCTGTAAAGTGAAAATTTAGAATAAACATATTAGTTCAATGTAATGTTAAACATTACTTAAAGACAAAGTTTTTTTTTTTTGTACTCTTTTTATATTTTATTAGAGACAGGGCCTTCCTGAGTTATTTAGGACCTCACTAAGTTTCTGAGCTGGGTTTGAACTTGAGATTCTCCAGTCTCAGCCTCCAGAGCCTCTGAGATTACAGGCATGACCACTATGCCCTGCTAAAGTGGTTTTCTTGAAAAAAATTTTTTAGTTGTAGATGGACACAATACTTTTATTTTTGACTTACTTATTTTTATGTGGTGCTGAGGATTGGACCCAGTGCCTGGGTGCAAGACACACACTCTACCACTGAGCCACACCTCCAGCCTGACAAAGTGTTTTTAATTTAAGAAATGGACAAGTATTTTTCTTTGTGTTTTGATCCTTAAGTAGCTGGATTAAAAAAAAAAAACTTACAATGAACAGAAATTTATTGACCTGCAGTTCTGGAGTCTAGGAAATCCAGTATCAGGTACTGGCATCTGAGAAGAGCCTTTTGCTCTGCCATAATGTGGTGGTGGGGTGGGAAAGGCAGCAGACAAGTTGGTTTTTTGAAAGTCATGTCTGATTATATAATTCTCTAATGACCTAGGTATCTTTTATTAAACAATTCTTTCTACATAATTTTTGCCTAATGGATACAGTAAATCTATGGGGAATTTGAAGGAATTAAATAAACATTGAAGGAAAAAAAAGAGCACGCAAGAGATGAGCTTCATTAAAATGCTATCCTGTGATCAAATGTTATTATTTGCTCCCTGGAGAGGGCAGATTCCAGGCCACCACATGCCTTCCGTCATTTGGAATAGAGTGCTGGCTCTAGCCCTGATGTTACTTGTGGTTTACACAATTCTGACTCATATAAAATTGTGTGTCTGTGTTACCACGGTAAGTTTACATTAGGCTTTGCATTTCATTATCAATTAGGAATGCGCTCGTAATTGGCAGGGAACTTTTATTTGGAGCAAAGTAATAGGAACATTTTCTTATAGTCATCCCCACTTTCATTTAAACCTATCTAAAGGAAAAAGAGAACTTTGCATTCCATACAAAAGAAGTTTTACACATCAAGGATTAGTATAGCTTCCCAGTGTTATAAACGATTCACATTCTTTCTATGTCACTCCATGAATTTTTCTCTAATTTGGAGGCTATCCATATTATTCCCTTTTATTTCAGAGGCTCTGACATTCTAGTTAAAGCAAATAAATTTGGTAGCATCATTTCTCCTTGCTCAAGGCCTTTTTTTGGTAAGCTTAAGGAGGAGCACAAATTGGGAGTGCGACTTTGTTTCCCATATTTTTGAATTGGCAGGATGTCCTGGGATTTGTGGCTTCCTACTTGAATAATCTCTGGGGATGAACACCATTCACATTTCATGGCTCTCACTAGGAATCATTAACAGCCCAGTGCAGAGTCTTGCTTTTCACTTAACTCCAAAGAGGATGAAGAAGCCCTGCCAAGGTTCAGTAAAGGATAACAAAGCATATGCTCTTTAATAGGATAAACTAACATAGGAGTCTCAGCACACCAAGCCTTTCCCACAAGTAGGACCTGTGGCAGGAATTGGCATTCAGGCTGGGGTATGGGGAAACAAATGTATCTTCTCTGAAATGAGCCGAGTTATAGACTTTGGGAAAACAAGAATCTATCTTTTGAGCTAAGATCAGGATCTCCATGATTTATAGTGGTTTTTAAATGGAACTGGGTAATTTTGTATTGGAGAGAATTGTAAGATCTAGAGAGCATTTACTATAGTGAAGCACTATTTGAATTCATCTCTGAGTAGGCTGAAACATCCCTTTGCATTGTGGAAAAGTCTTCATATGTTTCATATATTTGCTGTTAACTAATATATCTTATAGAATGACATTTTATAAACCATGCATGGTTTTTGCAGTCGAAAAGCAATTGTGTGTGTGAGTGCGCATGTGTGTGCGTGTGCGTGTGTGTGTGTGTGTGTGTGTGTGTGCGCGCGCGTGTGTGTGTTTTCCATACTGAGGATTGAAACCAGGCTCAATACCTGTGGAGCCCTTTTAGGTTTTAATTTTGAGACAGGGTCTCACTATGCTTCTCAGGCTGACCTCGAACTTACCCTCCTCCTGACTCAGCCTCCCCAGCCACTGGGGTTCCAGGTGTGTGCCAGTCTGCCAGGCTCAGCAATTGTAGTGCTAAAACAAAGCTTCTGTCCTGGTGTGGTGGCATGGCACATAACTGTCACCCCAGTGGGAGACTGAGGCAAGAGGATCCCAAATTTGAGGTGAGCCTGGGCAACATAGTGAGATGCTGTCTCAAAATAAAAAAAATCAAAAGGGCTCAGGATATGGCTGAGTGGTAAAGAGTCCCTGGTTTCAATCCCTAGTCCCGTAACAAAACAAAACAAAATACAGTATTCCTGGTGTGGCCTGATTCCCCACCAGGGGTAGTGACCTGCTGCCTGTTGGCACAGCACTAAGCTAGCCATTGTGTGGCCATCATTTGTTTTTCAGGGCTTCCTGGATAGGTCTCTTGTTAGATCAGCTTCCTGACTGGAAGCCTAAGTAGCCACTTGGATCCTGTATCCAGTTGCATGCAGTTGAAACTTCCCTAGTCTTTTTAGATGTGTGTTTCCCCCCCCCCTCTGTTCAGTTATTTGGAATCAGTGACTATGCCCATATTCTTCTTGGAACCAGGCAGAGAGTTTACTGGAATGAGGTGGGACTGGGAGGGATGGATGAACTTGAGAGTAAATGCCCATCCTGATGGAGAAGTCTTTATTGGATCCCTGTCTTTGTTGCCAGCTGAGATGAGGAGCCCAGCATTAGTAGGTATGCCAAAGGGAGCTGACTACAGAGGTTTGGGTGTATAAATGTTGGTTCCTGTTTTAAATGTTGGTAACTAATTCAATTTGAAAAAAAAAAAAACAACTATATAGGACAAATGTGACATAACAGTAACCACAAGTGACCTTGGGGACTCCAGTTTTCCACCCGATATAAATTGGAGCAACCGAGCACTCAGGCCTGAACTACTCACCTGGGATTCCTTGCTCGGTAAGTTCCTCAGTGGGCAGTTTCCTTCTGGTGGCCAGGGGTGTGACAAACATGGGCCGAGTGGGGGAACAGACCTGCTCAGGTTCTGGACTATGGGGTCAGTGAGACCTTTTGGTGAGTATATCTGATCCCTGGAGGCTGCCACCTCTCTGGACAGAACAGCTCCAGCTCCTGGATTCCCACTGTATGGTGGTGACAGGCACACAAACAACAGAAGGTCCAGCTTTCTAAATGGTGACATCTTGAACACAGTATTAGTATAATGGAGAAATCAGATGGGCACGTTTGTAGGCTGCATCATAGACACTCTCCAAGTGTTAATCCCTTCCTTCTTCTTTATAAAATTCCTTTAAAAATTAAGAGTTTAAAAATTATATTAGCCAATCCGATCCTCCTCTTTTCAACTAGCTCCACACAATGCTTCTGGGAAGTGTATGTTACTACCCGTCTGCTGAGGTTGAATGTAAGGCTTATGAGGTTAAATAACTTCCCCTGTGTCACATGATCAGGGTAACTAGTGAAGATGGGCATTGCTTTTCCTTTATGCCTGAAAGTCAGGAAACTTCCTCAGGCTTCCTCTAACTGGTGGTCATCCATTCATCAAATTGCAAGGGACCTTCAAGATTAGCATTTTCAGTTGTCCCATTGTAGAGATCCATGACATGCTCCTGACTCCTAATCATTTCTCTTTTCCTTGTGCAATTTGGAAATCATAGTTGCATTAGTAAGAGCAATGGTCAAAAGTGAAATATTTGTGTTGTGAGTTATATTTCCATTTTAATGTCTCTAGCTTCACTTTTTTTAGATTAGATCCAGCCAGGTTTACTTTAGACCCTTGAGCTACCAGGCCCTTGCTGATTTTTAAAAGTGGGGTAAATGAAATGCAAGTCTTTGAAATGACAACGAATTTGCTTCTGCAGCAGAACGAATGTTGGCTGAGTTTAGAGGGAGCCAGAGATCAAAGCAGAAGGGTGTGGCAAACGTTAATGTAGATGTTGGTATTTGACCAAACAACCCACCAGCGGGTGAGAGAACAGGCTATAATTTAAAAAGATGGTGGAGTCTTTTGTGGTTTGTAACGTCACTAAAAATCCAAGAAAGGACTTATTTTTATGCAGTTTGACCTATTTCATTTTTTTATTTTGATTACACAATGCTCAAGGGTTCTTTTGACATTCAGAATGCTTGTTTTAGTTAAACTACAGATTAGGGTGATGATTCCCCTCTTTCTTATTTCCTTTCCTTTTTCTGGAATTGCATTTTGGCTTCTCACACAGTTCTTTCTACTACCCTGTGATTTATCCCGATAACCATTGCATTTCCACTTAGATACAGCGATTGCCATGATACTAGTGTTACCTTCATGATATGGTCATGGCAGTGTGTGAGTCTGGTCACCACAGATGGCACTGGGATCGTTCCTGAGGTAACATGAGCAATGCAGAAATCCTGACATTTCCTTCCACATGACAGCTTTTCCCCTAGCAAGGGGGAAAGACATTGAAGAGCTGAAGTTTTCAGCTAGGCCTGTGTTTTAATCCTGTTTCCCTCACACACTTACTGGGTGTGTGGCCCTGGAGAAGTTATTCAACCTATTGAACTCATTTCTTTATCTATAAAATAGTGATGATAATACTAACTTCAAAGGCTGTTGTAAGAATTAAATAGGATCATGTATTTCAATGCTTGGCACAAGCCAGACACTCAAATGTCCATCTGCTCCTCCATTTAACATATTTATAGAGCACCTATTATGCTCCCACATAACCGAAAACAAAATAGACAAAACCCCTTCCACAGCCCTTTCCCTCCCTTCCTCTGATCCTCCCCACTGAAGCCAGACCACATAGAATGAACATTCCTGCTCTTTCAAAGAATTCATTCCTTTGGAAGTTCTCCCAGTCAACAGTGACGTTTATGCTTAGACCGTTTTTTTTTTTTCTTCTTTTTGGTTTGTTTGTTTGTTTTTCATGGAACCAAAGAAAGAATGTGTGATGGAATTGCAAAATTTTTATCCACATTACAACCTGGATGCACAGAAAAATGAATTTTATTTAGTCTAAACTATTCTGATTTCCCTCTCTAGCCCCTACCTTCTGATTACAGGGATGAGGGGAGAGAATAATAAAGTACTTGGTTTAAAATGTAGTTCTAGCTGGGGATGTAGTTCAGGGATAGATCATGTGGTTAACATGCATGAGACCCTGGGTTCAATCCCCAGCATGCACGCACACACACACACACACACACACACACACACACACACACACACACACACAAGTACTCCTTTCCTCTATTTTAATCCATTTAGATACCATTCTGCCTCCTTTGGATGGAACTGTTCAAGCACTCAACCCCTTCCTTCACTCACCTAAAGGCTGGAGGAAGGCTGTAGCTTATGCAATGTCCTGGTGGGGAGGGGTTGTCCTCAGGCTCATTTCCTGGCCCTGTGCTGGCTGCCATCCCTGTTCCACTTGGTGCTGCTTGCCCTGTGGGTGTTTGTGGCCACTGCTTGGGTGGGTGTGACTTGTGGTTGGTCTTTCTGGGTTTGGTCAAAGTCCAGCAGTGTGCTCTGGCTGACATGTCCTCATTTCAGTTTCCCCTGGTGCCTGGGAGAGCCTTTTGAAGGCTGGCTGCCTCTTTTCCAAGCCTGGCTTTGTTACTAGGGGCCTAGGCTGCAGGCTTGACCCTGGGGAGCCAACAAATCAGATCCTACCACTCTCTTCCCAAACCAAACAAAAAGTAATGGCAAAAAGCATGAAAGGAGCTTTCATCAGCTTAGCCATAGCGGGAAAGCAGGGGACCCACTTCCTTAGCTCCATCTTCAAGGGGCTGACAATGACTTTGAGGTTTTATAGAAAGGGGTATGAGGGCAAGGCTTGGGGGTTTTGCACAGCTGGAGGATTTTCACAGCTGCCAAAGTAGGTGATCTTGATAGGGTGTGATCCATCCATCATTATCTCAGGTCAGGCAGGGCCTTGTCAGTGCTGAGAAAGTCATTTTGTTCCATGGGTGCACAGGGGTGTAGCTTCAGTTCATTACAGGATACTTATGGAGCAGACCTCCTGTTCCCAGAATCTAAGGTGATTCAGAACCAAGAGGACTGATGCAAAATGGAGGCAGAGATGCAGGGTCTTTAATCCTATTTTTAGCCACTCCTCAGACATTTGCAGGCAAAAGTGAAGAGTTAAAAGTTATTGTTACAGCTTCACCTACATTTGATAAGCAAATGGATTGCTCCATGTTCAACCCCAGGGCTGTAAATGTCCCACTGTTTTCACATCCCAAAGAAAGAAGTTGAAGGTCTCATCTAGAGGGTTTAGATGTTTTATTACTCTTACTCCTCCACCCTGGCAGGCCCAGATACAATGCAGGGCCACCCTATGTTGCATGTCACTGCACAGATGCATTTCTTCAGATGTTCTGAATACATTTCTTTTACTTTACAACCAAGGTCACTCTGCTTTACTCTCCATCTACAGATGGGAGAAAAGAGAAGTGGCCAGTTTCCTCTCTCCATTTTCTTCATTATCCTATTCTTCCTGGCTCCAATACTGGGAATTGAACCTGGGGGTGCTTTACCACTGAGCCATATCCCTACCTCTTTTTATTTTTTATTCTGAGACAGGATCTCACTAAGTTGCTTAGGGCCTTGTTAAATTACTGAGGCTACCCTTGAACTTTCAATCCTCCTGCCTCAGCCTCCTGATTCACTGGGATTACAGGCCTACACCACTGTGCCCAGCCCCATTATCATATTCTTTAGATTTCTTCTTATCTCACTGCCTGGAACAAGCTTTCCTAGGCACTGCCTAGTGTTTATACCAACACTGGATCCTCTTACATCTCTGTCTAGCCATGCGGCCTTAGGGGTGGTTTGGTTCCTAGGTTTTTGCCTGGCTTCACCAGCTTTTCATGGGACCACCCCTATGCAGAAACCTTGGGGAGACTTTTCAACAGTGATCCTTGCTCTGCCTTCCAGGGTGAAACTCAGAAGGGTTAGGGAAGCAGAAATCAGATGACCTTTATCATTTTACATCTCTCTCTCTCTCTCTCTTTCTCTACACACACACACACACACACCCTTCACAATTCTCCAGGCAGACAAAAGGCAGATGTTTTCTTCTTCTGCATCTTCTTCTTGACTCTGCCTGGCTAAATCTTAGTAACAAGCAGGTCACCTTATTATTATTGTTCTTCACATTATTGTAATAGAACTTCATGATCTAAAGGGTCCTGCTTGGTTGTTAAAAGTACTAAGACCTCACAAATTCAGTTCAGCAAATTCCTTTTCAAGACACTTGTCTGACCTTACATTTTGAAAGACAGAAGCAAAACCTGTCTTGTTCTCCTTTTATAATACATTCAGGGCTTCTTTCTGGGCAAATCATTGCCGAAGACAAATTAGTGCAAAATACTCTACTCAAGGAGGCAAAAAGAGCAAAGCACTTCAAAATGAAAATTTTGCTCCTGTCGTAGCATCCAGGTGGCAGTCTTCAGGAGCTCATTGTTTATTAGCTTTATGCTTCTCTGACTATCTAGGGAAAGTACTGCACCTGGAAGTTAGTGGCCCTAGGAACTTTAGAAGAAAATAGAGAGACATTGAGGAAATGGGCCATTTTGGCTGATTGTGTGATTTGGAATTGATGGTGGACTCCATGACTTTAAGCCAGATGTCTCCTCTTTTACTCGATGTAGCCTCTCATTTTTCTTGTTACCAAAGAGGTTACCCTTCTTCTCTTCCTTATCTTCTTCTCCATCCTTGCAGTTCTGCTCTCTCTTCTCTCTCTCTCTCTCTCGTCTCTTGATCTTGTGCATACTTTCTTGCTGAATCTCTCTTTCTCTTCTTGCTCTGTTAAATAAAAATTCCAGGAGGACATTGTACATTGTATAATTATTTAATTTATTAATTTGGTGCTGGGGATTGAACTCAGGGGCATTTTGCCATTGAGCTACATCCCCAGTTTGTGATATATATATCAAATTTATATATATATAAATTTTGAGACAAGTTCTTGCTAAATTGCTGAGGCTGGCCTAAAACTTTCAATCCTGCCTCAATCTCCTGCATCCCTGGGATTATGAACGTTCAGTCACCACACCTGTTGAGGCTGTTATTTTAAACTAAGCTCTTGAACAAACTGGGTTAAAAATCAAAATGGAGTCACTCAATGCTTAATTTCACTGGGCTGAAATTAAGCTGTTTGTCTGAACTTCGGAGAAATTGGCACTAGAGAGATAATAGCCAAATTTCCTAAACAGTCTGATTTAAATTGGCAAGATAATGAAGTTCCCTCAGCCTTAATCCTTACACAAAGGAAATAACCCGAAATAACATGATGTTAATAAATCCACTATTTTCTTATTGTTCTAGCTCCCTGTCCCTTCCTTATAAGGAAGGTAACTTTGAAATGACCACTATGATTTTTGTTTCTGTTTCTGCTTTCTTTAAGCCCTTCTCTGTAAAACCAACCCCCTTTATTCCAACCATTGGAACATTTATTTTATGGAATGAAATGCTGCTGGATTCAAGAATTGAAAATAAAACCAACTAAGATCTTTAAACTAATTGTAATTTTGTTCTTTGATAGCTCCCACACAGGACACACACAGGCCTGTGCGCACATATAAATACATACCCTCCCCGGCCTTCTTATTGTCTGTATGTACTCTTAAACTCTATTTTCCTCTAGCTATTTTTCCAGGACTTTCTCTTTTGTCCTTCCATATATGTGAGCATTGATTTCTTGACAAGATAATCATGGTTTTAATTTATTGAGCACCTATTACATACTAGGGATGAGGAAGTTCCTTTTATATTGCCTTTCTCATTTAATCCTTAGAATTCTCATTGCATCTAGAAAGAAAAGGAAGCTCAAAAAGTTTTTTAAGTATGGGTTCGAGGTTACAGAAGTAGTAATTGGCAGAGCTGGAACTGGAACTCAGAATTCACTGGCCTCAAAGCCCATTTCATTAAGGAACACTGTTATGTACAAAAATTTGGACTTTTGAGTACAGATTTTATGTGGAGTGAATTATCCTACAACACACTTGAACATAAAACTCAGGAATTCTGGGCAGGTACAGTGGCATACACTTGTATTCCCAGTGGCTCAGGAGGCTAAAGCAGAAGGATCATAAGTTCAAAGTCAGCCTTCACACAACATAGCAAGACCCTGTCTCAAAATAAAAAAATAAAAAGGGCTGGGGATTTGGCTCAGTGGGTGAGCTCCCTTGGCCTCAATCTCCAGCATCTAATACAAAACAAAACCAAACCCTGAAAAATTCTTTATCTACTTTTTTTTTCCTGTCCCCTCCTTTGCCCCTGCCCCTTCAGACGGTATTGCTCCCAGAACTCAGTAATTCTTAAAATGACGGATCTAGAAACCATTACTTTGAAGAGGAAAATGGGGAAGTCCTTTCAGAGATGATTAATCCTTGATGCAATTCTGTTGGAAGTGCTGACTAATGGTCTGATGACCCTTTTTTTTTAATCTTGGTGTTGGTAAAGAGGGCATTACAAGGCAGGAAATGGAAAGAGGCACATAGATTTCAGCAGTTCAGAAATGCTAACAGTGGAGGTCTTCACATTGTTTTGGTTCCAGCTTTTTTTTTGGGGGGGCTAATTTAACCACTTCCTCTTCCATTCTTGTTTTGCTCTTTCAGGCAAATTATTTTTTCTCTTTAGGTTTTTATCTATTTTAGAAATTATACTTAATTCCCCATTTTTAAAGTATTTTACAGCTGGACTCAGTGGAACACACCTATAATCCCAGGGTGCAGGAGGATTGCAAGTTCACAGCCAGCTTCAGCAATTTCATGAGATGCAACCTCAAAATAATTCTGTAATGTGTGTATCTGTGGCACTTAGGGGAAATTAATTGAATATTTCAAAATTGTTACTAGAGAGGGATTTTGTTTTTGTTTTTGCTTTTCCTAGTACTGGGGATTGAACCCATGGGTGCTCTACCACTGAGCTACATTGCACAGTCTTTTTGATTTATTTATTTATTTTTTAAATTTTGACAGTCTTGCTAAACAGCTGAAATTGGCCTCAAACTTGTGATCCTCCTGCCTCAGTCTCCTGAGTAGCTCAGATTACAATTGTGCTCCACCATATCCAGCTGCAGAGAAGATTTTGAATGTTCCCAATGTAAAGAAATTATGTATATTTGAGGTAACATATATGCCAGTTATCCTGATCTGATCATTACACATTGTGTATATGTTTTGAAATGTCACACTGTTACCCTGTAAATATGGGCAATTAATATGCACCAATCAAAAAATCAAACTGTAGCATGGTGATAAACACCTACAATTCCAGTGACTCAAAAGGCTGAGGTAGGAGGATCACAAGTTCAAGGCCAGCCTCAGCAACTTATTAAGACCTATGTCAAAGTTAAAAATAAAAAGACCTGGGGATGTAACTCAGTGGTAAAGTAACCCTGGGTTCAATTCCCAATTTAAAAAAATCTGGGCATGATGACTCATGCCTGTAATCAGGAAACTCAGGAGGCTGAGGCAGGAGGATCACAAATTCAAAACTGGCCTCAGAAATTTAGCAAGGCTCTAGGCAACTTAGCAAGAACTTATCTTTAAAAAAAATATACAAAAAGGTTGGGGATGTGGCTGAGGTTCAATTCCTGGTACCAAAACCAAAACAAAACAAAACAAAATATAGCTGGATATGCTGGTGCACATCTGTAATTTCAGCAACTAGGTAGGCTGAGGCAGGAGCATTGCAAGTTTCAGGCCAGTGTGGTCACCTTAGTAAGATCTTGTCTCTAAATAAAAAGCACTGAGAATGTAGGTCAGTGGTGGTAGAGCACCCCTGGGTTCAATCCTCAGTACCATACACATGTACACACACAAACCAAAATAATATTTTTAGAAGAATGCATATTATTCGACATGAACTACTTCTCAGCATTCTCTTGGATGAAAATGGACTTTGCTATCAAAAATTAAAACAATGATTCAAAGCAATGGGACTAACAGTTTTTTGGTGGGGAGAGATACTGGGTATTAAACCCAAGGGAGCTTTACCATGGAGCTATCTATATTCCTGTCCTTTTTAATTTTTTATTTTGAGACAGTTCTCGCTAAATTGTTGACGCCTCAAATTTGGGATCCTCCTGCCTCAGCCTCCCTTGCTGGGATTATAGGTGGGCACCAGTGATCCCACCTGGGACTGCATTTTAAAAATTAGTGGGGAGAGAGGAAGAAAAGGAGAATTGTCAAAGGCCTGCATAAATTAAACTGAAGCCTGTTTAAACCCTGTCCTCTGACACTCCTCCCACTAGTTTCCTTGGTTCGCTGACTTTGTCCTTGAGACAGTTGGATTCTTTTAGGGCTCCCTGTTTCAAAATAAAGAAAGATCTGCACAAGTTCCTGTTTCAGAGGAAGGAAGTTAGGTTCTTTTGTCCTGGAAGAGGCCCTGGTTAGTTCCTTGAGGGTTACTTATTTATTTGTTACTGGGGATTAAACCCAGGGGTGATTTACCAAGGGGCTACATCCTTAGTTCTTTTTCATTTTGAAACAAGGTCTTGCTAAGTTACCCAGGTTGGCCTTGAACTTGTGATCCTCTGGTCCCAACCTCCTGAGTAGCAGAGATTACAGGAGTGCATATGTACCTTGAGTTTTTCTGTCATTTGGAGAAAGAATTTTTGTTCTTAATCTCTGTCACTTTCAGGAAACACTTCACTAATGATATGAGAGGCCCTGGAAGGAATGAGCCCTGCTAACACATTTTTGATCTGTGTTTAATACTAGTTTTTTTTTAATTTTTAATTTTTTAGTTGTAGTTGGACACAATACCTTTATTTTACTTATTTATTTTTATGTGGTGCGGAGGATTGAACCTAGGGCCTTGTCCGTGCTAGGCGAGTGCTCTACCACTGAGCCACAACCCCAGCCCCTTAATACTAGTTTTCGATGCATGCAAGGTGTTAGTAATCACCTGTTTCAATAAAGGAGTTTTCCATATAAGCATGAGGCTGTTGAATCATAGAGTGTCTGCATCTATCAACCTCAGTTGTTTGGGAGTCATTTGAGCCAAAGGCTCCTGTAGAGAATGTGGGCAGGTAACACTGAAGCACTTAGGGCCATCCTGATGTCACCTGGAAGCGGCTATATCTGGCTCACACATTTACTCTCAAGATCTACCAGGCACCCAGCAGTTCTACCAAGCAGATCTTCTCCTGGTACCTTCCCAAGTACTCTGCTTTACTTTCTTTATGAGCAATGCCACCCCCCACTGCCAGAATGGACTGGAAATCAAGAAAAGGGAAATGAAGAAAGGAAAGAAAGCAGTGCCTATGCTGACCTTCACAAAGAAGCAATCGCTAACCCCCTTGGGGAAAGGGCGCACATTCCTAGCTGTGATAAAGGCCTGGCTTTAACCCTTGAGCCTCCAATTCCCCCGCCTGGTCCTGCCCATAGCCAATAATGAGCATTTTGGATTGGAGTGAGGAATACCAATTAACTGGTATGGGTAATCAGATCCAAATAACTGCAGGGGAAATCAGTAATCAGGAACAAAACAGGAGCCCAGAGCAGATAAAAGCTAGGAAATAAAAGACCACAATTTAGCCTCTGATTGAGTCTCTCAGTTTACTTTTTTTTTTCTTTTAAATTCAAATTAGGGTCTTATTCCTTGGATTTTAGCACTAAGGAAGTAGCTTTCCAAAAATAAAAAGAATTTAGAATTATAAAAGAGGAGTATTCTTTTCCCTGTTAAGGGAAAGAAGCAAATCACCCCCCCACCACCACCACCAAAAAAAAAAAAAAAAAAAAAGCCTGTTCTGAAAAATAACACAGTATCAGGAAGGTGAACCAATAAGGTGGTCAGAGCATGCCCCACCCCCCACTCCGGCCAGGTGCAGTCATTTAGGAGGATTCTGGTGGTTCTCTGGCCCTTTTTTGTGGGACAGAGATTAGGGTCTTCAAATTCTCACCTTCAGAGATGAATTGCCAGCCCCTTTCTTTGGTTGGGATCTCTAAAGGAAACCGAGAGCTTTAATAGGGATTGTGGAATGCCAATGCTCAGATAACTTCCAACTTCAAGGATGGAAATCAGAATAAATAATTCTGTGGGTTTCATCAATATGCCTGTCATTGCCAGCAGGCTTCACTGAATCCTGTGGCCTTCAGAGTTTAGGAGGCAGGCCAACACGATAAGGAGTCTAAATTTACAGAAGGCAAAGAGTAGCGTTTAAAAAACACAAAATATAAAACCCAGTTACTTGGTTGTCAGGGTTACGCCCTCAGTTGGAACAAGACAGACATGTGAGGTGAAAACATACTTTGGGTCCTTGAAGCACACTTTTAGGATCTCTCTCCTGTGCTCAAACATTATGAGAAAAAAAGGGCAACATTTTTTTTTTTCTTGTATGAAAAAAGAAGGTAGAGGTCGAAAATGAGACAATTAAGAGGACCGAAGAGGTTTTCACCACTTACTTCATGATAAATTGCAAGCAAGGCCATCACAGGATGGACCTGCTCCTGGCACTCAAGTCACTGAGACTTTTGAGGTCAAAGCTACAAGCACTGAAGTAATGGGAAGCCATGCACAGGCTTTTCATGAGCCAGAGAGTTTTCTTTAGAAGAGCACAGGAATTAGATGAAGCTGATTTTTTCAACACTGAAATATGTTGTAAGCAAATTATGTAGCCCAGGAAAGAATCTGCTTCCACAGGCCATGCTGAACAGTCCCAAAGCAATGACAAATATTACAATAAGCAGAGGAAAGCAAGTCAGAAAAGAGCAGAGTAAATGAAAGAACTCACAAACCTCATGTCTGATACAATCCTGTCTGTGAATGTGGAGGAGGAGCCACAAAATTTATATGTAAATAGCAAAGCATATCAGTGATATTGGCTCTAATATTATCTTCTAATTTAATATTTACAAAAGTTATGCATCTAGAGAAACTATGCCTAAAATTTATTTAAATTTTTTTTTTAGTTTTAGACACAATAACTTTATTTATTTTTTTTTAAAGAGAGAGAGAGAGAGAGAGAGAGAGAGAGAGAGAGAGAGAGAGAGAGAGAATTTTTTTAATATTTATTTTTTAGTTTTTTGGCGGACACAACATGTTTGTATGTGGTACTGGGAATCGAACCTGGGCCGCACACATGCCAGGCAAGCGCACTACCTCTTGAGCCATATCCCCAGCCCATATTTTATTTTGCTTATATATTTTTTATGTGGTACTGAGAATTGAACCTAATGCCTAACACTTGCTAGGCAAATGCTTTACCAACTGAGCTACAACCCCAGCCCAGTGCCTAAAATTTTCAAATAAATGTTTAACCTTTATTTTGAACACCGAGTTAAAAATTACAGTTCACAAATAATAATCACTTTATAAATGTTGGTTGTTTAAAAGCTTATGTATATATATATATATTATATATGCATACATATAATTATATATATAATTATATACAGGTATATATGTGTATATATATAATTTTTTATGCATGTACACACATACATACAGATAGATATATATCTCTGCACTTTTAAAAATCTTTATTACTGCTTGTTGTGGGTATATTTGCCTATAATCCCAGCTACTCAGGAAGCTGAAACAGGAGAATCACAAGTTCAGGGTCGGCTTGGGCAGCTTAGTGGGACCTTATGTCAATCTTTCAAAAGGGTTGAGGTAAAGCTCAGTGCTAGAGCACTTGCTTACATGTGCAAGGACCTTCATTCAATCTCCATACCACATACAACAAAAATAAAAAAAAAAATTATTACAAAGCAACAGATTGGGAATATTTTCCCACATCAATAAATATATTTTGTTGTCTTATCACTAATATCTGTATGCTTTATAAAATAATAAGACTTGAGGGGCTGGGGATGTGGCTCAAGCAGTAGCACGCTTGCCTGGCATGTGTTCGGCCCGGGTTCGATCCTCAGCACCACATACAAAGATGTTGTGTCCGCCGAGAACTAAAAAATAAATGTTAATAAATTCTCTCTCTGTCTCTCTGTCTCTCTGTCTCTCTGTCTCTCTGTCTCTCTCTCTCTCTCTCTCTCTCTCTTTAAATAAATAAAATCAATTTATAAAAAAAAAGACTTGACTATCTTGGCTTTATTTATAATACACCAATAAAACTTCCCTATAAATGTAATGAAATGTCCTCCAGTCAGGAAACACCTGTGAAAACAACAGAATTTTATTTAATTTAATTTTTATTTTATTTTTTTTTAGTTATACATGACAGTAAAATGTATTTGGGCACATTATACATTCATGGAGTATAACCTCCTATTCTTGTGGTTTTGCATGATGTGGTTTTACACTAGTCATGTGTTCATGTATGAAGATAGAAAAATATGTCCAGTTCATTACAGTTTTTTCTCTTCCCATCCCCCTCCTTTCCCTTCATCTCCTTTGTCTAATCCAAAGTACTTTTATTTTTCCCTCCCCCCTACAGAACACAAAGAATTTTAAAGGGAAAAAAATATGGTAGAGATTGGATGTGTGTATAGGCATATATGCAAAGATATGAACTGTAGTAATCAAGATCTGTTTGGGGCCCTGAAAGGAGCAAGCAGCCCCTCCCTTCCTGGCTGCACCAGCCTCCCTCTCCCCACACCACCACCCTTGGGGCTCTCCAGATGTGCTCTTGCTGGCTAGTCACTCCAGGATTTCCTGATTATAATGAGGAAGCACAGCTGATCATGCCAGTGAGTTCAGATTGAGATCTCATCACCTTTTGACCTTTAGCCCCATCCTCTGTTTACCAGTTTCATGCTGGCACACATGACTGTAAATGGAAGAAAAAAGTAAGAAGGCAAAGTGACATGTGCCAAGTGGCTGTCAGCTCTGCAGAGCTCCACCTTGTCTCTCTTCCTGTGTCATGATGAGAACCAGAACCCTGGGCCATTATAGTTTAGGGTGGAGACACATCTGCAGTGTACAAGCAGATACTTACCTACTCAAGATTATTCTATTTCATTGAGAAAATAAAAAGTACCATAACCCTGCCTGCATCTTTCCCCATCTTCTTTTCTTATGATCTTAGTGAGAGTTGTGCTCTCAGATTCTTTCCTGGAACCCAGTGTTTCTGCCTATTAAACAAACCCTACTTCATCTCTTACCCTTTCTCCATCATCATTTATCTCTTCTCCCAACCCTAAATCTGTTTACATAGCTATGAAATTAAAAATCAAGCACACAAAAAGGAAAGCCCCTTATCTCCCTCCAGCCTTCACATCCCTTATCTTCCCTTTTATAGTAAAAGTTATATATATATATATATATTATATATAATAAATATATATAATATTTATTAACATGCTGTCTTCACTGTCTGAACTCCATTTTACCTTCAACACATTCTTATCTGCCCTTTATGTCCATTCTGTGCTAAAATAATTGGTCAGAGTGACCAATGACCTCCATGTTGACAAACAATGGGCTGGTTTTCAGCTTGTGTTGGTCAGCTCTTGCCATCTGTCCACATTGTGATGATCTGCCCTTCTTTCTGTACCTCAGTAGCACTTGACTCTTCTGGGGTTTATTTTACTTGACTTGGGATTCTGCATCTTTTTATTCTTATTTTCTTGTTCTTCTCCTTCTCCTCCTCCTTCTTCTTCTTTTTATTTATTTTTTTGGTAGTGGGGGTTGAACCCAAGGCCTCTAGGCTAGCACTCTATCACAGACCCACACCCCCATCCCACTGATTTTGTTTTCTTGAGATGGGGTCTTTCTGTGTTGCCCAGGCTCGTCTCAAATTCCTGACTTCAAGAGATCTTTCTACTACCCAGCCTCCTGAGTAACTGGGGCTATAGGCTTGTACCACTGCACTTGGCTTTTTTTTTTTTTTTGTCTTTGTGTTTTCTCAGTATCTCATCCACATCGATGGCTTGAACCAGATCTGTGTGCTTGTGACTCTTATTGTGAAGATCCTGGTGTGCCACCCAGATACTTCCTTCAGGACCAAGGCCTTCATTCCTCACTGCTGAGAGGGGTGACCATTGGCCCCTTATAGGAATTCTCTTTTCCAATATTGTCCTCAGTCCAAGAACAGCCTGCATCCAATGTTGGCTGAAGCAAGACTCGAAAGGCCTTCAGTGCAGGATAACTCTGAAGGGTACCACCAGTTCCCAAGCTTCCCTTAGGTCTGGCTGAGTCTGGGTTTCAAACGGTTCAGTTTCTTCCTCTGCCCAATCCTGCTTCCTTCTCCCACTCCTCCTTTACAGATATTATTTTCAAGAACATTCCTGTGGTAGACACTGTGACGCACCACTCAAAGTCCCTTCAGGAGCAAAGAACTAATCACTGTGGCTGATCAGAGTCCTGGGCAAACAGACTGGGACAGAAGTCTCCTGGGGTACAGCTTACATCCAGTGAATGATCAAATGCGATGTGAAGTTTTCGCCTCAACTTGGCATGGCACCGAAGGGTCATCTTATTTGAGAAGATCCTGCCCTAAGGAAAAGGAATACTGGGACATTTCAAGGAATACACTGTTTGAGTTGATCCCCAGAGACCTAGTGTTATCATTTTTTTTCCTTGTTAGACTGAAGACTTACGGGAGCCAGGAAACAAATAAATACTTGGGTAAATTCCAGCTCAGCAGGTCTACTGGGTTCGTAAACCTCCCCAGTGATTATTTTAAAATCTCCAAGTACCTAAGTATTGTTGACCGATTGGTGGTTAGAGGACCCTCACAATACATCATTTACCTGTGATGGAAAAGGGAAATCTCCCAAACTGTTCCCCCTTCCCCACCAGCCAAACAGCATATAAAGAAAACATTTCATCCTGGGAACAGGAGGATAACAGAGATTAATGGCATCATTAAAGACCTGAAGGATGTTGGAGTGGTGGTGACTACTCACTTTCTCATCTCCAATTTGTTCACCAGTGTGGCTCCTGCAGAAACTGAATGGTTCTGAGGAATAACTGCAGAAAACCATCCCTGATTGTATCTACTGTGCTAATGTGGTTTTATTGCTAGATAAATAAGATCAAATAGGTTGATGAGGCTTCAAGTACATGGACTGTGGTCACTGATTTGGGAAATTCATTCTTTTCTCTCTCAATTAGAAAGATCAGAGATAGTTTGTGTTCATGCGACACACACAGTTTAGACCTGGGGCAATGCTGACCCTCTTCCTTTTCTTGTAATTTGAAGTTATTTGAATCATCTTGAAATCCTACTGACAATCATATGCATTTGTTTCATTAAGAACATCCTGTTGATTGGACAGTGCTCTAGAAGTTTTCATAAGGCACAGGTAAGATGAAGGCTGTGAAAACAGGGGACTTTTCACTGTGGTGAAGTTTCGATGGATCCATGATCAGGAGTACGCTGGGTTATCGCTTTGAAATTAAAAGACACATGTTTGCATGCTCTACCAGAAAGTAAGAAGCACCCTGTTGGGTAGGCATCTTTAGGTCGGGGGCAACATATTACATACCTAGGAAAACCATTAATTTGAGTGGGACCTGGAACAAGAAAGAACTCTGCACTAAACCAGAACTGTTGTGCAAGTAGCCCTGTCATTTGGAGCAAATGACTGACACCTAATTTCTTGGAAATTTTTATGGTGGGATTCACCAGATCATAAGTTTCTCCAGACTCAGCAGTGGTGCCTCTTAATGTTCATCTCAGGTCAAACCAAAGTGTGATCAGAAGTCATGAGTATACTGTATGTCACTCTCCACTGCCGGGTTTCTGTTTGCCACTAAAAGGCTCAGAGGTCACTCCAGGGGAACTGGGCTAACTGGGCTGCGCAAAATAACCACACAAGAGACACAAATACCTTTTTCTTTGGGGTTGCTGTGATGGCTGCTCTGACCTTAAGGGTCCGCAGGAAGAGAGAGAGAGAGAGAGAGAGAGAGCGCGCGCGCACGCGCGCGCGCGCGCACACACACACACACACACACACACACACACACGCTGACCCCTTTTTTTGAGGAGAAGCTATTTAAATGAGGCAAGGGGTCAGGTTTCAGGGACTCCACAGGTGCACAAGTGCCTCTCCTTCAGCTTACAGCTAAGATCACATGAAGGGTCTTATATGACTAGTTGAGGAAGGAGAAAAAGACTGAACTGGGTTGATCAGTTTGTCTTTGTGAGTGAGAGTTGAAAATGAACAGTGGTTACATTACAGTAGTCAGGGTTGGCCTTGGAAGTGAAGATAGAAAATATTTCCAACGGGCAGAGCTGACAGCTGTTAGCTATTGGTGCACCAAGTCATCCATTTTGTGTAGAGGGAGAAGTTGCCTGAAATGAGAAAATATAACCACTCCTGGGCAGTAGCAAATGGCCTAGCTGTTTGGTAAGTGGAACAGAAATAACAAGACTGAAAACTGGGAGATCTTAGATAACAGGTAAGAAGAGGAAATAAAGTAGTGGGAGCAAAGTGTAAATGTTTTTGTATCATACAGTAGTACCATGAGCAAACATCCACTGAGAAACAGATAGTGAACAACTGTTATTTAAAATTATTTAGCTAGTTAATGTTAGCTAGCCATTATCATTGAACACCTGGAGCTGGCATAATTGGTAATGTGGTGTCAGAGATGAAAGCTATATGTAAGTCGACAATATGGACTTCCACTTATTAGATTTATTATAGTGATTGCTGCTTTCGAATGTTCAAGACTTCAGTAGTATAAACCAATTCTCTGCTCTTGATATGGCATTATGGTAATGTTCTTCAAGAAGAACAACTAGTGCTGGGCGTGGTGGTGCACATTTATAATCTTAGCAACTCGGGAGGCTGAGGCAAGAGTATTGTGAGTTGGAGGCCAGCCTCAGCGACATAGTGAGGCCCTAAGCAACTTAGTAATACCCTGTACAAAATAAAAAAGTAAAAGGGCTGGGAATGTGTCTCAGTTGTAGAGACCTGGGTTTAATTCCCAGTACAAAGAAGAAGAGGGGAGGAGGAAGGGGAGGAGAAGAACAACAACAACTAGGACCTTGGTGAGGTCTACTGCATTAGACCTCTTCCATCCTATAAGTTCCCACATTTTATTCTCACAGACATAGGTAACTGTTCTGGAATGCATACCCTAAGCTGCTACCATCATAAAGGAATCTTACAGAATTACTTATGTCTAGATGTGAAATCTCATAAAACACAATATCTGATCATGGGATCCATTTCAGAGAAGGAGGATCAGGAATGAGTCTGTGACAATGACATCCATATATAGATCTTTTTTCTTTTCATAAACCATCACCCAAAAGTAGCTGGCCTCATGGGCTCAGGAAGTTTTGATGAAGAATTGCACCAAATATTTCAGGTATAAATAACCTATCTCATACAAAATTCCTCAAAAATATAGAAGGGAACCCCACCCAATTGCTTTCATGAAGATAGAATTTTATATTGATATCAAAAAGTGTCAAAGAAATAAAAACTAAAAATTTGACTAAAGTCCCCAAATATGGATGTAAAATTTTTCAACATAATACTAGCAAATACAACTCAGCAATATCTAAAATAGGTAATATTATCAAGTGGAGTTTATTCTAAGAATGTAAGTCTGGTTAAAGTCCTCTTCAAATCAATCAGTAAAACACATTCATTAAAGGAAAAAAAATAATAAATCTATGATAATCATCTTCAACAGCTACAGAAAAAGCATTTGACAAAGTGAAACATCTGTATATTCTTATTAAAGGATTATAATACAAAGGTTATTTCATAAAGTATATTGGTGAATCTTATGAATCTTACAGATAACATGGAACTTATTGAATGAATTCACTGTTAAGTGTTGAAACAAGGCAACATGTTTGTTTTTACCATTTCTATTTTACAATATATTGGCAGCATTGGCCAATAACAATAAAACAAGAAAAAATAAGTAAAATAGGCTGGGCGTGGTGGTGCATGCCTATAATCCCAGTGATTTAGGAGCCTGAGACAGGAGAATTGCAAGTTCAAGGCCAGCTTCAGAAACTTAGCAAGATCTCTGCTTTAGTCAGCTCTTTCATTACTGTGACTAAAAGAACTCAACCAGAACAACTGTAGAGGAGAAAAGGTTTATTTAGGGTCTCATGGCTTCAGAGGTCTCAGTCCCTAAGAGGCTGGCTCAATTCCTTGGGGATCAAGGACATCATAGTGGAAGAGTGTGGCAGAGGGAAGCAGCTCACGTGGTGATCAGAAAGCAAAGAGAGAGAGAGAGGTCTCCACTTGCCAGATACAAATATATAACCTAAACCCCAATTTCCACTTCCTCCAGCCACACCCTACCCTTCAGTTGCCACTCAGTTAATCCCCATCAGATGATTAATTCACTGATTGGGTTAAGGCCCTCATAACCCACTCATTTCTAAGGCCCTTGTAACCCAATCATTTCTTCCCCCCAACCCAATCATTTCTTCTCTGAACCATCTTGCATTGTCTTGCACGTGAGCTATTGGGGAACACCACATCTAAACAATAACAATCTCATCTCAAGAATAAAAAATAAAAAAAAGGGCTGAGGTTGTGGCTCAGTAGTAGAGTGCTCCTGGTTTCAATCCCCAGTACCAAAAAAAAAAAAAAAAAAAAAAAATCAAGGCTACCCAAGGAGATTAATAGGTTCACTGTGATTTCAGTCAAACTCTATGCACACTTTTTTTTTTTTTGGTGGAATACATGATATATATAAATAGCTCAAATGATCTTGACAAGAATAAAAATGAACAAATACATACACCGACTGATTTTAATACTTATTATGAAGCTGTAGTAATAATCACAGTGTGGGCTTGGCATAAGTATAGGAAACAGCTCAATGGAATAGAGTCTAAAAATATTTGCTAGCATATATGTTTAACTTAATATTTTTGGAGGGGAGGTATCAGGGATTGAACTCAGAGACACTTGACTACTGAGCCACATCCCCAGCCCTATTTTGTATTTTATTTAGAGACAGGGCACTTGATCTCCACATCATACCAGATGAAGCATTAACTCAGGATGAATCAAAGACCTAAATGTGAAACAAGAAGTAAAAAACATTGCAAGCAGAGAAATGAACATTTTGTGTGTGTGTGTGTGTGTGTGTGTGTGTGTGTGAGAGAGAGAGAGAGAGAGAGAGAGAGAGAGAGAGAGAGTGATTGACTTGGAGGAGGCAGGCCAATACTTAGACAAAAAGCACAAAACATAAAAGGAAAAGCCTTTGTTCATTAAAAAAAAAAATGAGCAAGCTCTCACCAAGAGAAAATACTCAAAATGTTCATGTGTGTGTATGTAATTAGGACTTATTTCTACAGCACACAAGGAAATCTTACAAATCATCAAATATCGATGAATATGTGGAGCAACTAAAATTCATTCATTTGTGGAGGGAGTGAAAAGTGTTAAGATCATTTTGCAAACCTATTAACCTCTTCTAAACTTATATGTCAACCTATGACCCAGCAATTGATTAAATTCTAGGTATTTATCCAGAAGTAAAAGTAAAAAAAATAAAAGCACATTTCCACAAAAAATTTGTACAAGAGAGTTTATAGCAGTATTACACACAATATCTGAAAAATTAGAATTGTTGTAAATATTCAGCAACAGGAGAATGGATAAACTAATTTGCTCTATGGCACATGAATTAAAAAAAAGAAAAGAAACAAGTTACTGTCAACTGAAATGACATGAATGACCAAAAGCATTATATGTAGTAACAGAAAGTAGATATAAAGAATATTTTCGGGCTCAGATTGTGGCTCAGTGGTAGTGCGCTTGCCTAGCATGTGCAAGGCCCTGGGTTCGATACTCAGGACCACATAAGATAAATAAATAAAATAAAGGTATTGTGTCCAACTAAAAAATAAATATTAAAAAAATAAATGTATTGTGTCCAACTACAACTAAAAAATATTAAAAAAAGAATACATAGTCTATCTGTTTATCTGTATGAAGCTTTAGAAAAGGCAAAAATGAAAAATGGTACTGGCAAATGGATTAATGCTTGTTTCTAGGAGTGAGGCAGGGTGGAATTGATTTCAAAAAGCCAGCAAGGTCTGAGATTATAGAAATGTTTTGGATGGGGTTGCATGGGTATATACAACTGCCAAAACTCATCAAAGGGGACATATGCAATCTATACATTTTATTGTGTTTAAATTATAAACACAATAGTAAGGCATCCCTATAATCCCAGCATCTCAGGAGGCTGAGGAAGAGGGTTGCAAGTCTGAGGCCAGCCTCAGTAACTTTGAAACTCTCAACAAATTAGCATGAGCCTGTCTCGAAATAAAAAATAAAGATGACTGAGGATATAGTTTAGTGGTAAAGGACTTCTGGGTTCAATCCTCAATACAAAAAAAAAGAAAAAGTAAATACAGAAAACTGCTCCCTTCTGCTGACTGTGTACTAATACATAAAACAACGTGGATGAATCTCAGAAAAAAAAAAAGTTGAGCTAGATTCCAGATAACAAAAAATACATTAGATAATTTTATTTGTGTGCAGCTTAATTAAACATGAAAATAATTTATAGTGGTAGAAATCAAAACAGTGGCTGTCAATGGAAGGGATGGTGTAACTGTCAGGGAGATTTTCTGGGATGATGAAAATTTCCTGTCTTGATCATGTCTTGGTGATTAGTTATAAACATTTATCAAAACTCATTAATTTATATGGTTATAATTTTTGTATTGTACTACATACAAACTTTACTATAAAAAAAATTTAAGTATGAAAATTTTTTTCTTTTTTAAGTTAATTTTTAATTTATGTATGACAGCAGAATGCACTACAATTCATATTACACATATAGAGCACATTTTTTTTTCATATCTCTGGTTGTATAAAAAGTATATTCACACCAATCCATGTTTTCAAAATGTACTTTGGATAATAATGTCCATCACATTTCACCATCATTTCTAACCCCATGTCCTCTCCCTTCCTCTCCCACCCCTTTGCCTTATCTAAAGTTCCTCTATTTCTCCATGACCCCCTTCCCTACCCCACTATGATTCAGCCTCCTTATATCAGAGAAAACATTCAGCATTTGACTTTTGGGGTTTGGTTAACGTCACTTAGCATTATCTTCTCTAACTCTATCAATTTTTCTGCAAATGCCATGATTTTATTTTCTTTTATTGCTGAGTAGTATTCCATTGTATATATATGCCACATTTTTTAAATCCATTCATCTACTGAAGGGCATCTAGGTTGGTTCCACAGTTTAGCTATTGTGAATTGTGCTGCTATAAACATTGATGTGACTATGTCCCTGTAGTATGCTGTTTTTAAGTCCTTTGGGTATAGACTGAGGAGAGGGACAGCTGGGTCAAATGGTGGTTCCATTCTCAATTTTCCAAGAAATCTCCATACTGCTTTCCACATTGGCTGCACCAATTAGCAGTCCCACCAGAAGTGTATAAGTGTATGTTTTCCCCCACATCCTCGCCAACACTTATTGTTGTTTGTATTCTTGATAATACCATTCTGACTGGAGTGAGATGAAATCTTAAAGTAGTTGTGATTTGCATTTCTCAAATTGCTGGCAATAGTGAACATTAAGTATGAAAAATTTTTAAGGAAGAAAATGTAACATCAGTGTGAACAACCTTGTGGCAAAGAAGTAGGCAAATAAGCACATCATACCTTTCTGCAGGAAATGGAACTTGTATCAGTCTTTTTATTTTATTTTTTTGTGTTTAATATTTTTTGACTGTATGGGGATTGAACCCAGGGTCTTGCTCATGTTAGGCAGGTACTCTACGTCTCCAGCTCTCTTTCAGTCTTGTTAAAAAGCACTGCTAGGTATTGTGGCATATGCCTGTGATCCCAGTGGCTCAGGAAACTGAGGCAGGAGAGTCGCAAGTTCAAAACTAACCTCAGCAATTTTGCGAGGTCCTAAGCAATTTATCAAGACCTTGTTTCAAAAGGGGCTGGGGATATAGCTCACTGGCTAAATGTCTCCAGGTTCAATCCTTGGTGAAAAAAAAAAGCAATCTTCCATCTCTATATAATTTTAAAATAATACATATTTCCTCTAGTCCTCTAGTACAGCAATCTGTCTTTCAGAAATCTTCTTTGTCGAGGTGAAAGCACAAGAATGTAAAGATAAGTCCAGGGTGGTGGCACAACACCTGTCAGCCAGTGACTGGAGAGGCTGAGGAAAGAGGATCACAAGATCCAGGCCAGCCTCAGGAATTTAGTGAGATCCTGTCTCAAAACAAAAAGGGCAGGGGATGTAGTTTGGTAGGTAAAGCACTCCTGGGTTCAATCCCCACTACCCCCACAAAAGAATATAAAAATATGTGAATATTAACACTTAATAGGGCAGTATTAGTAATAGAAAGAGAACTGGGAAAAAATAATGTTCAGTTGTGGAGAAGTAGTTGAATAAATTATGTTACATCTGCCCTCATGGGCCAGGATATCACATTTAAATGGTGAAATAGAGTTATACTAATTGTCTTGAAGGGATTCCCACAAGGTAGCATTGAATGAGAAAAAAAGTGAATATAATATTATTTTTGCAAAACAAATATAAAAGAATACTATATATATATACACACACACACACACACACACACACACACACACATATCATATATATCTTATGTATGCCTATTTAGTACTATGTGGTAGAAAATATATTAAGTTCCTGACATTGATTTCCTTAGTGGGGAGCATTTGCTGATGTGAGCAGAGGAGGGGAAAGAGGAAGAAAGAGAAAGAACAAAGCAAAAATACTTCACGAAAATGAAAGCTGTCTTTTGACAACATATTTCTGTATTTATGCAAAATTTACATACATTTTGCATAAATGTATGGACATGTATGTAAAGACATCTATTGTGGATGAGGATACATCCCCAGTTCAGTGGAAGAGCATTTATCTAGCATGTGCAAGGCCCTGGGTATTATCCCCACTATTGCAAAATCAAAACAAAATAAAATTCAAATATTACATCTCCTTGTTTATTTATTCATTATTATTTCATTGGTTCTTTTTAGCTATACATGACAGTAGAATTCATTTCGATATGATTATACAAGCATGGAATATATCTTATTCTAATTAGGACTCCATTCTTATAGATGTGTTTATTCATTTATTTTACAAGCATGTACCTTACTGTGTACCAAGTATTCTAAGTGGTTTCAAATAGTAATAGACTTGATCCTTCTAACAGCTCTCTGAGGCATGTACTGTTAGTTTCTGCATTTGAAAGATAAGGAAACTGAGGCACAGAAGAGTTTGCCCCTAGTTAAACAGCTAGAAAAGAGCAAAGCAGAGATTTGAACTCAGGCATTTGGGCTCAGAGTCCAAGCCCTGAACTACTGTATCACTGCTCTTTTTCATAGAAAGTAAACCGGGCTCACCACCCTCCCGTGGCTTGTCATTGCACAAGGACAATTCCAACCCCTTTGATGGCCTTTATTGCCCTACATAATCTGCCCCTTGTCAAACTCTAGGTACCCAGCCACACTGACCCTCTGCCTTTTCTTTTATAGTCTTGTTTTGCATCTTGCAGCTTATTCCATGTTTCCTCGGCCACCTGTAGCAGGATCCATGGAATCCTTCAGATCTCAGGGTAATATCCCCTCTTCCAGAGGCCTTCCCTGACCACCTAAGCAGATCTCTCCTACACTTCTCTACTATAACACACAGCATTTAATGGAACTCATATTTATTTTTGTTGATGACTTATTTTCTATATATCCATGTCTTCTGTGGATTATAGGCTCTGTGGGTATGGAGTAGGGTCATTTTAAGTCTTGGTCTCAATTCTCCGTATTCTCCATTGCATATTCAGCATTCAGCATATGTTTGGCTAACAGCAGATACTTTGAAGCTTTGTGTGTGTGTGTGTGTGTGTGTGTGTGTGTGTGTGTGTGTGTGTGTGTATGTGTTATTGGGGATTGAATCCAGGGTGCTCTACCACTGGGCTACATCCCCATACCTTTTAATTCTTTTGTTTGGAGACAGGGTCTTGCCAAGTTACGGAGGATGGCCTCACACTTGTGATCCTTCTGTCTCAGTCTCCTGAGTTGCTGGGTTTACAAGCTTGCACTGCTGTACCTAGTTAGAAGTGTTTTTTTTTTTTTAAATAAATGAATAAAAAATAAGTATACAAAGGTAATACTAGAATGTGAAGAAAGGGTTGGTTCTAGAAGCATACAGACCAGGGTTGAACTCAATTCTTTGATCTTGGGAGACTTGTGAAACCTCTTGAAATATGTTTTGTCTCCTGTAAAAGGAGATAAAAGTAGTATCTACCACACAGTGTCCTTGTGAAGATTGAATGAGGTAAAATATCAGATTGCAAATGCTCAATGCTACATAGATGTTATTATTAGCATATCATCATCATCATCATCATCATCATCATCATTCTCGGGCTGCATCAGATCACTGTCCAGCCTGGGGGTTGGTAGCACTTGGATCCATTTCCATCACTTTGCCAATCAGATCAAGCTTGGGCTGGGGGAAGACCTTTGAGCTGAGCCCGTGTGTGTGTGTGTGTGTGTGTGTGTGTGTGTGTGTGTGTGTGTGTGTATGTATGGGGGGAGGCACATAGTAGTTGGGTCCCTAATTGTGCTCAGGGCCATGAACACTTCCACAAAGCTGCTTTCTCCCTCTCTCTTGCTTTTCTCAGCCCTCCTCCCAGCCCTCTCCTTCATTTTACTCTTCTTAATACTGCCTGAATGAAGTCAGTGCACTGCTTAGCTCCATTTTTCCTGCTGGAAAGTACCTTTGGAAGTGGAAGGGATTCTGTCCATTTAGTTAACAAGGTATGCTTTGTGGAGACAAGTATTTGATGGTGCGTTAAAATAGGTTAACCAGACATCTCAACAAATATACAGTGGCTTAATCATAAGCATAGAGCTGACGACCTCATGTTTCTCCTCTTCCTGGGTTGCAGGAAACGATGGCTGCTCCACCCTTCCCAGTGGTTGCTTGCAGAAAACACTGATGTGAATCAGCACGAAAGGCCCATGCAGAAGACAGATGGAAAAGAAAATGCAAATAGAGGTTAAAATATTTCCATCAGTGGGAAAGCATTGGAAATTTGAAAATAAGAGAGGAAAGGCCTTAGGAAGCCTTAATTACTTTCTGTTTATTCAAGATGAGAGAGAGGAAGCTATTGCTTGTCCAGCGATCAGCCAGAGAAGATTTCCTGGAAAAGTACCGAATTATCCAGGTCATGTCTGCCAATTCCTAAAAGACTTCCTGCCTCCAAATCTTTTGAACTAATTTATATTTGTCTGAGTGTATCATCTCATCTGTGTGATGCTGTGTCCTCTTCTCAGAATGGATTTTCTACTCCTCATTCCCTTAACTGCCTCAGGAACTCCTATGCCCTATGGATGTGCCACCAACCTCAGTTCCATGCACAGGGCTTGACATACTGTAGGCATGTCATAAATGCTTTTTGAGTGAATGATGGATGATCTGAAGGTTCTTGAGCATAAGGAGATGATTGCAGTGAGAAGTTAAATTTGGGTGCATATGAAGGATTGTTGACAATGTAATTGAATGTTTAATATCAATTATTCCCAAAAGACAATAGAAAGGCTGGACATAGTCTTTGCCATAGAGTGGCATTTTGGGTGACAGTGGAAACTAGATACTGTGCCCTGCACAGAGTCTTCCAAAGTGGAAGTTAATGAAAACTGACATCCAGCCCTCCCTCTGCTAGCCAAGAGGTCCGGCCATGCACCCGGGAGAGAGACTTTGCAGATCTGAGGATGGGCGCCTTGTTTTAACTGGTTCACTCAAAGAGCACTGAAACTTTTGTGATTGGCACAGGAGTCCCAGGCTAGTTGGCCTCATAGGGGCCGCATTTGAATATTTTTTTTATGCAGATCTTGAAAAGAAATCCTTGCCTTTTTCCGTGTAAATATCAGCACCAGGGATGCAGTAGAACCACAAACCTCTCCTAGAGTTGCAATGCTTATGTTTCTTTCTTGTTGAGTGATGGAAGTCTACCTGACGGGTGAGGGGAAAGAGAAAGATGGTCCATGTTGAGCTATGCAGATACCTTCCACAAATCCTCTTCTCAGCTGTCCTTCCTTGAAGGTTACATGTTGAAAGTATCAAGTGAAGAAGCTGTTGGGATCTCCTTATCTGGAAAGTCTTTAAAAGGAGCGCCGATTATCATCTTTTCTCAAGTGGTTTCAATGAGGCTAGGCTTGAATTTAAGGAGATGTACTGACTATTTGAAGGCTGTACTGACTAATACAACTCTGTATTGTTATCTGATAGTCGAATTTTAAATTTGCATGTACTGAATATTTATATATGCAATCAGCCTTTGATTATCCCGGTGCAGAGTATGTATGTTGATTGGGTTAGTGGCCCATTTACAATCACTTTTGATTTCAAGTTCTTGTTAGGATAATCACAGACTCTGTTTAATTAATCCTTTTTGTTGAAGTTATTACTATGGGTGTTTATTCCTTCATGGGAATTAATGCAAGGATGCTTTTCTCATGCAAAGCAGTGCTCGCCTCATCCTTTCCACTGATTGCCATTTCAGGAAGAAAGAAGGCAAACAAGACCTTTATGTGTTGGTCTGAAGAGGATGCTGTTTATGAGGGGCAAATGGTGCAGTAGAAAGAAGAGACTAGGTGGCATTCATTAAACAAATCTTCATTGAGTCTAATCACTTTAGTACTGGCGAGGTGCCCTGGATTCAAATCCTTGCCCAATCATTGACTAGCTTTATGTCCTGGGGTAGCTGATCATCCCAGTTTGCCTGGGACTGTCCTTGTTTTAGTACTGAACATTCTGTGGTCCAGAAAGCCCCTCAGTTCTGGGAAACTGAAACATTTGCTCTTATCTGTAATAGAGGGAAATTGATTCTTTTGTATATCGTGAGTTTGGTGTGGGAGCCAAATGAGGTAATGTGAAAGAACGTAGTAAATTGCTGTATAAACAAAAAGTACTGTTGTTTTGTTTCCTTGATCCAGATACGTGAAACAAGGGTGTTGGCTATAGAAATGGATTTTTATACTGGGAACAAGGCAGGTCCTGAGGGTTGGGGGTCCCCTGGACTAATCAGGTTTAGAGATAAGTGTTTTTGGGGGGCAAGGGGCAGGGCTGTTTGAACCTAGAGCCTCATGTGTGCTGAGCATGCATCCTACCATTGAGCCATAAGTACTGGTCTGACTGCAAACTTTAGTGGCCAACAGAGATGTCAAAATGACATCAAAGAGATGAGACAGAGTGGCAATGGGTTGCTAATGTGTTCTTAATTACATCTGCCTGCAAATAGGAACCATCAGAGCAATAGTCACCTGCTGAGAGTTTAGGAGACTCTGGGTGTGGATGGGCAAGAGCCGTCCAGATGGTCAGGTGGAGGGACCTGGGGTACTGCCTAGCCATTCTACCCATGCCTGAGCAGGAGTGTGTAGTTCCAATCTCCAACACTGACAGGACCTGGATCGGCAGAGCACTGTTAACCAGGGTTAGGGATGGACCCTTAACTAAGAAGGCTCAAAGCTGGGCCATGGAAAGTGCGCCTGAAGCTAGAAGTAGAGAGAGGAGTTTGGAAAAGGAAGAGAGGGTGGGAAAAGTAAACTTTACAACTCTGTTGGGTGCAGTCTTTAGCTGTGTGGTTTTACTATTTATTTATTTGTTTTTGGTACTGGTTATTGAACCCAGGGGTGCTCCACCATATCCCCAGCCCTTTTTATTGTATGTTTTGAGGCAGTGTCTCACTACATTGCTAAAGTTGACCTTGATCTTGTGATCCTCCTTCTTTAGCCTCCTGAGTTGCTGGGATATCAGGAATGTGTCACCAGGCCCAGAAATTTGACTCTTTTTACAACCTGATGTTCTAGAAGAGCTAATACATATGCACTCCCAACTCTATCATTTAGATCACTTTTTTTTAAAAAAACTGTATTTTCATCACCTTTGTGCATATTTTTTTATGATATTCAACACATTTGCAGTAAGTCCTCCTATGTTCTAGACCTTGGGAACATTTAACAAACACTGGCCATGTCCTGGGTCATGGACTTGCACTTCTATGGTGGTGGGTGTTATTTCCATCATTTTATAGACAGGAAATGAGGCTCAGAGAAGTCATTTAACTACTATAAGTTTACACAGTAAGTTGTGGAATGGGATTTGAACCCAGTTCTGCCTTAGGTAAAAGCCAATGGTCATTCCATTTTAGGATCCAGCTTCTCAATTTGGGCAGCTAAGATTCAGTTTATACACCATGTATTCAGTGTTTTGTCCTTCTGTACCTGGGTTACTTGTTTTTCTGATAAACATACATTGTCTCTCTCCCTTTTCTCACCCACCATGACTATAAAATTCTCATTAATGCAAATCATTAACCCAAACAGTACTTTGAGCCCATGGCTCTCAAAGTGCCCACCTGCAGGCTCTGTTATGGGTTCATGAAGTAAAGGGGCTTGGGCCAGAATGTAAATCAATGACTTTATTAAGCTCTCTGTTTAGTTCATCTGACATATTTTCCCCCTAGATTGAGATTTTTGATAAAGTTCTTTGGGTTTACATTTTTGCACAAGTGCCTTATCTCATAAGGGATCAGTAAACACTGCTGAAGAATTAAGATTGGTTCAGAAATTGGCACTGGACCAAGGACAACCCTTGGGGTAACACTGCTTAAGATAATATTCTGTCTCCTTACCTCTTGCTGCCCTCAAGTTTTGATTATCGCAAATGCCTCTCAAATGGCTTCCTTGCTTCCAGACCTTTCCTCCAAATGCTTTTTCCATTCCTCTGCATGAGGACTTTCTTACATGCAAATCTATTTGTGATGCTCCCTTATTTTTTAAAAAATTAAATTATTTATTTATTCTAACTTGTTATACACCATGGCAGAATGCAATTCATTTCATATTACACATAAAAAGTGCAATTGTTCAAGTCATGATTGTACACAAAATATTTTCTTTTTTTTTTATTGGTTGTTCACAACATTACAAAGCTCTTGACATATCATATTTCATACATTAGATTGAAGTGGGTTATGAACTCCCATTTTTTACCCCAAATGCAGATTGCAGAAACATGTCGGTTACACATCCACAATTTTACATAATGCCTATTAGTAACTGTTGTATTCTGCTACCTTTCCTATCCCCTACTATCCCCCCTCCCCTCCCCTCCCATCTTCTCTCTCTACCCCATCTACTGTAATTCATTTCTCTCCTTGTTTATTTTCCCATTCCCCTCACAACCTCTTATATGTAATTTTGTATAGCAATGAGGGTCTCCCTTCATTTCCATGCAATTTCCCTTTTCTCTCCCTTTCCCTCCCATCTCATGACTCTGTTTAATGTTAATCTTTTCTTCCTGCTCTTCCTCCCTGCTCTGTTCATAGTTGCTCTCATTATATCAAAGAAGACATTTGGTATTTGTTTTTTAGGGATTGGCTAGCTTCACTAAGCATAATGAAATCACCCAATCAACAAATGGGCCAACGACCTGAACAGACACTTCTCAGAGGAGGACATACATTCAATCCACAAGCACATGAGAAAATGCTCACCATCTCTAGCAATCAGAGAAATGCAAATCAAAACCACCCTAAGATACCATCTCACTCCAGTAAGATTGGCAGCCCCTATAAAGTCAAACAACAACAAGTGCTGGCAAGGATGTGGAGAAAAGGGTACTCTTGTACATTGCTGGTGGCACTGCAAATTGGTGCAGCCAATTTGGAAAGCAGTATGGAGATTCCTGGGAAAGCTGGGAATGGAACCACCATTTGACCCAGCTATTGCCCTTCTCGGACTATTCCCTGAAGACCTTAAAAGAGCATACTACAGGGATACTGCCACATCAATGTTCATAGCAGCACAATTCACAATAGCTAGACTGTGGAACCAATCCAGATGCCCTTCAATAGATGAATGGATAAAAAAAATGTGGCATTTATACACCATGGAGTATTATGCAGCACTAAAAAATGACAAAATCATGGAATTTGCAGGGAAATGGATGGCACTAGAGCAGATTACACAAAGTATTTTCACACCTTTCGTGTCTTCATACATGTACTTAGGGTCATTCCACCATTATTCCTACCCCCTTGCTCCCTTCCTTCCCCTCCCTCCCCTTTGCCCTATCTCAAGTTCCTCCATTCCTCCTAGGCTCCCCACCATCGCCATTATGAGTCAGAAACCTCATATCAAAGAAAAAATTCAGCCTTTGGTTTTTTGGGATTGTCTTACTTCACTTAGCATTATATTCTCCAACTCCATCCATTTACCTGCAAATTCCATGATTTTATTCTCTTTTAATGCTGAGTAATGTTCCATTGTGTATATAGATAAATTGATAGGGAAACTTATACACACACACACACACACACACACACACACAATGGAATATACACTTTGAGATATATATATCTCCCAAAGTTTCCCTATCAATTTATCTACTGAAGGGCATATAGTTGGTTCCACAGTTTAGTTATTGTGAATTGTGCTGCTCTAAACATTGATGTGGCTGTGTCCCTGTCGTGTGCTATTTTTAAGTCCTCTGGGTATAGACCGAGAAGTAGGATAGCTGGGTCAAATGGTGGTTCCATTCCCAGTTTTCCAAGAAATCTCCATACTGCTTTCCATATTGGCTGCACCAATTTGCAGTCCCACCAGCAGTGGATGCGTGTGTCTTTTTCCCCACATCCTCGCCAACACTTATTGTGGTTTGTCTTCATAATCGCTGCCATTCTGACTGGAGTGAGATGAAATCTTAGAGTAGTTGTGATTTGCATTTCTCTAATTGCTAGAGATGATGAACATTTTTTTTTCATGTTTGTTGATTGATCGATTTTATATCCTCCTCTGAGAAGTGTGTGTTCAGTTCCTTGGTGATGCTCCCCTATTTAAATCCTTCAATGGTTCCCACTGTCTCTTAAAGTCCAAAGTTCCCATGGGCCCTGAGGCTCCTTGAGACCTGGCTCTGTTTGCCCTCACAGGTTTCTCTCCTCTTCTCCTTAGGTTCTGGTTTCACCGAATCATATGCAGTCCCACAGTTAGGCTATGCTTCTCATCCTAACTGTGAAGTTACCCTGTTGTCCCCATTTCCCTCTGCTCTAGGCCTTCACCCTGTTATACACACATACATTCTCTCTCCTTGCCTCATTGGTACTGCCTGATCCTTTAAATAAGGAACTTCTAAGAAGATCTGGAAACGGAGGTAGGATCCAAAAGACTTTATTTTAAATGTAGGATTTGACTCAGTGGGAAGAAGCAGAGAAGTCTATGTAGGATGGACTAGGGAAGAGAGCAGGGGAAATGAGCTAGAAGACTCTTGCCAGGCATTTGGTGATGACTGTCTGAGTGTGGGACAAGAAAAATTTAAAAATGTCATGGAAATAAGCTTTCCAACAAGACAGCCTTGGTGCTCGCTGGTAATACATTGCAGGTGGAGAGGTTAATTTTGAGCAAAGAGGTAATGAATGCATGGTAAACAGAGACTGTCCACAGGGAAACTTCCCTGGGTGCCTTGGAAGAGGTTCATGGAAAGAGGAAATGTCGCTTTGGCTGCTAAGTGCTCGTAGCCCCAAAAGGCTTCAACATCTTGTTCTTAAGCAAGATTTGGCTCATTTTCTGGGACGATGACTGTGGATGAGAGGGCAGCTAAACCTTTCCATGCCCTCCTCAGACATGGAGGCCAGGGACAGGACATAGGGCCTGCAAAGTACTCAACAGCCCTCAGGAGAGAGTTGCTGCTTCTCCCTTAGCCATGGCAGATGAGGCAGATGGAAGGTCACAGTTTCTCCCTGGCCTCTGTTAGCCTGGATATGCAAAACGCTCAGTGAGAAGAGATGGCTCCAACTTTTTACTTAATTGGATGTCATGAAGTATGTGCCTTTTCCCCACTTTCGGGAAGCTAAGATTTATTAAAATCTGCAAATTGCCTCCTTTGTGTAAACATTAGATAAATGTTCTAGTTTCCTGGCAGGTGTCTAACCTGTGGACAAGGTCTAGGAAGAGACGAACAGGAGTTTGCCATTTTATGTCATCTAAATACTCTATGAAGATGAACTCATTGCCAGACACAGTCTGTAGTCCCAGCGACTTGAGAGGCAGAGGCAGGAGGATCACAAGTTCAAGGTCAGTCTCAGCAACTTAGTGAGAACTCTGTCTCAAAATAAAAACGAAAAAGGACTGGGGATGTAGCTCAGTGGTAAAGTGCCCCAGGATCCCACCCCCAAATGATGAACGCACTAATCCTCCTTGCCTCCTCTGGAGGATTGTTATCCTTATTTTTCAGCTGTGGAATTGAGACAAAGTGCTGCACAGAGGGGCCTAGCTCAAGGCTATGCAGTTGGAGATGGAAAAATCCTTCACTGGCTGTGGGCTCAGGGGCAGGCAGGCTCTGAGGTCAGGAGATGGCTTGGCCTGGGTGGAATTGTGAAGAGAGGTGGCCCATAGCCCCAAGCCTCTCAGAAGGACAAAAACCCAAGCAAAACACACAGATTGTGGGTGCTGATCACTGAGGATGTGTGATAACACAGAGAGTGGCTAGGTTGAAGTTGGCCTCCCAGTGTTCCATTAGAGCCTGGGAGTGAGAATCAAATTAATGGTGCTAGCAGCAGTATGAGGAAAGGCTTCAGCAGTCTGTATTGGAAGTATGAAAATGACTGCAGTAACGTCTGTCCTGATGCTTTGTGTTTGCACAGTGTTTCCAGTTCCAAAAGTCCTCTCGCATGTATGGCTATTTCCTCACAGTAGTAAACAGGTAGACACAGACTTATTTATTCCTCACCCCATACATTCACAAATTGGAGCCCTAAACCCCAGTTGCTTAGAATGCAACCACGTTTGGATGCAGGGCCTTTAAAGATGTCATTAACATGAGACCCTTTCAATGGGCCCTAATCCAACCTGACTGGTCCATCAAAGAAGGAAATTACGATATACAGAGGAAGAACCATGTGAGGACTGAGAATGTGCCCCTCTGCAAGCCAAGCAGACATGCTCTAGGAGAGGCCAACCCTGTGTGTAGATCTTGGGCTGTGAGGAAATAAATTTCTCTCATTAAAGCCACCTACTTTGTGCTTTTTGGTTTTTTTTTTTTCATGGCCGCTGTAAAACACATATAGGGGCTGGGATGTAGCTCAGTGGCAAAGCGTCTGCCTTGCATTCGCAAAGCCCTGGGTTCGACCCCCCAGTTCCAAAAAAAAAAGATCAAAAAAAACAACAAAAAACACCACCAATAAATAAATAAATAAATAAATAAGATTAAAAAATATAGATTAATTAGCAAGCAGGGAGAGGCTTGGCTGCGATCAGGTGGAATCCCACCAGCCAAGCCCGCACTGACCCCCGGGCTGAGTACGGGAGTTTAGACGGGGAAGGAAGCGGTACAGTCCCATCCCCCACAGCGGACACTCCACCAAGGGAATCAGCAGTCAGCATCTTGAACAGCTGATATATCCACCGCCATTCTCCGACAGATCTCAACAACAAAACAGGTGTGTGGCACTCAGCCCATCCCCCATACATCGGGAACTCGCATAAATTCTCTCCTAGGCTTGCCGGGGGAGGGAGAATCAGAGTGAGCCTGCATAAAGACTAGGGGGGAACTAGAGGCACCTGACCTGCAACCCCCCCTACCCATCTGAAGCCAAAACGAAACCTGTCTAGCTAGAGCTGGGGGAGGGGCAAGCAGGAAAAATCCAAAGGACAGAGTGCCTGGGATCCCAATCGCCAACTGTGGGACCCCGGAGATCCAGGCCCACTGATTCGTGCGGCCTGCCCTGCGGCTACAGAAGGCTAGCAGGAGAAACCAGGAGGCTAGAGGCAAGGCCCTCGAGACTGGGCAGCTGGAAATTGCAGGCCCGCCGGCGACAGTTCACCCACTGCCCGCATAGCTGGGCGGTAGGAGAACACCCGGCCGCAGGTGACCGATCACCCGCCCTCGGCCTGTGATACTGGGCGGCTAGAGACCGCCTGCCTGCCGCGACTGGGAGCTGAAATCAAACAGAGACAGTCCAGTCACACCACCTCATCAGGACACCCAGGCAAGGAACTGGGGCCGGTCATAGCAAAGTAGTGTCGTCACTGGAGCTCGGACGTCGGATCTTCCTTCACAGTGGAATCCACGTCAGCAGGCATAGTTTAACAACACTAAGGAGAGGCATCAGAGTAATACAGAACCAAAACAAATCTATAGAAGAGAGTAGAAACACGACAATCAAATAGAGCTGGAAAGCAACGGGGACAACATGAGAAAACAAGGGAAAAAAGGAGTACAAACAATGCAAGACAACTTAATTCTACAAGAGGACATAAACATCAGAAGCAGGGATAGGGAAAGAACTCAAGGCATACCTAACTCAAATGGAAAGGAATATTAGAGAAGACATGAGACAGCAAGTCCAAGCAATAAAAATATATTTTGAAAATGAATTAAACAAACAAATTCAAATGGCAAAGAACGAGCTCTACCAGGAGATAGAGATCTTAAAAAAGAATCAAACTATAATCCTAGAATTGCAGGAGACTATAAACCAAATTAAAAACTCAAACGAGAATATTACAAATAGACTTGATCAAGTAGAAGTCAGAACATCAGATAATGAAGACAAGGTTTATCAACTTGAAAAGAGTATAGTCAACACAGAAAAGATGCTTAAATCCCATGAGCAATCTATTCAAGAGATATGGGATGTCATTAAAAAACCAAATTTGAGAGTCATCGGGATAGAAGAAGGCACAGAGATTCAAACCAAAGGAATGGACAGCATATTAAATGAAATAATTGTAGAAAACTTCCCAGAGATGAAAGATGGAATGGATTGCCAAATCCTGGAAGCCTACAGGACCCCAAACATTCAAAACTATAATAGACCAACTCCAAGACACATAATTATGAAGATAGCCAACATACAGGACAAGGAGAGAATATTAAAAGCTACCAGAGAAAAGAGACAGATTACATTCAGGGGTAAACCAATTAGGTTAACGACTGATTTCTCAGCACAGACTTTGAAAGCGAGAAGATCCTGGAACAATGTATTTCAAACGCTGAAAAATAATGGATTTCAACCAAGAATACTGTATCCAGCAAAATTGAGCTTCAGATTTGACAACGAAATTAAAATCTTTCACGATAAACAAAAGCTAAAAGAATTTGCAGCAAAAAAACCAGCACTGCAAAGCATTCTGAGCAATATACTACAAGAAGAGGAATTGAAAAATAGTGCCCAAAACTAACAACAAGAGGTATCTCAGTAAAGGAGGAGGAAAATAACCAAAAAAGTAAAACTAGCCAAACTAAAATAAATAAATAAAGAAGCATGACTGGAAGTACAAATCATATCTCAATTGTAACTTTAAATGTTAATGGCCTAAACTCACCAATCAAGAGACATAGGCTAGCAACCTGGATCAAAAAAACAAATCCAACAATATGCTGCCTTCAGGAGACTCATATGATAGGAAAAGACATACACAGGCTGAAGGTAAAAGGTTGGGAAAAATCATACCACTCACATGGCCCTCGGAAGCAAGCAGGAGTGGCCATACTCATATCAAATAAAATCAACTTCAAACCTAAGTTAATTAAGAAGGATAAAGAAGGACACTATATACTGTTAAAAGGGACCATCCACCAACAAGACATAACAATTATCAATTTGTATGCACCAAACAATGGAGCTGCAATCTACATAAAACAAACGCTCCTCAAGTTCAAGAGTCAAATAGACCATAACACAATAATTACGGGTGACTTCAACACACCGCTCTCGCCATTAGACAGATCCTCTAGACAAAAGCTGAATAAAGAAACTATAGAACTCAACAGCACAATCAATAACCTAGACCTAACTGACATATATAGAATATACCAACCATCAACAAGTGGATACACGTTCTTCTCAGCAGCACATGGATCCTACTCAAAAATAGACCATATATTATGCCATAAGGCAAATCTTAGTAAATATAAAAGTGTGGAGATAATACCATGCACCATATCTGACCATAATGGAATGAAATTGGAAATCAATGATAGAAAAAGGAAGGAAAAATCCTACACCACATGGAAAATGAACAATATGTTATTGAATGATCAATGGGTTACAGAAGACATAAAGGAAGAGATAAAAAAATTCTTAGAGTCAAATGATAATACAGACACAACATACCGGAATCTATGGGACACAATGAAAGCAGTTTTAAGAGGGAAATTCATATCCTGGAGTTCTTTCATCAAAAAAAGAAAAAACCAACAAATAAATGAACTCACACTACACCTCAAAAACCTAGAAAAGGAAGAACAAAACAACAGCAATTGTAGTAGAAGACAAGAAATAATTAAAATTAGAGCAGAAATAAACGAAATTGAAACAAAAAAAACCATTGAAAAAATTGATAAAACTAAAAGTTGGTTCTTTGAAATAATAAATAAGATAGACAAGCCCTTAGCTATGCTAACAAAAAGAAGAAGAGAGAGAACTCAAATTACTAATATACGGGATGAAAAAGGCAATATCACAACAGACACTACAGAAATACAGAAGATAATTAGAAAGTATTTTGAAACCCTATATTCTAATAAAATAGAAGATAGCGAGGATATCGATAAATTTCTTAAGGCATATGATTTGCCCAGATTGAGACAGGAAGACACACACAATTTAAACAGACCAATAACAAAGGAAGAAATAGAAGAAGCCATCCAAAGTCTACCAACCAAGAAAAGCCCTGGACCTGATGGGTATACAGCGGAGTTCTACAAAACCTTCAAAGAAGAACTAATAGCAATACTTTTCAAACTATTTCAAGAAATAGAAAAAGAAGGAGCTCTTCCAAATTCATTCTATGAGGCCAACATCACCCTGATCCCAAAACCAGACAAAGACACTTCAAAGAAAGAAAACTACAGACCAATATCTCTAATGAACTTGGATGCAAAAATTCTCAATAAAATTCTGGCGAATCGAATACAAAAACATATCAGAAAACTTGTGCACCATGATCAAGTAGGATTCATCCCTGGGATGCAAGGCTGGTTCAATATACGGAAATCAATACATGCTATTCACCACATCAATAGGCTTAAAGACAAGAACCATATGATCATCTCGATAGATGCAGAAAAAGCATTTGACAAAATACAACATCCCTTTATGTTCAAAACATTAGAAAAACTAGGGATATCAGGAACTTACCTCAACATTGTAAAAGCTATATATGCTAAACCTCAGGCTAGCATCATCCTAAACGGAGAAAAACTGAAGGCATTCCCTCTAAAATCTGGAACAAGACAGGGATGTCCTCTATCACCACTTCTATTCAATTTAGTTCTCGAAGTACTAGCCAGAGCAATTAGACAGACAAAAGAAATTAAAGGCATAAAAATAGGAAAAGAAGAAATTAAATTATCGCTATTTGCAGATGACATGATAATTTACTTAACAGACCCAAAAGGATCTACAAAGAAGCTGCTAGAGTTAATAAATGAATTCAGCAAAGTGGCAGGATATAAAATCAACACGCACAAATCAAAGGCATTCCTGTATATCAGCAACAAAACCTCTGAAATGGAAATAAGGAAAACCACTCCATTCACAATATCCTCAAAGAAAATAAGATACTTGGGAATCAACCTAACAAAAGAGGTGAAAGATTTATACAATGAAAACTACAGAACCTTAAAGAGAGAGATAGAAGAAGATCTCAGAAGATGGAAAAATGTACCCTGTTCATGGATAGGCAGAACTAACATCATCAAAATGGCGATATTACCCAAAGTTCTCTACAGGTTTAATGCGATGCCAATCAGAATCCCAAAGACATTTCTTGTAGAAATAGATAAAGCAATCATGAAATTCATATGGAAAAACAAAAGACCCAGAATAGCAAAAGCAATTCTAAGCAGGAAGTGTGAATCTGGAGGTATAGCGATACCAGAGCTCAAACTGTACTACAAAGCAATAGTAACAAAAACAGCATGGTACTGGTACCAAAACAGGCAGGTGGACCAATGGTACAGAATAGAGGACACAGAGACTAATCCACAAAGTTACAACTATCTTATATTTGATAAAGGGGCTAAAAACATGCAATGGAGGAAGGATAGCATCTTCAACAAATGGTGCTGGGAAAATTGGAAATCCATATGCAACAAAATGAAATTGAATCCCTTTCTCTCGCCAGCCACAAAAGTTAACTCAAAATGGATCAAGGAGCTAGATATAAAAACAGAGACACTGCGTCTGATAGAAGGAAAAGTTGGCTACGATCTACATATTGTGGGGTCGGGCTCCAAATTCCTTAATAGAACGCCCGTAGCCCAAGAGTTAATGACAAGAATAAACAAATGGGACCTACTTAAACTAAAAAGTTTTTTCTCAGCAAGAGAAACAGTAAAAGAGGTAAATAGAGAGCCTACATCCTGGGAACAAATTTTTACCCCTCACACCTCAGATAGAGCCCTAATATCCAGAATGTACAAAGAACTCAAAAAATTAAACAATAAGATAACAAATAATCCAATCAACAAATGGGCCAAGGACCTGAACAGACACTTCTCAGAGGAGGACATACAATCAATCCACAAGCACATGAGAAAATGCTCACCATCTCTAGCAATCAGAGAAATGCAAATCAAAACCACCCTAAGATACCATTTCACTCCTGTAAGATTGGCAGCCATTATGAAGTCAAACAACAATAAGTGTTGGCGAGGATGTGGGGAAAAGGGCACACTTGTTCACTGCTGGTGGGACTGCAAAATGGTGAGGCCAATTTGGAAAGCAGTATGGAGATTCCTGGGAAAGCTGGGAATGGATCCACCATTTGACCCAGCTATTGCCCTTCTTGGACTATTCCCTGAGGACCTTAAAAGAGCACACTATACGGATACGGCCACATCAATGATTATAGCAGCACAATTCACAATAGCTAGACTGTGGAACCAACCTAGATGCCCTTCAATAGATGAGTGGATAAAAAAATTGTGGCGGCTATACACAATGGAGTATTATGCAGCACTAAGAAATGACAAAATCATAGAATTTGCAGGGAAATGGATGGCATTAGAGCAGATTATGCTAAGTGAAGCTAGCCAAGCCCTAAAAAACAAATGTCAAATGTCTTCTTTGATATAAAGAGAGCCACTAAGAATAGAACAGGAAGGAAGAGCATGAGGAAAAGACTAACAGTAAACTAAGACGAATGGGGGGAGAGAAAGGAAGAGAGAAGGGAAAACATATGGAAATGGTAGGAGACCTTCAGTGATACACAAAATAATAAGAGGTTATGAGGGGCAAGGGGGTGGGGGGAAAAAAGGGGAGAGAATTGAACAACAGCAGAGGAGGTAGAGAGGGATGTTGGGAGGGGAGGGGAGGGGAGGGGGGATAGTAGGGGATAGGAAAGGTAGCAGAATACAACAGTCACTAATATGCCATTATGTAAAAATGTGAGTATGTAACAGAAGTGAGTCTGTATTATGTATTTGGGGAGTTCAAAACCCAATTGAGTCGAATGTATGAAAGATGATATGTCTTGAGCTCTGTAATGTTTTGAACAACCAATAAAAAAAAAAGAAAAAAAATAAAAGCTATATTTAAAATTAAAAAAAAAATAAAAAAAATAAAAAATATAAAACAGGTATAGTACACTATTTGGAACACCTGAAAGCATTTTAGATAGACTCATTTCTTAGCAGAAAATCTCCATATTAGTTCTATAATTTATACAGACTCATTAACAGTAATAATTTTAGGAATGCTTGTGTTTACTGAGCCTTTGCCATGTGTCAGGCACCATTGTAAATGTCTTATTTTATTTAATTCTCATGATTCCTACCAATAAATAAGTGGGGGAGAAGAAACAGGGGGTCCTAATAGTAGAATCGCAAGAAGCTCATGTACAGGAATGAGAGGAAAAAGGAGTTGGTCTGGGCAGACACTAGTCAAAATTGTTTTAGGTAAGCACCATTGGTAAACATTTCGTCCATGAAAGTGTGGGAAATAGGATATTTGTAGAGTCCCAAAGTATCCCTCTGTAAGATATTTATTAATATCAAAGGAAAAAAATACTGATTTTTCAGTGGAGAAACTCAGCACACATCACCTTATCCAAGTGGGCAAGGTTAACCTCAGCAGGAGTAAGACATATCGACAGGGTATACCCCCAGATACGATGCGCTGAGAAGGGCACGTTATAGCTGTGCCACTCAGGGGGAAACATGAGGGACATTCTGAAAAATAAAAGGCCTGGATTGTCCGTAAATTCCACAGATTGAAGGAGATACAGAAAGCATGAGAGCTAGATGCAATATGAAGTTCTGGATTGGATGCTGAATCACAAAAAAGGAGACCAGGGGAAACTGGAGAAATTCAAATAAGGTTTATAGATGTTGTTAATAGTCTTGTTAAATGTACTTAAAATAACAACAACAACAACAACAACAAAAAACCCCTCTGCATTAGGTGCTAGTGTTGCTTATTATTACCACATGAATTGATACCCTCAGGGTGACTCAGCTTGTTTGGGACTGGGAGATGGTATGTGACCAGGTTGTCTGACTCCAGAGTTCACACTGAACCCAGTGATATGTCCCTTGTGTATCTCTAGGAGACAATGTATATTGTCTCATATATTCATGTCAATATTACTCTCTAGTGATATTCTTTTGTTATAGACCAGGCATTGAACCTCAGTGCTCTATCACTGAGTCTTTATTTTCTATTTTGAGAAGGGGCCTCCTGAAGTTGCTGAGGCTGGCCTTGAACTTGCTGTCCTCCTTCCACAGTCTCCCAAGTCACTGAGATTGCAGGCATGTCCCCCTGCCCCTGGCTCTTTAGTGATGTTCTGTAAGGCTTTTTCTACCGTCTTGGAATGCCTTGTCTCCCACTAGTCCTCATTAAGGCAGCCTTGGCATGTTTTCGACTTGGAAGAAATACAAGTGTGGGAAGGGCACTGTAGTAGATACTGCTGTTCACATGGAAAGCCAGAAGCAGACTTCTTTTCCTCCCTCAAGAGAACTTACAAAGAACCGAGACATAGGAAAGATAGACAATACTACAGAGCAGAAAAAATAGGCAACAATTAAGTAGTAGAGACTCTGTGTGCCTTGGGAGTCAGAAGAGAGACAATGCATTCCAGCCTGGCATAACTGAGGAAGGAGGTGACATTAGCAAGGCGTGGTGGTGCACACCTGTAATCCCAGTAACTTGGAGGCACTGAGACTGGAGGATCTCAAGTTTGATGCCAGCCTGGGCAATTTAGTGAAATCCTGTCTCAAAATAAAACAAAAAGGACTGGGGATATAGCTCAGTGGTCAAATGTCCCTGGGTTCAATGCCAGCACTGGCCCACCCCCAATTAATTAATTAATTAATTAATTAATTAATTAAGGAAGAAGGTGCTCTGGACAGGATTCAAAAATATTATGAGGAAGAACATTATAGATAGAAGTAAGTAGAGGAATGTCTTGGACAAAGATAGATGGAGGTGAAATGCCCAGGAGGAGTAGGATTGCAACGTGGAAATGTGGAGTCATGGTGTGCACCCTCCAGAATAGGACATTACAGAGTGAAGGGGGCTCTGGCCCACTGGAGAGGGACTGCCCCAAGACAGGCATTTTAGACTAAAACAAAACAGAAGACACATTTCTGCTGCCCAGACTCTACCTAAAGGCTGCTGTTTGAAGCCTACTTTTGGACATAAACTAACATTTTTGGCAATTGCAATAGAGAACTCAGCTAATCAAGAGCATGCAGAATTATGTGGAGCTTTGTGCTGAGGCTGTGTAGCCAGGTGAGTCGGTTTTATGATGTTCATTCAGGTTCCTCTGTCCAGGAACTGTGAGCCTGTGGCTTTATTGTTGTTAGGTCACTACTGCCACCCAGTGGTCACTGGGGCTGTGCCAGCACAGACATATACAGACAGCGTGGCTTTCTGTATATGGAAAGGACTAGCTTTCACATCTTAGACTGGTGACTCATATGATAAACTATCCCAGTGAGATACAAAATCCTTTGCATATACCTAGTGCGGTTGCTTATAGCTCAACTTTTCTTTCTTTTTTTTTTTGGTATCAGGGATTGAATCAAGGGTGCTTAACCATGGAGCCACATCCCTGACCCTTTTTATTTTGTATTTTGAGACTGGGTCTTCTTGCTAAGTTGCTTAGGGCCTCACTAAATTGCTGAGACTGGCTTTGAACTTGAGATCTTCCTGCCACAGCCTCCTGAGCCACTGGATTACAGCTGTGTGCTACCTGCCTATAGCTTAACTTCTCACAAGTGGTGAGGGGTGTTATTGTTTTGTAATTAATACTATGAGCATGAGGCTTGGGCTCATTCAATTGTCTAGTCAATACGCTTTTTTTCTGTCACTTACAGATATATGTATCATGTACCTTTTTGGCATAGTTGAGGAAATTCAACAAACACATGAGATTTTGTGTTGAAGAGATTAAATTTTTGAGGTAGCATGGAGATAAGAAAAAACAATGAAGAGAGAATCAGGAGGTTTAGATTTACTAATTAGCTGCATGACTTTGAACAAGTCACTTGGCCTCTCCAAGCATCAATTGTGGCTTCTAAAAAATGTAGGGTTGAAGCTAAGTGTGGTGGTATGCCTCTGTAATCCCGGCTACATGGGAGGCTGGGGCAGGAGGATCACAGGTTCAAGGCTAGTCTGGGCAATATAGTGAGATCTTGTCTCAAAATAAAATAAAAAGGGCTGGGGATATATTTCAGTGGTAGAGAAACTTGGGTTCGATCCCCATTAATACACACACACACACACACACACACACACACACACACAGTGTAATTGAAAAGGTTCAGCATTTCTCCACTGTAACTTTCAGGAGTGTCTTCTGTATGGCATGATATACCTTTTCTTTTTTTATATACTTTTATGTATCTTTATATATCTTTTTTTTCCTTTGCTGTATTAGGGATCAAACCCAGGGCCTTGCATATGCTAGGGGAGTGCTCTACCACTGAGCTATATTTTCAGCCTAAAGGATTATAAAACTTACTGGTCTTTGACTAGGTGTGGATGTTTGGGGTAAGGGGGAGCATAAGAGTTATGGTCCAGTTTGCTGCAGATGGAACATTTTCAGATAAAAAAATTGATTCACACTTATGAGAGCTGGTGATGTAACTTAGTGGTATTTGTCCAGCTTGTACAAGGCCCTGGGTTCAATCCCCAATACTGAAAATATAAACAACAAAAACAAACACCCCCCCCCAAACCCCCCAAAACCCAATATGTTCTGATCCATGCATATGATTCAGAATCCAAGAGGTAAAAAGGAATATGTAGTAAAAATTCTTCTTACCTATATCTGTCCCTTTACTCCACCATAGAGGAAGCCAATGTCACAACCAGGTATCTTTGTGGGTGTGTAGAGTGTGGGAGTATTGGTGTTTGAACCAAGGGGCACTTTATCACCAAGTTACATTTCCTGAGACAGGATCTCATTAACTTGCTGAAGATCTTGCTAAATTATAGAAGCTGTCCTTGAACTTGAAATCCTCCAGAATCACTGGGATTACAGATGTGCACAATGGTACCCTGTTTCTTGTCTATCTTTCTAGAACTATCCGTCCACATTGCCCTACCCATTTCTTTTATTAACAGAAAAAAACCCCAGCAAATCATGCACACTGTTCTATAGTGCCTTTAAAACATCTATTTTTTAAAAAATTTTTAAAAATTATTTTGTGGTGCTGAACATTGAACTCAGGACCTCACACAAGTCAGGGAAACACTCTACCACTAAGCTACAACCCCAGCTCCTTCTATATATGTTTTTCAAAATAGGATCTTACTAATTTGCCAACACTGGCCTTGACCTTATGATACTCTTTCCTCAACCTCCTGAGTTGTTGGAATTATAGGCGTGTGCCACTACATCCAGCTCCTTTTCATATATTTATATATTGAAGCTTCATTTAAAATTTCACTTACACTTCTTCAGCATACTGCTTATTTTTCTTAATTACCAGTTGGAATCAATCAATCAATCTATCTATCTATCTATCCATCTTGAACACTAGGCAGTCTGTAAGTTTCTTTTGCAAGGACATTTCATGACTCTTAAACATCTAATTTGATATAATATAAAATGAGAGCGCCATAGACTCGTAGCTATGAAGAGACAAAAGTCATTTGCACTTACTCTTAGTGTCAAGTCTCCAAGAGGCAGAGAGAAAGTGACCCCTGGGAGAAGTCTCATCCACAATTTTTGGCTGAAAGGCTTGTTGGGCTGCTGTTAACCATAATCCATAATTGTGATCCACATTTAGCAAAGTGTAGGGGGAGCACAACAAAGAAACTGCTCTTGCAGAGCCCTGGGTATGTCCACAGCAATCAGTGGATTTGAAGGACTGGGAAGGACAGAGAAATAAGGTAAGGACTTTAGTTATGAGAGATGACCTCCTCATTCCCCTATTTGAATATATTTCTTTCTTTCAATAGGATCAGATTTTCCTTAGACCCATAACTCTCAATGCTAATTGTGTTTTTATTTTATTTTATTTTTTTGTATACAAAGTATATTCACACCAATTCATGTCTTCATACATGAACTTTGGATAATGATGATCATTACGTTCTACCATCATTTCTGACCCCATGCCCCCTGCCTTCCCCTCCAACCCCTCTGCCCTATCTAGAGTTCATCTATTCCTCCTATGCTCCTTTTTCCAATCACACTATGAATCAGCCTCCTTTTAAATCATTAAGACCTTTTTAGAAAAAGCCCCACTGTTAGGGCTGCATCTGCTGATTTTCTGATTTAATTTGCCCTTTCTTTAATTAATTTGTCTGGGGATGAGGCAACTTTCTTTTTGGAAAGTTCCCTAGATGATTCTAAAGTCAGTCCGGTGACAACAGGTCTGTGGATTCTGAGTGACAGGCTAGTTATGTAGCCCTTTCTTCCTCCAAAGGGTGTTTGTCTCAGAACAAATGGCCGGATTCCTTCTTGACCTCCTTCCTCGATCCCATCATCACTTTCTCCTCTCTTCCTATTGCGTGATCACTGTTTGGCATGAGCTGTTGCTTGTTGGGATGTTTGTCAGCCCCCTTCAGGTAGTCTGGAACCTACTCTTACTTATTCCAGTCCCTTTCAGGTTCAGCTTCTGAAGATGTTGTCTAGACCCTGTGGTCTTCAAGTTCTAGGTCAGTGGTTCTCAGACCAGCAGCATCAGCACCACCTGGAAAGTCCTTGGAACATCAAAATCTTTGCGCATCCCAGACCTACCTGATCAGAAATTTTGGAGAAGAGGCTTAGCAATCTGTTTTCACAAGCCCTCCAGATCTTCTGGTGCTCCATAAAGTTTGAGAACCACACTGTTCTGAGGCTAATTCAGACCAGGAGAGGGAATTATACAGGTGGCTTTGGCCCATTGTCTGATGGTTCTCAGAATTAATTATGCTGCCAGGGACAAGCTGTCCTGATACCTTGATATGCATGTGGGCACCTTTGGGCTGAGCATGCTGTAGCCTTCTTCCAAACCTCCCATCATTTTCATCCTAATTTGGTGTGGGAGAATAAACTGGGCTTCTTTCTCAATTTCTCTGCCTTTTGCCCAGAGCTTCACTACACTGGGCCCTTCTCATATGCAGTCCCTGCACCCCACTGCTGTCCTTATCCCCTGCAGCTCTTGACCCTCTGAGAGGCCTCTACAGCTCCCCCAGGCCAGAAACAGATTTTCTTTCAGGCCTTCCTGGAAGAGTTTGTCTTTGTACTCAGTAATCTCATTTGACCGACTGCCCAGCCTGACTGAGTCTCCTCCTCTTTTGTGGGTCTTCTGGTGACTCATTTGTGGTCTGAAGCTTGATTTTTTTTTTTAATTGGTGCTGAACTTTCCTCTACTGAGACACAATAGAATCCGCTGTGATTATCAAGTAATGGGAACTGATTTGGCTTTAAATCATCTTAGAACTTAAGCATCCCAATGGATATTATCCTTCAAAGAAGCCATCTCAGGGAGACTTCTACTTATTCTGACAAGGCTGTCACTGTCACTAAAATATGACTGGAACTGCTTTTCTGGGTCTCCTGCAATCCGAGCCTGATGTTTGTTCTCCTCCATGATCTGGTTTCGTCTTCCACCACCATCTCCCGAGTGCCCCCTTGTTCCAACCACAGAATCATTTGCTTTTTCTTGAACTTACCCTGCACTTTCACATCTCTGTAACTTTGTTATTCTTACTCAGTTTGGAATGCTCTTTTTATGCCCCTCTTTACTCATTAAAATTCTATTTATCCTCCAATTACCAGCTACTTTTTCTGTGGAGTCTCTTCTTATTCCTCAAATCAGAAGCGTGGTTTTCTTACGTGAGTTCACTTTTGCTGGTAATAGACATGTTTGTTGAAGTAAGTGATGCCCTCAAGTATGCTTCTTGATGGGGGGGACCACGGAAACCATCCAGTCCCCTGTAGCACCCTGCCCAGAGTTAGAGATGGATACCTCTCTATAAAGGGCCTCCTTGAAGTATCCCATGAGAAAATCAATCTATTTAGTTCTTTATAGAAAAATGGCACTATGCCCAGTTGAATCACATATCTTCATCACCAGAACTAGAACCAAAGGACCTGCAGCTATTTCATACAATCAACCACCTCAAAAGGTACAAATTCAGTAAACTTTAAGCGATAGAAAAAAAAAATGTATGCCTGAGCACCATCAGTTGGAACTAAGCACAGAAACTTCCAGTAAAAAAGCTTTGAAGGGGATAGCGCTCCTTCTTTGTTAAAGCCCTTCCTGGTGCTGGAAGTTCTCCCCCTGTGACATTAATATCCTGTATTTTTTAGAGGGTTTGAACTCCTAAGGAAGAGAAGTTGCGAATCTGGCCACCAAGAGGAGGAACTGGATTCCATGAACCAGGGATTGCAGCATCTCTGGGAATGCAATAGGGTTGAACTTTTATGCTTCTGTTGGAATGGAGTATCTATTGCCATGCTTGGGGTTTTTCATTGTGGTCTTTTGTCTTCTTTTCCTTTTTTGTAGATTTTCTTTCACTAATGCTTCATGAGAGCATTTTCATCCCCCAGTTTCTCTTCCAAGAATCTAATCTGGTCTTGAGTCATGGCTGATGTGCTCGGATTTCCAGTCCAGTCTACCACAACGTAAATTTGTCTTTCTGCCATGCTGAAGATTCCCCCTGATGACTGCGGTATCCTGGACCATGACCCTTTCGCTCTTCTATCCCCAAATGACTCACTGTTTCCTGACTTGCTGCCCCCAGTCCTGTCTCTCCTGCAATATGCCAATGAGAAAATTGTCTCTCCTATGTTGGGAAGTTTCTCTTTCTCTCCACTGATTTCAGACTTGTTTCAAAATCCACTTCTTCCAGGAACACTTCTCTGATAATTTCTAGCCTGTTGAATAATTTTTTTTTCTTTTTTAGTACTAGGGATTGAACCCAGGGGAGCTTTACTACTGAGATACATCCCCAGCCCTTTTTAATTTGAGACAGGGTCTTGCTGATTGCTCACGGCCTTATTAAGTTTTTGAGGCTGGCTTTGAACTTGCCATCCTCCTGCCTCAGCCTCCTAAATCTCTGCGATTACAAGGGTGTGCCGCTGCACCTGGTTGGATCAATTCTTAACTTTATATGGTCTGAGAATTTGTATGTTTAGTTAGAAGCTTTATTATATAATTCCTTTTGTCTTTATCATTCTGAAACTATTTTTTTTCTCTCACTGGGGATTGAACCTAGGGAAACTTTACTATTGAGCCACATCTCAGTTCTTTGTTTTCTTTTTTCTTTTTCTTTTTTTAAAATTTTAGACAGGGTCTCCTTAGGCTGAGGCTGGCCTCCAACTTGAGATCCTCCTGCCTCAGTCTCCCAAGTTATTGAGATTACAGGTGTGCGCCACTACACCTGGCTGCCTATTTTGTATTTTACATCAAGGAAAAACCTGAATTAAGATCTAATTCCTGCTGAGTGCAGTTGCACATGCCTGTAATCCCAGTGGCTTGGAAGGCTGAGGCAGGAAGATCGCAAAGCCTTAGCAAGTTAGTGAGACCTTGTCTCAAAATAAAACATACAAAGGGTTGTGGATGTGGCACAGTGGTGAAGTGTCCCGAGTTCGGTCCCTGATACAAAAAAAAAAAAAAAAAAAATCTGATTTTTTGCTGGGTATGGTGGCTTACATCTGTAATGTCCCAGCATTCAGCAGGCTGAGGTAGGAGGATCGCATGCTTGAAGCCAGCCTCAGTAATTTAGCAAGGTCCTAAGAAACTTATTGAGACCTTGTCTCTAAATTTAAAAAAAAAGAAAAAGAAAAAGAAAAAGAGCTGGGGATCTGGCTCAGTGGCTAAGCACCCCTGAATTCAAACCCTGGTTCCAAAAAAATAAAAAAAATTCGGATTGCTTCTGTCCCATGGAATACCCACTCATAGCCACCCACCACTTATGCCAAATTAACAAATCTTCAGGGGCTTGGGATCATCAAGAAGGAGGGGCTTCAGGTTGCCCTAGTTTAAAAGAAGTGACCCCAGGAATGTGAGCTCCCTGCACACGTAGGAAGGGTAGCTGTGGTAGACATTACCGAGTGTCATATACTTGTGTCTTGCTTTCTCACCAAGTTCAGGAGCTGATGGGACCCCTGATAGGAAAACATAGAAGCCAGGAGTGTCAGTCAGGTTTTTGTCACTGTCACCAAAGCACCCACCTATTTAGAGGAGGAAAAGTTTATTTTTGGTTCACACTTTCAGCAGTTCAGTCCTCGGCTGACTGAATCCATTGCTCTGAGCCCAAAGTGAGGCAGCACATGGTGGAAGGTCATGGCAGAGGAAAAGTGCTTCGCTCATGGTGGCCAAGGGGCAGAGAAAGAGGGGAAGGGACTGGGCCACAGGTGATAGGGGGCAGACTGATGTGAGTGGTGGGAACAGAACATGAGATTAAGGGAATAATTTTTTAAACTGGGTCCACTGTGCTGATCCCCATGTGCCTTCTTTTCCAAGAATCAATTTACCTGCACCCTGCCTGGTGGCTTCAGTGGACGGGTATGTCACACTCCTCAGCAAACCACCTGTTCTCTGCAGGAGAAATGCAGGCCTGAAATAATGTCAATAAGAGGAACCCAAGTTACCATGAAGTCGGAGACTTTTGTGACCCTTTTAACAGCTAGATCCTGGAACTCAGGGAAATAAAGAAATTTCTCCCTAGTCGTAAAATCTGTAAAAATTTGTGGTTAAGAATCCAAATCAGAACCAGTCAGCGTGGACCAAAGTGACATAGAGTTGTCATGGCAGTGGGGACTTGAAAATCTGATGTTATCCTGCTGTCAATCAGAAGTCAAGAGATGGACGTGGGTAGAATTCTCTAGAAACTTCACTGGGATTCCCAATCAAACTGGAGTGCAGGAGAGACACACCATCTCTCTCCTCTATGAAAGGACCCACTCACTCCCTTGAGAGTGTCCCTTTTCTCTCCTTTCAATAAACTCAGGCCTCTTATTCTGAGCAACATGTCTAAAATCTTTCTGACTTGATTACGAGAACTGGGGTTTGAAGGGGGCTTCTGTGCTTCCTCATTTCCCCAGAAGTCCCCAGCCCTGTAACATATAGAAGATTCACTCTTCTAGGACACGACCCCAGTGACCTACCTCCTCTAGGCACACTGACCACCACTCAGTCCATCAGACTAGAAATATTAATCAGATCATCAGATCACTGCTCTCATAATCTAATCATTTAACCTCCTACATTAACATGGGAGCTTTTGGGGGACACCTTGTATCCAAACCAGCACATCAGGGTTGGTGAGCACTGTGAGCACTGTTGGTGAGCACTAGTGGCCTTGGGACACACAGCAGAAAATTTCAGGCTGTGTTTGGTTCATCGAAAGTGGGACAGATTTACTTTAATTCAGAGACAGATCAACAATGACAACAATGGCGGCAGCAGGAGGAGCAGCAACACTGTGACATTTCTTGCATTTGAGTATAGTGGAGTCAATCATGCATCCTACATATTGATCACTCAAGGATGGAAAAACCGTGACTTGTCCTATCTGGTCCATGGTGATCTGCTCACGGCTGAAGGACTGACTCACTGACTTGCATCTATTGATGGGGACTAGAACTCCAGAATCGGAATAACTCACCATCCGGGAAGACTGTTGACTGGCTAGATAGTAGGAAAAGGAGAATGCACTTTGCTAACCATAGTTTTCTTTTTCCTCCCAATCTATTACAACAAACCCCAAACTGAAATTGAATTTGCACAACATTTGATCTCTTCTACATTAATAAGCACAGGATACTTACTGCTTCCACCATCCTGTAAATCAGGTGTTGACCAACACATATTTATTGAGCATCCACAAATTGCAGAGATTAGTCTGGGTTTTCCAGTGAAGCTTTTATTCTACTTGGTAGTCAGAGAGTTCAAAACCAAAAACAAAACCTGAAAACCAAAAGTTAAAAAAAAATACCCCTGAAAGATAGCAAACAAGGAAAATATATGGTAGGTTATAAAATACCACATAGGCTACGTGTGGTGGCACACTCCTGTAATCCCATATATTCTGGAAGCTGAGGCAGGAGGATGGCAAATAAATAAATACAAAAAAAAAAAAAAAGACTGGGAATGTAGCTCAGGGCACTTGCCTAGCATGTGTAAGACCCAGGGTTCAAGATCAGCACAGCAAAACAAAAACAAACAAACAAACAAACCCCAAACTAAACCAGAAACAAAACACATTGTGCAGGTGTGGTGATTGAGAATGTTAAGGAGAACTGGAGTGATTTATTAAGCATCATTGGAAAGGTGACATATAGTCATGAACTTGGAGGAACTGAGGAAGTTAACCTTTGGATTTCTGAGGTGGGAAAGTTCTAGAATGTGAAGAAAGTCAGTGCAAAGGCTGGGAAATAAGGACATGTGTGATATGTTCCAAAAACTTTCAAGAGGCCAGCATGACTGACACAGGGATGAGAGAGGAAGTGGTGAGGAGCGAGGTAGGAAGGACCAGGCCACCGCGGTTCTTGTAGGCTCTTAAAAGGACTTTGGTTTTCTTCTGAGACACGGTGAGACTGCTGGTGATTTTTGAGCACACAGATGACATGATCTGAGCAAGATTTAAAGAACAATTCTGGTTGTTGCGCTGAGAATATGGGATGTGAGTGGGGCAGCAAGGCTAGACACAGAGAAGAGTTAGCAGCCTTCTGCTGCAAGTCCACGCTGGGGGTGACGGTGGTGTGGACTACAGTGAAAGTGTGATTGAGCAATCGAGATTGTGAGACATCACGACTTCCTAGATGTGCTTTATGGTATAGTCAATAGGATTTCCTGTCAGATCAGATGTACAGTGTGAGAGAAAGAAAAAAAAATCAGAACGAATTGTTTTTTTTTTTTTTTTTTCGGTCACAGAGTCTCACTGTATTTCACTGTATTGTATTGCCCAAGATGGCCTCAACTCCTGGGCTCAAGTCATCTTCCTGCTTTAGCCTTTCAAGTAACTGAGATTATAGGCATGAGCCACCATGGCTGGTTTAGGATGAGTGATTTGAGGGATTGAGTAACTGGAAGGATGGAAATGCCTTCAACTGAGATGGAGAAGCCTGTGCAGAGAGCACGTCAGCAGGTTTGATGTAGGCAGGTGGGGAGTGGTGGTTCGAATTTCAGGAGTTCAGGTAAACCTGACTGTGTTGGTATTTTGTTCAAAGAACTATCTAGCTAGCTCTGTGAATGTACCTGATATTCATGTACATTTTGTGAAACTCCATGAAATCCCAAGTGCTCGCCAATCTCTGAGCCTTTTGGGCAGCCTCCAGGAGTTCCCCTCACACGTGGTGCCTTGGATAGAATGGAGCAGGGATGGGCACTGTGGATCACACCTGTGAGAATCGAAGGGGCCAGAACTCTGTCCAGGGGGAGTTGCCCTTGTTGGGTTTTCCAAAGAGAAAAAGTATGATTCATGAGCATAAGGGTTATAAAGAAGCACAGCTAAATAAATGTTCCTTAGAACATTCTTATTCGACTCCTTATTCAATTCCCTATGTGAGGACCCTGTCACGTGCATCTGGGCGGGTCTTGATGTTTTCAGGTCTCTGAATTCAATTCTCTTGTTTCTCTTTCTCCTAGATCCCACCTCTCCACATTTCTTCCCTTTCCCTCACCTTCATCTTCTTTCTGGTTTCCTTATTCAGTGTGTTAGCTAGGTTTTCGTTGCTATGATCAAAGTAGCTGACAAAGCCAACACAGAGGAGGAGAAGTTTATTCTGGCACCTGGTTGCAGAGGTTTCTGTGGTGGGCTGACTCCATACCTCTGGGCCAGGGTGGAAGGGCATGCTTCATTCATGGAAGCTAGGAAGGTAGGAAGGAGGGGTGTAGGAAAGGAGGGGGAGAGGTGAAAGGGCTCTAGGGAGACATATCCTTCCAGGGCATGCCCCCAGTGACCCAGCTCCTCTAGCCATGTCCCACAGGCCTACAGTTACACCCAGAAGTCCATTCAAATTAGGATAGTCCATTCAAATGTGGGCAAGTGATATGCAAATACTAAGCTACTTATGTAAGGGAATTGAACATTCCCAGATTTTATATTCAAAGCTCTCATCATTCACTCAGTTCACTTTTTAGTCGTCCTTCATTAACACAAGAGGTTTCAGGGGACATCTCATATCCAAACCATAACACCCGGTTTTTATTTTTGGTTGAACTTGACTACCTTTCCCTTTCTTCAACACTATCTCTGCTGTGCTTTTCTCAACCAAGAGATTCGACTAGAAGTGGGCATCTAAATAATTCCTCAGAATGGATTCAATAATACATATTTGTAAAACAAACAAATTAACTTGTTTTCTCTTCTTCACTTCCTTAAATGGGATGGAGTTGGCCATGACAGAGATAAACTAAAACACATCTACAAAGGCTAAGCTCGAATAATGGCCCTTGCTGCTCACAAACCTTCAGCCATTCCCTATCAGGCCTGGCATGGTCTGTTACAGCAGAGCTGCCCATGTGTCTTTCTATATACAGGGACTGGCTTTCTCCAGGGCAGAGATGGTCAGTCTCATTCCCATCTGTATCTTTATTCTCCCTGGGCTTTGCATGTGGTAAGCATGTATAAATGACCCCGGAGTTTAATGACCCCAGAGTGAGGTGGATTGTGCATGTCAAGTATGACATAGTTTACAGTCGTAGGTTTGGGAGTCAGTCTTAGCTCTTGAGTAGCAGCTTCCAGAAAAGAAAACATCCCTTTTATCTTATAAAGGTTGAGGCGACTGATGATACTCTCTGAGGAAACCATGATTAAGTCTCAGGAAGCAGACCAGGAAGATAAGACACAGTTTCACTTAATGAGTCCGGATGGGTGGGCCTGATGTTAAAGGCTTCTGATGTCAAGACCAACCTGACTCATAAAGTACTCCTCTGAATAACATCCTTTTACCTCCCGACCTTTATGCACCGAAAAGTGTTTTACCTTGATGCCCTCTCACCCACCCAACTCCCAAACCTTATGATGGTTTGTGAGAGTTTGTAGAAGAATTTGCTGAACATTTTCAAACTGTTAGTAAGCTGTCCTCTCTTAGCACCAAAGCAGTCTTACATCATTCTGGATGGCATTCCATTCTCCAAGTGGCAAATTCCTACCAATCACATTTTGAAAGACCATAGATGAAAATGCAGTTTATAGTTGATGTACTGCCTTTGTGGTTATGCATCCATAGATTTAGGCAGCTGTGGATAGAAAATATTCAGAAAAAAAATTGTATCTGTGTTGAACATTTACAGACCTCTTTTCTTGTCATTATTCCCTAACCAATATGATATAACAACTATTTGCATAGTATTTACATTGTATTAGGTATTATAAGTAATCTAGAGATGATTTAAAGTACATTGGAGAATGTGGAGAGGCTATATGCAAATAATAAGCTACTTATGTAAGGGAATTGAACATTCCCAGGTTTTGTATTCCATGGGTGTCCTGGAACCAATCATCTACGGATACTGAGGACTGGCTATAATTCAGTGGGCCTATAAGTAGAAATAAAATGAAGAAAAGAAGTCAAATAGTTGCATACTTCCTGACCCAACCTCCCTCCCTAGCGTGAGACCAGATTTGCTTGACATCACAAATAAGTAGTTTCCTGCTCATCAGAGAGCTGTCATTTCCTTGGTTACATTTGCCTGAAATTATCAATCCCTGAGAGCTTTGTAAGAATGTGAGAATACCAAGTAGGGATCTCCAAAAATTATTTCTAGGCATTTCCTCGAAAAAATGGTGGAAAAGAGCTTAAGGAATGAACATGGCTAATGATGGCAAGGGTTGAAGGAGGACCCTGAATTATTTTTGAGGGATCACTATGTTTTATTTCTTTATGTGACTACAAACAAAGTCATTCATTCACTTGAGCTCTTACTATTGCCAGAGATTGTTCTTGGCACTAGCAAGACATTAGTGAACAAAACAAAATAACAAATAAAAACCGTCCCCTGCCCTCACAGGAGTGAGGAAAAGTGGGAAAGTTCCCCCTGTGGTGCATTTCTTTCTCCCTTGTAAGCAAGACACCAACTTGTCAGATGAACCCGAGGAAGGAAGAGCAGGCTTACTCTCCTCTCTGTCACTCTTTCCTCCTCTACTCTAGTCCCCAGGCCACATGATTTTCATAGGAACCTCTCCTGAAAAGAAAGGACGAAGAAAGCAACTCCTGCTGTTTGCAGTTTCACCAAAGGCTGGCAAGAAATGGCAGTACCAGTTCTTGCAGAGGGAGAAACCCAAGCCATCTTTCCTTGTCAGGGACAGAATCTCTCCTCCACTTCTGCAGAGGTCATGGCTCCATTGTTCCGCCTGGCACTTAGTTGCATTATCTGGGGCTCATCTTGATTTATATTTCTTTTCCCCTCCTAATCCAAACATTGGTCCAAATCCATTATTGTCTTTCTTATTTTGCCACTGTGCCCCATCAATATTATAATTTATCACCTATACAATTTCTTGCATCTCCCTTATCTTGAATTTAGCCTTCACAGTGGTGTTAGATTGACCATCCATGAGCCAGCTTTGCTCATGCCCCTTTCTTACCTTTCCAGAACCTTCACTGGCTTCCCACCTTATATATATTCTGAGGTTCTCCCAGCTCTCCCCTAAATATCCTTTAACATTTTTATCTTCAACTTGTACATTTTACTTTTGGTGGTGCTGGGCATGGATCCCAAGGCCTCGCATATGCTGAGCACACATACGCTGCCAGCCAGCTCTGTGCGCAGGCCCCATGCTTACTTTTGATTTAGCCTAACCTCCTGCTCTGGGAGATGACATACCTTTCCTGGTATATTCCCCGTGCTTTCCAGCAATAAGTTTTTGCTCCCTCTCTTCCTTCCTCCTGGAATTCCCCCTTCACATCACCACCTTTTGAAATTCTACCCATCAATTGAGAAGACTTGATTTACCTCTCTGGCCCTTTTGATTGTATTTTGAGACAGGGTTTCACTAAGTTGCCCAAGCTGACCTTGAACTTGCCATCCTCCTGCCTCAGCCTCCTGAGTTGCTGGGGTTACCTGAAGTCTTTTCTGACCTGCTCACTGAATGGAATTTCTTGTTGAGCTCTTAGTATCTCTGTCACAGAGGCCCTCTCTCTGACTTCACTTTCTGCTCCCCTCCGTAGTTTGGAGGCCCTTGAGGCAGACACCAGGGCCTCTTTTTAAAATTTTTTAATTTAATTTAATTTTTTTTTACAACTTTTCATGTGGCAGGTGCCTCACAAACATTTGCTGGATTTCGAAGCCAGGGGTATTTGAAAAACACGAGGGGTCAGTGAGGTGGGGGGCATAGCTTTGGGTTGGGGCCAGGTAGGTTGAAGCGACGTGTAATTTTCATTGGGGGGACTTTTGAGGTTGCTTTTGTTGGGCTTGGGGTCGGTCAGCTGTATGAACCTGCCCGGAGATAAGGGGACTCTCTTTTATTGTAATGCTGATTTATGAGAGTGACTTACGAATAATGGGCACTGAATAATGTTAGCCAACATTTCCCTTGGAATCTGCCAAACAAATAAGGGAGAGAGACAGCTCATATTTTCTGCATGCCTAGAAGGTGCAGTGCAGGTATTGTGTGTGGTTCTTTGTGAACAAAAATAATAATAGCAAACACTTTTGGAGTTCTTAACATGCCAGGCCCGTGTTCAGCGCTTTACCTGTGTTAACTCATTTCATTTTTATAAAAATCACTGTACGTAGTTGTAATTCGTTTGAAGGAATTGAAGTACAGAGAAGGTAACTAACCTGTCCAAACTCTCACAGCTGCTAAGGAAGACATTCTGGATGCAGGAATCTGGTTCTGACAGCAGCTCCCAATTTCACACTAAGCTATTTCATTCAATGCTTGCAATGCCCAGTAAGGCCAATGATATTACCTTCATTTTTACAGATGAGAAACTTAAATCTTCAAGAGGTGAAACCACTTTCCCATAGATGCCCATGCAATAAATGATGGACTTGGGATTCTAGTTCATTTTTATCACTTGCCCCCAGAGCACCCATGAGACTCTATTTTTACCAGTGTTGTCAGTAACAAATCATTAGCTTCTTTTGAAAGGTTGTGAAGACTAGGAGAATTATTCCAGGCTGATGTCTAGCAAACAACTTTCTAGAACTAGGCAAAAATTTCCACCCAGGAGAAATCCTGATACACTCTTCTATGTTTATTATGGTGACAATGATTCAGACTCACTCGATTTCCTGGAAATGAGTGTCCAGTTTGGAGTTAATGGCATAACATGCATAATTGGGTTAGTGAGTGGCCTTGTTGGCTGTGAATTCCCAGGAAACTCCCCGGAATGGATCATAGATACTCAGAGAAAGATGCTCCCTTTCTCAGATTTTTATGCATATTCTCAGAGGATTTTGGAAAGTTAATTTAATTTACTCATTAAGCTAGGAAATACTGAGGGATTTCTGCCCCATTTTGCACATAGGCCCTGCTAATGTGTTCCAGATGAGATCACATGCCCACATGGAGCAGTTTTGTGCTGCCTGGATTGCAACAGGTAGGACAGCCAGTGGTAACGTCACTTATGTGCATAAGTGTCCATTATTCACCAAATGATTAATAAAATGACCTCTTTTCTTCATTTAGTGTGTGTGTGTGTGTGTGTGTGTGTGTGTGTGTGTGTGTGTGTGTCTGTGTCTGTGTCTGTGTGTATAAAACCAGGGATTTAACCTAGGGGCGCTTAACTACTCAGCAACATCCTAGTCCTTTTTTATATTTTATTTAGAGACAGGATCTCGCGCTAAATTGTAGAGGCTGGCTTTGAACTTGTGATTCTCCTGCTTTAGCCTCCTGAGCCTCTGGGATTTCAGATGTGTGCCACTGTGCCTGGCTTTACCCAGTAGTTTGAGAATTATTTTTAAATATAGATTCTCCTCTGTTGGGAATGTTTCAACATGGTCCTGTTTAAAGGTGGTACAATAACCAGGTGCCCTGCTAGCTGCCCCCTGATTTCCAGAGTTCTACAAAAGCCCGGAGGCAAAGAAAATGGACCTAATTCTAAACTTTCTTTAGAGCTAAAATACAAAGTCCTATGTATGTTCCTAGGTCTCCTCTGACCAAGAAATGTGTCTACAAGAGACGGATGTAACAACAAGCAGCCAGAGAGGTGCAAGGCAGGGTTTAACTTATTTATTTAGTTACTTATTTTAATTACTTTTTAAATTACTTTTTATTTTGAGACAGGTTTTCACTAAATTGCTGAGGTTGGCCTCAAACTTTCCATCCTTTCTCCTCAGCCTCTGGAGTTGTTGGGATAATAGGTGTGTGCCACCACACCCAGCTGGCAGGAATTTTAAGGCTGATGTGGATTGCTCTTTTGGAGAATGGTTGAAAGGTGCAAGGGCAGGAGGGGACATGTCTAAAGGGAGGGATGCATCTAGAATTCCTGCCGGCTGAACAAATTAGATTCAAAATTAATGTGCAACAGTGTACGGTGGGCTGGAGAAACCTGTGAAGTGTGAAGGGTGGATGGTTTGTGTGGATGATTTTTTCAGTTAACACCCAGGGGCTGCTCCTTTCAGTGAGATGAACTTCTCTAAGTTCTCAACTGGAGTTGAATTTTGCTTTCTTTCCCTCCTTTGAATCCGGAAGGGATTTAGGTTTGTGAGGATGGAGATGTGGGAAAATATGTTTGAAGTATATTTGACTACTCTTATGTGTCACAGCCATCATAAATGGCTTGTTAGTGGACAAGGCTGAAGAAATATCTGGGAGACATCTTTTAAGATAATTCTCCTTATTTTATTTTTTTCCCATCTACCTCATATTATTCATCTCAGATTTTTTTTTCTTTTTTTTTAGGTACTGAGGATTGAACCCGGGGGCACTTTACCACTGAGATACATCCCCAGCCCTCGTATTTGTTTCATTTTGAAATAGAGTCTCACTAAGTTGCTTAGGGACTTCCTAAATTGCTGAAGCTGGCTTTGAAATAGTGATCTTCCTGACTCAGTCTCCCAAGTCAATAGAATTCCAGGTATGTGCCACCATGCCCAACTCATCTCATTTTAAAAGTAGATACTAAGGATGTCAGATTTGAAAATTTGTCAGTAGACTTGAGAAAATTTGAAATGATGAGAGTAGAACTTCAATTCTCTTAGCATTTTTAAAACTAATTTATTTATTATTTTAATCAGGTATATATGACAGCAGGATGCATTTTGATTCATTGTACACAATTGCAGCATGACTTTTCATTTCTCTGGTTGTACATGATGTACTATATCTGCAGTCATACATGTCCCTAAGGAAAAGAAGTCCATCTCATTCTACCATCTTTCCTGCCCCCATATTCCCTCCCCTTTCTCCTCTTTGCCCAATAAAGTTTCCCCTGTCTTCCCCATGATTCTCCTGCAACATATGGATCAGTATCCCCTAATCAGAGAGAACATTTGGCATTTGGTTTTCTGGGATTGGCTTACTTCACTTAGCATGATATTCTCCAACTCCATCCATTTACCTGCAAATGCCATGATTTTATTCTCTTCCAATGCTGAGTAATATTCCATTGTGCGTATATACCACAGTTTCTTTATCCATCCCTCTATTGAAGGGCAACCAGGTTGCTCCAACAGTTTAGCTATTGTGAATTGAGCTGCTATAGACATTGATCTCTTAGTATTTTTTAAAACATTTCACCAAAAGGGAAAGAACTCTGTTGCTGGCAGTGAGTGGGTTAGAAAAAGGACTCATGGGGCCTAGGGCTGTGGCTCAGTGGCAGAGCGCTCACCTAGCATGTGTGAGGCCTTGGGTTCAATCCTCAGCACCACATGAAGATAAATAAATAAAGGTATTGTGTCCATCTACAACTAAAAAATATTAAAAAAGAAAAGAAAAGGATCCGTGGGAGGCAGGCTGTGCCTGTGAGGGGGAGTTGGGTGTTTTTTGCCTTCTGTATTGGGGATGTCACTGGATGTCAGAGACATGATCTTGTATGACAGGTTGTAACCAGGAGTTTGAAGCTAAGAGAGCTTGCCTTTAAAAATGAAACAATGGCCGGTGTGGTGGTACACACCTGTTATCCCAGTGACTTGGGAGGCTGAGGTAGGAAGATCCAAGGTTTGAGGCCAGCCTCAAGCAACTTAGTGAGACCCTATCGCATAATAAAAAATAAAAACACTGTGAGTGTAGATCAGTGATAGAAACCCCCCACCACTCACCCACCTTGGCTTTATCCTGGGTACCACATACACAAAAAAATGATGGTGACCTACCTTTTGGAACCCTTGATTTTCTCTTCCCTATCTAGATTCCCCTCAACTGGGCTTGCTCTGTAGCTCATTGGTAAAGCCCTTGCCTAGCATGCATGAAGCCCTGGGTTTAATTCCCACAGCATTAAAAAAAATTTCCCTCAGTTACAAAGAATCTTAGAAGTTATTAAATGGTAAGAAAGCAAGGTGACATGATGCATGGCTACAGATCCTTAGGTTTCTAAAAACAAAGGTACTTGACCCTTACTGGCATAGAGGATGCCCTTTATGGTTCCTGTTTTCTCCAAGGAAGACTGCTTTAGGATCTTGTAAGAGATGGCTGATTGAGCCTCTTGGTTGGTGCTCGCTCTCAGCAGCAGGACCCCTCTCCCTGTGCTTTCCACTGATGCCCATGTGGCTTTAGATGATTCTTCAAATCCCCATGAAGGACCTGGTAAGACGGAGTGAGGAGTGCAAGAGGTTTAATGAGGGGCAAGACCCCTGAAAGGTGAGGATGAGAAGCAGGATAGTGTGGGGAATGTTTCAGGCTGCTGTACAGATCTGAGTGTCTGGGTCAGCCCAAGACAGTGCCCAACGCAGTAGAAATGACCAACTCCCAGTCTGCCTTCTCTGCTGAGGCGGGAGGCCCCAAGGATGAGTTTAACCAGGAAAGCCTAGGTGGACCCTGATGTTTCTAACAGCTGTAAGCTGTCAGTTCACTGAAGTTTTTGCAGCTGCTAGAAAATTAACTTTTATTTTTCAATTAGCACATAAGAATAGCATCTATTTATGGGCTTTGGTGTGACAATTCTATACATACATAAACATGTACTGATCAAATCAGAGCAGTTAGTATATACTTTCTTTAAACATTTATCATTTCTTTCTCTTGGGAAGAAATTTCAACCCCTTCTTTTAGTTTTTTTTTAAAATAAAATATGTGATAAATTATTGTGAATTATTGTTACTCTACTGACATAACTGTATTTTGGTACCTGTTATCCTGTTCCCCTCTACCCTTCTTTCCCTCCACCCGTCTTTACCCCTAGTGATCTCTGTTATATTCCTCCACTTCTAAGAAATCAACATTTTTAGCTTCCACATCTGAGTGAGAATGTGATATCTTTCTGAAGCTTGGCTCATTTCACTAACATAATGTCCTCCAGTTCCATTCATGTTACCATGAATGACAAGTGAATGACAGGATTTTATTTAAAAAAATTTTTTTTTTGTCATTTGTTTGTGATACCAGGGATTATACCCAGGACCTTGAGCATGCTGGGCAAGTACTGTACCACAGAGCTACATCCCCAGCCTTTTAAAACAATTTTATTTTGAGAGAAGGTCTTGGTAAGTTGTTGAGGTTGGCCTCAAACTTGTGATCCTCCTGCTTTGGCCTCCCCAGGTAGCTGAGATTAAAGGCATGCACAATGATGCTGGCTCATTTCATTCTTTTTTTTTTTTTTTTTTTTTTTTTACTTGTAAATGGACACAGTACCTTTATTTTATTTATTTATTTTTATGTGGAGCTGAGGATAGAACCCAGTGCCTCACGTGTGCTAGGTGAGTAAGTGCTCTACCACTGAGCCTCAACCCCAGCCCTCATTTCATTCTTTTTAAATGGATGAATAATAATCGATCATGTAATATTCTGTATGATGTTTTATTTTTTCATCCCTCAATGGATACCTAGGTTGGTTCTTTGTCTTGACTATTGTGAATAATACTGCAATAAACATGTGAGAACAGATGTCCATTTCACATGCTGATTTCAATTCCTTTGGATATATTCCCAAGTGCTTGATTGTGGTAGTTTTATTTCTGGGTTTTTAAAGCGCTTCCATACTGTTCTCCGTGATTGTACTAATTTATATTCTCACCAATAGCATTATAAAGGTTACCATTTTTCCACATTTCCACCACTATTTGTAATTTTTTATCTTTTTGATAATGGCCATTCTGAGGAGATGTAATATCTTGCTTGGTTTTGATTTGCATTTCTCTGATAATTAGTGATGTTGTGCATTTTTTTTCATTAGTTTGTTGGCCATTTGTTTATTCTCTTTTGAGATATGTCTTTTCAGATCATTTCTTCACTTTTTTTTTTTTGGTACCCGGGATTAAATTCAGGGGTGCATAACCACTGAGTAACATCCCTAGCTTTTTTTATTTATTAAATTTTGAGACAGGGTCTCACAGAGTTACTTAGGGCCTCACTAAGTTGCTGAGACTGGCTTTGAATTTGCAACTCTTTTGCCTTAGCCTCCCAAGCTGCTGGGATTACAGGTGTGCGTCACCACATCTGGCGATTTGCCCACTTTTTAATTGAATTTTTTTTTCTGTTTAATTGTTTGAATTTCTTGTATATTCTGGATACTAATCCCCTACCGGATGAATAGCTTGCAAATATTTTCTACCATTCATTTCATTCACGGTTTCCTTTGTTGGACAGGAACTTCTTAGTTTGATATAATCCCATTTGTTACTTTTGTCACTTTTTGCTTGTTGCTTGTGCTTTTGAGGTCTTAGTCAAAAAAATCATTGCCTATACGAAAATGTTTCTCTTATGTTTTCTTCTAGCGGCTTCATTATTTCAGTTCTTAACATTTAGATCTTTGATCCATTTTGAGTTGATTTTTTTTTTTTTGTATATGGCGAGAAAGAGAGAGAAGAGTCCAGCTTAATTTTTCCCTATATGGATATCCAGTTTTCCCAGCACCATTTGTTGAAGAGACTTCCCTTTTTCCAGTGTGTGATTTTGGCTTTTTTTTTTTTGGCAGATAGTTTGGCTGTGGATGCATGGGTTCATTTCCAGGTTCTCTTCTTGGATCCATTAGTCTATGTTTTTTGTTTGTTTGTTTTCTTGATACTGAGGAATGAACCCAGGGCCTTGTACATGCTAGGCAAGTGCTCCACCATTGAGTTACAGCTCCTGCACTCTCATTTTTGAAAATTTTATTTTGAGACAGAATCTGGCTATGTTGCCTGGGCTGACTTGAACTTAAGGTCCTCCTGACTCAGCCTCCTGAGTAGCTGGGTTTACAGGTGTTTACCACTGTGCCTGGCAATCTGTTATTTTTGAATGGAGTTGTGAGTTGGCACTGATGTGGGAAACTATGTTTAGTTACATCTTTTCATTCTTGGGTTTAGCCAGTATTCTAATCATGTACCATGTTATTAGATAATGAGTTTGACATCCTAGAAGTATTTACTATTGTTTTGCTAAAAAATAAAATTGAACAAGAGACTATTCGTGCCAGTTTTCTGTGCCTCCATGAAATTTTTAAGGTCTCTCCCAACCAAGACACGGTGAAGTTTATGATTTGTTCTGGGACTGCCAGGATTTAGCATAACACACCTGTGTTTGTCTCCTTTAGAAGACTTTTCTTGCCTGGTCTGGGGCTTGAGAATGGCAATGTTTTAAGGCCATCAAGTGCTCTTTGATTTTACCCACTGTTAGGTTTTGGAATTGTTTTAGTCATCTTTTTTTTTACTGCTGGGACTAAAAGACCTGACAAGTACAATTTTGGAGGAGGAATAGATTATTTGGGGGCTCACAGTTTCAGAGGTCTCCAGCCATAGACAGCTGGCTCCATTCTTCAGGGCTCAAGGTGAGACAGAACATCATGGTGCAAGTGTGTGATGGAGAGAAGCCGCTCATGTGATGATCAAGAAGCAGAAAGATACTCCACTCACCAGATACATACTCAAGAGGCACACTTCCAAAGACCACCTCCTCTAGACACACTCTACCCACCTCCAGTTACCACTGTTATTCCTGTTAGGAGATTAATTCACTGATTGGGCTAAGGCTGTCATAACCTAATCATTTCTCCTCAAAACCTTCTTGCATTGTCTTACACATAAGATTTTTGGGGATACCTGATTTCTAAACCATAACATTCTGCTCTGGTCCCCCCCAAAGCTCATGTTCATCTCACAATGCAAAATACATTTAGTCCACTTCCAAGAGTCCCCATAGTCTCAACAGTTCAAGGTAGCCCCAAAGGGATATAAAGCATTCTGTAAAGACTCGTGTGTTCAGAGCCTGGTTCCCAAAGCAGCAACTTTCAGAGCTGAGGATCATAGAAAATGATTGGATCATGAGAGCTTGAATATGATCCATTTTATGGATTGATAATTTGAATATCTGAATGGACTATTAAAGGTAGTGGGAAATGTAGGAGGTGGGACCTAGTTGGAGGAAATATGTCCTTGGAGGCATGACCAGAAAGGGCATTTCCTGTGCTGGGTCTTTTCCTCTCTGTCTTGCTCTGCTACTATGAGCTAGGAAGCTTTCTTTCACCATGCCCTTCTATCAAGGCTTAAAGCAATGGAACCAGCTGACCAGGGATCAAAAGCTCTGAAACTGTGAGCTCGAACAATTCTTTCCTCCTCTAAGTCATTTTTTTTTTTTTGGTACTAGGGATTAAACCCAGGGGTACTTAACCTCTGAGCCTGTAAAATATTTTATCAGAGTCTCGCCGACTTTGATTGAGTGATCCTCCTGCCTCAGCCTCCAGAGTGGCCGGGATTAGAGGCCTGCACCACTGTGCTTGGCTAAGACATTTCTTTCAGGTATTTTGGTCACATCAAAGAAAAACTGACCAATACATCCACTCTTTTTCCTTTTCAGTTTATGTGAGTCTGTGACATTAAAAACTCTCCATTCCATGTCCCTGTAGTCATTCCTTCTAGCCCATATGTTGAGGGCTTGTGGTGTTCTGGGAACTAAACTAAATATGAAAGGACACAGCTGAAAAAAAATACGCCTTTGAGAAGTTCAGTGGGAGGGTCCATCAGGAGTACGTGGCTGCTGTGCAGAGTGCTGAGGATCATGATCTACCTGGGTGCTAAGGGAGCCCATAGGGTATGGCTGTTGAAGAAGCCACAGGAGGCAGGCTGTAGACTCTAGAAAGAATTTCCCTTTCCACTATTTGTCTCAAGTGGGCCATTAAACTTAGCTGACATTCACTTAAAATATTTCATACCAGAGAGATCCTCCTTATATCTAGGGGAAAGAAACGTCATCCCTGAAGACACAGAGATGCAGAGAAGAATCTGAGCAAACAGGCCCTGCTAAATCGCCTCCAGTTTGGGTCAAACCCTTTTGTCCTTTAGTTATACTTCTGAAAAACTGTCCACAAAAATATGCAGATCTCCCAGTTCCTTTGGGCCTTCATTTCAGAAGGCTTCTGTGTCCTGTAAAACTTATATTAAATGTTTGCATGTTTTTCTCTTATTAATCTGTTTTTGTTGAAAAGGTTTCAGCTATGAAATGTGATGGTGGAGAAAGAAATGTTTTCTCCCCTACAGAACACTTTGGTATGGGTTCCTGTTCGGTCTTGGGGTAGGAGTGTTGAAGAAAGACTATCCAAAGACAAAACTGAGGTTGAATCCTGAAGGATGACTGTGAGTTGCTCAGACACACGTGATGATGGTTTGAAGTGTCATTGAGGAGAGGACATTCCAGGTAGAAGACACACAGGTGCAAAGGGTCAATAGGGAGAGAAGAGAAACTGTAAAGAGAGTGAGTGATAAGGCATAATATGGAAAGGGCAAGTCAGCAGGTGTGACTGCAAAGCCCTGCAGAAAAGCCCACCCTCCGGGCAACCAGAATCTACAAAATGGTTGAAAGCAGCAACAAGAAAAAGATTTGACTTTCTCATACCTGTTTCTGCACACTAGGTTACAGGAACTACAACCCCCATAGCCTGCCTGCTGGGGTTTTCATTGCTGTGTTTTTGTGCCCAGCTATTCAAAGGAGAGGTGGGTGTTGCTGGAGGAACGCATTCAGAAGTGGTGGGTATGCAACTCTGTGCCAAGTTTGCCTCTTTCTGAGGTACGTTTTCCCTCCTGGGTGGCAGTTGTAGGAGTTAATTTACATTAGGGTCCTGCCAGGGTTGAGTCTGATCACATTGCAATGGAAAGTGCATAGGCTGGCAGTTAGGAGACCTGAGTTTCCATTCAGGTGACAGCACTCATTCCCCTCCTTCTTTATTTACAGTGTTGGGGATGGAACCCAGGGCTGCACACTTGCTAGGCAAAGTACTCTATCACTCCGCTATGTTCCCAGCCCCCACATTTACTCCCTTGCATGATACAGATGGGGTTCAGGACGTGCTATCCCCAAATACGACAACTTGGAATCTGAGAAAACAGCAGAAGCAGGAAGGACACTCTTTCCTCTCACCCTGCTCCCCTAAAGCAGGTCATAAAACCTAAGAAGAATTTCTGACTTTCTCCTGAAGCAGATCATAGGACTCTCACAATACAGGAGCTCTCCCTTTACCTGGAGGAAAGGAGCCAAAGACAGAGATGTCAAGAAGAATCTCAACTTGCAGGGTTTGCTCCAAGTCCCCTCCCATTATTGTCATTAGATGAGACCCCCTTTGTCTAGTTATACTTCCCCCAAACTGTCCATTCTTCCTGAAACCCAAGCATAAAATACTCCGGTTTCCTTGTTCCTATAGGGCTGCATTTCTAAAGGCTCCCTGTCATGAAAGCTCACATTAAGTATGTGTGCTTTTCTGCTGCTAATAATCTTTTGTTATAGGGCCTTCAGCCATGAGCCTAGAGATGGCTGAGAAAAAGTATTCTCCTACATCCTGACAGTAGCAATCTTTTTCAGTTTACTTATTTCTCAGCAGGCTTCCTGTTACAGAATAAGGTTCGCTGATTTAGTAAAATGCCCTCCTACCTCGCCCCGTGGTTTGTGTGCAAGGCAGTGGTTCTGGGAGTATTCTCTGCCAGCATCTCCTGAGAACTTGCTAAAAATGCAAATTATTGGGCTGCACTCTAGACCTAGAAATCAGAAACTACGGCGGGGGGGCGGGGGTGGAACCAGACCTCTGTTTTACCCAGCCCTTCCGGCGATTCTGGTGAATGCTAAATTTTGATAATCAGCGATAAGGGGTAGTAAACTTTAATAAAAATTTTGTTGCACCAAACACAAGCTTTCTCTGCGCACCTCTGTTTGAAGCAGCTTTGCAGTTTCACCAGGAGAGGGCGGCGACGGACCTGCCTTTCGCCTTGTCCAGCCGCAGAGCCCAAGAAGAGGGTAAACAGCAGCCACAACAAGTTCTGTCCGTTGCAGAAGTAAATTACAAATACATGAAAAGGGACTTCAAAAGGCTGTGGTCTCAAAATGGCAGTTAAAGAGAAGGCAATCTCCAGAGTCGCAGCTGCAGCGGCGGAGGTTGCACCAGCATCTCCAATTGCTAGAACATTTAGGATGGAAGCATTTCTTTGCAGCATTTCTTCGAGCCCCCTTCCTTTGATACACTCAAGCTTTTCGACTTTCCTTTGTTCTTTTTTCCCCCCTCCCCCACACCTCAGGTTTAATAGCTGACACGCTCGCCCGCGTCAAAGGTGTTACATCTGCTGGCCGCACCAGCTTGCGGTTCCGCATTGTTTGCTGCAGCCGGGTGCAAGGTTCACCGCCAAGTGTGAGCAGGGAATGCCCCTCCTCCCCACTTCCTCATTTGGACCCCGCCACCTTTGGTCCCGCCGACCACTTTTTTTGATCTTTGGCATTACATTCCTGTCCCTGCCTCTTTTTCTCCTGTCCTCCAGATCCCCTGGAGTTCCTCATTGTTGAACTGTTCCTGCACAGCAGGAATTTGCAGCGATTGAGTCGGTGGGGCCAGAATGTATTACTGCCTTGGATACTGGGGCGGGGCTGAGGGGGGTGAGAAAAAGAAAACCTTCCCAATCTTCCGTTTCCCCCCTCCATTGCACTGCATATCCCTCCTTAACACTGAGCAACATCCACGTCAGGAAATCTAGGGATGGGGTGAGCTGGGGGACACAGGATGACTTGAGTTCCCCCAAGGGAAATATTTAACATCTTTTAGTATCTCATAAGAATTAACATACCAGGTGCCTTATGGTATTAAGCAAATGAGAAACCCTCCTGCAATCGTGTTCTCAAAATTTCATCCCAATACAAGTTAAAAGATTGCCTCTTCCAAAAGTATAATTCCAAGTAATGAGACTTCATTCTATTTCAAATGCTCAGAGAATTTTGTATTGTGGGGGACAAGGCAGAGGAGGGGTTTGGATGGGATCTGTACTAGGAAACAAATGCCTGTAGATATCAAGGAGACATATTTTATAAATTTTAATATTTAAGAGATAGTTTCTCAGTTTACACTGGGATTCTCATATGTCTATTCTAAACAACAAATTCAAATGGAAAATGCTCCACTGCTCCCCGTGCGTGGAGGAAGGATAGGAAAAGGAAGGGCGAAATCATTTAAAGGATGGTTTTGTGCTGACAGCTTCAAGGCAATAACCACAGATGATGTTTTGCTCCTTAGGGCCAGGTTGTCTCCAGTTTGTAGTGAATACGTATTGAAATGATGGTTTGTAACTGCAGAGTTGTTATCTTGACTTTAGAATAATAAGAAAGAAAATATAGAAGAGCTGGCAGGGGCCTCTCCACAGCTGTTCTTGATTTGTCATTATGATACAATCAGGTTTTTTTGTTTATTTGGTTTTTTTGGTTGTTGTTGTGATTTTTGCCTGCCCCTTATAATGGTCTAAAATTCTGAAGCTGTGCTTTTTTTTTTTTTTTTCTTATAACAGAGAGCCATGTATCTCTACTTCCACTCACTTTATTTTCATTTCCAAAAATTGAGGGTTAAGAGATTTTCTTTCCATTTCATGCAAATGAACCAATGTTTCCCACCACATCTTGCGATGAGTGGGAGCTCAAGAAATATTTGCTAAGAAAATGAACAACCCTAAAGCTTGTGTTCATTCTACTGCACCGGCTTCCTTTGTGTCTTGATAGTTCTCACATGGTGATATCTTTCTGGGTAGGCTCTACTAATTACTTAGTTATAGGGCGATGAGGCCTTCTATGAAACAGGTAGTGTGAAGGCCCCTTTCAAATCCTGATTCTTGCAGTTACGCCAGGATGATTTTAGACGTGTCACTCAGAGTAACAGGTGTAGTTATTAGAAGGGGTAGGAAAAGGGAAGAGGGGATACTCTCAAGGCAGAGACCGGGTCCTCTCAGAGAGGAAAAAGATGGTGTGCCTCCCTAGCCCTACAGTTTTTTTGGAGTTCCAGTGAAATTTCCTGAGACACCTTCCCAGGTCTACCTTGAATGACAGCAGGATGACATCTCGACTTTTAAGTCTCCACTGCCATGGCAACTCTAGGTCATTTTGGCCCATACTGACTGGCTCTAATCAGAAACTGCTCTTACAAATTTTATGGTTAGGGGAATTATCTTGAATTCTCTCAATTCTGGATTCTGGTCTGTGCAAGGATCACAGAAGTTTCCCCTTCCGGGTAACTTGGGTTCTTCTTATGGGTATTTTGGGCCTGCATTTCTCCTGCACTTAGCAGGTTGTCTGTGGAGGAATGTAACATAGACTGTTGACTTAAGCCAGGCAGGGCTGCAGGTAAATGGCTTTTTCAAAGTAAAAGCACGTGGGGGGAACAGCACAACTGACCTATTTTGTAGAATTATTCCCATAATATCATTTTTCTACTGCTAATGTTTCCCTCTTCCCTATCCATCACCAGTGGTTAAACTCCTTTTAGGACTCAGGAGACCCTGCTGCTTGTTCAAGATCCAGATGTCTTTTTTTTTTTTTTTAATTTTAATATTTATTTTTTAGTTCTCGGCGGACACAACATCTTTGTTGGTATGTGGTGCTGAGGATCGAACCTGGGCCGCACGCATGCCAGGTTAGCACGCTACCGCTTGAGCCACATCCCCAGCCCAATCCAGATGTCTTGATCATACAACTCCCAGCAGTCTCTGTTCTGCCTTCTATTTGTCGAAATCTCAGTGGGACATCTTGGCTGTTTACTCCCAACTTCTTCTTCTGCCTGACCTTTTGTAGGCCGGACGGACGCCTGGGATCTCCTTGTTTCTGTGGAAGTGGGGAAGACACAGCTCCTATGGGCTGTGTGCTGGTACTGTGAGAAAAGCCAGATGTAACTGAATGCAGTGGTTTCAAAACAGACAGAATGTGAGGCCCCCAATTTGGATTGGGAACACATTCCTCCAAATGAGAAAGGACTGCTGGGTTCGTTGTCTCCGTTCAGCAAAGAATTGAAGAACAGGACACAGTAGCAACCAAGAATAGGTTTATTGCAAAAGCGACAGAGTCTTCTCGGGAGAGAAGAGGCCCCAGAGCTGGGAATCTGGTGGAAGAGTTTTGGCCCGTTCTTTTTATGGTCTCTGGAATTTCCTTCTTTCCTTATCTCCTCCTCTGTCCATGTGCTCCTTAGTATTATTGATTGGTGCCCCCTGTGTCCACATATCTGTTTAAGTTTTTCTATTGGGTCCCCCGCGTAGGAGCATCAGTATGGAAATCTTTCTGAATGGGTTCCCCACTTGTGTCCATGAGTGCTTTCGTCAACCTGAAAGTTGAAATCAGCAGAAGACCCTCTGGTGCTCCTTTGTTCTGGCCCTGCCCCTCACTTGCCATTTTGCCCTGGCTGCCTAAGCCCTTCTCTATCTCCCTCAGAAGCTGAAAGGCTGCCACCCCCACCCTGACAGCACCAAAGGAGAAGTGGTAGGGATGCCCACTCAGCCCTGTCTAATATAGGCTAATTAAATCTGCTTTGTTACCACCTGCTGTTATTTCTACAAATTGTAAGGGGTTCTGTGGGGTTGGAGGGGAGAAGTAGATAGATCGTTTCACCCCATTTTGGCCAAACTGCGTGAAGTTCACTATTCATTTTCCCATCTTTTATCTCTTTCTTATGCAGGTGGATGGGCAAATCCAGCCAGTCCAGATCCAGGCAGGTTCCCTGGGCTAGGCTGCCAGTATCAGGTTCTATTCTTGGTGAGTGCAAAGTCAGTGAGCACATTCAGAAGATAAAAATGAATGGAGAAAGTTTTATTACTTGCAAATAAAGAGAGCACTGGGGTTATTTGCAAAGCAGTGCTCTCCCTGAACAAAGCAAGTATGGGAGTACTCTTGAGAAGCCTATACAAACTAATATAAGAAAGCACATGTAGGGGCAGGTGCATTCCTGAACAGGTTTAAGGTGTACATTTTTAAATATGCTTCATTCAAGGTCATGGAGCATGCTTTAAAAAGAAAGATGACAGATACATTTCTGGGCATTTTCCCATTCAAAGTCATAGAGCACATAAGGAGAGATGGCCAAACAGAATACTTTTGGGCAGATAATTTAGTATTATAATGAGCAAAGTTTATTTTAGGTTATCTAAAAGAATAAGTCAGATCAACTCAGTGACTTTGACTCATTCTCCAAAGAATTTTTCCTGAGATGGAAGGAAAGTACAACTTGGAAGTTGTCTTTAATAGTCTTTTAAAGGGCCAACAGGTTCCTCCTCTGTAAACATAGGAGTTTGTCCCCCCAAAGCACTTGCCTCACTTAGCCCCACTGACAGACTGGTGATAGGAAAGGCTACTTGGCATGGCAACAGCTAAAATCCACATTTTGGGCTTTACGTTCTTTGATGGTTAATTTTGTGTGCCAACTTGACTTGGTCTAAGGGCTGTCATGAGAGCTGATAAATATTATCTGTGGGTTTGTTTCTGGAAGAGATTTGCATTTGAGCCAGTAGCCTGGGCAAAGAAAATCCACACAGGCATCATCCAATTCACCAAGGGTCTAAATAGGACAAAAAGCCAAAGGAAGGGAGAATTTGCTTTCTGCTTGAGCTGGGACATCTATGTTCTTCTGCCGTTGAATAACAGAGCTCCTGGTTCTTGGGCCTTCAAAATAGGACTGGGGCTTACACCACTGAACTCCTGGTTTTGAGACCTTTGGGTCTGGGTTGGAATTATACTACTAGTTTTTCTGGGTCTCCAGCTTGTTGTGGGTCTCTTCAACCTCCATAACCCTATGAGAAAATCTATCATAAGACATATGATACACACACACACACACACACACACACACATGTGTGCGTGATTCTCTGGAGAACTTTAACTAATACAAGATTCCTTGGGCTCAGGCATTTGAAGGTTCCTAGTGGCCTCACTTAGATTACTTTTTGCATCTAATTAAATAATTGTGTTTCAAGCTTCCCAGGCCCTGTGATGAAAATATCTGGGTTTGGGGTTTCAGCTGGTTGAGGTCTAGGGCTGTGCTGGGGACTCAGGGTGATGTGCTGCTTGGCTGCTTTCTCCTACATCCTAGCCAAGGTTCCCGAACCTCCTCTTGAACCAATATCTTACCCTGGCCTGAGATTCTGGTCCAGAACAATAGGCCAGTGGGAGTGTCAAGCTTGATGTGACTGCACAGTCAGCCTCTGTTGTGCTTTCCTTCACTTTATAAGGCTCTAAGTTTGGAGTCCAGAAACTAGATGTTTGCCTCAGTCTTTGTGTTCAAACAGTTCATGGCCCTGTTCTGGTGACTGAGTCATTGGTCCTCCACAAGGTCTGCGGTCCTGACTCTTGTCCTTTTCAGGATGTTTTTTTTTTGTTGTTGTTGTTCTGGGGATTGAATTCAATATTCAATGGGTCTCTACCACTCAGCTACACTCCAGCACTTTATTTATTCATTTATATATTTATTTTTTGAGACAAGATGTTGTTAAGTTGCCCAGGCTGGTTTTAAACTCGTGATCCTTCTGCCTCAGCCTCCTGAGTAGCTGGAATTAGAGGCATGTGTCACTAGCCTGGATGACCTTCAGAAATTTTTGACCACCTTCTTCTACCTGACTCATAGTTATCCTGGGACCAGAGTGTTGTTCCTGAATGCAGGACAATGACCTGAGTGCTGACTCCTGGTCTTTCTGGTGTCTACTGCCGCTAGATTTTTGCAGTGTTGACCATCTCAGCTATCTGCTCCTAGGAGAGGCTGCAACCAGAGAGATCTGTGTGCTTTCAGGCCTCAGCTGTCCTGGCTCACTCCCTCTGACCTTCTTCATACACTTCAAGAGAGATTTTCTAGAAATCTCTGTTCTAGACTTTTTAGAAACCTTTGTTATTGATATCACTCAGTGCAAAACCCCTCTATGCTCCTCACTGCCTTTGTTCATGTTTCCAGGTGAAGTAGTTGTCCTTCACCCGACTGCAGTAGGGTACTGTATGGAGTGGCTGAAAGCACAGACCCTGGAATCAGGCTGCTGTGTTCAAAACCTGGCTCTGCCACATACTAGCTGTGTGACCTCATTTTCTGGGCCTCAGTCTCCTTATCTGTAAAGGGGTATAACATTCACTCATAGAGTTGCCACGAGGACTAAACAAATTAATGTATCTATAGCATTTAGAACAGAATTCGACACTTCAAAGACTTTGTAAGTGCTAACTGTTGTTATTTTTCAAGACCAATTCTCTAGCCCTCCATTTTTATCATCTATCCCATCCAGACTGCTCCACTCTTATTGGAGTCCTAAACTAAAGGCCTCACTTTGGCTGTGTCAGGTCTGGCCTCCTGCTGCCTGTGGAAGTGGTTCAATCAATTGAGAAGTGATGGTGAAGCAAGGAAAGCATCTTCTTGGTTTGGCCAAATTGGTGAAACAGCGAGTACCTATGGACAACAGCTTTAGGAGTATACAAAAGCTGGGAGCCAAGAGGTATTCATATACATAATTTTGGTCAGGTTGTGGGGCCCTGTGAGGCCAGAGGTATGCATATGCATGTTGCAGGTCTGATTCTGCAGGTCCTGCTCATAAAGGGGCTTGCTTGAGTGACTTTGGGGTCAGTTTCTGCTTCCAACATGAGATGAAGCAGAGAAGGAAAGAGACAACTTAAAAAGAGCAGGTTAGACAAGTGGAATTAGGTGGTATGCCATGGTGCATGCCTGTGATCTCAGCTACTCTAGAGGCTGGGGCAGGATAATTGCAAGTTTGAGGGATCCTTGGCAATTGAGACCCTTCCTCAAAATAAAATATAAAGGGCTGGGGATATAGCTCAATGGTAGAGCACTCCTGGGTTCAGTCTCCAGTACCAGAGGAAAAAATGGGGTCAGAACCATGACCAGGTGCTTCTTTAAATTCCCCAGTTTTATTACACCACCAGGACCTTCCTTGAACACATCCTATTTTATGTTTTTATCTGTGTTTGTGCTGTTCCATGTGCCTTAAATACTTTTTCTATTTCTTTGACTAGCCTAACTTCTACTTGCCTTTCAAAACCTGACAGGTGCCTTCCTTTGCCTCCATGTGATTTAGAAGGATCTAAATTATGCACCAGCAGCACCTTCCCTCACACACTGTCTTTTAACCTCCAATTTCCATATTGCTTCATCCTCAATGCTGAGAGACAGCATCTGCAGAGACTGTCACCCTCAGTCACTGACTGGATCTTATCGCTTGCATGGTTGTGATTATGACCTTAAGTCTTTGATGATTACAGCAGCCAAGTTCAACTCTCCTTTAGTGTGAAACTAGAAGAGTTCAAGCCAGGAGCCACTCTGACAGTGACTCAGACCCCAGGTGGCGATGACTCATTGCTGGGGCTTCACCTTGCAGAGACTCTTCTGATAGACAGGAGCGCTGGAAACTTACCTGCCACTGGATCCTGGATTCTGGCACAGCCCTGCATAGCTCAGGAAGAAGGCACTTTACCCGAGGGGCAAAGAGCTGCAAAGACTTTCTTGCTGCTGAATGTGTGACCATGACTGATGTATTCTCAGGGGCTCATCAGAGGAAATTGAAGAAATGCCTTGGTTGGAAGAGACTTCTACTTACTAAATATGTCTTATTCTTTTAGTTGTTCATAATAATTTATTCAGAGTAGCAACAAATCCAATCTAAAGACCACATTTTCCACCTGCCTTGCAGCTGGTTGTGGCCATGTAAGTAGATACTGGCCAGTGAGTTTTACACGAAAGTGTTGGTTGATATTATTGGTAGGCCTTTAGAGAAATGAAAAAGTGTATCCTTCCTTCCCTATCCTGCTATTGGAAATATGGTTGTGATGGCTGCAGCTGTAACAGCCATCGTGGGCCATGAGGCTAAGGCTCTCCACCTAGAGATGGAATGGAAAACTGAAAGGAACCTGGGCCCCTGACTACATAAAAGTCACCATAGTAAACCGGGTTTGCCAACCTCTGGTTTTTGCCAGGGCTCTTTCTGATTTTCTCTCTCATGCAACTAAACTTAATCCAACTGATTTGGTGATGTGCAATTTGTTCTTGTCTTAGCAGAAGTCCATGGGAAGCTTCTGGATGAATTTGGACCATATCTTAGAATCAAGCCCCGTGTCAACTCTCTGGCCTGCTCTGGGGTGCTGAGTATTTCCAGCCTGTGGAAACCTTGCCTTGCCTCTGTGTACCCTCCTAATTCCTGCTCCTGTTCCTGCTTGAGTCTCAACCTCCATCCCTAAGTTCGCTCTCCTCTCTCTTTTTTTTTTTGTCCTTCATTTGGATTTGGCCTCTTGCTTAGTGACAGACCTACTGCCCAACTGGTGCCACCTGCGACTTTCCTGCCAAAGCCTACGTCTCCAATCCAAGCTCCCTGATCTGTGTCTACAACCCTGTATACTCTCAGTCTCGGTATAAATGAGTAGAAGCAAATCGGTATAACGAGTGGGAACAAGACCCCTGGGAGGTCTGCTAAGAGAAATTTCTTCTCCACCAGCCGTTGATTTTTACATGAGCTTAATATATTTAAGGTTTCTGGGTCCCATTTTGCAGGCAGACACTTTCTGTGTTGAGTGAGCCACCAGGGACGGCTAGCCATTGAGAACCTACTGTTGAAGGTTTGGGCTGCTGATTTATGGGGGAAACCATTCTGCAGAGGCCATCAACTGAGGGAAAGCCACAGCCACCTGGCCTTGCTCGGCATCCGTGTGTGATCCCTGGCAGTTCAGTCTCACCTTGGGGACGTTTCCTTTCCCAGTGCTAACCTTAATCACCAGCTTAATTATAGTTTCTTAGAGATGATTACCGCTTCCTCTGATGAGAACAGATCCCATCGGGCTGAGGGCTGAACACCCCGCATCCTGCCGCTCCCCATAGATTGACCCTGGTGTACAAAGGTTATGACTGCCTCGTTAGACCTCAGAGAGAGGGGAATTCCGGGGTTGACTAACCTGCTTTTCTCAATGTGTTCCTGCATCGAGGGTTGTATTTTAATTAACCCTCAATTCCAGTCAAGTATTTGACAGCCCACTTGAAAAGCGTAGATTTGCTTGCTTGGCAGAAACTCAGGGGCTCCCTTTTAAGCCGACCTTTCTCAATCTGGGTCCTTGGACAATGGCCAAACAGCAGCAGCAAGCCTCCCCTATCTGCTTGCACCAAGGTGGCACAAATTGCTATTGTTTCTATGACAACTGATGGCTTTTTTTTTTTTTTTCATTTCCTAAAAGCCGCCCCGGTATGATGGACAGCAGCATGTGGAAGAAATCTGTGAGGCAGTGACTAGCTTGGTAGATTGCCCAAGCAAAGGCACACAGCGATTTTATTGTCTTCCTCAGTCGTGGCTCTTTGTCTCTGCGATGGGTTCCATTGTTTGCCATGCAAGTCACATAGAGGTAGGAATAATAGCTGCTAGGCTGAGAGAGGAGAGACCCCAGCAATTTGTATGCAATCTCATTTGAACTCTTGGATTTGGGAAGCAGTTTTTCTTCCTTTTTTTCCCCTCCTTTAAACTGCTGCTCAGCTTCTTGTGTTTAATGAGGCTTTTCAGAAAGGAAAAACTAGGAAACAACAAAACATGGGTTCTGCCCTTTAAGCAATTGCTTTCCAAATTCTTTATCAGAATACGGTTATGCTATGAAGGTGAATTTAGGAATATCTATATTTGTAATCTACAGTGCTTGCATCGACAAGTCAGACACTACGGTGTGGCTCTTTTAAACAGCAGTGGTATTTAACATCCCATTTCCTTGAATAAGAAAACTATAGGAAAAATTAACTTTCTGGGGATAATAACTGCCCAGTTAGTCAATGCTTCCTGGTCTGAGAGCTGACTATCTTTGGAAGAGCCTGAATGTCCATGCAGGATATGGAACCTATTAGAAAATCAGTGTTGTCTGCAGTCTGAATAAACACAATGAGTCTTACAGATTGATAGTTTTATTTTTCAACCGTGTATAGATGTTGTTTCAAATAGTCAAGGGCAGGTTGTTGTCAAAAGTAGCAGCATCTCTATCAAGCTTTGGGTCATTATTTTTTTTCAGTTGTCAAAAAATATATATCTACCATAATGGGGGCAGAGTCTCAATGCTTTTGAATGTTAGATAAGAGAGCTTCTTTTAGGCAAAATGTTGGGGAACTGCTCCATATTAGTTTTTTCCAACTTGGTGGAAGAGTTTCAAGAATATTTTGGAGGATAGGAGTATCAGGCATTCAAAAAGTTGTTAGAGATTGAGTAAATTGTCTCCAGCAATTACAGAGATAATTCTATACAGAGAGAGGTTTGGTACAGAAGGGTCAAGTCTTGGGTTCAAAGTCACACAGTGTGGGCACCAGTCTTTTACTTAGCTCTTGATCCTTGGTAGGTGATATAAAGGAGTGAACAATACAGAAAGAACCCAGATGTTGAAGCGGCTTAACTTTCAGCATCTCTCTGAATGCTTCAGGCTTTGATGTGTGAAGCTTTGTATCATACTAAGTGAGGGTCTCGGAATCACCTAAACTGACTGCCTTAGGGAGATGTGAAGGCAGGCATGGGGTGCAGAACATGTACCAAGTACTTGAGGCTGCAGAAAACTGTGGAAACTGAGCAAGCAGGAAGGTCACTCTCTGACCTCTGTTGCCCTTCTTCCCTGAAGTGGGACATAAAAATAATTCTCTTACCTACCTCCCCTGAAAGAAGGTCATGAGACTTAACCAGAGGGGTCCTTCCCTATACTCAGAGGGCAAGAAGAATCTTCACCAAGGGCCTTGCTAAGCCTTCTGCATCATCACTATTAGATTATGCTCCCTTCTCTCCCTTCACACTTCCACTCACCTGGCTGTAAGAACTGCAGTTCACCCTTGTTCCTTTGAGCTTTGATTTTTTGAAGGCTCCCTTGTGATGTGGAACTGTCGTTACACACATTTGTTATGCTGTCCTCTTGCTACTTTGTGTTGTGGTATATGGCTGTCAGCAGTGAACCTTGTAACGGGTGAGGGAAAAATAGTACTTTTTCTGTGCTGCAGCAGGAATAGTAGCAGAGTTCCCCTGTTAACCAGCTCCTGCATTTGGCTGGAAAACTCCAAGGCTTGTGAACTGTGTTGGAGGTCTCCTCAGATGGAGTCTTCATCTTTTATTTTCAGTTTCATTTATAATTATTATTAGTGGCAAGCATCGTTTGAGGGCTCAGGATTAGAGAAAACTATCAGTTCAAGGAATGTGCAAAAAGCAGACTCCAAAAGGCCTGGATCAGAGATGCCTTGAGGGACCCAACATGATTTATGGAATGGCCTTCCTATGTTTATCTGTAAAATGTGATTGAAGCCAGAAGAACTTTATTCAGGTTAGTGGTGATAAGTAGCACTGTGTGACTTGAAAGCTTTTTGCCCCATAAATGACAGTGTTCAAACCTTATTGTCTTAAGTTTGTGAAAACAGTTTGGCTTAAATAATATTGAAAATAAGATGATATAAAAAATTAAAACTTTAGTTGGTTTCTAATTCTTCACATGAAAAATAGCCATATTAGTATTAAACTTATATTCTTCATATTATTCATAAAAACTCGTTCCAAAAATTATTGCTAGTTGATCTATAGAATTGCTAAAACCTTCACTTTATGTAATCCTCCCCTGTAATGAATTCTGAGTTTGCCCTTTCCTTTATCTGGTAGACATTTGCATGAGTGGCATATAAGCCGTACTTTCAATCTAAATTTAATTTGGTTTTATCAATGTTTATGCCTATAAACATTGTAATTATTCTTAATTGCATAAATAATATCTTAGGTATCTCTTTCCTTGGCTTCTCTCTCCTTCATGTTATACCCTCATGCCAACAATCTCATATGTATTCTTTTATGTACATAAACAAAAGTTTAATTCTGTTTATGCTAGTATTTGTACATGCATAGGGTTGTGGGCTTTTTCCTTACTCCATTGCAGAGAGGTTCCTCTTATGGTTTGGATCTGGAATGTTTCTCCAGAGCTCATGGGCTGAAGGTTTGTTCCCCGGTGCAGAAATGTTCAGAAACGCAGCTCTGGCTTCATCAATGGATTAACCCATGGGTGGGCTCACAGCTGAATGGACTATAGGGAGATGGTGGAAAGTGTAGGAGGAAGTAGGTTACTGAATTCATGCCTTGAAAGGATATTTCTTGTCCTGGCCCCTTCTTCTCTCTTTTTCTGCTTCCACCATAATGCATTGCCTCACTATAGGCCAAGAAACTATGGAGCTAGCCAACCATGGAGTAAAATCTCTGAAACTATGAGTCAATACACATATTTCCTCCTTTAAGCTGTTTTTCTCAGGTATTTTGTCACAGTGAAAAATATAATTGACTAATATAGTTCCTTTCTTACTTTATTGCAGTATATTTTCTTCAATGACATTTAGCTACAGAAGGCAATGGCTATTGGATATTTCACGTTCCTTCTGACCTCTTGTGACAAGGAAAGCAATCCCGGTTATTCCTAAAACTTTGAATATTACTATCCTTTTTGTTAATTATTGGTTTTTATTTTTCCATATTTTATTGGTACATTATAATACTACATAATAGTGGAATTCCTTGTTACAAATTCATAGGTACACATGGTATAATAATATAATTTGGTCCATATCATTCCCCAGTATTTCCCCTTTGCATACATACATTCTAAAAGGCAGAACTTAAAAGAGATACTTAAATGTTTTACCTCAGTGAGCCAATATTGTAGCCCATTTTAGGTCCTCAACTGAATAAATGCCACAGTCTCTTTCAAATGTATAGTAACAGCATCTTGGTCAAGTGGTCTTTTGAGGTTCACTCACTTTTATGACCACAAGTTCCATTTTCATCTCCGCTGTCATCTTCCCTGTCTCTCCCACTTCCTATCCAGAGAGAGCTCTTGGGAAATCTTAAATTGTATTGGTATATTGAAGAGAGCCTCTGCTTTTCTTGTGTGAAAGAACTGGGGTCAGATGATTCCAGAATCTGACCCGGAATCCAAGTCTTCTTTCTTCCTACAGGAGATTCAGTCCTTAAAAAAGTGAAGTCCCTCCAACCTCATCCCGAGGTGGCACTTAAACACCTTGTTCTTAGAGCTCTCCTCACTGGATACTTGTGAAGTCTCACTGGATCGTCTCCCTCCTCACTTCTTCCTTTTTAGATGATCTCTTTCTTTGCCTCTTCTTGTGCACACACTTTTGTGAGTTCAACAGCTCCTATAACATCTTCTTTTGTAGCAACTCTCAAATATTTCTGCCTAGCCCTATTCTGTCTCCTCTATGACATGAGCTAAGTGGTATGTATTTTTTTTTTTTTTTTTTTTAGTACTAGAAATTGAGCCCAGGGGTGCCTTATCACTGAGATGCATCCCCAGTATTTTTATTTTATACTGTTATTTTGAGAGGGAGTCTCACAGAGTTGCCTATGCTGGTCTCAGACATGTCATCCTGCCTCAGCCTCCCAAGTCACTGGGAGTGTAGGCTTGATCTTCGTGCCTCTTTCATGGTAGATATTTTGATTTAGCTACTCCAGTATTACCTTCTCTTTGAGTCCACGGAGAAAGGACTCAAGCTCCTCTGTCCTTCAAATCTATCATCTCCTAGAGGTTGTGGTTGTTATAGAGGAAGGAAAAAAAATGAGGGTGAGGTGAGGAGGTTTTGGGGATTAGATCTTGAAGAGGTTCCCTGATTCTCACTTCTTACACTCCTTTGACCAGAGCCCACGCACCTGACCAGAGTTGGCTGTAAATGTAGTTTAGTTGATTGTCCTGGAAGAGGATCAGATGCAGAGAGACTGGCTAGTTTCTGCCGGTTGCCAAATTCTGCTGAATTTCATAGTGTCTCTCACATCCATATCACTTGTCTGTGTCCACCACCACTATCCTAGTGTCAGCTACTATTCCAGGGTTATGCACTACTGAAATGTTTGTTGAATCATTTTCTTGTCTTCCTATTTCCAGTCTTTCCTTCTTTAATGAGCGTTGACCCAACAACCAAAGCGTTCTTTCTAAACTATTCAGTGACGCCATACTGTGTGGTGTCCAAAGATGTCCAAAGTCCACCCTTGTTCCTTATTTCTCTTAGTTTAACTTCTTAGATGACTTCGTGCAATCAAATCCATCTGCTTAATGTGTCTGGTCCTTATGTTCTTTCTCAGTTTCCTCCACTGGCCTCTAAATTGGGACATATTACTGGGCAGACTTTAAAATGGAAAAAAAATGACTTAGAAGTCAGAATGTGTCTGAATTATGGCTTTGCCACTAATTTAATCTGTGTGACTCTCTCCTATACCTGTTTTATTTTAAAGAAAAAAAAAAAACCCTCAATCTATAAAGCCCCCCAGGTGTAAAATGTGAAGTCTAAATAAGTTAGTGTAAATAATGCCCTGAGTTGATACTCAGATATCCAGTACTCAGTAGTGTCTTGTAATTACTAAGAATGCCCACCTTCCATCTGCAATGGCTCAACCCCTCCCTATCAGCAAGGTTTTTCCTAAGCATTTTAAAAATTGTGAAGCCTGCTCAGCTCATGCAGCCCAAAGTGATCTCTTACTGTTCTGAGCTGTCGAATCTACTTATGTGGCAATTAATCTTATAATGGTTTATGATATTTTTGTGTGCACAGAACTTTTAATTATATCTTTTGTTAGAAATAACTTCCTGTGGAGTTTCCGCTGCTTGCCTGTGAGATTTGGAAACCTCTGACTGTGGCTTATATATCCTTTAATCTCCAGTGCCCTTCACGGTGATTGATGGTTTCTTTGTAAGCATATCAATAAGAGCTGTTTAATTTAATAAATCCATTTCTAATGTTGACTGTTGTAGCTCTAGCCAGGGAGTGAAGGCATTGTAAATATTTATTTGGCAGGTTTTCCCGTACCAGTTAGAAGGTGTTGCTCCTCAGAATCTGAGCTCATGGTTATGAAGGAATGGATGAAATTGTGAATACTGAGCCCGCTGGCATCCTGGCCCCCCACCGGGAGCATTTGAACACTTCACATTAGTAATAACCTCTTTACAGGGTACTGGGGTTCCCCATGAACTGTTAATTAGAGGGAGCAGGTTCATTACTGCAAAGTGGTTGAGTTTAGAACAAGCTAAATAAGAAGATTAAAATCATTTCAGAAGAAACATTTCATGGGATATTAATACATTGGCTGTAAATAATGAAAGATTAATGAGAGCATTAAATCCTAGCAACAATATATTAATTGCAAGGGAACCAATTTGTAAATGAGTGCTTTGCCTTTTTCTGAGACAGATTTTCATTGGCTGAAAGGAATATGGAGAATGGCCACCGAAGAGACACCTTTGGTAAGATTTCACTGTAGTTCTTAATAGCTGATTTGTCTTGGGCTCCTAGCAATGTTTGGACTTGAATTCTTTTACAAAGAAAAATAAATACCTGGAGGGGGACTCAGGGAAGTTTTTATTTATTTGTTTTCTACTTAAAGCAATAACATTCCTTTAATACAGATGAAAAAAATTCATGGGATGTTTCCAATTGGTATATTTTTATGTCACACCCAGGAATGGATTCCAATTGCAGTGGGTTTTCTTGGCATCTATAGGTGATGGGTGTGGGGCAGAGGACTGGCAGGAATTTTCTTTTCCTTTTTATGCAATGCTGTGATTGATTTCAGGGCTTCACTTATGCCAGGCAAGCACTCTTCTACTGAGCCACAGTGGAAGTGGCAGTCTCATGGTGGCAGTTTTCTAGGGTCTAGTTATACTTTCTGTGACAAAGTGGTACTTAGAGTACAAGAGATATTTAGGGGAGAGGAGATGGGAGGGAGATGGATGTGGCACCAGAGTTTTTTCCTTTGCCTCTAATTTGCTCCTGAAATTATCCCACTGTCAAGGTAAAAGGAAGGGAATAGGGAGCTGGAATAGCTAATGGAAAGAGGGGAAAAAATTACTGTTGCTCCATATAGCTGAGCTTTGACAATACTTGTAACAAGAATGTGAAGGCCAGTTTCTGCAGACTACCTAAGGAACAAGTCACATTTGGTGAAATCATGAGTTGGGGAGGTTTGAACTTTCTTTGACATTTACCTTTCTTCTTTTTCAATTGACTATGAATTTGAGTTAAATTAATATTTCTTAACCTAGTTTGAATTTTTGCTCTTCTTGCTAAATTTCCTTTAATTTTATGGAAATTTTATATTTCTTTTAATTTTATGGAAAGAGATCCATGAAGGTAGATTAGTGATTTACTGGATGTATAAATTAGTAGCAGAACTAAGAGTAGAACACAAAAATGGAAAAGAGCATTTATCTGCTTGCAAAAACCATTCTGTGTTCTTCGTTACCAGGGAAGAGCATATGATGTTGCTAGGATACATTGTGGTCACTTTCCGAGGGGCATTGTTCTATGTACAATGAAGACTCCTGGTTTGATTCAATGCCTTGGTCTTAATAATCACATTTTTTCCTTCCTCCAATTTATAAAATTTTATAATTAATCTTGTGTGTTTCAGTCAATTAGGCACAAATTAAAAGGTTCTATAGACCACAGAACTGCTTCCTGCAGGACTCTCTTTGGTGATTACAAATCCAGTTTCAGGAAGCACTGACAAGGATAAAGCAATTATCTCAAGTTCGTAGGACACTTTGCATTTCTCTTAGTTTTCTTCTATATTGTACCGTAATTTCACTATTGCTATTTGAGTATCAAATAATATTTTTGGAATCATACAAACTCAAATATGCACGGAGAAACTTAGACATTTAGTGATCTTTCTCTGAAGACTTAGCTCATTAACTCTGAACATTGTCTTTACATCTTAAATACTTAGGCATCAAGAATTGGTGAAAGAACACTTACAATTTTTTACAAAACCAACCTTAAATTTTTTTTTCTTGGATGAGAATTCTAATGCAGATGGGTCATGTAATCAGATTTTACTAAAGACTAACAAACTTGGTTTATGATCTTTTTAAAAATAGTATTAACTGTTTCTTTTTTCCTTACTCATTTGTTAAATAAAAACAGTAGGTAGATTATTTTTACTTCCTGTGAAGCATAAGGATAGAAAGTTTCAAATTTGTAAAAATATTAGCACCATTTAGAATCCAAAATGTGAAAAGTTCAATGTAATTAACACATTAATTACAGTAACAGAGTAACAGTTTGCTTCAACGCATTTCAAAATTGACATATCAGACAGTTGTACTACTTTTCGGATTGGTAACAATAATAAACAAGTGCTTGTTATTTAAGAGTAATTATGAATCAACCCATATGTGATTTTCTAATGAAGTCAAATCAAGAAATCAGCAGTTGGGAGGCTTTTTAAAATTCTTAATTGGGAAACTAGCAGCAAGTTAACAATTTTAATTTTCTTTCAAATCCTCTCACAGTACTGTTCTTATGTAATGGTATGATGAACTCATAGCATTTAATGAGTGCCAAGTTTGATGGTGCAGTACCTGGAGCTATGAAATCCTTGCCTCTGTTACTTTCAGAAATGGTGTTATTAATCATACAGTATATTCTCACTTGGCAGAAATGAAATGCTTTGAGATCCTTGGAAAGAAGCTGCTGTAGAAAACCACAGGACCCTCCATTCTTCCAAAGACTATAAGGAAGATGTGACAGGTGTCATTGGGCCTCATCTAGAGACATTTGACATCATAGTTGACTCACTGAAAGCCACATTGTAAGATGAGGAAAAAAAATGTAGTGTTGGCCCTTCACACCCCTGAAGACCATTAGAATAACCTCTTGATCGAACAAAGCTGAGTTTATTCCTCGCTGAATAGAGACAACACCTCCTCAACAAAGACTAGGGTCTCCAAAGAGACAGACAAGGGACAGAAATTTATAGGATATAGTTGAAAGGAGGTGGAATTTTGATGTGAGGATCTGATTGGAATCAGAAAATGTTTGATTACACAGTTCAGTTATAGTTGTGCATCAAGAGTCTGTATACTTCTTTGACAAGGGATTTCTGGAATGAATGGTAGAAGCATGTTGATACAAGATATTTTCTTTTTATTTCTGGTAATTCAGCTGTGGGAGTACAGTTTTGTGGAATCTTGATCAGATTAGTTTGGAATTTATTCACTTGTCCATCCACCCATCTTTCTGTGCATTCATTTATCCAACACTCCTTAAGCACTTGTTATTTGTCAGGAAATGCACTCTATAATAGGGATACAAGATGTTTTCCCTTGCCATAAACAAATACTTGAGGAGAACAACTTAAAAGAGGAAATGTTTATTTTGAGCTCACAATTTCAGAGGTTTCAACCAATGGTTGGTTGATTCTATTGCTCTGTGCCTAAGGTAAGGCAGAATATCATGGTGGAAAGGCATAGTAAAGGAAAAATACTCAGCTCATGGAAGCCAAGAAGCAGCAAGAGAGCACAAGGAGAGCATAAGGAGTTGGGGACAAGATGTAATTCCTAAAGGCACATCTCCTAGTGACCTACCTCATCTAGCTATGTCCCACCAATCTTCAGTTACCACCCAGTAACTCATTCAAATTATTAATCCATTTAGTGGATTACTCCACTGATTAGACTGTAACTCTTAATGTAATTATTTCATCTCTGAACATTCCTAAGTTATCTCTCACACAGACTTTCAGGGGATACCTTATATCTATATCCATCTCAAAACAATTTGCCTCTGGCTTCAAAAGCTCATGTCTATCCCACAATGCAAAATACATTTAGCCCATCTCCAAGAGCCCCCCAGTCTTAAAAGTTTCAGAATTGATCAAAAGTCCACACCTTAAGTTTTATATTTGATCCAAAGTATACTCTTTGGCTATGGGACCCTGAAAAATCAAAAGCAAGTTACATACTTCCTATATAAATGGCAGAGATTAAACACTTCCATTCCAAAAGGGAGTACAGAAGGAAAGGAGGGGACAAAAACAAGATTGAATGAAACCCAGACAGGAAAACATTAGGTCCTGAAACTCCATGTTTAGCCTCTATGGCACATGATGGCAAAATGTGAGCTCCAAAGGACTTGGACATCCACCCCTGTGGTCTTTCTGGTTGCAATCTTGGCTTGGGTCTTCTTGATTCCTGCAAATTTCTTAGATGTTTCATCTTCCTGTCATTTCTTAATTCCTGGGGTCTCCACTGCAATTTTGATGTTCTTTTCATAGCTTTATGCATCACCTTCTTAAGGGCTGCCTGTAGAGATTTTGACTCTGCCACACTTTGCCTGGTCTCCCAGGTGTTCCTTTGGAATCCCAGTGGAAGCTTCCAACATCCCTTACTTGCAGTATCCTGCATTATTGCAGAACTAGCATTCACATGTGATGCCAAGATTGCAGCACTTTGACCCTCTTGATCCATAGCTGCAGTGGCATTTGAGTAGCACCTGGGCTACTGAGTATGATGAAACAAATCTTGGGGGGAAACAACTTCTTGGAGAATAGAGCACCAGAGACCACTGCAAATTTTTTTAAACAAGTCTTCACTTTTACACCCTTGAGACTGATGATTCCTAGATGCCCTCAAAGCATCTTTCCTATTATCTCTGTAAAATGCTTACCTTCCCTTTAGTGGTGGTGATCTTTTGAACAACCACACCTTCCTTGGCCCCAATTTTACGTGCACGTTTCTGGACAAACTGCAAGTTTTAAAAATCCTTACATTCTGTTTTCTGCTCCTGATCCTCGCAATAAGAAGTGGGGTTGTTTCTGTGACTAAGCTGACCATGTGTTCCAGAAACCTTTGGAACTGAATTGAAGCAGGAATTTTAGGAAGTTTGAATTTGCAGGCTTCAGAAGCCTTAAAATGTTGTAAGCAGAGGTTAATGGGCAATTCTGGCGAGAGCTCAGAAGAGCAGAATGCCAATAAGAATGCAGATAGAAAAGAACATGCTCATGAGGTTTGAAAGGGGAATGAGGACTATATTGGAAATTGGACTGGAGGCCATTCATGTTACATTCTGACAAAGAACGTGGCCATATTTTCCCCATGTCCTGACTTTAAATGTGGACTAATTAATCTGGTGGAGAACATTTTAAGGCAACACAACATTCATTCAGGACATTGCTGGCAGCTTTGAGCCAGTTTTATTGTGAGAACTGGGTGTAGAAAATCAGCACTGAAGGATTCTAAAACATTGCAGTTTGGCCAAAAAAGTGATGTAAAATTGGGGCCAAGTAGAGTGTAGTAGTTGAAGAAATTATTGCCACTAGAGAGATGCTCGATACTTTGCACAGAAAACAGGAATAATACCATAATGGCATGGCATTATTTGGCATAATTTGAAGACCAAACCCATTGCGGGCTCAAGAATTGTGGAAGGGAAAATTCCTTTGAGAAGATATTGTGGGCATACCTTGCTCACACAGGGGTACCTAGAAAGATTCCCCCCCCCCCCTGGGATTTGTTTGGCTGTGTTCAGCCACCTGGGCACTAGAGCTGCTGCAGTCATGTACTAGGGGCTCGAGAATAGCTTGAGCTGGCATAACACCTTGGCATCATACATGTGGTACTGGTTCTGCAGGAATGCAGGATACTAGAATTAAGGGATATTGAGAACTTCTACTGAGACTTCTAAGGGAGGCTTAAGATACTAGGCAAAGAGGAAACGTGTAGCAGGCAGCTCCTGAGAGGATCATGCATGAGAGAGTCATGTGAGAAGGAAGCCAAAGCTGCAGTATAAGCCTCTGGGAATGACATGCCAGAAACATGGAAAGTCTGCTACAGAAATATGCTGGCTATAGACAGAGTCAGTCTACGAGAGGGGCCGTGTGGGCTGCAATCAGCAAGACCATAGGAGCGGGGCTGCCTAAGCCCTTTGAAGTTTGCCTCTCACTGCCATGTAACCCAGATGCCAGACACGGAGATACAGGATTTAATGTTTGTCCAGCTGGGTTTTGGTCTTACTTTGGTACCATGCCTTCTTTCTATACCCTTATTTCTCCCTTTTAAAATGGGAACATTTATTCTGTGCCATTATATATTAGAAGCTTGAAACTCACTTTTGGATTGTTTTCTTTTTCTTCTTTTTTAAACAAGGGCTTACAGTCATGAGCTTGCCTTGAATTTCAGATGAGACTTAGGACTTGGACTTTTGGACAATACTTGAACTGTTAACATTATGGGGACTTTTGGAGATGAACTAAGAGCATTTTGCATTGTGATATGGGCATGATCTTTTGGAAGCCAGCAATAGAACATTTTGATTTGGATAGAAGGTAGTCCAGAAAGCTCATGTGGGAACAATATAGGAATGTTCAGAGGTGAAATTGTTTTATTATGAGAACTGTAATGTAATCAGTGGGTTAATATACTTGATAGATTAATAATCTGAACGAGTTATTGGGCAGTAATTGCAGACAGGTGAGGTTTTCCTGAGGAAGTAGGGGTATGACTGTGGGGTTTATATTGTATCGTGGCACCTTGCTCTCTCACTGCTTCCTGGCTGCCTTGAACTGAGCAGATTTCATCCACCATATTCCTCTGCCATGATGTTCTGCTTCTCCTCAGGTTCAGAGCCATGGAGTGGGTTGACTACAGGCTGATCCTTTGGAACCATGAACCCCAAATAAAGTTTTCTTTTTCTAAGTTGTTTTGGTCATGTGTGTTGGTCACAATGATGAAAATCTGACTAACATACCATCTAAACCAATGAATCTCTGGGATAGGGATAGGGCTCTGGGAATTTAATGTATAATCAGAATTTTAAAATTCTGCCAAGATGACTGGGGTGTGATCAGTGTTTTCAATGAAGACAACATCAGATTTTAAAGTGTATGTAAGTGATAGAGGATTGGAGCAGTTGGAGACAGAAACCACTTAGGAGATTCTTGCCATATGTGAGATATGGAAGTATGAATGGAAGCGGAGACGATGACTTTGTAGAACAGAGCAGATTCAAGAGACATTGTGAAGCTATTTTTGGTGTTTCTTTGATTATCCACATTAGCCCTTGACTTTCATCATGTTTATCAAGAACATACAATAAGTAAATAAAAAATGCATTAGCTTAATTAAGCACTAAAAATTTTAATTGATATTTACAATGTGAACAAAGGCATAACAGCACAAAATCAGCCTCACATGATTTGATGTGGCTCTTGGAAAGTGTGGAACTTGGGAGTCATGGTTCTTTGGGTTTGGACTTTGACTTTGCCTTTGATGATTTGTTTAAGCCCAGTGAGTCCCAACCTGCCAGAGGACTTGGTACAGTGAGCCCACAGTTTCTGCTCTGCAATCCTCCCAGGATCTCCTAAAGAACAGATGAAATGATTGTTATGAAGGATACTGAACATTAGAAAGAATATAGGTAATAAATGGAGCCTAGAAAAGCCCTCTAAGCCCAGCACGTGTAGACACTGCTGTGATTGGGATCTTACTACTGCCACTACCTAGAAATAAAGGAAAGGTATTTCCTAAAGGACTGGTCCTTGGGTCTCTAGCCCTTGTCCTTGGGCCAGTAGCTCTTGTCCTTCCCATTTTCTGTGTTGCCCCTGCCCTGAAGATCTACTCAGTGGAAAGGGTGGCAGACAGTCTTTGGGAATGACATGGTGTTGCAGAGGTAAGTAGTGGTTACTCTGTGACAGCCATTTGCTAATTATTTCTTGCATTATTTTGTTTTCACAACTCAAAGAATAATAACCAATATATGAACTCTATAGCCTTCTGCTACTGACTATAGCAATGTTAGTACAGTAGCTTCAAAAAATAAACTAGAAAAATCCCTACACATCAGTGGGAAAGAACCATAAAAGTGGGGTTTATTCAATCCTTGTAGTAATATTGCAAGTCATACACTATTTTTATATCCATTTCACATGTGAGTAAACAGGGATTTTTTTTTTCCTAAGCTCTGGTTTTATCACTTGGAACCAGGTTCCTGCACTTGTTGTTTTTTCTTTTCTCCTTCTCCCACTCCCCCCTCCTCCCACTTCTCTTTCCCTTCCCCCCCTTCCTCCTTCCTTCCTCCTTTCTCCTTTCCCTCCTCTTTGTTAAGGGACACTCTGCCACTGATCTATACCTCATATTTTTATTTTTAATTTTGAGACAGCTTAGACTGGCCTCAAGCTTATGATTCTCCTATCTTATCCTCTTAAGTAGGTGGGGTTACAGGTATGTACCACTATGCCCAGCTCTGCTCTTCCTGATGTCAGTTCAAAATCCATATCCTGGTGATTCTTTACAGATCATAAATCCCCTCTCCCATAGTTTTACTTTCATAGTGTGCTGTCTCTTCTCATTAACCTTCCTTGAGCTCATTCTGCTGTACAGATTTTTTTAAACTGCTTTAGAGAGTTTTCTGAGTGCTTACCACTCCTTGGCATAGATTACTCACCCAAATATCCTGGCTTTTTCAACTTTGGGTATTTTCTTTCTCTTTGCACATTTTCCCTACCTCATGCTATTTCCTTATCAGGGCTTTGCTTAGCCTTGCAGCATCTGAGATGATTTCAGCAAGACGCAACATGCTGACATCTAGGCCTATTTAACAGCAGTGTTAATACATTCTGCAGCTCTCCATATGATACGAGGCAGTCACATCTGGAAGGCAGACTTATAGGATTAGGTGGTATATGGAATGTTATGTCAACCTGAGTGGGCTGCAGTGACCAGGTATTTGTTCAAATGTTATTCTGGGGTGTCTATGAGGGTGTTCCTAGATGAGATTAACATTTGAATTGGTAGACTGACTAATATAATTGCTCTGCCTCATGTGGGCTGGCTTTATCCAATTAGTTGAAGGTCTGAATATCACAAAAACACTGAGCAAGGAGAATTATTTTTGCTTGACTGCCTTTGAGGTGGAACCTAATTTTTTTTTTCCTGCCTTTGGACTTGAACTGAAATATCAGCTCTTCTAGACTTCTTCAAGTCTCAAATTTATAGGCCTTTGAACTGGGACTACCCCACTAGCTCTCCTGGTTCTTCATCTTGCTAACTGCAAATCTTTGGACTCATCACTCTCCATAATTGTATGAGCCAATTTCTTAAAATCAATCAATCAATCAGTTCTCTCTCTGTCTCCACAGACATGCATGCACACACATATACTGTTTCTCTGGAGAACCCTGATGAATACATGTAGCATTAATACTTTCCACTTTAATGGCTGTCTCACACTGATGTATAGAGAATTTGCTAGCTTATGTAATGGGGTATTCCACTTTACCTTGCTATGGTGGAAAAGATTACAGAATTACAGAAAATTACAGATCACATAAGATTACAGAATTTGTGCATTAGCTATTATTCTTTTAGTTTAAAGTTAGTCCTCTTTTGGTTTTAAGAAATAAAAATCTGTCTTACACTAAAAGATAAATTTACTAGCTCATGAAATTCAAGAAAGAGTTGAGGAATTCTCATTTAAACTGGATTTCTCTGCATGATGGGAAAATGGCTGACCATAGATATATTTTACACCTCATGACAGCTAACCTCCTGTAACAAATGGAAAGATTTGGGAAGAGACTCTAATTGTCCCAGGTTGGTCCTATCAACTATATTCCAGTAGGAACATGGCAACTCTAAAACATAATTTACAGTATTCTTCTGGACTTTAGATACATGCCTTATTTTCCAGATGGAGAACTGGCATGAAGTGAGCACATCACCGAGACCATTATCACATGTGCTGCAGGAAGTAGAGTCACCTGGAAACCTTCAGGCTTGTATTCAGGTTCATAGATTGAATTTATTGTCCTTGTTCTCATTAGGTTCTCAAGGTTTTCCCTGTCATGTCTCAGGTTGAAGTTTACCTCAGTCCCTGCCAGAAATCCAAGACCCTACAGTCAACTATTCTTGTAAGAAAGTACACTCTCTAATCCTCAGCCTCTCCCCTCTTTCAAATTTTTTCACCGGTGCCATTTGGCATTCCTGATCGTGATCCACAGCTTCTACCACCCTATGGCTATGCCTGTTACTACTACCCACAAATTAACTGAAACCGAGTGCCTCTTCTGACCCCATTTTCCCCTGGAACTTTGCCTTGAAGGCATGAGAAGTTGTAAAGGTCCTTCTTAATTCTCATTACGTAATTTAAATAATTTCTCTTCCCTTCCTGTTCAAAACCCCATTACCTTCAGCGATGCCTCCCACTAAGCCTTTCTGCAGTTGTCTTTTATTGAGTTAGTGTACATCTTATGAAGACTTCAGCTCCTTGACCATGGCTTCCACCATCTGCATTTCTACCCCTTCATGTGGTTTCCTTCCTAAAACATACTGCATAAACATTGACTTCATCTTGACTGTCATTGCCATAGCCCAAGTCACCAATCTCTCTTTCTTGGACTATAGCAATGGTTTTCTAAATGACCTCCCTAAAATCCATTTATTTTTAAACAGCTGAAGTAACCTTTTAAAAATGAAAAAAAAAATTAGAAAAACCCAATCAGATCGTGCCATCATTCTGCCTCCAACTAATATACCTACAATCTTTAACTCTTAGACCAAAGTAAATGCTCCCTACCTCAAATCTCTGGGGATTGGACACCTGTCAGTCTCCCCTGCTTGGGATCATCTGGTGCTCCTACTTCTCACCACTTTCCTTTCACCACCTCTCATTTCCTCAGGAAGACGACTTCTTTGATTCCTCAAGGACTCCACACGTGCTGTTGCCTTAGCCTGGAACTTTCTTTCCACTAGAGTCACCCCCTATTTATTTCATGGCCGGGGGAGGCTGCTTCTGATTTTTTTTTGTGTGTATAAGCTTCAATTCTTTGGAGAGGTCTGCTCTGGTCAGTCCATTGAAAGTGGATGTGGCATTTTCTTTTTCTGTCACCCCTCTCTGTCATGCCTTATTTACATATTTTATGGCAACTCTTATCATCTTTTATTTAAATTAGTGTAAGATCCGTGAGGGAAAGTTATGTCTGTCTTGGTTTTGGCTAAGTGTTAAGGCCTCCAAAACAGAATATGCTGAATAAATATTTGTCGAACGAATTATATTTATCGTGTACCTATCATGTCCCTTGTAATTAATAAACCTTGTCATATATCCTCTAAGAGCAGAGTCCCATATTAGGTGCATAAGGAGGACAAAAATCTAGAGGTGGCATTGAGTCTTATATATAGGAACTTGAAAGTCTTTTTCCTGGAACCCATCGGCTTTGTAAATCGAGAGGACTGAACTCAAAAATGATGGCAATCTTTTATTTATTCTACATTTTATAGTCATAACACATATCTGTTAGTAACAGTGATTACTTGCGGGAAATAACTTAATGAATTCTCTCTTTGCCTTAACATAGCTGGACTCTGCTATCTCCTCAACATTTATGCTACAATTATGACACCTGTCTTCACATAGAACGGTTGTGTCAGCCATCCAACAGCCATTATGGGATATTTTATCACAAGTTCAATGGAACAGAAAAATAAAATATTGATGAAATGCTTTTTAAAACACTTCTTTATTAATTCATATATTTATTAAGTGAGCATTACCCTTATGTACTGAATGTTCTGCTGGTTTCCTTGGAATGTGTGGTGAGGGAGAGCAGATCCAGATCATACTCCTGTGGAACTTTGAGTTGGGGTGGGAGAGACATTAAACCAATGATCACACTAATGTGGGTAAAATTTTAAGCATGGGTAAATTTTCTGAAGAAAAGAATGAATTTCTGTGAAAACAAAATACCTGACTTAGACTGGGATGAGGAGGAAGCTTCTGGGAGAAAGGGATGATTTAGTTGAGAGATAAAGGATGAGTTGACTGTTAAAACCCTTTGGTAGAAAACAGTTGCTTAGGCTAAAGAATGGGAGGGAAGGCAGTGGTGCTGGAGAATGAGGTAGAGGATGATGGTATTTGATGCTTGAAAAGTGAACAGGAACAGAAAAGTAGAACGTTTTGGTATAGATTTGATCTTTAATTTATATTTTTCGACAAGTCAATAGTAGTGTTTTTTTGAGGGGAAACACCAGATCTGGGGTTTTGAAAATGTCATTCAGGCTGATATGTGAAGAATGTGCCGGGACAGGGTTAGACTGCAGGAAGACCAGCTCTGGTAGGCTCTTGCAGGAACTTTTGCAGGAGATGTTAGTCAGACTGATGTGGGGAGAGGCAGTGGGCATCATAGGCTGTGCACATACTTGACAGATATTTAAGCCAGGATTCTGGTTGGTGCCATTTACTAAGATTGAGAATACTGGAGTAAGATTACATTTTAGAGGTAGCTCATGAGTTCAGTCTTGTATATGTTACAGTTGGAATGCTTTCAAGGCAATCAATTGGAAATTTCATGGTGGGAGTTACACATATTGTTTGAGACCTCAGAGGAGAGACCTCTCAGAGGAGACACTTAGTCTGTGGGTATACACTTCAGAACCTCAGGGACCAGAGATGTGGTTAGTCAAAAGCATGGGTTTGGATGAAATTGCTTAAGAAAACAGCAGAGAGTAAGAAAGAAAGGTGGAGAGGCACAGTCTTGAGGAGTTCCATCATGGAGTCTTTTAAAGGAAAAAAAAAAAGGTATTATATATACGTAATATTATTTTAACCTAGATACAGCCTTCATCTCCTCTGGAGAACACAGCCACCAGGTATCACCAGCCTAAAAGCAGTGAGATTTTATTAGACCTCAAATTTGCCTCCCAGACTCTAGAAGAAAAAATTTTATTTATTAAGTACCCAGTTTAATGTATTGTGTTATAATAATGTGATGGTCTGAGACAGAACTGAAGAAAGGAATGTTTTAAGCTATAGGGAGTGTCACATGCTGTCAGGCAGACTGAACACTAAAATGTGTCCTTTGGATTCATTGACATTCAAACTGCTGTCTCAAAGGCCTCTTGGTTACAGGGGCCACGTAGATGTTACTTTCAGTGAGTGGGAAGTGAGAAATTGAAACTGTGGGGCTAGAAAATTATTGTAAGAGAGTAGCTCTAGAGGAAAGCAGAAAAAGAGAAGATTTTTTTTTAAAGATGAGATAATCTTCAGCATGTATAATTGTTGATGGGAAGGGTCCAACGGAAAGGGAAGTGTTGATTTTTATAGGAGAGAGAAGGTTCCAGAGATGGGAGCAAATAAAAGTTCCAAAGCATAGGTACAGAAACTGTCCTGGGAGGGTCTCTTCCTCCAATAGAACAGGAAGAATGAAGCAAAGTGTGGCATGTATGTTTGGGAGTTCACTGATGATGATGATAATGATGATGATGATGATGATGATGATTTTGATGCTGCGGATTAAACCTAAGGGCACTCTACCACTAAATTACATCACCAGTTCTTGTTAATTTTATTTTGAGACAGGGTCTCATTAAGTTGCGAACGTTTCCATGATCTTGTGATCATCCTACCTCAGCTTCCTGAGTCCCTGGGAATACAGGCTGCTAGCACTCCTAGAGGGTTATTTCTTTTTCTCACAATTATTTATTCAATATAATACTTGCAGTGCAAGACTTCAGGGAGTAGAGTTTTCCCGTTATTTTGCTTCTCTTATGATTGCTTCCTATGTTAAAGAATACTTACAGTATCCTTAAATCTTCTATGACCTTCACTTGGCTTCTCAGAAGCTTCATTAATAGCTTTATTTAAATTCTCACTCATGACCTTCTATACAAGACGGAGGTGAATGGCTTAACACCTTAAAATTAACCTTTCTAGCAAAATATTTATGCTGTTTTGAAAAGGGTACACAATAAGAAAAAGGTGTATTAAGTTTTCAGAAATTGTAGGTACGTGCCAAGTGATTAAAATGCCATATTTGTAATCATTACCTTCAGTTCCTAGATTAAAATAAGCAATTTTGTGGGATGTAGAGAAATCAATTAAACATGCAATTTTGTTGAAAGCAATTGTGAGTTTCGGAAGGGACAAAGGAAATAGAAAATTGGATAATTTGAAATATATAATGCTTTGATCTTTTGTGTTGGTTGTCTCCTTAACCTTCTGTGATAAGAAAACCTGCCTAGAATTCTAATTACTTTTGTGTCCCAAAACTGACATGTATACAATTTAGTCAGAGTATTACCTGCAGTTTGATTGCTGAGCAATTGATCAGTTCCATTCAGGAGTGAGCCTTTCTGTTTCTTAGACAACAAAGGCTTGGACTTTTAAAATGATCGATCCAGTTGCTTTGGCAATCCCAATGGTGGAATGAGACTGACAGATGATGACTTGACAATTGTTTTCAGGTGCCTTATTAGTCTTGGTCTTTTAGGGGTATATAATCACTAAACTTTTTCGGTTAGAGCAAAACCTCTCTGCTGACCATATTTTTGGAAAAAGCATTATAATCTTAACATTATTTCCTTTCCCTAACTTCAATATCTGAAAAATAAACTGCAAAATAGACCTCACTAAGTAGAAATGTTGTGTTTCTCAGCTACTCTCCATCAATTCCCTCACACCTGCCTTAAAAAAAAAAAAGACCGGATTGCAGGAAACAATTACTCAGACACTTGATTCCATTCCCTTTCTACTCTTGACCATCCATGTGACATATTTCCAAAGAGTTCATCAGTTTCTAGCTTTTTTCTGGAACATTCTTTCAAACATCACATTTTGCAGCAAGTAAAGTACCGGGTTGTTCTCTGTCTGTAAGCTTGTATGATTACACCATACGGGAGAGTATTCCTGATGGTCACTGTATACGGTCATCTTATTTTCTTGAGTGACAATCTATACAACAAATAACAACAATGAATTTATCATCTGAGAAGGGGAAGAGTAGTGCAGGCCATGCCACTAGGGAGTTGTTCATCCAGGAACAAATGCAATCATGTGATACTCAGTGACAATACTTCCACCAACATGAGGAGGAGGCATCTGGCAAAAAATATATTTTTTACCAACTTGTGAATATATGTATGACAAAAAACATTACAGAACTATATATAAATGAAATCACATTTGCATATTAATGAATTATGCTCAATAAAAATAATATTATTTTGCAAAATTGAGATTTTCCTAAAAAAGCATCACAGTTTTATAAGTTGAAGTAAATCTAATTTATTTCATTTCATTTTAACTCTGCAAACATTTCTTAACTACTAACCTGCACCTGGTCCTGTGATAGGTGCTGTGAGTGCAAATCCCAGTAGTCAAAGGACCCATTGCCTCCTGAGGAAGAAAGGCAATTAAACACCTTGCAACAGTGTGCTATTGGCTGTGATGGAGGAAAGTGCGGTATGCTTTGGGAGATGGGGAAAGAGAGTGTCCAACTTTAGCAGATGGAGGCGTTTATCAGACTTCAAAGAGCAGAAGGTATGACATTAGAATTGTCTTGAAAGGCAATCGAGAGTGGCAGGCTGAAAAAAGGAGAGGAAGAGACTCCAGGTCAAAGAAAAACATATGCAAAGAGAAGCTCTGGAGAGCATTTATGTTTAGAGTTAGTTATGTCTGGAAAGTCACTGGGGGTAGCTTTAGTCTGAAGGTCCTCTAAAATATATGGATGGGACAGATCACCATAATGTGAAGCTCTAGGAGCTTCATGGAGGAGATTCAATTTGTGAATCTCAATTTGTGTGAAAATAGCCTTCAGGAGGGGAAACTAAGTGAGAGAAGGGGGCATCTTAGTTGGAAAAAAATGCCATCAGAGCCATGCTTTTCAAAGATTTTGCTGTCTTGTTCCTTTTGATAGCAAGTGACAGCTGCCCTGATGTCACAGCACAACCTCTCTATAAGACAAAGTTTAGCTTATTGTTTACTACCTACACTGAACTTTGCCAACACCTTGGATGGGAAAAGGTACAGACAGATTTTATTTGGAACTGTAATTTGGGGTTAAGGGAATAACTTCAGTGTGGGGACTTGATTAAGATTGGTTAAAAATCATGATAGAATAGTTCAGGAGTGGTAGAGACAGCAAGGCAAGAGCTTCAAAAATCTTGGTACACAAATTTTTGATGCTGTCTATTAAAGAGTTAATGGGGCTTTGGGGCAGTTGTTATAATAAACAATCAAAGCATTTGTCTGGATATGAGCTTCCAAGGAAGGTAAGGTAATGTTAACTTAGTGGAATTGCAAAGTCATGTGAATGTAGCTATTAAGGTCTGACTTCCAGTTTTAGTGTTCAACTGAGACAATTTTGGGTTTCATTTCACATAATTCACTGGCATAAACAGGTGAAGCTGGGCATAGATAGAGTTGACCAGTGAAGAACTGTGGTCAACCCAGGCCTTGACCTGGTGAGTCTGAGAGCAGGAGAGATATATTACATGGTACACTTATAACCTGTTTGTCACCTAAGTGGTCAGAAGACTGGCTTAGTGTCTGTGTCTTAGGGAAAGAGATGAACAATCAAAGCATTTGCCTGGACAAGAGACTCTGAGAAAAGTAATATAATAAGCATTATAGCAGCATTGTTTCTAAGAACGTAGCAAAAATTAAAAATAACTTCAACAAATCCATCAATAGGAGAATGGATAAATTATGTATATTCAAATAAAGTGGGACATTGTCGCGACCCCTCGCCAGCAAGGGAAACACGACACAGGATTCTTCTTTCAGCAGTTTATTCAGGACCCTTGAAGCATGATGAGAAAACAGGAACAAGAGAGCGAGCGGTCGGTCTGCCCTAGCTTAAGTACCCAGCCCCGCCAATGAACTAGCACCACGTGGAAAAGTCTAATAGGTGCAGCGCAGCGGAAGCAGGCCAGAGCCCAGCCCCACAGCCTTGCAAGGAGTTGTTTACTTCTAACAACTCTAACCGCTAACAAAGCGGAAGCAGAGACCAGCGCCATATTCAGGGTGCGGTCGCTGGCTCCCAACAGGACATTATACAAATAGTGAAGAAAAATGTTACAATACCAATATATGATATTTGATTAAAAAGCGTAACATTTTTTTCTTGAGATGGGTGTAGTGGCTCACTCCTGTAATCCCAGCAGCTCTGGAGGCTGAGGCAGCAGGAGCATGAATCCAAAGACAGCCTCAGTAACTTAGCAAGGCCCTAAGTAAGACCTTGTCTCTAAATAAAATATTTTTAAAAAGGCTTCGGATGTAGCTCAGTGGTTAACACCCCTGGGTTCAATCCCTGGTACAAAAAAAAATTTTTTTTTTTTTGTGTGTGCAGTACTGCTGATTGAACTCAGGGTTTCATGCTGGGCAAGTGCACTGTACTGAGTTATATCCCTAGCCCTTATTAAATTTTATTTTGAGACATGGTCTCTAAGTTGCTGATGTTGGCCTCAAACTCAAAATCCTTTTATCTCAGCCTCTTGAGTAGCTGGGATTACAGGTGTATACTACTGCTTCTGGCTCCAATTGACATAATCTTGAGGGTGAAAGGCAAATTGCCAAAGAATGTGTGTTTGTATTCTATATTTTATCTACTCAAAACACTTTTATACATTGGATAGGATAGACACTTTTTTGGGGGGTCGTAGTTTTGGTACTGGGAATTGAACCCAAGGGTGCTCTCCACTGAACTACATCTCAGACCTTTTTTTAAAAAAATTTGAGACAGGGTTTTGCTAGGTCTCCAAGGGTCTAGCTAAATTTTCTGAGATTGGCCTTGAACTTGTGATCCTTCTTCAGCCTCCTAAATCGATGGGATTACAGGCTGCACCATCATGCCTGGCAACATAGACATTTATAAAAGTATGATGAGATATCTGTGAAAGATAAACTGTGGACAGTAGTTATGTTCCCTAACTAGGAGGGGTTCACAGAGGACTTCAACTGTATAGGTAATGCTGTTTTAAAAACTAGATGATAATTCCATGCATGCACTTTATGTTTTATTTTTATGCATTTTGCATGCCTTAAAATATTTTCCAATGAGTTTTCAAACATTTTAAAATGTTTTTAAAAGATACTAAGACTTAGCTATATCAGCAACTTTTCTAAAACTCAACAAAGCAGGCAAAGGTCTGGGTTTTTGTTCCTCTCAGTAAGTGCCCTAGTAGTTGTCAAGTGTGTGTGATGGTTAACTTCATGTGTCAACATGACTGGGATCAGGGATGCCCAGGTAGCTCGCAAAACAATATTTCTGGGTGTGTCTGTGAGGATGCTTCTGGAAGAGAAGAGATTAATCTGGAAGAAATTACCATTTGTACTGGTAGATTGAAGAAAGAAAATTGCCCTTTCCACTGTTGGTGGATCTCTTTCCAATCCACTAAGGTCCTCAATAGAATAAAAAGGTAGAGAAAGGGCAAATTCTCTTTCTCTTTATCTTGTTCTCTCCTCAGGTACCAGCCTTTGGAACCGGGTACTTACAACAGCAGCCCAACAGGTATGAATTCTCAAACCTTCAAATTCAGATTGAGAGTGATGCTATTGGCTTCTCTGGTTCTCAGGTGTTTGTATTTGAACTGAATTATACCACCAGTATTTCTGGGTCTCTGGTACAGATCAAAGATTATAGGCCTTTTTTACCTCTATTATTATGTGAGCCAATTCTCATAATTAGTGTCTTTTATTTTTTCCTTTTATTCTGTGTGTGTGTGTGTGTGTGCATGTGTGTGTGTGTGTGTGTGTGTAATCCTTCTTTGCCTCTAGGCTATCTGTTAGTCTGGTTTTCATTAATACCAATGAAATATCTGAGGCTGGGTACTTAAAAAGAAGTTTCTTTAGCTCACAAGCTTGGAGGTTGAAAACCCCCACAGTATGGTATTGGTTCTGGTAAGATCTCGCTTGGCTGCATCACCTTATGGTGGATGGCCTCAGGATGGCAAGGGTGCATGGGGGAGGGGGAGATCACATAGTGAGGCAAGCATTCAGGCAAGGGGGAAAATCCAGTCTTGTGACTTCCAACTAGGCCCTATCTCATAAAGTTTGTACCACTTCTCTTCTACCACACTGAGGACCAGTCCTCAAAAATTTGATGCCTCGGGGACAAATCACATCCAAACCTAATAGCCTATAGTTCCAATAGGACCCTAAATTAGGTGCAGCACAAATTATGATCCGTGAGGAGATATGATACCACCAAAAGAACTACTTGAGTTTTCCAACTTATATAAGTAGAAATATGGGGAACATATGTGGGAATGAATGTTAAAGGTGAGGAATTAAGGTGAAAGGAACATGAAGTTGGAAGACACTGAATTTCTTAATAGGGTCTACTAAGTAGAAAGTCTGAAATTAATGTTGTAGCTCAGGGAGTTACAAAGGACACTAATTGGTTCAATGATAAAGACTTGGATCCACTCACGAGTGGCCTACCATGAGGGAATTGAAAGTGCCCAATTTCACTTGTGTTAGTGTAGAAGATAGAATTTAAAGGTTATGGAGTTCGAATATTAGACAGGATTTAAGATCTAAGACCTATTTATTCACAGTGGGAGGTTCTAGAAAACATACCTTCCCCTAATGCTTTGAAAAATAAATTTTGAGGGGGTCCCAACCATCCTTGATGAGCTCCATGTTCTCTCTTCTATAGGCCAGATCATACAGTGGAAACCACAGTCACTCAATTAGAAATTCAATATGTACTTGAAGTCACTGGACATTAAGGTGTCGGTGACTATGTGGTGGCATTCAATTGTCAAAAGAAGAGATTGGGCATAGTTACCGTAATAGAGAGTAGAGTCAAAGCAGCAACTATAATAGTCTGATTCACATAGACCAAATGCATTGGTTAATTGTTAATCATTGTACTCCTAAAAGTGAAATAGTTAGGAAGTGTAGTAGCCAGCTTTTCATCATTAGAACAAAATTTCTGAGAAAAACTTACAGGAGGAAAGATTTATTTTGGATCATGGTTTCAGTTCATGGTGGGCTGACTCCATTGCTTTGTGTCTGAGATAAGCTGAATATCATGGCAGAAAGGTATGGCAGAGCAAAGCTGTTTACCTCAAATGGGGCAGAAGAAGGGAGAGAGAGAGAGAAAGAGAGGAAGGGGGAGTCAGGGACGGGCCAGGACAAAATATAGTCTTCAAGATCATTCCCCCAAGTACTCAATTCGTTCAACCCGGTCCCTTTTCCCATAGTCTCCACCATTTCCCAGTAGTCATTCAACTATAATAGATTAATCCACTGATTTGGTTAACTTCCTCATGATCCAAACACTTCCCAAATGTTCAACCTCTGAACATTGCTGCATTAGGGAATAAACCTTCAACATATGAGGTTTCATTCCAGATCCAAACTGTAATAGGAAGCCCACTAATATCTTAATAGGTGCAAGCAGAAGACTTCCAAGTCGAGTGTATAAAAATAGAATCCAAGTAATAAAAGCATAGAATCAGGGCCACTCAATTTCCAGATTTGAGCCAGTTTACAGAAATGAAGTGCCTTGATTGAAGGGGAAGCCAATTCCCCTTGAGAAAGGGCATCTTTACACCACTGAAAAAAATTTTTTTTGTGGTACTGAGAATTGAACTCAAGGGTGCTGTACCACTGATCTACACCCATAGCCCTTTTAATTTTTCAAGGCAGGTTTTTGCTAAATTGCTGAGGTTAACCTCAAATTGGCAATTCTCCTACATCAGCCTCCTGAGTTGCTGGGAGGAGATGTATACTAATGCATCCAGTGTATTCTACCCAAAATTTATGCTGTTAATCTTTCAGTCATTCCCAAAGGGACATGTGGTCTTTTTCCAGGGTAAATGTCCATTTCAGAGAAGAAAATAATTAGATTTTATAGGGACCACTGGAAATTGGTTATGAACTTATATTGATTCCAGGAGACCCAAAACATCACTTGGATTCTCCAGTCAGAGTACAGGCTTATAGAGATCAGTGATCAGTTTTAGGTTAGTATGTCTCTTACTGAGTCTAGTGGGTCCCTAAACCCACTCTTTGGCTATTTTTCCAGTTCCAGAACGGAATAAACTTACTTAATATTGGGACAAAAATCTCCACATTGGCTCTTTGACTTGTGATAGAAGTGCTGTTATGGTGGGAAAAGCCAAATGAAAGCTGCAAGAATTGCTTCTACCTAGGAAAACAGTAAATCTAAAACGATATTGCATCCTCAGAGGAACTGCAGAGATTAATACCATCACAGACTTGAACGAGGCAAAGGAGGTGATTCCCTCATCTCCATCAACTGTCCCGTTAAGTCTTTGTAGAAGACAAATGGATCCTAGTGAATGACAGTGGATCACTGTGGGCTTTACCTGGTGGTGACTCTAACTGTAGCTGCTGTACCAGATATAATTTCATTTCTTGAGCAAATTAGCACATCTCCCAGTACCTGGTATGCAGCTATTAATCTGGAAGATGCCTTTTCCTCCATTCCTGTCCATAAGATCCTCCATAAGCAGTTTCTTTTACCTCGCAAGGTCAACCTTATACTTTCACTATCATAACTCAGGGGTATATCAACTCTCTAGTTCTACATTGTAACTTATTTTGCAGAAATTTTTATTACCTTTCTCTTCAACAACATATCACAATGGTGTATTACACTGATGACATTATACTGATTAGAACTAGTAAATGAAAAATAGCTATATTCCAGGCTTATTGGTGAGACATTTGTGTGTCAGAAAGTGGTAAATAAACCCAACTAAAATTCAGGAGACTTCCACCACAGTGAAACTTATAGACCTCCAGTGGCATGGGGCATGTTAAGATATTCCTTCTAAAGTTAAGGATAAATTATTGCATGATTTCCCTACAACCAAGAAAGAGGCACAATTAGGCACACAAAATCCTATTTGGATTTTGGAGATAACATCCTCACTTGGGTGTGCTACTCTGTTCCTTTTACCCAGTGACTCAAAAAGAATCTGCTAATTTTGAGTGGAGCTCACTCAGAAAAACCAAACACTCTGCATCGGGTCCAGGTTCTGTGCAAATGGCTCTGTTACTTGGGCATATAATCCAGCAGATCCAATGGTGCTTGAAGTACTAGCAGCAGATGGTGATGCCATTTGAAGCCTTTTAAAGCTCCATAGGTGAATCACAGAGGAGGATTTTAGAATTTTGGAGTAAGTTCTGTTGCCATCATAGATTACTATTATCCTTTTTGGGAGACAACTCTTGGCCTGGTACCTGAGACTTAGAGAAACTAAATGTCTGACAGTAAGCCACCAAGATATTCTACAATTTGAGTTGTGCATTATGAATTAGATGTCATCTGACCCACCAAGCCATACATTTAGACACCCATGGAAGCACTTCATTATCAACTGAAAGTGGTATATATATATGATTGGGTTAAGCAGGCCCGGAAGACACAAGTAAGTTCTACAAATAGTGACTTAAATACTCATGGTCGTTCTCATCTTATACTGCTTCCTCTTTCTCAGTCTCATAGGGAATTCCCTACAATAAATTAACAGAGAAAGAGAAGACTTGGGCTTTGTTTTCAGATGACTCTGCTTACTTGCAGGCACCACCTGGAAACGGACAACAGAACTGCAGTCCCTCACTGGGATATATCTGAAAATAGTAGTGGTAGGACATCTTTCCAGTGAGAAGAACTTTGAGTTTTTCACCTAATTGTGCACATTGCACAGAAGGAGAAATGGCCAGTTATGTGATTAAATTCTGATTCATGAACTGTGGCCAATGACTTGATTGGACAGTCACAAACTTGGAAGAAACATGATTGGAACATTGGTGATAAAGAAACTTGGGATAGACTTCTCCCATTGGGCAAAAAATACGAAGATATTTGTTCCCCTTGTGAATATTTACAAAAGGATGATCTCTTAAAATAACCTATTCAGTGTATAAGAGTATATCTCTTCCACAGCCATCCCTGTCATGGTCTCATTGGCTCATGAATAAAGACACGTGGTACAAGGATGAAGTTTATGCACCAGTTCAGTAACTTGGACTTCCAATTGCCAAGGCCAACCAGGCTACAGTCACCAATGAGCACCCAATTTGTAAGTAACAGACATAAAGGATTCCTGCCATGGCACCAGGGGTGATCAACCAGCTATCTGGTGATTACATTGGACTGCTTTCATCATAGAAAGAGCGGCATTCTTTTCATACCTTAGTAGACACTCTGGACATAGATTTGTCTTCCCTATGCACAGAGCTTTTGCCAAAACTAGGATCTGTGGACCTATAGAATGACTTATCCACCATTATAATATTCTACCCAGCTTTGCTTCTGACCATGAAACTCAATTCATAGACAAAGAAATGTGGCAATGAGCCCATCCTCAGGGAATTTACTTTTACTGTTATTACTATGTTCCCCATTGTTCTGAAGCAGGTAGATTGATAGAACATTGGAATGGCCTTTTAGAAACTTGGTTACAGAGCACCAGAGGGATGGCAATACCTTTCAGAGTGTGTGAGGGGGTGGGATTCTCAAGAGAACTATATATACTGAGTCAGCATGCAATATATAGTAGTGTTTCTCTGATAGCTAGAATTCCTGGGTCCAGGAATCAAGGGGTACAAATGGGAATGGCATCATTTACCATTACTCTGAGTGACCCCTAACAGTGACCCCTGTGGCTGTGTTGGCCAAGAGGACTTAATTCCAGAAGGAGCAGTACTTAACCAGGAAACATGACATGATTCCATTGAACTAGAAGTTAAGACTGCCGTACAGCTACCTTGAGTTCCTTATGCCTCTGAGTCAATAGGCAATGATAGGTGTTTTAGTCAGCTTTTTCACTGCTGCAACTGAAAGACCTGGCCAGAACAACTGTAGAGGAGGAAAAACTTTTATTTGAGGGCTCACAGTTTCAGAGGTCTTAATCCATAGAAGGCTGGCTCCATTCCTTGAGGCTAGAGGTAAGGCAGAACATCATAGCAGGAGATTGCAGTGGAGGGAAGCAGCTTACATGGTGATCAGAAGGAGAGAGAGAGAGAGAGAGAGAGAGAGAGAGAGAGAGAGAGAGAGAGAGAGAGAGAGAGAGATCTCCACTTGCCAAATACAAATAAAATATCCCAAAGCCAAGTTTCAAATACCCCGCTCCCTCCATCCACACCCCACCTGTCTTCAGTTACCACTCAATTATTCCCATCAAGTAACTGATTCACTGATTGGTTTAAGGCTATCGTATCCCAATGATTTCTTCTCTGAACCTTTTTGCATTGTCCCACACATAAGCTTTTGGGAGACACTTCATATCCTACTCATAACAATAGGTTATAGAGTTTTGGCTAGAGGAATTGATCCACACTGCCCAGAGGAAATTGGTCTACTCTTCTACCATGGAGGAAAGGATGAGGATGTCTGGAATACAGGAGATCCCTTAGGACATCTTTTGGTATTACTATTCTCTGTGGCTAAGATCCTTGGAAAACCACAACAATCCAATCTACGTAGGATTAAGAATTGCTCAGACCCCTCAGGAATGAAGGTTTGGATCACCCCTCCAGGTAAAGAACCACAAATAGCTGAGATGCTTGCTGAAGACAAAGGGAATACGAATTGGGTAGTGGAATAAAGTAGTTATGAATACCAGCTACAACCAAGTGACAAATTACAGACATGAGGACCATTAATTGTTTTTGTTTCCATATTTTTATTGGTATATTATAGTTGTACATAGTGGTGATATTTGTTGAATATTTGTATATGCACACAGTATAGGAATATAATTTGGGCAATATCATTCCCCAGTATTATTGACTTCATATCAGCATTTAAATATTTCCAAATTTACTTCATAGTATTTAAGAATAATAAACATTGCTCAAGAACTTTACCTTTCCTTTTGAGGAAGGAACAAATGTGTTTTTGTATGCAGGGTAGTGTTATCATGTTAGGTGGAATAATGACCTTGTATTCTCTTTATTTGGAGATCAAGAATGGCTTAAGGAGATGCAAAGTGGTGTGAAATTGATAATGAGTAGACTTGTGATTTTTAATTTTGTATCAACTTGACTGGATTAAGGAATACCTAGTGTTAGTTAGCTTTTTTTTTTTTTTCCCCTGTGATCAAAAGTCCTGACAAGAACAACTTAGAGAGGACAAGTTTATTTTGGCTCGTGGTTTCAGAAGTTCAGTTCATGGTCTGCCAATGCTATAGCTCCAGGCCTGAGATGAGGCATCATGGCATAAAGGCATGACAAGAAAAGCAGCTCAAGACGTGGCAACCAGAGAGAGCTTGAGTCCAAGAAACCAGGGGTAATACAATCCCCAAGGCATGCCTCCAGTTATCTATGCTCTCCAGCAAAGCCCTTCCTTCCTGCAGTGAACACCCATGAATCCATTCAAATTATTAATCCATGGAATGGATTAATCAAATGGATTAATCCACCGATTAGGTTACAGCTTTCATAGTCCAATCATTTCACCACTGAATATTTCTGCATTGTTTCATCCATGAACTTCTGGGGGACACCTCAAATCCAAACAATAATGCCTAGAAAGTTGGTAAAACTTTATTTCACAATGTGTCTGTGCGAGTGTTTCTCAAATTGATAGACTGAGAAAAGATCTGTTCTCAAGATGGATAGGTACCGTACAATATTGTAGGGGCCTGAATAGAACAACAAGGCCAAGAAAAGTCCTTTTTCATCTTGAACATCCCTCTCTCTTTTTGAGCTGGAATATCCTTCTTTGTATTGCCTTTGGATATTGGGCAGAATATCCCAAAGTTCTTGGACCTACAGACTCTGGGACTTACATTCTCAGCTCCTCTGGTTCTCAGGCATTTGGATTTGAACTGAATTGCACCATGAGCTTTCTTGAGTCTCCAGCTTGCAGACAGAAGATCAAAGGACTTCTTTGCCTTCATAATTGCCTGAGCCAATTACAATAATCATGGGAATATTCAATATCCATCATCTCTTATTAAGTCTGTTTCTCTAGGGAAGCTTAGTTGATGCAATGTGTGTGTGTGTGTGTGTGTGTGTGTGTGTGTATGTGTGTGTATGTATGTGTGTGTGTCTGTGCGTGTGTGTGCATGTTCATGCATGTACATGTGTGTGTCACATTTGGGGGAGGGTCAGTTCCTTCAACACTACTGATCATCTCTTAAAATTGAGGTTTTTTTTTTTTTGAATACAGTATCCAATTTAATCCTAATAAAATTGGATTAGCAATTTGAAAATACCAAACAATTCCAAAGTACCAAACCAAAGGAAATAAAAATAAAACCAGGTTTAAGCAGGGCTATGGGAAACTAGATATTCTGCAAGGATTGGTGGCACTTTGGATGAAGAGGAATCTGGGAAAAATTGTAACATGAGTTGTAATCTCAATGTACCCTCTGACTTTATTTGAAAAGAAAAAGTTAACTGTCACATTAATTTATTGTACCTCTATTAATAAGCATGAAAAGCTGTAATTGACCCATGTCATTGTGAAACAAGCCATGATATGTTCAAGAATGGCCACTTAACCATTAAAAATGACAAGAATGGGGGCTGGGGTTGTAGCTCAGTGGTAGAGCACTAGTTTAGCATGTGTGGGGCACTAGGTTCAATATTTAGCACTGCATAAAAATAAATAAATAAATAAACAAACAAACAAATAAATAAATGTATTGTGTCTATCTACAAACAAAAAATGTTTTTTTTTAAAGAAATGACAAGAATGTGGACTGGGTTGATGCAGGCAAAGTGCTTTGTCTTGGTTGGAGAGTACTTCCTTTGGAGGACAGAATTTCAGCCAATTAGTAGAGCCAACACATCTTGGACACATCTTTACCTGGCTGCTACAAAGGTTAGTAGTTTGTATCACTCTTTAGCAATCATCCTGGGAAAGAGTTGGAGATAGATGGGGATGAAGGGAAATTTGAATCCCATGTTATAAAACATGACTATCAGTTGTTTCTGTAGATTGAGATAGTTTTCTAATATGGGGGCCTAGAACTATGGGTTGCTTGAGTGATAACTTCTCAAGTCATAAATCAGGTTAGAGTAAACACAGCTAGGCTATAGAGGTAACATTCAGATAATAATCATGAATAAAACAAGAACCCCTAGGTTACATTTAAATTTTCACTGAAATGTCCAGGAGAAATGAGTGCCGGAATACTATTGATTTTTTAAATGAGTTTGGTAGTGTTTATCAATGCTATTTTAGTTCAATGAATCTACCACTTAACTTTCTACAGTATAACAAAGGGGGAATAAGTGAGTGTTCATGTAGAAATTGGCTAACATCCCAATTTGACATGGAACCAGCGTAGTAGAAGCTCCAGCAAACTCAGTGATTGACAACACATGAACAAAGCAATTATTTTCAGTATCTCTACTATGCAATTACCTTAAAATTTGAAAATGGATAATTAGTTTCTAATTCTTTAGTCAATATCAAAAAACCTCAGTGTTTGAGCAAGGATGATTCTGGCAGTATTATTCTGCACCTTTCCAAAAGCTTCAGTTAAATTTTCATATGCCAACTGACCTACCCAAATAAAGTATGAAGTGTATTTTGCATAATCTTTTTAAGATTCTGCATTGTAAATTGGGTTTTCATTTTTAAATTAATTAATTTCTATCTGCCCCAAATTTGAAAACTGTCTATTAAATAATTGTTTGAATTCCATCTGTTGTCTATCTTAGACAAATTCGTCTGGGTCTATGTGTGTTTGATGTATGTAGAATATCTTTTATTTGATGTCCTAACCTAACTTAGCCTCAATCTTATATGTCATGAGTTAATCCAAAGATCCATGTATATGGCTTGGTGAAGGGAAAATACCAGCATTGTTGTGGGAGGGGTTACAGCTGTACATTTTACAGGTTATTTAAATTCAGGAAAGGATGACATATACCATGTTGTGTTCTACACTCAAGTACTGTTGCCTGTAGTGATTTGTAGATTTGCAAAGGAGGCCTGAGTGGTAAAAATTGAAAATGTATCTTTGCAATATAAACTGTATCAAGTTTCAGGTTATTTTGTGAAAAGTTGACTGTCAAATAAGGGCTATTAATTAAAAATCAGCCATAAAGTGAAGGTATTTTCTTTAATGCTCTTTACTTAGCTATTTGGTAATAGAAGGAAACTCAGTGTGTTGTATAATACATGTTAGCAGTATTTAGCATGGATTAATAAAGACCCACAATAACACTGCATACAGAAAGTTTGAAATCTCTTAAGCAAAAAAATGGTACAATTCATTTGGAAGAAAATGCCTCTGTACTGTGACATTAATTACTAATTTCCAAGCTCCAGTTTTTAGTATATCTGCTGCCTGTCAGTGCACGCCCTCAATTTCCCAGTTGCTTAATGTGGCACTAATAATTTTGAACTTGAAATATATTCATGCAGTTTTACCTTGAAGTTAGTAATCTCTTGAGTGCAAATTACTTCACAATTACCGATTATTCAAATAATCTAAATTTTACCTTTCCTCTCTGTCCCTTTTTATCCTTCCTCCTTTCTTTCCTGCCTTTCATTCCTATCCCATTCCCTAAATCTCTCATTTGTCTTTTCTTCAGGTTTTATGGTTTAAATAGACTTCCCAACTAATAAATAATTTTACATTACTTAACGCTTCAGTACACCAAGTGGGTAGAAATGGGTACACTAAAACGTGACGCTGAGGGCCTTGTCTTCTCTCTGGTTCCCAGTGTTGTGGAAGCCTTGATGCTAAAGGTTAGATTTGAAATGTCCCCCAAAGGCCTATATGGACTTGGTCACCAGCTATTTGGAGGTGGTAGAACTTTTAAGATATGAGGCCCAGTGAGAGAAAGTGTGTGTCCGTGAGGGGGATATGAGGACTTTGGCCCCTTTCTGTCTCTGTTTTATCTTACTAGATGCCATGAGGTAAAAGGATCACCTCTGCCACGTGCTCCCTTCCATGATGTACTGCCTCACCACAGGCCCAAAGGCAATAGGTAGGGCCAAGTGATCATGCACTGAAACCTCTGGAATCATGAGTCAAAATAAATCTTTTCTTCTTATGAGTTAACTTTCTCATATATTTTGTCATAGTGATGGCAAACCCAACTAATACACCAGGATTGGGAGAAATTCGCCGTGATAGACAATATTGTACTTGCCCACCCTGGTCAGAGGGGACATGGATATGGAATTGATTTGATTGATAAAAAGATTGCCTTTCCTGCATCTCATTTGTTAGAGGATATATTCATAAGTTTTATCTGAATCTCTGTAGAGCCCTAGTGTATCTAAAGACCTCTAATTTGCCCTTTTTCATTAATAAGACTTAATCTAAAATTTGGAAACAAAATCACTCAGTATTACCAAATGATATAAGAAATAACTTCTGCTGACAGTGTGATTTCTTCTTGATGTTTTCTGGAACTCCCTTGGTGAATGCTAATGTTCTGTTTAGATCGGGGAATGTAAATCAAATAAGCACAATCATCTTTGCCCACCTGCCACCTTTTCTAGTAGAGAAGGGATAATTGGCTTTCTTTGTTTACACAGTTTCCAAAATGTTTAGCTTTTAATATGTATTTAAGTAGAACTTTAAAAAGGGAAATCAGAAAAGGATAGTTTAGAAATATTTTTTTTATTACTGCAGAAAAGTTGATCTGTATCAGAAACGGGCTTGATTTGTCATGTCAGATATTTTTAAATCATTTGTTTTCTTGTAATTTAAATAGATTGCATCAGAGACAGAGGATTTGAAATATTAAATTTAGACTTGAAAAGAACTAGCACAATCAAGAGAGCTGCTTGAAATATGCAAAAAGCAAAGCAAAACAAAACAAAACAAAGCAAAACTAGTATAATAGAAATCCTACAGGGAATTATCTACTTCCCAGATTGATCCTTCAAAATAATTTAATTCATTAAACCAACTTCCTAGAAAAATTGATGAAGCCTGTGTCAGAGTTTAATTTCAAATTTCCATAGGAAAGAAAGCTTAAAAAAATTCAATGACTCCTTCTTAGTTTTTATGAGTGTGTTTAGGAAAAGACCATAAAACCATCAGACTCTTCATAAGACCTATAATCAGGTAGGTAGGTGACAGTTAATTTCCTTTTCAGAGGAATTCTTAATTTCAATAAATTCTACCAGAAAGTTGCTTCAGCATTTTATTAGGGATGCTATATATTTCCCAGAAAGGGTTGTAAATTATATCTCTTAAAATACAGCTTTTGTACAAGTTTCTTTCTCATATCAGTTGAATGCTTGTAACCTGCAAGTTGCTTCCCATAACACTTACAATAAAATCTATGTCCTTAAAAGACTCCATACCTTTAGGAAATCATTTTCCATCACTAGGCTTCTCCTGGATCTTTATGCTTCACCCTGAGTTTTCTTCCTATTTTGCCATGGACTGGTCAGTGAGAGGATGGGGAAAAGACAAACAGACACATAGTAGAGAAAAAGCTGGGTCTTGGTGGTTGACTACTCCTTGGTAGGAAAGTAGTGACACACAACAAACTCAGCACGTTTATTATATAGGTACAAACATCAAAAAGACTTATTGTGAGAAAGTTTCTTCAAAGTAAGCAGAACCAAGGTCTTGAGTATGAGCAGCCCCATTATGATTATCAGCTTACACCCATAACTTTCAGCTGGCATCTGAACCTCAATGTCAGGAATTGAGTAGTTCCATGGCTAGCACAGAATTTCCAGTTGAACAGGGCATCACCATAGTAACTTGGCAGTTTCAAACTGACACCCTCAAACGAAAGGCATCATATCTGCCACAAGACAGTTCAAGACCCATAATTCAGTCACCACTCTCGACACTGTTTCTTGAGTATGTTAACCTTAGTCCTGCCTCAGGTCTTTGGACTTCCTGTTCTCTCTGTCTGGAATGCACATTTTCTGTACAAGTGTGGCATAAATCAAGAAGGCTTCTCCTTCTCTTTGTTCATGTCTCTGTTCCAGCATGATCGCATGTAGAATTGCTGCCCTTCTAGCTCCATCCCCTTTACCCTCTATTTCTGTACCTTGTCAAAAGTCTAAATGCCGCCAATTAGCATTACAACTCACAGTTATTGTTCAGTGTACATCTTCTCCAGTCCATACTGGAGTGTAAATAAATTCTATGAGGCTAAGGATTTTGTCTGTATTCCCAGGACTAAGAGCAAGGCCTGATGCACAGTATGTGTACACAGTGCCACTCTTAGGCTAAATTGTGTCCCCTCCCCAAATCCACATGTTAAATTCCTAATTCCAGTACCTCAGAAAGTGATCGTGTTTGGAGGTAGGATTTTTATAGAAATAATTAAATTAAATGATGTCATTAGGGTGAGCCCTAATCCAATCTGACTCTTGTCCTCATAAGAATAAAAAATGTGTACACAGAGAGAAGGTGATAAGAAGATGCATAGAGAAGCTGGTCATCTGTAAGGCAAGGAGAGAGGCCTGGACCAGAACCACTTCTTATGACCACAGAAGGAAGCAACCGAATGCCACATTGGACTTCTATAGAACTGTAAGAAAATAAATTTCTCTTGTTTAATCCATTCAGGCCATGGTGCTTTGCTATGGCATTCTTAGCAAACTAATACAGTGCATATATTATTCTGACAAATAAATGGTTTGGAACATTTTTGTAAGGATAAAGGATAGTGATATTGTTGAACACTCATGCATGTATGAAAGAAAGATTGTGAGGTTTCTTTTTTTTTCTTTTAAGAGACAGAGAGAGAGAATTTTTTAAATATTTATTTATTTATTTATTTAGTTTTCGGTGGATGCAACATCTTTTTAAAAATTTTTATGTGGTGCTGAGAATCAAACCCAGCACCCAACGTATGCCAGGCGAGCGTGCTACTGCTTGAGCCACATCCCCAGTCCTGTGTGAGGTTTCTTAATGGAAACTTCAAAGTAGTCGTGGAAACCAGATACTGAACTGGTGAAAGGGTGAGGACAGTCTAGTCACTGAACAGACAGCAGGAGTTCTAATCCAACCAACACAGAGAACCTTATACCTCCATGTCTAGAGACAAACTCATGAGAAGTTTGAAAATACAATGTACTTCTACTTGAACCTTTACTATGATCAACGGAGAAGACAACTTAAGAGGAAAGGTATGGTGATGTGAATTTTAAAGGATAGTGACCCTGTCATCTTGGAATTTGGGGTGGTTACTGATGTTAGTTATTGTCAGACTTATATATTAGACTTGGGGAAGCCAGTTCAAAACTTCTAAAGAGAAAAAATAAGGTATTGGTTCCTTTGTCAAACACACTACTTGGCAAGAAACACAGGTGGACCTAAAAACATAACGCTGACATTGTAATTACCACTGATTTTGAGGAGAGTATAAAGAGGGACTCATATAAAGGATCCACAGGCAGCATATTCACAAAACACTGAGGGAGGGACGCCGGGCTAAGAGTGACAACAGAAGTGTGGCATAAATCAATAAGACCAGTGTTAGCAAACCTGCAGGCAAGAATGCACTGAGACTCCCAAATGCCAAGTGTCAGATAGCATGTTTTGATTTAACATGTTGGAGACACAAAAACAAGGAATGCTTCTGACCTGCTTGAAACCCGCTTCTTGAAGCAGATGGTGTAATGTGACTGTTGATGACAAAGAGAAAGAAAAACTGCCCTCGTTTTGTTTGTTCCCATATTTTTTCACCCACAAAAATAATTTCAAAATTGGAAAGCCTAAACAAACAACACTAAAAACGAATTGCAATCCTTATGAAGTCAGGATAGTAAGAACGGATTGTTTACAATGACCTCAAATCCCAGATATACCCCTAGACCATAGGAGGACATGCGGATAGGAAGCCAGACTATCATCATTCATTTTTGAACAACAATGGTAAATAACAAAATGAAGACATTTACAAGAGAAGCACAGTGTAGCATCGATTTTCCCCAAAGGCCAAAGGTACTTTATAAAAATTATGCACGATTGAGCTAAACATTGATTTTTATTATTAAACAGATTGATAAACAGATGGCTTGCAAACACTGAGAGAAGGAACTGTTGGGCACTGGTTGTCATCCGTTGTCACCACCCACTGTTCCATCCACTTTCATGACATCTATGCCACTAAATGAAGTTCATTTCAATTTAAGATGATCTTCTTTTTGGAAAACTTACCCACTGGAAGATGAGAAAAACATTTGAGGTATATTTGATCTTTAATTTATTAAAGTGTTTATATTTAATGATATTCCTTACTAATTGCCTGCTGAATACATCATTCTCCCAAACACAGCATGACCTGACTTGTATTTACAAACTTCCCCTGCAGAAGATTTGGTTTCTTAGTGAGAACACCAAATTGTCAGTCTTCCAGGATAAAAATCTTCCCAGTTATCATTGGTGCATTGCTTTCCTTCTCTTCTGGACAACTGTGCTAATATCTTGCCTTTCTCTCATTGCTCCAGATCAATGTTGCTGCCAGAGTTATCTAAAAATAGACCTGATTATACCAAGAACTTTCCTGGCTCTTTGAAGTTTCAAGGTATCTAGCACCCTAAGTGGACCTACAAATTCCTTTGCAATCTGTTCCTGGCTTTCTCATCAAAACAGTTTACTTTCAGGGTACTCCACACACCTCTAATTTTGTTGTCCTAAACTTTTTGTTATTCTCTTTCAAGGCACCATACATCGAATTCTTTTTTTTTTTTTTTGTGCCAGGGACTGAACATGGGTGTTCTACCATTGAGCTACACCCCCAGCTCTTTTATTAATTAATTTAATTTATTTATTTGAGACAGGGTCCAGCTCAATTGCATAGGTTGGCCTCCAGCTTGTGAGCCTCCTTCCTCAGCCTCTCTAGTTGCAGGGTTTACAGGCCTGCATCATTGCACCCAGGTAACATGAATTCTTTGCTCCTAACAGTGATCTTCTTTTCACTTCATCCTGCTGTCCTTTTTTTTTTTTTTTTGTCTAGCAGTCTCCTCCACTTCAAAGCCAAACCAATGTCACCTCTGGGTAAAGCCTTATTTGGTTTCCTCGGGCAGAGTTTGCCATTCCCTCCTCTCATGTGCCCACAACATCTTATTCACATCTCTATTATTGCATTATCAGTTGGTATAGGACTTATCTTTCTATTCTTTACCTTACTCTAGCCACTGAAATTTTTTCAAGAGCTGGATTGTCAAATACGATTATTCTCTTTCCATTCTGTGAGCATGTTGCACACTCGTGGCCCAATGAATATTAGAAAAAAGACAAAACAAAAGAGATAAATGAGTGTTTTTGCTGGCAAGATGAAAACATTTGGATTCATGACTGGACAGTCATATCCAGAGTATATGGTTTAATGGATGACAGAGGCCAAGCTACCTAATCTCCTCACTTCACTTCTTTTTTATTTCAAGATTCCTATTTATAAATTCTTTTCAATACCATCTCAGAGTAAAAAACAAATCTCACTTCTGCTCTTCAGTTAATTCCTCTGTTTGTACTTTCATTCGGTGTCCTCCCAGTTCATTTTGGGATCATATATAGACCAATGTTTATTCCTCCTGTTTATTTTCCTAGTCCCACTCCACAACCTTCCTGCAAATCATTTAGCAATTAAATAAGGAAATAGTTTCTGTCAGTGTTAAAGTGATGAAAGAGGTTATCATAATGTAACTGATGTAAAAGCATGTAAGAATCATGCCAGCAGGCCAGCCAGGAACCTGTAAAAGAAAAAAAAAGTGAAAGTTTATTTTTTTTCAGGACAGCCTGGGCTGTATATTATTAATATTAAACTATTTGGAGAGAAATTGAAATCAGTGCTCCATTTTGGGACACTCTTCTCATATAAAGCACCAGAAATGGTGCTTGGAGAGAATGGTTGGGTATAGCCCATGCCAGAGGATGCACATCTTCATAAGGTCTTTCTGTCTCTATAGCTTTGCCTATTATAAGTGCCTCCTTTAAGTGATACCATAATTACTTGCCCATTTGTGTTAGCACAACATCCTCAGGGTTCCCCCATGTCATAACATGTATCAATTTTACTTTCTTTTTAAAGCTGAATAACACTTCATTGTAATTTTTTCACCCATTCATTTGTTGATCCTTGCTCAACTTTTTAATACCCTCACATTTAAGATCTTGTAACTGGAATCTTTGAGAAAAAAAGCTATTGGAGCTAGTATGGTTTGGATCTGGAATGTCTCCCAAAGGCTCATGTGTTGAATGTTTGTTCCCCAAAGAAGTAAGTACAGAGATGGGGCTTTGGGAAGGTGATTGGGCCATGATGGCTCTAATTTTATTAATGTGCTAATCCATTGTTGGCTTTGTAGTGGAATGGAAGATTGGGAGGGGGTGGAAACTATAGGAGGTGGGACCTAGTTGAAGGAAGTGAGCCCTTGGGGTTGTGCCCTTGGGGGCAGTTTCTCATCCCTGGCATCTCTCTCTCTCTCTCTCTCTCTCTCTCTCTCTCTCTCTCTTTCTCTCCTTTCCACCCACCATGAGGTGATCAGCTGTGCTCCACCATTCTGCCATGACGTTGTCCTTCACCACAAGTCAAAAACAATGGAGCCAACTGACCATGGATTGAAACCTCTGGGACCATGAGCCAAAAGAGATGTCCCTTCCTTTAAGTTGTTTTTCTTGGGTATTTTGTCCCAATGTCAGAAAGCTGACTAACACTGGATCCCTTTGGGGTGATTCTCAATGTGTGTGTTTTCTCAGTAGAAGGAGGGGCATGTCTCTTTCTTGAGTGTAGTTGATGGGCAGCAAGGTGAGGATCTGCTTATGAAGGTTCCCTGACTGGAGTGACTCCCGTCTTCCCTCCTTTGTCTCTAATAGGCACTATGGCAGAGGGGCCCATTGCTCTGTCAACTCCACCTCTATCCCCACTCTCTCTTTGCTCTTACCTTCATGTCTGCAGCCCCACATCTCTATCCTTACTAGGATTATTCTCGTTTACTTTTTAAATCATGATGGAAGAGCAAGTCTGAAACCTACAGGATGTAGCTTCTAAAGGGCAGAGTCATGGTTCAAGCCTGGATCTGATTCCACAGGCTAGGCCCTGTCCCTATTGGCTCTCTTCATCTCACCTTCATCCTCGGATCCATTCCCTAAGCTCACAATCATCCCTTCAACCTAGCTATTCTGTTTTTGGGGATTCTAGCTTTTTTTTCTTTTTACAACAAAACTCTACATAGTTCTTGTTTCTTACACTTTCTCGACACGTTTTTATCTATTAATTTTCCTTGAATTTGCTTTCTGTTCCATCATTTTGCTTCAAAAACACTCTTGAAGGTCACTAATAAAAGCAGCCATCCTAGCTGGGTATGATGGTACAGGAGGCTGAGGCAAGAGGACTGCACGTTCAAGACCAACCAGCCTCAGAGACTTAGGAAGACCCTCTCTCAAAAATAGATTAAAAAAAGGACGGGGGATGTAGTGGTAAAGCACACCTGGATTAAATTCCCAGTAACCTGGATTAAATTCCCAGCACCAAGAAAAAAAAATGAGCCACCCATCTAATGACAACACCTTGATCTTCATCCTTCTTTTTCTATTTGGGGCTCAAGACGTTACTGTCAACATCCCTTGGAAACCTTTCCCATCTCTGTTATCTGTATATTCTAGCCCTGATCAAACTATATTTTCAGAAATATCTTTTATATTTTAGTTTTAGGCTTGTCACAGGGTTTCATTTGCCAACATTTTTGGACCTTTTCAGGGAATTCCTTGATATTTCATGGATTTTTATTTTAGCTGTCATGAGCCACATGAGCTGGCCCACCCACATGACCCTGTCATGTCATTTTTCTTGCCATCTTGAGTTCAGTTACCCCAAGGTGCTGCTATTTCCCGTATCTTATTTTCTTCTCTTATTTCTATGCTGGTGCATCCACTGCCCGTGGCCATACTAAGATTCCGTTTTCCTGGGTGCTGATGTTCTCTGCTGGTAACCCTTGTTTACTTCATCAGTCTTGGGAGGAGATTCTTCCTTCTCTTAACCATACTTCCTCCAAAACATGGAACCGATCCTTCAGTTATTACTAAAAATGGCTTCCCTTGTGATCCCAATGCAGTTTTAAGCCTGACCTGGCCCTTGGGGGATACCTTATCCCACAGGAGGGATCCTTGAGGAATCCACACGTCCACTGATGCCATGAGGCACCCCCACCTCTTGTATCTACGTTTCTGCTTTTACGATTTGGCTTGATTGTCTCAGGCTTATTTATGGGCAGGTGAAATGTCCACTGGTCATTCCAGGGCAACATTCTACGAATTTCTTAGTAGCAAAAGTTGGAGAGAGCAACTTTTTGATTCAAACATCAGCTTAAAAAGACCCCAGGGATATTGATGTAGCTTGGGTCACAAGCCCACTTGGACTCCAATCACTATGCCAAATCTTGAGACATTATGATGGATTAGTCTCATCAGCAAGGGACCAGCCTGTGGTTTGGAGGACAGGATCTTTCACCAGAATAAAAGGATGTGGAATCATTCTGACTCAGGTGTCCACTTCAAGTTTTATCTAAACCACCATCCAGAACAAATGCCGCCCAAACAAGGGCCCAGAAGGCAGACATTGCTGGTAAGTTTTTCAGTGACTATTAAAGCTTAGTCCCTGCAGACCCCAACTTGGCACTATTAAGAGGTGTTGGAAACTTTAAGAGGTGGTACCTAGTGAGAGGTTCTAGGTCACTGGAAGCATGCCCTGGTAGGAACAGTGGGACCCCACTCCTCTGTCTCTTTCACCTCCTGGAAAGCATGTGGTGAGCAATTTCCTCTGCCACATACTCTCACCATGATATGCAGCCTTACCACAGGTCCAGAAGCAAGGAATGAAGCCTCTAAAACTGTAACTCCAAATCAACTTTTTTTTTTTTAAGTGATGGAGATTGAACCAGGAGCCTTGCACATGCTAGATAAGTGCTGTACCTCTCAGTTACACCCCAGTCCACCTTCACTCTTTTAAAGTTGATTATCTCAGTTGTTTTATTACAGTATTGGAAAGCTGACCAAAAAAGACTTTATACTGTAACACCCGAGTTTCCTTTTTTTTCACCTCCTCTATTTTCTTCATCTTTCACATTCTCATTCCCCCCCTCTCTTCTTTTCTTCCTTCTATTTATTTACTTATTCATCTTTTCTCAATTTAAAAATGTTTTTATTAGTGCATTATAGTTCTACATAAAGTGGGGCTCATTTTGACATATTCACAAATACATATAACATAGTTCTTTCCATTTTAGTCCCTAGTACTTCCCCTTTTCCGTCCCTCCTCCCTCTCCTATCCCCTTATCTGTTACTTATTCATGTATACAACTATTCTTCATCTACCTCCTTTTCTGGTATTTGTCTTTCATTTTGTAAAAGCAAGGTTCTTACCTTTATATATCTTTATGCTTTCTATCTAACTACTTCAAATATAACCTCTGTACACCTAATTAAATCTATCTAGTTCTGGCCTTTTCTTCCAGATACACGTTGACAGATGTTTACTTGAAATCTTCACCCAAATGTGTCATTGGTACCTGGGATTCCATATTATCTGGAGCTTCTTCTTGCAGACCTGGACAGTTATGGCCCTGGTGTGTATTCTGAGGCTTTCAATCCCATGTTCCAAAGTTATGTTACATATACTTATGGAAAATTTATCTCTAGACCTGAACCAATGAAAACTCCTTGCCCTTCCCCACTTCTTATATTCTTGACTGATCCTGGGTTTGGGGCTTCTGCACCTTGGATTTGTTCACAGCTTCATGTCTTGAGGGTGGGCTCTGGAGCTAGTCTCCTGTTGGCTCCCTATTTCTGTCTTTTCCACACCCCAGCAACAGTGGGCAGGCCACAGGCATCATCACCTGAAGAATCTGGGCAGAGATGGGAGAGCTTTAGTGAATATTACTGTAGAGGGAATCCTTGCATTAACTGGAAGGTTATACTAAATCACTTTTAAGATTCCTACCAGCTCTAGGAATAGGTGATTTTGTAGGATAAAATGCTTAATGTTATCTTATATGGCTATATTCCCTTGATTTAGCTGAAAGTCTTTGTCATTTATACATGCATTTTAGACTGATGTTAAATTTTCTTTATGGATTCGTTTGAAATAAATGGGTTGTTACTTGTAAGCTTGGATAGATTTTGATTATCCCGGCTTTGATATTTCTTTTGGTATAAAAACCAAACTCCTGATTAGTACTGCTAGTTTTCTAGAATGCTATTTTCTCCCTCTCCTCCATAGTCATAGTGTTTTCATCTGGATATGTAGTAGCCTCCTGGACCTTCCAGCCTCTGTGGAGCTAGGTGTGACCAAGTTCTAAATAAGAGAACTTCTGCGTGTCACTAATGGGAAATGGCTTGCCCTCCTTTGCTTTTCCCTTTCTTTGATGGCTACAATATAGATATTGTGGGAGGCAGCTTTGACTACAAAGGTAAGTGAAATACTCCAAGGATGGATGAGTGACAACCAAGAAGGATTTTGAGTCCAGCTTATGAAAGGAAAAACTTCAATTCTGTTTAAGCCACTCTTTCAGATAATAATATCTTAATATTTAAAATTATATCTTAAAAGACAGAGCAGGTTGGCCTTTCTTTATAATCCTGCGGTTAAAATCTTACCTTCTATGTATCATATTGGTAATTACTATTTAGGGAGGTAAACAAATAGAGCTATATAATAAAAGGAGATTAGATGGATAGGTTCTAGGGCCTAGACAAACAGGTTTTAGAATAAAGAAGCCGGGCTGTGGAGCAGGGGACAGGACAGAGCTTGTGTTTATTGAGCAGACACTCTATGCCAAGGACTACATGAGATGTTTTGCTACAACTCCTCATTTGGTCCCTGAGTTCGGTATTATTATCTCCATTTGTAGCCAAGAAGATGGAGACTCAGAGAGTCTGGCCAGTAGCCAGTAGGGTGCAGTCAGAATTTTGCTGCAAGTGTGTTCCCCATGCCAACTCTTCTGCCTCTCTACTACAGAATGGATGGCATTATGCATCTTCTGAACTGCTGAAGTGGAGACATCCCAGACCTATTTATCTGAGGCTTCCGAGAAAATGGCCTAAATGGCTTTTGACTAAACAAAGACTGAAGACTGTGGACTGCTGGCGTGCACTGCCTCCAGAGGCAGATGGTAACTGATCTGAGGTTAGGAGAGTCCAGGAGCCTGGCCCTGTCCTTTGGTCCTGGTTTATGTTCAGTGGGGAGGAGATCTTTTTAAGTGCAATATAGGTTGGTGAGGCTCAAATATTCTCAAACATTTTTTTTTCATCCAGATTCAGAAGAGGGGGCAATAAAAACAGAGATAGAAGGCTACAGGCAGAAGTATACTGTGCTGCATATTCATTCTAAAACTGGAGTGAAGGAGAACCTCTTACAATTCTGATGGCTCAGATAGCAGCTTTCTTTTTAAATCCAGGTACAGGGTAGAAACTGCCAGAGAACAGTGCCATCATGTGGTAGAGGGAAGAGTAGCAATAGCTGGGAAGAAGTCCACACTGAGTGGATAGCAGCTGATCTGAGGCACTGGGGGCTCCAGCATGGAAGTGACCTAGAAATGCTTGCTTTTCCAGCATGCTGCTGGTGAGGGTTCAGTGAAGCCTGGGAGGGTAAGGATTATATTGAAATAGTGAGTTGAGCCTTCAGTAATTTGCAAGGCTAGGGGAGGGACGATTGTTGAAGCTCATTCTTTCGAAGAAGTTGAATTGAACGTTTTTTCTTGGGAAGCTTAGGAGAGATTTGCCTTTTAGGGAGGAGAGAGGTCAGAGGGAACAAAGGAACCAGCAATTGAGGATTGGGGGGCAGGAAGCAATGATAGGAAGTTGAAGGGAGTGGGCATTGGTAGCTGGAGCCCAGGGTCTCTAAATAAACCACAGCAATTCAAAGCTGGACTATAACTGTTTGCTGTGGCTGAAATTGTGGATCTGGGTATAGTTTGACTTCATGCTCCAGGAAAGTAATCTTGTGATTTTTATCGCAGCCAAAATGAACATTTTGCTCTCATTGCTTTATACCTGAGGAGAAAAGAACTGAAACATTGCATTAGAGATGTCAATCACAGAACAGACTGGCCCTCTGCCCTTTATCAGGGAAATAGCCCAACTTGTAGCCACTACTGAACAGACATTTCTGTGCAAACTGGGTGACTCTGTTCTGCCAAACCTACCTATTTTGTAATTATTATTTGGACAGGGTAGGTCCTTGAGCCGAGATTAGCCAGTGATGTATTAGATTATTGACATAAGATTAGCCAGAGCTTACTGTGCTAGTTGTGTTTCTTCTTTTGGGTGTTTGAAATAGAAAACACTAAGAACACTAGATAGTTGGTAACTAGAGCTGAAGCTGAAAGGATACATGGAGGGGCTAGGGGAGGAGTTATTTCCTAGAGGTTGGTAAGGGTCCCTATGGGATTATGAAGATTAAGACAGGCCAGGGCCATCAAAGATTTTCTGCCAGAGAGATTATGTGGCTCAGGGGAAAGTGCTGGAGGCAGCTGATGGTCCCTAGAATTGCTTCAGTTTCTGATGATGTCATCTTGTAATTCTGGTTCTAAGTCTGCTCAACATCTGTGTTTATGCACAAAGGGATTCCTTGAGGTAAACTTCCAGAGTCTTCCTGTGATAGAAAGAGCTATGGCCAAACAGAGATAAAGGTCAGTCAGGAGTTTCCAAGGTCACGGGTCAGGAAGCCCTCTAAGTCCTTGGACAGTAAGAGCAGAGGTCTCTCCGGTGGTAACACATCTGGACAGAGCTGCAGAGCTCTAAGGGCTGTGGACACTTCATGTCCATCATTCATTTGGTTATTGACCTTAGAGGAGAGACAGCAGACATTATTATTGTTCTCATCTGATTCATGAGAAAAGTTGTGCTCAGGGGTTTAATGAGTTACTCCGTGTCATCCGAGTGATAACCTGGGGAGATGTGACTTGAACCCAGGTATCCCAACCCAAGTTACCTGATTTTTCTCATTAGATCAGGCCTTTTGTTGAGGGCTAGGGATCAGAATCACCTATGATGCTTGTGGTTCTTGTGCTTAAGTTTCAACCTTTGATGTTCTAATGCAGTAAGTTTGGAGGTGGGCCTGAGCACCTGTGTTTCTTCAAGATCCACAGGTGGATGTGGGGATATACTTTGCTAGGAACCACAGCATGAGACAAGGCAGGCTCAGCAGAATCTCCATTGCGGTGGTGCCCATAGCTAGTTCCTACCACTAACCTATTTTTTTACATACACATCTTGGAGCTACCAGGAAGGCTTAAATGTGATACTGAAAGAGAAGCTATATAGAAATAAGAAGAAAGACAAGTAACTATAGAAAGAAATTCAGGGATTTTCTGGCTGTAGGTCCTTCTGGATCTGGCACCAGGTTGGTTCTCAAAAGCCCTGGGGGCTTGTCTGAGCAGAGGCTATTGGAGGACAGTGTTTCCTGAGTTCCTCTGGAAAGGACAAGGAGCTATTCTGCCTAATGCTGAAGATTCAATATAATCATTAGGAAACTGTCCAATCAGTGGCAAAAGGACCACAGGAAATGTAAGAAGGAAGGATTAATGAAGAAACCATCCATTTGGATCTTCTTCCAAAGAGTTCTGCTAATTTCATCCCTATCTTGTTACTTGAGCCCATTTATAAATTTTGTAGGCTGGCTCCTTAAATTGTAGGGCTGGCTTAGTTCTATGCAGGGCTTCTAGTAGGAGAAACTGGTTAGAAGAAAGGGCAGAAGTCAGGTGAGTAGGAAAAGGACTCTTAAGTCCCAAGACATTTAAGAGTCTTTTTGCTTGGGTCTGTAGATGGTATAAGGAAGCTGAAAGGAAATCCACTCCACAGGAGATAACAAAGGAAAGTGGTGACGTGAGACAGAAGGAGATCTGAGGGACAGAGCTTGGAGGCGATCCCAGGGGGTGCCAGAACATGCAAGCCATAACGAGGAGGTTCACTTTAGAAGATAGGAATTCACTAAGGCAAAAGGAGGTGATTAATCCTAAGTACAAGCTCATGGAGAAACTAAGGGGAGATGCCAGAACATCAAAGCTACAGTAGAACAGCTAGGTGCTGTGAACCAGGGCTCGGAAACACAATTTGAAAAGAGGTCACCTTGTGCTGAGCCTCTTGAGTTTGAGGGCTGGCCTCCAGGCTGTATTTCACTCTTCACGGAACCGCGCTTACTTCCTACTCTGCTGGAAAGGGGAAAAAAAGGATAAAAAAGTAGCAATTTAGTCTGTACCACTTACTTTAAAAATTAAAAGCAAACGGGTTTTTTTGATGGGCTTTTGAAGTACGCACCTGTCTTTCTGTGAGTTAATTGGGATATTAATACATATGAAATCCTGCTTCCTGTGTATATGGGGTGAATGTGGTGTCTTTTCCAAAATTCATTTTCAAACTCATTTACCATGTGGTGTGATTAAGAGGTGGAGACTTTGGAGGAAGTGATGAAATCATGTGGGCTGTGCCCCACGAATAGATTAACACCTTACTAAGACTTCTGGGGAGTGCTCTTTCCAGCTCTTATCCTTCTACCATGTGAGGACATAGTTATGAGACACCAATTTGGAAGCAGGGAGTGACCCTCATCAGACATACACCTGTTTGTGCCTTGCTCTTGAACTTCTCAGCTTCTAAAACTGTGAGAAATAAATTCCTACTTTCTAAATTACCTATTGTCTGGTATTTTGTTATAGCAGCCCAAACAGACTAAGATAACCTGGGTCCTAGATGATCTGGATTAAGCTTCAAGTGGTAAACCTGCTTGGGTTATTCTTATATACAAATATAACCCCCAAAGTGATAGATTGAAATACACAAGCATAGCTTTAGTCTGGGAACATATTTTTAATTCTCCACTGAATAAAACATGATTTGTTAGTGTTATAAGTGTTCAGTACTAATAAATGGAAGCAATTGGACTAATGGTTCATCTCTTTAGGAATGAAGAGATATGAGTTCTTGGTGGGACATTAGGGGTTGAATTGTTAAATTTTGTGTGAATAATTACCTAATGGGATTTTAGGAGTTTTTAGGTAGTTAATTATGCTTAGTGATTTATTAGGGGCAGGTATTGTAGGTCAGATGGGAGTGTTTTCTTTCTGTGATTTTTTTGAAAGTTAGTCATGTTTAATCTATCTAAGTTAATATGCAATGACTAGGAACACATAATTGTTTGACCATAAAATATCAGCAAGTAGGGGCCAGAGAGCTATATGGAATTCTCAGCAAGCTCCAGAGTCCTGACTAGCAAAACCTTTTGATTTTACAGAGGTGCTAGTGATTAGGTATAAGGGAGAAGTTTGTGATGTCCAGTATGGGCTGCCCAAAGTAGGCAAGGCAGAGGCACATCTCAAAGAGAGAACTCAAATATAGCAGCATACCTGTGCCTGCTGAAACTTAGCTGCTTTTGGAAAGGTCTACTTTCTGTTATGTGGGGGAAACTGAGGCTCACACACAACATGGATTTCCATATTTCCACAAGGATGATTTTAATAATTATGATATAGTTCTTTTAAAGTTTTCCATAGGAAATCCTTGCTTGCGTTTATTAGAGGAGAAGTTAATCATCTGTAATTTTTTTCTATGCAGAAAAAATTATTCAGGGCAGATGTAATTGTGCCAATGAGACAGCTTGGTTCTGCCCAACCAGACCTCATTTCTTTTGAACAAGTTTGTGAATTGCACACAAGAGGGATTTGAAAGTTAGAGAGGTAATTAAAGGTGCTATTTTTCCTTTGATAAGGATCCTAAGAGAATAAAGAAAGAAAATTAAAAAGTTATTAAGATGTCAGATGCTTAGCACCCCAAGTTACTGGTGACACTGGCTGCTTATCAATAGACCCTGGAAGTACTAGAGTTTGGGTATTGGAGTTTGATTCTTCTTCTGTGATGATGGGGATTGAACCCAGGACCTTGTGAATACTAGGCAAACATTTTACCACTGAGCTATATCCCCAGTCCTGAAGTTTGATTTTAAAAGGTATTGAAGAGATAAAGTCAGGCACATGCAATATAAAGCTTAGAAGAGGGACAATTCTCTTTCTAGTTATACAACTAAAGGGTTAGTACTACTTGATGCACTTTGGACATAAATTCATGTAGTAATTAATATTTACTTAGGTAATATTCAATATTTACTATGTGTAAGAACTATTCCCACTTTATGTAAGCCAGTTACACAAAGGCTCTGGGATGTAATAACTCATTCCAAAACATACAACAAGGAAACAAAAGAGCTAAGATTAGTGCATGGGTCTGAATGACTCCAAAATCCATCATCACAAGTTTTCTGTAACTCTTTTGGAGTCTCCTAACCATTTGTCTCTCCAGTTCCTCCCCAAGAAGAGCCATTGCTAGAAAAGGTAGAGAAAAGTGCTAATTTGTTCCCAGAGAAGTCCAAACACAGAGCAGAAGGAGTAACTATGGAGCACAGGTCAGATTAAGAAGTGCTGCACAGAGGACACACACTGGGAACAATTGGCAAATCATCTTGAGCTTTGAAGTTACAGTTCTGCGGGGACTTTTTCCTTGCTGACCTGGCCTCCAGGCTTTCTGTTTTCTGTGGCTTGACTTTGCCATCTGATGCAGCCCAATATTCGCAATGGAAATTAAGTACAAGGGCAGTAGGACAGATGTTCTTTTTTCGCCTTGAAGGAAGATAAACATGTAGTTTAATAGACCATGACGCATGTGCAGGATTCTTCAGAGGGTAAGCATATGGATGCTCCCCTCCTCTTCCAAATAGATCTTGCTTATCTAAAGACTTGTTCTGCTTGCCCATTCACTGCAGGTAATTGCTTCTGCCTGTCCAGTCCTGCTAAGTGGCAGGTGTGGTGGCTACGTACCCTGAAGTTTCTACTGGTTCAGAGCCCTGGGCTGACCATGGCCGCTGGGAAATCAGGAAGCTGTCTTGCTGAGGACTCTGGTTTTCTTTGGAGTAAGCAGGGTGTTTGTGATTTTCCCAGGCTTCAGATTTCTATTTCTGCTCATGCCTGTCTTTGAATTCCACCCCAGTATCCCCCACTGGGGCTTCCTTGCCAAACTCCTGAGCATCTGGACTTGTCTACTGTACTTTCAAATTCTTTATTTCTTTCTTTAAAATCTAATAAGCTAGCTAGAAACAGTATTTGTCTACGATTCAGACACTGCCCCATCCCTCTCATCAGATCAAACCCCTTTGAACTCTGACCTTGGTTTGTAGAATGACTCTGAGGACTGTGATTTGGACTACTAGTCAACCTTGCCTTGTGTAGTCAGCTCGATCCTTTGCTTCACTTTCTTTTTTATCTTTTTTTTTTTTGTCCCTCTTTTTACTTGTCCTTATTGGAAAAAGACTCTTGGTCTTTTTCCAAATAATCTTTTATTATGAACTTGGGTGATTTATTTGCTTATCAGCTATTATTGAGAACTCCACTTTCTTTGTGCCAGGGCATATGTGAGGCCCTAAGAGGTCAAGGATAAACCAGCCACAGTTCCTCACAAGCAATTTACAGTCTGAGGGAGTAGTTGGACTCCTAAATAGATAATTAAGATACAATTTGGTAGGAACAAGGATAAATATGTGTATGAAGGAATATATGTGTATGGAAATTATGGGTGAGAGGAGGGGCACTTGATTCAGTAACCCATATAATGTGAGAGATTTTTGGATATTAAAGGATGGGATGGCTATAATATATAGGAGACTCCAGACAGAGAGCAAATATGAGCAAAGACATGGAAATTATAGTAGCATTTTGTATGTAAGGAATTGTAAGCATTTTTGTTATGCTACAGAGTTAAGATGAATCAGGAAGTAATGAAGAATGAACTTTGAAGAGCAGGTCAGGGTAAAATCATGAAAAGCTTAATAAGTTGGGTGACTTCATCATTTTTCTAAACTCAGATATTTTTGAGAGTGAAAAAGATCTCACTAATAATTATTCTAGGATAAAAGTTAAAAACTAAGACTGTTTCAGAAAAACTGGAATACATCCTCATCTAACATCTATGATAGGCTAAAGAACTTGGGTTTTGTGCTTCAGACAGTGGAGGTTGATTGAAGAGTTTGTGGCAGCTTAGCATTCACAGACCTTTTCTGTTTATGGAAGTAGATGTCCACCCCCATAGAGACAGATGTTCCCTCTTACGATGACCAGCAGTTCAGGGGCATCCTGTGACCCAGGGTCTGCCAAATGCATGCTCTAGCCTGGGACTTCTAACCATGCAGGTGGAAAGCCAGAGGCCGGGGGGCGTGGAGAAGAGTTCTACTCAGACCATTCCTGGAGTTCTGGAATTCCTGGCCTGCCTTCATATGTGCCTGTATACTGAACCTATTTTTCTAGGCTGCACACTGATTTTCCAACCACTCTGTGAACCTTCCATCTTTCATTAAAGCCAGAGTTGGTGTTGGTGTCTGTTTCACACAATTGAGAGCTTTTTGTTTGTAAAGTGAAATCACAGCTGGGGGTTATTTTGGCCGGATCAGTGGGCAACTGTGCTGAGGATGAAAATGAAGAAGACAATTGAAGACACTGCCAGCCCGGGGTGGCATGGTCCTTCCGCCAGGTTCTGAGGGGCACAGTTCTGTTAAGCCCATTCATCATCATCTTCCCCACCATGCCAAGCAGAATGAGAACAAGGCCTCCTTAATGTCCATCTGAAAGGCTTTGAATAACTACGAAGAATGACAATGAGCTGGAGGTGACCCTGCTGGCCTTGCGTCACTGCTGTAGGGCACGTTGACAGCCCAGGGCAGGGAGTCTAATAGAGCTCGGTAGGGACATTTGGCTTGAACTTTTCAAAACCCAAATTATGTTGGCTATAAAGAAAAGCCACAACAGCCCTGTGAGTCTCCAGGGCTGTTCCTTATGTGAGCAGTAAATTCTCCTCAAGAAGAGGAGATGGAGAGCTAGCTGCATGAGGTAAATATAAATAAAGATGCCATTCGGATCCTTTAAAAATTTGACTTAAAAAGATCCCATGTATGTTTTTTCAAGTTGCTTTAATTGGGAGAGATGCTAAAGCTGTGCTTCCCCTAGTTTTTTCTTGTGGCTTCTGTGTTCCCTTTGTAATCCATTAAATTTTATGGCATTAGCAGGGATTTGAAGCACCAGATTTAATCAATAGTCATTTCTCCTGCATCAGCACTTTTGCACAGTGCTCTGTATATTAAGCAGTATTTTAGTGCATCTGACCTTTACCTCTTAGACTGCACTTCCTAATTATAACTTCTCTTGTTTTGCCATGATATATATCTAGGGTCAAAGGCTATTAATAGCACTTGTGAATTTTCCCCCAAAGGATCACAAAAAAATGTCCTAATGCATGGAAATCATGATTGTCCATGTTTTTGGGTTTGGGCAGCATTTGGGCTGACAGTCTGCACTTTCTGATGCTACATGACCTTTGAAAATATTTTAAATGTTCCATCATTCCAAATATGCTATTTAGGATTTTGGCTCACCCCAGGGTGCAATCCAAGTTTTGGACATATGAGGACATCAGATCTGATTTGATTTCTCTGCATGCCTGTGCTTTCCTAACTGAAAAGCTTTGCTGACAAACCAAGCTATGTGTCTCACTGACAGAGACAGAAACCTAATCTTAAGGGACCCACTTCCTGTTTCTCTCATGCAGAAGAGTCTCCTCTCATTGCACATGGTACTTACTATCTCAGGCCTTTGTGCTATTGGTCAGTAGATCTGAGTTTGAGAAGATATGAAGAGGTTCATCTGTGTTGCCTCTGTCATCTCTCTGAGTCTAATGGGAAAGAAACTCTAGGATTACAGTCAGTAGGCTTTGTTTATTTCCAGAACAATTTCTCAGTATGAGTCATATTTGGGTGTTTGATAGGTCACCTTGTTCTCAGCTCTGAAGTGAGAATTTTGCTTTGGGTGTGTCTCAGGTCCCCATCAAGCTAGTACATGAGCTATAGTAACTTCTCTGATTATATCTATGCCCCTATCTCTCTCTTCTTTGATTTTGGTTCTTTTTCTTGCTTCTAAAATCAAACTAACCCCTCCCTTGTGACTTTTCTTCCTCCAAGAAAAATCACTTTTCAGATCACTACTCTCCCTAATCTTCCTCTGCTTCAGTACTTCCATACTGTTTCTCATCAAGTACCAAACCTGGAGGTTGGCCTACAGAACCCAGAATAACTCATTTCATTGGGAAAGTTCTCATTGCTTCCCGTCCTACCCCACAGCTGCAACAACTTAGCTAGTGTATTTTCTCAGAGGCATTTATCATGCTTATACCCTTGGACTTTTACAACCTGGGCTGGAATTGGGCGACTCATATGAGCAAAACTATTAGGAAGTAGAAGGGAAGATAAGCTTTGTGACTTTGAACAGGTTCTCTAATATCCTTAAATCTGGGACTCTTTATTCTAAAAGAGAAAGCCCGTGATTAGGTTATTGGGAAAGTTTGATGAAATCACATGTAATATACTGACATGTGTAGTATGGAAGGATTTGAAGTTTTATCCTATTTGTAGAGAACAGGTTAACCTACTGCAGTTTGGGGGGTTCTGGAAAAGACACAAAACTCCTGGGTCAGAGTTAAAGGACTTTATTACTCACAGCAATTGTGAGAGCCAGAGGATCAGCAATTAGCGTGAACTCCTTTTCCCATAAGTTAAAACTATGAGGGTCTGTTGATGCTAGTATAGGCAATAGGCTGTATTATAGAGAGAATCTCTAATTTTATGAAACCCCACTTTTAAAAAATAATGAGCATCAAGTAAATGTTCTTTATTATAGTAAAAAAATATTCCAAGGCTGTTAGCTATGCAAACTTCACTTAAAAAGAAATCCAGATCAAAGGCAGCCAGTGTCTCCCTTTGGAAGATGTGCAGGAATGCAAGCCATCCATTGAGAATTGTTTCACAAAACTCAGTAGTTGGCATCTGATAAGCTCACTGAATTTTAGCTATCTCTATGGTTAATAAACTACTTCATGTAGTACTTGTCATGTAGTAAGTACTTAGTAAAATGATAGCTGTTAAGAGCTGGACTTTTACTTGACAATAATAGGACTCAATTTTGTCAGTGAGCAATTTAATGTATATCCAGAACCTTTCTCAGAGTCTGATACACAGTAGACATTCAATTTATGTCACTGGGGAAACAAATAATGTATTATTTCAAAGGGGTATCACTTTGAAAATTGTACTAGCCAAATGTAAAATGTGGTTATCAGACTGCAAACCATGTATCTTTTTCTTTTTTCTCTTTTATTGTATATTTTTTTCTAGAATATTTTGCATATACTAGGCTCTTTACAAAGAGTAAAAGATGAATAGCAAAATGCACAGAGAAGCCTCAAAATTTAATCATACTAGTGACTTCTCTCCCACCATATAATGTCAAAACAATGAAATGATGAAGTAATTAGGATTTCAAATTTGTCTTCATACTCTGCTGGAGGTACTATAAAATGGCGAGATGTCTTTCATGACGTGCTCCCGTGAGAACATTAAAATGGTTAAAAAGTTAAACAGCAAGAGAGAGAATTAAAAATATAAATAACATACACACTGAATAAACAACTCTGGAATAAATTTAAAGTTGATATGAGCTCAGGAATAACACTCCTATTTTTCCCATGGCAATTTCCCAAAATTCATGTGCATTTCACAATGAAAAATGTCCACCAAATCACCTCTAGACATAAATCTTTTTAACTTCTGAAATTAAAATCTCCAAGGAAAACTCAGGAGTCACATTAAACCAACAGCTCAAGCCTAGTCACCATTTCCCATTGTCTGGAAATAAAGAAAGATCTATTTGGTGGGGGTCAGTGAGGAGTCAGGGGCTGGTAATGGAGTTTGGGGATGGGGTGAAGAGGTCAGGAGCATTGAGGGAGGGTGAGAGTGGAAGGCTCTAGGGATGTCTCTCTCCAAGCCCTTCCTTTTGTCCTGGGAAGGTCTTTGTCTCCTGATGCTCCAAGTTCCCTTATCTGCGAATCAGGAGAACTGCTGTGCATAGATGTGGTGAGGCAAAGCACAGAAGAAGGTCACACTGATATTATTATTGCACAGATTTTGTATTCATAAGGTTATGGTACTAGGCTTCTGTCAGTTTGGCTAGATTTTTTTTTTGGGGGGGGTCTCTAGGCAAGTAATAAATAAAAAAGCAATAATGTGCTGTGTACCACCTGCTGTTCTTTAAACTATAGTTAAATTTCCCCTGATAATTTCTTTTCCATTAATCCGTTTTTTTCTCTGTTAGGAAATCTTTGGAAAATTGCTGACTTGGCAGCTGAAAATATTTTCTTGGCAAGCCCTTTGAAGCTGTAATTGTATTAAAGTGCCTTTTTCTTATCTTTGACTTTGAATAACATTTTTTTTTTAGGTTCTCTGTTGGAGAAGAATAAAATAAATGGTGCATCTTTATCCTCAACACATCATTATTTTTGAACCTTTGGAGACCAGTGAAATTCTCCATTGTGAGTGATTTTAGCCTTAAATCAACAGCATGTCAGCAGGCATTAGCGGAGGCACCACATCATATGCATATGCAGAGGATGTGTCTCAGCTGGTCACCAGGCACAAATGAGCTGCCAGTAAACCACACTCCAGAACTAAGAGTTCTTAATTTCCCCTCTCCTACCCCCACACATTTTGGCTTTGGGAACACAAATACAATATGACAATTATGATAACACCCTCTGACCTCAACTTCTTAAGAAATACAAAATTGCATGTTCAATATTTTGTGGAACGACGATTTCAAAATTGATTTTTAGGCAATGTTGGCTTGTGATTCTTTTCACCTCTGCTGGGAATTCGGGGTTAGGAAGAGCAATATATTTCTCTTGGTGTCTCTCTGGGATAAATAAAAAGAAAATAGGAGGCCATTTTCTAGTTGGCCTCAAGGTCTCTCCCAGGCTTCCAGACTCATTTTGTCCCACCTCTCCAGGGCTTACGCTTGGCCTAGCAATCCAGGAGGAGAGAATCATAGCACTGCAGAACTGGAGAGCGCAAATAGCCTGCCCTCATTTGTAAGTCATCCCTGATTCAGGCCAAGGGGCTTTGGCTCTTGATGGGGCCCATGGAAATGACTCTGGTATTTTTCCTCTGCCTGAGGCTCAGTGTCCTACAGAGAAGCGATTTTCTATCCTGCAGCCTGTGCTTGATGGGAGCCCTGACAAAGTGGTGGCAGATCAGAGCCTGAGGAAAACCCAACAGAGCTTGCATTTGTTACAAAACACCGCATTGCTAAATGCTAAATGAGATTTCTTCCATTTCCTGCTCTCTGCTTATACGAAACAGTACACCATCAAACAGTGTTGGAATTATAATTAAGGGTTAGAATGAGGGGGAAGTTAGAGACAGCACTAAAGAGCAGGAACAACACTGGGGCTGTGGGAACCTAAGGCATGTTACCCAAGGGGATGGTGGAAATTTTCATTCTACCCAATGTTCTTGTGCCATTGTTACTTTGCTAAAAAGAATGTTGGAGAAGACCTGAGTTCAAGTCTTAGCACTGCCATTTTATTATTAAGGTGGCCTTAGGCAAGCTATTTAACTACTCTTGCTTCAGTTTCTTCATCTATAAAATGAATAATTCTCCTTTAAAGATAAGATGGATGTTTATGTCATGCTTCTGGTGCATAATGGAGCTCAGTTAGTGTCTCCACCCTTTTCTTACTCCTGTCTTAATGGCCAATCATATTAGCCATGTTAAACTCGTTCTTCAGATCATTCATGAACCTACTTAGAATAGGTCACCAAAATGGTTGCTCTGGATTTCATAACTAATACTAGCTGGCTTCTCTGATAAATTACCGATTGTCTTAAGTCCTGGAAATAGATGGGAGGTAATTTCTTGAGAATGAGGAGTTACCTCAGAGTTGTGGGTAGGGAGAGAGACCTTGTAAATTACAGGAAGACAGAGCAGAGGATATAAGGATAAATGAATAAACCCACATGAGGTGAATGAATGCAGATGAGATTTTGGTGACCAAAGAAAGACAAGGAAAGAACAAATGACAACAGTTGGAAAAGAGGTGGCTTATACTTTCTGTTTGAATATTAGTCTGCCCTTCATTGCTATACAAAATACCTGAGGCTGGTTACTTTGTAAAGAACAGAGGTCTACTTAGCTCAGAGTTTGGTCCCATTGATTTGTCCCTGTTGAGGGCCCCCTTGGCTACATCACATCATGGCATATGGCCTCATGGTGGAGGCAAATGTGAGAGGGAGAGATCACTTTGTGAGTAGGAGGCTAGAGAGTGGAGAGGGGCCAGTTTTGCTATTTTATAACAACCCACTCTCCTGGGAACTGGAGTCCCATGAGAACTAGAACTGCATAATCCCTTCTGAGGATAATAACTCTATGACTCAAACACTTCCCTAGACCACATTTGAAAGGCTCCACCGTCACTCAACATCATTACACTGGAGACTGAGCTTCTCGTACATGAACCCTTGGGGGACAAACCCCATCCAAACCATGGCCTTCAGCATCTTGCCTTCCCTTCCACCAGTTTGTAAATCAGCATGGGTTGCATATTTATTGAACACACACACACACACAAACACAGACTTTTGGTATGGAAAGAGCATGATAGGCATAGAATTGGCAAGTGATCTTAGTGTATTAGCATTTGACATTTAGTATTTAGAACCATAAATACATATTTACTTGTTTAAACCTCCTAGAATCCAAGGTTCTTCCATTGGTTTCATATTGCTGCTACAATAAATTACTACAAATTTAAAGTAAAACAAGACAAATGTATTATTGCACCATTCTTGGGGTCAGAAGTCCAATACGGGTCCTATGGGATAAACGCAAGGTGTTAACAGAGCTGTGTTTTTTTTCCTGGAGGCTTTAGGGGGGAATGGGGTTTTCTTGCCCTTTTCAGTTTCCTACAACTGCCTGCAGTCCTTAGTTTTTGGCCTTGCCCTCCTTTTTCAAAGAAAATTACTCCAATCTCTATTTCTGTCTTTCCACTTCCTTCTCTGACTCTTCCTGTGCTACATCCACCTCTTTTATAGACCCTCTTATATGGGCCGGTCTGGACAATCTGGGGTACTTTCCTCATCTCAAGATCCTTCCCCTAATCATGTCTTCAAAGTCCAGTGTGCCCTATAAAGCAATGTATTGACAGGTTCTGGGCATGGACGTCTATGAGAGCCTGTTTTTCTAACATACTCTCTATGCCTTCATTTTCCTGGTGATTGGGTACTGAACTCTTCTTGAGTACATTCTGAGGCAGCTTAGACATTATTTGACTTTCCTTTATCAGCTAAAAGAACAAACGACTGAGTGTATGAAGCCATGTCCTCTTTTCCTCTCTTCTCCCTTATGGAGTGGAAGAGGTCAGCAAGAGGACAGCAGAGAACAGGATCAGGAGTGTTTGTCAAGCTTTGGTCATCACCTTGAGTCTTGACAGGCAGTCTCCAAGAGAACAGTGGCTTGGCGAGTGCCTAATCAAGAGGGCCATGCAGGCACACAAATACATTCTGTCTGTTTCTGATGAAATAACTGGGCATCATTATCCCTAAGGACAACTTCTCCAATTGCAACACATGCACAATTGCTTAACCTATACACAAATTCTTCCACTGTCATTGACAGGTACAACATCAATATTTCCTTGAGCCAGTACAGATAAGAGTAACTCATTTTTTTTTCATTTACCTATCAAAGCATCAGTGAGGCATCTCTTTCAACTCAAGGTTGTCCATTTTCAAAGGGGCAGTGGTCCAATAAGTGGAGGACCCCTGTGGCTCTGACAAGACTATGTTCTTATTTATTTTTCCTAGGGAAGTATGGCTGATCAAACAATTCGAGAAAACTCTTGTTGAAAACATCTCCAGGTAGCTCTCTCATTATGTCTATTCAATTCAGTCCTCTGATGTATAAGGCATAAAATTACCCTATACAAAATCTATTTTTTTCCAAATGTGTATTATTGACTTTCCCATTAACTTCTTCTAACAACTTCTCATTAGAAAATTTTTGTCAAGTGTTGAACAGAGCAGAACATTTTATCCATGCCACTTGCTTTATAAATGTAATTTCAAAGTCTACTCAACTACTTTGATTGTTTAAGGTTAACTCCTGCTTCTAAAATCTATGGACATTGGACGCACTGAGCTGCCAGTCATATCTGCTGCTCTGACTGTGGCCTCCATCTTAGTCTGATGTCTTTTTATACTCATTCTTCCCAATGCTTAGCATCTTACTTTTTATTTTATTTTATTTTTTTGGAGTGTTGAGGAGTAAACCCAGGGCCTCATGTAGGCTACGCAAGCATTCTACCTCTGAGCTATACTCCCAGCCCCTTAATATTTTATTTACACTACATCTCTTTAAAAATAAGTTTGATTGAATTATTTACATATTAAATGCACACATCAGTATTAATATCTTCAGAGTTAAGACATAGAACATTCCTATTCCATAGAAAGTTCCCTCTTTATCTTTTGTAATCAATTCTTTACTATTCTCCAGCCCCAGTTACTGATCTGCTTTCTGTCACTATGGATTAGTTTTTTTTTCCTAGAATTTTCTGCACATGGAATCATGCAGTACATACTCTTTTGTGTCTCATTAGAAAACTAATTAGCATAATGTTTTTTGAGATTTATTCATACTGTTGTATATATCAATAAATTGTTCCTTTTTTTTTTTTGGTAAGTAGTATTTAATAGTACAGATAGACTACGTTTTGTGTCCCTGTTCATCAACTTATGAATATTTGAGTTGTTTCTAGTTTTTGGCTGTTATAAGTAGAGCTACTCTGAATATCTGCATCCATGACAATGTGACATATTGGTTTCATTTTTCTTCTTTTTTTCTTTTCTTTCCTTTTCTATTTGTGTGTACGTGTGTGTGTGTGTGTGTGTGTGTGTGTGTGTGTGTGTTACTGAACATCAAGCCCAGGGTCTTGCTCATGCTAGGCAAGTATTCTACCACTGAACTATACCCTAGCCTCACTTCCTTGATTTTTATTCTGCAGTTTTTTAAATTTATGCTGTAAATCTTCATTTTTCACAATATTAACCTATTTTAAAGTCATTTTATTTTGAAAAATAACCCAGCCATTTTTTTTTTCCTGTAAATACCAAGGAGCGAGATTGCTGGACCACAGGGAAGTGTGCATTTAACTTTGTAATAAGTTGACAAAATTGTTTTCCAAAGCAACTGTACCATTTACATTCTTATAAACATTGTCAGAGAGTTCTCTTTGCTCCACATCATTGCCAGCAGTTGACACTAAGATCTTTTTAATTTTAACTATTAAAGTGAATGTGCAGTAAGATACAATTGTGGTTTTAATTTTTATCTGCCATAACTAATCAGTTTAAGCATCTTTTCATGTGTTTTTGGTCATACAAGAATCTTCCTTTGTGAAATATCTGTCAGTATTCTTTTACCTATTTAAAAAATTTGGTTGTCTAATTATTGAGTTGTAAGATTTCTTTATACATTCTGGGTATACATTTTAATTGTGGCTGTTTTATTCCAGTCTGTCACTTGACTTTTCATTTTCTTTACCTTAGTTTCAAATTTTGATGATGTCTAATGTTCTATTTTCCTTCTTACTGCTACTATAACAAATTGCTACAAATTTAGTGACTTAAAACAACACAAATTTATCTTAAAGTTTTGGAGGTCAAAAGAACAAATCAGGTTGGCAAGGCTGCAGGTTTCGGAAAGAATCCACTTCCCTAACTTTTCCCACTGCTGGAAGTTGCCTGCAATCCTTGCCACATGGTGCCATGACACTCTGACCTCTGCTCACATGTCACATTGCCTTCTCTGACTCTGACCCTCCTGTCTCCTTAAAAACACCCTTGGGATTACATTAGGCATTCCTAGATAATCCAGGATAGTCTTCTCCTTACAGAACCTTTAGCTTAAATCACATCTGCAAAGTCCCTTTGTCATGTAGGGAAATCTACTCACAGGTTCTGGAGAACAAGACATGGACATTTGGGGGGCCATTATTTGTCTCACCATATCTAATTTACACTTTTTTTTTCTTTTATGGTTCCTGGGTTTGTGTCTTATCTCAGAAAATCCTTTCCTATCCCAAGATCATACCATTTTTCTTCTGTATTCTATTCTAGAAATTTTGTGCTTTTAGCTACTATGATTAGGCTTACCATTCATTTCAAGTTAGTTTTTGTATATGGGTTTGAAGTAAGTATCAGAACTCATTTAGTTTTTTAAATATCTAGTTTTCCTAGAATCAGCATTGAAAAGTCTATGCTCTCCCTATTGTATTACATTTAAATTTTTGTTGAAAATCAATTGATCATTTATACATGTATTGATTTCTATTCTGATTTTTTCTGAAAGCAAATGTGATTGATTCAGTCCTTGGCTTAGAATCATTGAATATCTTATAAGACCTTGATTCATTTTTTAAAACATGACTTATAAGACCATTCATGCTGTGACTCTTCTTTTCTTTCCTATTGTTAGTTTTCATTCTCATACTTGTCTGTTCTTTACACTGAGCAAAGCATGTGGTAGTTTTCTGAATAGGCTGTGCTTGACTTCAAGCTCTACACATACTCTTCCCTCTGACTTGAGTACCTGTCCTTCTGTTTTGCTTCCTTTATTTCAGCTTGTCCATTAGTTTGCCATCACTTTCTCCAGGAAGACTTTTCTAACACTCTTATGCTATCAGAGCAAGTGCTACACTGAATGCCAGTTGTCACTAGCCCCTCCTATTTCCTTGTACATGTAGGTGCCTGGGCTGAGGGTCCCACAAGTTGCCCATCCCCTGTCACCTGGAACATTCACTTGTTAAATACATGTTGATTAATCTTCTGTCACGTGGTACAGGATTATTCACAATGGTGTTTCTCATTCACAGCAATTATACTCCACTTCGAAGAAAGGGTTGGATAAAGGAAAGATGATAAAGAGCCAGTTTTTTATTTAGACAAAAGGACAGTTAACTATTGATGTATGAAGGGATATTCTAGTAAACATATTAAAGTTTTGGTAAATGAATTTCAATATTTATATGATAACCTTTACTATTTTATAGGTAATCTGATTAATAAAATATTTTGGGTTGGGAATGTAGTTGTGGTAGAATGCTTGCCTAGTATGTGCAGCACCCTGGGTTTGATCTCTAGCACTGCAACAACTATAACAAAAATTCTGGCTAATCAAGATCATTGTATATGTTTTCAATTTAACAAGAGTAAAGGAGGATAAGGAACCAATGCTTCTTTAGCACATTTAATGTACTTGGTACTAAACTTGAATTTTATAACTGTTATCTAATTAAATTCCCCAAATGTGAAACAACCCTAGGGTGTTAGAATAAGGATGTTAATGCCTAGAGAGGTAATATAAGCCACTCACAGCCAGCCACAGAGTTGGTTAATGGAGAAATCAGTATTTCAGTGTGGAGGTCTCTTACTCTAATAAGTGAACTCTTTCTGCATTCTTAAGAAAATAACAAAATTTACTTACTACTAAAGCTATAGATAATTTATAAGAACTCTGTGATCTTGTAATGACAGGGGAATTATTATTATTTTTTTATTGGTTGTTCACAACATTACAAAGCTCTTGACATATCATATTTCATACATTAGATTGAAGTGGGTTATGAACTCCCAATTTTTACCCCAAATGCAGATTGCAGAATCATGTCGGTTACACATCTACAATTTTACATAATGCCCTATTAGTAACTGTTGTATTCTGCTACCTTTCCTATCCTCTACTATCCCCCCTCCCCTCCCCTCCTATCTTCTCTCTCTACCCCATCTACTGTAATTCATTTCTCTCCTTGTTTATTTTCCCATTCCCCTCACAACCTCTTATATGTAATTTTGAATAGCAATGAGGGTCTAGGGGAATTAGACTAGGGGAATTATTAAATATCAGTTGCTATTTGACTTGAATGTGTGTGTATATATATATATAACTATTAACTAGGAGATATATATATCTCCTAGTTAATGGAATTTCTTGTGTATATTTTTAGATTTCATGGTTAATATAGACCTTGTATTGGTAGATGTTTGGGTTTTAGGATGGCTGTGAGACGCTATTATAGACAGGGGAAATATCTGTCCCAAATCAGGCCCCAAATAATGATCCTCCATTCCAACAATTTTTCCCAAAGAATGCATATAAAAGGAAACAATTGAGGAGAGACAGGATATGGTTTGATCATTAGCTATACCCATAGTCCTGAAGCAGAACTCTGGAAAACATGGTCTGTGTGGATCTCTGACAGAGTTGGGAGAGTCCTCTATTTCATATTATTTTACTGTGTGTGTGTGTGTGTGTGTGTGTGTGTGTATGTGTGTGTGTGTGTGTGTGTGTGTGTGTGTGTGTGTGTGTTTTAAAAACTCACAGGGATTTCACAGCTAAGCCAGGTGTGTGGAAGTGCTTTATTGAGGAAGAAGTCATGAGAGGGTGGATTTAAACTAAATCCTCTTATTTCTTTTCTTATAAAGCCACTAATGTCATGATGGGGGGCCCACCTAATGATCATGGAAGCCCATCCTATATTTTTACCTGAGGGTTTCATCATCTGTGCTACTCTGAAACCACTGATGATTTGAAACCAAAACGTTCAACTGAAGACTTGAGGCCTTTTGATGTTGCTCCCTAGATTTTTTGAACTTTGTAAAAACAAAACATTATTTTCAAAGGTACATTTTAGATTTGGTTTAAATCCACCCTACTCTATTTCTTATCTCAAATATGCTCAGATTCAGTGTCCAGCCTAGCATAGCAGAGAGGTATAAATGTTAAGGACACATGACAAAATTGCCCATTAATATGATACCCAAAATAGAAAGATGTCCTAAATCAGAACAAAATATAGTTCTGTATCTCTTGACAAATAAAAATTTGCCCCCAAATGGGTATGATTCTTCTATTGAGGAAATTGATTTTTTTTTTAAACTGGGGATTTAACTCAGGGCACTCAATCATTGAGCCCATCCCCAGCCCTATGTTGTGATTTATTTAGAGACAGGGTCTCACTGAGTTGCTCAGTTCCTTGCTGTTGCTGAGGCTGGCTTTGAACTTGTGATCCTCCTGCCTTAGCCTTCTGACCTGCTGGGATTACAGGTGTGCACCACTCCACCTGGCAGAGGAAATTAATTTTAAGGAAATCATACTTCATTAATTTTCAATAAAAGAAACTTGAGTGTTTTTATAGGGTTTGGATTCCCTGGTAGAGTTTGATTTATCTTCCAATGAAGTGGGCACATTGTTTGTCTCAGTCCATTTTCTGTTGCTACAACAAAATACTTGAGACCAAGCATTTTCTGAAGACTGGGAATTCCAACAGCATGATGCTGGTGTCTGCTAAGCATCTGGTGAGGGCCTTCTTGCTACATTATAACATGGCTGAGGGCATTCACAGTGATACAGAGTAAGTTTCCTGTTATGATCTCTTTTTCTTTTCTTATAAAGCCACTAATGTCATGATGGGGGAGCCCACCTAAAGACCTCATCTAATACAAATTACCTCCCAAAGGCCTGTCTTCAAATACTATTAACACCTGAGCTTTTGGAGGCACATTGAGAATCATAGCATCTCTAGAGACAGATGAACCCAGCATTTGGTTTCTCTCAGGTATTTACCTTTCCCAAAGTATAAAGTGCAAAATAAAAATATGTCTGTGATTTATGTGTCAATAATAGTGATCAGTCATCCAAGAGGCGAAGGAATAATGTACAAAGGAACCTTGAGAAGAAGTTGGGAGTTAAGAAACAAAAGTCGCCTGAGAAGAGATGGATTTGTACTATGTGGGTTTTTGAGGATTGAGGAAGCCAGGTAAAAGCATAGAAAGCAGTCATAGGAGATCTTGTTCAGGCAGATGCAAAGGTCTGAATGCAGTGGATAATGAGATCCTGAGCAGAATCCAAATGAGAAGGAGCCAGAAATTAAGTACTACCTTACATAAAATTTTTATGCAGATTTATTATTGATTATAAATACAGGGTCCCCAAATCAAAATGATTTAAACAATAAGAGAATTTGTCGTTGTACAGAACTGTAAGCGGATAGTGTTTTTATATGGTTTGGATTTTTTATAGGGTTGGGCCTAAGAGTAACACAACCTGGAGCTCATTGACATTGTCAGGGACCTGGTATCTCTTTCTCTGCTCTGCAGTCAAAGTGGGTGTTTTCATAAAGGTGAATTCCCTTGTGGAATGGGGGCTCTTTACCTTCTTTTTTATACCCATCGGAAGAGAAAATTCCTCAAGCAAGGAATACAATTCACTCCCTTTAATATGATTGTAAAAACAGATTATATGGCCATTCATTGGTCAAACCCATGCCTGGGTCATAAGCTAACTGGTATATTAGCTAACCTGTAATATTTTCTGAAAGTAAAAATGGGGTAAATCTAAACAAATATGGAGCTCTGTTGAGAAGAGGGAAGGAGGGAATGTTGAGTATAGAAGCAACAGCATTGTCCAGTGATAAAGAAGTAAGTCCTTGGACATCTAGTTCAAGAGTTTTCAAGCAAACACCAGAGCAAACTGACATCATAGTAACTGACATTCCATTTAGGGCCAATGGCACTCACCAGAGCTGATGTCGGGAGGATTTGTTTTAGGAATGTGAGAACCAGATCATTTTTTACCCAGCAACCTTATAGAGAACGATAGATACAAAGTGTAAAGCCAGAGAATATGATGTCAGGCGCAGGGCAGGAGAGAATAAACCACTAGGGTAGAGCCCAAGAGGAGGGGGCATAGGGTGGGGTCTATGGTACGTGTTTATGGGATCGGTTGAGTGCTCAGGATAAAAGCATGAAGATGCTGAAGACTTTCCCCACAATGTTGGAAATGTGGGTCAGGCCTGAAAATGTCTAGATTGGAACGGTCTAAATTTTGGTTCTCATACTTCTATGTGTATTGGAATCACTTTGCAGGACTTGGTTAAACCATAAACTGTTGGGCCTCAGCCCCAGAGGCTCTGACTTAGTAAATTCAGGGGAAGGTTTGAGAACTTACGTTTTTAACAAGTTCCCAGGTACTGCTGGTGTTGCTTGCCCAAAGACTTAACTTTGAGAACTGCTAGGTTAGGGGAACTACCTGTCAAGCAGCCTGTTAAGGGTTATTAAACTAGTGCGTTTCAACGGAGTTGTATGAGGGCCACCTGCTGAGAATCACAGTGGAGGCTGCTCAAGGTGGTTCTTCTTTGAAGCCTTCCACTTGAAAGGTTTAGGTTAGCAGATTTGGAAAAAACCTACAAATCTACTTTCTATCATGTTCTCCAGATGATTTTTTTTCTTTATAATTTTGAAATGTTGCTGACTGTTGCAGACTGGCCTAAACTTGAAATCCTCCTGTCTCGGCCTCCTGAGCAACTATGATTATGGACACACCCATGGGGCCTGATGCCAGGTGATTTTACATCATTGTGGTTTGTGAACCACCCTGAGTCTTATGGAGTTCTTTGAAGTCATCAATCACTTCTGTGTGCATATATAGTCAGCAGGCTATTGCAGTGACTTTCATGGGCCATGATAGTGTAGAGTTAAGCACTGAAATTTTTGCAGCTTGACCAAGAAGAATTTGAGTTCCGTGTGTGCCATGTTCTATTTGGGTGACCTTGAGTAAAGGTACTTTTGCTAGTCAGCTTTTCATTACTATGACCAAAATATCTGACAAGAATGACTTAGAGAAAGAAAAGTTTATTTTGGTTCATTGTTTCAGAGGTTCAGACCACAGTGGGCAGATACCATTGCTCTGGCCTGAGGTGAGGCAGAATATCATGGCAGAAGGGCATGGTAGAAGGGCACTGCTCCTTTTATGGCAACCCAGAAACAGAGATGGTAAGAGAAAGGAGTTGCAGGAAGGATGAATGCTTCCAGGGCTCACATCCAGCGAACCTTCTCCAGCCATGCCCCACCTGCCGATACCTGTCACCCAATTAATCTACTCAAACTAGGAAGGTCTCACAATCCAGTCATTTTACCTCTGAATATTCCTGAATGAACATGGGAGTTTTGGGGAACACCTCATATCTAAACTCTAACAGCACTGAACTATTTGGGCTTCAAATTCTTAATCTGAAAGATGGAATTATGAGGCAGGTACTAAGAAATGGTCATTCAAGTTCTTATACTTAGTAAGCCCTCAATATATAGTATCTCTTCTGTCTTTTCCTCATACTCCCCATTTGCAGTTGTGTGACAGTGACCCACTAAAATTATCTTGCAGTGTAAAATATTGATTTATTTAAATCAAGGGAAGGTATTAAGAGGAGGAAGGCAGAGAGAGAAAACCTGTTCTCTGGGTACTGCTGGTGAGAAGCAAGAGGACAATGAGGCTTCTTTGGATGTTGTTTCCTGCCTATTTGGTTGGGTTACAGCTCCTGACCCCCATTCACAATGCCATATGTCTCCTCCTGTTCCACCTCTAGGATGCCATCTGTGATGGATGTATGTACCCACCTAGAGAGAGATGTGCTCCTTTGTAAATATTAGAGGTGACAGACTTACAGGGGTTAGAAGAGGGGCAATAAGGCAAAATGAGGAAAAGGCTTTTGAAGCTCAATACAGTCTATGAAGTCAAACAAAGCCAGGATATTTTCTAAAAGTGGTCCCCAAGGTTGGTGCCATTTGGCCGATTTATTTTATTTTATTTTATTTTATGCATCTGCCTGGTCATACACCTTGAGATGGGACAATATTCCCCCACCCCTCAAGTCTCTGCAGCACAAGGCTGAATAGATGAACTGTAATAAAGTGCATTGAGAGAATGCTTTGGCTTCATCAGCTCAAGTGGACTTTCTCAAATGATCCAAATAGCCTTTCTCAAGAGCCGTTATTGTGTTCTTTAGTTTGTGTGAGTTTGTGAAAATGTACTTGGAATTTAAAGGACAAGACATTCTTCTTCTTTTGGCCTTAAAAGAACCCTTTCTAACTCTTACCTGCAGCTGCTCCTGCTGAGGCTTTTGCATATTCAATAAGCTCTCATAATGAACCCTGAAAATTCACATTTCCAAATCGACATGAGACAACGAGCCTAAAATTCAAAATAAAAACACAGAAGCGACAACCTTCCCCATTTTATTCATAAGCTCTAGCATTTTTTTCCCAAGAGAACCAAGTCTAAAATCACAGTATTTTCAGTCCTGAAGGGAATTAAAAACAGGAGACCAAGGCGAACAGCATGTGAGTTGCACCCTAGTGTTGCAAATTCCACTGGTGTCAGAAACCAGATCTCATGGCTTCCATTTCAATGCTCTTTTCTATTCCACCAAGCTGTGCCACTCTGGCTAGTAACCCTTGTCTCCTTGCTCATGTGCTTTCTTCCTTGTTTTATTCTCTTTGCTTTTTGGAATAAGGCTTTGTAAATGAAAGCTTAAATTAAAAAAAAAAAAGTTTGAAATGAAAAAAAAAAAAAGCCAAAACCAAACTTGTACATGTACACCAGGGAGAAGAGGAGAGTGAATCTCCCCACACCTATCACCCAAATTCAAAAGTTATCACGATTTTGCCACATTTAATGCATTTCCCCTATTTCCCCTCTGCTCTTTTCTTTCTTCCCCTCCTGTTCCCTTTCTCCCTTTCCTTCCCAGCTTGCTGAAGTGTTTTAAGGCAAACCATGGTGTTTAAAGCCAGGATGTGGGATGGGCTCCCCTTGAGAGAGAGAGACTACATTCAAAACACACAGTGACAAAGAGACTGTGATGGGGTCAGCTGTGTTGCTCATCACAACTGCACAGGAAGAGTTGTCCTGGATATTTCAGGTACGTGAAACAATATACTCTGCTTTCATGGGATAGCAAGTTGGGACATGTATGCATTCTTCAAGTTATCTAGGAGTTTTGGCAATGACTTCAGATTTTTTTTTCAGGATCACAGAATCTTAAATAAGATTAATTTCCAAATAAACTTGCTTTTTATGTTATTGTTATCCAATAGGTGAAGTGTTTAATTTATAATATTCAAGCATGGGTACTTAAAATATACAATAATTTGATGTTTAGTTCTTTGAAAATATGCTTCATAAAAAATTCTTTCTGTGCAGTACTACTATAAAGATAAGGATTTAATATGCAACAGTAAGTTTATTTTGTTTTATTAGAAATTAGACACATCTGATGGCAAAATGGTTACTGTGTCTAACTCGTTATCTAAATTAATTTTAAGTCAACTGAATAGGTATAGCAATTTTTGTATCACAAGCTAGTAGCTGATGACACGATTTCTAACTAGAAAATGTGCCCATGAATTAATACATTAGCCTTCATGTAACTGCAACCCCCCTATCAGTGTTTTGATTCAGGTGTTTTTAATCTTCATTATTGAAAATATGATTATTTTTATAAGTCTCTTTGCATTTTCTGAATTACATTAGCAGAATAGTTGAGACCAATTTGATGTAAATGATTCAGAAATGCTGACAAAAATCTCCATGTGATCACTTAAAATTATGGCTTTTAAGTATGGCTGTGTTCTCCATGGGGATTGTTGCTTTTTGTACTTATAGAGATCCCAGAAACTTGCAGCACTCTGAATAAATAACTTGGTTTATAGCCCTATTTTTCCTCTTAGCCTTTACTTTATCCACAGAAGGTAAGGAAATTACATTTATTATGAGCAATTTATCAATGTATTTATAAAAAAAGTCTTCCCATTCATCTTATTTATACTAAACTTTACATGTTTTTAGTAATCATCTTCTGAAAAAGTCATGAAAGAAAGCTTTGAGTAGTAGAGACTAATGAAATTCTCATGTAAATATTTATTGATATACAGATTAAAGTGATCTAAAGATGAGTAAAATCCTTTCACTTAATGACAAAGGAAAGCATGATTATAACTCAATTTTATTCTAATCATCTCAAATTTTATCAGTAAGTGGAGTGAAAATATTTAAGTTGTGGTTTTAATGATGGAAATAGTAATTTTCGGTTCATAGGGATTTTGACAAGATCTCTACCAGCTCACTTTTCTAGCCTCCTACATTGTATTTTCCAAGGAGGGAGAGAAGTATGTCTCATATCCTGTGGACTTCTTAAAATGAGGCCCTCTTCCCACCAAAAGATGGGCATCTGTGTCCTTTCCCCTTGGATTTGTATCAAGGGAACTTGTTACTGCTGTTTGTCCTTATAGTAATGCAACCTATCACAATCAATCAAACGTTCCAATTACCAAGGTGCAGTGGAAGTGAAGTAGAAGTTCTAATCTTCCAAATAAGAAATCCAACTATTCTGAGGCTACCATTTTGGAGAGACCCTGGGGAGAATCCCAATAGAGATAGGGGAACACGTCAGAGGGTGCCCCCAGCTGGAGAGAGACCAAAAGGAGGAAGGGAACATGTTAGAGTCATGTACTTCACTGCACCTTGGTAGTACAAATAGCATTGTACTACCATTAAAACCACAACTTAAATAAATTGCTGTCATTAAAACCACAACTTAAATATTTGACTTATAGCTGCTCAGTTAAAAGTTTTGGTATCAACCTGCTACTTGGAATTGGCATCTGAAATGGGGTAGTCTTGTGGGACTGAGCCCTTAACCTGTAGGATTTGACTAATTCCAGGTGGATAATGTAAGGATTGAATTAAATTTCAGGATACCACATTGACACATGCTGGAGAATTGCTTGGTGTATGTGGAAAAAACCCTATTCATCAAGTGTCAGAAGTGAGGTAGAGTGTGTTTAGTGTGAACGTAGAAGGAAAAAACACTTATTCTGTTTCTCTAACACAGCCATAGTAATTGGAATACAGCCCTCCTCCATGGTTCCCTGACTCAAATAACAGCATCATCTGAGATACCATTTTGGAGCGACAATCCACAAGACAATCCCAAATTTTCACGTGACATTAGTTGAGACTTCTCTGAGATCCAGATGGGGAGTTCACATTGCCTATGCAAATTCCCACTGTCTGGAATGTACTTTTTCAGGGGAACTATAAATTATATGGCAATGGACAGGGAAGTGCATAAAGGACAAGGGTCAATAGCAGGCAATGGTAATGCAACCCATCACAATCAACCAAACGTTTCAATTCCATTGTAAACAACAAGAGCAACATGTTCTTTTTAGTTATATCTTAGTGTGACACAGAAAAAGGACTGGAAAGAAACCCACCAAAGTATTAATGGTCTAATCTTCTCCTGTGATAGGGGTGAAAATGTAAGGGGTGGAGGAAAATTCCAGCTCTTCTTAAACATCTGTAGGGTTTGAGTCATAAATAAGGCTCTGCACGAATGCAGGAGACTGAGAGCTGCTGCGTGTCAGATTCAAGGTCATTTAACCATCAAAGTCCTAAAGCTGTACTTAATTCAGAATCACATGGGATGTGCTTTGTCTGCTGTTCGCTTTGGCCCATCAGTATGTGCTCCACACATTTCCTGTTGTCATCTGAGCATACACAAAGATAGGCACAGAGATGATTATGGGAACTGTTTTTTCTCACTGTTTTCCTACAATTTCGTTTTCTGCATATGAGGTCATGGTTATTTATTTTTGCATTATAACTTCCTTATATCCTCCTTCAGGTTACTGACAACATGTTGATGCCAAGAAGATAAAAAGCAGTCTTTGGTGTTTTCCAAGAAAAGGAAGCTGCATGCCGGATAGAAGGGACCTATATTCTTAGAGGAATTAGCACTTGTTATGGATGTGTGTTTCTCTTCATGGGAAGATTTATTTTCAGGATTAAAAACAATTTCCATGGGTTAGTTCTGAGCATGCCTTGGTTGTAACTGACTCCTGAGTCAACTGCCATTAACTTTTAAATTCTCTCAAAATATTTCCTTGCCTTTCTTTGCTTAATTTTTTATAGTTATAGAACAACCAAAATAAAAATATATTCACTTAAAAATATCCCACATTAAAAACTGAAAATTTATAAGATAGATAAGTTATAGCATTGATCTGTATGATTCCTTGATTTCCAAGTCTTTTATCCCCAAATGCTTCTAAATAGAACACACTTATTATACTCAGGATCTTATTTGTAGATTACAAAGAAGTAGGAGGTGGTGGTGGTAGAGATGAGGTCAGAGAAAGAAAAAAAATGTTTTGGGAAATAGTGATTAAAGATTAAAAAAACTTGGAAAATTGCTAGGTATATAGAAAAATATTAAATTCATAATAAGTTTAGGAAAAACAGGATAAGAAATGAAAATATTTATGGGTTATAAGATATAAGGCGTCTTTTCCTGTGTAATAAAAGCTATCTTTTCACACAAAGGAGAGAGAGAGGGGAATGGTTCTGTACTTTGTGAAAACAAGACATGCTATGAATGATGAAGGGCTCTATTTCAGCAAGGCACAGGCACAAAGCAAAGCTCAAAACAATTAGATGGAGCTATAGCATTGCTCAAAATAGGACACTGTTTCATTATTCTACATACAGCTTGAAATCTAAACATTATTGCTGTGTATAAAAAGGTGATCTGCACATTTGTATACTGAATATCATGCATTCTTAATGCCTCTTGGTGATTTTGTTGTAAGACCACATTTAGTTCTTGCTTTCAATTTTACTATAGAAGAAAATTAAACCATCCATAAGGCCCTGAACAGTCGAAGCTCCCCGTTTTTCTCCATTTGTCAGTGAGCACTCGCTGGGCTCTTGGAAATGGACTTTCCTTGCTTGTTTTCTGTAACAACTCTGTTTTGCCCAGATGGCGACAGTTGTACAAGCTGCACAGGAAGCACCAGGCCCTATGAATGAGTGAGAAAACAATTCAGAAGTCTGGGGACTTGAATTCTTAGTAAGTTGTGTAGGTTGGGAATTTGGCTATGGCCTCAGATAAGAACTGGAGAGACGGAAACTGAATCTGTACCACAGGGCATTTGAAAAAGTTTCCTTCCTTCCTAAATGGAACACTGCAATTGCTATTTTCTCCTAAATATAATAATGATATATGATCTTTGGGAGAAAAATGCTTATGTGTAAATCAGAAAATGAAATTCTCTCCCTATCTGCAGTGACATCATTTCCAGGACATAACCCATTGTTAAAATTTTGCTGTAAACCATCAAGTATTTTCTATAAAGGTGAACACAATTTTGTCATTCTGAGACAAAACCATACAGTGTTTGTCTTTTGGGGCAAGGTAATCTTTTACCTCAACACTATGTATTGAGTGTCTTTCTGGGTCATTACCTCTAACCCCACAGCTTATCTTTCAAAAAGCTGTATTATTATTATTATTATTATTATTTAAATCCTTAGTTGATAGACATTTTCTGGTGCTAGGAATGGTGTTGCAAAAAATATTTGTTCACTTACACATTTCCACACTTCCCTTTTCATTTCCTATGATAAGTTCCTTCAGTATGGAATTATTTGATCAAAATGTATGTGGGATGTACATTGTAGTAAATATTGCCAATGACCTCCAGAAATCATGTACCACATAGACTCTTACCACACGTGCATACAGTATTAAATCTTCCACAATTTTGCCAACACTAGATGTTATCTATTTTTTTTAACTTGCCAAACTGGCAAAAGTCAAGATCTCATTTTGTTAGAATTTACATAAGAAGTACTTTTTTTTTTTTCCAATGAATTGAGGCTAATTTTCTGCAGGAAAAGCCTATATCATTTGGCTCTGGGAGTCCTCCCCTGCTCCCTGCCTCTGCTCCCTGCCCATCAGGTGGTTGCCAGGAAGGACCAGGCATTGTCCTTCTGTTGCTGCAGACCATTCTCCCACATTAGCACAGGGGTAATTGTGTTCTGTCCCTGACACAGATTCTATGACATTTACACACAAATCACCATCACATACACCTCACATTATATACATAATCGTAGACATAAATACCTCCCACTTTACATGCAAAATTATCCATGCAATCATATCATGCCGCATCACATTATAGAGTATCATTGTGAAGCAATCAAAATCAGTGTTCTGCCCACTAGTTCAGAGGCCCATTACATTCCTTGGACACTTCCAAAGCTCTCTGATGGCTATGGCCTTTCTTGGGTGTTAGCCTCATTGTTTCAGTTCTCTGGAGACTCCCTCCTGGAGCTTTTCTGCAAGTTGAGAGCTTCTTCCCTCTGGTTGGACACATTGTACTCTAAGAGCACCATGGCTTCAGGTAAAAGGTGAGAACTGAAGTTCTTAGGTATAAACTCAGATTTATAAGAAATGATTTAGATCTCTTCTTTCTTCATCCCCTCCCCCAGCCAATATACTTTATTTTCCTTTGAATTTTGTCATAAGGATATTGAAGACTAAATTGTGGAAAGGCATTTATGTAGTTTTGTCTGTTTTTTTTTTTTTTGCATAAGACATTCTCATTTACCATTAGTCTAGTGTTTCTTTCTCAATGCCCAGTTTTCTTTATTGATTTTTTTTTCTTTTGTCACCAGCATTGCTCTAAACAGAACTTCTAAAATATGCTGACTTCTTTTTCTTTCCTCAAAGTTCCTCAACAATAAGACTTACTCAGAACATACCCATCCAAAACTACCGTTTAGTTAAAACACAAAGTTTAAGTTAGGGAAATATAAATTGTACAGGTCATTTAAGAAATTTGTAGATGACCTCTACTTTTCCCCTTAAGTTTTCTGCTTGAGGTGGGATGTCACTCTTTAGACAGGAAGTTGTGTAGCAGAGTGAATTCTGAGCCAGCCAGACCTGAATTTGCATCCTATGTGTGTACCACTGCAGAATAATTTCCTTTTCTGAGTGTGATTTTTTTTTTTTGCCTATTACGTGGGGTTAATAAAAGCACTGTGAGATATGAGAATCAGTTTTGTACTTTGTACAATATGTGACTTCATGAAATGTCAGTAATGTTATTCTTATTAACCAAAAATTTATTGGGCATCTGTGATGTACCAATATTATACAAGGAACTAGAAGGAAAGTAGTGATTGAATGTAGTGGTAATAAACATGGTCCTTGCTCTCGAGAGGCTTTCTCTTGAGTTCAGAAAGGGAACCAATCAAGGGTTCTCACTAAATGATCATAAGGGAAATGTGTGGTGTGCACTTGGGTTATTCCTGGGTCTCATAGCTCTGGCTAGGGCACCCCTGGAGAGGGGAACACTGAGGTTTACCTAGGCTGCAGGGAGTCCAGGGGAGATATGTCTGGATGGATGTTTTAGTTTTTTTCTAGAATCGACTTCATTATATTGACTCAATAACATTTCTGCACCGCCTTGTGCAAACTAGGCTCAAAGAATGAATTAACCCTGGATCCCATGCTCGAGCATTCTCACCTCTCTTGGGAGATGGAAACTGCATTGTATATATTCAGTGATAATAATTATCATTAACCTTGGTCATCTCTCTTCTGTGTGGTAGGCACTGTTCTATGAACTTTGCATGGATTAGCTCCTTTAACTCTCATAAACTTTCAAGAAACAAGCTCCATGAATGATTAAACAGAGGCAAATGAACTTAAAGTCTTATCCAAATTTGTGCCACTAGGAAGACATAGAAACATGCTTATGAGCCCTGGCTGTCATTGACTGCTACTCACAAGTGCCATCTATCTTACTTCATCAGTGGTGTGTGCCCGATAGAAGGTCCCCTCTGAAAACCACAAATACTTCCTTCTTCAGATTCTTCCTTTCTTATTTCTAATATGCAACTTTCCTCACCGTGGTCTTTATTTCTTTGGTTTTACTCACCACGTAGTTTTTTTTTTTTTTCTCTTGCCCAAACGCAAATACCACTTGATAAGATTTACCCATAGGCATTACTATTCAGTCTAAATAAGTTCATGGGACTTTTAAGAAGGTGAGTCAAGGACACTGGATGAGAGGGGAAATCTGAGAATTGGGAATGAAGTGGAGGGTGGGAGTAGAGCAGAAATGCCTCCTGATATCATGCCTACCTGCCTCCCACTGTGGCCAGCTTCCTGTCCTCCTGGGCCCCCTGAGGACCCTTCCCAGGGTATACCAACACTCTCTGTTTTCCTGTGCTTTGTCTTCATTTATTCTGGGCATAGGGTCAATGTTTGGGGGTTCTTTTCCTTCTAAGTACAAGGTATCCATGTGTAATTATTTTTTTCAATTGATGTTTTTTTTCTTAGCAGAGAGAATTTCCTCAGGGCCTTAAGCTTTAAGAAAAGGAATGAAAAAGAAGGATTTTTACTCATCTTAATCTTTTAATTGTAAATGTTATATTTACTCATATGTGTAAGTACAGAAATATATAGTGATGAAAATCAAACCTAGCTACTGTTAATAGTTTGAAATAATTCCTTCATTTCATTTTAAAACACATTATAGAATTTTAATAAACATAATTATATAAATATATATTTAATTTATATATATGTATATATGTTGTGTACATATATAGTTAAATATATATATATATATATATATATATATATATATAATTTTGTATGAATAGAAAGGTTTTTGTTAAGATTCAGTTCCTATGTGCTAGTCATTTCAATCAGCCCAAGTCTATTGACTTCTCTATTGAATGTCTGTCATCGCAGTTGTGTTTTAATCTAAATTGACCACCAGGGCATCTGTTAACCTTTCAACATTTCTTTGTGATAAAGGTACGATCTCAAATCTTTTCCAATTGTGTCTTGCAAGTTTGCACTTTCCTTGACATCATTCTAATGTGCAGGAACGTAAGGAGATTTCTCTTCTCCTGTGCATCGGCAAGGGTCTCAGACCTGTACGTGCATCTATTATGGGCTCTTCCAAGTCCTTTCATCTTATTCCCTACTCAATACTGCATTAAGGAACAGAAACTCTAAGAAGCACATTACATTAATGAAGAAGCCAGTGGAAAGTTAGCATTGTTGAGGCAGAAGATAAATACCCCTCCCAGGAGAACTCACTGTATATGATTCTGCCTTCTATCTGGAGGGTTGATTTGCTCAACAGGATGGATAGAAAATGATGGAGAAACGCTTGGAAGCAGAGGAGTGGTGGTGAGCAACATGAGTAGCCATTTCATCAAAATTTGAAGTCTGTTCTTTAAGAACAACTACTCCAGGGCTTTAAAGGAGTGATTGAAATGAAAATTAGAATCTTTGCTTTGTTATTCTGAATTCTTCATGTGATTTCCTTTGAGTAAAGGACACTAAAAGTAGCCACAAAAAAAAAATATTGGGAAGAGTTATTTATCAGGAACTCATTTATCGTAGAGAGTTTTTCCACCCCAATTATTTTTTCTACCATTGCAGTGGATGTACTGTTATCTCTGAACTATAAAACAGAGAAGGGGAAACTCTCATCCCTGCAGAGATAATTGAAGTTGGAACATTTCATATACTCTGGAGTAGAAAATTCAGACACTATAGTGTATACAGTGAACAAAGGAAGATAGGCAGGGTGTTAACCTTCCCTTTGCCCAGTCTATGAGCTGAAATAAAGTTTTGTTTTGTTTTGTTTTTTTTCATAGCAACAAGAAGAGTTAAGAATTGGTTAAGCTGAAAGTGCTCTTGTTTGAGACACTCTGAGACAATTCAAGGGTAGGAAAGGATGTGGAGAGTGGAAACCCTGGAAGAAATATGTTTTAACAGATAGGGTCCTGAAACAAATTTAGATTCCCTCTAATTTTTGATCAGACCTGATGACAAATGCATTTTTAATCCATATATCCATTCTCTCATACTGGTCTTTTAAACTCTTTTGATATGCTGATGTGGATGAAATCCCCAAGGTTCTTCCTTTGCTTAAGCAGAGGGCTCCATCTTTGAGCTCCAATGTGCTACAAATATTAATATTTTGAAAGGGGTGAAACTATGGGTTAAATATGACATACAACTTTTTTTCCAGAAATAATGTTTTATTTATACATAGCCTGTCAGTACAGTCCTTTTAACATTGAGTATGGCTGTTTTTGTAAGGCAACAGTAGACTTCAGGGTTTGCATGACCCACAAAACAAAAAATATACTATTTGGTCCCTATAAGATTGTTGAACATTGGTATTTAGTAAATCCAAACTTATATTAATATTTAATTTATATTTTATGCATCTAGTCCCAGTAAGCTTCCTTGTAAATGGTTGTGGATGGTTGGATGGTAGATCTCACTACCTTTCCATTAGTGAGTAGAGCTCCCATACATATCCTATGGATGTTATGCAAGGCAAGATGAATGATCTTGGTAAATAAGATTTTTCTTTCTTTTTTGTTTTGAGATAAGGTCTCATTCTGTTGCCCAGGCTGACCTGCACTCATGATCCTCTTGCCTCAACTTTTTAGGTAGTTAGGATTCCAGGTGTATGCAACCATGCCCCTTTAAGATAGGATTTTGTTTTTGAAAAAGATGATGTATTTGTGCTGATGTTTCCTATTTGTGCTGTAACAAAGTGCCACAGACTTGATGGCCTGAAACAACACATATCTACTCTAACATTCCTGGAGATCAGATGTCTAAAATGGGTTGGTAAGGGTATGTTCCTTCAGGAGACTTCAGGAAAAAATCAGTTGTCTTACCTTTCCTAGCTTCTAGAGGCTGCCTGCAGTCCATGGCTCAACACTCCTTCTTTATACTATTGTGACAGTTTCTTTCATCACATCTTTTCTACAATCCTCCTGTAGAAAAACCCTGTGGTTACATCAGACCCAGGTGGATAATACAGGATCATCTCACCAGCTTGAGATCCTTAACTTAATCACATTTGCTGAGTCACTTTTGCCATGCTTATGGTGATACATTCACATGTTTAGGGGATTGGGTTGTCCGTATCTTTGGGGGTCTGTGACTCTATCTTAGGTGGTAAATGCTTACTTTCCCCTCTATCTAGATGTCTTTACCATAATTTATTGATTGGCAAGCAGGGCAGTACTAATATTTTTTTTTAAACCAGTGGTTTAAATATTCTTATAAGTATTTTATTTACATTTTGAATGGAAAGTATGAGATACATTTAGTACTTCAGAGAGGACAGTAGGGTATTTGGGAGATGATTGAATCTTGATTGCATTGGAAAGTAAATGAATTATTTACTATGTAAGTACAATGCATATTTGCATAAATAAAGCACTTTCCAAATGAGCAGTCATTTTCCACTGCATGTTTTAAACAAAAGAGAATGATTTCACATTTTCTAAATACATGACTGCTCTCACCCCATGCTAGGTATAAGACACTCTGAAATTTATCATCTATACATGCAATACATCTGAATAATTCAACAAGAAATACACAGTTTTATAGATAGATAATCATTCTTTCACAGATGTTTCTAATTAATCCTATCACTTGTACCAGAGGCATTTTTCTCTATCTTCTAAAAATGGGACTCTTGAGTATAAATTAAAAAAATATATTTTTATTAACATGTACAATGCTTTTAATGAACTGTTGTCTACTTATTGTGGACCTGGTTGCAATTTCACCTGCTAGAAAGTTTCTGGGTCCAAATGGTTTCAGTGCTTGTGGGCAAGCACATTAGGTACCACAGAATATTATGTTCATTTGAGTGTCTTTATAGCTGTTTAGCATAAACTCAAATTGCTCTTTCTTTATTTCAGTGACAAGGTGTTTCATATCCTCATTTCTCTTTCTTGAGCCCTATCCTCAGTTTACTATGATTCCTTTTTTTCTTGCCTCTTGACTTCTGGTCTCCGATTACTTTGTTCTCTAAGTTCCAAAGCACTTATTTTCATACAAGTCTTATTTGGCATTTACCTGGGCTTCCTCTATTGTTATTACCATCTTCCTAACTAAACTGTATGTTCTCTGAGTGCCAAGGTGTCTTAGAGCTGCTGGTGGAGTTTTAGCCCAAAGCATAACATCCTTTGCACAATAAATGCTTAGAAAACTGATGCTGATGAGACCAACTGTAGCTCAACCATTTTCTATTCTGGTACCTTCTGTTGGTTATAGTCTATCACCATTTATGTCTGGATCAGGTTGAAGCCACTGATTGAATTGCTTAAGCAAAGTTTTGGCCATGTTGCTTTCTGTTTGTTTTCTGTCTTTTTTCCCCTTCCGGTCGGCTATTTAGTATGTTCAAAACATTCTGTCCTCTCCAGCTGGACACCAAATCCTTCTGCTCTTTTTGATTGGCCACCCTTCCTCCATTCAACTAGTCATTTTTACCCTGCCAGAACCTTACAAGGGCCAACTTTTTCTCCCTGTCAGCTCTGTGTTTGTAGCTTGTTCTTTGTCTTGGAAGATTGTGCTCATGTCTGGTTGTGGCAGAAAGGCTGATGCTGTACAGATTTTGAAATTTTCCTTACTTCCTCTGGGTTCTAAATGTTCTTCATTTCTAGTTCTATTTGGAATATATTTTGCTTTGTATTATAGATGGTTATTTCTCTCTCCTTATTAAGTTTTTGAAATTTTGAGGAAAAAATAAGAATGAAATCTTAGTTTTGATTTGCATTTCTCTAATTGCTAGAGATGTTGGACATTTTTTCATATGTTTGTTGATTGATTGTATATCTTCTTCTGAGAAGTATCTGTTCAGTTCCTTGGCTCATTTGTTAATTGGATTATTATTTTTATTATTATTTGGTGTAAAGGTTTTTGAGTGCTTTATATGTCCTAGAGATTAGTGCTTTATCTGATGTGCTTGAGGTAAAGATTTGCTCCCATTCTGTAGACTGTCTAATCACCTCACTGATTGTTTCTTTTGCTGAGAAGAAGCTTTTTAGTTTGAATACATTCCATTTATTGATTCTTGGTTTTAATTCTTGTGCTATGGGAGTCTTATTAAGGAAGTAGGGGCCTAATCCAACATGATGGAGATTTGGGCCTACTTTTTCTTCCAGCAGGCTCAAAGTCTCTGATTTAATTCTTAGGTCCTTGATCTACTTTGAGGTGAATTTTGTGCATGGTGAGAGATAGGGGATTAATTTAATTTTGTTCCATGCAGATTTCCAGTTTTCCTAGCACCATTTGTTGAAGATGCTGTCTTTTCTCCAATGTATGTTTTTGGCGCCTTTGTCTAATTTAAGATAATTGTAGTTATGTGGGTTAGTCTCTGTGTTCCCTATTCTGTACCATTGGTCTACAGGTCTATTTTGGAGCCAATACCATGCTGTTCTTGTTACTATTGCAAAGATTTCATCTCACCCCAGTCAGAATGACAGCTATCAAGAATACAAACAACAATAAGTGTTGGTGAGGATATGGGGGAAAAGGCACACTCATACATTGCTGGTGGGACTGCAAATTGGTGCAGCCAATGTGGAAAGCAATATGGAGATTCCTTGGAAATCTGGAAATGGAACCACCATTTGACCCAGCTATACCACTTCTTAGTTTATACCCAAAGGATTTAAAAACAGCATACTACAGGGACACAGCCACATCAGTGTTTATAGCAGCACAGTTCACAATAGCTAAGTTGTGAAACCAACCTAGATGCCCTTCACTAGATGAATGGATAGGAAAACTTTGGTTTACATACATAATGGAACATTACTCAGCATTAAAAGAGAATAAACTCATGGCATTTGCAGGCAAATGGGTGAAGTTGGAGAATATCATGCTAGGTAAAGTAAGACAATCCCAAATAACCAAAGGCTAAATGTTTTCTTTGATATGAGGTTGCTGACTCATAATGACGATAGGGGTGGGGAGCATGGGAGGAGTGGAGGAACTTGAGATAGGGCAAAGGGGAGGAAGGGGTAGGGAGGGGGCAAGGAGGTAGGAATGACAATGTAATGAGTTAGACATCATTACCCTAAGAACATGTATGAAGACATGAATGGTGTGAAAATACATTGTACACAACCATTGACTTGAAAAATTGTGCTCAATATGTGTAATACGAAACGAATTGCATCCTGCCATCATGTATAACAAATTAGAATAAATAAATAATTAAAAAAGAATGAATGGCCATATTTCCATGGCAAACTAGCATGCACTGGGGACTAGCTCATTATAAGAACTTGATGGATATTTGGAATGGAAATTTCACAGTCTTTTCCGCCCCTGATTCAAGTTTATCTTGTGATCAAGGAAGGTTTCTGTAATGCAAAGATCTGCTGTTCTTAAATAGTAAAACTGTCATCTAGATTCACTGCCAGCCCAAAGCCTTGCTCAAAATGAATGATTCTGCTCATTTCTTAAAGCATGTGCTTCTAATTTGTTAAAATGATAATTACTAACCACTAACTGCTTCAATTAAATGTATCATGTGCTTCACATATTGCAAAGGTATTTATAAGGAACCTTTATAATTTAGTTTATACATATAAACTGGGCAAGTTAGTCTCTATGTGTCTAGGTTTTTATTCTGTAAAACAGGGATAAATACTTTAGACAAGATTCCCAGTTCTTTCTGTTTTCAGTAATTCCTAATAGCTCTACTTCTAATGTGTACCATTCCTCCATCTGCCACAGATCTGGTCTAATATTTCTGCTCTTCACAGAATTCTCCAGAAGATTTCTCTTATGGATGTAGATAGCTCCTCTGGTAGAAAAAGGCCATTGATGTGTGATGGGTCCACTAGCTGGCCTCATCAATGTGTCCTCTCCGTGACTTAGTTGTACTGAGGGTAAAAACTGAGAAAATCAAAGTGATGAAATTTTTCTGAGAAGGGTGAACAATTATTTTGTGGCAATTTAAATGATTTAAAAAAAAGACGCTATCTCAGGTCAGGGATGTAAATTAGTAATTAAACTTTCCTCAAGTTTTATAGAGACTTCAAGCCTGACTTAAGATACCTGCCCTGGACCAACACAGAGTGAGGCCTAGAGCTGGTTGGTTAAAGAGAAGGTGCTGTGTCACCCCAGGGTCAGAGTGCTCCTTGTTCACAGTGACATTTGTTGGGGCAGCTCTTACAAACAAATGAGGGCCCACATTTGTTAATGAAACTGACCCACAGGTGCAAAGCTTGCCGGTTTCAGTTCTAGTTTTGCCCTTCAGAGATCAGTGACAGTCAACCTTGGAGGGGACCATCTGCAGGCCTATGGGAAAAAGGTCTGATTTAAAACATGTGGGAAAGGAAGAAGTACATTTGAAAGCTGATTAATCACCCTCTGCTTTCAGAGAGCTTCCCCTTTGCACCTCTTACCTTGTTTTTTACCCACGCTGCAAAACTATTTTGGAATCTGATTTAACCAAGATACTGGTTCCTGTTTTCAATTTCTGTATCTAGTTGAGAGATACAGATGAGAGGCAGGGAAGTGACTTTAGAGGTTTGGAGTCTTGCCAGGCTTAACAGGTATCTTCCACAAGAGCCAGGCTGATGATCATTTCTGATGTCTGTCTCTGGGGAGCTCGAGTACCCTGTAGATATTGTCTTACTCATCCTACCTGAGGCAAGTTGAAGAAGGTCAGCATTATCGCAAAGATTTTTTTTTTTTTTAAACTTCACTCTTAGGTAGAAGAGATAAAAAAAAAGGAACTTGGCACCCATCAATCAGAGACAGACATACTTAAAAATATGATGCAAAAGAAATAATTTTGTTGCATTGTCTTGGGATGAGAGGAGGAAATCATCAGTGATCCAGTCATGTTTCACCCGAGGAGGTTGTTATAAAGGATGAGAATGTAGTGCAGAGATCAGCATTGACTTTCAGGATGGGCATGTTACAGACGCATGTCCACTTGACATATCTTGAGAGGTTGGCCACTGATTTAAGGCAACTTCTCTAAATTGATTGGCTTTATGCTTTCAAGCTTTGCTCATTCCATTATTTTGTTGTTGGCCCCCAAACAAACAAAAAACAAATTCACATTTTTAGTTTTAGTTTTGAATGGAGTTAATCAGAAACACTACAGAATCAAAGTGTTATAGGGCTGCATTTCCTGTCATGTCATGAAAGTGTTCAATGATGAACCAGCAAATCTAAATGATTCCTCTGCTCTGTTGCTGTGAATCTTTACTGGAAGCAATGCACTAGCAACTCTCAGTCTTGAGTTTCTTCATTTACAGAATGAGAGCAGGAAACACATGAGCTCTAAGACCCCTTCCAGCTGTACAATTTCTAGAAGTCCAGGGCATGTTCCATTGCTTGTCTCTCAGGGGGAAACATGCAGAGAATATGGAAATCTCCTCACCAGAAGCTCCTCTCGCAGGCTTTCCTTTGTTAGAACCATGGTTACAATTAAAAAAAAAAAAAATCTTACATGAAGGACTACTGATTTGTGGTAGGAAAAAATTCTAAAATATAGATAAACAAAATAAAAACCATGCATAATCTTACCGCTCTTGGGTAATTACTGTCAATAGCTTGATACTATTGTTTCTGACTTTCTTTTCACACTTGTGCATACATACCCTGTAGATATGCAAGTGACACCTTGAAAGTGTAAAGTTTAAGTGTACTAAGAAAACTGCACTACCAGATGCTCAGCACATGCCAGAGTTTGGAAGATATTATGAAATAGCTCTTTACTTTCTATGTATCAGTCATCCAGGTTTGCCTCACATGGATGATGATTTTTGTCTTTCTTCCTTCTGCCTAGTTTATTGGTTCTCTTGATTTCCTTTCTTGAAAAGTTTGAACCTGGCCCTTTTCATCCTGTGTTTCCTTGGAAGGGATTTTTATTTGTTCAGAATTAAACATTTTCAGGCAAACAAATTTTGGTTGTATTGATGCTTCATACAGCAATAAATTCAATACCCTACCAGGTTAATAGTTTCTCTGTTTCTTTTGTGCAACCTTAAAAAGACACAAACAATCTAAAACAGAACAAAACAATAATTATAACAACAGTAACAACAATATAAAGAATGAAAACCCCCAGAACTCCTCCTAGGAAGAAGTAGAAGGAGGTAAGGAATGCAGTCTGACTTGCTTTGTGTTGATAATTATCAGTACTGTCTCTACATACATCCCGGCTCAACAATCTATTTGAAAACTGTGATCATACTTAATGCAGTTTGAAACCCACTTCTTCACATAATAAATAGTCACAAACACTTCCACATCATCGAATATATATATATATATATATATATATATATATATATATGTATATGTATGTATATTTTGAAGATCAATATTGTTACATTAAGGAGATATAACTTATCTGAACTACTCCCAATGGTTGGACTGTTATTATCTTGTGTTTGCTGATATAGAAAATATAGCCTCACATTGGATGAACAAACCAGGGTAATGGTGTAGTTTTTAAGGCTTTGTTTAGAATTCTTTACATCCATGATAGGGATGTGGTGTGTGACCATGGTCACAGAAGACATTACAACAAATCATGTCACCATAACTCTCAACATGAGCTTCTCAGTATAGTCCTCTAGGTAGTCACATCTGATCGATTGGAGGTGACAAGCTAGTTGAAATCTAGGCATTCTGTTTTTTTTAGGTCCTCCTCTTGCCAAAAGAAACAATGGAAAGGTATTATTATCATCCATTTCACATTGATGGTCACAGCAAATTATTTTATAATATATTCATGTGAACCTTACTGTGTTGGTTATTTGCAGAAATGATATAGGTTGTTGTTATGGACTAGATATTTGTGTCTCCCTCAATATATCTGTTGAATCCTCAATTCCCCAATGTGACAGTGTTTCAAGAAAGGGTCCTTATGGAGCTAATTAAGGATAAGTGAGGTCATAAGAACTGGGCCTGATTCCAGTAGAATTTGTGTTCTCATTAGAAGAGACTTGAAAAAAGTTCCCTGTCTCTCTCTCTGCCATGTGGGAGCGCAGCAAGAAGGAAGCTCTCTAGGAGCCAGGAAGAAGGCCCTCTACCCAGAACTTGACGATAAAGAGATGCAAATTAGTTAGCACATTGATTTGGGACTTCTGGTCTCCAGAACTGTGAGAAGATAAACTTTTCTTGTTTAAACCTTGAAGCTTATCATATTTTGTTATGGTAGCCTTAACTGAAGAAGACAGATTTTGGTACCAAGAAATGTGATGCTGCTATAATAAAAACCTAAAACTGTCGAAGTAGTTTTGGAACTGGATGTTGGGTACAGACTGGCAGAATTTTAAGAGGCATGGTAGAAAAAGCCGAGATGGTGATGAAGTGGCTATTGGCAGAAATACAAACAGCAAAGGTGAATCTGGTGAGGACTTAGAAAAGAGGAGACTTGGAGAAAAGGCTTCCATTTACTCAGTGAATGATAATCATAAATAATCACAGGGTGCTGGTAGAATATGGACATAAAAGTCCTTCTGTGAGGGCTCAGAGGGAAAAGAGGAACAGGTTAGAGGAAGCTGGAGAGAAGCAATTCTTTAAAAAAAAAAGTGTCAGGGAACCTTGCTGAATTGTGTTCTAGAGTACTGTGGAGGGTGGAACTTGTGAGCACCTATATTGGATATTTAGAGAGGAGATTTCTAAGCCAAGTATTGAAGGTGCTGCTCAGGCCTTCTTCAGTGCTTAAAGGAAAATGTGAGAGGGGAGAGATGAAAGGATGAAAGAATCATTAAGCAAAAAGGAACCAGAACTTGAGGATTTGGAAAATCTTGGCCCATCTATATTAAAAACAAGCAAGCAAGCAAACAAATAAAAAACAAATGGGGAGTGAGAGTGAGAAAGCTCGTTCTACAAAGAATACTAAGGGTCTAGTTGAACAGATATTTGATAAAGAGATTGAAATGGTTAATGTTATATGTCAACTTGACAGGCAGTGGGAGCTGGATATTTGGTTAAGCACCACTCTTGATGTGTCTGTGGGCATGTTCCTGCGTGAGGTTAACATGGACTTGGTAGAGTGAGTAAAGCAGATTGTCTTCCCCACGGTGAGCATCTATCTGAATGAGAAAACAAAAGGTTGAGGAAGAAAGAAGTCACTCTCTCAGCCTGATTTTAGCTTAGACACAGAACTTCTCCGACTTCGTCCTGGGACTTATACTAGAACCTATACCTCTGGCTCTTCTTGGTTCTTGAGCCATACACTGGAACTATACCATTGGCTTTCCTGGATCTCCAGCTTGCATATAGATCTTGGGACTTCTTAACCTTGTAACGGTGTGAGCTAATTTCGTACTATGAACCTCTTAATATTATATATATATCTTCTATTCCTTTTGTTTTTCTGGAGAACCTGCACTAATACAGAGAATTGTGGTTGTGACTCATAACCATCTCAGCAGGAGCCAGCAATAGAATTTGGGTCATTACAGCTAAGACACTGCCAATCTGAAATAAAGTGGACAGAGAAGTGTGACAGAATGAAGGAACGCTATTTAACTTCAGAGATTCTACAGGACCAGGAAATAAAAAAGAACTATTTGGCTAGGAATGTGTGCTATTTTTCAATAATTGGAAGCATAGCTCCAAGGGTGATTCAGAGGATGATTCAGAGATCATTAAGGCTGCCACTTCCACTAGGGCCCAGGTAGCAAGGCGACTTTCACCTCAGTGTCAGAGGGCAGGGCCAGCCCAGGGAACTTTATGGGCACACTGAACTGGGTAAATCTGGAGAGTGGGACTCTGAGTCTGTATTATTTACTCTTGAGCCTTAGGATCTGGTGAAATTTGCTTTCCTAGGCTTAGGCTTTGCTTGGGACTCATAACCCCTTCCTTCTTCCCTGTGTTTCCCTTTTGGAATGGTAATGCCTATCCTATTCCTGTCCAAGTATAGTGTTTCTTGAGCATATAACTTGCCTCATTTTACAGGTTCACCGCTGAGGAGGAATCTTGCCTCACCATGAATTTGTACCTTGAAGGTCACCCATATCCGACTTAGATGATAGTTAGAGGGGACTTTGGACTTTAAAATTCAGAGTTGATGGTGGAAGACATTAAGTCTTTTGAGGCTGGTGGGATAGAATGAGTACATACTGTATACAAGTAGAACATGAATTTTGAGGGGCTAAGGTTGAATGTTAGGGACTGAATCCTTTGTCAATTTGAGCTGAGACAGTTGGTACATTATTGCAACCATTAAAAATCAAGTGTTAGAATTTTCCCCTAAAAGTTATGATTCATTTGCCCAAACCTGAGAACAATGTTTCCATGTGAGAGTCAGAAATTTTGAAAAGTTGTGACTAACTTGGACCTGAACAAACAACAGAATCATGGGATTGATGAATGAGAAAGGAACTCCACTAGGTTCTTCAGCCTCCTATCGATGTAGTAATCATTTTCCCAAATATTGCAAGGCTTTACTTGAATTGTTTATAAAATAGGTTTTCTTTGAATGAAACTTACATCTACCTAATTATACCTATATCCATCAGAACTAAGTCTGCTATCTGTACCTGGCAGACATTACCTTTGTAGATGCTGTAATAGTTAATTATATGCGTTTACTTCTCTGAGACATGATATCCAGATATTTAATCAAACACTCTGAACATTTCTGTGAAAAGGATGAGATTTACATTTAAATTGCCCTTGATAATATGAGTAGTCCTCATCAAATTAGTTCAAGGCTGGAATAAAACAAAAGGATGACCTCCCTCAGCAAGAGAAGATTCTCTAGTAGCCTGACTTTAGACTTCATCTGTAACCTTGACTTCCCTGGTTCCAAAGCGATTGGCTCTCAACTTGACCTGGAAGTTTTCCTTGACTCTCCAGCCTGCTGACCTCCCTTATCCAAAGTTTGAACTTGCTAACCCTCCCTAATTGTGTGAGCCAATTCCTTAAAATAAGTATCTTTCTATATTCAGTTGTTGTTGTACTTATGATGGTTTGACATGGTCTTTTGGCTTTCTAATAGTGCAAACGTGATATGCATTCAGTGGAAACTATACTTCAAACTTAGAATGTTGGTCTTGGGCTAGTGACAGGTGGTAGGATACTCTCTTGCAATGCTGGGAAGTAACAGTGCAGCTACAACTCCCCATCGATCACGTGATCAGGAGGGAAAACAAGGATGTTCCATAGTATTGCACGATAGATTAGGTGTATTCATCACATTTTTGACTTAGTATTTTCAATGTATTAGAGTGTAAATAGAGAAGCATCTGTTTGAACATATTCTACTTTTTTTGAAGGAAGCTGATTAATACAGATATATTATACTCTTCTCTTCAAAGCCATGTATTGTTTTCCATCTCAGCATTATATCAGTCAGATCCTTTCTCAAGGCCCTACATGATAGTCCTTTCATATCCTCCACCTCTAAATCCCTCACCAGCATGTCCTGCTCCATTCCTCTATCACTGTATTTCAGACACACTGGCCTCCTAGCTATCTATCTCCATGTAGCTGCCTTTGTGATTTCTTCCGACTGAATGCTAAGTCATCAGCCGTTCCTGGGCCTGGGTCTCTCGCTTTCTTCATGTCTTCAGTCAACTCTGATTCCTTTCAGTGATGTCTTTTCTCATCTCTTTTTAACATATTCAGTGTTCCCTTATAACAGTTTCTGTAATCCTGTCTTTTTTCCTTAGTTCTAACCACAATCTATCATTCTGTATATTTTACTTTTATTTTGTTTGCTATCTGATTCTCTTTTGGAGTGAAATTTCTGTGAGAGTTAGAATTCTCACATTTTTTAATTCTATGTTCCCAGCACCTAGACTACTGCCTCAGACATAAGTGGGAAGTCCAGGAAAAAAACAGTGGACATTTTAGTTTTCTGGTGAGGGAAAGCTTTGCTTCCAAGTCAGCACCTTGAAAGTGGCATTATTTAAGAAGAAGGCTCTGTCCTCACATGGCGGAAGGCAGAAGGCAGAAAGGGTCAGACTTCTACTGCCAGGCCCTTTTATAAGGGCATCTGATCTTATTGACAAAGGTGAAGCCTCAGGACTCAAGCAGTCCACAAAGGCCACACGTTCCAATATAACACATTGGGGATGAAACTTCAATATGAATTTTGAAGAGGAAAAAAACAAAACAAAACCAAAAAACCCACTTAATTCACATCAAGAGCCAAAGTCTCTTTCCTTAGTCTTGTCATTTCTGTTTATTTTTTTTTTCTCTTTTGTGCAAATGGTACAAAGGTCTACATATTTAATAATTTCTTTGGGAGTTTTCACTTCTTTTTATAAAGTGCTCCTCACCTATATGTTATACAAAGCCTCTGATATCCAATTGTTTTGCAAACCTTTTCTCTTGCTAATCTATTGTCAGTTTATAATGCATATAGTTCTAGAGAACCTAAGAGTGTATATAGAATTTTCCTCATTTAGAAAAGACACCTGAGAGACCCATGGAGAATTTTCTCCCTATGAAATGTTTGTTATTTGGTTTGTATGCTAGACCATAAATTGCATAAAGTCAGGCATATATATTTTGTGTAATACCGAATCTCCTGAATCTAGCATATTGTATTAGAAGTACAGTCACGTGTCATTTGACAATGGTGATACTGAGAAATGTGTCATTAGGTGGTTTTTGTCCTTGTGCAAACACTATAAAGTGTACCTACATAAACCAAGAGGGTATTGCCTACTACACGCCAGAGCTATATTGTAAACATAGGCACACTGTCATATATGTAGTCTGTCTTTGACTGAACTATCATTATGCAGCATCTGATTGTATAATTATTAAATAAATTATATGTAAATATAACTCATATATATATAATACATAAATAAACTAGTATAATACAAAAATATTTGTAATATGATAACTTTTTGAAGTGTTAAATATTGAACTGATAAAAGATAAATGAGTATTATGTTATTATCATTACCACCACTACATCTCTACCTTCTATTGTCTTTCAGTAGTAATCTATGTGTCAAATCATGTCCGTTGATTTTTCACTGTGTTTTCTGAAGCATTGTTATAAAATATGAAGCTTAAAGATGGTTATTAATCTTGTATTCAATATTGGTAATAAAAAGTTTTAATTGTGTGGCTAAATGGAATAAAATTCTTTTATTGGAAATTATTGATTACAATGTCATGATATTCAAGAATATTGCTTGATATAATCAACCATATCATAGGACAAAATGCTAAAACTGATTCTAGGACACCAGGATAAATTAATTTTCAAAAAAGATTATAGAAAATGAGTCATCTGTCACGAATTGGTGTGAACATACTTTATATACAACCAGAGATATGAAAAATTGTGCTCTATATGTGTAATACGAATTATAAAGCATTTATTAAAAAAATCAATAAAATTAAAAAAGAAAATTAGTCATCTGAATTAAAGATGTGCTTAACTAGTCATACTTTTTGTTTTGGTCTCTCAGATTAACTCTGATTCAGCTGAAGGGAAGCAGGAATATACTAATAGGTAATACAAAACTTTAGACAGACATCTGTCTTGGTGAGAGTGTGGAATGTACAGTGGGTAAAAACTCTGCTAAAGTTATTAGGATAAATGCAACAATTTAAAATTTCATGATCATCTCATGTGACCATCATCACAGATTAGCTGATATTCACCCCTACTTCTTCTCGTTTCCTAACACTGCTAAAAGGGTGGTTCAATTTAATATTTTTGTGTTGAAATTAAATAATTGGGTATGTCTTTCTAATTTAGTCATAAAATTTTCTTTGCTGTAAAATTTTAACACTAGGAAATTTACATATTGTGCTTGAAATTTAATGCATTAAGATTATAAAAATTAGGTCAACTAAATCGTGGTAAAGGCTGCAATGACCACAGAGAAAATGTCTGAACGTAGTAATTTGGCAGACTTGTAAAAAATTAAAGTGCCTCATCCAAATTTGTAGTTGTTTTAGTCAATGACTCCTTCTTATCAGGATACCATGTAGGAATTCAAATCAAGAATCATTTGAGTCTATCTCTCTGGGACCAGACTCACTGATCACTTTAATTCAGACTGCTAGGTTAAATGGGGTTGGGGTTAGTGAAAAGGATGGATCTGGGGTCTCCTTGCTAGTATTATCACTGAATTTTATTGCACATGGACTGCTCAGCTAAGCAGAAAGCTACGGATTTCATGGATAAAGATACAAAGGGCATGGAATTTAACCTACTCAGTTGTGGTTCGGTGGTCTTCTAACACATACCTTGCTCCAAGTAAAGTTCTACAGCAAGTGTCATAAAGAGATTTATTATAGCAATATTTTCAAGGATGCAAACTACTTGCATCAAAATCCCCTGGGTTTTATATGGTACCACAAAAGACCTCAAATAGCCAAAGAAATCTAAGTGACAAAACTGAAGGCATCATAGATCTGACTTTAATTATATTACAAAGCTGTTACTATGAAAGCAGTATGCTATTGGCATAAATGCAGAAATGTAGACCAACGGGACAGAATAGAGAGCCCAGACATAAACCCAGGCATAAATGGTCAAGTAATCTTTGACAATATGGAAAGAACAGCTTTTTATATGGGAAAATCACATATCCAGATCCATTGGATCCACTATAGCCAAAAATCAACCTCAAATGTATTAAATACTTATACATAAGACCTGAAACCATAATGAACTTGGCGGCGGCGGGGGGCACCTCCTTGGCATTGATCTTGGCAATGTATTTTTTTTTAATATAGCACCTTTTAAAAGTACAAGCAACAAACCCCCAAAATGCAAACAATGTGATATCAAACTAAAAGCTTCATTTTAGAAATGAACAAACAAAACCACACAAAGCAATCAACAGAGTAAAAAGACAATCTATGTAATAGGGGGACAATTTGCAAATGTCATACGTTAGTCCATTCTGGCTGCTATGATAAAATTACCATAGACTAGCTAGCTTATAAACAACAGAAAGTCACCCCTCACAGCTCTGGAATCTGGAAAGTCACAGACCAATACTGGGAATTCAGTGTCTGATGAGGGCTCATTCCTGCTACATCCTCACATGGTGGAAGAGAAAACAAGCTGTCTTGAGCCTCTTTTATAAGGACACTAATTGTGTTCATGAGGGTTCCACCCTTAGGACCTAATCAGTCCCCAACTGCCCTACCTCTTAATACCATCCCCTTGAGAGTTAGGATCTCAACACATGAACTTGAGCGGGACGCATACATTCAGACCATATCACCATGTCTTAGCAGTTATGCCAGTAAGTTTCTTAAAATATCTTTCTCTTTCTCACTCCTGGTGATTCTGTTTCTCTGGAGAACCTAATATCTTGGCATACAAAGATTTCTTGGGGGCTCAAGGATATATTCTCTGGCTTTTATAATTAGAACTTTTTAATTTAATTATAATTTTTTTTTTGTGTGTGTGTGTGGTGGTGGTAATGTGAACTGAACCTCTGAGAGCTCTACCACTGAGCTACGTTCACAGCTCTTTTTTTTATTTTTGAGACAGAGTCTTGCTAAGTTGTCCACGCCAGCCTCAAATTTGCGAGCCTCCTGCTTCAGCCTCCCAGTAGCTGGTGTGGACCACCATGACTAGTGTTTGTGGGGAGGTAGGTGGTGCTTTTCTGTGCTTCTCTATACTGGTTCATCAACCTCTGTGCGGTTTATCGATGCCAACAAACTATTGGGAGACTGCTTTGCAATTTGGGAAACTAATGTTGGTTTATGATGGGAGAAATTTTTGGCTTATTAAATCTGAGGTTTCTCTGTGGCTATGTCCACTTGGGAAATCAGATAGCATAGACAAATACACCAGGAGGAATTCAGACTTAGAGTAAAGGGAATGGATGTTCTTTAGGGATAACTTTGATTGGTATAGTTAGCCTGATGAAGTTACCATTTCTTCAAAATTTTTTTTATTGCATAATTTGGACTATATATATATTTTTTTAAAAAACTAATATATTGGACATCGCGTAGGCCTACAATGAAAACATTCTCTTCCAACTCTCTTATCTATAGTCTTTGCATTGGCCTGAAACTCAACTCCTATTTCAGTTTTCTACCTCGTTGCAAAATCTTCCAAACATCTTTCCAATGTCAACAGCCAATTTTACAGTGAGTACCTTTTCAATGGACTGTCTCCTAATTGCTTCTAGGATGTTTTCTAGGTGCCAACGGATCTTACTCTGTGTGGATTACGTTTAGCCTCAGACATTGTGTCCTTTTTATGCCCTTGATCTTCTTGCATGTTCTCTCTCTCTCTCTCTCTCTCTCTCTCTCTCTCTCTCCAGGAATAGAACCCAGGGGTGCTTAAACAACCACTGAGCCACATCCTCAGCTCTTTTCATTTTTTAAATTTTGAGACAGGGTTCCACTAAGTTGCTTAGGGCCTTGCTAAACTGCTGACACTGGTTTTGAACTTGTGATCCTCCTGCCTCAGCTTCCCTTGTCACCGGGATTACAGGCATGTGTGCCATGGCACCCTGCCTGTTCCTAACTTTTAATGTCCAGGGTTAAGAAAATAATAGGGAGAAATTTTACTCTTGGAATTTAAGTAATCACCCTACTTTCTAGGTGAGTTTCAAGGTGAATCCTTCTTAAAGCTGGCATTATATTTATACATTCATTTCACATAAAGATCATAATTTTCTTTTCTTTTTTTTTTTAATGGAACAGAGTATCAAACCCAGAGCCTCCTGCATGCCAGGCAAGTGCTGTGCTACTGAGCTACATCTCTGTTCCTTTTACAAAATTTTTATTTTGAGACAGGGTCTTCCTAAATTGTTGAGATTCACCTTGAACATGTGACATCCTGCCTCAGGCTCCCAAGTAGCTGGGATTACAGGTGTGCACCACCACACCCAGCTTACATTTTTTTTTAATAACCTCAATTGAGGCTCAGAAGTGAAAATTCATTCTGTAACCATAGAAGAAAAGTTTGTTTCTTAGCATATGCATTAAAATCACATGACTTCTGAATTCTGTTCTGTTCTAAGTGCTCCCATTACAATAACAACTAACTTAGGTGATGACTTAGAAGAATGGAAACTACTACTAACCAAATATTAAAGACATTTTATAGAGAAGAGGTGAGAAGGCTTTCATGTTTCTGATGATAAGCACTCTTAGAATAGTTCACAATGCAACATATAAAGGTAAAGAATGATAGTAGTTTCCCCAAATCCTTAAATAGAAAGATAATGTCTTTTATCCAAACAGAATGAATTTTCTCCCAGAGCTCAGATTTAAAACTAAGATATTGCCTAACATTTAACCTGAGTTCATTCAACCAATTAGAAGCCTTAAAAAAAGGGGGAAAAAAAAACAAATGCCATCAGAGGTAACACCACCAAAAGTCTTGCTTCTCTTACCTTGTCTCCAGTATTGTCACAAGCATGTACATAAACCGATGTACCCTATGCATACCACAGGCACTTATATATCATGTATCTATTTTCTTCCTTCAGATGCCCATATTTTATTTGGTTTTACTGTTTAATAAAATCACTTAGTACACACACCTCTCCCAGAAATGACACCATTTCTCATTTTTAATAACTATGCTTCATATTTGCAGGTGCCTTGGCATTTTCAAAAGGCCTAGCAGGTATATAAGGCAGATGTAATTACATTTTACTTCCATTTATAGGTGAACAAAGTGAGGATCACAGAAGCTGGGGGGGACTCTTGCAGCTACGAAGTGGTAAGGTGACGGCTGAAAGTCCAATCCTTTCAACTTCAAATTGTTATCATTACCACACAGTGAGAGTTACTCATGAGCTTTCCAAGAAGTAATACGTGGAACACATTCTCTAGAGTGTTACTTGTTGTAATATGCTCTCCAGCGCAGTGCTCCCAAACCTGCCTGACTATCAGATTCCCTTGTAACACTATATATTAAAAAATGCTCCCAAGGTGATTCAGATGGTCGACTAGACTGGGGAAAAACTTCTTAGGTTCCACTTCCAGAGAACTAACTGCCCAGAGATGTCAGCACAATGCAGGATGTGCATTTCATCCCAATGTATTTCCTGCCTCTGACTTTCAGTTATAAAGTCTGAATGTCCTCAGAAGATGACAGCATGCTAATAATAACTGCTATCTTTTCTGATTACCTTCCATGTGTAGGTGAGGATTCAGGTGCTATCTGTATTGTCTAAATGTGAGAGAAGATAGCATCTCTCACACTAGCATATTGAAGCTCAGGGAGAGCCAGAAATGTTTCCAAAGGAACTGCCCTGAGTAACTTGGTTTAGCTAACATAGGTTGATTATGAGTTCATTAGTAATAGTGAACTGCGAGCATCTCCACATCCTACTATCAAGAGGTACCTTTCCAAAAAAAATGGTGCACAGGCCCCTTGAGTACGGAACAGAATGATTTAGAAAATTTCCAAATTTCCTCTTTTTCTAAACACATATACAGTTATTTTTTTTAAAATCTGGAAACTGATTGTTTTAAAATTCTCTTTCAGTAGCACAATTTTAAAGAAATTTAAAGAACTTTCCAGACCATATTTTCTTCGAACCTTAAATATTTTAATTCACCTTGTGAAGAAACATTTGCTCTTTAAAGAGTCAAAGGTTTGAGTAACACACTTTGCCTTTGCTGCTCAGGGAAGAGTGTTTCTTGTTCATTATTCAAGGTGTAACATTTTATTTTTACTCCAGAATTAGAGGAGGAGAAAAATCATCTAGATCCATCACAAATGTGAGGGAGCACGCAAGGGCTGGGAAGAAGAGAGGGGAACATTCTAGACTTGGAAATTTATATTCAAAGAATCTACTAGATATTAAAAATTTATTTACACAACTTGGCTTTGAAAAGACAATCTTGAATCAAGAAAATAGTTTTAATGACTGTACCACGCCTAGTTCAAAGCAGTGTCTTAGACCCAGCTATAATTTCAGCAAAGAACCTATGTTAGCTAAACCAAGTTACTCAGGGCAGTTCCTTTGGAAACATTTCTGGCTCTCCCTGAGCTTCAATATGCTAGTGTGAGAGATGCTATCTTCTCTCACATTTAGACAATACAGATAGCTATAATTTCACGAAGAGCCACAGCAGATGCAGCCTTTCCTTCAACTCGTCTGGGGTCCATTTGTGTGCAAGTTACCGAATTACTCTTGTCAATAAGACCAGTCATCCCTGCCTCCCAATAGAAATTACAAAAATCAATGTGTCACACCTTGCTCCCTTGGAAAGCACACTGAAGATCTATCAGTCAATAGCCATCTCAACACATCAGAAACCACTCATGTCACCTGCCATTTCTCCTTTGTGCCCTTCATCTCTCACACCCTAAAGAAGAGACGTCTGGGTTAGTGGCCCCTCAGTAGGTTCTGCTTATATTCCCGCTTACTGTAATAGCAATCAATAATGCATATTGAACATGAATAATGAGCCTGATGTTGTGCCAGGTGTTGGATCCCATAATATGGGCTTGGTAGGAGTTGTCCCTGCTGCCCAGAATGTTCTTGATCTTCACATGGCTGGCTTCATTTTGTCATGAAAATCTTATGTAAAATTTCCAATTTCTCTCTTCCCAAAAGCTTCTTTATATGGGGAAATAGCCATTCCACACAGTCTATAACATCACCAATTTAAATTCTCTGTATAACACTCTTGATCATCTATTATCTTACTTATTTTAAAACACATACTTGTCAGTGTCTATCAGTATAGTATAAGAGCAGAGAGAACCTTCTTTGTCACATTGTTAACTTACCCTCAGTACTTAAAAGAGTTCCTAGTATGAAAATGTTTGTTAAATCCCGACATGTAAATATTTGTTAAATAAGCGAATGGCTTAGGATCCAAAGATGAGATAAAATCAAGCATGGCTCCTGCTTTCATGGGGCTGCTGTGATGGAGTGAGGACAATATACATTAATCAAAGGATCTTAAAAATTAATGTAAATTACTACTATAAAAATGTGTACATGGAATGGTTACAGGAGGACTTAGGGAAGGGACAATTGTCCACAAAACAGAAGTCACACTAGGATTCCTGATAAGGGCAACAGGGTGAGATAAGATCTAAAAGAAGAGGTCAAATGGAGATGATATTAGGAGAGACTGTTTGAGATCCAGAATCTTGCATGTTCCGGGCTCCTTGGCTAGAAGAAACATAACTCATTTACCTGAGGTTGGGTTGTAGTAGGAAAATGGAAGGGTGGTTTTGAGATGAGTCCAGGTAGATGGAGCAGGGATGAGAGTCCAGACCAAGACAAGATCTTGTGCACAATTTGGATCTTTAGTTTGTGATTGATGGGAAACTTCTGATGAGTTTTAAGAAGTAATATATCCACATGATCAAAGTTTCGCTTTGAAAAAGTGGATTGCCTTGCAGAGAATGGATTAGTGGCAGTTGGAATTGGAAAAGTATTGCCAGAGATCAAGCAAGAGATGAGGGTAGTTTGGATTAAAATACTATAGAGGAGACTTAATACAGAGGACAGATTCTGGTGTTGAGAGTGAGGGAGAAGAAGGTGTCAAGAATGATTCCAAGATTTCCTGGCTCACTCATCAGAATGGATATTTGTAACGTTCATAATAATTGTTGTGTTGGAAAGAAACTAGGTATGGAGGTGGAATGTGGCGCTGGATACAGTGACTTCTGTTTTGTGTTAGATTGTGCTTGAGATACTCAAGTAGGACACTAAGTAGGTAAATAATTTTGAGTCTGGAACTCCAAAGAAAATTTGTACCAGAGAAATATTAATTTTGTGATTCATTCATCAGTAGGTTAAAATTGAAGCCACTGATGTAAATACAACTGCCTGAACATAGAAACTGAATAGCAGAAAGGCTAAAACAAACTTGAGGAAATTCCAGTATTCAGTACCATTTAATTACTGCCATGCAAAGTAGATGGAGAAATGAGTAGGGATAAACAAGGAGATAGTTGTGTGATGAAAACCAAGGGAAGATCATGTAAAAATCTGTTCAGAGATGGGGGGTGGGAGAGTTTTCTGTTTCCCCTACTATTATGTAGCCGTCTTATGTTCTTTATTATATTTAGAGCAACTAACAGAGTTGGCCCATGGTAGGCTTTTAACAAATACTTTTTGAATTAATACATGAATATTGAACTACAGATATAAATTTTTCAAGAGAGTCATAATTTATTAATGGAAATTGGGAAAATCATAATAAAAGATGAGACTGAGAAGTGAAGATTCTCCAAAATATGTCAATCATCATGCTTGTGGTCAATTCTTAGAGTTAGACTTCAAACACAATCTCTAAATAGATCACCTATCCTTCTAAGCACTATGTGGATGTGGTGGCTAATACCAGAAAGGTCAATCTGGTAGAGAGGATGAGTGGATACTGTGCCATTAGGAAGTTTCACAGAAAGAACTAGGTGCAGTCCTGCTGGCTGATACTTTGCAAAGCTCGCTGACTTTTGTCTTTAGGGAATTCCACAGCTACTGTTCTACAGCCATTTATGGTGTAGGTTTAAGAAGCTCTTATGAAATGTTGCTGCTTTGGTTAAATATGCATTTATTTTAATTACTCTCTCAAAGGCTTAAATTCCATATGTTAGACATTGTTATAATACTCAAGCTTCATTTGCTTAGTCCAGTGGAGTTTCAGGTGCAATATTATAGTATTTCTGTGCAGATATTTGATGGGTAGCCTTCCCTAAAGACATTTATAAACTCAGAGTCTTCCTAACTTGTGGCTCCACAGTGCTTTGGAGCTAAAGAGGCTTCTACTGACTCCTCTGCTTCCAGCCTAGCCAGTGGGAGAAGAGAGCATTATAAGGGATTTGTGTGTGTGTGTGTGTGTGTGTGTGTGTGTGTGTGTGTGTGTCCTGGGGAGAAGTAGCATCTTTCCTTTCTGGTCATATTCAGTTGGTCAGAGCACTGTCCTGAGGTCACCCTTTACTGCCAGGAGGCTGGAGATGGGTCTGGCTGTGTACCTGAGAGGAAAGAGGAGTAGGTTTGATAATCTCTTCACTTTTCTTCATCAGGCCTTTTTCATGTATTCTGCTAGTTTAGGGACAGATTAAGCCCTTGGTATCTTCTTTGCCAAGGAATTATCTTTCTTTCTTTAGCACATTTTCTTTAAGCGGTTTCTGCTTGCCTGCCTTGGCTATTACTAAACTGCTTTTCTCTCCCTGGAGGAAAGGAAAAACATGTTTAGGGGATGATTTCCTACAATTGTCCCATGATTACTGTCTTCACATCAAAAGACCCAACCTCTGTCAATCAAACTCCAAAAACTATTACTCTTCTCTGACTTTACCTCTGAGCTTTTAAAAAAAAAATATATTTTTATGGGGTGCTGTCTCAATAAAGTTTTGAAAAAGGGCTTATCATTGAGCTTTTGTCTAAAATGTGATTCCCAATCATTTGAGAGCATCAAAATCATCTGAAGGGCTGACCCCACCCCTAGGTGTTTTGATGCTCCAGCTTTGAGTGGGTGTTGAGAATTTGCATTTCTAATAAGTTCTCAAGCAATTCTCATGCTGCTGGCTCAGAAAGGATTCTGTGAGAACCAAAGCTCTAAAACAAAGCACTACTAACCTTTTGAAGAGGACATACTTCTTTGCTACACCTAAAAGTTATTCATATGTGGAGAGAAGGAGAAAAAAATACACATTAGAAATAAAAAAATCTTAATCATTAACTTTAAAATTTTTTTTTTTTGCAGTTGTAGATGGACAGAATACCTTTATTTTTTTATTTTTATGTGGTGCTGAGGATTGAACCCAGTGTCTCACATATGCTAGGAAGCACTCTGCCACTGAGCTATGGCCCCAGCTCTTAATCATTAACTTTTAATGAACTACTGTTCAGCCAGCAGTTTGAAGTTCATCAAGTCATTTCACCTCTCAATTTTTCCATTTCTTTATAAAATCATAACAGCACATACTTTGTCTGGAACAAGAGAGTTTGTCCCAGGCTAAACAGAAAAACAGCAAGGATATCACCTAGTTTCTGTGGAAAAGGAGATTTACATGGTATCAGAGAACTTCCTGGGAGATGCCCATCAATAGGGAAAACTATTATGTAGCTTCCACAATGAGGCTGCCTTAAGTTTTCACACCCAATTCTTGGAGCAAACTCCAAAACAATGCACCAGCAATCACTCTGAAAGATCAGCACTGATTGCTTATGGTTCTTGGCACAACTCTGAGAACGAATCCTCTGTGTATCATTGAAAAAGATGCCAATACTCTGACCTCACACACTCTGAGCTGAGGCCTAGGCATCCATCAATGAGTCTTATGTGTGAACCAGGTTGAGAACCTTCGTGTGGTAACAGAGTCTAACTTCTTATAGTAACTGGAGTTACTAGAGTGACTAGAGTAAGTGGCAATGTGACCTTTGGCTTACAAATGATAGGCACATTCTGTAGACAGCAAAGTTTGATTGCATTGGGAATACTAAACTCCTATGCGTTAAGCACTCTATCACAGGACAAATCAGAGTGTCAGAACAGGCTTTTTAAGGGCCTGGGTTGTTACGTTGAGCGATAAACTGCTTAAAAATGATTAAACTGCCTCCATAGGCCTAGACACTCACTTCTTTTGCTTTTCAGATGATAAGTTTCTACCTTTGCATGATTTTTTTCAGCATCAGAGTGAAGGGCCAACCACACTTCAAATTGCTACAAAGCACCTCAGATGCTAGAGAAGTAGGTTGAATGAGATACTTCACACTTAATTTTCCTAATCATGCAGAACTGGATCAAAAACCAAATGCAAACACATGGTAAGAAGCTGGGCAGCTATAAATAAGCCTGGATTTGAATATCTGATTTCAAGGTTTTATTTTGGCTTTTATCAATAGGAAAAAGCAAACAGACCCTTAATTGTGAGAAGGAAGCGAAACAAGCTGGGTATGAGACTGAGATGCTGCCCTGGCCTCCGCAGCTTTCTCTGTATATTTTACTTGGGTTTCAGTTGTTTCTACAGAACAATGGGCCAAAGGACAGGGTTATTTGTTTCACGAAGCTTTGCTTAAACTTGTTCTCTAAGCTGTCCATGTTTATACTTTTGAAAAGAGTTTCTTATTAATATACTTTACATTAAAGTAATTTGGCCTGAGTAATATTTGTCTAAGAACATCTTTCATTTGGTTCAAATATCAGTAGAAAATGACTTTCTATGACTTCAAAAAGAGGCAATTAGAAAACATAACTCAGAGATTCCGGTGAACTTAATTTCATAGTTGAATCTACATTTTGGGACCAAGTGTGTTATTTTCTCCAAATGCACTGCTAAGGAAAGACATCACTTTGTAACAGGTCTGTTACTTTGATAATTTTGATGTCTGGAGATGACAAATTCTCATTGGATGCTGTGGGCATTGTTCTCTGATTCTTCTTTTCTCCTGGAAATGTATTTTCTGATTGCTGCTTAGTTTCTTTTTCTTTTTTTTTTTTTTCAAAAAATGATCTAGGTTTAGCTGAGATGATTACTTCTGGAAAAACTCTGTTAGCATCCCCACAGAGTATGGAGGCTTCTGGGGGAAGAGAGACAGGATTCTAGCTCCCGTCTCTGTAGTTAATGACAAACTGGGGCTTAGAATCAAATAGAATCAGAATTCCTAGTGTGCAAGGAAAGATAGGACAGGACTGTTTCAGACTCTGGACAAGGTTTGTATGAGTCTGGGTCAATCTTAGCATTTTTTCTAAGTTTCTGCTGTTTACAGAAGTCGGAGTGTACATTGTGGGGTTCCCAAACCTGGGGCAATGTCTTCGATACCAAAGGAAAAGGTTAGCACTGTGATATACCATACTAGGGACTCAAGGGAGAAGACTTGCTTTTATTTTTTTACTTCCCATCCACCCACTGAAGAAGAAGGAAAAAAATAACCTGTGAATAACATTTTAATAATAATTTTCATCTGAAAATTGAAGAATAAGAAAAAATTGCTTGTCTCTTTTTTAGAGGTGTTTGTGAGGACGTGAACAAAACAGAATTACATTTTGTTCTTTGGAAATAATTTGTAAAGCATTATATTCTTTGTCTTAGCTCAGATCTGAAAATGTAACTCTGTACATTATTGTTATAATATTCTGGAGTTAAAATACAGTTTTCCAAACTGAATGTGGTATTGTCTGAGTTTCTGTCCAATTAGCTCCAGAACTCTAAGGTAAAGGCTTATACTGCTTGTCGTTTGCCATGACATCAGTCTGCCATTGTCTCTGATTGTCAGCAGGAGTCTAAATATTTGGATCAAAGCATTTTGCCTAGAGTTTATATTGGTGATTGAAAGAGAACTTCTGTGTAAGGAAAATATAGCATTTGTTAATTATGTTCCCTCTTCTTTGGTATTAGTATCTATTCAAATCAACCTCTCTAACTTCTTGAACTTCCCTAAATGTTTCGTCTCTTGAACTTCTTTAGTTACCCACCAAAAGGAGGAATGATAGTCCTTTGGCATTAGCTTTCTAGAGATAATAATCACAGTTATTAAGTCTAAGCTGTTTAATGTGGAGTCTCAACCTAATGAGCCATTTGTAAATGTGCTGCTGTTCTACAGATAAACTCCCTGGAAGCTTCTGTTTTATGGCTGCTGGTTACTGATTAACCGACAGATTGTTTTGATGCTGAATGTTTCTATTGTCATAGACTCATCAACTTAGTTTGGGAGAGATATTAAAATATTAAAGTTATTAAAGAATTATTAAAGGTCACTAGTCTGTCTCCTCCCCGACCCAGTGCTGGTACCATCTTTACAACATCTCCCCCAAGTGGTAGCTTTGGCCAAGATAGAACCCACCCAATGAAAATGAGAAAAATACAAACTCCAGCATCTATCCGACAGTTATAACTTGGAGCTAGCCATCAAAACTCCATCCAATGGTTTATTTAAATCTGTAGAGACCTTTAGCTTAGGACTTAAATATGGAAACAGATAAATTGATATAAAATATTGTGAGTTCTGTTATATAGGCACAAATAAGTTAAGAAACAACTAATTTCTTTTGAGAATCTTGGAAAGATACTCAAAGGAAACACTTGAATATGTTTTGTAGGATAAGCAGAAGTGCCTCTGAGTGGAGTAGGATGTGGGAAGATTACTTCCATAGACAGGACTGTGGGTGCAAGGATACAAGAATCTTGAAAAGGATGAGGTAAGACAAGGCAAGAAGTTCAAAATGGTTGGACAGAGGTTTTATGAGGGAGAATATGAGAGTTGCCGATTTTGTTACGAAAAGCTCAGTCCTCATCCCTGATGCGAATCCAACAAAGGGGATGTGTTTTTGAGAAAAAGGGAAAAAAAAAAGTTTATTGCTTTACTAGCAAAGGGGACTCCAGTCCTAGAGGCTGTGGTTTTGCCCATCAAGGAAAACAGTGTGCTTTTAAAGAAGCTCTTCAAAGGCTACATTCTGGTGGGCTCTGACAGGGGTCCCAGGGGTAACCCAGACGGTGTGTTGAAATTTCCTTGTTAATTTGGGAGATAGTCACTTCCTAGATCTTCTGGTAACATCCTGTTCCTGTGGAACACAGATGATTCAGGGCCATCTTGTACTTTGCCCTGGTCTAGGGAGGCGAGAGGGAGAAGAGGAAAAGAAAACCAAGCAGCAAGGGCTATATTCAAAGGTTAAGTGGACCACTGTTACATTTCCAGGGTATTTGGAACTTTGCTTGACCAATCAGAAGTTTACATTATATCAGATAGAAAAAGAGGAGACATCAAAAGCTTTGAAATGTGGGAGTGGCTCGATCAGCCTTCAAACTGATCATCTCAGTGGCAGTGTTGATAGATTAATTAATATTAATGGGGATAAACTTATTTCAATTGATAGAAAATGTTGATAAATATTAATATTAATATTGATAAATATTAATAGGGATAAACTTATTTCTATTGGAGAAGAGACTTGATGGGGGTAGCGGCTGGATATAAAACACTCTGTCCTTCCAGAAGCCCCTGTGTCTCCTTTTTGGTTCAGAAAAGTAAGGTAGGTAGAGAGCCCTATCTAGTTGTGGTGGATTATTGTAAGATGTTATGCCTAATGTTGTGCGCAAACCAAATCTGCAAACTAAAATGGAAAATTGTCATGATTACTTGGATTGTGCAGTGAAACAAAAATTAACTTGAAATACTAACATAAACAATTTTACGATGGGAAATACCTAGGTCATCGAGCAAGGGCTTCCCCTTGCCCCCATGAGATGTTCAACTTTGATGTGGTTGGCATGGTCTTAGCACATGTCTTAGAATTTGATGTTTTCTGCAGTATGTTATTCTGTGACATCTTTGTGGATCAGAAAGTCATTTCTGTCTAGGACAAAATGAAATTACACAGAAACATTGTATTTTATGTTTTCTTAATTGCTTTTATTTTTTTAAATATGACAGCAGAATGCATCACAATTCTTATTACACATAAAGAACACAACTTTTCATATCATGTATATAAAGTATGTTCACACTAATTCATGTCTTCATACATGTACTTTTTTTTGAAGAGAAAGTGAGAGAATTTTTTAATATTTATTTTTTAGTTATCAGCAGACACAACATCTTTGTTTGTATGTGGTGCTGAGGATCGAACCTGGGCCGCACGCATGCCAGGCGAGCACGCTACCGCTTGAGCCACATCCCCAGCCCAATGTACTTTGGATAATAATATCCATTGCATTCCACTATCCTTGCTAACTCCCTTCCCTCACCCTTCCCTTCCCACCCCTCTGCCCTATCTAGAGTTCATCTATTTCTCCCATGCTTCCTCTCCCTATCCCACTATGAGTCAGTCACCTTATATCAGAAAAATATTCACCATTTGTCTTTTGGGATTGGCTAACTTCACTTAGCATTATCTCCTCCAACACCATCCATTTACATGCAAATGCCATAATTTTATTCTTTTTTATTGCTGAGTAATATTCCATTGTTTATATAAGCCACATTTTTTAATCCATTCATTCACTAAAGGGCATCTATGTTGGTTCCACAATTTAGCTATTGTGAATTGTGCTGCTATAAACATCAATGTGGCTGTGTCTCTGTAGTATGCTGTTTTTAAGTCCTTTGGGTATAGACTGAGGAGAGGGATAGCTGGGTCAAATGGTGGTTCCATTTCAAGTTTTCCAAGGAATCTCCATACTGTTTTCCAGATTAGTTGCACCAATTTGCAGTCCCACCAGCAATGTATGAGTGTGCCTTTTCCCCACATCCTCACCAATACTTATTGTTATTTTTCTTCATAATAGCTGCCAATCTGACTGAAGTGAGATGGTATCTTAGAGTAGTTTTGATTTGCGTTTCTCTAATTGCTAGAGACGATGAACTTTTTTTTATATATTTGTTGATTGGTTGAATATTCTCTTCTGAGAAGTGTCTGTTCATGTCCTTGGCCCATTTATTGATTGGGTTATTAGTTTTTTTGTGTGTTTAGCTTTTGGAGTTCTTTATATACCCTAGAGATTAGTGCTCTATCTGATGTTTGAGGGGTAAAAATTTGCTCCCAAGATGTAGGCTCTTTATTAACCTCTCAGATTGTTTCTTTTGCTGAGAAGAAACTTTTTAGTTTGAATCCATCCCACTTATTGATTCTTGGTTTTAATTCTTGCACTATAGGAGTCTTATTAAGGAAGTTGGGGCTTAATCCCACATGATAAAAATTAGAGCCTACTTTTTCTTCTATTAGAGAGTCTCTGGTTTAATTCCTAGATCCTTGATCCACTTTGAGTTGAGTTTTGTGCCTGATGAGAGATAGGGGCTTAATTTCATTTTGTTGCATATGGATTTCCAGTTCTCCCAGCAATATTTGTTGAAGAGACTATTTTTTTTGCCAATGTATGTTTTTGGTGCCTTCATTTAATATAAGATAATTGTAATTTTGTGAGTTAGTCTCTGTGTCCTCTATTCTGTATCATTGGTCTACCAGTCTGTTTTGGTGCCAATACCATGGTGTTTTTGTAACTGTTACTCTGTAGTATAGTTTAATGTCTGGTATGGTGATGCTACCTGCTTCATTCTTCCTGCTAAGGATTGCTTTAGCAATTCTGGGTCTCTTATTTTTCCAGATGAATTTCATGATTGCCTTTTCTATTTCTATGAGGAATGCTTTTGGGATTTTGATTGGAATTGCATTAAATTTGTATAGTGTTTATGGTATTATGGTCATTTTGATAATATTAATTCTGCCTATCCAAGAGCAAGGCAGATCTTTCCATCTTCTAAGGTCTTCTTTGATTTTTTTAAATTTAGGGTTCTTTACTTTTCATTATATAGATCTTTCACCTCTTTTGTTGATTACCAAGTATTTTATTTTATTTTTTTGAGGGTATTGTAAATGGGGTAGTTTTTCTCATTTCTTTTTCAGAGGACTTGTCACTGATATACAGAAATGCCTTTGATTTATGGATGTTGGTTTTGTAAACTGCTATCTTGCTAAATTTATTTACTAGTTTAGAAGTTTTCTATTGGAGCTTTTTGTGTCTTCTAGGTATAGATCATATCTTCAGCAAATAGAGCTAATTTAAGTTCTTCTTTTCCTATACATACTGGTTAATTTCTTTCATCTAATTGCTCTGGCCAATGTTTCAAGAACTATGTTAAATAGAAGTGGTGAAAGAGGGCATGCCTGTCTTGTTCTAGTTTTTAGATGGAATGCCTTCAATTTTTCTCCATTTAGAATGATGTTGGACTGGGGCTTAGTGTAGATAGCCTTTATGATGTTGAGATATGATCCTGTTATTCCTAGTTTTTCTAGTGTTTTGGACATAAAAAGGTGCTGTATTTTGTCAAATGCTTTTTCTGCATCTATTGAGATGATCATGTGATTCTTATCTTTGAGTCTATTGATGTGATAAATTACTTTTATTGATTTCCTTATGTTGAACCATCCTTGCATTCCTGGGATGAATCCTGCTTGATCATGGTGCGTGATCTTTTTGATAAGTTTTTTTGTATTCAATTTTCCAGAATTTTATTGAGAATTTTTACATTTATGTTTGTTAGAGATATTGGTCTAAAGTTTTCTTTCTTTGATATCTCTTTGCCTGGTTTTGGGATCAGGGTGATATTGGCCTCATAGAATGAGTTTGGAAGTGCTGCCTCTTTTTATATTTCCTGAAATAAATTGAAGAGTATTGGTATTAGTTCTTCTTTAAAGGTCTTGTAGAACTCAGTTGTGTATTTATCTTGTCTGGGCTTTTCTTGGTTGGTAGGCTTCTGATGGCATCTTCTATTTCATCACTTGATATTGGTCTGTTTAAATTGGGTATATCTTCCTGATTCAATCTGGACAAGTCATATGACTTAAGAAATTAATTGATGTCTTCAATATCTTCTATTGAATTGGACTATAAATTTTCAAAATAATTTCTAATCATCCTCCGTATTTCTGTAGTGTCTGTTGTGATATTACCTTTTTCATCACATATGCTGGTAATTTGAGTTCTCTCTCTCATTCTCTTAGTTAGCATAGGTAAGGGTCTGTCAATTTTATTTATTTTTTCAAAGAACCAACTTTTTTGTCAATTTTTTAAAATTGTTTTTTTTTGTTTCAATTTCATTAATTTCTGCTCTAATTTTAATTATTTCTTGTCTTCTACTGCTTTTGCTATTGATTTGTTCTTCATTTTCTAGGGCTTTGAGATGTAAAATGAGGTAATTTATTTGTTGACTTTTTCTTCTTTTAAGGAATGAACTCCATGCATTGAACTTTCCTCCTAGGACTGTTTTCATAGTGTCCCAGAGATTTCAATATGTTGTATCTATGTTCTCATTTACCTCTAAGAATTTTTTTCATCTCCTCTTTGATGTCTTCTGCAACCAACTGTTTATTCAGTAGCATATTGGTTAGTCTCTAGGTGTTGGAGTAATTTTTTTTTAAATTTTGTTATTGATTTCCAATTTTACTACATTATGATCTGATACAATACATAGTAGTATCTCTACTTTTTTGTATTTACTAATAGTTGCTTTGTGGCATAGTATATGGTCCATTTTAGAGAAGGATCCATGTGCTGCTGAGAAGAAAGTATATCTGCTTGATGCAGGTTGAAATATTCTATATATGTCAGTTAAATTTAAGTTATTGATTGTATTATTGAGTTCTATAGTTCCTTTATTCAACTTTTGTTTCAAAGATCTATCCACTGGTGAGAGAGGGGTGTTAAATTCTCCAAAGATTATTGTGTTGTGATCAATTTGACTCTTGAACTTGAGAAGAATTTGTTTGATGAAACTCTCACCCCAGGGCTCCCGTGGGCACCTGGTTGCACTACACACCTGTGTTGGGCAGCTACTGTGTTGGGTTACTGTCGCTGGGGAGGGGAGAAGGTTGGAAACCTGATACCTGGCTGCTGGAGATTTGATCTGAGTAATGCCTTCACCTAACATGGCGAGAATGTTAAGCCAAGATGGCGGCAATGTGCTTTCAGGGCCAGGGGGTGTCTTGTGAGGTGGGGGGAGCCTGGTGAGGTAGGGGGAGCCTGGTGAGGTGGGGGGAGCTGGGTGATGGCATTGTGCTGTGGGTAGGTAGCAGCTGAGTGACTTGCATGGGAGCGGAGCGAAGTCTTGGCAATCTGCAGAGGTGGTGACAGGTGATTCTGCTAAGGCGCTCACCTAGCCCTGCGTAGGCCAGGACTTCAGGCTCTGGGTCCTGCTCCAACACGGGGTATCCTACTTGAATGCTGAGGCCTGGAACCCTGCACAGGGTCACAGCGCTGGTGATTTCTGAGGAGAGCAGCTGGATAGGGGTCCTCTAACACTCTCAGAGATGGAGTATTCCAGCTAGGTGAGATCTGCTGGTGTGGCAGAGAGGGGAATGGGGTGGCTCACTCCCTTCCTGCCGCCATGTTTCTCCTTCTCTCAGAAACATTGTATTTTAAAATGGAAAAGTGAAATAAGATGAAGAGAGGCATTAATAGATATTTCCATATTCTTAAAAACTGTGTGGCAGCGTGCAGTGGCACATATCTTTAATCCCAGGGACTCAGGAGGCTGGGGTAGGATGATCGTAAGTTTGAGGTCAGGCTCAGCAATTTAGTGAGGTATAAGCAATTTAGTGAGGTCTCTTTTGAGACCCTGTCTCAAAAGAAAAAATAAAAAGGACTGGGGATGTGGCTCAGTGATTAACCACCATGGGTTCAATCCCTGCCCCCACCTTCAAATTAAGCAAAAATTCAAAAACTAAAAACCAAAACTTGCCTTCAGCTGGAATGTGGAGATCACTACTCCAAAACCAGTACAGAGGATGCATTTTGATGTCTTTCAGGAAATGCAGCGGTGAGAGGGGGGGAATTTTGGTTTGCCAGCTAACCAATTCCTGTTTTCTGCACTCTATCAAAAAATGCTCCTGGCATAGGAAAAGTCACAAATAGGACTTTAGTCTGTGTTAAAAAAGATAAGGAGTATGGGTGCAGAATATACCAACATTAAAGCCATGAGACAAATCTCCTAACACCTTTGGTAATTTCACATGAAAAATGGGATTTTAATAGTTGATCTTTATTCATACTACATATTTCTGTTATGATGAAAAGTTGATTTGGTACCCAACTAATGGAAATTCAGTTTGGATCCTGGTTATGTTCCTTACAGGTTTGATGGCTACTGTGATTTTTCACGTCCCAGAGGCTTCTAGATAGGAAAAGGTATGTTGGCCAGAATTGATCTCTGCCATTATTGTCAATGACACCCATGATTTGGCCCTCGCCAACATATTTTCCTGTGACTCCTCAGCTTCTGGTCTGTGGCTGCTTTCTATCATTTCATATTTGCTGCATACTCCATCAAGCTAATAAAGCAGCTGTTTATTATGCATGACCTGCTCCATAGTGTGAATGACAGATAACTGCAGCATTTTAAGTCTTGTGTGAGATTTCCAACCTGCTGCCAGCCTCTCCATTATATTCCATAAAAATGTTTCTTGTTATGGACTATTGGAAAGGAACGTAGGTTGTTTTAGGGTCAGTGCCAACTTGAACTCTGTAAAATACTGCCAGATTAGAGGTGGGGGAAGTGATGCAAGCTGTCTGAAAGAAGATGCAACTAGGGGCATCAGACAAATGCACAAGTCCTGCATATATGGACACAACACATCTTCTTTGCAACATGTGATACAATATGAGCTGGAATAGTCATTTATGTAGAGTTTTAAGACCGATTAAAAGAAAGATAAGGATAGAAAACTTACATTTACTAAGTATTTGGTCTGCTTCCACCACTCTGCTGTTGTGAAAGTTGTTATATTTGAAATGGAGTCACTCATGTCAAACCTGGCTTAAAGGAGCCAAGGAAGGACAGTAAAGGAGGACCCTTCATGCATGATTTGTCTGATAACAGGAGCTATCACAAGAACTTTTTTCAAACTGCAGTTTATTTTCGAAGTCACACAGGACAGCTAGCAATGTAGGGACAGTGAGCAGCTTGTCCAAGAACACTTGCCTGACACACTGTCTCACAATCCAATCTAGAGAAACAGGCTGGCATGATTTTAAGACTACAAGTTTTACCTACCAGCTACTGAGCTCAGTCATTAAGGCTTGCCAGCTCCTGAAATTATCATTGGCACCAATGAACTTTTTTTTTCAAAACAACTTATGTAAATTTTCTCTTTCCCAATGAAACTCCAACATTTTCTTTTGTTTTTCATTCATACTGAAGTTCACCATAGTCTGTGCATGTGGTGTGAACTGCAATTTTAATCTTCTTATTTTTCCCCGAAATCCCTTTTGCGCGGAGGTTGGTTTCTATATATTTATTTATTTATTATTTTTTTTCCACATTCTTAATTTTTATTTTTTTTATATTGGTTGTTCACAACATTACAAAGCTCTTGACATATCATATTTCATACATTAGATTGAAGTGGGTTATGAACTCCCAATTTTACCCCAAATGCAGATTGCAGAATCATGTCGGTTATACATCCACAATTTTACATAATGCCCAATTAGTAATTGTTGTATTCTGCTACCTTTCCTATCCCCTACTATCCCCCCCTCCCCTCCCCTCCCCTCCCTTCTTCTTTCTCTACCCCATCTACTGTAATTCATTACTCTCCTTGTTTATTTTCCCATTCCCCTCACAACCTCTTATATGTAATTTTGTATAGCAATGAGGGTCTCCCTTCATTTCCATGCAATTTCCCTTTTCTCTCCCTTTCCCTCCCATCTCATGACTCTGTTAAATGTTAGTCTTTTCTTCCTGCTCTTCCTCCTTGCTCTGTTCATAGTTGCTCTCATTATATCAAAGAAGACATTTGGTATTTGTTTTTTAGGGATTGACTAGCTTCACTAAGCATAATCTGCTCTAGTGCCATCCATTTCCCTGCAAATTCTATGATTTTGTCATTTTTTATTGCTGCATCGTACTCCATTGTGTATAGATGCCACATTTTTTTTATCCATTCATCTATTGAAGGGCATCTGGGTTGGTTCCACAGTCTAGCTATTGTGAATTGTGCTGCTATGAACATCGATATGGCAGCATCCCTGTAGCATGCTCTTTTAAGGTCTTCAGAGAATAGTCCGAGAAGGGCAATAGCAGGGTCAAGTGGTGGTTCCATTCCCAGCTTTCCCAGGAATCTCCAAACTGCCTTCCAAATTGGCCACACCAGTTTGCAGTCCCACCAGCAATGTACAAGAGTACCCTTTTCTCCACATCCTCACCAGCACTTGTTGTTGTTTGACTTCATAGTGGCTGCCAATCTTACTGGAGTGAGATGGTATCTTAGGGTGGTTTTGATTTGCATTTCTCTGACTGCTAGAGATGGTGAGCATTTTTTCATGTACTTGTTGATTGATTGTATATCCTCCTCTGAGAAGTGTCTGTTCAGATCCTTGGCCCATTTGTTGATTGGGTTATTTGTTATCTTATTGTCTAATTTTTTGAGTTCTTTGTATACTCTGGATATTAGGGCTCTATCTGAAGTGTGAGGAGTAAAAATTTGTTCCCAGGATGTAGGCTCTCTATTTACCTCTCTTATTGTTTCTCTTGCTGAGAAAAAACTTTTTAGTTTAAGTAAGTCCCATTTGTTGATTCTTGTTATTAACTCTTGTGCTATGGGTGTCGTATTAAGGAATTTGGAGCCCGACCCCACAATATGTAGATCGGAGCCAACTTTTTCTTCTATCAGACGCAGAGTCTCTGATTTGATATCAAGCTCCTTGATCCATTTAGAGTTAACTTTTGTGCATGGCGAGAGGAAGGGATTCAGTTTCATTTTTTTGCATATGGATTTCCAGTTTTCCCAACACCATTTGTTGAAGATGCTATCCTTCCTCCATTGCATGCTTTTAGCCCCTATATCAAATATAAGATAGTTGTAACTTTGTGGATTAGTCTCTGTGTCCTCTATTCTATACCATTGGTCCACTTGCCTGTTTTGGTACCAGTACCATGCTGTTTTTGTCACTATTGCTCTGTAATATAGTTTGAAATCTGGTATCGCTATACCGCCTGATTCACACTTCCTGCTTAAAATTGCTTTTGCTATTCTGGGTCTTTTATTTTTCCATATGAATTTCATGATTGCTTTATCTATTTCTTCAAGAAATGCCATTGGGATTTTGATTGGCATTGCATTAAATCTATAGAGAACTTTTGGTAATATCGCCATTTTGATAATGTTAGTTCTGCCTATCCATGAACAGGGTATATTTTTCCATCTTCTAAGATCTTCTTCTACTTCTCTTTTTAGGGTTCTGTAGTTTTCATTGTATAAATCTTTCACCTCTTTTGTTAGGTTGATTCCCAAGTATTTTATTTTTTTGGAGGATATTGTGAATGGAGTGTTTTTCCTCATTTCCGTTTCAGAAGTTTTGTCGCTGATATACAGAAATGCCTTTGATTTATGCGAGTTGATTTTATATCCTGCCACTTTGCTGAATTCATTTATTAGTTCTAGTAGTTTCTTTGTAGACCCTTTTGGGTCTTCTAAGTATAGAATCATGTCATCTGCAAATAGTGATAATTTAAGTTCTTCTTTTCCTATTTTTATGCCTTTAATTTCTTTCGTCTGTCTAATTGCTCTGGCCAGTGTTTCAAGAACTATATTGAATAGAAGTGGTGATAGAGGGCATCCCTGTCTTGTTCCAGATTTTAGAGGGAATGCCTTCAACTTTTGTCCATTCAGAATGATGCTTGCCTGAGGCTTAGCATAGATAGCTTTTACAATGTCAAGGTACGTTCCTGTTATCCCTAGTTTTTCAAGTGTTTTGAACATAAAGGGATGCTGTACTTTGTCGAATGCTTTCTCTGCGTCTATTGAGATGATCATATGGTTCTTATCTTTAAGTCTGTTGATGTGGTGAATAACATTTATTGATTTCCGTATATTGAACCAGCCTTGCATACCAGGGATGAATCCTACTTGATCATGGTGCACAATTTTTTTGATGTGTTTTTGTATTCGATTCGCCAGGATTTTATTGAGGATTTTTGCATCTAGGTTCATTAGAGATATTGGTCTGTAGTTTTCTTTCTTTGAGGTGTCTTTGTCTGGTTTCGGAATCAGGGTGATGTTGGCCTCATAGAATGAATTTGGAAGAGCTCCTTCTTTTTCTATTTCCTGAAATAACTTGAAAAATATTGGTATTAATTCTTCAAGGTTTTGTAAAACTCCGCTGTATATCCATCTGGTCCTGGGCTTTTCTTAGTTGGTAGTCTTTTGATGGCTTCTTTAATTTCATCCATTGATATTGGTCTGTTCAAATTGTGTGTATCCTCCTGACTCAGTCTGGGCAAATCATATGACTTAAGAAATTTATCGATGTCTTCACTATCTTCTATTTTATTGGAATATAGGTTTTCAAAATAATTTCTAATTGTCTTCTGTATTTCTGTAGCATCTGTTGTGATATTGCCTTTTTCATCCCGTATGTTAGTAATTTCAGTTTTCTCTCTTCTTCTCTTTGTTAGCATGGCTAAAGGTCTGTCGATCTTATTTATTTTTTCAAAGAACCAACTTTTAGTTTTGTTAATTTTTTCAATAGTTTCTTTTGTTTCAATTTCATTAATTTCCGCTCTGATTTTAATTATTTCTTGCCTTCTGCTACATTTGCTGTTGTTTTGCTCTTCCTTTTCTAGGGCTTTGAGATGAAGTGTGAGCTCATTTATTTGTTGGTTTTTTCTTTTTTTGAGGAATGACCACCAGGCGATGAATTTTCCTCTTAAAACTGCTTTCATTGTGTCCCATAGATTCCGATATGTTGTGTCTGTATTTTCATTTATCTCTAAGAATTTTTTGATTTCCTCCTTTATGTCTTCTTTAACCCATTGATCATTCAGTAACATATTGTTCATTTTCCATGTGATGTAGGATTTTTCCTTCCTTCTTTTATCATTGATTTCCAGTTTCATTCCATTATGATCAGATAAAATGCATGGTATTATCTCCACCCCTTTATATTTACTGAGGGTTGCCTTGTGACATAATATATGGTCTATTTTTGAGAAGGATCCATGTGCTGCTGAGAAAAAAGTATATCCATTTGATGATGGTTGATATATTCTATATATGTCAGTTAAGTCTAGGTTATTGATTGTGGTATTGAGTTCTATAGTTTCCTTATTCAACTTTTGTTTGGAGGATCTGTCCAATGGTGAGAGAGGTGTGTTGAAGTCACCCATAATTATTGTGTTGTGGTCTATTTGATTCTTGAACTTGAGGAGAATTTGTTTTATGAATGTCGCAGCGCCATTATTAGGTGCATAAATATTGATAATTGTTATGTCTTGTTGGTGAATGGTTCCTTTTAACAGTATATAATGTCCTTCTTTATCCCTTTTGATTAACTTAGTCTTGAAGTCGATTTTATTCGATATGAGGATGGCCACCCCTGCTTGCTTACGAGGACCGTGTGCGTGGTATATTTTTTCCCATCCTTTCACCTTCAGCCTGTGTATGTCTTTTCCAATCAGATGTGTCTCCTGGAGGCAGCATATTGTTGGATTTCTTTTTTTAATCCATGATATCAGCCTATGTCGCTTTATTGGAGAGTTTAAGCCATTAACATTCAGAGTTACTATTGATATATGGTTTGTACTTCCATCCATGTTTGATTATTTATCCTTTTTTTTAAAAAAAAAATTTAGTTTGTTTCTCCATGATTATTTTTCACTTCGCCCTCTGTCTTTACCGAGGCACTTCCCTCTGATGGTTTTGGTTATTGTTTTTCATTTCTTCCTCGTGTAGTGTTTTGTTCAAAATGCTTTGCAATGCTGGTTTTCTGGCTGCAAATTCTTTTAACTTTTGTTTATCATGAAAGATTTTTATTTCGTTGTCATACCTGAAGCTTAATTTTGCTGGATACAGAATTCTTGGTTGGCATCCATTGTCTTTCAGTGTTTGGAATACATTGTTCCATGACCTTCTTGCTTTCAGTGTCTGTGATGAAAAATCCGTTGTTAACCTTATTGGTTTACCCCTGAATGTAATCTGTCTCCTTTCTCTTGTAGCTTTTAATATTTTCTCTTTGTTCTGTATATTGGATATCTTCATAACAATGTGTCTTGGCGTTGGTCTACTGTGATTTTGTGTGCTCGGTGTCCTGTATGCATCTTCAATTTGTATATCTGTTTCCTTTTTTATTTCTGGAAAGTTTTCTGTAATTATTTCATTCAGCAGGTTACTCATTCCCTTGGTTTGAATCTCTGTACCTTCTTCTATCCCGATGACTCGTAAGTTTGGCTTTTTTATGTTATCCCATAACTCTTGGATGTTTTTCTCGTGATTTTTTACCAGCCTTTTTGAGTTGGCCAGACTCTTTTCAAGATGAAATAATTTGTCTTCATTATCTGACGTTCTGGCTTCTACTTGCTCCACTCTGTTAGTGATACTCTCAATTGAGTTTTTAATTTGGTTTATAGTTTCCTTCATTTCTAAGATTATGGTTTGATTCTTTTTTATAATCTCTATCTCCTGATAAAGGTGCTTAACTTCTTCTTTTATCTGTTTGTGTAATACATTCTCAATGTGTTCTTTAGCTGCTTGAATTTGCTGTCTCATATCCTCTTTAAGGTTCCATTCCATCTGTCTAAGGTGTTCCTTGAGTTCTTTATATGACCATTTTTCTGATGACTCTAAGTCCTCCTGAATATTTAGGCTGTCCTACATTGTTTGTACTCCTTTTCTTCCTTGCTTTTTGAAGCTGCTCATGTTACTTCTTGTTCTGTTTGACTTCTGAGTTACTGTTTACTCCTATAAATTTATTTGATGCTTGGGAGGAAAGGTATTAGAAGGGAAGGGAAAAAGTCACTGTAGCCGCAGGTTTCAATGAAGTTATCTCCTCCGCCGCAGTCTGATGACGTCAGTTGTCTGCCATGGTGGTATCTCTTGCAAATGGCGACAGTTTGTTTCCCTTTGCCGGGTGACCAATGCAACGGGTGGGTCCTTACTGTCTCTCCCAAGCCCCGTTTCAAACCTGTGGCCACTACCTATGAAGGCTCGGTTGGCATTTACCTCCGTAGGATCAGAAGGGCTGACCGGTTGTTTCAGCCGGATGGATTAGTGCTGAGTCACAGCTGCTTGTCTGTGGGAAGCAGGCGAACGGGAGCTTGAATTCAGCTGATCCACGTTCAGTGTGTGTTCTGAGAGGCCCAAACAGCTCGCTCCAGATCCACGTCAGTTCAGCATTGCCTAGTGATCCTGAGCAAACAGAATTAGGCTGTTTACGACTCCCTATGCCTGCACAGCTGAAGAGGTCAGAGACTTGATCTCTCCGCGCCCGCCGCCATGTTGGAATCTCTATATATTTATTTAATATCGATACTGTATTCTACTGCACAGGTCATTGATTTCCTAATAATCCTGAGAAGCAAATTTTTACCCCCCCTCCTTTTTTTTGGTAACTTCTGAGGAAGTAAACCCTGAGAAATTGGGCAACTTTCTTGGATTATCCACAAATAGCTCATGGTGTGCTGGGATAGCAACCCAGGTCGGGCTGGCAGCAGTATCTGCATTTTTCCCACCACCCTCCTATGCTCTAGGCTGAATGATCCCCTGGAGAAGAGCTCTTTCTTAATTGAGTCCCAGAGATTCTCTGAGAGGGTTGACAGGCCTCCATCAACTTGAGGTTTTAGAGATATCTCCTAATAACACTGGAACAAATTTCATCGTAACTTATTTCTATTGTATATTAAATCAATAAATGTTAACATTGATAAACTTATTTCTATTAATATATTAATATTGGTAAACTAATATTTCTGTTAACTCTTTTTTAAAATTGTTGATAGACCTTTATTTTGTTTATTTATATGCAGTGCTCAGAATTGAACCCAGTGCCTCCCACATGCCAGGCAAGTGCTCTACCACTGAGCCCCAGCCCCAGCCCCATCTCTTTTAATAAACCCATGCCTGCTAATCTGAGTGGCATGTCTGAAATCTTTTTTACTTGATCACAAGAATCAGGGTTTGTGCTGCCTCGATTTTCCAGAAGGTTGAAGACTTCTGACATCTTTGAATTTCAAGAACCTGGACTTTGGGCAACAGGGGTATTATCCCTCAAATTAGTTGGTAGAATTTATGCCCTAACCAGTATATTTGGAAGAATATGTTGTGCAGAAGCAGTTTTTCTGATATCCAGATAGATGAAGATTCAATAAGATGAAGAAAGAAGACATTTCAGAAGTACAAGACACTACTGATTGTCATCAAGAAGGAGCAGCACTCCTCCCAGTCTCTTGGAGATGAATCTTTTGGAGGAACATGATGGATCTCCATGTGGGTTTTTGGGAATCACAATGGAGGAAGCTTGTGCCTTGTTCTATGGGTGAGGTGGAGTGTTCATGGTCATTACAGGCTCTTCCATGGACATCTTGATAAAGGAGCAGGAGAGACTATGGCTAGTTGAGTCCTTTTGCATTCTCTAAGAAATCAATGTTTCCTGTGTTCCCAGGAGTAGCACAAGAAGGGAAAAAGGAAGGAGAGAGAGGAGAATATGTAGTGTTGTTTGTCCTGAAGTCACAAGACAGGAAGATCGCAAGGAGGTGCCAGCCTTGACATTTAGTAAGGCCCTCTTCTTCTTAATATTAAAACTTTCTTTGTAAAGATGAGAGAAAAACAAATCAAATCATATATACCACCTGGTGGGATAGGACCTAAAAATGGAAATTTAGTCTTGGTTATAGAGTAAGGTAAAGCTGCATTTCTTGCATAACAAAGCTTGACTCCTCACATTTGTGGATACTCTTTCTCTCAAACTCACCTTAAAGTCTTCACCTTTCAAAAAATATTCCTTTGCTTTTCCTCAGTATCATATGCTTTTTCATTTGTTGGCTCTCCTTCTCGCATCTTGCTGCTGGGTGAGGAGAAAGAACATGTATATTCCAGTTCCAGCTCTCCTTTACTGAAGGTCTAAAGGAGAACAACTCACCATTTCTGGGTCACAATTTTCTTTGCTTAGCTTTTTCTTTTTCTCATTTGCAGTTCTGGGGATTGAACTGTGGGCCTTGTGCATGCTTAGCAAGTGCTGCCCCCTGACCCCCTGAGCTATATCCGCAGTTCTCCATTAGCTCCCCCACCCATAGAGCTTTTTTGTAAAATAGATTGCCAGAGAGGTTGTCAGGGTACAGTGGCATCATGGATGAGAAAGAGCTTCCATGAGGAGAAAGTTTCAGATACATGTGCTATTGGGGGATAGGGATTGGGGTGGTTCTATTACAGCCCAGAGAAAGAAGCCAGGCTACACTGCTCACTGCTCCACAAATATTTGAATTCAAATTAGTATGATAATGGATTTTATTCAGGGTCAGCTTTGTAGAAAGATAAAAACCTCTCCTGTTGAGAGCCACAACCAAGTCAAGATGGCGCCTGGCATTTTGCCAGAGGGAGTGGTTGAGAAGTTACACCAGTGAGCCATTAAGATGATGATAATTAAGTTAAGCTGTGTATAATTATTAAGATAATGACTGATTGCTGTAACTGGATGATGCTAAATTGAAACAAGCTGTGTATTCAGTTGTGTATATAAACCTCTGTTGTCCATCAATAAGGCAGCTCCTGCTACCTCGGGTGCCCACTACTTTTGAGTTCTCAGGGAGTTCCTGTTGAGTTCCTGTTGGTTGAGTTTCAGCTGAGTTCCCATTGTATTCGGGCAATAAAGTAGTTCCTGTTTGAACCTACAAGTGACTCGTGACCTCCCAGTTATTTGTGCCCAGCCAGACTGTGGCACTCCCCCCACCGCCAAATTCCATCTTCAGAGACTCTTAGGGCCAAGGAGAGTTTTTAAAAGAGAAGAAGCAGGCAAAATGGGAAGAAAGGCAGGAAATATACAAATGCAGATCCAGATCTGGTTAAATTTCCATTCTTAGCTTCCTTGAGGCCTGTGAAGCCAAGGCATTGCAGCCCTGTCAGTTTGTACTCTCAGCAAGAGAAAGTTGCTCTTCATTTCAGAAATGCTCCCACTCCAGTTTGCTTCACATGTAAAGTGAGATTAAGGCTGCGTGTCTTTTACCCTGGCTGGGTGTCTGATTTTACTATACTTTATATATTTAAATTAAGCTGTGCCCTACATTCAGGATCTCTGTTCCCACTCAATGAAGGGCTGGACAGAAAGCCAGTATCTTAATCCTTCTTCTGAGAAGAAGTAGTGATTTATTTGGTACCAACACTTTCTTTCTCAAGGGTATAGAGAAAAGAACTTCACTCCTGTAAAGAATCTTCTTTGTTCTAAAAATTCACCTGCTCCTCCCAAAGACAACTCCCTTAAGGAGAAACTCCCCCAAACTAATCTTCAGTAAGAGATTTCATGTCATTGGTAGATCTTGACTTTTTAACCCTGCAACTTTTTCTGGGAGCTCAGGTGCTTTGATATCTCAGTGCTGGCATACTTGGTCAGCAGCATAAAGCAGATTTACACCTGCTCACTAGGTGAGCCTCCTAGTGACAGATGCTGCTTTAAATTTTTTTTTTAGTGTATGATAATTATGCATAATGTTGAGACTCCTTTTGACATAATCATACATCATGGAATATAATTTGTTCCACTTTTGTGCCCAGTACTTCTTTTTACCCTCTCCCTCTGTTCCCCTTCCTCAATTCTACTAGTCTTCCTTCTATTGATTTACAGTTTTTGAAGCTTATAGATATTCATAAAAGTCAAATTCACTGTGGCATAGCCATATGTACATAGCATAACTGGGTCAATTTCTTCCCTTTTTCCATCTCTCCTCACTTTTCTTCTGTTCCCTTCCTCTACTCTACTGATCTCTCTTCTATTTTCATGGAATTCATCCCCTCTTTCCACATTTCTCCTTATTTCACTCTAACTTCTGGATGTGAGAGAAAACATTTGACCTTTGACTTTGTGAATCTGTCACATTTTACTTAGCATGATGTTCTCTAGTTCCATATATTTACCAGGAAAGACCATGATTTCATTCTTCTTTATGGCCGAGTAAAACTCCATTGTGTACATATACCACATTTTCTTTTTCCATTCATTTGTAACAGGCACCTGAACTGGTTTCATAACTTGGCTGTGATTAATTGCATTGCTATAATCACCGATGTGCATGTGTTACTACAGTATGCTGATTTTAGTTCTTTAGGATATAGACCAATGAGTAGGATAACTGGGTCACATGTTAGTTCCATTCCTAATGCTTTGAGGAAGTTTTTATCTCTTTTTCAAATATCCTTAAAGTTTGCTTAGAGGAAGCAAGACTATACCATGACTTATACAACTTATTTAATTGCCTTTTCAATTTTCACTTTGTCCTAGGAGGCATGCTGTGGGAAACTTAGCCAATTTTCAGGTCATTACTTTAACAATCATGAATTCAAACCTATTATGTGCCAACTTTGGGGGACACAGGTATGTGTGAGATGTGGTGCCAGCCCACATGACATTAGCATTTAAAGAGAGAGATGATTACCTAAATTGTAAAATAGGGAGAGCTATGATAAAGGTAATTGTGAGGGAATAGTGATAGTGCAAGAAAGTACAATTAATTCTTTTGACAATCATTTTTTAAAATTAAAATCTCTGGTTTCACTTTTGCTCCTTTATTTCATTGAAAATATTCTTGTGCAGGTTGCCAAGGACCTCTATGTGACACACTTAGAAAGTTGCTTTTATGCTCTTAATTTGTTTGACCTCAAGGATCATTTCACACACTGGACAGTAGTCCCTTCATGTGGAAAATCTCCTTTTTTGGCAAAAACAACACAATCTCATGACTCTCCTTTATTTATTTTGTCTTCTTCTCAGTTGCTTTGCAACCTCTTTTTCTTTTTTTTTTTTTTTTCCTACTTGACATCTGAACCTTGGAGTTCAGTTCCTAAGGGCCGAGTCTTGGAACTTCTCTTGCTCTGTGGGCTACTCTCTCTTCCTAAATATTAGAATCTTTGTGCACACAAGTGTTACTGCCGAATGCCAAATTTCTACCTCAAACCTTATCTAGTACAAATATGAGATCACCTGACATCTCATTTCATCATGACACAAGTATTTTAAAATTTATTTGAAATTTATTTATTAAAATTAAATTTATAAATTTAATTATTCAAATAAAATGTGAATTGCTTATTTTCTTCATCCTGAGGGAGAGTCTTGAGGGAGAGTTCCATAGAGAAGGTGGTGACCACAGGCTCTTCAGTGTACTCTCACAACACCAGTAAACAGAAAATGAGAACAAAACTTATTTTAGGAACATTATTTAGGTCATGTTTCATCTCCCCCCACAACACAACCCAGTAGTTTCATTATTTACTCTAAGAACCTAATTGAGCAAAGTTCATTTGGGGTGTGGGGGTGGTAGTATTAAGGAAGTGTAAGGGACTAATACTTAAATTTATTATGGAAGGATGGTCCCCTCTACTCAGGGTTATGGACCTGGTCTTAAGAGTATAGCTATAAGTTTCTTCTTCCCAACCTGTCCTTCCTGCTTTGTATTTAAGAGTAAGAGAGAAAGAAGGGGAGAGAAAAAAGGGCAATGGTCCATGCCTTTGACATGGACATCCTGAACTTTTGCTAGGAAGTTCTCTGTCTAACCCTTGATGGTGCAGAGCTCAGGTGAGTCTCAGTGAGGAGTCTCCTGAAGAAGGTGGGCTGGAGCCACTGTGCTCAGGCTCATCATCTTCCTCTCTATTGCTGGACTCTGAGGAGCTTCTGGTTCATCTTTTTTGCCATCTTTCTTCCTATTCTCTTCTGGTCTCTGTGAAGGATAATAATTGGCACAAACAGACCCTGACGAATCTGTCCCTGGAGCCTGCAGCCTCTGTTCCTCTCCAAGCCCTTCTTAAAGACTCTGTTGATGAGGACTGCAGATCTGTTCTTCTGAACTTGGGGTTTGAGCTGCCTTTCATGCTCATATTCTTAGGTTTACTTGAAGTAGTTTTTCATGTGCAACAGATTTCTCAGGTGACAGACTCTGGAGCCAAAAATCCAGGTCTGCCCTGCACTATTTCTGCAGTTCCTCAGGCTGGCACTTATAATGTTCCTTAAGGCTCTTTGGGGACACTCCGCTAGCACTGGCCAATCTCTACTTGCAGCCCCTCAGGGAAACCTACTGGATGGAGCTTCTTACTCAAATACAAATCCTGGCAGAAATTATGCTCTCCTTTTAGTGGTTGGCTTCTCTCACTCTCGGAGGAATTTCAACTTGGAAATGTCAGTTTTCTGGAAAGACCTCACTTCTTTCACAGTTCCTCAAACTTCTTTTGAATTTTGGTTTGGCACCTCTTAGGGACAACAGATTTTTTGGAGTGTTGATCCAGATTAGGGTAGAGCAGTTATTCCTCACATTTCTAATTCTCCTGGAAATCTTGAATAAGTCTCAGTTTTAGCTGCTCTTGAACTTTCTCCACAGGACTTAGGTCAGCTCCCAGTTGCTAAAGTCAGGGTACAATTTGGTAGTTCTGGGAGATGAGTATGTCCAGATGTTTCTTGCACTACATTTTTTTTAAACATTTTAGGAATTTTAAACATGTTCCTTAGCTTCTAATTCAAATTCTTTCAAAATGAAGAACTTTTTCAATTTCAAGAAATCTCTCACCATTTAAGTTTATATATTTATCCAGAAAAAAATCTTTAAAAGCTATGTTTTCCCAGTCTAGATGAGACTGGGTTTCTTTGAAACGAGGGTTATATTCAGGAGGGAAGTTTCCTTGAAAGTAAGCCAGTGACCTCAGGATGTTCTCTTCAGGCAGAGTCTTGGCCATCAGGTAAAGCCCTAGCAAGATCCTTGGGCCACTTATAAAGTCAAAGTAGTGCAGACACCTCAGCAGGAGTTCAAATGTCTTCCCTATTAAGACTCAGTGTGAAACTATTCCCTAAGTCTGGCTGTACAATTAATTCTATGTTTCTGAAGATTCCGTAGATTGGCTTCACCAGTATTTGTAGAAAAACCCATCCAAAATATATCCAGTTGGCTTGAGGAAAAAAAAAATCAGGATTTCACATTTTTCTTATCAGGATTTCAAAGTTTTGGCCCATTTGGGTTTTGCTGATTGTTTCAATTTCATCTTATTTATCTCATGTTACTTCACTCCTCACCCTACTTTACTCAGGTCCCACTTATCTCCTTTTAATTTCACCAAGTTTTTTTTCCTACCCTTTTGTAATGTTATTTATTTCTTCTACCTTGAATAATTTTCCTTCCAGTCTTCAGATGGATGATTCCCTGTTATTTCTTTTTCTTCCTTTGTGGAATATTTCTGACCACTCTAACTCCAGAGTGAGCAGTAGAGTGAATCTTGATGAGTGTTTCTTGATATTTTCCTTATACTACATATTAACATTTGGACTAAATATGTTTGTTTATTTATTCCACATTTTAGCTTCTGTTTTCTCCAATTAGACTGTCACGAAATATCATGTCCAATTTATTTACCAATATATTCTATTTGTCTAACGTGGGACCTGTTCTACAGAAAAAAATCAATGAGCCTTTATTGATAAATACTGACAACTTATTGAATGAGAACTGTATGATAGATGCTATATCAAGCACTACAGATACAAAGATGTCTAAGATATAAGCTGTGTTCTTAAGTTTTGAAGAGCAGTAGTAAAGAGAGACTTAATCAAGTAACTGCTTTTGATAATTTGTGTTTTAAAGTAAATGCATATACAGGATGTAATTATAATCTCTGTATCCAAAGAGTAAAGTTGGATCAGAAGGAAATTATTTCTCACACAGACTGCAATCCAAGTTCTAATAATCTGTGTACAGGGGTGTGCACAGAGTAGAGAAAGAGATGGGAGGACTTGGATTAAAGTCATCTTGAATTGTAGTTTTTACAGGTGCTTGGCTAAAGCAGTAGTAAATCTTCTTTGGAAGGTGAAAAATTGTTATTATTTTTGTAACAAGATGTTCAACATGTAATAAAACCATCTAGACCCAAAAGGAATGAGCTCCTTTGGCAAGCTTCAAAAGAAACGACAGTCAAAAGAAACAGACTCACATGGATTTTAGACTATGAAATAAAAATGCTTACTTCCCAGGAAGTAATCATCGAATAAAAAAATTATGGCAAAAGTTAAAAAAAAAAAGTTAAAAAAAAATTATGGCAAATAGCTGAAAATGATAAAGAGTGACATAGCATATCAAGAGTTTAAATTCAGGACTAAGGTCAACAATTGAAATAAAGAACACAATGGTAGAACAGATAAAAAGAATGAAAAATTAGTGAACTGAAAAATACATCAGAAGAAATTACAATGAAGAAGAGAGAGAACAATTCATGAAAAATGAAGGGGGTGGGGGAGCAACACACATAAAGGGTATGATGAGGAGGGCTGTCATAAGACTGATTGGAGTCCAAGAAGGAGAGGAGAGAGAATGTGGCAGATGAAATATCTGAAGAGACAATGACTAAGAATTTTCTGCAACTCATAAACTATACAGATTTTTTAAAAAATGAACAAACAAAATGGTAGTTTTAAACCCATCTATGTCCCAGCTATCAGGGAGGCTGAAGTGAGAGAATCAATTGAGCTCAGAAACTGGAGACCAGGCTAGGCAACATAGCAAGACCCCATCTCAAATAAATAAGCAGATGGACAAGCAAACAATCAATCCAGCAAATTCTGAGCAAGATCAATAAAAAGAAACTCATACCTAGAAACATCATCCTGAAAATTCAGAAAATCAAAGACAAAGAGAAAAAAATTTAAAAATTCTTATTAGTAGTCAGAGAAACAAAAACAAAATTTCTTGAGAACAATTGCAAATATAAGACTAAATATAGCTGAGATCTTGCTAGCATTAATGAAAGCTGAAAGATAAAATCATGATATATTTATTATGCTGGAGTATCAGCTGACTCAAAATTCTATACCTAAGGGAAATATTCTCTAATAATTCTCTTGAAATAAGACATTCACAACAAGCCAATCAACTGTAGAGGAAACATAAAGTGTTCACTAGGGATAAGAGAAGAATTAGGAAGTCAGAGATAAAGGAAAGAATAAAAACAACAAAAGGGCAAGTGTTTAGTAAGTTTAAATGAATATTGGCTGAATAAAACAACAATAAAATATCTCATAAGGTTTGTAATTTATACCATATATAATAATGTACAAATATATACATTATAATTATATACTGTGATATAAAATAATTTAATTTGCATATAGTATAAAATAGACATGAGTACATAATGCATAATATATTCATATTTTGTATTTAAAAATGATATATATTTTATTAAAATACAACAATAATATATTAATTGGGGAAGGGGAATGTATCAAAGTATTTCAAGGCTCTAGCTTTATGATGTAAGGAGAGAGTAAAAGTATCTGTTATTATCCAGGACAAATAATACATAATAAAATGGTAGTTTTAAACCCAAATCTATTTTTGATTTAATTTAATTTAAATAGATAAAATCTCTTAGTTTGAAAGACAATGATTGAAAACTGGGTAAATACCAAATTAATGTGATCTTATTCTAGGCACATCTATATATTAAAGTTAGACAAACATTGTAAAGCATTACAAGGAGCAAAAAGCATCTCTTGAAATAAGTTAAAATGGCCAGAAAGATAGATAACACAATTCTACATTGTATGCATCTAACAATATGGTCTTAAAATGTGCAAAACAAAAACTAATGTAATTATAAGGAGAAGTGAATAAAGTTACAGTCAGAACAGGACATTTTAAATATAACTTTCTCAATAATTGATAGAATATAAAGATGAAAAATCTTGCAAAATTATAAAAGATTTCAAAAAAACAAATTTGGTAAATTTGATCTATATATAACATATGGATATAATATTATGTGTAACTAAATCTAATACATATTATATATAATTATGTATTATTAGTCATCATTATTTTAATTATACAATTTATATAATATATAATGTAATATATGCATTAATTATCATTTATATATAATATTGATCACATTTTCAATCTTGGCTATTGAAATTTGTTATTCAAATGTAAATAGTGTTTTTAGATTTGCTAATTGTTTTTGTTGCTTATAAAATATATGCATATATACACACACACACATACATACTGTTTTCATATGAAACAGGCAAAGTTTTCTAATTTATGTATTCATGAAAATCTCTGTACATTTAATTTTGTGAGAATGTTTTTAATCATGATACTATGTTACTCCACAGTTTGTGTTACCACCATAGACAAATATTTTCATCATTATTGTTAAACAGAATTTACAATTACATGCATAATAATGTTAGATAATTTTGTAACATAATGATTTCTAAAAGTTTTATTCTAATTTCTTGAATCAAATGAAAAGAATCAAATCATTATTGGAATTAACTGATTTTTCTCTTCAAACCATCTGAAAATACTATTGTAAAAACTGGCAGGATTTAACAGTTTGCAAAGTTTTGTTGCTGCTAATGGAGCCAACATGTTCACAGTTATTGCTTTAGGTTTTGTATGTGCACAAGAAAGCCTGGAATGAAAATGAGTGAAATTAATTGAGAAGAACAGGCATTTACTTTAAATGAAAAGATATGCTTCACCGAGTCTTATGTAAATGCACTTCTGCAACTGCACGTGTTGAATCAGTATCTGCCAATTCAGTCTTCTTGGCTAATTTGAAATTGATGCTGATAATTTTTCAGCAGATTTGTGTCTTTTTATGTGTTCAGTAATACCACTACAGTCTTCACAGTGGGTAGGAAATGTTGAAAATATTTTTTTGCAATTTACATAATCATCAACTTTCTCATAGATAGATATGCAGTAATTACTTTTTCATTAAAAATTCAGCTTCATTCTTTTGAACTAATTGGACTTTATTGTAAATTGAAGCGATGAAAAATAATAGTTATATGCGTACAATTCACACTTCACAACAACAAAAATCACTGTAGCAATTGTGTTCAGATCATTCACATTGTACCATACAGCAGGACTTAACTTCATCCATTTCCACACATAGACCTAACCTGTATTTTCCCAGTTTTCCAGGACTCTTTTGATTGGCAGCCTGTGGCTTCATGAATTTCACAGCCATGGGGCAAAGGTCCATTAGCTAAGGGATCAGATAGTTGCCTAGGGCGGTAGTGTTCCTGTTTGAGTTTAGTTGTTTTATCAGTAGCTGCTGTAAGCTTTCCTGGAAAGGAAAGTGTTAGTTTTCTTGTGTATGAGAAAGAATTGAAAAGAAAGAATTAGGAGTGGGGGGTAAGAAAGAAAGAAAGGGATTAAGCTAGCTGTCTTTAAGCATATGTTAAAGTTTATGGCACACACACAGATGAGACCCTGACAAGAGCTGGTTAGCACACAATGGAGGCTTACCAGGCCCAGGAAACACCATGAGCTGTGGGTGTTTATTAGGTACTTGAAAAAAATCAAATTAGGAAGTTACATTTCATTCTTTGTCCAAATCTTTCCTACCCATAAACTGCTAAAAGAAAATAGAAGAAATGTGATAAACAATCTTTGGGAATTAAAAAAAAAACCCAGAACATTACTGCATATCTTACAGTATCAAAAACCATAATAATGGGATATTATTAACACCTTTATGACAAAAATCTGAAAATTTAAATGGAATGACCACACTTCTAGAAAATCGCATTGTACTGAAGTGCACATGAAAAGTAGAAAATATGAATGATTATATAACTATTAATAGAACTGAAAAGTTAATCTAAAAACTTTCCATAGGGATAATAAGCCTCGATAAGCTTAATCATTGAGTCCACCAAACTTTTGGGATACAAGTAACTATAATCTTCCATTGACTTCCACAGAATTGAAAAAGTATTTTCTTTAGGCCATCATGACTTTAGTAACAAATTTCAAGAAGGATACTATGAGAAAATAAAATTTCAGGTAAATATAGCCTCTTGACTTAGATGAAAATAAATGAAATCTTGAGATGAATAAAGAAATTTCATAAAATTCATTGCATTTACAGGGGAAAATGAGAGAAATAGCGTATCTTTATGAATAAACATTTTGTTTTCAAAATCCAACATTTTCATTAAATTAGGAAAAAAAACCTCAACAAGTAGGAATAGAACTTCCTTTATTTGGTAAAAAATTTAATAAAAGCCTACAGCACAACATGTTTAATTAACATTTACTCATGTTTAATGCTGAAGCTTTATGGAATTTTCCCATGAATTTGGGAGCATGCAAAGCTTACTACCACTACCACCATGTAATGTTATTTTTCCCCAACACTCTTATCCAGTACAATAAAGAAAAATGAACAAATACCAAAACAATAACAGCAACAAAACAAATAAAGCTCAAATTGTAAAAACACAAAAAACCCTAAATGTCTATTATTTTTGGTAATATGATATTGTATAGAGAAAATTCAAGACAGTCTACATTTAAAATGTCATTCCATCTCATTAGAAATCAGAAAAACCTATCAAAACCATTAGAAACCTACTAGCTTGAAGACTACTTATATATCTTACATACCAAAGTAAGACTGTGGCACAATAAAAGCTTTCAAAAAAGTGGCAGTGTACACTGGCAGAAACAGGTTGCAAATGTTTTGTCTTTATTTAGTAAATTTAGTAAATGCAGATATACACAATCAGATTCCTTTTTTAGAGTGTGGCTTATTACTGAAGCACATACTTATGTGTACTACGGTACACTTGATGGGAATAGGCAGTCTTGCTCAAATGGGATCCAACCCAAGCATTCATTGACAATGAAATGAATAGACAAATTGTTTATTCATGTACTAGAAGAGCATTCAGCAACAAAATGAACTAACTACAGCTATATATGCAGCATATATAATTTCTGAAAATATAATGTCCCACAATAAAAGCAATACCAAAATATTAAACCAAAACTGATTAAGGATTCCTGCTTAGATGACAAAACACAGAACAAAGAGAGGACAGATTATCATATTAAAATAGGGAGGGAGGAGTTAGAGATCAGGAGGGACATGAAGGGGCATTTGCTGATGGCTGATAAAGCTCAGTGTTTTGACTTTGATGGGGTTCACACCAACACCCACCTTATTGTAATTTCTTGAGCTGGGCAGTGTGATAATTGGTTAAACTGCGATATTTTATATGCTTTTCTGAATTTGTATTTGACTATTAAAAAATGATTTGGTATGTGCAGGGAATGGAGGGAAGGGGAAGTGTCAGTTCTAAGTAGAGGATATGAAAAGCTGAGAGCTGACTTTCCTTGAGCTGAGATTTGGAAGTGGCTCAAGGAGCAGGAGAATCATCTTAGTGTATAATCCCAGTCAAAAATATTTTTTTTTAAAAAAAATTCAGAATATCCAGATATTGCTTGAACTTGGCCAAACATTGATGTACAAATGGGGGTGGAAAGATAGAGAGGAACACACTGGTTAAAAACAAATAAACAAACAAACAAACAAAAAAGCAAATAATTTGAGGGACTCTAGGTAACAGAGTATAGGTTAGTGTTGTTTAGGCAATATTGTATAGGTGCCTGATATCTCTGGTTCATTCATTCAATTATTAATCCATTTTTCCAACAAATGATTTCTGAGCAATCACTCTGTAGTGTGCTCTGTTCAAGTTTCTGTGGACACGATCATGTTCAAGACTAATGTGGCTTCATTAACTATGTTTCACCGAGGATTGTTGTAGGCATCTATTTACTTTCTGGATTAGGTGGAGAGATTTGGGATTCCAGCATCATTTTAGACATTTGCTTCATGATCTTCTCTACAATAGGCCAAATCCATTGTGTTCTATGATGTAAAGTCTATTACATTACGTGAGTTTTCCTGAGCCCAGTACGTGCCATCTGGGGCTTCACTTTGCCCCAAATTTGTACCTACAGAGCTTAACTGAGCTTGGCCAAATCTGTTAGTTTTAGGAAATAAGTCAGTATTCACTTAGAGTTCAGATTCCTTCAGATTTTTGACTTTATCTTCAGCAGAGCCCATTTGAACCACAGTGGAGAGAAAAGATATGTTTGTAATGGTTTTCCTATTATAGGAGACAATTTCAAAGCACAGTGAAAGGTAAAATGAAACCAAATCCTAAGAATCCCTTTGAAATAACTGTGATTTCAAACTGTAAACTTGGAGTTGCTTTTTATTCTCAAAAGTTGGAGAGTGTTTGAATTATTTGTTTACTGAAGAAGTTTTCCCCTCCAATGATATAAAATATGCTGTCTGGCGAATTTCACTGAATAGACTGAAGACAGGATGGGATTTTGCACAGAAATTATTTTTTGGCTCTCTCTGAATATATAAGGACATACACACATAGTCAGGTACCACACAAAGACATTTTTGTCAATGATAAACCTCTTATATACTGAGTATATAATTATAATGTGTATATATATTTTATATATAAAATTATAACAGAACTGAAATCTTCCTGTCACCCAGTGACCTAGTAACCACTGTAATGTCAGAACAATGTGCTGCTCATGTGTTTGTGCTGATGCTGATGTAAACAAAGCTACTGTGCTGCCAGTTGTATAAAATTATAGCACATATGATTAAGTACAGTATATAATATTATACTTTCTATCATTACTCTAGAGTATACTCCTTCTTTACAAAAAAAAGTTTACTGTAAAACAGTGCTGAGCAGCTTCCAACAGCTCAGATTCATCATGTTCTTTGATTGTGTCAATAGGCCACACGGAGTAAATGATGCGCATCTTATTGGGGTAAGCACATCCAGTGATTTTCCCACAACAACAGAATTGTTAATGATGCATTTCCTGGAATGTACCCCCATTCTTAAGCATTGCATGACTCTCTGTATGTGTGACACATGATGTTTCTTTATTTCAAATTTCAATAATGTACATTTTTTTTTGCTTTTTGGTTTTAGTAACTGGCTTTTCTCCAATTAGGAAAACTGGCATGCCTCTCAATTCTCATCCCACTAAAGTTTTCAACATTTAGTTGACAAGATAACTGGTTCCCTCTGGTTTCATGGGAAATATGTTAACTATAATGGTGATTTTAAAATAATGTTTTCTCTTTTATGGCTGTTTTCTCTAAGTATTATCTTAAAAAAAGATTTTTCTTTCCAAAATTATTTTTAAGAGGTTATGAACATGTTGGTTAATTTGATAAATATTTAATGAGTGTTTACTATGTTCCAGATACTAAGGTAGATTCAACATAGTATCACAACATTTGTCTTAGAAACTTATTACTAGTTGAGGATTCAGAGATGTGATTATCAATGACAATGAAGTGATAAATGAGGTGAGAGACGGTAGACTAGAATGCTAGGCAAGAGCGTTGCAAGGGAATTTTTTAAAATGATTTTTAAAAAGAATAAAAAATAAATGACAGCAGAATACATTATAATTCTTATTATATGTTATCAGCACAATTTTTCATATCTCTGGTTGTATATAAAGTATGTTGACACCAATTCGTGTCTTCATACATATACTTTGGATAATGATGTAATAATTTGAGGGACTATATCCCACATTCCACCATCCTTGCTAATCCCCTGCCCCCTCCTTTTCCTTCCCACTCCTCTGCCCTATCTAGAATTCATCTATTCTTCCCATGCTCCCCCTCCTTACCCCACTATGAGTCAGTCACCTTATATCAGAGAAAACATTTGCTGAAAAACATTTGTTTTTTGGGGATTGGCTACCTTCACTTAGCATTATCTTCTCCAACACCATCCATTTACCTGCAAATGCCATGATTTTATTCTCTTATTACTGAGTAAAATTCCATTGTGTATACATGTCACTTTTTTTAAATTTTTTTTAAAAATTTTTTAGTTCTCAGCGGACACAACATCTTTGTTGGTATGTGGTGCTGAGGATCGAATCCGGGCCGCATGCATGCCAGGCGAGCGCGCTACCGCTTGAGCCACATCCCCAGCCCCGTCACATTTTTTTTATCCATTTATCCACTGAAGGGCATCCAGTTTGGCTCCATAGTTTAGCTATTGTGAATTGTGCTGCGGTAAACATTGATGTGGCTATGTCCCTGTAGTATGCTGTTTTTAAGTTTTTTGGGTGAAAACTGAGGAGAGGGATAGCTGGGTCAAATGGTGGTTTCATTCCAAGTTTTCCAAGGAATCTCCATACTGCTTTCCAGATTGGCTGCACCAATTTGCAGTCCCACCAGTAATGTATGAGTGTACCTTTTCCCCCACATCCTCACTAACACTTATTGTTGTTTATTTTCATAATAGCTGCCATTCTGACTGAAGTGAGATGGTACCTTAAAGTAGTTTTGATTTGCATTTCTCTAACTGCTAGAGATGATGAACATTTTTCATATATTTGTTGATTGATTATATATCCTCTTCTGAGAAGTGTCTGTTCAGGTCCTTGGCCCGTTTGTTGATCGGGTTATTTGGTATTTTTTTTTTTTTTGGTGCTTAGCTTTTTGAGTTCTTTATATACCCTAGAGATTCATGCTCTATCTGATGTCTGAGCAGTAAAAATTTGCTTCCAGGATGTAGGCTCTCTGTTCACCTCTCAGATTGTTTCTTTTGCTGAGAAGAAACTTTTTAGCTTGATTCCATCTCATTTATTGATTTTCGGTTTTAATTCTTACACAATAGGAGTCTTATTAAGGAAGATGGGGCCTAATCCCACATGAGGAAGATTGGGGCCTACTTTTTCTTCTATTAGAGAGTCTCTGGTTTAATTCCTAGGTCCTTGATCCACTTTGAGTTTTGTGCATGGTGAGAGCTTGGCAGTATCTTCTCCAAGACCATCCATTTACTTGCAAATCCCATGATTTTATTCTCCTATTGCTGAGTAAAATTACATTGTGTATATATCCACATTTTTTTTATCCATTCATCCACTGAAGGGCATCTAGGTTGGCTTTGTAGTTTAGCTATTGTGAATTGTGCTGCTGTAAGCATTGATGTGGCTGTTTCCCTGTAGTATGCTGTTTTTAAATCTCTTGGGTATAAACCCAAAAGATAGGGGGGTATAAACACAAAAGATAGGGGTTTAATTTCACTTTGAGAGATACGGGTATAATTTCACTTTGTTACATATGGATTTCCAGTTTTTCCAGTACCATTTGTTGAAGATGCTATTTTTTCTCCAATGCATGTTTTTGGCAACTTTATCTAATATAAGATAATTGTAATTTTGTGGGTTAGTTTCTGTGTTCTCTATTCTGTACCATTGGTCTACCAGTCCTGTTTTGGTGCTAATAACATGCTGTTTTTGTTACTATTGCTCTGTAGTACAGTTTAAGTTTTGGTATAGCAATACCACCTGCTTCAGTCTTCCTGCTAAGGATTGTTTTAGCTATTCTGGGTCTCTTATTTTTCCAGATGAATTTCATGATTGCTTTTTCTATTTCTATGAGGAGCACTATTGGGATTTAAATTGAAATTGGTTTAAATCTCTATAGTGCTTTTGGTAGTATGATAATTTTGATAATATTAATTCTGCCTAGCCAAGAACAAGGTAGATCTTTCCATCTTCTAAGGTCTTCTTTGATTTCTTTCTTTAGGGTTCTGTAGTTTTCATTGTAGATATCTTTTACCTCTTTCATTTAGTTGATTCCCAGTTATCTTATTCTTTTTTTTTTTTGAGGTTATTGTAAATGGGGTAGTTTTTCACATTTCCTTCTCAGAGGATTTGTCACTGCTATACAGAAATGCCTTTGATTTATGACTGTTGATTTTATATCCTTCTACTTTAGTGAATTCATTTATAGTTCTAGAAGTTTTCTGGTGGAGCTTTTTGGGTCTTCTAGGTATAGAATCAAATTGTCAGCAAATAGTGCTAAATTAAGTTCTTCTTTTCCTATATGTATCCATTAAATTTCTTTCATCCAATTTCTCTGGCCAGTGTTTCAAGAACTGTGTTAAATAGAAGTGATGAAAGAGGGCATTCATGTCTTGTTCCAGATTTTAGAGGAAATGCCTTTAATTTTTCTCCATTTAGAATGATGTTGGCCTGGGGCTTAGCATAGATGATAGCCTTTATGATGTTGAGATATGTTCCTGATATCCCTAGTTTTTCTATGTTTTGAACATGAAGAGGTCCTGTATTTTGTCAAATGCTTTTTCTGCATCTATTGAGATCATCATATGATTCTTATCTTTGAGTCTATTGATGTGATGAATTACATTTTTTGATTTCCATATGTGGATCCAACCTTTCATCCCTGAGATGAATCCCACTTGATCATTGTGCATAATCTTTTTGATATATTTTTGTATTCGATTTTGCAAGGGTATTTAATTGACCTAGGAAGTACATAAAGAAGTGCCACATGAAAGTGACCAGAGTTTAGATTTGAAAGTGTAGGGCTGGGTACCTAAGCTCAAGTGGATAGGATAGGCTATAATATGGCAGAGTGAGCAAAAGTTAAAAGTCACCAGATGTGAGAGAGTGTGGTGAAGTCAGGGCTCTAAGTGGCTCAGTGGCTGAAGAGCAAGCTGTGAAGAAAGGTGACAGAGCATCAGACTGATGAGGTGGGTAGGTCCAGGTAATTAATAACCTTATATGTTGTTTTTAGGGTATTACAGTTACCTTGAAGGTAATGGGTTGCCACTGAACCTTTTCAGATAGAGAAGTGAGAAATTATTTGTATTTTAGGTGATCTCTCTAGTGATATTTTGGAGAACATATCGCAGTGAAGCTTGGTGTTTGGGAGAAGTGGCCATCCAAGGGCCAAATGTAAGGCACTAAACTAGAGAAATTAAATAATTTAGAACTAGAGTTAATTTTGTCCCCTAAGTCTATGTAATTTAGATTTTCATCTGAATATTTTCCAGATTATTTCCACCTCAATTTGCCCGGCATTGAGGTGGACCTAAAAAAAAAAAAAAGTATGTAACCTAATAGCATTTATATGGGAGAAAACAACATTTATTCTTACTTCAAATAGGGTATGAGATTTCAAGGAAAAACATTTATTATGCTTTGCTAATGATATGAGATATTATTAAAAAAAATAACATCAAGAGAGGCCCGACTTAAATTATCATCAATAAGGAAAGGTGAGTTCTTGTGACAGCCTGAACTTTGCTTCAACAGCCAAAAATATTCAGGGATGGGTTAATGGCAATTTGTAGATGATAGCTATCATCCCATCAGTCTTGCTTCTGCACAACAGTGTCATTTGAGAATGTCATTGGTTTAGTTAGGATTGATGCCGGGAGAGCGAGAAGTTAAGTGAGCCTTGAGAACATTATATCCATTAAAAATGGGGACTTGAAAAATGATTCAGGAAGAGTCCAGGTGTTTTTCTCAGCTTTAGCTATATTGGCATATTGAAAGAGGGAAAGCAGAAAGGAAAATTCAGAGCACACTTCAAATGACTAGTTCTGATTTTTTTGTCCTACTTGAAAACCATTAACAACACAATTTATGATGGCACCTCATTTTTCAGATTGAGACCTAAAAGCATGTTTATTTTGAACGAGTATTCTAATATGAAATTCCTCATTATAAAACAGAAATATCAGAGTTATTTTTGAAGGTCCAGAGACCAAGAATCTATGTAAAAGCCCTGTGTTATCTGTCTCATCTAGTTAAATCTGGAAAGAACCACATGTGTGATGTCTTATTTTGAATAAATACTTGACACTGTTATCAGATAAAATTACAAACTAGAACTCTATGGAAAGTCACATTGTAATTAAACTATTCTAATTGAATACTTAATCTTTTTTAATAGTTACCCTTGTCTTCAGTTTATTAGTAAACATTATCTAATAAAGTACTCTATTGTATAGGAAAGTCTGAGTAAAAGGAAATTGTTTAGGGAAATTAGAAAGTAAAGAATAAAATCTGAAATAAAATGTTGTCTTGTAACAGCCAGGCAATCATGCTCCACTATAGAGTAAGAGCTTAGTATCAATTTTGTGCAAGTGAAGGACGTCTTAGGTGACTCAGAGGAGATGGAAAAGCAGTTCTTAGTGCTTTCCACTTGCATATAAACCATTGCACTGAAAATAAGTTTTAAAAAATAGACATTTGAAGAACAAAATGATTCTATTTCCACTACTGGGCATTAAATGTTGAATGAATGAGTGGACACTTTGGCTCCTGTGTTTCTGGCCTCAGGGAGACTATCCTAAGTCAGTTTTGCCACAGTCTGCTTAACTAGGCTTTTTGAAAGGCAGACAGCCTTCTTGATTATAATGATTTACTTCTTGAGTTTATGTGACAACTGTCTTGATTTTCATCCAAGAGATAAGGTGGCTTTCTCAAACAAGCAAAAATTAGAACAAGTATTCTGAAAAGTAAGGGTAACTCCACATTAGAAATGAAGATTCAGGTGTGTACTTGCTACTAGTGCTATGTAACAAATTAACCTGAAACTTAGAGGCTGAAGACAAACTGACATTTATTAACTCACAATTTCTGTGGTTCAGAGATCTACTGAGGCTTATTTGCGTGGTTTGGCCTCAGGATCTCTCACAAGGCTGAAATGGTGGTGACTGGGGCTGTGGTCATCTCAAGAGTCAATCAGGGGAGGGTACACTTCTAAGCTTACTCATATGGTTGTTGACTAGATTTGTTTCCTTGTAAATTGTTGGACTGAGGACCCAAGTTTTCTGCCATAAGGGACTTTGTACAGGGCAGCTCAAGATATGGCCACTGGCTTTCTTCAGTGTGAGTAAGCAAGAGAACCCAGAAGGGGAAGTCAAGATAACAGACATAGTCTCTTCGTAATCTAATCTCAGAAGTGACATCCCATCACTTTTGTGGTATTCTATTTCTTAGAAGCATCACAAGAGCCAGCCTACACTCAAGGGAGGGGGACAATCACACAAGGACATGACCACTAGGATCACTGGGGTCATCATAAAGGATGCCTACTGCAAACTAGAAAGACTTGGAAGTATAGATGCTTTTAAAAATCCTAACTCTTTTAGTCAAAATCAGATTTTTTTTGTATTTTATTTAGAGACAGGGTCTCACTGAGTTGCTTAGCTCCTCGCTAAGTTGCTGAGGCTGGCTTTGAACTTGAGATCCTTCTGCCTCAGCACTGCACCCAGCTGAAAATCAGAATTCTTGATATTCTTCATTGGGATCCCTGATCTGAATGTCTCAATTTCTTTATTTTTCAGGATTTATTTTTTTCTGGAATTGTTTAGTGTCTTCTCCTCACAGCTATGAGCCCCAAATTAGACTATTTGTCTTCTTTTGATCTCAGAGAGGAGCCTACTAGCTATAGCCTGTGTTTCCATGACATAGAAGATTTTATTTAGAAAAAACTTGGAACCAATTATGACTGTTTACCCATCCATTATTAATTTTAAATGTATTTAGAAGATTTAGCCTCTGGCTTGTGTGATTTTTTTAGACGAAGATCATTCTCCTTTGTCCAAATTAACAGGTTTTCAAAACTGTTTTATGGGAGGGTGCTATATAAAGAGGTAAAACATCTTTGACATGGTACCACGAATCTATTGTTGCATCCTTCTGATGACAATCAAGTTGCTGTTACTTGTGAACATTTCATGCATTATGTTTGGGTTATTTACTGCTTGATCTTGCTGCTTTCTTTTGATAAAGGGGCTGTGTATAAAATACATTTTGTAAATGAAGATGTCTGCCGCATCTGCTTTGCAAATAAGTGATGTATTCCAGAACTGCAAATCTGCAATGTTTTAAAAACTTATACTCCGTGAAAATATGACAAGGTCAACAATTTAATTAGTTCAGCAATTACCAAGCACCAAGCACTGGAACGCATGGTGGCAGGGCCTGGGAGTGTGAAGATGAGTTGCACACACACTTGCCCTGTGGAGTTCTCAGTTGGTTGGGAGGACAATGAGGTAAACCACTAATAACAATATGATGTGGTCAGTGATGTAACAGAGCTGCTTGCAGCAAGGAAGGATTAGCTCCACCAGGGGATTTGTGTTCTCCAGCATCTCTCAGAACATAATCCTCAGAATGTGATGTATTCAGGAGAAGCAAGCAAGCTTGTAGATTGAGTGATGTTTTTTCAACTTCTATTACCCATGGAAATAGAGAATTATATTTTCCCTGAATTTTCAAGTTTTTAAAAAATATTCACTAAAGTTTGTCTTCAGAAGGTAGAAACTAGTTTAATTTTTCCAAGGTCATTTTGTTTTGGAAACTAACAACCGAATGTCAAATGCTGACTTTCCTGATCAACTATTCACCAGGAAATTCTCCACCAGGAGATCCATTGCTGATATCCAAAAAGGTGATCCCCCCAGAGTAGAGGGTATGAATTTTTTTCTGCTTAGTCATGTGTGCAGTGATACGGACTTCCTCACAATTTAACACATTTATTTGTACCTATGAAGTTTGTTTTGACTTTTTGTGAAACATACCATTCATCCTAGTGTATTGGTTTTCTAGGGTTGCCATAACAAAACAATCACAAACTGGTCGGTTTAAGAGAATAGAACTTTAGCCTCTCTGTTCTAGAGGCTTGAAATCCAAAATCAAAGTGACTTACTGGGTCATACTTCCTCTCAGCATTCCAGGAAAAAACCTTCCTTGCCTTTCTCAGCTCCTGATGGCCCCCAGACTTGGCTTGTGGCACCATCATCCAGTTTCGGCCTGGGCTCACTTGGCTTCGCCCCTGTGTCTCTCTGTATCCTCATCTCATCTTATGAAGACACCAGTCATTGGGTTTAGGGTCCACCCAAAAGCCAGGATGTTCATCTTGAGATCATTAATTAAGTATATCTGCAAAGACCACATATATTTTATTTTTTAGAGCATTATAATTATACATAGTATTTGGATTCATTTTGACAAAATAATGCCTACAAGCAACTTGATTTCAATCTCCATTCCCTATTTTCCTTTTCCTCCTCTTCCTCCTGGTCTTCTTCCTCTCTTCTATTGATCTTCCTTTCACTCCTTTATTTATTTATTTATTTTTTAGTTAATATTTTCCACATATACATTTAGGTGAAATTCTTTTTGGTAAATTTATATATGTATAGAAAATGATATTCCTAAATTCATTCCATATTTCTTCTCCTTTCTTCATCTCTCCCACTCATTCTTCTCTATTCCAATGATCTACCTATACATTTATAATATCCTATTTCATCCTCTCTCCATATTCTTTCCCTGGTTTTGCTCTAGCTTCAAGGTGTGACAGAAAATATTCAGCTCTTGATTTTCTGAGTCTGGCTTATTTTACTTAGCATGATTTTGTCTATTTCCAACCATTTATCAGCAAATGCCATTATTTCATTCTTTTTTTATGGTTGAGTAAAACTCCATTGTGTTTAAAACTCCACATTTTCTTGATTTATTCAACTGTAGATGGGCATCTGGTTTGATTCCATAATTTGGCTATTGTGGATTGTGATGTTATTAATATTGAAGTGGCTGCATTGCTATAGCATGCTGACTTTAGTTCTTTCAGATAAATACAGATTAGTGGGATAGCGGGTCATATGTTAGTTCCATTTCTCATTCCATTTTGCCTTTCACAATGGTTATATTAATTTTCAGTCTCACTAGAAAAGTATAAGTGTATCTTTCCCCCCATATTATCACTAGCATTTATTATTTTTCATGTTCTTTTAAAAAAATTTAGTTGTAGTTGGACACAATATCTTTATTTATTTTTATGTGGTGCTGAGAATTGAACCTAGGGCTTCAGACATGCTAGGCAAGTGCTTTACCACTGAGCCTCAACCCCAGTCATTGTCATTATGACTGAAGTGAGATGAAATCTTAGTATAGTTTTGATTTGTATTTCTCTGATTGCTAAAGATATTTGTTGGTCATTTGTATTTCTTCTTTTGAGAAATTTCTTTTTATTTTGGGGGCTCATTTATTCATTGTGTTACGTATTTTTCTTTGGGGATTAAGTTTAGTATCTGAATATTAGTCCCCTGTCAGTGGAGTAGCTGGCAAAGATCCCTCTACCCAGTTTTTAGGCTCTATTTTTTCTCTCTCAATTGTTTCTGAAGCTGTGCAGAAGTTTTTAATTTTATGGCATCCCATTTCTTGATTCATGGTTGTATTTCCTGAGCTTTAGGGTTCTTGTGGAGAAAGTTGATGCCTATACCTATGTGAAAGAAGTGTTACACCCATTTTTTTTTTACTAGCAGTTGGAAGGCTTCTAGTCTAGATCCTAAATCTTTGATCCATTTTGATTTGAGTTTTATGCAGAGTGAAAGATAGGGATCTAATTTTCATTCTTCTGCACATATATATCCAGTCTCCCAATACCATTTGTTAAAAAGGTTGTCTTTTCTCCAACACATATTTTTGGTAACTTTTTCAGGCATCAGATGGTTGTAAGTATGTGAGTTTGTTTCTGTGTCTTCTAATCTATTCCATTCAAAGATTCCATTTATAAATAAATCACCTTTTAGGTTGCGAAAATAAATAAATTTTGAGGGGACATGATTCACTTACTGAAGTTAGACTCACAGAATACATGTTTGCAGATATATATATATATATATATATATATTATATATATATATATATTATATATATAATTTTATACCTGATGGTAGAAACAAAAGAAGGGGGCTACAGATGTGGCTCAGTGAAGGCTCCAAGGTTCAATCCCTAATACTGGAAAAAGAAGAAGGGGGAATGATAGATTTTTTTAAACATTTTAAATTTTTTCTTTATAGTTGTTTATGATGATGAAATTTGTTGTCACATATTCATAGATGCACACAATGTAATAATATAATTTGGACAATATCACTCCCTAGCACTTCTCCCTTGCCTCCCAGCCTCTTATCCCTTGGATCCTTTCCTCTAGGAAAGGTAGATTCTTTTTAAAAATTTATTTATTTATTCTAATTTGATATACATGATAGCAGAATGCATTTCAATTCATAGTGCACATATAAAGTACATTTTTTCATGTCTAGTTAAACAACAAAGTAGAATCATACCATCAGTGTCTTCATACATGTACTTAGGATAATTATATTCATCTCATTCTAACATCTTTCCTACCCCCATGCCCCCTCCCTTCCCTTTGCCCTATCTGAATTTCTTCCATTCCTCCCATGCTCCCTCCTCCCCATCCCCATTATGGATCAGCATCCACATATCAGAGAAAACTTCAGCATTTGTTTTTTTTTTTTTTTTGGAGGGGGGGATTGGTTTACTTCACTTAGCATGATATTCTTCAACTTCATCTATTTACCTGCAAATGCCATGATTTTATTCTCTTTTAATGCTGAGTAATGTTCCATTGTGTGTGTGTGTATATATGTCTATATATCAAGGTTTCCCTATCCATTCATCTACTGAAGGGCATCTGGGTTAGTTCCACAAGTCAGCTATTGTGAATTGTATTGCTATAAACATTGATGTGGCTATGTCTCTGTAGTATGCTGTTTTTAAGTCCTTTGAGTATAAAACAAGGAGTGGGATAGCTGGGTCAAATGGTGGTTTCATTCCAAGTTTTCCATGGAATCTCCATATTGCTTTCCAGATGGGTTGCACCAATCTGCAGTCCCACCAGCAATGTATGAGTGTGCCTTTTCTCCCACATCCTCACCAACACTTATTGTTGTTTGTATTCTTGATAGCTGCCATTCTGACTGGAGTAAGATGATATCTGAATAGTTTTGATTTGCATTTCTCTAATTGCTAGAGATGTTGAATATTTTTACACGTATGTTGATACATTATCTTGAGAAGTTTCTGTTCCGTTCCTTCGCCCATTTATTGATCTGGTTATTTGTGTGTGTGTGTGTGTGTGTGTGTGTGTGTGTGTGTGTGTGTTAGGTTTTTTGAGTTCTTTATTTATTCTAGCGATGAGTGTTCTATCTGATGTGCATGTGGTAAAAATTTTCTCCCATTCTGTAGGCTCTCTTTTCACCTCAAAGATTGTTTCTTTTGCTGAGAAGAAGCTTTTTAGTTTGAATTTATCCTATTTATTAATTCTTGATTTTATTTCTTGCACTATAGGAATCTTATTAAGGAAGTTGGGACCAACATAATGAAGATTTGGGCCTACATTTTCTTATATTAGGCACAGGGTCTCAGGTTTAATTCCTAGGTTCTTGATCTACCTTGAGTTGAGTTTTTTGCATGGTGTGTGATAGGGGCTTAATTTCATTTTGCTGCATATGGATTTCCAGTTTTCCCACACCATTTGTTTCTCCAATATATTTTTGGTGCCTTTGTCTAGTATGAGACAACTGTATTTATGTGGCTTTGTCTCTGTGTCCTCTATTTTGTAGCATTGGTCTACAAGTCTATTTTGGTGCTGATACCATGCAGTTTTTGTCACTATCACTCTGTAATTTAAGTTCTGGTATAATGATGCCACCTGCTTCAGTCTTCTGGCTAAGAATTGCTTTGAATATTCTGGGCCTCTATTTTTTCCAGATGAATTTCATGGTTGTTCTTTCTATTTCTTTGAGGAATATCATTGAGGTTTTGATTGAAATTACATTAAATCTGTATAGTGGTTTTGGTACTATGGGCATTTTGACAATATTAATTCTGCCTATCCAACAACAGGGGAGATATTTATATTTTCTAAGGTCTTCTTTAACTTCTTTCATTAGCATTCTGTATTTTTCATGGTAGATATCTTTCACTGAGTTGATTCCCAAGTATTTTTGTGTGTGTGTGTGTGTGTGTGTGTGTGTGCGTGTGTGTGTAGCTTTTGTAATTGGTGTAGTTTTCCTAGTTTCTCTTTCAGAGGATTTGTCACTGATGTACAGAAATGTCTTTGATTTATGAGTGTTATATCCTGTTACTTTGCTTAATTCATTTATTAGTTCTAGAAATTTTCTGGTGGAATCTTTTGGGTCCTCTAGGTATAAAATCATGTCATTCACAAATAGTGAGAATTTGAGTTCTTCTTTTCCTATCTGTATCCATTTGATTTTTTTTCTGTCTAATTTCTCTGGTTAGAGTTTCAAGAACTATGTTAAATAGAAGTGGTGAATGAAGGCATCCCTGTTTTGTTCAAGTTTTTACAGGGAATGCTTTCATTTTTTCTCCATTTAGAATGATGTTGGTCTTGGGCTTAGAATAGATAGCTTTTACAAAGTTGAGGTATGTTCCTATTATCCCTAGTTTTTCTTGTGTTTTGAACATGAAGTTGTGCTATATTTGGCAAATGCTTTTTCTGCATCAATTGAGATGATCATATGATTTGTATCTTGAAGTATATTGATGCAATGAATTACATTTATTGATTTCCATATATTGAACCAAACTTGCATCCTTGTGATGAATCCCACTTGATCATGGTGCACTATCTTTTTAATATGTTCTTGTATTCAATTTGCCAGAATTTATTGAGAATTTCTGCATCTATATTCATCAGAGATATTGGTCTGAAGATTTCTTTTTTTGATGTGTCTTTGCCTGGTTTTGGAATCGGGGTGATATTGGCCTCATAGAATGAGTTTGGAAGTGTTCCCTCTGTTTCTATTTCAAGGAATAATTTGAGGAGTTTTGGTATTAGTTCTTCTTTGTAGGTCTTGTTGAACTCAGCTGTGATCCATCTGGTCCTGAGCTTTTCTTGGTTGGTAGACTTCTCATGATATCCTCTATTTCATTGCTTGAAACTGATCTGTTTAACTTGGTATATCATCCTGATTCAGTCTGGACAAATCATATGACTCTAGAAATTTGTTAATGCATTTGGTATTTTCTAATTTATTGTAGTACAAATTTTCAAAATAATTTCTAATTATCTTCTGTATTTCTGTAGTGTCTGTTGTAATATTTTCTTTTTCATCATGGATATTAGTAATTTGAGTTTCCTCTCTCCTCTTTGTTAGCATGGCTAAGGTTTTGTTGATTTTTTTTTATTTTTTCAAAGAACCAACTTTTTGTTTTGTCAATTTTTCAACTGTTTCTTTTGTTTTAATTTCATTGATTTCAGTTATGATTTTAATTAATTCTTGTCTTCTACTGCTTTGGGTGTTGATTTATTTTTCTTTTTCTAAGGCTTTGAGATGGATGTAATTTTAGGTCATTTAATTGTTGAATTTTTCTTCTTTTAAGGAATAAACTCCATGCAATGAACTTTCCTGTTAGTAATGCCTTCATAGTGTCCCAGGGATTATGATATGTTTATCGGTGTTCTCATTTACCTTTAAGAATTTTTAAATCTCCTCCTTAATGTCTTTTGCAACCCATTATTCATTCAGTGGCATATTATTTAGTCTCCAGGTGTTGGAATAGATTTTGTTTTTATTTTATTATTGATTTCTAATTTCATTCCATTATAAATTGATAGAATGCAGAGTAGTATCTCTATTTTTTTAAAATTTGTATTTGCTAAGAGTTGCTTTGTGGTATAATATATGGTCTATTTTAGAGAAAAATTCATGTGCTGCTGAGAAAAAAGTGTATTCAGTCATTGATGGATGAAATATTCCTTTTATGTCTATTAAGTCTAAGTTATTAATTTTATTGTTGAATTCTATAGTTTTTTGTTTAGTTTTGTTTGGAAGATCTATACAGCGGTGAAAGAGATGTTTGAATGTCATCCAGAATTATTGTGTTGTGGTCAATTTGACTCTTGGAATTGAGGAGTTTGTTTGATGAATGTAAATGCTTCATTGCTTGGGGCATATATATTTATAATTGTTATGTCTTGTTGGTGTGTTTCCCTTGATCAGAATGAAATGTCCTTCTTTATCCCTTTTGATTAACTTTAGTTTGAAGTCTACTTTATCTGAAATGAGGATGGAAATCTCTGCTTGCTTCTGTAAACCATGTGAGTGATGATTTTTTCCAACCTTTGACTATCAGTCAGTGGATGTCTTTTCCTATGAGGTGAGTCTCTTGAAGGCAACATATTGTTGGATCTTTTTTTTAAATCCCATCTGCCATTCTTTGTCTTTTGATAGGTGAATTCAGGCCAATAACATTTATGGTTATTATTGAGACATGATTTGTATTCCCAGTCATTTTTATTTATTTTTGGTATTTAACTTAACTTGGTTTCTCCTTTGATTGGTTTATCCTTTCGTGTATTACCTCCCTTTGCTGATTTTCTTTGTTGTTTTTTATTTCCTCCTCATGGAATATTTTGTCAAGGGTATTCTTTAGTGCAGGCTTTCTAGTTGTAAATTCTTTTAACTTGTGTTTATCATGGAGGGTTTTTATTTCATCATCAAATCTAAAGCTTAATTTTGCTGGACATAAGATTCTTGGTTGGCATCCATTTTCTTACAGAGCTTGATATATGCTGTTCTAGGATCTTTTAGCTCTCAAGGTTTGGGTTGAAAAATCTTGAGATATTCTAATTGGTTTCTCCCTATATATAATCTGATTACTTTTTCTTGTGGCTTTTAAAATTCTCTCTTTATTATGTGTGCTAGGCATTTTCATTATAATGTAACTTGGTGTGGATCTGTTGTGATTTTGTACATTTGGTGACCTGTAAGCCTCTTGTATTTGATTTTACAGTTCATTGTTCATGTTTGGAAAATTTTCTGATATTATTTCATTGAATAGATTTTTTATTCCTTTGGTTTGAAATTTTATGCCTTCCTCTATCCCAATAATTCTTAAATTTATTCTTTTTATGTTATCCCATAATTCTTGAATGTTGTGCTCATGGTTTCTTACCATCTTCACTGTGTGGTCAACATTCTTTTCAAGATTATATATTTTGTCTTCATTGTCTGAGGTTCTGTTTTCCAAGTAATCTAATCTCTGCTTGCTTCTGGTGGTGATTTCTATTGAGTTTTTAATTTGGTTGATTGTTTCTTTCATTTCAAGGATTTATGTTTATTTTCCCCAGAAACTCTATCTCCTTATTGAAGTAATAGTTTGCTTCCTGTATTTGCTTATGTAGCTCTTTATTGAAATAATCTCTTGCTGCCTGTATTTGCTCTCTTATGCATCCTTTAATTCACAAAAAATTTTAATTATGTACATCCTGAACTCCTTCTCTGTAATTTCTTCTGCTGCACTGGTCATGGACTCTAATAATGTAGTATCTTGGTTTGGTTTTGGCACTTTCTTCCCTTGTTTCTTCATGTTGTTCATGTAAAAACATGTATCTTTCCTTCTAACACTGTGGAACAGAAGTGTTACAATTTTTACCCTATAGGCTTATAGTATCCCTGCAGGGTTCCAGTACCTCTCCTTTAAGGGGGAGAACAATATTAACAGATCCCAATACAAACAATATACAGCCTTAAACCCAATAGCTGCTATTAAGATCCTTACAGTTTTGTCACAATATATAGAAATGATGTGTTAAGTTATTATCTGCAATATAAACATTAGGTTTGCAAAAGCGTCTACAGTTTCTGATAGTGGACAGAGAACAAGAGGTGAGGTATAGGATGACATGTTGAGGGAGTAGGAGGTGAGGATCTAGAGTTATTGGATCTTAGAAAGCATGTAAGAGGAATCTAATGTATTAGGAGAAGAGAGAGGACGTAATTTTGTGGAGACAAGTAAGTGGAAGGACAATAGAGAAGGTACAAAAACCAAAGGTAAATATTAAGAAAAATTAAAATTGTAAAAATAGGAGATAAAAGAATATACAACAAAACGGTAATGTATTATTCATACATCCCAGTCCTCAGTAGCTGAATCCATGGAAAGTACTTGGTTTCACAAATGTTGGGGTTGTGAGAGCCAGAGACAAGAGAGAGAAAAGAGAAAAAAAATCTCAAAGGAAGATACAAGGATTGTTTTGGTTGGGGATCAGTATCTTTCTTGCTTTCCTTCTCATCCAATAGGTGGGGTTTTCTGTTATTTATTGGCATCTCTACCCTCAGGATGGTGAATATTTCTAGGGTGGGTGGATTGGTCTTAGGGGCAGAGCTCCTAGAGGTGGGGTATAGCACTTGCCATTCCCTGATAGGAGACTGCACCCTAAGGATTTCTTTTGGGGTCTGCTCATGTGATGTGGGCATCTGGTTTTATCTCCTTATATGGCCTGTAGACCTCATAATTCCTGGTCTCTAATTTAGTCTCTAAACTGTATCTCACCTCCTCCCTTTCTACTTCCTAATCAGGAACCTCTCTCTCCACTAGTCTTGTGGGTTGTGCTCTGGGGGCTGCACTCAAAAAGAGCCCTTTTGTATTGGGCAGTTCAGGACCAGGTTTTGCGAGCTACAGACCAGCCACATAGCTGCAAGCATTGTGCTGGGGTTAGCAACTATGGGGACACAAGGGAGTTGAGGACTATAGGTACCTTGATACTGCTTCTAAGCCCCAGCTATTGCTTCTAAGCTCCCAACTGGGAATTGCCCCAACTAAAGATTGTGACAAAATTGTCCCAAGATGGAGGCGGCTGCTTTCAGCATTGGGGTGTCTGGTTTGGTGGGGCTAGGCATTGGAGTTGGGCAGCATGTTCAGAGATGCAGCTCTGTTGTGTGCAGTGTTATGGCTCACACTGTCTCCATACCTGGTGTGGTGTCCCCAGGTGCAGGCTACTGTGTGTAGGGAACTATGGCAGTAGTTGCAATGTCCCAAGATGGAGGCAACTGGGGGAGCCCCACATTGGTAGATGGGGGTCCATATAGGATTGGGAGTTCTGTGCATGAGCAGTGGCAGAAGGGAGTGCTGCATGGGTGGGTGGCTAGGAGTCCTTCATGTGTGCTGATGCCTATGGTCCTGCTCTAGCAGGGCAGCTGGGAGGTCCTGTGTGGGCAAGTGGCTAGAAGTCCTGTGCTGACATTGAGGCCTGCAGACCTGCATGGGCATGGCAGGCCATGATTCCTGAGCAGGATCTGCTGTTGGGGGTCCTCTAATAACTCACAGAGGAGTAGTATTCCCATTACTTGAATCCTAGGTCACAGAGAGACACAGAATGTAGCCTCCCTCCAGCCTGCCATCTTGGATCCCTAGGAAAGGTAAATTTTTTAGGGGCAATTAGGCAAGTTTGGATAGAGGCAAGGAAACTCAACATATGAAAGTGTGAAAATTCTTAGGAACCAAAAATCAACCAGGAAGTGCTGTGATGAACTTGCTGACCTGAACTGTCCATCCAAAAATGTTGATAGATATTTAGAATGGAAGTTAGCAACTTGACTCAGAACAGGTAAGTTGATTTACTCAGGGATGGGAAGAGAAAGGATCATTAAAAAATCTTACACCACTGAAACACTAAATAATGAATTGAAAGTTTGAAATTCTTCCCAACATTTCTAAGATGTAAATTTTATATAACATCAACTCATTCTTATTTCTACCTGTATTAATCATATCAAATCAAATCAAATACATAGTTATTCATTGAAAAGCCACTTGAGAGTGAAGATTTTGTATTGTATGTAAAGAACTATAAACTCACACACAAAACTCAGTCTTTTATTTAAGAAGCTTACTTCTTTTTTTGAGAAAGAGAGAGAGAGAGAGAGAATTTTTTAATATTTATTTTTTAGTTTTTTCGGCGGACACAACATCTTTGTTTGTATGTGGTGCTGAGGATTGAACCCGGGCCACATGCATGCCAGGCGAGAGTGCTCTACCACTTGAGCCACATCCCCAGCCCAAGAAGCTTACTTCTGAGAAAAGTTAAGTGCATAAGGAACAGTATAAGTAGTAAATAACTCTGATATGGCTGTAGAGCAGATCAGGAGAATAAGAGTTACTGGAGGTGTTTTGAGTAGAAAGGGTTTAATGCAGAGATTTAAGGGCTTATCACCACCATCCACTTCTACAAACTTTCCATGATGTAAGAATTATATGTCCATAAAATAATAACTTCTTATTTTGTCCTTCTTCCAATCCTTTGCAATCGCCCATTTGTTGTCTATGATTTTTGACTTCACTAATCATTACATAGAAGTAGTTTTTTTTCTGTGATTGGTTTATTTTACAAATAGTTCATGCAGTATCATATGTCAGAATTGATTCCTTTTTAAGTCTCAATATATTCCACTGCATGTATATACCACATTTTGTGCAACCATTGATCTGTTGATGGATACTTGGTTTGCTTCCATATTTCATCTCTTGTGGATGATGCTATGCACATAGGTGAACAAATATTTCTTCTAGACCCTGCTTCACTTCTTTCACATGTATATCCAGAAGTGGAACTGCTATTATCACATGGCAACCCTGATTTTAAATATGTCTATTTTCTGCTGAGGATTGATCCCAGGGCCTTTTGCATACAAAGCATGCTATCTACCACTGAGTTGCAGCCCCAGCATTTTTTCTAATCTTTTGAGGGACCATCCTATTTTTTCTCTAGTGACTACACCATTTTGTGTTCTCACCAATGGCACACAAGTGCACAACTGCACAATTTGGAATGATGAATAATTTTTTCTACATCCTCACTATCTTTCTATTATCTATCACCATTATCATCTATAGAAACCATTCAGAAGGATCATTTTTCCTCTTGTGGATTTACCAACCTGGTGGGGCAAATAACCAGGTAAATAATTAAAATTTATTATGTGTACAATACAATTATGTGCAAAATGCAAAAGGGAACAAAGAAGGCAATGTCACTAGCCAAACTCTATAAACCCCTAGGAATACATGTTCACCTATCTGCAAGTGCTGTAGTGGTTGAATAAGCATGATTTATTAGTAAATTCCAATGAGTTTGCTAAAAAGAGTCTGGGAAGTGAAATTTCCGGTATTTCACCCCTTTCTTCATCAGGAGGGGACTTAGAAGGGTAGTGAGGATTCTGAGAATCAGCAGATATATTTAGTAGAGGGGCCAAGAAAAAAAATAACCTGGTAGAAGGGTGTAATGCAGTCTTTGAAGAAAGATCTGAATTGGATGGAGAGAGGAGAAAGATGAAGAAATGTATTCTAGGTGGAGCTAAGACATGGATAGCCCAACACATGGCCAGAACACAGTGATTTTGGTAATTTTGGTGGAGTGATAGGTGAAGTCAGTGAGTGATAAGGTTATAAAGATAGGTTGGTCAGATTATAGGAAGGTCAATGTTGGGCTAAGAAGCTTGAAGTTGATTTTAGATTGGGGATTACCAACTTGTGGGGTTGGGATAGCTGGAGACTCTGGCATTAGAATTCTAAGGAACTCATGGATACCATAGTCCTGAGACTGAATAACTATTTATCACACATAAGTGAGCTAATGTTTATTATTGTCTACAGATGACAGGACTTAGTAAAACATAAATTAATTATATAACTCTTTTATAATATTTTAATTATTTATTATTTTTGAATTAAAGTGTTTTAATAGTAAAATAACTGTCATGTGGTGGTCTCTGTAAAGTTGTAGATATTATGAAGTGTTTATCATCCTTAGGAATTTTGAGATCACTGCTCTAGGCAATGTAAATCCATTGAGGGGTTCTGAGCAGTATAAGGACAAGATGAAATGGTGGTTTAGGGAAATTCATGTGGTGGTGTCCCACAGACTGTAAATCAGAGACTGAGTGTTGCTAAACCACTGAGGATCTTTTGTGAATATTAAGTTTGAGAAAAACTAGTGAGGTGAGACAAAACAATCTGTAAAGCATTAGGTGCAGGATTGGACATAAATAAAGAATAGTGTACCAGGTTATCAATTTATTACCTCTTGGCTCCAAATCAACCCTGCAACACCTGCTCTACAATGGTGTAGCTGAGCTCTGCTTTTCAGCTGGCATGGTAAGATTCATCAGTGAAGGATGCTGGAGAGACTCTAGAGGAAGAAGAGGTTTCATTTGCTTGCCCCAATGTGCTTCTTCTATGTCTACACTCTGATGGCCCACATGGCTTCTCCAAGTTCCAGTACTTCTTGCATGTGTAACTTCTCTAGTACCCGCTTCGACTGTGTGAATAACATCTCAGCCACCCAGTGGTCAACAACTTCTCCTGGTAACCTTCAGGTGACCTTGCAGAAGTACTATTGAGGGAACACTCTATGGATGGTTTCCCCCAGTACCCCAGATGACAAATTTCTAGCAAGTTCTTCTATCAGAACACTTCAGCAAGTTCTCAGCTATCCATTGGGTCATAGCTGCACCCTCTCCTGTGAGGTCTAGGTCTTACCTTTGTGGGGGCCCTCTTCCTTAGGGGCAGTAGCTTAGCCCAAGGAGGATGGCTGCTTCTTTTGTCTGATCTTTCTGTGTTCCTTACAGTTTTCTCTGCTTCTTCTTAGCCAAACTCTTTTTTTATTATTATTATTAGTTGTTCAAAACATTACATAGTTCTTGACATATCATATTTCATACATTTGATTCAAGCGGATTATAAACTCCCATTTTTACCCCGTATACAGATTGCAGAATCACATTGGTTTCACGTCCATGTTTTTACATACTGCCATACTAGTGTATGTTGTATTCTGCTGCCCTTCCTATCCTCTACTATCTCCCCTCCCCTCCTATCTTCTCTCTCTACCCCATCTACTATAATTCATTTCTCTCTCTTGTTTTTTTTCTCCCTTTCCCCTCACTTCCTCTTATATGTAATTTTGTATAACAATGAGGGTCTCCTTCCATTTCCATGCAAGTTCCCTTCTCTCTCCCTTTCCCTCCCACCTCTCCTCCCTGTTTAATGGAAATCTTCTTCTCATGCTCTTCCTCCCTGCTCTGTTCTTAGTTGCCGTCTTTATAGCAAAGAAGATATTTGGCATTTGTTTTTTAGGGATTGGCTAGCTTCACTTAGCATAATCTGCTCTAGTGCCATCCATTTCCCTGCAAATGCCATGATTTTGTCATTTTTTAGTGATGAGTAATACTCCATTGTGTATAAATGCCACATTTTTTTTTTATCCATTCATCTTTTGAAGGGCATCTAGGTTGGTTCCACAGTCTAGCTATCGTGAATTGTGCTGCTATGAACATCGATGTAGCTGTATCCCTATAACACGCTCTTTTAAGGTCTTTGGGGGAATAGTCCAAGAAGGGGAATAGCTGGGTCAAATGGTGGTTCCCTTCCCAGCTTTCTGAGGAATCTCCATACTGCTTTCAAATTAGCCAAACTCTTATTGAAGCTAATAGTATTTAAATTGATCGTTCCCTATTCAAATTCCTGTAAGAGAAGGTTAATATCCTGAGTATTAAAGGAATGAAAAAGACAAAATACCAAAAAAACCCCCAAATTAATAAATGGGCAAAAGCTCTAACCAGATACTTCCCCAAAGAAGAAATACAAATGGCCAAAATTATATGAAAAAAAATGTTCAAAATCTTTAGCAATTAGGAAAATGTAAATTAAAACTACACCGAGGCAGGGAGGGAAGTATAGAAGTTCATTGAATTAGACAAAGGGGTATGAAGGGAAGGCAAAGATGAGAATGGGAAAAACAGTAGGATAAATCAAACATAACCTCCTATGTTCATGTATGAATATACCACCAGTAAAACTCCACATCATGTATAAGCACAAGAACGAGATCCCAACTAGAGTAAGTTATACTCCACATATGTATAATATGTCAAGATACAGTCTACAATCATGTATATCTAAAAAGAACAAATGAAAATAATAAATAAATAAAAGAAATTGAACTGCTGGGAAAATAAAACTACACCAAGATTTCATCTCATTCCACTTAAAATGGCAACCACCAAGAATGCAAATAATAAATGCTGGGAAAGATGTGAAGAAAAAGGAACAGTTTTTACACTGTTAGTGGGACTGAACATTAGTACAACCACTATGGAAATCAATATGAATGTTTCTCAAAAGATTAGGTATGGCGGGAGGAGGAGAGAGAGAGGGGAAGTCTGGAGATTGATATTGGTCAAATTATATTGCTATATTTTGTGCATGTACAAATATGTAAAAACAAATCCTATCATTATGTACAACTATAATGCATCAATTTAAAAAATGTAGAAAAAAAACTAGGCATGGAATCATCATATGACCCAGCTATACCCCTCCTCAATATCTATCCTAAGGAATACCATAGTGAACATGCACACCCACGTTGATAGCAGCACAATTCATAAGAGCCAAACTATGAAACCAGTCTAGATGTCCACCAACAGGTGAAAGAAAAAAAATGTGCTATATATACACCATGGAGTTTTATTCAGTCATAAAGAAGAATAAAATTATGTAATTTTCAGAAAATGGATGGAACTTGAGAACGCTATATTAAACAAAACAAGTGATTATATGTTTCACATGTGGATGTTTGATAGGAAAAAAGAAAAGAAGGAAAATCTCATGAAAATCAAAGGGAGATTAGTAGAGTAGAGGAAAAGAACCATAGATGGGAAGAGAGGAGAGAAAGGGGAAATACTAGGGAATGATATTGGCCAAATTATATTATAATATTGTGTGCATATATAAATAAGTAACAATGAATCCTACTATGATGTAAAATTTTAATGCACCACTAAAAAATTACTTTACATTAGGTAGAGTGGAGTGAAGGGAGGGGAGGGGGCCTAGGAGTAAGAAGGATAGTAGAATGAAACAGACATTATTACTATATATAATAATGTCTGTTATATATATATATATATATATATGATTGCATGACTGATGTGATTCTACATGTAGAATCAGTAAAATGAGAAATTATACTCCATTTATGTATGATATATCAAAGTGCATAAATGCATCTATTGTCATGTATAACTAATTAGAACAAAATAAATAAATAAATAGAAGTAAAACCAAAAAAATTCCCAAATATTTATTGACAACCTCTTTTAAGTAAGCTCAAATTATACCTTAATTTCCACCATGGGGGGGGAAATAAAATTTCTTAATGAAAAATAATTAAAAGGTAAGGTGGGGAAAAACCTGTATGATTTATGGTTTTTGCTCAGACCCTAACAGATGTAACTGGCATCATTTTTCATATTTACAATCAAAGAATATCTTCCATATTTCTTATTTGGGAATATAAAAGGTCATATGTTATAATCCAAGAAGGTTCTTTTATTTACTCATATTTTTCTTGTTTTTGGTGATCAATAAAAGCAAAATTATGTCAGTTTTTCAAGGGTTCCAAACACAAAGAATTTCTTGAAAAAGCTCATTGTTAAGTAAAAAGGAATAAGTTAATATTTTTGAGATCCTTTCCTGTGGTTGATAACAATACGGTAGAGATTTTTCTTACGAATTCTAGTTGTTCACTCATGTCTTCTCAGTTATAAAGTGACACTTATGTCATTACTGAAATCTCTCTGGGGTGATGACACCTGGGATTTCATCATTAAAATGTGTGTCTGCACCCTCCTGCTCTAGGAATTTTGTCAGCAAAGTCTCAGGTACTATATTTCATATGATTGATGACATTTATTTAGACCTTAAGAACTTGGAAGGCCAATAGATTTCTGAGTTTAATTCATTTTGTTTAAAAGACTTGGGATTAAATATACACTGTGCTTGAAAGTTATTATGTAGCTGAGGTTCGGGTGGACTGACAATACAAATTTAAGGGAAATATTAGAGCATGTGTGGGGGATGGGTGGACAGCTGGCAAAGAGCAATGTTTCCTTTCCTGTTACTTTAATGATTAAAAATAGCTCAAATAAAAATTAGTGAATTTAGCTGGCTCAGTGGGGCACGCCTGTAATCGCAGCGTCTAGGGAGGCTGAGGCAGGTGGGTGGCGGATTCAAAGCCAGCCTCACCAAGAGCAAGGCACTAAGCAACTCAGTGAGACCCTGCCTCTAAAAATACAAAATAAGCTGGGGATGTGTCTCAGTGGTTGAGTGTCCCCGAGTTCAAACCCCAATTCCCCTCACTATTAATAAATTTAGCTCCATTATATCTTCATTAGGAAATAAAGTGATATCAATGCCTTTATAAAGGTGAAAAGGTATTAAATAATACCAGATTTATTGTCAGCTGGTATTTATTCTTTACCCAGACACCTACCTGCACCAGGTCTGACGCAACTGAACAGTGTTTTTCTCTCTTTCTTTGAAAGGATTATACTCCAAGCCCAGAAGTCTAAAGGAAGCCAAAAATGAATAAATGGAAAGTCAACAGATTGATAGAATTCAGGGACACATAACCTTGCTTTGTAGGTCTGAGCAGCGTTGATTTTCCTCCTCATGTATACTAGATGGCGCTAGAGTTCACGTCTCTTATCTAGCTTCTCTCCACAGACTTTTATATCAGTGTTTGAAGAGCAGTTCCTTACTTTTAGAGTTGTTATTGTTGGATTTAAACACTTCCTATCTTAAGAATGTTATTTGTTTAGTATCCACAGAGTTTTACTCTAAGATAATTTAAAGCCAGTCATTTACCTCTAGCCCTTGCATGAAAAGATCTGACAACACAAAATAAAAGTGTTTTATTTGAATATTCATGCTTGGAGAATAGACTGAAACATGTTCAGAAGGCGCTGTACAGGAAAAAAAAAAATCCTTGGTGCAAATTGAGCTTCCTATATACGTCTATACTTGAAAATTGAGTAGTGAAATTGGATGGTGCATGTTTCTTTTAAGCTTAGAAAACATTTTTACCTTGATTACATTAATGCTTTAGTGAAACATAGGCATAAAAACAGTCTCCATTGACTAGGAGAGGGATTTGAGGTGAAGAAAAATCAAGCTACTTATAGGGTATTGTTTTACTTAGTCATAGATAAGGAAATCTCACATTTTAAAGGAGATAATATCTTATATTTACTAGTTTCTTCCTTTATTTTAGCCAAAAATAAATAAAAATAGTGCAGATATGTAAATGTTTTTTGATGCTTTTGATCATGTCATCTAACTTTGTAGAGGTAATTAAGTTTAGAATTTAATGCTTACTCATCAATACATTTTTTCTAGACATAAAACACATGTTTTTTAGCTGGGTGTGGGGATGTGCACCTGTAATCCCAGCTATCTGGGAGGCTAAGAAGGCAGGCTAGGGCAGGAAAAGTAGAAGGATTGTCAAGTTTGAAGTCTGCCTCTGCAATTTAGGAAAAAAAAATTTTTATTTCAAAATAAAAATAAAAAGCGTTGGGGATGTAAGTCAGTGGAGAATACTCCTGAATTAAATCTCTAGTAGAAAGATAAATATAAAATACATGTATTTGTTTTGTAGATTATTTTTATATATCATTTTCTATATGTTTACAAATAAATTGTGACCTTTGTTTACTCAGTTATCCCATGATTTAATTATATTAGTAAAAAACGTTTTAGACTCCAGAAAATAATTAAAAATGTCTTATCCCAGTCCAGTAGAGAAATGTCCAAAGGAAAGAATGTTCTTTAATGCATCACAAAACTTCTCTTTTGAAAACTTATTTCACTTCCTTATTGTTACTATAACTCATGACCATAACAATATATTAAAGATCCACTCACGTCAAGCTTCCCTAAAATCTTCACCCAATTCTGCCCACATCTACCATTTTCTCTCTTCTCTCTATGGCTTGGTTTTTTATTATGTCAATCAATGTAGCATCTTCTGTTTTTCTTTCTTCAATATGTAGATTCTGCATAATGAAGTAGGATTTGAAGTTGACCGAGCTAACAATAGCCTGTTTCTTTTTAAGGAAAGTTGAAGAGGGAGAGGAAAGATAGTAAACACATATAAGACATTTTTTTTTTATCCTAACCCCCAGATGCACACAGTCACACACCCTGATTCTCTCTCTTTTTTGGTTACATAAATAGAAAATCATATCATTTATATTATCCTTTATCGTGTCTTTCCTGCTCAACAACTTATTGTGGATATTTCTTCACATCAATGCATACACATCTACCTGAAACAAATCACATAATTCATAGTATTTCACTCATAGTTGTGTCTGAATGTACTTTGTATAACTGTTTCCCTACTGATATTTGGGTTGTTTCTAATTTTACCCTCTTATTCTGTGAATACTCTTGTAGATACATTTGTGTGAATATTTCCAAAGACACTTGGAACTGCAATTGTTGGTGTGTAAATTCATAATTTTGATGAACATATTGCTTTCCTAAAAGGCCCTGCTGATTTATGCTCTCATCAAGAATGTATAAACATGTCCCAATTTCTACTCTCTTCCAAATGCTGTTTAGTATTTGAATATTTACAATTGAAATATTAAAATTACCTTATAAATATTTTCAATTTGTATGAATAATGAATGCATTTTGTTTATAAAGTACAATAGAACTATAGATTAATATTTTAAAACTAGTATTTTTTTTCAGTATTCTTGTTCTGAAACTCTTGTTATAGTCAAGTGTTGAACTTCCTAGATTGTTTCTTTTAAAGGTCAGATTTTGCTGTGAAAAATTCTCAGTTGTGAAGTTTCAGTGTGTACTAAACTAACCTAACAATGGTTTGTTTCTTATTGATGTTCAAAGTGAATTGGATGAGAATTAATTTTCTCCACATGCTTTGTCAGATACTCAAGAGATGGAAAATCCACCAACTGATACAGAGTTTGGCATCATGACTGGGAAGAGAAAGAAGGATTTCTGTCTTTTTCAGCCTGGAGATGTCACTCTTCACTTCTACTCACATTTAATTGGCCACAACTAGTCATATGATCCTGCCTAGTGCCAAGGATGCTGGGAAATAGAGTATAATTATTTATTGAGTGTATCTTTGCCACAAAACCACATGGCTTTTTTTTTTACTCCTTTTATTCAACTCTGATATTTTGGTTTATTTTGTATGATATGGCTGTAATTAAATCTTTCAGTGTTTTAAAAAAACAATTCTTTTACATTTTGTTGTTGTAATTTTAATTTCTAAGATTTATTTCCTTTCATGTTCTTTGCCTTTTAAAACACCTTTCCTTCTGGTTTCATGAATTTAAATATTTCCTTATTTATTAGAAGTTAGTCATCTAATTGAAACTTCACCTTTCTGGTTTGCCACCTACTGCTGTACTACACTGGTGTCTCGAGTTCTCTTTTTCTGTTTGGATTTGTTGGCCTCTGTCTTTCCTATCAGAGGCTTTACAAAGGGGTTGGAAAGGGTCTGGAGATCCTTGACTCAATATGTACATTAAAGAGTTAGAAAGAAGATCATAGCTTCGGTTGGGTGGGGAGGGATGAGGAAGAGGCTCGTGGAGTGCTATTTTGATTAGTCCAATGTAAAATATGTTGTGGGAACAGAATATTAAATAGGAATATTTAAGTATCTTTTATTTTCTTGGGCTACCCAGTATTCCCCAAGAGACTCCTCTAATCTCTGACTATTTGGAGAATATACACTTGGAAACCAGTGCCCCAGGAGTAAGGAAAATGAGTCAGTGATCTCACTATTCAATGTGAACAATTTCACCTGTAATCACCCTGTTCCTAACCTCTGTTGTGGTAGCATGGCTACCTTTCCACCAAAATTCGTGTTTCCACATCTGTGATATGTGGAATTATTATTGGAATCATCTACATTGCCATAATCTATATTTTCTATCCCCTGTTTTGTCTAGGTGTGCAACCCATGAATTGTTGTATTCTTCATGTTGTTCAAAAGATGATTCACATGTTTCCTTCTCTCAGCTGGTTTTAATGGTGATAAATCTCAAGGAGACTTTTGAATGTATATTTCAAGGATGGTAGGTTTTTAGTGTACATGCCTAGAATACCCTGTAGAAGTATATGTGGTGAGCCGTTCCTGCGGACTGTGGTCGCCATTACATCATGGCGCTGGCTCCGTTGTGGTCTGTGAAGGACAACTCCATATCAAAGAGAGTTGGCGTGTTCCCAGCTCCTTATCAGAGAAAGTTGGCGTGTCATTTTCTAGCACCCTGTGAGAAGGGTACACGTGGCAGCTTTGCATTGGGGTTCGCGGTGCTTTATTAAGGCTGGGAGGGGCATCCGAGAGAGTAGTAGTAGAAGAATTATTAGAAGAATATCAAGGGCCTGAATAAACTGCTGAAAGAAGATTCCTGAGTCGCGTCTTCCTTGCGGGCAAGGGGGGTCGCGACAAGTGGTGCCGAAACCCGGGAGAAAAGAAACAAAGAAACACCCAGGAACCAGAACTTTCAGCAGTCAGGGAGGCGCGCCGGTAAGTCCCAGGTAAGGTGGGACCCGCTGTTAAAAAGCGGAGGCTCCTCTATACATAAAGAGGGAGCGTTAAAAGGTACCTGCTCCTCTGTAAAAAGAGAGGGCGTTACATCTCATAGCAATTGCACTCTGTATTTTCGTTTTTGTTTTCTGTGTATGTTCGTTTTGTTTTGTGTACTTTCACTTTCGATTTCTGTGTTTTCTTGTGTTGCGTTATGGGAGCTGTGACTTCAAGTCCACTCCTTCTAGCCCTCGATGGCCTTTTACGTTCCAAGGGACTGGAGGTGAAGCATCGCACCTTGGAAAAATTTTTACAGAGAGTAGATGTCGCTGCACCGTGGTTTGCATTTTCAGGCAGCCTCACTACACCCAGCTGGGATAAATTAGGCAAAGACCTTGACTTTGCTCGTGAGCAGGGCATGCTAGAGGGCGGGGTGATACCCCTCTGGAAGATGGTCCGTAGTTGTCTTACGGATGGCCGATGCCAAGAAGCGCTTGTTAAAGGGCAGGAGGTTTTAGAACAATTGCATGAGGAAAAATCAGAAACAACAGAGAGTGAAGTGTCTCAGGAAGAGGGGAGTGTGCGGGGCGTGGAGAACGGGAGGAGACTGTATCCAGAGCTCAGTGTGCTGCGCACGCCCCCATGCGAAAGTGGGTCAGAGGCAGAAGACGCTGAGGAGGAGGAGATAAGAACGCTGTCCCGGCAGTTAGGGAGTTTAGTTACAGGGAACAGAGATAAGCAAGGGCTCGGGAACGGGCGGCCTCCCGATCCGCCTCCGTATGGCGGGGGTGTTTCGGGACGAAGTTTCCACGCCCAAACATGGAGGGCTGTTAACGCTGAGATGGGTCTTGCTTACCCAGTTTTTCAGGATGATAATAGGGGAAGATTTCATGAGCCTTTGGATTTCAAGATTGTAAAGACCCTGGCGGAGTCTGTGCGCGCTTATGGGGTCGATGCCGCCTTTACACTAACTCAGGTAGAGAATCTGTCTAGATATTGCATGACTCCCTCTGATTGGGCTAGCCTCGTTCGGGCTTGCGTCTCCCCAGGCAAATATCTGGACTGGAGAGCATTTGTGCTAGAGGGCGCAGCAGAGCAAGCCGCCCAAAATCATACAGCAGGACACCCCCATTGGGACAGGGACATGCTTTTGGGGCAAGGGAGATTTGCTAATCAACAGACAGGATTTCCTCCTGAAGTATATGACCAGATTAATAATATTTGCATTCGGGCATGGAAATCACTTCCTAATAGAGGAGAGGTGTCTGGTAACCTGACTAAAATTATACAAGGCCCTACAGAACCCTTTTCAGATTTTGTAGCAAGGATGGTGGATGCTGCTGGAAAAATTTTTGGAGATCCTGATAGAGCCATGCCCCTTATCAAGCAATTGGTTTTTGAGCAATGCACCAAAGAATGTAAAACAGCGATTACTCCTTATAAAAATAAAGGCATAGAGGCATGGATGAAGGTGTGTAGAGAGCTTGGAGGACCTTTAACTAATGCAGGTCTTGCAGCTGCTGTCCTTCGGGTTACAAAAAGGGGCGGTTCTGGTGCCGGGACATGCTTCCGTTGTGGTCAGCCTGGTCATCTCAAGCGTGAATGTCCCAAAAAAGACAATTTCAATGGACCTCCCCATGGTGGCTTTTCCAATGGCCCTCGTTTACCGGGGTTGTGTCCAAAATGTAAAAAGGGGAAGCATTGGGCAAGAGAGTGTAGATCAGTGAGGGACATCCATGGGCAGCCTATTTTAACTGGGTCAAAAAACGGCCGGAGGGGCCCTCGACCCCAGGGCCCACAAATATATGGGGCAATGGAGAATGTCACACCCGAACCCGAGACATGGCCATCTCTACGCCATCCCATGAGACGCGGAGGAGAGCCACTACAGGTGCAGCGGGATTGGACCTCTGTTCCACCTCCAGACTCGTATTAACACCTAAGATGGGAGTCCAGTTGGTAGAAACTGAGTTCAAAGGGCCTTTACCACCTGGCACTGTGGGCTTATTGATTGGACGTGCTTCCTCTATTTTACAAGGTCTTCATGTTTTTCCCGGAGTCATAAGCCCTGATACAGTGGGGACAGTAAAAGTCATGGTGGAAGCTCCAAGAGGCATTTTGTCTATCTCCCCAGGGGATCGGATTGCTCAATTACTAATTTTGCCTAGTTTACATAACCACTTCCCGGCTGACTCACGGTCACGGATGGGAAGTGAGATTGGTAGCACTGGAGGGAATTGTATCTATTTGTCATTGGGTATGAGCAACCGCCCCACCTTGGAATTAATCATAGAGGGTAAATCTATTGTGGGACTGCTAGATACAGGCGCAGACCGTAGTATTATAGCCCTCAAAGACTGGTCTAAGGGATGGCCAGTACAGACTTCTGATCAATCCTTAAGGGGACTTGGATATGCCCAAGCTCCTCAAATTAGCTGCAGACATCTATCCTGGAAGGACCCGGAGGGACACAGTGGTACCTTTCAACCTTATGTGCTTGATTTACCTATTTCTTTATGGGGCCGTGATCTGATGGAAGACATGGGGTTCACCCTTAGTAATAACTATTCCCTAATGTCTCAACAGATTATGCAAAATATGGGGTATAGGCCAGGTCTAGGACTAGGAAAACATCTACAGGGGCGAAAACACCCTGTGCAAGGTCATCAAAAACTTGACAGATTCGGTCTGGGTTTTTCATAGGGGCCGCTGGGGCTCAAATACCCATAACTTGGCTCACCGAGGAGCCTGTTTGGGTGCCTCAGTGGCCCCTTCCCTCGGCTAAATTGGCAGCAGCCCATGACCTAGTTAAAGAACAACTTGACTTGGGCCACATTCAACATTCTACTTCTCCATGGAATACTCCCATATTTGTCATTAAGAAAAAATCAGGGAAGTGGCGCCTACTGCATGATTTACGAGCAGTTAATGCTCAAATGCAACTTATGGGGCCCATTCAAAGAGGGCTGCCGCTGCTTTCCTCTGTTCCTCGGGGCTGGCATATCATTGCTATTGACATTAAAGACTGTTTCTTTTCTATTCCTTTGCATCCTAAAGACTCACAGCGTTTTGCCTTCACCCTTCCCTCGTGTAATCACGAGGAACCAGATCAAAGGTTTGAGTGGGTTGTTTTACCACAGGGAATGTCTAACAGTCCTACGATTTGCCAGATGTATGTAGGGAAGGCACTCGCACCTCTCAGACAACAACATCCTTCCATTAAGATTATTCATTATATGGATGATGTATTATTGGCAGCCAAATTACAACAGTCAGTTTATGAGGCCTATAAAGACTTGGTGAAGTTGTTAGCTCAGTATGGATTACATATTGCACCTGAGAAGGTTCAAACGGGGGATTCTATTCAGTATTTGGGAGCGACGATTGGATATGACATGTTAAAACCACAAAAAGTTACTATAAGAACTCAAGATCTCCAAACTTTAAATGATTTTCAAAAACTGTTGGGAGATATTAATTGGATAAGAGGTTATTTACATATTCCTAATATCGTGCTCCAGCCTTTGTATGCTATTCTTAAGGGTGATCCAGATCTTACTTCCCCTCATACCCTCACTAAAGAGGCCAGAGCGGCCCTTATAAAAGTAGAAGAAGCTATACAACATGCTACTCTATGCAGGCTCCAGAGTGATAAACCTTTCCAGTTATGTGTGCTTGCCACTATGCGGCAGCCTACTGGAGTACTGTGGCAAGATGGGCCTTTACTATGGATCCATCCACATGTATCCCCAGGAAAATCTTTAGAATACTATCCTGATGCTGTTGCAGCGTTAGCACTTAGAGGGATTCAACAGAGCATTCAATTTTTTGGACAAGCACCTTTTTCTCTTATCATACCCTATTCTAAAGCTCAAATTAATGTTTTGTGTGCTACTCTGGACAACTGGGCCATTCTATGTTGCTCGTTTCAAGGGGATATTGATAATCATTACCCTTCTCATCCATTACTCCATTTTGTTAAAGAGCATCCTATCATTTTCCCTAAAGTAACTTCACCCACTCCAATTCCGGGGGCTGTTAATATTTTTACTGATGGCTCTAAGTCTGGAATGGGAGCTTATGTGATTAATGACTCTCCCCCTGTCCAGTATCAATTTGTTCCTGGTAATCCACAATGGGTAGAACTACAAATTGTCATTGAAGTTTTTAAACAGTGTTCTTTTCCTTTCAATCTCATTTCGGACTCCATCTATGTGGTGCAGGCGCTCAAAATTCTGGAGGCTGTAGGAGCTATTAGTGACACCCATGCTGTGTCTGCTTACTTTAATCAGCTTCAACAGCTTATCCGTAGCCGTACTGCCCCTTTCTATCCAATGCACATTCGGGCTCACACCTCTCTTCCTGGCCCGTTATCACAAGGTAATGCCTGTGCTGACTCGGCAACTAGAAGCCAGTTGGTATGCTTGGCCTCCTCCTTAGAAGAAGCTAAATTGTTTCATCACAACTTTCATGTCAATGCTATGACACTGCGCAGACGTTTTTCCATCTCCAGAGCAGATGCTCGTCAGATAGTATTACAATGTCCCCATTGTGTCACATTTCTTCATCCTCCTACTTATGGTGTAAACCCACGAGGATTGAAGCCATTGGTCGTCTGGCAAATGGACGTAACTCACGTGCCTGACTTTGGTAACCTCAAATATGTACATGTTTCTATTGACACATACTCTGGAATTATTCATGCTTCTGCTTTATCGGGAGAAAAGGCACGTAATGTTATTACTCATTGCTTAGAGGCATGGGCAGCATGGGGTGCACCTGCATCCCTTAAGACTGATAATGGACCTGCTTATACTGGCAGACAGTTTACATCTTTTTGTTCTACTATGGGAGTACAACTTGCTCATGGGTTGCCTTACAATCCTCAAGGGCAAGGCATTGTTGAACGTGCCCACCGCAACTTAAAAGAAACCTTAGAAAAACAAAAAGGGGGAATAGGAGTTGACCACACTCCTAAAGAACGCCTGTCCTTAGCTCTTTTTACCATTAATTTTTTGAATTTGGATATTCATGGCCGCTCTGCGGCCGATAGACATGTGTCCCCTCAGCCCTCTGTGACTGGCTATGTTAAGTGGAAGGATGTTCTTACGGGCCAATGGAACGGCCCTGACCCCGTGCTGACATGGGCACGAGGATCTGTATGTGTTTTTCCCCAGGATCGCACGGAGCCGCTGTGGATCCCTGAACGCCTGACAAGAAGAGTCTCGAGATCTACTAACCAGCAGCAGGAGGTGCCACAACAGCCCCATGATGAGGAGCTTCATTCTGATGAGTGCTCTGGCTCTGATGCTGGTGCCAACGGTACAGATGGCACCAATGCAGTGGTGGGCAGTGGCACGGGCATGGCCAATGCCAATGCCAGTTCATAGTAATTCTAGTGTCCTCCCCACTCCTTTTTCTACCTCATGTGAGATGTCTGCTCCTTGTACCTCTCCTAGAGGGGACATGGAAAATATTTTTAATCAGTCTCAAGTTAATCTCACAGGAGTTTTTTGTTTCAGTCTTGGGAACACTAATTGTATTAGCCTTAAGACCAAAAATTTGACTAACTGGGAGGACCCATTGCGGTCCAGTCGAGTCTCAGGGAGTATTCTCAGTGCTGTATTGAGCCAAGTAGTTTCAGGGAAGCAATCAGGCTCAGGGACCCCCGCAACTAGCTCTGTTTTAAACATAACTACTTTAGCTATTATCTCCGAGGTATTAATCCCAATGCCTCCTTCTTCTAATAGTACTTGCTATGCCACTCATTTCAAGGCCTCTCCTTACTGTACCCCTAATTTTGGTTTTCCCCCGACATTTATGCCTTGTCAGGATCATTCTTGGGAGAAACATCAAGTTGCTAAAGGTTTCTCCTTTCCCCCCCCTCTGAAGAGATATGTTTATAACTTTAACAACAATGCCAACTCCTCTACAGGAACAGGTTGGTCCTGGTTTCAATGGCTAATTTCCAATGAGAAGGGGGCTTCAGCCGATATTTCCGCATTGGCTCAATTACTAGGAGCCAAAAGTTGGCTGGCTAATGTTTCTGGCACTACTAAGGAGAGTGAACGAGGTAATAGGCTTACATCTGTTTCGTTCAACTCTCTGTTACATTATGCCACATTGCCTCCTGCAATGGTCTGTATACGATCCCCGTTCCTGTTCCTTTTAGCTAATCACACCTCATCGGGGATGCTGGATTGTTCTATTATTACCTGTTTCTTATCTGAGTGTTGGAATGGTTCTTGGACTGTAGCAGTAATTATGAAAATTCCAACTTTTGTCCCAATCCCAGTCACTGCGGATCCAGATAAATTTCCTATTGTAGAGCTACTTAGAGTCCGCAGAGATTTTGGAATCACAGCAGCTATAGTGACAGCCGTGGCGGCATCTGCTGCTGCAGCAGTTACGGCCGGAGTAGCCATGGCCAGTCAAGTACAAACTGCTGCCACTATTAATCAAGTTGTTCAACAAACGTCCACTATACTTGAATCGCAAAATGCGATTAATCAACATATTTTGTCGGGGATTTTAGCTACCAACCAAAGAATAGATTTTCTTCAAGCTCAGGTAGAAGAATTGGCTGACCTAGTACTTTTAGGCTGCATTGACCAACGTGCACATTTATGTATAACCTCTGTCAGATTTAATGATTCCAGGAATGCTTCCCACATCATTGATGGATATCTGGCCGGAAATTGGTCCATGGAAGCGGAAGACATGATCCAGTCTCAACTAACCCAGATAGCTGTCTTGAATAGTACCCGTGTCGATCCCGTGACTCTGGGTCAATTCACCAATTGGATATCTTCTGCTTTTTCCTTTTTTAAAGAGTGGGTGGGAGTAGGCATTTTTGGTGCACTGTGTTGTTTTGGTATGTTCCTCTGTTTGTGGTTTCTCTGTCGCCTTAAGGCTCGTAGTGCTCAAGATAAGGCTATGATCATACAAGCTCTTGCTGCTTTAGAAACTGGCAACTCGCCACAGGTCTGGCTTGCGCATCTTAAGCACTAAACTTTTGACATGGTCATTGCACCCCAAGTTATTATAACATTGCACTGGGATTGACATGTCTTTCCTCGTTATTCTCTTAGTGTCAGAAAGCCCTTGCACTCTGACGGTCTTGCTACCATTGCACGCAGATGGGTTTCTACACTAGTGCCTTTGACATGGTCGTTGCACCCCAAGTTATTATAACATTGCACTGGGTACGACATGTCCTTCTTTTGTCTTTCTCTTAGTGCTGGAAAGCCCTTGCACTCTGCGGGTCTTGTTGCCATTGCACGCAGAAGGGTTTCCACACTGGTCTTTATCTATCACTTTAAAGTCCGTGCCTTTCTTTCAGGGTGCTGCCAACTTGTTTGTAGTTGTACTTCTGCATGGCCACAGTTCAACCTCAGCTATTCCCTCTTACTCACCATCGTCACGATACAGGATGCGAGGCAAGGCACTGCACTTGAGTGATCCATTGAGAAGAGGGACCTCAAGGGGAGCATGTCCTATTGCATGCGGGTTTGACGTGTCTCCGCCCCGCCCCACGAAAAAAGGCGTCGGCTGATATGGTGTCAGGTCTGGGGAAGGCGCCCCCTGGGGCTGGCCCATACTATGCAGCCACTTTTGCACAGTGGGATAGGACCTCTACTCTCGCCTGTATTGTCTTAGTGAAACAAAAAGGGGGAGCTGTGGTGAGCCGTTCCTGCGGACTGTGGTCGCCATTACATCATGGCGCTGGCTCCGTTGTGGTCTGTGAAGGACAACTCCATATCAAAGAGAGTTGGCGTGTTCCCAGCTCCTTATCAGAGAAAGTTGGCGTGTCATTTTCTAGCACCCTGTGAGAAGGGTACACGTGGCAGCTTTGCATTGGGGTTCGCGGTGCTTTATTAAGGCTGGGAGGGGCATCCGAGAGAGTAGTAGTAGAAGAATTATTAGAAGAATATCAAGGGCCTGAATAAACTGCTGAAAGAAGATTCCTGAGTCGCGTCTTCCTTGCGGGCAAGGGGGGTCGCGACAAGTATATCCTTAGATTAGTCTGAAGAAAATATAGAATGAAATTAATACTATTGCTGCCACAATAAGTTCTTACAAATTTAGTGACTTAAAACAACAAATTTATTATCTTACAATTATGAAGTCAGAAATCTAAAATGGATCAAGATGGCTACATTTCTTTGTGAGGGTATAGGGGAGAGTCAGTTCCCTTCTTTTTTAGCTCCTAGACATGACTTGCAGTCTTTGGCTCATAGCCTTTTACTTACCTAATTCTAATCTCTGCCTCTGTTGTCGTATTTCTTCTCATTCTGGCCTGCTGCCTTCCTCTTATAATGACCCTTGTGACTGTATTTTTTCTCCTGGCTAATCCAGGGTATTCTCTCCATTTTAAGATCCTTAATCTCATCTCATGTGCAAAATCCCTTTTGCTATATAAGGTAGCTTAATAATAGATTTCATAGATTAGAACCTGGGTACCTTTAGGAGACCATTACTCTGCCTACCAAACAAAGTGACTCCTGTCTCCACCTGTTTGTTCATGAGTACACTACTGTTATATGATTAAGAAAAAAAAAACTCCATGCTTCTCTTATATAAAAGCAATAACATTTGGGAATTTGTTTGTTATGGCTTTCAGCATTATGTTTACTAATATAGAACTGAGGTTGGAGTAAGTAATTCTATGAAAATTTTAAATGGTGACATTGAATTGGGAGATATGAATAGTGAGGATATATATATATGAAAAGCTGTAAAAGTAGACACAAACTCTTTTTTTTTTTTTGGTGATAACATGGAAGGTACAATGAGTTCCTCTTGAGTCCATAACTTTAAAAAAAATCTGAAAAGAGCAAGGATTTTTGTATTTTTTGTTTTTTGTTACACTTCCCAAGTTATTTATAAAAAATGAGTTCAGTAAAGAATTGGACAGTGTGTAAACAGAAGGACTGAGATTAGAGAAAGTTCAGAAATTTGTGCTTTTATCAAGTTGGAAGAATCAACTGATTATAAAACACCAAACTTTAGGAAAGTTTTCAGTGGCAAAAACCCATTTCTGGTTAAATAAATTACTCATTCTTGAAAAACTATCACATTAAGGATAATACCTTCCTATAAAAAGTTATTGTTTCAGAAGGTAGCACCCATTAAGTTGGAAGAAAAAGGACTGTGAGAAGTAACAAATTATAGGAAGCTTTGATATGTGACTTTGGAGGGCTTGCTAGAAATTGATTGGAAGCAAATAGAGCAGAAGTCTACTTAAATTTGGGGGAAATTGTATGATGTAAATTATGAACATGAATTTTAAAAATATGTGATAGTAAAATATTCATTGAATTCCCCATGACTTTGCTCCAGAAAAAGAAAGGAAGGAAGAAAGAAAGAAACAAAAAATGAAAGGAGCTCTGTATGATACAGACCTCACTCCTAAGTTTTAATGAGTGACTTTTTTTGTGGTTTTCAGGGACTGGCTAATAATATTGATTACTTTAGTGGTAAAAAAAATAATGCTTTTCTATCCTAACATGTCTTATGTATGTTAATGTCTTAACCTGCCTTATGCATGCCTCTAGTCACCCTAACATGCCACTGTTTTTTGAGTAGAGGTCATAAAGATTTTAGAAACATTAGCAAGGTTGTTAGAAAAATATATGTGAAATTTAGTTTCTGTGATGTCTTAGGTTCTTCTTGAGCTATAGTTAAGATAATGCCATCTGATTCTGAAAAGTAGGTTTTTTTCATTAATGTTACCTCTGAAAGAGGGATTTCTTTTAGCTGTGTCATATAGGGCTTTTTTGGAAAAGTAGGTTACAGCTTCCATACGTCATATTATATTTTTTAAATAGATAAACAAATATTGGGGCTCAACAATCATACCAGTGAAAAACAGGAGGTTATGAAGATTTTTGAGTTTCCAGTTGACTTAGAAACAAACTTGTGATACTGTAGGAGCCTTTTGTGATAGTTGCCAGCTATTCCTGTTTGAGAACACTCCCTTTATAACATCCCAGTTTTGTTTTCTTTTGAGAGAATGGGTACAAGTTTATAGCTCAAATTATATTAAAAGAGCCATTGTTTCTCTTTTGAATGTCATTTATGACAGCATTTTGTTATACTCTCCTGCTGGGTATTTAAGATCAAGTTGGTAAACATTTGACCATGTTCCTAACTATTGTTAAGAGTCAGATGAGGTTGTTTGGATCACTCTTGGGAAATTGTGAGAAACCTCTTGGCTCCCTTAGCCTTCCTCTACCAGTCTTGCCATCCACCAGAATGAGTCAGGGTCTTGCTGATCACATGTGGCTTCCTTTGGAAGCATCAGGTACATTTCCTTCTCCAATGACTTCTCTCTTTACAGAATGTGCACTAGTTGGCTTTCTATTTTTTTTTAAGAGAGATTTTAACTTTCTTTTTGTGGAAAAAGTGGCAAAATGCTTCCAAGTTTTACAATGTCACCTTACCTTCCAAAAATACATTTAAATTTCAATTCCAGTGTGAAGAGTAGCACAAAGTTGTATGTATAACTTATTGACAACAGGTTGTTTTATCCAGCTATAAAACATCAAAAGACATGAATAAATACCAACCAAATTTATTATTTCTATACAAATACAAGACTATTGCTACAGGTAATTTTAGTTTGGAGAACATCAACTTGGCAAAGTGATCCCCTAAGCTTTACGTTTAACTAAGTTTTATTTTTAAGGTACAATTTAGAATCTGTAGTGTATGGTAACAATAATCACAGGTCTGCATGGGTTAGCAAAAATCAAAGGATAGCCTTAAACCTCTTATACATTTAGGAAACAATGTTCATTAACAGAAATTGACTTAATCAAAGCAAACAAATATAAAACAGGTCTTCAAATGACAGTGTGGTCCTTCTATGGCAGATACAATGTATAAAAGAGAGCATTTATTGGTTATGTTGCTGGTAAACTTAAATAAACTTTCATTTTATAAACTTTTATGTAACACTTAGACAAGACTTAGACTGACATAGTTCTCACATACATACACATACCTACTCACATATATTTAAGTTGGCAACTATGTTGTTATAACCTAAATAATAGTTGTTTGTCTAACCAGTTACAAAGCAATCATTTAAGACTTTAAGACAGGTGCAAACTCTAATTCCTTTAAGACTTTGTTTCCCCAAGTAGTAAAACCTAACAAATATAAAAAAATATATAAAAATATATTTATCTTGATAAATAAAAGCAGATGAATGTTTCAGACTTTGCTTCATATCAGTACATTAAAGTTCAAATAACTTAGTGGGCTAATTATAGCCAATTTAATCAAAAACACAAACTTTTTGAGATTTGCTTTCCGAAGACCTGCTGCAACTTAAACATTCACAACTTGTTTACGTCCTTAGTTTTGTCCTCTCCCATCTTGGACCTTAGTCCAAGAATATTGCTTTACAAGACAAAATACTTTCTCATTTAGAAGCTTTTTTAAAAAAAATTTCTGAAATATTTATTTAATTTCTAAAACATTTCCATTCCTATCACTTTCTTTTATCTGTTTTAGTTTCAGACCCTTTCTTAAATTTATATTCTGAAACAATCCTTATGAATGTTACCTGTGCATGTAATTTACATAAGAATTATTCTTCCAGGAGAGGGTTAGACAATCTGGCATATACAGAAACTGCGTCTTAATCTTTTCTCTCCCAGGTGGCACTCAAGGGTTTGGAGCACGGGATATTTTTGAGCCTTACCTGTCTGCCTTATCACTATCATGATGCTATCAAATATAAGTGAGTTCCCCTCTGTCAATTGTACCCAGGGACTCCTTTGGGGCCTTTTTCTTACAATAGGCATATTAACATGCAAATGAGGAGGCCCTTTCCATTCTTTTCTTTAGGCTTTCTTAAAAGTCCCTTTGCAGAGACTACCTACAAAACACAGGTTGGCCTTAGTTTCTGTCTTTTTCTTTTCTGGGTGCAGTTACTTATTCTGCCACTCTCCCCATGCATTTAGTTTCATGGGATACTGTTATAGCAAGGACTGCTTTGCCCTGGTGATGGATATCCCCTGGCCAAATGGCATGTCTGTCAGATCTTAAAAGGGGAGACTATTCCTGTCCCCAGGTTATAAACTAACAGTGCTGGAATCTTTTTAATCCTTTCTTATGGTGTCTTGCTACCCTGTACACCAGAGGAAGTGCCTTTTGGCACCTTCTATTTGGGCTGACAGTTCAGACTCCTTATCATGCAACTGTCTAAACACTTGTACATACAGAATCTCTTTCATACACTTACTCCTGACAGACCAACTTCAATGTCAAGATTACATAATAATCCAGAGAAAACTATTCAAAGGCCAGATTGTGTTACATTAAACCATCTTTTTCTTAGACTTATACCTAGAGGTGGCTCATTCATCCAAGATCTCTGCTCAAGAGACTGCAGGTGGGCTGCATGGTCCATGTCTTAAAAGGCCAGTAACAGAAACAGTAAAAAACAAAAAACAAAAAACAAAACAAAACAAAACAAAACAAAAAAACCACAGATGAGAGAGGAAAACCAGGGCTGACAGATGGGAAATTTCAAAACAGATAGAACTGCATGTACAAATTTCTTCCACTTACTTAACCACTGACAGACCAACTCCAACTTCAGGATTGTATAATAATCTAGAAAGGTATTCAAATGCCAAATCTTACAGTAAAACATTAACTTAGACAGGCTTCTACATATGAGTGGCCCTTTCTTCAATTTACTTTATGTCTGAGAGACCAACTCCAATTGCAAGATTGTGCAAAAAACCAGAGGGACAACCAGAGAGGAGACCCCAAACCATGGACAATAGATAGGAACCTTTAAATTGACCAGCCAAGATCTTTCCCAAGAGACTACCTGTAGGATCAATGCAGTATTGGCCGTGTCTTTAAAGGGGGCAGTAACAGATAAAAACAAAATAGAAACACAGACAGACAACCAGAGGGAATTCCCAAACCCAAGGCCAACAGATGAGAACCTGGAACAGTCCAGAAGGGAATAATTATCCCTAGGTTCTTGAGTTCCACCTTAACCATGACCCTTACACCAGTGGTGCCACAGATGTCCCCAGAAAGAGGAAACAGATGGGTGGAATCAAGGGTCTTGGTGTACACATGGAGGATTTACCAAACGGCCAATTGTGTCATAACCTTACTGAGTTCAACTTCCTTTTCCTCAAAGTGGACCACAATGGAGCAAACTTTACCATTCAGGGAGAGAAGGCAGAAATTCCCTGAAGCAAAATGACCTTTGGCAGCTGCTGGGAAGGGCCCTCAGTCCCTCCCTTCACTCCCAGGATTAGTTCCTTTGGTTTGACTGGAGGCAAACTCAGGGTTCTCCTAACTCTCCTGCAGTTGACTCTCAGCAAGTTCACCAACACAGATCCTCAGCCTGGAAGTGGTGTTCCTTGGAGAGCCAGGCCTGCCCAAGAAAGCTGGTGCAAGGGCTGCTCTTGGGTCCCATCTGGTCACCAAATTTGTTGCCAAAACCTCAGTCCTTGTCCCTGATGCCGATCCAATAACGGGGACACAATTTTGATAAAAAGGAAAAAGAAGGTCTATTGCTTTTTCTAGCAAAGGAGAAACCCAGGAGACTCGTGTCACAGAGGCTGATTCTCTAGCTTCCTATTCTTTAGGATCCTCTTGATCCCCCCTAATCAGGATCAAGAGGACCCTAAAGATCTAATAATATTGGCTGCTTTCTCCTTAGGCTTTTTACTTCCTTGACTTTGTTCTGCAATTTTGGTTTCAAACAATTAGTAGACCAGTTTCATCAGTCCTAAATTTGGAGTAAAGGGTTTTAACTTTAACGTCTATAATTTTATCCCTTTTGTTTAATTAGCATCAGTATTAGTACTAAAAGACAATGTTATTATATCCTATCTCTTCTGTATGTGATGTTTTCTCATCTTAAATTAACTTAGGTTGTTCTGTTAGAAGTAGTACTTCTGCAAAACACTAACAGGAGGTCTGGGATTGTAGCCCAGTGGTAGATTACTTGCCAGCATGTGTGAGATATTGGGTTTGATCCGCAACACCACATTAAAAAAATAAATAAATAAAATGAAGTTTTAAAAAAGAAAGTTAGTTTACACCTTCATCATTTAAAAAATCACGAATGGGCAACAATTATAAAGTTTTATAAAGAAAATATAAAATTATATTAATAAGAGAAACTGTTAATGATCAGAAATATACTTATCTGATACATAAATGCATCTCATTTATATGACAAAATCTTTGTATTCAAAGCAAACAGATGTAAGCCAGATTTCTAAAAAAGAGTTGGTTCTCTTATGTCAGATACAATGCATAAAAGATAGCATTTATTGGTTACATTGCCTGTATTAGACTGGCAAAGTTTTCATTTTACAAACATTTACATAGCGCTTAGACAAAGCTTTAGGTCTCAAATGTATACACATCTCTAGTCACATATATCTAGGGTTTCAACTATTTGTAATAACCTAAAATAATAACAGTTGCTTATTTAACCAGTTATGGAGCTATCATTTAAAAGGCTTTAAAACGGATACGAACCCTACTTTTTTAAAGACTTAGTTTCCCTAAGTAACAAAACCCAACAGACACAAGAAATTATCTTGATAGATAAGCATATCAGTGTTTTAAGAAACCACAGGGGCTGGGTCTGTAGCTCAGTGGCAGGGTCTGTAGCTCAGTGGCAGAACGCTTGTCTAGCATGCATGAGGCACTGGGTTTGATCCTCAGAACCACATAAAAAAATAAACAAATAAAATAAAGGCATTCTGTCGATCTACAACTACAAAAAAAAAAAAAGAAAGAAAGAAAAAAGAAAAAAAGAAAGAAATCACAGGACCATTCTAAATGAATGGTACTAAACTTTGCCATTTGACAACTTCATGGGGAATCATGGCCAAAAGTAGATCACTGGTTGCTGCCGGATGCCTGGCAGTACACTCATACCGCAAAAGCTGATTACCTCTACCTGCAAATTTTGTAGAGATCTTTTATTTCAGTGGTATGATGACTGCCTTTAGCCCTGATAATATATGGGTTCATTTTGGCCTATTAGTTCTTCTTAGGAAAAAAAAAGATATTTAGATAAATTTAAGAGAGAGAAAGACTGGGTCTTGATTTGCATTAAAACTGTGAACCAATGAAAAAGAATTTCAGAGATAGTTTTCATCTGCACCCAACCTTCCTTAGTTTATACTTTATAAAAAACCCTCCAAATGTAGAAAACCCTATGTTGCATGGTTCAAAGTATAGATAGAGGGAGAACCAGAAAATATTATAGATCTATGAAACCCAAGGGAAAGGGTCCAAAAATCAGATTGGCAGAGGTATAATATGCTGATGGTTCTGGCATATGGAAGTAGAAGGCACGATGTCTTGGAAGAAGAATGTTATATTTACAACCTAGCAAACCTCTTTAGAATCTTCTACATTACTAGAACCATCCCAATAACAAATAAAGGATGATTTTTTTTTTTTGTCTTTTAACTCGTATCTGGTTTTATACACTCTGGTTGGGTTAGAGATATTTAATCTTGGTTTAATTTGGGTAGTATTGATTCCCATATTATTAGTGAATAATCTTAGATAACTATCCTTCAGTTAGTATGTGTCTATTTTCAATGTTTAAATGTATGGTGGTCAGAGCCTTATACATTGTGAGTAAGTCACTATGCCATCAAATGACCCAATAAATTAATTACTAATGAAAAGAATAAGAATCTGGCAATTATTTGTTTTTAGATGACCACCATCATAAATTCAGATGTACAGAACTGGATTAATAAAATGTAGAGACCACAATGGTCTATCCTCCATCTTAGAACAAGGAACAGTCTAAAGAAGGCTATCTTAGTTACCTATCATTGTGTAAGACTAATCACCACAAGTTTAGAGATATACATTAGCATTCCTGTGGGTAAGGAATCTAGGAATGGCTTAGATGGGTTTTCTGCTTGAAAGTCTCATACCATTGTAATCAAAATTTTGGCTGAGGCTACAATCTCATTTGAAGCTCAACCATGGCAGGATGCGTTTCTAGATGCATATAATTGTTGGAGAAAATAATCCCCTTTGGATACAGGACTCAGGACCTAAGTTTCTCAATGGCTTTCAGGTGGAGGCCAGAGTTCCTTGTCATATGGGCCTTTCCAACACGACTACTTGCTTCTTTACATCAAGCAAGGGTTAAAATCTTGCAGGAAGCACATTAAAATTTTATGTAACAAAAATCTCATATGTCTTCTTACCTTTGCAGTAGTCAGTTGGTTAGAGGAAGTCAGAGGTCATGCCCTCACTCAAAGGAAAGAGATTACATATTGCATGAATATCTAGAGGCAGGGTTGTGGGGGCCACTTCATAGTTTGTCCACCCTAAAGGATGAGAATTCAAACTCACCAATAATCTTGTGTTAGCTTATACTGTGACTAACAATATTTTTTGCCCCCATGATAAATCATAGTGGAACTGGGAATATTATTTTTTTTCCTATTTTGTATAAAAAAACAGAATAAACAAAAGTAGTCTATTTGTTTCAGGAAATATTAGTTCCTGAAATTTAAGATTCTGAACTAACTGCAATAGCTTATTTCAAGACTAGCAACTTGCTTATCATGACCCATGGTAAGACCTTCACCTCTTTCTTCCCACCCATGACACTGTTATGTTATTGTTTCTTTCTACTGCTGACCAGTTTCTTGCTTTTTAAGACTTGCCTCAAAATCACCCATATCAGGCTCTAAAACCTTATAAATATCCTCTATGACTTCCCCCTTATGAGATACACTTAAAATTCTGTCAAGTTGTGATCACCTTACTGCAGAAGCCTAATAAACTTAGCTTTTTAAAAAAATTTATTTACTTGTTCTAATCAGTTATACATGACAGCAGAATGCTCTTCGATTCATTATACAAAGATGGAGCGCAATTTCTGACTTTTTGATTGTACTTAAAGTAGGGTCACGTCATTCGGGAAATCATACATATACCTAGAATAATGATGTCCATCTCATTTTACCATCTTTGGTTAATGTTCTTTTCATGATTAGAGTGGGGCAAGGATTCTTTTGAAGGAGAACACACAGATAAAGTCACATTTTTGCTAGTGGCTGAGACACCTGTGTTTATTCACTCTTCTCCATTCCAGCCCTTCCATATACTCTTTGGAAGGAAGGCAGTATGCTCAATCCATGCTAAAAGAGTTCCGGATATTGATAAATTTCTTCAAGGGGAGAATATCTACATAAATTATTTGAATAATAATCACTCTGCATGGGAATATTCCCTCTTTTCCCTCATATTTATTTATTCCATCATTTATTTATATCAGAACAACTTAAGGATATTTATTTTATGCACTGGGTTATCATTCAATAATAATTTATTTTCATGCTCAAATTGTTTCAGATTTGTCATAGTGAACACTGTCAGTTGGTTCTTGTGTCTCTTTGATATACCTCCATTTTTTAAAAAGCACTTTCTTATTTTATCATACTACAAAGTACAGTGTGCTCCAGGTTCTTCTTGTATACTTCCTGTATTTTTTAAAATTTAAAAACAGATGTTTGAAATGGATATTGAATAAGAAAATTCAGAAATATCCATTTTACTGCAAACTAAGTTTTATTCATGTGACTCATAGATATTTTCCTATTGTTTTTTAAATCATTGAAATATAAAATTATTGGTAACATCCTAAAATAATGAGATAAATCAAGCTGGATAAACTTTAGAATTTAGGAACTATGATAAATATGATAGCTTTACTTTGAGTTATTGATCAAATCTATTAACTGACTGTAACTTTTAATGTTTAAAGTAATCTGCTGCTCTGGTACCCTGTAAATACTGGCACAAGGCAATAGATTCTGCTTTCACATATGCCTAAACTGCCTTGTGTTGGGCAAACAGGCAGTCTACAGCTCTGAGTGGGTTGGAGTGTTGGGAGAGATGAGTTCTTGTTTAAAGAAGCAGGAAGTATAGCTTGAGTCATCTTGTAATTTGTCATATCAGAAAATAAGGAAGCACTAAAAAAAACACAAAAAACAAACAAACAAAAAAACAAATAAAACTCCCCAGAAATTACACAGATAGTGTTTGTAATCAAGATGTCAGCTGGGATTGTGGTCATTTGAAGGAACTGCAGAGTCCACTTCCAAGCTGTTTCACATGGTTGCTGTCAGGAGACTTCAGTCCCTTGCTATGTGAGCCTTTTTCTCTAGGGTCGGTCAAGCAACATGGCAACAAGTTTCTTATAAATGAGTAGTGTGTGTGTGTGTGTGTGTGTGTGTATGTGTGTGAGAGAGGAGACAGAGAGAGAGAGAGAGAGAGTGTGAGAGAGAGAGAGCGCTTCAGTTATAAAATATTACAGGCTTCTTATAATTAATCTTGAAAGTGATATACCATTACTTCAGCTACATTGCATTCATTAGACACATGTTACTAAGTAAATCAATATCAAATTCAAAGGGAAAGAGATTAGACTCCACTTCTTGAAGGAAAAAGTATGCAGGAATTTATAAACATATTTTAAAAATTACCCCGAGTACTATTGGTGTCATGTGATTTCCTGGTGTTCTGTTTATGATTTTCTTGACTTTGAATAGATCAAATTTTGAATTGGAGTCATTTTCTAAGAAAGATTCAGAGGAAACTTTGACTAGGAGTACTAAGTAGTTTAGCTTTGGGCATCTCCTTAATTCAGGCCTTATTTATCATAAAATAGAATGGAGGTTTAATGATTCTTTAGATAATTGATTAGTATAGTCACTTCAATTTTAGGAAGCTTTTATGTAGATAATTTACCATCTTATATAATATTAGAAATGGTATCTATTTTTAACTTTTTGTTACTCTTTTATTCACTAGAAAGTTTCTTTTATTCCTTATTAGAATAGCATTTTTTTAAAAAGAAAGAAATCCTTATTAAATAAGTGACATGAAAAAATAATGTTGTTTATAAAGGAATTTTAGTTTACTAAGCATTTTCATAAAGATTATCTCAAGACAAACATCCTGGATGTCTGAGATCCAATGAATGAAAAGGGAAAAGCTTCCTTTTTTAGAATTCCTCATACCACTTTAGCTGAAAAAATCCAGAGTTCAGTTGTAAATAACCTCATATATTTGTCAAGATAATTCAGAGAAATCACCAATAGCTTGTGTATGTATTTACTTATATTACACAAAATTAACATATCAATAGCTATTAATATTATATCATACACACACACACACACACACACACACTTTATATTTGCTATAGTTTAGATTTGGAATGTCCCTAAAAGCTCATGTGTTGGAAGCGTGGTCCTCAATGCAGCAAGGTTCAGAGGTGAGGCTTTTAGGCAACAATTAGATATGAGGACTCTCTCCTTATCAGTGGATTAATCCATCAACTAGACTCCTGGGAGGTGGGACCTAATTGGAGAAAGTAGGACACTGGTGTGCCCTGCAAGAGTTTGTCTTCTCCTAGCCCCATCTTCTCTTATTCTTTCTGCTTCCCAGATGCCATGAGCTGAACAGTTTTCTTTGGCTACAGCCTTTCACAATGATGTTTCTGACTTGAAGCCAGATGACCATGACCATGGACAGAATCCTCTCATACTGTGAACCAAAGTAAATATTTTCTCTTTTAAGTTGTTCTTGTCAGATATTTTGGTCACAGTGACTAAAAAGCTGACAAATGCAATATGATATCTTTTGTGTTTATTACAAAGCATTGGCTTACATGATGACAGAGGCAGAGAAGTGTAGACCCAGGAGTACAGTGCTAGTCCATGTCCAAGTCTGAAGACAGGGGAAGGCCAACCTCTCATCTTCAATGTCTTAGCCTGAAGACAGCCAGGCAGAGGGGGAAAATTCTTTCTTACTCAGCCTGGCATTCTATTCAGGCCTTTCATGATGGGATGTAACCAATACTTATTAGGGAGGACAATATGCTTTATTCAGTCTACTAATCCAAATGTCAATTTCATTCAGGAACACCCTTGCAGACACATCCAGAATGTTTTAGCAAATGTCTAAGCGCCTTATGGCCCAGAAAAGTTTTTACATAAAACAACCATCAACCTAGCCACCACTTCTTTCATCCTAGGACTTTCTAGAGAGATTATTTAATCTCAAATCTTAAGAGATCTAGTATAGGGGTTGGTGAATGAATTGCAGGTTTGTTTGAACCATCTCAAGGTAGAGGTGAAGCCCTTCTTAGAATTCTCAGTAGTATCTCGCCCTTTGAGACTGCTCAGTCACTGGACACCCTCAAAGAGAGTTCTGGGTCTCACAGAATTTATTCGGACAAATAGCCTTAGGACCATATGCCAGCTGCCCAGTGGTGGAAGGAATATGGGTGTGCTCAATATCCTCCAGATGCCAGATGCCCAGAGGAGGAAGAAATATCATTGAAAGCTGATAAGCCCCAACTGGGCTGTCTTCCTCGCAACCTCACTTTGGTCTATTCTGAAGAAGCTTTCTCACAATAAATCCTTTTGATGTTTAAACCTATATAATAACGTGTAGAGCATCCTTGTGGCCAGCCAGCATCCTCCTATCAGGAGCTCTGGGGATCCACTGAGACCCACTTGTCTATATTTGTGTTGTTTGTCTTTATTTCCCATCCTCTCACCTGCCCAAGTTCAGGAAACTGAGGAAATGTTGCATGGGTTGTGACAACCTAGGACATAATCACTGTGCAAGATGGAGTACAATTTATAAAGAAGACAAGCTCACAGTCAATGATAGAAATATCCAGAATGGGTCTATAGACATCATCATCAATATCTCCCCCATATATAATCAAAAGACAAGGAGGTAGAGAAGGCTTTGCTTTTTTGAATATAGGTTCTAGGTAAACTTTCGCACAAAATAAATGGTTCTATTGCTAAGATATTGAAAATCATTTATGTATTGCAGTTGTACCATCTTGAAAATTAAGAAATTGAAGCCCTGAAGGTTAAGTAACTATGATTGAATATCACATTTTTTTTAATATCAGCTACTGTATCATTAGGTGGTTTCAAAATTTGAAAGAAAATTCATCTTTTTAACTCCCAGATGCTCCATCCTTGACGCCTACAGTGCACTGGATGACTTTAGCTTAATAAAAACATGACTTTAACATTATTTTACTATTATGTTTTTGCATGCAAATTCATGTGGGTATAAAATTTATGTATTTAAAGTCTGCCTTATTTCATGAAGAATTTGAAATAGCTCACGACAACAAATATTGTGAAAAAATAGTGAGCAAATTACAACTATGGAGTATGAAAATTAGGAATATAGGAGCACAAAATAACTACAGTAAGGTCTGAATGATTGTGGATATGGGCAATGAATGGAATCAGAGATTTGTAGCATCAGCATAGAAAAAAACAACTAGACACAGCATACACTGAGTTTCTAGCATCTTGAAAGTGTATGAAACCAAAAGCTGAGAAAAACACACTGAAAAAACTCTGGACAAACAAAAGTTAACTGCTCCAGTCTGCCTGACAGCTCTTACTGTTCTTGATGTACATAAAGCTTCCTGATTTCCCTTTGCTTAAATGTCCTCAGACTCCAAGTGCCTGAACATAATGTAGAGATTTAAAATAGATAAGTGCCTGAATTCCCAAAGTGACTTGCATCTGTTGGTTTAAGAGGAAATCACGACATTGCTTTAATGTTGTGTGTGTGTTTGTGTGCCCACACACATTTTTATTATACATATGCTTTTAGTCACATTCCACTTGGCTAGATCACAAGTGCATAATAGCTACAAGCTGTAAAGAAAAAAAAATTAAGAAGAACTTAGCTAGTTTTTTTTTTTAATGATAAATAAGACTTCTTAAGCCACTGTAAGCATTCATTTATGTGTTCTTTGGTGCGTATGCTAGCTTTTCTTCTGTCTCTGAGTTTCTATTTACTTCTGCACAAAGATAAATACGGCAATTGTACATGATGCAAACATTGAAAATCTGTGTTTACATTTGTGTTTTCCAACGGAATATGCTAATAGTGTTTAATCAGCAGTGACACTGCTTTATATCAATGTTTTGTGTAGTGTACAGTCTCAGTGATAATGTTTGATAACCAAGATTTCCTCCACATCAAAACTTGGAGACAGTCCCAGTTTTTGAAACAACTATTTGATTCCAAAATATGAAGAAATCCTTTAATCTTCCTTAGGATTATTTCTGTGTTTTCAGAAAGCATTAAATATCCTCTTTGTTTCCTTAAGGGGTGAGAATGGAGACTGAACAGATTTAATCTTACATTAATGCAGAGGTTTTGATATTCCAAATGAGTTCAGAGCTGGCCAAGAGAATCTGCAGGAGGAAGTTTCAGGGTTATGCTGAAGAAATAAATGTCTGCTGGCTGCTATGAGTTTGATTTGGGGATTTTCTGTGGAGAAACCCAGCAGTTCACTGACCACAAAAGCAATAAACGGCAGCAGTTGAATGGAAAGGAGATGGGAAATGACTGGCTTTTAGTCATGAACTTCAAAAACAAAACAAAACAAAACAAAACAAAACAAAACCCCCAGCATTCTAGTAATCAAGTTAAAGGAGATTTGGACTTGCTTAAAACTTAATGTGCTTCTGACCTTAGGCCAAAGATACACTCTTGATAAAATAGTGTACTATTAAAACACAGCCACCTAATACTTTTAAGGAAAAAAAAAAGGGAGAATAACAATGTCAGACTCTAAAATTTTCTATTAAGATAGATGCATTTCTTTTTCTCTGAATATGTTCAAAGTTGAGAATTTTTCTCTCCTAGTGAGTCTGTGAGAGCCCTGCTGTTTTTTTTCTTTTCTTTTTTGACAGAAGTCTGACATAGTTTTTTAAGGAATACTATCCTAAGGAAAACAATCCACACTTTGCATTTTAACCTTATTAAATTGTGTCCAGATTCTCTCTATAGTACTGCTTCTCTCACAGGACATAAAGCATTTTGGTTTTTAAAATCTTATGAGACATATACGGCTTGAGATGTACAGATAGCTTTCATTAGTGCTAATGGGAGTTAGGCTTCAGCACCAGGAGAGAATAGAGCCTGCAGATTTTAAATTACACTTGATGCAAATCTTCCAGATGGAATAAATGATGAGGGATGCTTAGGGGTAAAAGATCTAAATATCCCCTAAAGCCACAGTTTAATAGCAAAGCAATACTTCTGAGTAATGGAAGTGGAGTCAACAGTAATGGCTTTGCTGCTATCACCATGTTAAGTAGCTGATATTGACTCTTGAAAACTCTTATTGAATTAGTGCTGCACTTGAATTTCATTATTTTCCAAAGGATCTGGGAGATAGTTCTCTATCTTGAGTAGCCCACTAAAATGGTTTCAATCTGGTTCAGTATTCAAGGCTATTTATCTTCAATTTAGTAAACTTGTAATCAGCAAGATCAAAACTGAGGCAATACCTATATCCTTTTTAAAAAAATAACTACTCTTTCTGAAAACATTGTTTCCTATATTTTTCATTTGGGGGCATATTGTTCATATTCTTGTTTTTAAAATATTTTTATTTTATTTTGCTTTGAGAATTATTGCCACATCTCGGATACTGGAATTCTTTCCCATGTTGTTCCCTTTATGACATATATCTTACCTTGTTTTAAAACTTGTTACACTTTAATTTCTTTTAGACCTTTTGCTTTAAGGATTATTGCCCCCCCCTTTTTTTTGGTGGTGCTGGGGAGTGAACCCTGGGCCTTGTGCATGTAAGGCAAGCACTCTACCAACTAAGCCATATCTCCAGCCCTACTCCTCCCTTTCTACCAGAACAAATGAATAGTTGAAGGGATTTCTTTTCTATTTTATTGACCTGAAGAATCATACCCTTCAATTACTTTTCTCGGGAGCACTGATTTCACTTGAAATATTTCTAAGCACTTCAAAATGAAAATTAAACATTATGCTTAATCAAATCTGATCAATACAATAAGTAGAAAATTCCCAGAAAGTGGGAAGGGCAGAGAGATCATGAGAAAAAGGCAAAATGTCATCAGGAGAAGATTGGATAGCCATGCTACCAAAAGACGAATCTGCTGGTGAATTTCCTGTGGTTCAAATCACATGTGAATCATCCAGTAGCTGTGTATACTGGAATTTGGAAAGCTAATATCAATCACACTCAATAGATAGTCCAACAGACTGCCAATCTATGAATAAACAATGAAATGTTATTTTTTATAATAGGATGGTGAAATTTGCTATTCAGGACATCTTTCTTACCTCTGGAATCAATATAGCCAGAAGTCAAATAAACAATTAGGAAATTCTTTGGTATTGTGAGTTTTTTATTTTAGACTGAGCTGTTCCACAAGGATCCACTAGATCAGACCAAACCTTAATGAGGTGACTCATGATAGGTACTATATAATCAACTGAACTTTCTAATGGACCATTTTTCTGAAACCCAGAAGATTCATAACAACCAGTTGGAAGGGTTCCAGTCAACCAAAGCTGGCAGGATAAGTAAGTTCCTCCTACTTTATAAAGGAAAAACTTTGAAACAGGATTTTTGTTCCTTGTCTGCTTTTTTCTGTCAATAAATATTCTCTACCCACATTGTGTAAAGGAGCTCACTCAGCTTTTTCTGTTTCTTAGGGATGCTCAGTTTTTGAATCATTCTTTGCTCAAATAAGCTCAACTAAATTTTTTCGTCTAAATTATTTTTCTTTTATCCGATCATGTGTCAAAAATGAGATCTGAAGGTGACCCTCATATCACCCCAATATTATTATAAACCATAAATATCATCATCTTGGAGCAATGAGTAAGCAGGCATGGGTATCCCACCAGCCCCTTACACTCATTGCTTCTTGATAGTACATCCCCATTCACAACATGGCAAGTTCTCTGAGTTCAAGTGTTTTTTTTTTTTATCTGAACAGACATAAGTAAAGTCACAGCTGAAACTGGACTGGGTCCTGTAGGGAGGCTATATGTGTCTGAGTGGGTAAAGTAGAAACAGAACTGGCTGCAGTATAGGACCTCCAGGAGGACAGCTTCCGGGAAAATAGTGGGTTTATTTTAGTCCAGGGAGATTGGGATTCCTAAAGACCTGTACACTTCTAGAAAAGTAGGTATATTGTACCAAAATAATTTAGGATTTTGACAGATACAGTGAGGATTTATAACCTAAACAAAGTAGTTCCTCTATGGTATACATTAAAAAGAGAGAGAGAAAGAGAGAGGCAGGGGAGGGAGAGAGAGAAACATGAAAGAATGATAAGGAGAGGGGAATGTTAATTACCCTGATCTGACCAGTACACATTGTATACATATATTGAACTCTCACACTGTGCCCCATAAATAAGCACAATTTTATGTGCTAATAAAAAAACAAAAATGTATCATGAGGAGGGATGGGGGTAGGAAAGACAGTAGAATGAATTAGGCAACTTTGGTATGTTCATATATGAATACACCATCAGTATAACTCCACATGGTGTTCAACCACAAGAATGGGATTCTAATTAAAATAATTTAAACTCCATCTATGTATGTTGTGTCCAAATATACCCTGTCATATATCTAAAAAGAAAAAAGTGAAAATGTTTTAGGAGTTGGAAATGTTACCTATTCTGATTTGCTCATTATATATCATAAATCAAATTATCAAAATGTGTATCATAAACATTAGTGATTAAAATAATAATAATTGATTTAAAATAATTAGACCACTATTACCACCACAGACACACACACACACACACACACACACACACACACACACACACACAAACACACACACACACAGAAAACATCAAAATACCTCAAAACAATGGAATGTAGTTTTGATTGGCATGTAGAGGTTTCTAAGCTCTTCATTTTTCTCTTTATCCTCTTTGCCCACACTGAAACCGTTGGTTGACTATTTTACTCGTTATCATCCCACCCCCAAAGACTAAATAAATAAATAAACAATAAATAGTAAATAAGTATCTATAAATGTTAAGCTCATATCAATAAGGTCTGATTCATTGACCATTGCTAAGGGAACCAATGAAAGGTATACCTATCTGTATTTATCAATGAGTTTCACTTTAAACTTAGTCGTCTAGTTAAACACATATGGTTAGAATCTAAAAAGCTCAAAACTGGATGCCAGAGGCAGAATAGTTATCTTCCTGGGGATGATATACACCATCCACAAGCCCCTATTTGGTTAATGTATGGGACGTTAAAAGTCTAAAAAACTGCAAAGAACACTTTGAAAGTCATTTCATGAAATTTTCTGCTTATGTTTGTTAGGTTGTAGTTCAGGAACACCAAGATGGCAGAGACAGGGTATTAGAAAGAAGCTGCTAGAGGACAAGTTGTGTCCCTGTTTGCAATAAATCCCATTATCATGACAACTTCTTCCACTGAAGACTTATCACCATGACAATTCCCGCCACAGATACAGATTTTCAAATAACCAACAGGAGTAAAGTGGAAAGTATTCTAATTAGGTTTTCTAATGTAACCAAAGTGTGGGGGGGATTGGAAAATATTATAATCAGGTATCATAAGATAACCAGTGGGAGAAAACCAGGTAAGGTCTTCAATGGGGTCTGTATAGGGGAGAGAATATCCCATAGTTCAGGATACAAGACCCTAATTTCCAGACTTTGAGGCCTTGAGCCCCCCTCTCTCTTTCTCTTTGCCCACTCCGGTCTACCTAATGGAGTGCTATCTTCACCTCCAATAAATCTGTACTTTATGTGTTACTTCTGTGTGTCTTGCTCGTTTTGCTCATTTTTTTTTTGTTTGTTTGTTTTTGTTGTTGTTGTTTGGAACACCAAGGACCTGAACTTGAGATCCCAAGGTAACAAGTTGACTGGTCATCCAAACCTACAGACAACATAAAGATGAATTTGTTAATGATTTCAAAGCCCAGGAGGAGACCTTTTCTTATGGTATTCTGGTCAATACAGCCAGTACTGGCTACCATTTTTGTAAACTCTTTCTCCAAGATTAACAGATTTAAAAAACAACAAGAACAGCAATAACAACAACAACAAAAATCAAAATTCAGATCCTCAGAAAATAGCCTCAAGAGAATTGGAGAAGAATTACAGGTTTAGCTAAATTAGCTGAATGTTTTGAAAAGGTCTTAGATTAGAAATAAAAAGCATCAAAATGGACTTGCATTTACAGCAACTCTAGGGCAATGGCAACCTGGACCTTTCTTTGGACTTCTGCCAAAAAGTGTCTTTTAAATTACCAGATTATTTCTTTCTGTATCTACATTTATGTATTTTTTTCATGAATGTATAAATGTTTACAAGTTATTATATAAGTGATATTTTCCTTCCTCTAGCTTGTACTACTATACTTATAAAATCCCCTAAAAAAGTTTTATTGGCTTAAAAATAAATTAGTGCTGATAGAAATTAAGTACCTACTAAACTTTCAGAAAAATTAAAGCTGACCCAAATGTTTTTAAGATTATGTGATCTGGGATAATCTTTGGTAAATAAAAACTAGTTTCAAAATTGTTGATGACATAAAAATAAGAATGTCTTCAAAATTGTGGGCATTACATATATTTTTAAACCTGGATTTACTAGCCAAACAAGCTTATTTTCTCTTAGATATGCAAGACCATAAAAACTGTAAATTCAACCTAAGAGGAGAATGCTAAGTAAAAATATATTGCTTGATCTATGTCAGTCATTAAAAATAAATAAGTAAAAGAGAGAGAGGGAAGTATCATGTTCAACTTTTTAGTTTCTTTGCTTCTATGATATTTCTGATACTTAACTTAAATAAATGACTTAAGGTGGTGGTATATATGAGGGAAGATTTTCGCTCTACTCCCTGAGGGTGTAATAACTGAGTTAATGAAATTAACCAACAATAGGCAGATTAGCAGGAGAAAAGGCATACATATTTATTGTATTAAAGGGGATATTGAGGCAGGGGAAGTAGGCAGGCAGTGGAGGAAGAGATGGTGGGGAATGATGAAGGGCATGTCAGAGGACATTTGTTTTTCAAAAACAAGGAACAAGTTGTTGCTCAAAGTTACAGTGACCTCCCTAAACTGATGAAGTGCTCCTGGACACAAAGACCAGTTCCGGGATCAGGCAGACACCACTGTGCCACGAAGGGGAGAAGCCAATAGAAAGATTAAGATCCATGGAAAGTAGTTATGATTAGTGGGAGGAGCTGGAAACTATAAAAGGGTAAACTGTGCGCTTCCCCCATTACTTCCAGCTGGCCCCCGCCTTCTCTTTGGAAAAGTTTTTTTTCCTCTTTAAAACTACCTTGCTTACTTATTCCTGACATTCATTCTTCTAGCCCATAGAACACAAACCCAATTCCAAAATTCTACTGGTAACAATATCACAAAAAAGAAAAGGGAATCCTTGCCATCTGACCCTTGCATCCCATCCCCTCCCAACAGTGAGATTTAGAAACTCACATACCTTCTTCACAGGAAAGGTGGCATGTGTGTGTGCATGGGGGAGGGGCGGGCAATTTAGGGAAGAGTAAATGATTTGGTGAAAGAAGAATTGGTCCTTAGACAAAGAGGTGATAGTTTGAGATGAAGTTTGAGTGTGATATTGTTACCAGCTGCCTAGCCAGGGGCTCTGCCTGGTCCTGCCTGGCTGGATTCTGTGACCTGCCTGCATAAGAAACAGGTAAAAGGAGAAAAAGGACAACTGAACTTTACACAGTTTGATCAAACTGAGGGGAAGCAGATAGATTGCTTCTTATCCATCCCTGGGAAGTAATTATACTTTGTAGACACAAAAGTCAGGTGATATACATATGTAGAATTAATTGGCCTGAAGAGAGCAAAAAGGGACAAGGCAGTAAGTATACATACAGTGATTTAGTAGCCTATGGCAGACAGGGCTGGGGAGGGGGCAATCTCACCTTTGTCTTTCTTAGAGCCTATCAGGCCTCAGGGCTGGGAGGTCAGTCCCTCAGCTTCTGCTCTAAGCATAAGGAAGTTGTTCTTAATTTCAGTGTTTTACTATTGACTTCCAGACTCTTCTCCTACAATAGCAGTTGGTTCTTTCTTGATTGACAAAACACCTGCAGAGGATCTGTCTTTAGGCAGATAAGGGGAATTCAGAGAAAGGCTAGCCCTTCATTTCTCCCTGCTTGAAATAATCAATGTACCAAAGTGGAAATTTTTTGAGGTGGAATTTTCTGAACTCCTTATTAAATCTTTCATGAAATTTTTCACAAGTAATTTAAACACAATTAGATAAATGTAAGTGAATGTGAGTTTATAAATAAGCTTTTCAAAAAATAAATGTTTTATAAGGCGTGTCTTTTAAAAAAAATAGTTTCAGAAATCTTTTAAAGGTAACTTGAAACCTTAGAGCCATTATTTTAGACAGCTTTTCATCACTGTGTCTAAAATACCTGACCGGAAAAACTTAGCAGAGGAAGTCTATTTTCACTCATGGTATGTGAGGTCTCAGTCTACAGATGGCCAACTCTCTTGCCCTGGACCTGAGGTGAGTTGGAACATCAAGGGAAAAGGCATGACAGAGGAAAATCTGTTCCCCTCATGGAGCAAGGAAATAGAAAGGTGGAGGGGGTGGGGTTGGAAGAACAATCCTTCTAAGGCACATCCCCAGTGACCCACCTCCTCCAGCCATTCCCCACCTGCCTACAATTGCTGTTCAATTATTTCCTTTAAATTAGGATGAACCAATTAGGTTACAGTTCTCATAATGTAATCATCTTACCTCTGCATATCCCTGCATTAACAGGAGCTTTTGGGGGACACCTCATATTCACACCATAATAGTTACATTATGTTAAATAATAGATAATCATTAAATGTCTGAGTGATTTTTTTTCTGAATGATTTTCAAGTTAAAATACTGAAACATTAATTGCTGAACTTAAATTTATGCTTTTATATTTTTGGAATATAATTTTTTTTACAGTACAGAGAATCTGTAAATATTTGATTATGTTAACAAACATGATTTATACTACAAAAGTACTTGCTTCTAGAAGTTAAAATTACTAAAAGTTTAAAATTCTAATGAATATACTTAATTAAAACTGTTAGAGGTAATAAGGGCAGTAAGTCTGTATGTGAGAAAAATAAGACACACTTTTGGTTTAAGACATTATGATGTATGAGGATACCTTCTGGTTAAGGAATACTGAAAATTTAGAAGAGGAATTTCATACCTAGTTTAGTTGCTGAAATTGAATGCATTTATCATGTTTCAAAAATGATCCTTAATATCAAAAGTGCGTTGGTACAAAATTGGAAGCTCTTTTATCTCTGTAAGAAAATAGTTTTCTTGGTAAGATTTTTATCTTTTGAGTGATCTCCCTAGAAAACAAAGATTGGGTTTTATTAAGGTAATTTCTTGTTCTTCATGTCGCCTTTTATCAGTTCTTTACTTTCTCAAGAAAATTCAGTCTTTTTTATCAAAAAAGCTAAGATTTTTCTTCAATTATGTAATTTTCAATATTTTCCTTTGAAGAATTTTAATTATCACTGTGGTTTAAAGAATATCTAAATATTTTTCATAGTGATCTGAAATATATTTAGTTAAGTGCTTTAAACATTTTGACACTTTTGATACCCTCCCAAAATCAAATTCCAAAAAACCTCACTTCTGACCTCAAATTAAATTTGGGATGTAGGAGAGGGTCTCTAGAATATATCTAAAGACTATGTTCTTTTTTCATAAAAATGAAAAGTCATAAGATATCATAGGACATGCCATCTTTTAATAAGATGTTAAAGAAAGTAGGCTTATTTGATATGTTAAAGTATATGAATATAATTTATATATTTTTTATATATCCATACAAATGACAATTAACATATTGTATGTATAGCCTTATTAAATAAGAGTGGTGATAAATCTTCTTTATTTATGGGTATGTTATTGGTATTAATGTTCCAGAAATTGTAAATAACTACTAGAAATCTGATAGTTTCCAGGATGATGTTGTTAGTCATAATTTTGGTTATGATGTTAATATGTTGTAAGTCACAAAATAATAATTTTTTTCAGTTGCATTATAATGCTCTTATATTAAAATCTGAACCATGGCCATTTTGAGTCTTCTCATCATAGACATCTGTTATACTCTGATACTTTCCAGAAAGTTTTTACATGAAACTATAATTTTGATGTTTTTCATTTTTAAGGAGATTCACACAAAGAACTGTGACAAGTATAGGTTTTGAATAACTTTAAGATCATATTACTAAACTGTGTAAGAATTTCCAGAAGATGAATGAATAAACTGGTGGATTCACAAAACCCCTAACCAAGATAAAACAGAAGAATTAATTACATGGAACTGAATGAACTGATGAGAATAATGTTTGTGTAATCTTTTAAAATTTGAATTTTGGTGGTTATTTTAATGTTTTGTTTTCTATGTTTAAGGGAATATTTTCTCTTAAGTTGTCTATAGTTTACAGTAATTTAGTAAAGTATATCTTTTAAAATTGAGATTAACACTTTTTTCATATATAATTCTTCTTGAATTTGCAAAATATTAGTGAATATTTATTTTAACAGATATAGAGTTATTTCCATAAGTTCAATAAGAATGTGTTTTTTTATAGTAGAATAATTGAAAATATTAGTTATATTACCAAGGCTTTCGATGGTCATATTTAAGAATGTGCATAGAATCTCACAGTTTCTCATGTTTTCCTCCTCTTATGTAAAAGAGGCACAAGAACCATAAAAATATTTTGGGACTCACAAGAAGAAAGAAATTTACTCAATTTCATAGGCATTATAGTCATATCTGATGGTGAGTACTTGGCTTGGCTTCCTAGCCCCAGGAGACATTTAAAAGCTTAATCTGAGATATACTATCAAAATTTCCAGCAAAATATACCTAAAAAGAACCTGTGGACAGACCCCAAATAAAATATAAATGAGTTTCCTGATAAACAATTCAAAAGAAGGATTTAAAGGAGAATTATTGAGATACAGACATGGAAAATTAGTAAAATTAGGAAGCTACTTCATGATATGAGTTAGAAAGAGAAAGATAATAAAAAGAACTTTTAAAAATACTGGAGCTAAAGAACTCAATAAGTAAAAATTAAAAATACAATGAAGATCCTTAATAGTAAGATTGATCAGAAAAAAGAAAGATTTTCTGAATTTTAAGACAAGTGTTTTGAAATAACCCAGTCATATTAAAAGAAGGAAAAATAAATAAAAAAGGATTAAGTTAACCTAAAGTACACATGTAACACTATTGTGCAAATAAATGTTCACATGATGATAGTTCTAAGGGAGAAGATAATGAAAAAAGCATAGAAACCTATTCAATAAAAAAGTTGCTGAAATCTTTACAAATCTTGGGAAAGGCAAGAACTTTCAGGTTTAGAAGCTCAAGGGTCCCGTTAGAGATTAAACCAAAAAGGACTTTCTCCAAATCATATTATAGTCAAACTGTAAAAGCATAAAGAATAGAGAGAATTCTAAAAATAGCAAGAGAAAAATGTCAGTCATTTATAAGGGAATCTCTTTTAGAATAACAGAACACTTTTCTGCAGAAATCTCACAGGCCAGGGAAGAATTGAAGGAAAAAAAAATAGAAGTAAAAAAGCAATCCAACCAATAGTATTATACCCAGCAAAGTTATCATTCAGAAAGACAGAAATGAAGACTTTGCAAGATAAACAAAACCAAGGGGGAAGGAATTCATCACATCACACTAGTCTTATAAATAATGCTTATGTGAGTCCTACCCTAGAAGAAAAAGGATGATAACTACTATCATAAAAACATGGAAAAGTTAAAACTCAACTGTAGAGCAGATACACAAAATAGAAATAGAAGGAAATCAAACCCTATCAATACAGAGTATGACTAAATAAGAAAAATGAGCATTGAGATGAGGAAGAAGTTGTTCAAAGCAACCACAAAAAGTTTACAAATTTCAGCAACTTTAGCAGTCTGTCTTTACTAATGGAAAATAACCTTGAATGTAAATGGGTTAAACCACCCAGTTAAAAGATATAGAATGCCTGGATGGATAAAAGACAAAGCACAAAACAAAATACTCAAAACCTAAACCCAAAGGTATGTTGTTTACAAGAAACTCACTTCACAACTAGAGACCTACCTAGATTGGAAATGAAGGTCTGGAAAAAGAAATACTCTGCAAAAGGAACCAAAAATGTGTGGGAGTAGTTATGTTTATATTAGATAAAACAGACTTTAAATGAAAAACTGTAAAAAGAGACAAAGATGACTACTGTATAATGTTAAGGAATCTATTCAACAAGAAGAAATAATAATTATAAATATATACATACCCAATTAGATAAATGAAAATTATCAGATCTAAAAGGAGGTATAAACTGTAGTACAATAATAGTTGGAGACTTTACCATTCCACTTTCATCCATGGAGAGACCATCCAGATTAAAAATAAATCTACAGAGAAATATCAAAATCAACCATACAGTAGCCCAGATGAACTAACAGATGCTTTACAGAGCATTTTGCCCATCAGCTAAAGAATATGTAATACTCTCATCAGAACATGGAATATACTTCCGGACAGGTTGTAGATATAACCAAAAAATAAGCCTCAGCAAATTCAAAGCAATTAAAATAAAGCATGTATTTTTTTTCTGATCATAATATAAAAAAGCTAGAAGTCAAGAAGAAGAACTTTAGAAATTGTAGAAATACATGCAAATAAAACAACATTCTCGCAAACAATTCACTGACAATGGGTCAAAGAAGAAATCAAAAGGGAAATTTAAAAATTCCTTGTGAGCTGAGAGGGTAGATCTAGGGTCAAGTTTATATTTAGCATTTTCAAGGCCCTAGATTCAAGACCAAGCACCCAAACCCCAAGCCAAACCAAATAAAAAAGCCCAGGGAAACCATATTTCACTCACTTCCCCAAACCCATAACCCTCCAAAAGACAGACAAACAAACAAACAAACATAAAACAACAAAAAAGCAAAAGACAAATTTCTTGAAACAAATGAAAATGAATGACAACGTAATACACCCAGACTTATGGTTTAGTGCCAAAGCACTACCAGGAGGGATGTTTAGACCAGTAAGTGCCTACTATTATAGTTTACACATGAGGTGTCCTCCAAGTTCATGTGTGAGACGATGAAACCAAGTTTAGAGGTGAAATGATTGGGTTCTGAGAGTATTAATCAGTGCATTAATCCCCTGAAAGGGATTAACTGGGTGGTAACTTTAGGCAGGTAGAGTGTGGCTGGAGGAGGTGAGTCATAGGAGTTTGCCTTTGGGGTTCAAATTTTGAGAACTAAACCCCACCCCCACCCCACTCCCACACTACTACCCTTTCTGGCCCAAGATCCTGAGCTGCTTTCCTCTACCACACTATTTTTGTCATGATATTCTGTCTCATCTCAGGCCCTGTGGAATGGAGTTGGCCATCTATGGACTGAGATCTCTGAAACTGTGAGCTGCAAATAAACTTTTTCCTTTAATTTTTCTTGCCAGGCCTTTTTGGTCACAGTGGTGAAAAAGCTAAGTAAAACATCTATTTAAAAAAAAAGAAAAGAAAAAAGAAATATTTCAAATTAATGATGTAATGAGGCAACTCTAAGAACTGTAAAATTAAGGTAAAAACCCAAAGTTAGTAAAAGGCAAGATATAACAAAGTCAGATCAAAAATATGAAATAGACTAAAAAGTTACAAAATATCTGTGAAATGAAGAGTAAATTTTCTTTTTTGAAAAGATAAGCAAAACTGACAAACCTTTAGCTAAATTAACAAGAAAAAAATATAAAGCCTAAATAAATAAAATTACAGAGGAAAAAGACATATAACTGATACCACAGAAATACAAAGGTGTCGTGACCCCTCGCCAGCAAAGGAAACACGACGCAGGATTCTTCTTTCAGCAGTTTACTCAGGACCTTTGAATCATGATGAGAAAACAGGAACAAGAAAGGAAGGAGCGCGAGCAGCCGGTCTGCCCTAGCTTAAGTACCCAGCCTCGCCAATGAACTAGCACCACGTGGAGGAGTCTAATAGGTACAGCGCATCGGAAGCAGGCCAGAGCCCAGCCCCACAGCCTTACAAGGAGTTGTTTACTTCTAACAACTCTAACCGCTAAGTCATCAGAAGCAGGAGGCCAGTGCCATTTTCAGGGTGCAGTCGCCGGCTCCCAACACAAAGGATCACTAGATACTATTATAAACAACTATATGCCACAAAATTGGAAAATCTAAAAGAAATGGATAAATTTCTGGACACAAATAACTCACAATAATTGAACCATGAGGATATATAAAAACCTGAATATATCAGTAATAAGTAATGGGATTGAATCAGTAATAAAGGTCTTCCAGCAAAGAAAAGTCTGAGATTGGATGGGTTTATGGCTGGAGTTTGCCAAACACTTAAAGAAGAACTAATGCCGATATTTATCAAAATATTCCAAAATTTAGAAAGGAACCTTTGCAAGCTCATTCTATAAGCCAGCATTACCCTAATTCCAAAATCAGACAAAGACAAAACTAAAACCCAAAATTATAGATTAATATTCCTGATGAACCTAGGTGAAGCATTCTCAACAAAATATTAACAAAATAAGTATGACAGCACATAAAAAGGTTATACAATGTGAGAAAATGGCATTTATCACAGAGATGTAAAGGTAGTTCAGCATATACAAATCAATAAATGTAATGCATTATATCCACAGAATGAAGAATTAAAACACACGATCATCTCAGTGCACACAGAATAGGCTGGAAACCACTACCAGTCTTTAATATATATATATTTTTAAAATCTGATGATCTACCTTCAGTCATGTGGTGCTTCTTTAAATGTGGCACTGAAAAACTAATGTGATTCCATTTTTGAGAAACCAGCCTCTACCTCAGAGCAAAGCCTGTCCAAGGAAGGGGGTGTGAACTTTGTCCTTGGAAAAACCCACAGAGCACTCCTAAGCACATACCCACCCTGCTGAATTGTTTGTCTGTAAATAACAGGTGTCCCTGACTCAGTTAAGCTAGGTGAGGACCCATAGCAACCCTCCTAGCAACCTCCAATCTGCATGAGACAGGGAAAATACCTGGGATGCCAGATGACCCCCAAGTAGTTTATGGTGGTTGCTAACATGTTGGGAAACCATGTACTTTAGCACATACATGCTTCGTGGCCTAAACCAATCAGTTCAAATGAATCCCCCTCTTGTACTAACCAATCACCCCTACCCAACTTGTTCCTGCCATTGAATGTGCTCATCAATGTTAAGAGTTGTTTGACTTTCCTGTGGTATGGAATGATTTGCTGTGTGATGTTGTGACGCATAGGTATCCCCCTAAAACCTATAAAATCTCACTGAACAAAGGACTGGGGCACACTCCCTTGGACCGCTGCATTGGGAGTGGGAGTGGTTGTGCGTCCAGGCTTGAGCTTGCAATAAAGACTCTTGTGTGATTGCATCGGATTCGGCTCCTGGAGGTCTATTGGGGTCCTACGAATCTGGCAGGACAGTACAATTTTTTTTTTTTTATTGTTTTTATTTATTTATTTATTTATTTTTAATTAATTTATTTTTTTTTATTGTTGGTCTTTCAAAACATTACATCTTTCTTAATATATCATGTTTCACAATTTGATTCAGAATAGTTATGAACTTCCATTATTACCCCGTATACAGATTGCTGAATCACATCGGTTACATCAGTTACATTTCCATTGATTTACACATTGCCATTCTAGTGTCTGATGAATTCTGCTCTCTAACCTATCATCTACTATCCCCCCACCCGCATTTCTAGGATAACAAGAACAGTACAATTTGGGTTGTGGATGTAGCTCAGTTGGTAGAGTGTCTGCCTTGCATGCACAAGGCCCTGGTTTCAATCCCCAGCACCGCACACACATACACAAAAATGTGGCACAATTCAGCTGACATCATCCTTGATCAACAGATTACAATCACTTTGATTTCAGTTTTAGCTTTCCCACATTCTTCCGATTTATTAGTTAAAATGCACAGTTAATATAACCTTGATGTGTGAAGTTTTCTAGTTCAGATGGCATATTTATTTTCTTTATTTTTCATGGAGAGAAAGTGTCATATATATCCTGCCACATATCCCACCACAAATCTGCAATTCGATACTATCATAATATTTTAAATGTTTATGATATGTTAGATGCTGTTCCAGTGTTGTTTGACATTCCTGGGTATCCTTTTAAAAATTGGAAACTGAGGCTCAGAACAGCTAAGAAACTTACCAAAGATCTCACAGCAGTAGAAGTTTGGATTCTCAGCTAAATGTCTCTGGGTTATAGGCGCGTGAGCATCCTATGCTTTCTTTTTGATGTTTTGATTGAAATTACTAAAATAAAGCACAGCATATAAGGCAGAGTAAGACACTCTCTTACTCTCTTATTTCTTGTTTTTCCTTGGGAATTCATGTCATCTATTTTTGGAATCCTATGTTTACTTTAACTATATCCTTAATTTGATTAATGCCTGTGTCTATAATTAATAAAAATGCAGTGGAAAAGGCATGGAGGAAGCTTTAATGCATATTACTAAGTGAATGTAGCCAGTATGAAAAGTCTCATACTATAACCCAGAGACACTTAGTATACCATGTGATTCCCAACTACATGAAATTTTGGAAAAGGCAAAACTATGGAGACAGAAGAAAGATCAGTGGTTACCAAGAGTTAGGGTATGGGGAAAGATGAACAGGTTGAGCAGAGAGGATTTTTAGGGCAATGAAATTATTGTGTCTGATGCTGAAGCTTCAAACACACATCATACACATTTGTTCAAACCCATAGATTGTAAAATACCAAGAGGCAATGCTAATGTAAACTATGTACTTTGGGTGATTATGATGTGTCCACGTAAACCATAAATTGTAGCAGATTGGTGGCAGGTGTTGATAATGAGGTGGGCTACTGCATGTGTTGGGGCAGGGGATAAGTGGAAATCTCTGTCTTCCACTCAATTTTGCTGTGAATTTAACGCTTCTCTTAAAAATAGTTTATTTAAAAACAACAGAGTGGAAGGTAGAAAGGAGTGGCGGGTGCTTTTAGAAACAACTGCTGCTCCTCTTTGAAGTAAGTGGATGCTGCACATTCAGTTCTATACTAATCCTTCTGCCCTTTTAAGGCTCCTTTCTCTCTTTCTCTAACCCTTCTTTCTCTGCTTTCTTCACAAGTCTTAAGCTGAAAGTAAAGCATCTGTTGTATGTTCGTGTGTGTGTGTGTGTGTGTGTGTGTGTGTGTGTGTGTGTGTGTGTGTGTTGATTTGCTATTATGGAAGAGAGAAAGAATATGCTTATCATTTGGGCTGAATAAAAGAATCAATTTTATTTCTTCTCCCCACTTCAAGGTTTTCCTTGATATGGGTTCAGGATGGTGACGAGGAAATAGAGGGGCAGCTAGAATAAAAATGAAATTCCTGTAGTACATGTGAACAGCTTCATTCTTGTTGTCTGATATTTTTCTAGAAACTTGCACCTGTTGTTTTTCACAAGTATTAATCATCAAAAAATACAACCCACTTGGAAGATACTTCTTGGTTTACTTCAAAATATCTCAGTCTTAGTATTTAGTCTCTGTATGACATTTTCTATGTCAAAGATTGCAGCTCCCAAAATCCATCAAACTAGACAGCTCACACTGCTACTGAGAAGGAGTCTTCAAATATGTGAGCAAGTATAATGGCCTCTCTTACTTTTGAAGAATATAAATGGACAACTCTTCCCGTGCACACTGATAATATTAAGTGAGCAGCATGAAATGGTGAATGGCAAACTAATGACATGAAATGCCCAGGGTCCCCGCTCTTCACATGGTGAGGAAGGGATTCCATGGGAAGCAGAAAATAAATTAGACTAGGTAATCTAGATGGTCCTCTGGTTGGCATAGGTTGGGCAGCTTTGACAGCTGTGTTGCAAGTTGGAGAGGATGGCAGAGTGAGAGGAACCGGAAGACTGGATTTTAAGCTCCTTTATTTGCATGTGTTTCACAAGCTGATTTCCTATCAATCTTGCTGCCCACTTGCTCCTTTCTAACCTGGCTAAGCATCCGTTTTGGATGCATTCTGTTAGCCAGAGCCACTGGACATTGAATAGTTGATGGATGTGTGGTACCCTGGAGATTTTTTCCTTATTGATATTATATTTCAGTGTTGTTGGAATGAAACTGATCCCTCAGGTCAAGGCAGGTGAAGGATGTTCCAGAATGGACAAGGATGGATTTAAGGAGGGGACTGGAGCCTGTATTTGTGCCATAGTATTCACATACCCACTTGTTTGCTAGTATTTTGTAAAAATCAGTTTCTGGGAGCTGTTGTTGAACACTGGGAAGCACTAATCATGCTTTCCCACCCTATCAGATGTCTGAACTACGCATAGCAGTTTCTGAAAGATTTTATAAGAACAGCTAAAGAAGTTAAAAGCTTTTTTTGAAGTAGAATTTAATTAAATAGGTACCAACTTTTGTATTTTATGAAAATTTGTACCTAGAAAACTCTCTCTCTTGTTAGAGATACATTTGTTTTTGGTGGGATTGAAGAGGAAGTACACCACATGAACGTGATATTCATGATGCTGGGCTATTTGCTGGAGGATAATGGTCACGCACATACTTAGTAGTGTCATCAACATTTTCACTTATAAAAGTGAAGCTACAGACCAAGATGTTTTAAAACATGGTGTTTATCATTTACTCAGGATATATGAGCAGGACAGAGCAACCATCTACCAGTTAGAATACATTAGTTTTAAAAATTCTCTTTTTTTTCTGGTACTGTTTTCTGTTTTTTTTAAATTATTATTTGTTTAATTAGTTACACATGACAGTACAGTGATCTTGACATATCATACATTTGAATCAACTGGGGTAAATTCTCTTTTATACATGAATGCAACCCCAAATCACCCTCTCCATCTGCTACTTTCTAAGGACTTTCAGAATCTGTAAAAGGAGTTTGTATTCACAAACAGATTTATGGTATACATTTTTTAACCACTCAAAGACATATCCTCATGATAGCAAGAAAAAATAGCTTCATAAAATAAAATGTCTCTTAGGCATTTATTATACCAAGTATTTAAATGATTATTCTTATTATGAAATAACATTAATACTTAGTGACAAAAGAAAAGGTTTTATTAGTCCAAAGACCACTGAAGAGTTTCCAGGATGTTCCAAAGTAAAATCTGGCTATTCTTTCCATGAAATAAATAGAATAACATAAAATAAATAGAATTCCTAGGTATCCATTAAACATAAATTATGAAGATTCTCTCATATTAATTGGGACTTAAATAAAAGACTTGTTACAGTATAAAAATAAAAACAAGATTTTAGAAATGAGTTAGCACTTCTGTCTGGTACAAATTTGGTTTTACTTGCACATGTGTAAGATAAGAAATTTCATCATGAAGTATAAATTAAAAATTAACAATTATTTCAAACTTTTCTAACTCATATGCAAGTCAAGTGTTCACTCTTATCATGGAATCAAAATTTATTTCTGAAAATAACCTAGAGAAATAGTATGAAAACACATAGAGCTTTGAGATTGAATAAGAACATCTTACATTCTATGAACCAAAATTCAAATATCTCTATAGCATATGAAAAGGAACACATTAATTTGGAATATATTGATTCTACATTACCATATGCATACACATGTACACCATAAAATAAATTTTGACAATGTTTCTAGAGACACCATACTTTCTAGCTCCAGCTGCTAGAGAAAGAAAATAAAAGCTTAGTATAAAAACTGTTTGCAGTACACATTTGAGAAGTGATTCAAGTGTGCATTAGGAAAATTGAGGAATATCAGTAAACATGTAAATTCTAAATCTAATTAGAGATTCAGATATACATCTTGAAACCAAGGTAAGGTCTTCCAATTTAGATGTGCTTTTGACAAGATAGGTAGACACAGTGTTTAGAGTTCACAGTATTCTGTTCAAAGGAAATATGATAAAGATGTTATAAAACATTAGGATAATTTGTATTTGTTAAGTTTTTTGCTTTAAGTACATTTAGTAGCATAAGGATGCATGTGTGTATGTGTGTGTATGTGTGTGTGTGTGTGTGTGTGTGTGTGCATAAGTATCTACATGAGTTTTCCTTAAATCACCCACTGAATATTTTACATCATCATAATTTAACTTTATATTTGGAAATAATCTAGCTTATTTTTCTCTGCATTTTGGTATCTGTACGTCAAGTCTGAAACGTTTGTTTAAAAAGTTGATTTGGAGAGCTGAGGTGATCTATTCCAAGTCATACACTTAGATGATTCCAGAGAGTATTCGATTTTGAGGCAAGTTATGAATATACATTTTTTATCTTCCCTTAATTATTAGCTAAGACATATTGTAATGTCATGTTTGATTATATGTGGGACAAGTACTCATTGCTTAAATAAACTAAAATGATTAAAATGTGAACATGATTATGTTACAGTAAGTGACTTTCCTCAATTTCCTTAGGTAAGAACTGAACAATAATCTGACACTGCGATTTCATGTTGTAAGAGTTAGATGTTCAGGAGATGGCAGTATTGAGCAATGATTAAAAGTATTGGTGGGCGGACACACCCGTGGAGAGAAGATGAATTACCTTTTCCCAAACAAGAGGGAACTAAGTGGTTCAGATGTGGCAGATACATGAAGACATCTAAACAAATAAGAAACATTTTTTCACAGGTTTATAACTTTAAAGTCATCTGTAGGAGTCTACATCTTCCTAAACTTTATATTGTCTTGATTCATTGGGACAGCATGACTATTTTAAAATATGACATGAAAATGTCTTCTGAGATCTGTGAAGGAGGGGAAAGGTATTACAGTGGGATTAGTCACCCATTCGAGTCTCATGGTAGCATTACCAGAGTGCCCAATGCAATTTAACTCATTACTGCCCAGTGATCAGTCTAATTACACTGTATATGAGTGCATTTGTGTGTATTTGTGTATACTTGGAAGGATTATTTAAATGGAGACACTGGTCATTGTATATTCCCAGGGGGAATTAACCAGTGGCTAAAAGTTATGAAGTCATGAGAGTTATGTGTCATTGATTATGTATTAGTTTTCTATCACTATGTTGACCCCTATCATTGACCCCAAATTCAAAGGCTTTAAAAACCAAACAGTTATTATTTATCACTAGTACTGAGGGTTAGGAATTTGAAAGCAGCTTGACTACATTCTCCTGGCTTCTAGGCTCTCATGAGATGTCAGTCAGATGTCAGCAGGGGCTACAGCAATCTGAGGGTTTGCTTGAAGCTGGAGGATAATCCTGCAAGGTAACTAACTCCTATGGCTGACAGGTCAGGAATGGAAGGACACAGTTCCTCTCACTGGCTTCTCTATAAAGTTGGTGGAGAAACCTCATGGTATGATGGTTGGTTTTCCCAGTGAGAGCAATCCAGAAAATCAAGGCTGCAATACGATTTATAGCCTAGCCTTGAAAGTCTAACACAATCACATCTTCTGTGCTTTACTGACTATGTAGACCAGCTTTGATTTGTATGGAAGGATGCTAACATGGGGCTTGAATGCAAATAGGTGGGGACCACTCGGAGTTATCCAGGAGTCTGGCTATCAGTCTAAGAGAAGATTGCTTTCCTTTTGCAAATAGTTTGTGCAGAACATTTTTTTTTCATTAGAAAACCCTTCTGAATATTTGTCATCAGGTGGTGATACTGGGACAGTGTTTAATGTAGCAAACCTTAGAGCAGGAGAGCACCAGGATTTACCTGTGCGGTAATTATGCTACAATTACCATCAAAGACAAATGAAGAGACTTCCTCAGTTGTATTTAGCACATTACAAAAGCAAAAACGAATACAAGTAAACCAAACAAAGAACAGATAACCCTGGATAGAAAAGTGAAAAACTTTGCCGATATTTTGTACTGGAGACCCATGGGAAAAGCCTTTCCTCTTTTAAAAAATATATCCTTCTACCTTAAAAGAGAAAGAAAGAGGCTTGTAGTCTGAACATGTAAAAATGTGACAGAAGTGATTGCCAAGAGGGTTTATTCTGCTTTCTGCCAAGTGCTTCAGTGATGAAAGTGTACTCCTCATTTGATCTTATTGTATTATTGAAACTGTCATGTTCTGCTGAACAAGGCCATTTGTTTCTCCACACTGGTCGATGAGTGTTCTAGGTTGGCATTAGAACCAGTGGCTTGGCTGAGTTTCTGTACTAGTGTACAATGACCAATTGGCCTGACCTTGACTGATGGAGAATTACAATGGGGAAACCAGTGGATGGGAACTTGTCAGTACACTGTCATCAACCCCTACCTCTAAATTCCTTGTTATAAGGGCTCCACTTATTACTCATTTAAATGTTTCTGCTCCTTGGTACCTGCTTGACAATAAATTTCCAGGTGGGTGAAAAAAAGGCATTCTGATATGTAAGTATTTCTTTGATCAAGAGCAAGAGTATCTGAACAAAATAGGTCCCACAAGGGATTCTAGCCATGTGTGATTGATTGGAGAATATTCTAGGGCTATGAAACTTGTAGCATTGAAAACAATTTCTAATGTGTGAACATCTAAGATGTACTGTAAGAGAACTGTGCAAATTTGGGTTGTATTAATCCATGGGTAACTCCAAGCACCACAGCATTTCCTTTGTCTCTAGATCTTTAGTCTAATGACACCCAAATTTTTAAATACTCTGACATACCATCTGTGCAGATTCTAAGTGTCTTAACTAATGTGGCATACACTGGTATTGTTCAACTTAAAATCTATCTCCTTAGAACCCTCACTTGTTGCTAAGGCACATGATGGATTGGAATAAGGACTGGGTTTGCACTTAGGTATGGCTATATACCTTGGCTCTGACCAAAGGGATACACTTGGAAATAGGTAGTATTTTCTGTGAAGTTTTTTAAAGATAGGTAGCAACTGTAACCTTGTCCCTGCTTCACTCTTACCCACTTCCTGGTTCAGAACTTAAATATGTTGGTTGAGGCACCATGTTGGACCACATATATAAGAAATCACAAGGGAGAGCTGAAAGCAGTCCAAGTCCCAATGCTAATGAAGTCACCACATTAATCCTTGTTTGCTTATGTGAAAAAGAAACTTCTGTTTGTTGAAGCTATTGCTATTTGGATGGGGAGCATCCTTGTTGGGTGTTATGAGAGCTTCTAGAGTTTTATAATGTGCTGGTAAACAGAGATCAATGCCAGTCACTTTGTCGTCTATATGGAAAAAATCCATGTAATTTTCATGTAATAGTCAGGGACAAGTTGCTTTCGTAGTGTCGTAGGGGAGTCTCAGCCCCTCAGTGTAGCCTGCCTACACAGATGCTTCAAATGCTACTGATTCTATTGCCAAGAAAGCAGCTGCTTCTCTGATGGTTCTTGTGTATGTTTCTGGATGATTCATCACAGGACACAATCTCATTCTTTATGTACTGAAATAAGGAACTCTGGTTTTAATCTTTGCAATTGGTTAATGTTTTTACATATGTAAAACCATTGGAAGTTTTTGTGACAGCTCTTTAAAAAAAAAGAATTGTGAATTCACTGGTAAAATTCTATTCATGTGTGTTAGGGGTAGCTAGACAAGTATAAGAAATTCAAACAAAAAGATGTAGGGAAAATAGTGTTGGAAATAAAAATACAAAACATGAAACCTATAATGTTTGACTAACAAGCTGTGATCCTCTCCAAATCTTAAAGCTCATGTTTAATATGAATGTCTCAATAGTTTTATTTCCTTTAAATTGAAATCATCTATTTTTTGATTAAAAAATTACATTTGTGTTCACTGTAACTCTTTTCTGCAAAGTAATTATAGAATTCTTACTATGCATTAAACACTAAGTTATAAACTATAATGAAATAAACCACATTGAAGTGTCTAAAGTAGAGAAAACAGTATAAATGTATACTATACTGTATACTATTATAAGTTTCCATAATTTCTGAAGATTTGAAGGAAATGTGCTGGACTTAGAAATAGTTTTCAGTAATGTGTGAGATATTTGCTGATCTTTAAGATCAGTTGGTAATTTCAGTAGTTGCTTAGAAAAAGGCTATCTTAGGTTTAAAAGACAATTGTCATACCTCCAATTTTGTCAATGATAAAATAAGAACTTCTCAAAGCCAAAATGCCAATTTATGGAAAAATTGGTTCTGAACCCAAGTATGTCAACAACAAAATTATGCTGTTTCTACTACTCAACACTACTTTCCATCTAATGCTAGACTTTTACCCCTCAGATTTCCTCTGAAGCGGTTGGGAAATTATAGTGACTATTGCTTCATTTTTAGCTGGAGGGAATATTTCAAGACTTTGTTGTTGAGGCCAATTGATTTACTGCTCCATGTCAGATCTGGTGCACTGATGATAAAAGTAAAGTTACCTACAAAGGTAAAAACATGGTCCAGAATTATGAACATATTTAAGAACCATATTCATTATCTCTTTTCTTGAAGATGTTTCTTAGTTTTAAAAAGGCATGCTAAAATGTGATATTCTAGAATTAAGTGCACTAGAGATACATAAACTTTTGTGTGATTTATTTACAGGAATTGCTGGTGAGAATATTTTAGTCAGTTAATGCTTTAGTCACCTGATGCAGATATAACTATAAGAACAGGTGAAAATCATCACAGCAATAGCCTATCATTGAGATGGTTTGTAATGTATGCACTGGTGAGTGAAGCAGGCTCTTCAAACAGCAATGAGACAGCAGACAGTGTCTTGCATGGTTAAATATTTCTGGCTAATTTGTATGATATCAAAGGGAGAACCCAGTAGAAGTTTAGAATAGCATCCTTAAAGTCAGATCCAGAAGGAGTCAGATCAACATTGTGTGTTCAGCTCTCTTTAGGAACATTCCCTTCTCTCTTAGTCCAATTCACTGTGTAGCTTTGCAAATAGAAAGCAAACTGTGTGTTTCCTTACCATGGGATCTATGAAAATTAAGCCTTTTGGTGTCTTCCTGATGCCTTTAAAAGAAATTGAGTAGGCTGTGAGGTTGGGGTAGATGAGGGAGTGGACTTAGAGACAATAAAATCCCAGAATCCTGATGTTTCCTTGAGTTCAGATGAAGTATTTGAAGAGCTGAGAGATCAATTTTACATATGCAGATTTTAAAATCTCCCATTTTTTTTTTGCTCTTGTTTTATTGCCAACAGTTTAAAGCTATCATTGAGACAGAAAATATGACCTGGGAGGTTTTGTGCAATATGAAAAAACCTTACCCATTTTTTAAAGTTACTCTCATTTGTTGAGTCATTTAATGAAACAAGACTTCTTGGAAGATAAAACACCACAACCAACACATGCACAAACAAATAAATCAATAACTCTTCCCTCAAATGCCTTATCATGGGAAATACATTTATTCCCTTCCAAATCAATTATTAGTATATTTATAACTTGAGTTATTTGCAGGCTAATAAATGGCTGTTTAAATCAGCACTAACTGCTATTTGGACAAAATCTTTTCCCTATTAGATCCAATCTCCTTTGAAATTGGAAGTTGATTATTCTTTTGTTTGTATCTTGATGTTCCCATTAATTGATATAGTTAACGTTAGTTAATATAGTTCCCCTCTCCCACTTTTCAAGCAGATTGATAGGCATTTGCTATGCATATATTTTTAGAATTTACCAAAGACTTTGAACTGTCAGACTGAATGAAACAGTGGTTTTCTGGTTGTCTAAGGTAATAATTATACCTATATTATAGTATTCATATGTTTTAATTAGCTTTTTAACTGCTGTAACTGAAAGATCTGACCAGAAAATTTTAGGGGAAGAAAAGTTTATTTAAAGGCTCATGTTTTCATAGGTTTTAGTCCATAGACAGCCCGATCCTGAGGGCTCGATGTGAGGCAGGACATCATGGCAGAAGAGGATGGCATAGAGAAGTGGTTCACATGATGCTCAGAAAGGCGAGAGGGAGAAAGGGAGAGAGAGAAAGAGAGAGAGAGAGAGAGAGAGAGAGAGAGAGAGAGAGAGAGAGAGAGAGAGAGAGAGAAAGAGAAAGAGAAAGAGTAAAGAGTCCAATTCCCAGATACAAAATATATTACCCTAATGATCTACCTCCTCCAGGCACACCCTACCTGCCTTCAGTCACCACTCAGTTAATCCCATCAGGGGTTTAATCCACTGTTTGTGTTAAGGATCTCATAACCCAACCATTTGTCCTCTAAACCTTCTTGCATTGTCTCACACATGAGCTCTTGGGCAATACCTTACATTCAAACCACAACATTGATAAAAGAGTAAAATAAGTCAGTAAAAAGTGCTTAGGAGAGTTCTTGACACATAACAGGTGATTGGTATGGACTAATTGGTATAATCACCAGTTCATTGCTTGTTATAGTTAAGATCTGGAATGTCCTCCAAAGGCTCATGTGTTGAAGACTTGATCTCTAATGAAGCAATGTCCAGAGGTGGGATCTTTGGGATGTGATTGGATCGTGAGGACTCTGATGGATTAGTACATTCATGGATCTACAACTGAATGGACTATTGAGAAGTGGTGGAAACTATAGGAAAGTGGGGCCTAGTTGGAGAAAGAACATTCAGAAATGTGTGCTTTTAGATATATCCTGGTCTTATTCCTTTCCTCTCTTTCTCTCTATCTTCCTAGCCACCATGAAGTGACAGCTTTGCTTCTCCACATACCTTTCTACCATGATGTAACATCTCACCACAGGCCAGAAAACAATGTAGTCAGCCAACCTGGACTGAAAGCTCTGAAACCACAAGCAAAAATCAATCTTTCCTCCTTTAATTTGATTTTCTCAAGTATTTTGTCACAGGAGTGAAACGATGACTAACACATTAGTCCTCATCATTATATTTCAATTGAGAAACCAATAACATTTTAACTGATTTTTCTGCCGTTAATCTAGTCTCCTAGTTTTTTCTTCACAGACAAGTCAAAGTGATTATTTTTAAGATACAAATGTACTAACTCATTATTGTCCCCATTGCTTTATTTTGATAGTTTCCCAATATTCATAAAATATAATCTAAACTCCTTGTTATTGTGATCTGGGTTCTTCATAGCCATCCTGCCTCATCTCTTAACCTAGGTCAAAATCTAAATTTTTAAATTTAGTATTTGGAAATCTAATATAAAAAATAAGAATTATTACCTTCAATTAAATTAGTAATTAATTTAAAAAGTAGTGGGCTATTTCCCAACAATAAACTCCATTTACAAACTTAGATATTTTAAATTCCTATAAATTTTTTGAACTACATTTAAAACTAATGTAGTTAAAATTAGTTTAAAACTAATGTTTATCTTCAATATTTAAACAAACAAATCTGCTTTTCATTATTATGGTAAAATATATACAACACAGAACTTAGCATTTTAAACATTTTTAGTGTACAGTTCATTAAACATTCACCTTGTCTTACAAATATACTTTTAAAGTTTTAACAATAATCTTTATAATCACTTAAAAATCTTGCAGATCTGATAAACTAAACTATTAATGTTGAATAAATTATCCTTAATATTCGTGTCTTTTTTAAACCTTAATTCATTTTTTATCTCTAAATTAAAATAAAGATATCAATTAGATATTTTCATATAAAATCATAAATCCTAAGGCTATTATGTTAGATTCTCTTAAATGTTTTGAAATTCTTAAAATGCTATAAAAAAAGTTTTATATACTTCAAGAATATATACTTTGAGAATTTGATTGTTTTATTACCATCTTGATAAAAAGGAAAAGGGCCTTGTAGGTCAATTAAAGTATTCATTTTCAAAAAGTACCTTATACAGGTAAAAAAGAATAGTTAAATAATCAATGTTATATTTACCAACGAAAATTTAAAGGTTTAGAAATGGGCAAAAGAGATGACAGTAGTTTTAAAGAAGTATTAGGGATTATCTGATTCTATAGAGGTGTATACTTTTGCCTTTCTATCCTAGATTATTTTACAACTCTGTAGGCCTAGAAATTACCTTGTAGAAAATGAGTAGCATGCAAATGATTCTTATTCATATTGATAGATATGCACTGTGTCTGACAGAGACAAAAGTCCTTTCTATCATATAGGAAAGATGATCTTAACCATTAAATTTTAAATTATGAAATAGTTTTCATCTCCTAGCAAATTCATTTTAACAACACTGATTGTACACACACACACACACACACACACACACACACACACACACATGTTTCATATTCTCCTTTGAATCAGCTTTAACTGATTTAATTGAATTACCTAAGTAATTAATAAGTGACATAAAATCTTTGATAGTATTCATTTTTATGAAACTTATATTCTTAATTTTTTTGAAAAAAATTATACCTTAATTGATTAGATTTTTAAAAAACAATGAAATAATGTCTGGTTAAAAGTCTCTTGGTTGACAATTATCAGTCAACATGGTGGGAATAAACCAGGAGAACAAGCCTCAATTCCTAAGAAGTTTATTCGAAAATTGTTTATGCATTTTATAAAAAAAAGTGTGCATTTATTCTTAGGAAAAAGTCAAAAATTAAGGCATAGAAAACATTTCTGTTCCAGATGAGTTTTGAAAAAATATTATAAACAGTTATTATGCTTTAAAAAATATTCCTAGTATTCCTGAGGTTGCAAACCACTTACTCACCTTCGTACTGAATTGAGACCTGGGATGTTTCTTCCTAAAACTCTGGTAAATATTCTAACACCCCAACCTCACTGCCTGCTTTCAAGGTAATTTTCAAGCCAAGCTTTATTTTGGAATGATATATATATGCACATACACACACACCTTTCATTGCCTGTTTGCTTTCCATCCTTGATTATGATAGATGGAATTATGCATTTCTTTAACTGGTTACCACTAATGAATTTGCTTCGGGGTTAGAGTTAATTATTCTTTTTATTGCCTGATTCGATTCTTAAATTTTCATAATATTTTTCTCTTGCTCTTTGGAGACCATTCCTTAATTGATACTCATTTTTGCTCTTCTCCAGTTCATACAGAAAAACATACATTTCCCTAGCACACCAGGTTGTCCCTTGACCTCAGATCTTTGTACCAAAACCTGGAAATGTCCTGTCCCTACTTCCCCATGGGAAGCCTTTCCTGCTTTGGATCTCAGGGGTAAGTCCTTCTGTGTTCCCACTACAATTGTACTCATATTTTTTTGGTACACTTTATTGTAAATATATATTTCTTTTCTCTAGAATTTCCACTAGAATTTAATGTTGAGAATAGTGACCGTGCTTTGTTCTTTGCTGGAGCTTCCACAGCAGCCTAAGACAGTCACATAGAGGGAGCTTAGTATGTACTTATGAGGATAAAATAGACAAAGTTCAGGGAATAGTTCTGATTCTTTAATGCTATTTTGTGACCTACATGATTGAACAAGATGGGATTCAGGATATGCTCCCCCAGATAAGACCCACTAGCATATTGAACATTTTGAACTGAAGAAATCTATGAAAACTGCAGGAAAAAAAGTCCCCAGGATGTTTTCCTGCCCTTCTCCCCTGAAGTAGTTCATAAGATCCTCATGTGACAGGTGCCCTCCTTATACTCAGAAAAAAAATGGACATCTTTATCTCTCAAGATGATAGGTGACAGAGAAGAATCTGAACACAGAGACCTTGCTAAATTTCTCTCAGTTTATCACCATTAGGTGACACCATTTTTGCTCTCTTATGTGTTTCCATGACTATCCACTCTTCCCCACTGCTAACATAAAAATACATAGGTTTAACCATGTCCATGGGTCTTTATTTTCTTATGAGGGCTCCCAAATCATGTAAAACTTATATTAAATAATTTTGTATGCTTTTCTCTTATTAATCTGTCTTTTACTACAGGTGCCCCCACCAGTGGACATAATTTATATAGAAAGAAAAGATATTTTTTTTGTCCTCTATAAATGCTATAGGGAAAATCCATGTTGTTGAAACTATTAAGGAATTGAAGGCAAGTCTAGTAGGATTTTTGTTAGTCTTATCTATTTGTTTACTTATCTAATTCATTTCTTATCACTAATGGGGTTGAATCAGTACTTCAACAACCCCAAGAGAACAAAGGACAAAAGAAACTCTGACATTATTAGAAATGCTTACAAGTTGATGCCCTGAATGAGTAATCTAAAAACAAAGATCAAATTTTCTGTTGTTATGTAGAACTCCACCATCTGCTCACCACTCACTTGAACAAAAGGTAATGATCACAATAACAATGAAATAATTTTAAGACATCATAGTTCAGAAGTTATTACAGTGGTGTTTTTTATTACAGAAAGACCTACCTTCCTGGAGTATTTCACTGGTGTTGACTCCAAACCATTCAGATAGGTGGGGACCAGATTTTGGAAGTTTTATTTTATTTTTTATTTTCAGTTTAATTTCACTTTGGACTATCTAAAGATTTCCAATGTTTTGCAGCAATCCAGTTGGCAATGGCTTGGAGACCTATTACAAAAATAATTAGCATTTTATATTTTGCTATAATTTTCAATTTATCAAACTCATATGACTGTACCATTGTAATATATTTCTGCCAAATGACTCTCTGATTAGTGACAGTCACAGATGCTGTTGTTACATTCTTGTAATCTGTATCCGAACAAAAATAAAGTTAATGTGTTCTTTTCTTAGTTATAATAGATTTCCAGGTAGCATACAAATCATGAAAATAGTCAATGACAACAGATGTTACCAATTACTTTGTAATTCTGTATTTAGAAAAAGAAATTAAGGGTTGAAAATGCATGCCAAGTGGAATTTGTTTCTTTTTTATTTTTAAATTTGTGAGAAAATGATTGCTGAAAGAAGTAAAACAATGTAGAATTATGAGGCTGTGTATGAAATTGTTCTGTAGAATATCTTTATAGTTCTAGTGTTAGGGAAAGGATTGACACATGTTGCCATATTACCCTGGGTGATCATGACTTAACATTGTTATGTTCTAGGTAACATGATATGCCTTTGGTAGACAGAGGGATGTCCCAAATCTTTTTTTCAAAGGCTTTGAAATGAAATTATTAGGATTTTTTCAATTGCAGATTATTTTTACATTGGAGATATCTGGCATCCTTACTTCCTAGTATGTTGTCTTCTTGAGCAGGTGTTAAGTTCTATTCCAGTTCTGTAAGTCACTTTGATTTTGACAATGATTTTAAATTTCTGTTTGGTGCCTTATCATATGAAATTAGGGACATATTTTATTACTATATCTATTTTGATAATGAGGAACTATGTGTAGAATTAGACTTGTTAGCTAATAAATAATACCATCTCTCACTCCATTATATTAAATTTTAAATTTTGAAAGTAACTCAGATTTTCTTCTTTCCTCTAATTATTGTCTATTGGTATTTCACATAGAAAATCAGACACTGGAAAGATTAATAATGTTTTTGATTTTACTTATTGTAATCCTTAAATTTGAAAAAAATTACAACTCACTTTTTAAGGGTTGGGATGAGTAAAATTATTAAATCAGGCAGTAGTTAGATGAATGGTTGCAGGGACAGCAATGGTTGAGAACTTTTATTTCATATTTCATATACTTAGTGAAGGAGATAAATATCATACCTTATTAAGAAAGGAAGGGACTGTGGCTGTGGCTCAGTGGTAGAGGGCTTGCCTAGCATGTGTGAGGCCCTGGGTTCGATCCTCAGCATCACATATAAATAAAGGTATTGATTGCAACTACAACTAAAAAAAATTAAACAAAGGAAAATAAACTGAGAAGAGAAATTCTGGAAGTAAATTTAAACACACACACACACATATATATGTATACATATCATATAAATATGATATGTATATATATATATATATATATAGAGAGAGAGAGAGAGAGAGAGGGAGAGAGAGAGAAATAGATACATAGCACTTATTTCAGTAATAAACCTTTTGAATCTCTGTCCTTGCTTTCAAGTAAAATCTATAGAGGAAAGAAAACAAAAGCATGGATAAAGGCTTCATGAAATTGATATATTTACATGAACCCACCAACCCACTTGGTATACCTTAGGAATTCTGGATAGAAAGAATGGTGAGGTTAGAAGGTCAGGTGTTTTAAGACTACCAGAGAAGATCTAATAGTCTGATTACACTTAGAACATTTGCAGAGTCAAACTTTCATGAATACTTTCTTTTAAAAATGCATATACTTTTAATCATGCATATTTTACAAAACATTTTATGCCATCTTACCAGTTCTTTATGACAACACTGATCATCATCATTTGTGACAAATTATTTGTAAAGTTGGTTTTAATATCCCTTCCTGCTAACACCCCTTTGCAATGTTACTTTGCCACCCGAGTCCTTGAGATGAGTTGATTTTTATACCTCTAGAATCTGGGATGGCATCCTCTTTTGAACAATACAACACAGTTTCTCTGTTTCTGAGTCTAGGCCTCAAGAGACTTTGCAGTTTCAGCTCTGAACTTCCTGGAATTCTGGACCACCCTCCTTGAGAATACTTGACTATCCTGAAATAGCCAAGTTGTTAAGTGTGCACAAAGATTTCCCACACATGGTCAAGTCTATAAGTAATGATGGCAGGCAGGCAGTCAGTATACAGGCTTAGTTCCTTGAGGACCATAAAAGGTCTAGAACTTACTCAGTAAGTTCATTTTTTGAAGTAAAAGATTTTAACAAATTCTGTTTACATATCTTTGATTTTATTAATAGCTTTGATTTTTTAAAACTCAGACATAAAATAATATGTAATTCATAAATCAATGTTTCTTCATATAGTTGAAATGGTCAGGTAGGTTTTGCAGAAAGAATACCAATCAGGGGTGGCTTCTATCTCATTGAAGTATATGTTACAAGTGTTAACTTTCAATACACTCTGCTTTACCTGTGAGTGGCTATTTATTAGAAATGATAAGTGTGATGGGATAAAAAAATATGCAGAAAATTCTTTATGAACAATTTATGGACCAAGAAAGCCTTTAAATGTTGAAAGATTCTACTGATACTACTTCAGGTGCAAGAAGTAGTATCAGTAGTATCTTTAAATAATCTTTTGGTCAATTTTATTACTGTTTGTGTGTGTGTGCACAAGTGTGTTTTACTGGGGATTTAACCCAGTGGTGCTTTACCATTAAACTACAACCCCATTTTAATCTGAGACAGGGTCTCACTAAGTTGCTCAGGCTGGTCTTTGAACTTGTGATACTTCTGCCTCAGCCTCCTGAGTCGCTGGGATTATATAGATGAGCGCCACCACACCAGTCTCCTACCTTAGATTCTTTTTTTTCCATTTTTTTAAATTGATTGTTCAAAACATTACAGAGTTCATGATATATCATCTTTCATACATTTGATTCAATTGGGTTTTGAACTCCCCAAATACATAATGCAGACTCACTTCTGTTACATATTCACATTTTTACATAATGGCATATTAGTGACTGTTGTATTCTGCTACCTTTCCTATCCCCTACTATCCCCCCACCCCTCCCCTCCCCTCCCATCTTCCCTCTCTACCTCCTCTGCTGTTGTTCAATTCTCTCCCCTTTTTTCCCCCTCCCCCTTGCCCCTCATAACCTCTTATAATTTTGTGTATCACTGAAGGTCTCCTACCATTTCCATATGTTTTCCCTTCTCTCTCCCTTTCTCTCCCCCCATTCGTCTTAGTTTACTGTTAGTCTTTTCCTCATGCTCTTCCTTCCTGTTCTATTCTTAGTGGCTCTCTTTATATCAAAGAAGACATTTGACATTTGTTTTTTAGGGCTTGGCTAGCTTCACTTAGCATAATCTGCTCTAATGCCATCCATTTCCCTGCAAATTCTATGATTTTGTCATTTCTTAGTGCTGCATAATACTCCATTGTGTATAGCTGCCACAATTTTTTTATCCACTCATCTATTGAAGGGCATCTAGGTTGGTTCCACAGTCTAGCTATTGTGAATTGTGCTGCTATAATCATTGATGTGGCCGTATCCGTATAGTGCGCTCTTTTAAGTTCCTCAGGGAATAGTCTGAGAAGGGCAATAACTGGGTCAAATGGTGGATCCATTCCCAGCTTTCCCAGGAATCTCCATACTGCTTTCCAAATTGGCCTCACCATTTTGCAGTCCCACCAGCAGTGTACAAGTGTATCCTTTTCCCCACATCCTTGCCAACACTTATTGTTGTTTGACTTCATAATGGCTGCCAATCTTACTGGAGTGAAATGGTATCTTAGGGTGGTTTTGATTTGCATTTCTCTGATTGCTAGAGATGGTGAGCATTTTCTCATGTGCTTGTGGATTGAATGTATGTCCTCCTCTGAGAAGTGTCTGTTCAGGTCCTTGGCCCATTTGTTGATTGGATTATTTGTTATCTTATTATTTAATTTTTTTGAGTTCTTTGTATATTCTGGATATTAGGGCTCTATCTGAGGTGTGAGGGGTAAAAATTTGTTCCCAGGATGTAGGCTCTCTATTTACCTCTTTTACTGTTTCTCTTGCTGAGAAAAAACTTTTTAGTTTAAGTAGGTCCCATTTGTTTATTCTTGTTATTAACTCTTGGGCTATGGGCGTTCTATTAAGGAATTTGGAGCCCGACCCCACAATATGTAGATCGTAGCCAACTTTTCCTTCTATCAGACGCAGTGTCTCTGTTTTTATATCTAGCTCCTTGATCCATTTTGAGTTAACTTTTGTGGCTGGCGAGAGAAAGGGATTCAATTTCATTTTGTTGCATATGGATTTCCAATTTTCCCAACACCATTTGTTGAAGATGCTATCCTTCCTCCATTGAATGTTTTTAGCCCCTTTATCAAATATAAGATAGTTGTAACTTTGTGGATTAGTCTCTGTGTCCTCTATTCTGTACCATTGGTCCACCCGCCTGTTTTGGTACCAGTACCATGCTGTTTTTGTTACTATTGCTTTGTAGTACAGTTTGAGCTCTGGTATCGCTATACCTCCAGATTCACACTTCCTGCTTAGAATTGCTTTTGCTATTCTGGGTCTTTTGTTTTTCCATATGAATTTCATGATTGCTTTATCTATTTCTACAAGAAATGTCTTTGGGATTCTGATTGGCATCACATTAAACCTGTAGAGAACTTTGGGTAATATCGCCATTTTGATGATGTTAGTTCTGCCTATCCATGAACAGGGTACATTTTTCCATCTTCTAAGATCTTCTTCTATCTCTCTCTTTAGGGTTCTGTAGTTTTCATTGTATAAATCTTTCACCTCTTTTGTTAGGATGATTCCCAAGTATCTTATTTTCTTTGAGGATATTGTGAATGGAGTGGTTTTCCTTATTTCCATTTCAGAGGTTTTGTTGCTGATATACAGGAATGCCTTTGATTTGTGCGTGTTGATTTTCCTACCTTAGATTCTTTGAAAGACATTATCCACCCTTGGGCAACTGTGAGTCACTTTGTACTGATGTCTGCTCATTGTCAAAGGACAGATTAGTTGGATATAAAAGCTACATGCGCTTCTGTGGTAGATTAATTGCCTTAATCCCTACTTTTCTCTTTTACTTTTGCAGTTCTTCGTACTAAATATGCAAATCACTTTCCCTTTCCCCAAGTTCTGACTTTGTCCATGTAATTTGCAGATATGATATATGGGGAGTCTGAGAACATGATTGTACCCTGCCGCTCCTGCCTTGAACCTCTGCATTTCCCATGGGAACAGGCTTGGGCTCACTTGCTAAGGGACTAGAGTCAGGTGGAGCAGAGTCAGGTTTTCCTGCTCTTTGACAGCTGATCTTAGATGTGCAAGTGAGTCCAGCTGAGACCAGAAGGCCTGTGGAGTATAAATTCTCATGCACAGACATGTGAGCTAAATAAAGGTTCATGTAGTTTACAGCATTACTGTGGCAATAGGTAATTGATACAAAACTTATTCAAAATTTTGTTTTTCATAATGAACGTGAGGATTTCATCCTTATAACTTCAGGGATACTTTCTTTTTCATGGATTTAGATGGTTCATTTCTGGATTCCAGAAATCTTAGACTAATGATGAGATTATAATTGTCATCTTAATGGTGTGGAGCAATAGGGCTTGTATTTTAATGCCACACGTATATGCTTCAGGTGCAAGTAGTAGTATCAGGCCAAATGCAAAGAGTATTAATTACCAGAGAACATGTACTTAGGATATATATATATATATATATATATATATATATATATATATGTAGTAAAACTAGGTTACAATAAATCCTGTGGACTTGAGAAAAAAGCTATAAAGTGGCATTTTATAATGTCACACTTGCACTGAGTCCTAAGGTAGGTTAAGTGGAATTTAAAGCCTTCCACCATCTAAAGGATTTCTTGGTACATAAATTGTTCACAAGGAATTTTCTTCATATTTTTTATTCACTATATAGTCACGTAGTTTTTCCTGTTCTGGAAATTTTGGAAGGTAAAATTAATTTAATATAATTTAATATTTTTATTTCTTTTTTAATTTTTAATAATGTCACTTATAACTTTGCTATACTTTTCCATTAGAAACATTACCAGATTGCTACACTCTACAATTTTACAGTCTGCTTTTGAAACTTACAATATCACTTAAATTTACCATAGGCATAGTGTTTAATCATTTTATCAAATTTTGTTGCATGAATATCATAATTTAATCACTCTCTCTTTTTTTCACTTTTTTAATTCACTGTTCAAAATACGACTACAATGTTTTTTTGTGGGTGCATTTCTGGTTATTTCCTTATGCAGTAATTCTAGAAATGGGACTATTGGTTCAAATATTATAGACATTTTAAAAGTTTAAAAGTCCTTAATATGTAAACCAATTTTAAGGAAGATTGTGTTGCTTCCTGCAGTGTAATAGTGTAATGATAATACCTGTCTTACAATAAGCTTAACCACATTGAGTATTTTCTTTAAAAATTAGTCTTTGCTTGTGTGTATGTGTGTGTGTGTATATATATATGTATATATATAATGCAATTTATAAAGCTCAATAGTGCTAAAAATAACAAGAATGTAATGATTTTCAATTGTAAGACTAGTGACTTCTCAGATTAAATATATCTAAGTATTTCAAAAACTGATGGAGCTGGAAAGGCAGCAACTAGGTTTTATTTTTATTTTATTTTTTTTGTTGTTTTTCTTCCTCTATGCTAGTCACATAGCCCAGAACAATGAATCATAATAGAATTTGTATTTCTAGCTGGTTGGAGGTTTGTCTTGGGGCTTTTGTTTTTGGTACTTCAGGTACATTCTAGGTGCCAGAAAAGTAGGATTGGGATGACAGGTGTCACAGGGAAAGTAGCAGCTGGTCCCAAGAGAATGTCTCTGAGACTTTGCAGTGAACTTAAGGATCACTTCTCTGTGCTGTAACGCTTGAAAAGAGAAGACAGCGAGACACAGGTGGAATAGACGGAGACTCAGGATATGACAGACCTGGTTAGAATCCTGTCTGTGTCACTTATGAGCTTTGTTGTCTTGGACAAGGTACTTAATCATTCTTAGCCTCAGTTTCTTCATTTTTTTCATTTTTTAAGGCGCTAACAATCACTACATGGTAGGATTGTAATGAGAAATAAATGGTGTAATGTCAGTAAATAACAGCACAGTATAAATGTAGCTAATAATAGTGACAGTTATCAAAGAAAATAAAATGCTGCATGGATTGGGTATTATAGTAGGGGTCTAGTGTTGGGGGCTTATAAATTTTGAAGCATCAGTAAGTGGTGGTGTAGTAACAGAAATTTAGTGGAACCAGAAAGATGTTGTGAACTAAGTGATAAGATTTTAGGTCTTGTGAGTACTTGGGCATTTTATCCTTGACATGTAAGATGTTCACTTTCCCAGTAGTCCTGCCTGAGAAAGCAGTGACCAGATGTAAGTACCAAAGCTGTCTCAAATTAACTGCATCTTGCAATTTATACTCTAGTGAAATGACTATTGTCCAAAGCCATGTGACTAGAATATAGATAAGGGATGTTAGGCCTTTATTTGGACTGTCCTAACTGAAGATATCTGGGGAAAAGGAGATATCTTGTGGGTCAAGCTGATCTAGAAGTTGGGGATGAGGTATGGTTGTAGCCAAGCTTTGATTTCATAGAGAATCTGCCTCTTATACCTAGGAGACCAGAAAACCATACAGATGGTCTTTTCAGATCTATTATGATTAAGAGACTATAATGAAAAGCTTCATGGTTATCAATTATTTAAAAATTGATAGGAAAGCATGTTTTAATGAGGACTCAAATGGTTTGAATTTCCCAATGCCAATATGTGAAGTCTAGACCCATCAATTTATATTCATAAGAAAAGAGATGAAGAACATGTGTTGACATGCAATGCCACATTTGATTAATTTGGGCCATTATCAGGATTGTCAGTAATTCCTGTAGCTAAATTTATTGTGTAGAGCTGTGCATTGATTATTGAGATAGGAAGATTGATTATGTCAGCTATGCCACAGGCAAATCTTTAGTTCAGTATAAAAAAGTAGAGTTTAAAATTCTGTAAAATTCTCTCAATAACCGTCCCCCCCTATTAAAACTAGTCCGACTTAAATGGGCCATTATGATTAGAAAAGGACCTTGGTGTCCCCAAAGAGGAGTCTTCTACTAATGTGGATTAATGTGGGAATTAGAGAAATTACTTAGAAACAGCCGATGGGAAAGCATTTTAAAGAATTGCATTGGGTTGGATGACTGTGGCTCAAAAATTGTAGTTGTTCATTGCGAGAAGTGTCATTAACCCAACTAAAGGATTAGCAGAGGATTATAAAGAAGTAAATGAGGTAGTTTTCATTAAAATATAGAGTTTGGGGGGTACTGAGTAAAAATGAACAAAATACTTTTTTTTGTATTACTAATTGATAAAATACTAGTTGGACTGAGGAACCACATAGGCTCAATTTGTTTTGTTTTCCTTATTTTTGTCTTTTCTATATTATGTGGAGTTTACTTTGCACAAGAAAATGTTCATAGGGCTTCATTAACAATGATTTAAGAACCAATAGGACCATATACTTCTAGAGTTGAAAGGAAATTTTATTTGATTTTCTGCTCTAAACATTTCCCCAAATAATATGTCAACTTCTGGGCTGGAGTCCAGTCATAGAATCAGGTATTCAAGAATCATCCCAGGTCCTTTGCTGATAACACCAAATGTTAGAAAGTTCTTCCTATGTGACAAGAAAAAATATTACTATGCTCACTTGATGTTTGCTCTGGGTAAAAGGAGAATCAATCTTCTATTACCTATCAACTTGCTTTCTGAGTAGTAATGATAGAGGAAAGTACAACAACTTTGATTTTGAGTTTCTTCTAGAAAGTTATTGGGAATTTGTGAAGTTCTGAACAAAAATGCAAGAATTGAATCTTTAGATGGTTCTTTGAATTGCTAAAGACAGAACTAAGAATAGAAGTCTGTTTTCTTTAGTGAAATAAGTTTTTAAAAATCATGAAAATAGGACCCAGGGCATTGTATGGAATGAATAAGAAACAAGTTAAAAGTTTAACTTATTAAACATTCTTGCTTTTAGTTTTGTACTATTAGACTTCTCAATAAGGCAAAGCTTTTTAGCTACTGTCTGTAACATAATAGAATTGTAGAATGGTGCTTTGTGAAATGAAAGCGGGGTGACTTGGGATGCAAAAATCTAGGACAGGTGTAGGAGGAGAGTGAAGCAGCCAGAAATACTGAAAAGTACGTAACAAAAAGTTGGAAGCAGAAGCAACAGGCCAGAGTATAGGAAATGTATTACCAAATGTAAGCAACTTCCTCCTCTGTCCAGGAAATTGTGAGAGTAAGAGGAAGGGAGAAGTGTGGATTTTTTGAAAAAGTAAAGGAAAAGATGGTCCCAGAAAGCTCTCCCGGGCCTGGGGTCATTTGAGTGACAGTAGTTTCTGATTATGTAGTATTCATTATTTTTAGTTTTTATAAGCCTCCAAAAATATGTTTAATCTTGTGTCCTCAGCAACATTCCTTAAATATTTTAAAGCAGCTCTGTCTCTCTCAAGTCTATCCATTGATACCACTTTCTTAAGAATTCCACAAATTTCTTGATTATAGTTGCTCTTTTGCCTTCTTGATCTGGGTCCTCTGGACTTGCATCTCATCTCCATTCTTTCTTTTAAAATGAGAACCTAAAATGGAACTTGGTATTCCAAGACTGGTTTCAGTAATGAGAACAGAAGAAATGTAACCTTCCTTTTTCTGAGTCTGGCACTTCTAACCACGCTTAACTGAAACTCAATTATTTTCTGAATTCCTTATCACACTACTGACTCACATTCAACTTAGGTTTAACTAGATACCTATTATTTTTTTTTGACACAAAGATATTTTATTCCTATCTCCCTTATCTTCTAGTTGTAGCATTATTTTTTTCAAAGCTAAATTTTATCTTGCACACATGGTTAATCTTCTTGATTTCACTCTGGATACTGACTTAAGTCCTGTGAAGAAATATAGGTTGAATATCCCTTGTCCAGAATGGGACAGGAAATATTTTGGAGTTTGAAATGTTTGCACATAGATAATGAAATATATTGAGGATGGAACCTAAATTTAAACATGAAATTCATTTATGGTTCATATACAAATTATATACCTCTCTCCTCTCTCTCTCTCTCTCTCTCTCTCTCTCTATATATATATATATATATATATATATATATATATATATATATATATTTGTGTGTGTGTGTGTACATATTAATAGTTGAATGTGAGTCAGTAGTGTGATAAGGAATTTAGAAAATAATTGAGTTTCAGTTAAGCATGGTTAGAAGTGCCAGACTCAGAAAAAGGAAGGTTACATTTCTTCTGTTCTCATTACCCAAACCAGTCTTGGAATACTAAGTTCCATTTTAGGTACTGAAAGAAAAATGGCACAGGATTAATCACACACACACCTGGGATAAGAAGCGGGTTTATTGTCAGGAGCCTGTCAAGGAGGCTCTGCACAAAGAAAGGGACAGCAGCAGTAAGAAGGGAGAGCAGCAGCAAGAAGGTAGAGCAACAGCAACTCCCCCTTTTATGTTACCTTTTATAGGCTAGAATCATACCTGTGGACTAGGGGTGGGTTTAACTGACATAGTAAGCATCCCCTGATCTTGTGGAAGGCAAGTTTGTTTCTTGGGAACAGAGACAGGCAGTTTTCCTATCTCTGGGGGATGGGGGGTGGGGTGGACAAGAAAACCAGCATGTTCCTTTATCTTCTCAAGGAGAGTACAGGGAAATCAGTGCGCCCCTATCTCAGGGGCTGGTAAGTTGTTTCCGATCTCTCAATGAGAGTGGCACATCTTCCAGCCAGTAGATTTTATCTTGGGCTAGTTTCTATTTCTTGGGAATAAGAACAATATTCATAAAGTGGGGGTGGGAAAAAGGAAGAGGGCTGCGATTATGCTAACAGGTGCTTATTTTAAAAGTGAGATGGAGATGAGAAGCATGTCCAGAGGACCCAGATCAAGAAGGCAAAAGAGCATCTGTAGTCAAGAAATTTGTGGAATTCTTTAGAAAGTGGTATCCATCAGACCTGGGAAAGACAGAACTGCTTTAAATTATTTAAGGAATGTTGTTGAGAACACAAGATTAAGCATATTTTAGGAGGTTTCTAAAAACTCAAAACAATTAATATGTATACATATTTATATTTATAGATATACACTTGGAGATAATTTTATATCATATTGAAAATAATTTCGCATATTAAACAAAGTGTAGAGTTTTCTATTTGTGGTGTCATGTTAGTACTAAAAAGTTTTGAATTTTGGAGCATTTCAAGTATTGGATTTTGGGGTTAGGGATGCTCAACCTGTAATAAATTTGTAAACTATTTCTGCTTTCTTTTTGGTGTTGAAAATACTCAAAATATCAAGGCAGAAGACAAAACATTAAGGTATGCCATTCTTTGGATGCAGTTATTCAACCAGCACCTACCCTTGCAACTGTGCAATGGCAGGACTATGTCTGCCTAACTCATGCAGAGATTCTGAGAAAGAAAGTAGCCTCTGTGATTTAAGGAATTTCCTGACACATATTTCAAAGTTTTAAATTTCAATTAACAAAGGGATTTAATGTTTTATTCAAAAGGGAAAACACTGTACTCTACATAAGAATTTTTAATATTTTACAAATACTCTGATGACTTTAAAATTTTTGTTTAGCATTCTTTTTAAATAGCTCTTTTGACCTTAGCTAATTTAGGATTTAAGGTCCATTTTCTTTTCTCCTCAGAGTTATAAGAGGCCTCACCTTCCTTCCCTGAGTGTTAGGAGATCTTTTCTCCCCCAGTGCCAAGAGATCCTTTCTCAACGTCTATTCTTGAGACAATTCTTGGACAATGTCTTATATTGTACCCTTATATTAAGAGTCTATACTTTTGATATGTTAAGAACTAAGATGTGGTATTTCCCTAGCTTCTGATAGTTGCTTTCTTCATTTCATCTTTCATGAAAACCTTCAGTCTTATTTAATAAAATGTCAAATCTGTAATTCCCCCCACCACACAATATTTCTAGGCAAAGAGAGGCTTTTGATTTGCTCAATATAAATTTAATGTGATCTTAATTTATAAATTATAATAATATGCTACATAAATAATATATAAACCGGTCTTGTTCTATCAGGTCAGTATAATTATTGTATTAATATAGTTTTATTCTATCACAGTCTCAGCTATGTTTATGACCCTCTCTCTCTGTACTAGTATGTGTTCTTAGTTAAATTCACTGTGGTTAATTTGAATGGAAAGAGATTTGTTGCACAGTATTGGTTGGCTTATAGAATTTCTGGGTGTGCACTGACGGAAGTGACACACGTACAAGGAATGTCCAAACACATCATGACACTGTGACACAGAAAGAAAGAAATCCTGCTGCTGCCTTGGGCTATTCTATACCTGTTCACCCAAATCTTCTCCAGAACTGTTACTGAAAAGCCTAAGGCATCTTTGACCACCTGTGTCAGATCTATACAGTACTTGCTTCACAACACTGTCGCCACCATGAAAGGCTTTCAAATTAAGTGTGTTGGTAGAATGTAGTCAAATGTATCAACTAGCTGCAGGGAACTGAGGAAATGTTCACTTAATTTTCCAACCTCTAGTGAACAGAGAGGCATGCTGTAAGGTACTGGAGTGGAATAGAGTGAGTCTATTGGTAATGACTGCTGCAGTTGCCCCTTGGCCACCTCTCATGCACAGGAACTCTTCTTCCCAGACGTAAACTTCCCTATGGCAATGGTAGGCAATGGCATGCCAACCACATATATGTGCTTCCCAGAATAAAAGAGAAGGTGACCTCTCCGAAGGGGAAGCTCAAAATCTAATAACGATTGCATCCATATATTCTTCGTGATTTTCATAACTTGTCCAGTTCAATCACTATTCCATCTTGACATAATGATTCTGTTTATAAAGGCTATGATCACCCGCTATTCCTATTTAAAATAATAGGGGACATGGAAAGAGGAAAAGAAAATGAAAAAATTAGTTAATGGATAATGGAAACAGAATTCCTTCCCTTTCTTACCTTTATCCTTCATCTAGTCTTTTCCCTTAATTCAGCCCTTCTAGTTCTTTTTTTAAAAAAAATATTTATTTTTTAGATTTTGGTGGACACAACATCTTTATTTGTATGTGGTGCTGAGGATCGAACTCGGGCCGCACGCTACCGCTTGAGCCACATCCCCAGCCCCAGCCCTTCTAGTTCTTAAAGGGTCTCCCTAATTTGGATTGCTATACTTTTTCTGACTTTTATTACTGGGTAAATAGGCACTGGAAATCATCTTAGAAGAGCCCATGGACTTACTTCTTTCCACCTCCATTTCATAGTATCAACCTCATTTTCTTTGAATAATCAGCATCTATTATCCTAACCAATATACTAACCTCCAACCTATTGGTTCAAGGATATCAGGAAAGAAGATTGGCCATTCTCCAGTCTCAATGTGGAGTTGGGCAGAGTCAGTCAGCAAATCCCTTGTACAGCTGAAGTTTTCAGCAAGTAAAATAAAATATTTGCCACATTTTCTGAATTTACCTGAGTCCATTTCTATCAGATAACTGAAGGGATTCAGATCACTGAATACTACTGATCACATTTGCATGTATGAACTTCTGCTAATTGGGCTGTGATCTCCTCTGCTTCTGGCTATGATGCATTTTTTTTGTTTTTCCTCATCATTTTCAAGAACTCTCCACCAATACTTCAGTGACCCTCCATGTACATTTCACTCGAGCAAAGCATCGTGCTTCATAAATAATAGATAATGCACATGTGTAGAACATTGTGTATGTTCTGTACACAATGTTTTCAGTTTTAAATCCTGACTTCAAATTAGCTTCTCCTGGAGAGAAGTAGCAACAACAGCAATAACAAAACAACTCCCTAAACAACAATAATAACAAAAACCAAACCCAAACAACCCAATCAAAAACCACAAAACAAAACAAAAATAAAACTCATATACCTGGACTTTACTCAAGATTAAATAAATCAGAACCTCTTTGGAAGGTGCCAGACATTAGTGCTTTTGAAAAGCAATCCAGGTCATACTAACATGCAGCCAGATTTGAGACAGGCTATAATATTGTAGGCCTAGAGAAAACCCCCAAACTCTTTTATTCTCTTACTTTATATTACTTGTGTGATTTTTTCCTATTTTCATTTTATGTTTTTGGGTAGAAATATCTAAAGCAGCTCAACTAATTAATAAAAACTTTAAAATACATACATGCATGTGCATACACACACTTTGTTACATGTATTTCAATTTTCTTGACTTCTGAAGAAAATTTTAAAACAGAAGTAAAAAGAAGGAAATAATTATCACTCAAAATCCCATCATGCGGAGGTCACCACCACAGAAATTTTTGTTCATCTACTTGTCTAAAAATGCATACACAAATAATTGAGATCATAATACTTAGTTTTCACTTGCCTCTTCCCTTAACATTTCATTTTAAGATATTATGCAGGTTATTAAATTCTCCCAGAAAAGAGGCATTTTTTGAGGTCACATAATTGTCTACTGTGTGGTTGAACCAAAATTTATCTTAAATACTTCTTATTATGGACTATTTCAAAGCAGGGAGAATAGTGGAATGAAATACCATTCACTTATTATGAGGTTCAAACTTTACCCACTTGACTTAATATGGCTTATGTTCTCTCTGTAGGCATAAGGGAGGAATCACAAGGCTGCTAACCCTACATGGACCCTTTAGTTGGTCCTTAGGCCCCCCCTTAGGCCACCATGGAAGTTCATACATAGTCTACCTTTCTAGGTTTATCCTGGTCCTCTCAGTGCAGCCCTAGGACAGTTTCAAAACATCTTTGGCTGTGCCAATTATAAAAAATGTAGTGCTTATTATGACAAAGTATACAAAGATTGGGTGGCTTGAGGAGAAATTAACACTCTTAGTTCTGGAGGCTGCAAGTCCAAGATCAAAGAGGACAGGTTTTTTTCTGAGGCCTCTCTATGGCCTCTGGATGGCGACCTTCTGAAGACAGAGAGCAAAGGTGACTATCTATAGGCCAAAGAAAGTATCTCACAGAGGGGAGTGTCTGTTCTAACTTCCTCCGTTTATAAAAAATACCAGTCATGTTGGTTTAGGATCCACTCTCAGGATCTCATTTCATCTTAATAATTTCTTTAAAAAAAATGACATTCAAACACAGTCACATGTTGAAGTGTCGAAGGCAGGCCTTCAGCATGTGGATTATGTGGAGAGCACAATTCTGCCAGTCACAGTGTGTCTGGAGTGGGGCCTGAGAAAGGAGAGTGGAGCAAATCTTCAATAATTCAAAAAATCACTCTAGTTTGCAACTCATGGCTCCAAACTGCCTTTAATTTTTCTGATTATCTTAAATGTGTTTTACTTTTCTTGCAGTCATTAAAGTTAATGTTGGCATTCTATTTTCTTTGTAATCTTGAGATTCAGGTATGGCAGAGTATCCACAGGAGGAATTCACTACTTATTTAATCGATTATTGTTATCATTGGCAAAGTTTTGTTAGAAGATGAAGACTGATTATATTAGTCTCCTAGAAAATACTATCATATTGAGAAGAAAGTCATGGTAAAATTAAAGCTTACTTTAGCTATAGATCAAAAAAGCCATCACAGACAACCTCCATATATACTTTTTGAGATGATCAAATGCCCACCAAGTGATATGGATCCAACAATCTTATTTTTCTCCCTCTTGTCATTTCAGAGTGATGTCTGGGGTTAAGTAGTTCCAAACAACCCCCATGTATCAAGCTGACTATTCACAGGAAAGTGGACGCTGTGTCCTTCACCAAGACAGCTGGAGCTATTAGCTTTCCACTTATGCTTTGAATTTTTTTTCATTCATGGGTACTAGCAAATGTTTGCTCCTCCACTGCATATTCAAAGCCACGGAATATTGTAATTTCTTTCCATTAATCAGCATTATACCTATATGCATGCTGTATGAACAATGGAAAGGAGTAATGAGGCATGATGTTTACTTTGATGCTTTTGGTGGAAATGCTCATCTTAAGAAGAAATGAACTGAAGCCTAAAGCATTCTCCCAAGGAGCACCTATTATACATTCCACCGAATTTGCTTTTTAGTTTTCTTCTCCTCTGGCAGAGGGTGTTCCCCTACCCCTTCAGTCAATTGAATTTGGCACAAGGGTAATGACAACTCTAATAGATGCAGTAAGCCACTACTTTTAATGCACAATATAATTGAGTGAGAATGTAGCGTTTGTACTGATGGGGTCCCTGGTGCTTTAATAATGGAAATTGCGATCAGAGAGATCTGGATAATGCTGGCTTCTATTACCTTAACCACAGTATTATACAAATTTCTTTGCTGCAGAATATTCATCCCTTTGTTTTGAATTATGCAGCATTGTCTTAAAAGGCTTAATATTACTTTGGAATAGAATTGCAAAAATTGCTGAGAGAATTTAACATTTTTGGTAGAACAGATGCAATCTCAGTTTTTAATAATATACCTCAATGGACAATTTCTTTCTGAAGCTTTCCTAGGAAAGAGCACTTTTAAACAATACCCTAAGGCAAACCTTCCCAGCCTGCTGAATGGGATGGTGTGGACAGCAGTCCAATGCCCTGAACACAGAAAGATTATTATCCTAATTGCTGTGAAGCATGTAGAACCTGTATTCGCCCTTTTCACATTGTCAAGGGTGCAAGGTGAGAGAACAGTTTATGGGTAGTAGTGAGGGGTGGGAGGCACTCTTAAAATAATGAATGCCTCATAACTCAGACCTAGTGAGGTGTGAGTGAAATATGTTGTTTTCTCCCTTTGTGAATAAAGATCATCAATTACTGCTGTGGACTAAGACACCTTTATTTGTGATTTAAAGCCATCCAATGTAAAACTCAAAAAAACTGTTACAGTTTCACCTTCCCTTTCCTGGATTATTTATAATTTTCTTTAAAGAATGTTTACTATAGCTGTATGTAAAATAAATTACAAAAATGATTTTGTGTTGATGTTAGTAATGCTATGACCAATTGTGTTAAGAGTCACCATTTATAAAGTAGCTCTTTGTTAGGCATTTTACTTTTAATTAAGTTTGAGTCTCATCTGATACAGCAGAGTTTAAGAAGCTTGCTAAATGAACAATGGCCAAGATTTGAACTCTTGTTTCCCAAAGCCATTATGCTTTATGACATATCTGGTGAATCTCTAGGAGAGAATTACCTATTTTAGTAAAAATCAAACATAATCATTAATGAGTGCTGGAAGAATTGGGTTGTTTACTGAGATCCTAAATATAAGAATCAAGTATACTAAAAACACCAGGACTTCTTGGTCCTCCAGTCTTCCACCAAGTAGATAGGAAACAATAAAAAACATTTTTTAATAAGAAAATAGTTCATGTTGAATTAAGGAGGATGATAAAATCTCTGAAGTCAGCGAAGTACACAGTCATATATTTATGCTGTTATGAAATAAGAGAGTAGAAAAATAATTCTAAAAATTCAATGATAATAACAGCTGATCTTGAACCCTTACTTTGTGCTTACAGTGTTTAACTCATTTTATTCTCAGTAACTATAAGGCTTTATGGAAGGAGAAAGTGCCATACAACTATAGAAAATATGCCCACAATTTTAATACAGAACTTAAATAACTTGCCCAAGTAATAAAGGCAGGGTAAACCCAAGCAGTGTAGTTCCCCAGAGCCCATCCTTTTAGCATATGTAAACTACCCTACAGAATAATGCAAACAGGCAACTTACATTAATAGTTTTTCTTATGTCAAGGACAAGTAGGATGAACTGAAACTGTAAATAAGAAGGGTGAAGTGAGAGTCGGTTACAACTGTAGTGATCCAACCATTGTTAAGAAGGGAAAGGGAACCAATTTCCAAGATTTGAATCAAGGTTTAAATGAAAGTACAAATGCCCCTGGAAGGAATGAGACTTTTCCACCTTTGTTAATTTCACGGTTAATGTTGAGTTCTATAATTAATGTGTCAAAGTTCAGTTAGGAGATTGAAGTCACACCAGATATTTTTACAGGGAGAATTAAATATAAAAAATTGTTAACTAGATATCGAAGTACTGAAAAGATCAAAAGGGTCTTGCTAAAACATCATGGCAATACAACATAGAAGAAGTAGCTAGCACTGAGACTACACTGATTATTTTAAAAGAGAGAATTTCATATAAAGAATAATTAACTAGATACTGGAGAACCAAAAAAAGTCAAATATGAAGCATTTATGTACTGCAGAGATAGCAACTTCAGGAAATAGCTAGGAGACAAGAAGGAAGGTCTGGGATTATAAAAACTCAGGTGGCTGGTTGGAGGAGGATCTCTCTGGAGCTGAAACTCTTGAGGGGGAATGTGTGAGTGTTGAGAAAACTGCCAACTGGAATCAATTGTTATCACTGACGTGCACTGCTGCTGAGGAGTGAAAGAGGCTGCACAGGAAACAGAAGCAAAAACAGAAAACAGGAAACAAACAGGAAGGAGGCAAGTCCTTTCCTCTCTTTGACCCTGCAGCCTCTATTGGCAGAACCTATCAGGACATACGCAGCCCAAACAGAACTTGTTTGCAGAATCACAAGCATGCAAAGAGGAGTATAAATGGTGGGTTTTAAGGTCAAAGTCATTGGCTTAATTATTGTCACAGCCCATCCCTGGTATTAAAGTGACAATTTTCTTGACCAATTAAACATACTTCCAGAACTCAAATTCAGAAACTTCTGTACAATATTGCATAGGGAGTTGAACTAGCATCATTTCTAGACTGTTTACTAGCTTCATATAAAAGGGCACTCTTTTTCCAGGATCATTATTTGTAAGGATTTATAGAGCCTAGAATTGCCAGTGGTCATTTTTAGCCATTTAACAGAGAAAAGCATATAGGAAAGCAAAAAAAGAGTGAGGAAGGCAGAATCATTTAAGCTTCTCTATCCAGGCATTTCTGGAGGGAATCCCGTTTCTGAATTTTCTACTTAGAAAATCTGTAAACAGTCTTCCTCAAACATTACCATTTTTTTTTTTTAACTGAGTTACTGTCACTTGCCATTCAAGGTCCTACGAGTAACAGAACTAAAGAACTTAAGGGTAAGTTGTTTCAAAGTGTTTACTAGAAATGTATAACTCATCTGGATCCTGATCTGAATATGCAGATTGCAAGAAAAAATTAGTGTTTGGAAGATTTGGACACGTTTTAATATTTGATGTTCTGTGGGGGCTGGGGATGTGGCTCAAGCGGTGGTGCACTCGCCTAGCATGCGTGCGGCCCAGGTTTGATCCTCAGCACCACATACAAAGAAAGATGTTGTGTCTGCCGATAACTAAAAAATAAATATTAAAAAAATTCTCTCTCTCTCCCTCTCCCTCTCTCTTTAAAAAAATATTTGATGTTCTAAAGAACTTATATATCTTTATATATATTTTAATGCTTGATTAAGCATGAAAATGGTGGTGTGGTTATTTTTAAGATGAGGATATAAACTAGACTATTTAAGGATAAAATGACATGGTATCTGGGACTTGCCTCAAAATAATCCAATGAAGAATTGTGGATAAGTGGGTAATTTAGATAAAAAATGTTTGCATAAGTTAATATTTTTTGAAATTCATTGGTGGATTTGTGAGAGTTCATCTTATGATTCTTTGTATATGCTTAGATGTTTCCAAATAAAAGGATCAATTTAAAAATAAATATTTGTGATAGACAATATTTCAGAAAATGTTTAATCTGTGGTCATTACAGAAATACAGATAATTCTAAGAGCTTTTGTACATCAACCCAAAGAAAACTCTTTAAGGAAATAAAGTCTTTTATCTTTGTTTGGTTTTTAGTGGTTTCCAGATTTGTGCCTGGTACATGGTGAGTATTCAAAAATATTTGTTAAGTTAAACTTGCCATTGAGGGAGATGACTGAATTATAAAAGTGGATAGCAGAAGAAGTGAGTACAGAGGCTGAATGTACAAATTTCAAGCTTATGACTTTGCTATCATACTGTGCTACCTTTGGAATATAATAATACAAATACAATAATGTATGAATGTGTAAAGAAGTAATCTTACCCAAATAGAGGGTCCATCCTTTGCCCTCAGCTCCTGGGAGATAGTCTTTAAGTTTTTGGAACACTCTGTCTGCTAAGAGTGCCTTTGTTTACCTGGGGGTCCTGGGACATGACATAGTATATGCTAACAATGTGATTTATTGTGGGAACTTTGGGCCATGAAGCATTAACTTGACCTCCAGAGGGCCTGGAAGCTAAATTCAGCCATGCAGGCAATCACCAATGACTGCTTGATGAAGCCTCAATAAGAACTCTGGAGTCCAAGGCTTGGATGAGCTTCCCTAGTTTGTCACTCCTCTATGTATGTCATGTGTCCTGTCAGACATCATTGCTGGGAGAAGTTAGTGCTGACTGTGACTCTGCTGGGAGAGGACAGCAGGTAAGTTTATGCTTAGAACTGTCCTGGACTCTACTTTATGTACCCCTTCTCTTGGCTCATTTTTATTTGTATCCTTCCACTGTAACAAATTATAACCATCAGTATAACGGCTGACAAGGATTTCTGTAAGTTTTTTAGTAGTTTGTTCATGTTACATGGTAAGCATTCAAAAATATTTGCAAAGTTAAACTTGCCATTGTGGGAGATTACTGAATTACATAACTGGGTAGCAGAAGAAGTGGGTACAGAGGTTAATGAATGGCTCAGTGAATTTAACCATCTGAGGGTGGCTTTAGAGACCCCTTGACATTGCAATTGGTGTCAGAAACGCAGTAGATCTTGAGGACTCCTCCACTCTGCCTTATGATTACCTAACAGCTTAAAAACTTCAATCCATGGGAAAAGTTCTCATCTTCCACAGCCAACCTTATTCATCTAGAAATTGGAAGTGTACTTCCTGAGAGTCTCTTGGAGCTGCTGTGGAGGCACATGTCCAGAGGCTGCTTTACCATGAAATTAAGGAATTCAAACTTGGACAGGCCCTGGAAAAGACCCTGATGGAAGTGGCAGTGGAATTGCACATTTGGAAAAAAAAAGCAGGAAATTTTGATTGTCATTGGTTAATGCTACTGTGTATTTCCATTCCAATTTCCCTTCCAACGTACTTCCATTATACTGATTGACATTGAAGTGAGAAGTTTTGAGAACCACTGAGAGAAAGTTTCATCAAAGATATATAAATATGAATTTAATGGAATACATTTATGTGTGTTTTATGCATAATTTATTGTTATTCATCCCTGTGTAAAATGTCTTTCAGGAATTTTCCTGTGGGCCATGTAGCCAACTTACCTGGTACATGACCTAGGGTTCAAGGCCAGAGTTCATACTGCCAAAATAAGCAGTTCTGTAGTCCCCGACCCTAAAAATGTGTTGTTGCTGCATAGAAACACCATTTAATACTTAGAGCCAGAAATTAGTCTGGAAATCCTTCTAAATTTTATAGTTCATAATTGAAAGAAATTCAATAGATATTTCCCCTAATTTAAAGCCAACCTAAAAATTTACATGACATTACTAAAAATTAGTTGTGAAACTGAAAGAAACTCTTTAAAGCTAACAGTAAAAACCCCACAGACTTTAATTAACTATCCTAGAAAATCATGTTGCCAAATCACTTTTATATGAAGAGGCAGAAAATGTGTCAGAGATATAGAAAGATTTCTAGAGATAATAACTTAAGATAATTTTTTAAAAGAAGTATTTGTGCCATTTGTGAGTCTCATAAAATTTTATATTTTCTTTTCAAGCACTAAATAGTTATTTTCATATCTCTTCTATATTAAAAAATTCAATTATTTCCTTATAAAGGATACACAAATTATGTGTTTCAGGAAAAAAGTGAATGTAAACAAGGTTCAACACAGAATGCAACTTGCTGATGAGTGTAGTGGGATAAGGTAAAGAGATATGCAGCTTTTAGAGGTTGCATATAGATCGTGGCCTTTAGTATGAAATTCTTCAACCTGAGTTTATGGTGGTATTGCACCTAAGAACAGCCCACTAGTATTTTTCTTAGCTGTAGTGCTTTTAAGCCTGATTCACTACCTCTTTCAGATATTCTGTTGAAGCCTCTAATATTCTTTATAGATTCTTCTCTGCTTAGTGCTCAAATGAAATGGAATGGTTATTGTTTTCTATTAAGAATTCAGATAAATATCATTATATAGTAGTACAGCTGGGTTGTATGGGGTCATTCTCATTCCTTCTCTTTTGAGGAATCTTTATACTGATTTCTGGTTGTAATAATCTGAGTCCCACCAAAAAAAAAAAAAAAACCCATGAAAGTGTTCCTTTTCCATATTCTCTCCAGCATTTATGGTTACTTGTATTCTTGTTTTATTTATTTATTTTTTCAGTGCTTTTTTTTCCAGTACTGTGAATTGAACTCATGGATGCTTTAACACTGATATAGCTTTAACGAGCTATATCAACAGTCCTTTTTTTTTTTTTTTTTACATTTTGACACAGGATCTCACTTAATTGCTCAGGGTCTTTCTCAGTTGGGGAGGTTGACCTCCAACTTGTAATGCTTCTGCCTTTGATCCCCAAGTTGCTGGGATTACAGGTGTGTGCCACCATGCCAAGCTGTTTTTTGTATTCTTAATGATTGCCATTCTAACTGGAGAGAGATGAACTCTCAGTATAGTTTTAATTTACATTTCTCTCATTGCTAAATATTTTGAACATTTTCCCATATATTTGGGGTGTTATTTATAACTAAAATTAGTATACCATGATGATATATGTATATCATCATGGTATATATATATCATCATGGTATATATATATATATATATATCAATGTTTATAGCAGCACAATTCACAATATCAAGTTATGAAACCAGTCTGGGTATCTGGTGAACAGATAAAGAAAATGTGATAAAACAATAGAATTTTACTCAACCACAAAGAAGACTAAAATTAGGTCACTTTCTGGTAAATGGATGGATCTGGAGACATCATGTTAAGTGAAATAAACCAGACTCATATTTTCTCTCATATGTAGAAGTTAGAGAGGGAAAAGGGGGACTTAAAAAAAGACCTCATAAAAATAGAGGGGAGACCAAGAGAGTAAAGAATGATCAAGAGGGAGGAGAACTGGAGGGCAAGAGGAGGTATTAGGGAATGAAATTGACCAAATTATGTTATGTCTATGTAAGAATATACCACAATGAATCCTGCTTTTATGTATAATTATAATGCACTAATTAAAAAAAAAGAAAGGATATCAGTAAAGTAGAGAAAGGGGAATAGGGAGAGGAAGGAGAGGAAGGAAATGTTAAGATACTGGGGAATGAGATTGATCTATACGTGCATGTTAAGAATATGTCACATTGAATCCTAACACACCAATAAAAACCATAAAATCAAAGATTGCAACGAAAAAGAACTTAAGTGATGCAGAATTCAGTAACAAGAGTGGCTGCAAATTGGTCACCAAGAATATGGATATCTGACAAGATTGGGCTAGAAAGTTGCAAAGAGTTAATTAATTTTGGAGTTTAGGTTTTTGGCAATGATGAAACAATTGATTATAAGTTATGATTATCTGACGATGTAACCAGTGAATGCATGGCTCTGGAGATCTACAAGTTAGCTTTCTATTACTATGACAAAATACCTGAGATAATAAACTTATAAATTGGAAAGATTTATTTGGCTTACAGTTTTGGAGATTTCAGTTCATAACCAATTGGTCCTGATGCTTTGGGCCTGTGGTGAGTCAACACATCATGGCAGAAAGAACGTGGTAGAGCAAACTGTTCACCTCATGACTGGTATATTAAAAAAAAAAGGAGAAGAGAAAGGGGATGGGACCTCACTATCCTCTTTAAGGGCATGTCCCCAGTGGTCTGAAGATCTCCCATTAGACCTCCCCTCTTAATGGTTTCTGACATTTCTCAAAAGTATCAACATGGGTACTAAACCTTTAACAGGGGCCGTTGGGAGACAGTTATCCAAATGGAAGGAATATCAGGCTATGCTTCAGAGTTTAATGAAAGAAAGAATAACTTTGTTCAAGGACACAAATTCTCAGTTGAATCATGGACCTTTAGTTACTTTCTATAAATGTGCTTACAGAATTTCTTTACCCTTATAATTCTTGGGCTAAAATAGCTTGAAATAAAATTGCAACTTAATTTTCATTGCTGAATTATATAATTGAATTCATAGTTTTATAATGTTTTTAATTTTATTAAAATTATGGAACTAAACAGGAAATTGGGGACCTCAGGAGCTAGAATGGGATTGCATGAGAGGTGTGGGTGGCTCAGAATACCTTTTACCTCTAATCTCACTGACCTTCCTTTGCTGGAGGAAGTACTCCTTCCTCTCCTATGTGATGATTCTGTTCTACTTTTCTTGAAGACACCATAATAATTCTTCTGAAAGCAATGACATTGTCAGTAATACCCTGTTCTTCTTGAGCCCCTCTCCCTTGATTTTTATGGCCCATTGCTTATAATTACACTTGCATCCAGGGTGCCCTGATGGACCTATGTTAATGCCAATCTTAGAAGAAAGCTTCCATACACAAAGAATTAGAATACTTTCTAACTACAATAGTAAACCCCCAGGAATATATGTGAAAATGGATTCTGGACATGCTGGATAAGATAGTTAAAGAAAACAATTTTAGATAAGATTGAACTTATGGCATGGGAATACTGACCATATTCTTGAGATTTAATTGACTATTCTGAGCATCTGAGAAGAGTTCTAATTACTAGTTCCATTAGTTGAGGGAAACATGAAGTTGGGTTAAAGTTGAGATGGCACAAATACTTGACAAAATGTAGAAATAGAAAAGTTGGAGTGACTTCATGTGCGATTTACCCACTCTCTAACTTTGTGCCTTGCAAAAGCCTAGAGGACATAACTTAAGATATTGAAAGAATGCATTGAAAAATACTTTATTTCACTTGAAACAGTTATCAGAGATGGAAAAACAGACTCTTTGAAAGGTTATTCTTCTGTTGTCCTGAGATAAAGGGCATTGCAATATCAATGAAGTGCCATTGAAATGGGTTTTGTGGTTTCAAGGGGAGTGGTGGCACCGCATTCATGGTTTCCAATGTGGGTGACAGAGGTAAGTCATTGGGATACTGTGAAATGTGCATTGCTATCATCCCCCTAGTTCCTGACACAGGGTTATGAAAGCTTTTGTAATTTCCTTAGCAATAGAGGTGCTAAGAGAATTTTTGGTCTAATATTTGATCTTTGACTTTCCTTCATGGTCCAGAGCTCCTCATCCTCTGGATCGGATTCCCCAGGATCATCATTCTGGGTTACAGGAACATCTTTTGTTTCAATGAAGTCACTATTGGTGGGTTTTTTAATAGGCCTGGTCACCAGAAAGAATAAGTTATGATCAGAAACTTGTAACTTTCAGACCTTTCCCATATCCTCAGGGAATGTGAGAGTGGCTGGATATTGAGTTAATAATTGATTATGCCCTCATGATGCCATCAAAATTCCTGAACTACGATGTTCAGAGAGTTTCTCCATCTTTGTATTGAAAGGGTATCAGATTCTGACACAACAGGGACACAAGATCCCAATCTGGGAGCCCATCTGAACCTTACCTTTATCTCTCTTCATCTGGCTGTTCATTTGTGACTTTGAAAGTAGGCAGACATCATAAGTAAACTGTTATTTTGGGTGCTCTGAGGAATCCTAACAAATCCAGCTTCGGAAGAGAGACACAGGAAACAATTTTGTATTAGTTATGCCAGATGGAATTTGTGGGAAACTTGGGAACCATCTGCTTAGATTGATGGCTGAAGTGGGGGCAGTTTGTTGGATTAAACCTTAAACTTTGGGGTCTGCCCTAACTCCATTTGAGGTTACAATTTAAATGTAGGGCATCTTGTTGGTGTCTACTAGAGAATTTCTTAGTGTAGGGAAGAAAACATCGCCCACATCTGGTATCAGAAGTGTTATGTATTGGGTGAGAGAGTAGGAAAAGGAAAAGAATGATAAAAATTTATAAACACATATAGGAGTGGTCAATTGATTATGGGGACCAGGGGATTGAAATAGATAAGTAGACTAATTAAATTTAGTTCGAACTGAAAAACTGAGACCAAAGAAACAGAGATTCTAGGTCTGGAAAGAGAGGTTTGTTTTGGGCTACCATGATGGAGAATCATGAGATTTCTTTATTTACAAGAAATAAGCCGGTTAAGAGAAGGAGAACATTATGGTTTAGATGTGGTGTCCCCTAAAAGCTCATGAGAGAGACAATGCAAAGTTCTGGAGGAAAAATTTGGGGGTTATAGCCTTAACGTAATCAGTTAATTAATCACTGATGGGATTAATTGAGTAGTAACTGGAGGCAGATAGGATGTGGGTGGAGGAAGTGGTTCACTGAGGGTGTGGCTATGCGGTATATATTTTGTTTCTGGAGAGTGGAATCTCTCCATCTGCTTCCTGATCACCACGTGAGCTCTTCAGCTATGGTGTTCCGCCTCACCCTGAGTCCTGAGGAATGGAGCAGCCTTCTATGGACTAAGACCTATTGAATTGTGAGCCTTCAAATAAACTTTTCCTATTTTACAATTGTTCTGGTTGGGTCATTTAGTTACAGCAGTGGAAAAAGCTTTCTAAAACAGAAGAACACTGGAAATTAAAAAAAAAGAAAAGAAAAAATGGAAAATGGAACATAATTTACTTGAGTGAAGGACTTTTGATAATAGGAAAAGAATCCATTTAAATCTCACTCCTAACGTTCCCTATACTTACACTTATTTAATAGTATAACTATCCCCAGTGCCTTGGACACTGACTTTAAGCCAATACTGATCAATAGATGCCTCATTTAACTTAGTTGTTTGGCCATTTAGAAGGTGTATTGGTCTTGAAAAATGTGACATGATTTCATCAGCTTATTCAGAGAGGGACTAATTTTCAATTGCTGTTCCAAATGTTATCTCTTATTGGAACAAATTAACACTCTCTAGCATCTACTATATAGCTTTTGCTTTTAATGCATTTCAGTATACAGAAAAAAACAGAGGCATTCCCATTTTACCTTACAGGGAGAACAATGAATTTTCCTCTTCCTATCTAGAGCTATGTTGACTCTATTTTCATGAAAAAAAAATGTAGTCTCAGGCATCTTTATTTTCTAGCTATCTCACAGAACATGACTCATGGCATCACTGATGGCATCACGTTGAATGGACTAGGGAATCAGGAAATAGGTGTTTCAATGCCTTGATGTGCATTGTCAGAGGGAGGATGAGATAAATCGCATGGATATGTGGAGGCCTCTAGCTTCATTTACCTTCCAATGGGGCTACTATTTAGATACTCACTAAATATTTCTTTTAAAGTGAAAGGAAAGTTGTATAATTTACGAACCATGTTTCTACTAAAAAGGTGCATGTTTGGTTGGCCTATTTAGATATTAGAGAAATGCATAACATATTTGGGAATGAGGTTCTGAATAATTCACTGGATCTCTCAAAAGACAGACTTGAGAGAGTGTCAGATCAAAGGAAGGATCTCCTGCTTAGCCAGGCTACAGTGTAATTTATTCCACCACTTGATTCTTATGATTTTGTGAATACACTGATATTTAAGTACATCTGGCATAGTCAGTTGCTTGTGGAAACCACTGTTGGAAGAATCACAGCAGAGATCCCACGCATTTGTGTTTAAACTGTTGATCATTGGCCATGCTTGAGTAGTTATGATTTCAGATAACTTGGTGAATCAATCCCTGCAGAAAAAAAGTTAGATATGCCCTATAGCACATTATTATTGAGTGGAAGGGGTATATGTGTAGGGTGAATAAATCAGTCAATCCATACCAGATCCTTTTGAAAGTAAAAGGAGCACTACTAAGAATCATACTGGGGTAACTGGAATAAGATGACACTTTTCCTGGTGAACTAGGAATATGATTCAACCATTAACAGGTAAGTCACATTCTTAGCTGGCATCATCCTATATCAGTGACCTTTTTCCTGGTGACCTTGACTAAAGAAGGACAAATGTTAAAGGTAGCATGCAGTATTATGTCAGACCAAGCTGAGAGTGGGTTCTGCAGTTGAGCTTCATTTTGGGGGAGGTCCTGAGGACTTGGGGGGAAAAGTTAACTCTAACATACAGCAGGCTGAATAATGTGCCTCAAGTTCACTTTGTCTAATAGGATAGTTGATTGATGTATGCATTTATGGTGATTCATGGGGAAGCACTAGTGGTTTGCTTGGATACTCCAGTGGCTTTCAGTGAATATTCAAGAGGGATCATGAAAAGAAGATCTGGGAGAGAGAAATATGTAGGTGATTTTCTTGAAATGTAATATAAGAATATTTGAATATTTAACAGAAACCATCCATTATAGAGGAGGCTCTTGATAATCAGATACACATGACAACTGCTTCATCCCCAATTGTTTTCCAACCAGCTCAGTGCTTGCTCAATGAGCTATTAAATAAAATGGTCATGGTGGCAGATCAGGGTGGCATCCCCTGAGGCCTGTTTAACTAATATCACTGTTGAATGCTCAATTTTCTAGTAGCAGAGAACAATCATTGTTCATGGGGACTGATTACTAAGTGTTCAGAACTTTTGTGTCAACTAATTTACCTTCATTTCTACTATGGTTCCCTTGCTATTTTACCTGTTTAATTTCAATACCACTAATAGTGATAGACTTCTTTATTATATTCATCTGTTTCAGACAATTAGGATGGAGTTAATTGGTAGCTAACTGGTAGCTGTTTTAGCAACCAATGGCTTGCTAGGTTGTCCCTTTTTCAGGGAAACAGCAAGTACATATTCATTTTCTTAAAAAAAAAGTAGGTGCATTGTGTTAGATACTAACTTTTGTTGTACAGTTGTTGCTGCATGGACATTAAGGAATGAGAAAGCAGTATATTGATGTGAGGCAGAGACTAGTGAACATGTGTTTTATGGTCTTCTTAGCCCCTTCTGAATAGCTCTCCTAAAATTTCTCTCATCAATTTAAAGTAGAAGAATTCTTTCCCTAGTTTCCATTAAAGCTGTGGTGCAGGGAAACCACATGAGACTCAATTTAGAAGGGAAAAAAACCCATAAAGATGTCACATCATGAATTAACTCCAACAAGGATGGTGGAAAGACAATGAGTTTTCAGAAGCTATAGGAAGAAGACATCATGGAGGGCTCTGGGGAGACCGTGTAATCTCGGGGGCAGTGGTAGTGGCAGTGGGACCTTTACTGGAACATTCTATCAGTGTAGCTTCACTATCAGTGTGATTCATCTGTCTTTCCAGGCTGTGTAGTCCAGGTACCACATACCCCTGATATTTTGTGAACAAATATATAATCTTCATTCCTTTCTTTATTTTATGTTGGATGGAATAGCCTTGCTGTTTACAGTTTAAGAAGTGTTTCTGATACATGAGTGTTTGAGGTAAACAAATAGAGGAATAGAGGCTTTAATTTGGTCAGTTATCATAGAAGTAATTTCTTTTAATATTCATTTTTTAGGTGTAGATGAACAACGCAATGCCTTTATTTTTATGTGGTTCTGAGAATCGAACCCGGGTCCCGCCCATGCTAGGTGAGCGCTCTGTCACTGAGCCACAATCCCAGCCCAGAAGTAATGTTTTTTTAAGCCGTCAATCCAATGTTAAAAAGATTGAGCAATCTCACCAGAGTTCCAATTCATAAAATTAGAATTGTTTCTTTTCTAGTAGAAGATAAGCTAGTCTATCTCAGTTTAAGGAAATCTCATATGCAAAATCTAAATTATAAAACAGACATATCAAAGGATCTTTTTAAATTTACCAATTCCCCATAAAATATTTACAAATTTACTTAAACTAGCAAATTTCCCAGTTGTTTACTATATTGAAATTTATTTAAAAATTGTGTCTTTAGATTTTTTCAACCATATTTTCTGTGTAAATAGAGATTTGCCTTTATTTAAATGTAAGAATTTAAATACATGGCTGGGAAGTTGTGAAATTACTAGTCTCCAAGGGCCAACAAAGAATTCTAAGATTGTAATACTTTTTTCTTATTCTTCTTTTTTTTTTAAAAAAAAATATCAACATTATGAAGAATGTATACTCTTGAGGAGAAAGTTTAGTATATAGGGTTCTTAAATGAAAACAATAAAATACATATCTAACTAAACACTCCAATATTACCAAAACAGCATGCCATTCTGTTCCTAAATGATTTTGTGTTCAGTGAGATAGGTATTGATTTTGGAGAGTTGCTGTAGTCCATTTTGTAGTTATTTCTTCAGTTGTAAATTTTTAAAAATTCTTTTTTTACTATCTAAGGACACTATACAGGTGAGTTTTAATGCAGTAATAGTGCAATGGCTATGCCTGCATTAGACGTGTGAGGGGCGAGTGTGCACTGGGGTAAGCTTATAAACACCCCCTAAAGCCCTGTGGGTTCACAAGTTCACAGCTGATGTGAAACACCTATTAGACATTTAAGAGCAACATAAAAAGACCATCTCTGGAAGCTTGTGTTTATACCTAGAATAGATCTCCTTCTCCCAGACAAGTTGAAAGCCCATTAAAAGGATTTGATTTCAGCCTTCCTGAGTTGTTTCTTTCCCATAAGACAGATAGTTGGTCTCACAGCAGAAACACAGGAATTGTCTTTTTAATTACTGGGGATTTGGCTATATAATAACTATAGAATTTGGACCTGTAAAATGATGACATAGCTGTAGAAATTTCACAATTAAAAAAGGAAAAGATTTAGTTTATCCTGCTACTCAGGACAGCTGAAAAATACGACTGTGCTATATCTTCGAAAGCTATCCAGAATGGGATAAATTTCAGATTATGTAATAAGCTCTGCTATTTCAGTTCTGTCTAAGCGAAGCAGTTTTTTTTCACATGAAATATTGGCTCAAATATTTTCCAGTTGCACTTTATAGCGATTCACCATATTTGAACAGCAAAAGCAAATGGCTTATTCAATGTATTTAAGTTATTAGTATTAGCAAAATCACTCAAACCATCAAAATGCTGATACTAAACTCTTTTTTTCTCAGTTAAGAATTTCCTAACTGGCTTTAATTAATTAGCTTCCTCAAAGTAAACTAGTGTTAGCAGAAAATCTTTAAGGAAAAATTGAAGCACAAATGTTATGTTTCGCTGGTGAGGAGAAATTAGAATCAAGGTTGTCAAAAGTGTTTAGTCTGATTTCAATAATAGCAAACCTGAATGTGAAGATTTGTGGTTTTCCCTTTGTACTATTTGATCAGGCAGAGAACAAACTACTTCAATCTGGAGGATTTTATATTTTCATCTACATTCTTTAGCTATAGATACGACTACAGTAACTACGAATTCAAACCATGCTGACTAAGTTTATGGCATTTTATCTTTCAGATGTTTTAAAATGTGTTTCCTATTACATGCTCTCTGATATTTCCATAAGTAAAATTCCTTAGGTGTTTCTAAGGGTACGGATCACCTGCAGCTCTGCTTTATACTCTGTGAACAGGCATCTGGGTTCCTCTCCTCAGAGACTTCTGCTTGCAAGGAGGACTTCAGTATGTTCAGTGTTGATGCTAAGGTTGTAAATGACATTCCCTGTCAGGCCTCTTGTTTCTGTTGTAGTTACATCTCTTGCACTGACCACCTCCTGGCTCTCCCCTTGGTTCCATAGAATTGCTTGTATATCCACATATCGACTAAGTTCAGCCAGCCTAACAATTTTTTCCCCACTCTGTACAGCCATTCCTTCTTCTATACTTACTCATTACCCTTCACTGATTTCTTGGTCTTCAGTCTTGATCTTTTCAAGTCATATAATTAAAAATCTGAAAGGGATTTCCATTACCTATTGGATAAGGTTCTGACTTAGCAAACAAGTTTCTCCGTAATCTGGTCTGTTAATCACTCCAGTCTTGCTGCTTGTACTCTTCCTGTGGCCGTTTTCATATTTCATGACTTTGGACCTTTGTCTTGCCTTGAAAGTTTCTTTTATTTTATCTCACTAGTTCTTATCCATGATTGACAACGCAGCTCAGGTGATGCATCTTGCATATTTCCCTTCAGGTATATAAGACTTGGTAAGTGTTCCTCCCTTGGGTACCTGTGGAATCTAGTGTATGGCCTTATCATTGTATCACATTAATAACAAATACTTACATGCATGATTTTCCTTTGTACCCTTTTCTTATACCTATTTTTGAATCAAGTCTTATTTATGATAAGTGCTTTATAAATGTTTACCATAGCAAATTAAATTTACCTAATTTCTTACCTGCCTCTGGTCTGTTCAGCTGGCTTTCTTTTCTCATGTCCTTTGTTATTAATTGTTCTATTTGTAGTGACTTTGTTTTAATGTATCTCCAACTATCTTCTTCTCATCTCTTTCTCCATTTGATGACTTTGGTAAAGTTGGGCATTCCTAGAGCCAGATGAAAAATACTGTTATTATTTAACAGTTATGGTATATAGTTATGATATATAGTTATGATTTTGGAATGTTTTCTTTAATGGCAAATAGAAATCAAACTCCCTGAAGATACCCACCTCATATATTTATTTACTCATGATTCTGGCCTGCTTGCATCTGCACGGGCAGTCTGAGGCAGTCTATCTAGGATAAAATCATATATAGGGAGAATTTCACAGGATAGCTTTTGAAATTAGGAAGCCTCTGTCTTGAACTAGAAGTAATTTTGTGTTGGCTTCTTCTCATGTAAAAATAAAGACCTAACAATTAACATTAAAATTCACTTTTAGAAACTTAGTGAAGTTATAACCTGGTTTAAATGAAAGAGCAATTCTGATTTTCAAACAGTCATTATATGTATCAAGTTCATTGTTAGCCACACATCTTCTCTCTCTCATTCTGCAATTTAATGCCTAACATTTTGTTAAAACTGAATAATAAACTCAAGTATTTGAAGGTTTTGTGGGGAAAAAAGTTTGTGAAGTTTTTCCTCTTCTAACCACCTCTCTGCACTAATTTTCCTAAATGATATTAGTCACTCAAAAATATTTGACCCAAGTCCTGAGCAATTAGTTTTAACAGTTCTCTGCAGTGAGTTGTTGAATCTTTCATTCCTGCAATGTTTTGTAAATTTAAGCAATCTTTAATTAAGTGATTCTTTCAATTCCTTCACTAATTAACTAAATAAAACCTTTTGTAATATTACTCACTAAAATGGAATATTCCAGGAATATGGTAAAGATACAAGTTCCTACAATGGATTCAAATTAGTGGGTTTTTTTTTTTTTAAATTGGGAGAGTGACTTCTCTAAGAACACTAACTCACTAGATAGCTTTTCATAAACTTTCAAATCATAGTGGAATATTCTCATTTCTGGAATCAAGACACTGATTGCAGATGATTCCTCTTTTGCCTTTTCCTCTTCATAGCTTTACTTCACAGCAGAAGTAAACTCGCCCGATATGAAGAGCATTCTCTGTAATTTCAATTTGTAAGCCGATGCATTAAAAAATAATCCTCTGAGGCAGCAGAGTTTTATTAATTCCTAAGAATTTTGAAATTAGCATTCAGCTTAGCTTGAAGGAGTTTTGGAAGGGTGTATACAATTCTTTCTGTTTTCTTGCACTTTTAGACATGCTTCTGCTCCTGTATAAGGCCAAACCCTCTAATGTTAGCCAATATCCTCAACTTTGTTCCCATGTGTATCCTTTTTGCTTCCTGAACTCTCTCAAATTATTCAAATCAGCACATGCACATCTTAAAAAATCAAAACTATAGTAGGCAAACAAATTGGAACCCTTGACTCCACAGCATCTCTGGAATTTTGAACCCATCTCTCCGTTGCCTTTCATAGCAAAATTCTTCAAAATCATTGTGGTTAAATCTAGGCACTCTGCTCCATTCTCTTCTTCACTCTCTTGCCTACTACGGCAACTTAATTGCATTTAATGAATAACCTCCATATATTCATGCCTTTGATCTTTAGGTTTGTAGTCTCTACCCACTCTGATTCTGGAATGGACTTGAATTTGCTTTGCCAATAGGCAAGTGATCATGTGCCAATATTCAGCCACGGTTTCAGGAGACCTTGTGCCATTATGTCATCTTTCTTGTGACCTTCCCACCATTCTGAAAACCACCCAGGGCCGTCTTTTGTGGAAACTGTCATGATTGCAGCTGAGGCCATTCTAGAGCAGCAGACCCTTGATTATCTGTTGGTTGAGTGTGTGTACGTGAGCTAAGCCAGCTGAGCCTGCCCTGGATTAGCAGAGCAACTGTTGACCGGAGGATGTCTGAGTTATTATTGTTATTATTTTAAGCCACTGAGTTTTCTAGTGGTTTACATGTAGCTCCTTTCCTTTCTGTAAACCGTTTCTTTTATAATGTCATTCAATTCCATGGATTTATATATCACTATCTGCATGATACTAATTCCCTAATATAAATACCACCATTTTCTATATCTTTCCTTTGACTCCAGATTATATTTCTAGAAGTCTATTTGGCATCTTCATGCAGATGCATAATGGATAATACAAACTTAACATGGCACAAGATAACTCTATATTTTTATACCTTCTAATTCTTCTTCAGTTTCTTCCTGTCTAAACCTTATCACACCTTCCTGGAAGTCCAAAACCCCATTTACAACCTCCATATATGTTGCTAGCTCTGCTCCCCAAATACGTCACAGACCTGTTTACTTTTCCCTGTAATTCTGGTTGGAAATACCATCACCTCTTGTTTGTACAATTGCACTTGCTTCCGCACTGATTTTCTTGCTTTCATTTTTTTTTTTCTAACTGTGATCAATTCTATTCACAGTAGCCAAAACAAGTTTTCAGAGTTAAAGGTAATTACATCATTACCTTGCTTGTACTCCCTCCAATGGCTTTCCATGGCAATTGGAAGAAAATCCAACCTTTTTATTTTCTAATTCTCTATATGATCTGTCCATAGCGCTCTCTGGAGGCCTCCTCTCTGACCATTCTCATTCTTTTTCATTATCCACCAGCCACTGTTTCTCAAGCACTTCAATATTCCTATGTCTCAGAGCATTTATACTTGCATCTCCTTCCCCCTCACATTCTTTTTGCTACATCTTTTGTGGCTGGTACCTTTTCATCATTTCAATCTTATATTTAAAAAAAAATGTCATTTTTCCAGAAAGGGCCTTTGGGGTCAACTTAGCTGACATAGCTTTCTTCTAGAGTCCCCAATTCATTTTCTGACCACTGCCCTGTTGTATTTACTTTATTCATAGCACTTATCATTTTCTAAACTCAGCTCACTGATTCATTGCTTACACATTTGTTCATTATTTCTGTACTAGAGTTTGAGCTTTCTAAAACCAGAATTTTGCTTGCTTTGTTTTACTTCTGTATCCTTCGTTTCCACAAGTATGCCTGGTACCGAATGGGTGCTCGATAAAGATGTACTGAAATAATGAATGCTTCTGAAATAGAGCCCTAGTGACATATGTGTCAAAATGTTTATCTTGAATTCATTTAAAAAATAATTACAATAACTCCTAATATATTTCCAAATCCATATATTCTTGAAATGTGTAAAAATAAGGCATTACAATGATGAAACTTGAGAAATGTCTCTATTTATGATGTTGTTCTTGTCATTGAAAAAGATTTTGTATTAGTCAACATAAGGATACTGATGTGAGGATACATGTGTCCATTGCCCTGACAACTGGCCTTTCACTAAATTGATTTTCCAAATGCCAACTCCAAGTAAGACTGATTTGCAACATATGAAGTTTAATTGTGTCCACAAAGGGACTACAGATACAGGTTCATCTATCTATGATGTACCAGGAAAATGTCAAAGGCAATCAATAGTTTTACTTCGGAATGAGAACTTATATTTTCAAATGAAAAATGTTCCATTCATAAAAATATTACAGATTTATCCTTTAAAAATATTTAGCTTTGGCATAGATCTTTCTTGGCAAACATTCCTTGGTCTTATAGGAAATGTGAGTCACATCTTCCTCCTAGGTATCCAGTATCTGAGAGCATTGGCTGTGTTGAAATTTTAATTGGTAATTGACAAGCTGTTTCCCCATTAACCTTGATGTCTTTTGAATAGATCTATGCCTCTTTCATCTTTCTTCTTGAATATAGACCCTGGTTTTGGCACCTTTAGTCAGTTTGTGAAATACAGTAATCTCAGCAAATATCTATTAAATTAAATAAAATAAATAGGTACTGGGTTGAATTCTAGTTTATTGTTTTATAGAATAGAATTCTAATTTACTGTTTATAGAATGTCTAAGCTTACCTTCAGGATATAAAACTTAGAAGGACAAGAACTATGTATTATACTTCTCTACGTATTATAATTTCCCCGTAGAGTCTAACGTATAGCAGAAGGGTTCTCTCCTCCGCTGGATCTGAGCTCACCAAGACTCTTAACTACCACAATGAAAAATTCAAGAACTTCTATGAGGCAACATGATTTATAGTAGTATAACTGGGTATTTTTCCTAATCTCTATGTAGTTCTGTTCCTCCCAAATCCTCATGGATGCTTAACACACTGGGTTGTTATGAGCACCACATGAATTAGAATATACAAAGTATGTGAAATGTTCTAAACAGATAGCATATAGATAATCAATAGATGTTAATTATTATTAGATTTTTTTCTGAGGTCTACATCAAAGCTCAGCCATATATATATATATATATTCATATATATATATATATATATATATATATATATTCATATATTCACCTCCCATTTTTCTATTTTACTTAGATTGTGATCTCAGAGACAGATTGTACCAATAGACATTAGAAGGATGTTCAAGTAGAAAGAAAGCCTTCAAAATCTATATCAGGTAAAACTGAGACATCTTTTCCCTCCTCTCACTAATACAGGTCTCCATTCATTTTGAGAGGTAGGCAGGTAGCATGTTTCTGGGTGAATTTTTAAGTATTCTTTTATCTATTTTGATTTTATGCATTAGAGATGCAAATGTGTGTGAGGGAAGATTAGCAGTAATAAGTAGGTTAAAGCAGCCCTTGGTGAATATATAAGAATTCTTGCTGAAGAAAATAATTATTTTATGAATTGATTTTTGTGTAGAAGGAAGTTCAGTGGAAAGAGCAACAGTCTTTTCAGGAAAATATCGGAAAACAAAAAATACAATTTATGAGAAAAGAAAATACTTCATTGGGAGCTGTGATAAACAGTCTCAGACTATGGGCAAGAAATATTGGTTACCTTGGATGCATGTCTCCAAATTAAACATGAACCGAACTGCTCCATACAACCAAAGGAGTCAGTACTGAGGCACAAGACTAGACTAGAACAGGCAGAGGAAGTTTTGAAAAAATTGAAACTGTTTAACATACTCTACTCAGATCTTAGGGAATATGGAATAATTTTTTGAGGTTCTCTTCCTTAGAGTTCAGAAATTTATATTTTATGATTATTTTAGTCCCTACTGAGGAAGTAGGCAGTATAATTCCTCCTTCTTTTATTGCTTTCTCAAAGCAGTTTTATAGAACTGAGTTTATAACTCATTGATTGCTTACTTCTTGTTGTAGTGAATCAATAAACTCCATGTATTTGTCTCAATTATGGAAAAAATAATATACTAATTTTCTTCAAGGATATGATAGAATCATTCTGTAAGATAAGCTGTAAGATACCCAAAGATGCATTTTAGTTTTTTCTTTGTTATTTCTGTTAAGTCAATGTAGTAGATGGATGAATGATTCAAGTTTACATACTAATTATTACACTATAAACCATGCTAAAAACAAAGACAGTATTTGATGGAAATTTCCTAAATTTCATTGGTCATTTTATTAAATGATAGTTAAGACTCCCACTTATCTAATGATACTGTATTATAATTACAGCTATTTATATATCTATAAAAATACTTTCATATTTAAATGATGGGCAAGTTGATCTCTAATTTGCAAATTATGTCCTTGAAATTATCCTTCAATTTTTTTTTCAGAACTCCCACCATGTTCATTATTTATTTCAGTCCTCTGGTACATGTATATCCTCTCCTGCTTAGAATATTATGTTCTTTTCTGGTCATTTAAAATCTTCCCATTAGATTTTCTTTCTTGTCATATTTAAGATCTGTTAGAAAATCATGTAATTAAAACAAAACAAGGCACATGGTAACACATTTTGCTAGATCTTGTAAAAAGCAATAAAGCAAGAAAAAAAATAATCAAAAAGTTTTAAAGTGGATTGGTTTCCTATGGCTAATGTAACAAATCAATACAAGCACAGTAGCTTAAAACAGTAAAACTGTATTATAGTTCTGGGGGATCAAAGTCCAAAATTAATCTTGCTGGGTTAAAGTTAAGATGTCAGAGTCTTGTTTCTCTGGAAACTTTGAAGAAATAATCTTCCTTGTCTGTTTTTGCCTCTAAGTTCCCTCAGTATTCCTCTAAGCTCCCTCAGAATTATTTCTTGAAATTCTTTTTAACCACATCTCCTACTATTATGACTAAATCTCTGTCTCCCTCTTTTAAAGACAGAGATTTAGTCATAATAATTTTTGAGCCAGCCTCAAAAATCCAGGATAACCTCCATCTCTCAAGACCTTGAATTTAATTTTGTTTACAAAGTCTATCTTATCTTGTGAGGTAACAAATTAACAAATTCTAGGGATTTAGATTTTGACATCTTTGAGAGGCTATTATTCAACTAACCACATAGAGGAACACACAGAACTCATTATGTACATGACACTACTTACTGCCTACATACAGGCCTCTGAAACATCCACCAATTTACTAAATATTTTTAAATAAGAGATTTTAGATAGGGGGCCATATTTAAGATTGATTTTTAAAATGTAATTAGTTTTTAATATATTAATATATCAAAAGCATTGTTAAAAGTCAGTGGTAAGGACAACATAGACAAGTGATTCTGAAATAGTTAACATGAGAGATAAATCTATCCCCACTTTATCTTTATGTAAAAATCAACCCTAAATTGATAAGAGACTCAAATGTGAAAGGCAACATTAAAAGAAAAATATGAGACTATTTTAAGTAAGAAATAAATAACAACAACCATAAAAGAAAAGATTGGTAATGATTTCATTGAAGGATCTTCGAACATTAAAAGAAAATCTAAAGAAAGTGAAAAAACCAAGACAAAATCTGAGAGAAAATGTTTTAACATATAATATTGACAAAAGTTTAGATCTAAATTATATTTGTAAATCACCAAGGGAATAACAAACAACTCAGTAGAAAAGTGGAAAAAAGATATGTGCAGGTATGTTGAGGAAAGAGAAATAAAAATGGTATATAAGAGTTTGAAAACAAGTATAACTTCATTATACAAATTACAACTTCACCAAGGAACCATGTAACTTATGTAACTTAAAAAAAAAAAGAACTTTGACAATGCCAGTTGCAATTAAGAATGTGATGCAATGAGAACTCTCATAAATTGCTAGTAAGAATAAAAAAATGGGACCACAATTTTGGTCAGTAATTTAGAACTTTCCTGAATTTTGAAGATGCATACAACCTTTAACCCAGCATGTTTCCTACTGGGTACATGCTCTTGAGAAATTCTTACCTTTTCCTTCTAGGGGGCATAAGTAAGAATGTTTGTAGCAAGCAGTATTGTTGATTGAACCAGAAGTTAAAATAGCCCAGATATTCAATAACAAGATAATAATTAGATTACAATGTGGAAAATGAGGATAAATGCCATTATATGTAGGATAATGCAATGTGGTTTAGTGAGAATAAATGCAACCTACCTGGAAAATAAAAGTTGAAATCTTAGAAACATTACAAATCACACACACACACACACACACACACACACACACACACACACACAAAAGACATAATTTTAATAAAACTCCAGGACAAGAAATCAAAAACATATCATTAAATACATATATGTTTGATGCAAACTAATTTTTTAAAAAGAAAACAAGTGAAAATATCAATATTTATGGTAGTAATTTAGTATGGATGGAAATGAGACAATTGAATGTGGGAAGGAGGCAACAGAGTTTAAAGCATATGGTATGTTCTAGTTCTTTAGGTAGTACTGAGTTTGGCTCATTATACTTATGATTATGTTTTAATATTTAAATACATATTATTTGAATTTTGCATGTGGTGTGTGTGTATGTGTGTTCATGTGTGTGTAATGAAAAGCAAGCAGCATAGCAGAACAACTTGTTGAGCACATGTGCCTGTTTGGTCTTGCCCTACTACTACAAATGAGGGCTGAGGCTTTCAGATGTCTGGTACACATTTGACATACATGAGAATAAATAATTATAGCATATCAAATTTAAAAATAAATGAATGTATGTATTATCTGAAGATATCTCATTGGGGTATTCTCTCTGGCAACTTAAATCTACCAAAAAACAGTAGAGGTTTAAAGACAGATAGAATGTCAGAATTTTTAAAAAAAAATATTTTTAGTTGAGAATGGACACAATACTTTTATTATTTATTTATTTATTTTACGTGGTGCTGAGGATCAAACCCAGTGCCTCACACGTGCTATGCAAGCGCTCTACCATTGAGCTATGACCCAAGCCCCTATTAGATTTTTAATCATTGAATTTGTGTTTTATTTCCTTTTTCTTTCCAAGGAGAACTGGCAAATTTGTCTTTCTATATCCCCAAGAAAGAGTTTCTGTGGTTCTATAAAATAAAAATAATTCTTTCCCTTTAATAGTACCAGCAGGTTTTGAAAGATGACATTTTTCTATGAAGCAGTACTTTCTTGCTCCCCTAGTGGCCAGGAGGTACCAGTAGGACTGCTGGTACCACTAATCCTCAGTCATACAATTAACCTGTAAGTGTTATTAATTTTAGACACAGCTTTTTAACACAGCTAGATTTTTTGACATTCTTTCTCGGATTAATGATAACATTTTCTTTCTGGTCTTTGGCACAGTTTCTTTCTTCAAGGTAGATCTGCTTGATCTATTCTTTACCTATACTTTCTGCCAGAGAAGTGCTACACTGGACCCATCAGGGAAAATGAAATGCCAGTTAGTTATACCACATTATTTATTAGTTAATGATTTGTGTTTCCTGGAATTTAAAATTTATAACTAATTCTGCATGCAGTGCTTCTTTGTTTGCATAATACTAAAACTTATCTGAAATATGGGGAAAAGGTTTATTTAGATGGTAGAGGACCTGTACCAATACACTGTCAAGGTTGTTTGTAGTTTATTCTGCTCATATTGTATACTTAGTCATATAAATTTGCCATTTAGTGGTATTTTTATTTCAGAGAGTAAACTGAGGTCCAGAGAAGTCAATATGAGCCAATGAATTGGAGAGTTAGAACTATTTTTAAAACCTCAGCTCTCTGACCCTGGAGACAATGCTGCTATTACTATCATGTGTATTCTAGGTGTAGAATGAGTCCCAGGGATGATATGGGTTCTCATATTTGTAGGAGGAGGGTGCATACATTTTGTTTAATGCCCAATTGGCTTTTTGTCAGTGTTTAGTTTCCTGACATAATAAAATACATTTCTTAATGAACACTATCATTTTGAGTGTGAGCTTGGTGGAATCTCATTTCCTCTATTCCCAACCAGGCTGTAAGTCCAGGATGTCTTTTTTTTTTTTTTTTTTTTTTTTAATTTCTTCTTTTGTCACAATTCACAAGGCTTTTCTAGATTCTAGAGTAGAGATACTGGACTGCCTTTAGTTCAGCATGATTGCAGTATTGTTACCTGTAGAAGTTGGCGTTGGGCTCATGAGTCAATGAGGTATGAAAGTGAGCAGGAATTTCATTAAAAAAGAAAGTGAAAGAAAAAGCTCAGAGCTCCCCACACAGTATCTGGAGTGTTTATGGGCAGGAAAGGGAAGTTGGTTGGTTTTTAAAATTATTGATTGGGGCTTGTCCCTAGACTCAAGTGTCCCTAGACTCTTGGTGTCATGTGATTGGAGCTCACTGCTGGGGTTTTGCTTGCATAACTTTAACTTCTTGGTGTTGTCTCCTGTGGTCCAGAGCTCAGGGCCATCCAGAACCGCTGATAAGGAAGAGGAGGAGGGGGGCACCTGCTTAGTAAAGGTAGCAATTTCTCAGCAGCAATTTCTAAGGTCCTTGTTCATTATTTTAAGGATTTTATAATCATTGGATCTTATCAATCTGTCAGAATACTTTTCTTAGTTTTGTCATCCAGGAGCCACAGTCTGGTGTTAGGGTGGAGTTTTAAAATCCTGTGTGTGTTCATACTTCAGGGGGGAAAAATACTGTTTTTAATCTCGATAAACTACAAGTTTATTTCTCTGGGCTTATTTTATTAATATTTGATGGCGTTTACTTTCAAAGTGACTTTGCACAATTGCCCTGGAGTCTTTGCACAAAGGAGACTTTCTAATGCAAATCTGACTGGATTGAAGGCTTTAAAAAAAAATGGCCCAAAGGAGATTGCCCTCATGTTAAATCTTAGCCATCAAAGCAGCCATTCATTTGTTCATTCATTGATTAGTTTTTGCTAATTAATGTATGCAATAATTTATTAAACAAGTATTTGATGAACACCTTGGGGTAGTTATTAGCACTAGTCTGGGAGTTTATAGTTTAGTAGGGAAAATGAGATGTGAAAAAAGACCAGTTTCAAAACCTAAAATGAAAAGTTTGGTCTGAAGAGAAGGTCATTGCAAGAAGGAAGGAGCATAACCATCAGACTTGTTCTGGAAAACACCACACTGTCTCTTCAGGACGTCAACATTTAAAAAAAAAAATTCTTTTACATTTGAATATAAAGGACCCACTCCAATATTTGTCTCCTGCTGTAGGAAAGGAAGTGCCTTATACACCCAGGTAGGGGAAATGAGATATGGTGAGTGGTCAGCAATAGACAGAAAGTGGATACTATTGTTGGTTGGTGAACCCTAAAACTATTTTAAAGAAATATTAATGACATTTTCATTTTGAAATATAGTACTCTTCTGGTCACAATTGTTGTTTAGTAAAATATTAAGAGACTATTAAATAGTTTATTGAATTTGTTTAGGAGAATAGAGCATTCAAGATTTATGAAGGGTTTTCAGTGTTGTTCCAGGGGACAGAGACATGGCTCTCTGTGTCAGTTGAGATTTGAATAGGTGATGGGACATGAAGCTCCACAAACAATGGAGGGACTGTTTTATTTCTCCTTGTGGTCCAGCAACTATTATGCTAACAGGGGAGGAGAGAGTAGATCAAGGATGGTAGCGGGAAGGAGGAAGCACTCTGAGAGGAGAGAGGAGGCGTCAGGGAGGCTTACAGAGGAGTCCTTACTGGATTGAGCTGGAAGAATGAGGGAAGAGTGGAAAGATGAAGGTGGAAGAGACATTTCTCCAAGAGGAACAGATTTGCACTCTGAGAAATGTTTATTGAGCCATTATTGTGAGAAAGAAAATGTGTTAAATATATATATATATATATATATACACAAAAGCAAGTTTAATATTTAATAAGATAGAAAGTCTGTCCTCCAAAATGAAAAGTAATAACTAATGATTATATAAGTGATACAGAGAGAAGATATAGAGGATTCACAAGGGGTTTCTGCATAAGGTTGTGTACAGTTATCAATTTTGAAACTTAAAATATTCAAACTCCCATCAGATTCTCCCTAATAAAATATTACTTTTAAAAGTAATTATTTTTCTTTCCAAAGAAGAATAGATCATGTCACAAATTACCTGATTAATCGTATTGACTGCTTTGGTAAGTTTTAATTTATGAATGTCCTGAAAATACAAGTAAATTTAACCAGTTAGCTTCACTTGGAAAGTTTGGTAAGAACACTGCATTAGATGGAGTCAGTAAAACCATCCTGGAACATTCTTAAATTCCATCATCATCTGCAGCGATGAGATCTGTCAGTTTCTTCTCTTCCTTTTGGATGCTTTTAATAAATCTTATCATCTATACTTCCAAATAAATCCCGAATTATTCTACTTCTCTTCATTTCAACTTCTCAGTTCAAGTTACCATCATGTCTCCTCTGGATGATTACAATAGAGTCTTCCCAGACTTACCAACTTCCAGAGGTCTCTGATTTCATCACTTGCCACACTTCCTCCTGCTTATGAGCTTCAGCCACATAAGCAAGGTATTAATCTGCTCCTCATGCATTACAAACATAACTTCCTCTGTAGAGTGCTTACACTTTCAGGTCTCCCTGTTTAGAATGCTTGTCTCCCATGTGTATTATGAATGGTGACTTCATCTGGGCCTCCCAGAGTGACTTTCCTTAACTTGATCATTCTGTAATATAGTACCCTTTAAATTTTATGCTCATTCACTTTCTACTTTAGTATCTCTGTTTCCGATTATAATATCAGGGTCACGTCAGGAACTTTTCTACCTTCTTCATGGTTTTGGCTCTAATACTTAGAATAACACCTCTTTCATGAAAAGTAATCCATATACATTTATTGACTGAATGTTGAATTACAGTTGAGGTATTTTCTTCCCATTAGTCTTTTACATTTTGAGGCAGAATTTACAGCTGTGGCTTAATTCCCAAAGGCTGAAAGAGGAATTAGTTTTACCAGAAATATAGCTTAAGATACTCTTTAGCTCACCACACAGTAAAGTTCTCTTTTGTGGTCTTATAGGACTCTGAGCTTATGATTCCAAAACTTAATGTTCATAAGATGAAAGTCATCAATGGATGGCAAATTTGAAATAGTTTCCAAAGCAAGAAGAAAGAAAAGGAAATGCAAAATGGAGTTCAAATAATTTGTAAATTTTTCTAATACAATACAAAAATCTTCAATCATAAAAATTAAGTAGTAAACATCTAGAATTTTAGAGTCTTCTATGCAGGATACACAGTTTATATGAACTTGACATTATTTGTTTTTTCCTAAAGTAATATTATTAGGCTTAATGTGGAGTCAACTCTGAATTAAAAAAAATGTACTGTGAGCAGAATTTCTGCTTATTCTGGCAATAATTTTAAGTTTTATTGATATCTATAGTGATAAAACTTGTATTTAAATTGATAATGATTGCTTGTTTGATCACGTCTGTTTCTACTAGATAGTGATTATTTTGTGTCAGGAGCTACCTTGGATGAGTGGTAGAAACTGAGGTCAACTTTATCAGTTCACAAAAGCAGAAATTTAGGAGGGTTTCATGCCAATTTTCTCTTCAACTCATAGTTATGTTTGTCTCTGCTTTCTTTCATCTCGTCATCATTATCATCTACTGATGATGAGCTTCTTCCAATAAGTTAATAAAAGATGGTGCCAGGATTATACCTCCTAAAGGAAAGAGACAAGCCTATCTTATCTGACACAGGCATTCATTCATGTCATCAACGTTTACTAATGAAGGTTGAATGAGCACCTGCTGTTTTTAGATTTGGTCTAGGCCTTGAAACTCTTCTTGGCCAGAGGAACAGAGCATGTTGATAGGCAGGTCTAGGCCAGGTGCTTCCACCATGGCTGGAGGAGTAAAGGCCACTACTATTTATATGGATTTGATAGGGTTCCAGAAAAAAAGTGGTCATGTTATTCCACATTATCGGAAGATGGAAAATTTGAGCAAATTTATAGCTATAATATTTCACTAAAATAATGAGTCTTACATATTAATGAACTGGGCATAAAGTTCAGATAAGTTAACAAAACAATAAAAGAAAAGGATCACTATTGTTTTTACTGTTTCTTTGTTATCTTAAATTCTATTTTGAGAAAAAAATCTTAAATTCGATCAGAGTTTCTGACATGCTTGTTTTATTTCTAGCTAGGTTCCTTATACAATTCCTTGTACCATTTAATTGAGATGTAGATAAAGCTTTGTGAGACTGGTTGAATTTCACAGGATATAATTTTCTTTGTGTAAATCAGAAAAAGAAATTCCCATGTGAAAATCTTAATTTCCCCTCTGTGTCTTACAAAAATAAGCCTTAATTTTGTTCATCTTAACCCTTAAAATAATTCTGAGTGAATACTCCTGTTTCCAATCCTTTCTCAAGCAAACTTCTAAACTGACATTATCCTAATTCAGAGTATTATGTATTAAGGGATCAGTTCTTCCGTGTTCCTCCATGCTTTATAGTCTGCTCTTGATATCTCCTTAGTTTCCTCTGTTGTCTAGAAAGAAAATTTTCTCCATCCTTTCTCATTTCCATCAACAAACCAAGCAGTTGGCTAAATTTAAGGAATGAAATTCTTTTCAGCTACATACTTGGTTTCTTATTACTTATTAGACTTCCTTTCTCCCTATCCCCATGTCCACTGTGTTTCTGTAAGTGGGAAAATTCTGTGAGGTACAAATGTCAAACACATTTGAGATTTTCTAATACCCAGACAGGTATTTTCTTTTTAAATTCCCTTCACATTTACCTGAAAAGACTTACCCTTTAGGAAAGTATGCCAGATAGTTTTAATCTCTTTAAAATTTTCTCAGTGTCTTTCTTCCTCTATTCATTTCTCCAACTTCTATATGCCATGTGGACATTTCTTAGTGAATGAAGATCTGTTTTATTTCTGTATGTCCTTCAGAGGAGATAAATGTCATTCTCATTAAGAGGTGAATAATTTTGTTTTGGTCTTTCCTGAAGGAATTCTAATGTAACCTGGTGATTCTTGGTGGTGTGTATACGTGGGAATTTTAGTTGCAACAAAATTAATAACATTAACAGTTAATCTAATGGAAATTACTTTGTTTTTTTCATTCTTCTGATTTTTTTCTTGTTGGCACTGAGCAAAATCACTTTCTGAATATTTGGGTGGCATTTTTACAACATAACCTCACTCTTTATGTTCCAAGAACTAGCTATTTTCCTCTATGATATTCACTTTTTAATAAGAGTATAATATTTCTCATAACTAAGATTGCCCATTTGAAGCTCAGTAAAAGTCATTTAATTCTTTTCGGTTTTTTTCATAAATACTAGTATGTGAGAAATTCCCCAACACTCTTAATAAATGAAGAATAAATAGCAAGAGGCAGATCATTACAGAGGCTTGTAACATAATGACTAGATGTTCTAACTAGTAAAATGGGTCATGTTCAAAACAAGTTCCTGGTTTTCTGAACATTATTATGAAATCTGAAAGCAGAAAAAAATGTGGGTGCTCATTTGGATCTGGCTGAAGATTGAATTGACAGGACGAATAAAGACCCACCTATTGCCATTGATTTTGGATATTATAGCATAAAATGGTGAATGTATTGAAGGAAATAGTGACCTCTTTTCCTGTCTTGGCATTATATTGACCAAGTCACTTTCTTTAATTAATTCAAGCATTTATTGTCAATCTCAGGAGTTTCTGTGCCAGTTTGAAGTCATGCAACATTGGGGAACACTTCGTCACTCTGTAACTCAATAGTGGAGCAGGGATAAGATATCCCTGTGGCTTATTGTTGATAAAATTTTAATGAATTAATAACTATGCTGTATTCATTTAAGATGCAATATATTGTTATTTTTTTTCTTTTGTAATTATGTTTTAACTTTATGTAAGTTATGAATACTTCAATAGACTATACTAGCATTCTGTTCTTTTATGTCCTTGTACCTAGGGATTTACATAGAAGACTGAGTAAATATTTTAGGATGAAGAAGATGATCATTCATTGGGATAATATCGATGACTCATGACTCTAACTATGATGCATTCCCATTCGTGAATATTTGGGGGTGAGAGAGGTTAATGATGAGTGCAGGAAGCCATCCATGAAATGCATATGGGTAAATCTGGCACTGAGAACTTCCTGTGGCAGTCCCACCCTATAGATCCCCAAAGCACATGAACTTCCTTTTCACTTAATTCGAAGGTTCTCCGTAGCCCTGCAGATGGGCATAACCCTTTAGGAATTGAGCAGCCTACCTGCTCCCACCTCCAATCTGTTTTGGTGAAGAAGTTTCCATAGAATTTCTTTGGTGTTTTCTGATATAATTAAAGCAGACGCAGGCTTTTTTCTTTCTTAGAAGCTAGACCTGTCTTTGCCCGCTCTTTGAAAATACTTTCTGTGTTCTGTGGTTATTTCACTGCACTATTTTTCTTAGCTTTTATTTCTCAGCCAGCCCATCCCACAAAGGGAAACCCATTCCCTCTCCTGCGAAGGACATGGGTGATAGGTAAGATTTTTCATAATTGCTGCCACTCTTCCTTTTGGTAGCAGATGCTATTTTTCTTTTCTTTCTTTCTCGAATCCCTCAAGGGATAAACTCTAGTCATTGAAAGCTGCCCACTGTTAACACCAGAGACTGTGACCTGTAGCTTTTATTCTGTCTGTAGGAACATGCTCTGCCTGTGGAGAGTACTTGGTTACAGAAGCTGTCTTTAACCAGTGACAGAAGTTATAGAACTTAGGCCACATTATAGGATTTCATTGTACTGGAAATCAAATTCCTAATGCTTATCTTCACTATCATTTTGTTGATAAGTCCACCAAGTTACAGAATTTTATTTAACTCTCATTGTATTCTAAGTCAAAAGCAAATGGAATGATTGGTGTCCAGTAGTTTATTCATGCCTTAGCATACTAGCATAAGTAGATGGATGTCTACATTTCTTGAACTGGTATTATGGAAGGCAAACATGGACGTTAAATGGAGAGACAACAGTAAAGGAAAGAAAAAGCCAGGTTGGAAACAATGAGTGGTTCAGGGAAAAAATTGTTCTTTGGGGGACTAAATGAACGCTTTTGGATAATTTCTGTATAGCCCTAGGATTATCAGGAACAAAGCAGGTATAAGAAATAAATTCTAAGATGATGTATATATTAGTTTCTCATTAAGTGAAATAATAAGTAAGCATAAAGTATAGAAAGGAAGCTGGAAATATGAGAAGTAAATCTGATACTAATCAGATTAGCATCTTCTGAGCCAAAAGCCAGCAATTGAAATGAAAGATCATATTGCTTATAATTTGCATATTAATTATTATGAATATTATGTTATAACATTAGTAGTTTTAGAGGCTTAATAATTTGAAACTATGAAAATAAGCAAGACAATTATTATTTTTCCATGTTATAGAAGTTCATTCACTTTTTTAAAAAGATGATTAAATTAATTTGTAATGTCTATACTTATTTGAACTTAATATGTTAGCAAGAAATATCTTTTATTTCATGTTATTTTTCCTGATTTGTAAGAATGAAGTTAAATTAAATAAACACAAATTTAGGCTCTTGAAATTATGCAAACTGCTATATTACAGACGAACACATTATTTTCAAACTTAATTATGCATTATGATTTCTTGATATTTGAAGGTCAGATTTTAAGTGCTATTTCCTTCTGACTGAGGAAATAAATATTTAGCTAGAATGTTGATGTCTTCTATTTATTACATATCTATTTACAACATCTCTTAGGTTTTCCCAGATGATGAAATACATGACCTACTGCCTTTAAAAATGCAATTAGGACCCAGATACTATCATAAAGTGCTAATAACCCAACTGAAGGGGATCTTGTTATTACAGGATGTATACATGCTAAATATTGATTTTAGGGGGTTCACTAGTCTTTTAGGAGTTGAAAACTCAAGAAAAATACATATTTCTACTTAATATTTTAAATGTTCAGTAATGCATAGCAATAAAGAGGAAGGTGAGTACAGATAATGAAAAATATAAAAGAAAATCCCTAATATGAAATATGAACTGTTTTATGTGAATTTGATAAACCTGTGACTCTGATGACCCAAGATGAATGAAAATATGGAAAATAAATATGAACTATGCATCTGTCCTATCATTTCTATTTCTATCTGTGATCAATACAGTGGAAACTGATTAAAAGCTGTCACTTTCAGCAGGCAAATTTGTCTACCAAAGCAATAATCTTAACAGTAGTTATGAACAAACAGCAGTTTACCTTAATGACTTAAAAAAATCAATCAGGCAATTTGTTTGATGTACTACAAGCTCCTTGAAAGTCTGATTGTGTAGATGATTTCATTGCTCTCTGTTTACATAAATTACTTTTCTTGGTTGTCTCTGAACCTTTCCATTAGGCATCTATCAGAGGGAATGAACCCTGTTGACATAAAAAGCAGTCAAGAAGCTTGTGTACTATCTTCCTTTACAGTCTAGGGCCATCCTAATGCAAGACCAGGTATTGAGATTAATTGTTTTCCTACATGAATGTCCTGTTTATTCAGGAAGATTTATTGAAAAAAAATTATATTTTTGTATTGTCCTAGAGTATAACTTTAGGTATAAAGCAAATAACTGATTATTATATGCTTGGCTGCACACCCAAGGAGTGGAGGAGCATGCAGGCAGCAGCTTGCCCTAGACCTTCCACTGGTTTCTTCACCTCTGCAGCTGAACATGCTGGAGTTTTCAGATAGTCTTCCCCTCTTTGACTTTTCTACCAATGCCAGCCCATCAAAAGAACTGATTACAGTTTCATTCTTGGATCCTCCAAATTCCCCTGTAGAATAGAAAGCATAGATATTGGGAGCAGGTAATATGAGAGATTCCTGAATGTAATCTGACCAGTCTGCATATGAATCTTGTTCTGGGCCTTGGTGCCCATATATTGATCAGTATTTTTCAATTCATTCATCAACATTACAGTATCGTAATCATAGTTTTATACAAAGTTCTGAAATTTGGCATTGTAAGTCTTCCAGCTTTGTTCTTCCTCAAGATTGTCTTGGGTATACTTGGCATTTTATAACTTCTATATAAATCTAACCATCAGCATGAATAAATAAATAAATAAATAAATAAATAGAAATAAAACCCACTAGGATTTTTACTGAGAGTGAACTGAAGCTATAGAGTAATTGAGGAAAAATTAGTATTTTTACAATAATGTGTCTTCTAGCAATGTATAATTTAGGAAGCACTAAAATCAATCTTCCAAAAGCAAGTCTGGAATAATATTGATGCCTGAATAGGGTAAGAGTTGGATATTTTAATAGTAGAAGAAAAAACATGCTTTCTGGGTATAGCTATCTATTGAGCTCTTTGACAGCCAAAGGAAGTCTCTTTCCATTGTCCAAGAAGGAGATGACATTTATTTGGCTAAGAAATGGAGAGTCCTGCCACCAATCCAGTGTGCTATACTTCCTCTCAATCACATCTGTTTATCCATCTCTCTGAACAGGTTCTAGGCGTCACTATTCCCCCCAGTATAATTCTTTGGAATGAAAAGTTGAGCCAAAACTTCTAGAACAGTAAGAGATGATTGGAAACTCATCACTTTTCTTTTGAGGAGAAAAAAGAATGTGAAGCCCATATTTTCATCTTAGCTATAAGGAGTCACTGATGTGCCCAGACATGGCAAGAACCTTTGGAACCTGTCTCCAATCATCTTGAGTTAGAATCTCCCACCTCATTCTTCGTGGACCCTTCACAGACTCTCTGATATGGAGACTTAGTTCTACAGTTTTTCTTCATTTACTCCACTACATTAAGAAAATGGAAGTTGGGTAGCATGGCACATACCTGTGATCCCAGGGACTTGGGAGGCTGAGTCAGGGGGATTGCAAGTGTGAGGCCAAAATTTCCCTGAGTTCCATCTCCAGTAATGAGAAGGGGGGCGGGGAAGAAAGATGGAAAACAAATACTATCTTTCTGGATTTAGATTTAATATTATTTAAATGAATAAATGATTCTGCAACTTGGGATGCTGAACTTGTCTGGGTCATAGGAATGTTCTCCCTGAGGAAATGGCATTTAAGGTGTTGGCAGGGCTGATTCCTTCTGGAGGCTCATGCAGAATCTGTTTTGTTGCCTTTTCCAGCTTCCAGAGGCCGCCTGCATTCCTTGGCTCATGAGCCCATCAGCAACTTTCTGGCTCAGACCTCTGCTTCTGTACCTCCTGTGTTCCTTCTGCCTCTTTCACCTATAAAGACCTTTATGTGATAATCTTAACTTACCTGGAAAATCCAGGATGCTATCCCTATTGCAAGATCCTTAATCACATATGCAAAGTCCCTTTTGCCACAAAAATAACATATTCATGAGATGCAGGGATTAGTGATCTCTGGGGACCCAAGGGGATTATTCTACTTCCTATAATTTCTAAGCAAAGCATTTGTTTTTTAAAGTAAAATCAACTTGGTTATATTTTCCAACAGAAGAACAAGATAAAGCTTTATTTAAGTCAAGAAATAATTACTAATTCATCTTTGGAGATGAAGAAACCCAATTCCGAATCTTGGCTATACCACTTAATACCTGGGTGGCCCTAGGATATTTTTAAATCTCCTTGAATTTCAGTTTTTGCATCTGAAAATGAAAATAATAGCAACAATAATAAAAAATGTTGGAACTAAAATTAAACTTTAATATCATGTGCTTTCTCATGTATTTTCTTATGTAATTGGAAGGGCTCAATGTTCTAACCCTGAGTTTCCCATCCCCTCTTGGTTTCATGGATAAGACCACCTAGCTAAACAATCTCCCATGTCAAATGACCTGGTACCATTTCTACTTCAGTTTCGGGTTCTCTGCTGGTTCACAGAAATATTCAAAAAAGTCAATTACATCCTTCCTTGGGAACCAGGGATAATGCCACCTTTTGTTATTACAGAGCTTGCCTCCAGTAGTCCTTGGCTGTTTACTCTGTTCCTGAGTACAGTCTCTGTATGGTCCTCCATAGCATGTGGTCTCCTTCTGCCCTGAGCTGTGAGTAAATGTGACTAATCAGCTGCTCTCTATCTCTTCTGTCTAGTGCTGGATGTTGTGTAACCAGCCCTGTTCATGACACTAAGATTGAAATCCCTTATCAACAGAGTGAAAAGAAGGTGATCCAAGCAAATACCAACCTCATGGCATTTTTTACAGGGCCTGTTTTGTTTTCAGAATAAGTTAAGCTCTTAGCAAAAATCTTGGCAAAGTCCTACTATACGAAACAATCTCAATAAGTGGTAGCTATTGTTATTGTGTCATCATTATTATATTTAAAAATCACCATTCTCAGACCTTGGCATGAGTTGAAATTTTGTGCTTTTCTGGTAATCCATATAATAGTGTTTCAAAGAAAAGAGGAGACCAAGTTCTTATGAAGCCATGCAGGGTGAGAAAAATGCAATTTGAGTTTACTGGCATAAAGAAGATTAGTCACTAATTTTCTATGCATTCAAACCTTGAGAAATTTGTCCAGCAAAACCATATTTTAATTCAGAGGCAGTTGGAGTCAGGCACGGTGGCACATGCCTATAATCTCGTTACTCAGGAGGTTAGGGCAAGAGGATTACAAGTTTAAGGCCAGCCTGGGCAACTTAGGTAGATCCTGTCTCAAAATAAACATAAAGAGAGCTGGGGATGTAGCTCAGTGTTAGAGAGCTTACCTCGAATGTGTGACGAATGTTGGGGAAGGTGGGAGGAGTGATGATGTGGCATGGGGGAGGCAGCAGAGACAAGACAGCTGTGTCAGCGAAACGATAATTTTCACTTACTATAGACGAATAAACTACAGATCCAGACAAACAGCTCTGCCTCTTTGATTTGTATAAGAACTAAATGGTTCACAAAGTGGATGATAGGACCTTCATAAAGAGTATGGCAAAAGCGAAGATTCCAATGTAAAAGGGAAGAGAAATGGGATGATTTTGAATTTGGGATTTTTTTTTTCTGTTCATTAGTAAATATCTAAAACACAGGGATCAGCATTTTCTCAGAAGGGAAATACAGACTGGTTCTGAATCTAAGTGCTGCTCATGGAATGAATCTCAGAAAAATGAATTTCAAAGGCAAAACATTGATTAAACCCAAAAGGACAGGCAGACATCAGGGGAAAATCTGCTACTCGAATGTTTATGAAAAACATTTTCTTAAGTGCCTGATGCAATTGGTGAAGAAATTGTTCATGGCTATAGAGTACCCAGCAGAGCTTTCTGTAGTAGAAAATGAACAAGGACGTTCCGATTTTTGCTTGTAATTGTGTACTGGTCGGCATAGGCTCTTTTATGTAGTTTCATTTATGGGAGAGTTCTTCACATAATACTCTATCAAGCTTGCTGTGCTACAAACTTGCTTCTCTTTTAGTGCACAGAGAACTCAGCTGGCTGTGTCCTGCAGTATAGAAAGCCCCCGCTTTTCATTTCTTCCCTCAGACCACATTTGACAAAAGCCTGCCACACGTTAGTTGAGGTACTCTACTGTGGCAGATTTTTTTTCAGATTTATTTAGATGGAGCAATGTGGTGACCACATGGCAGGTGTATAGAGGATGCACTAAGCAAAGTCAGGTTTTTTATGCAATGAATGTGGTTTGCTCTCTTCACATACCGAGATTAAGACAACCACTCTTCAGAAAAATTATAGGTATGCTGGGATCAGACCCAGCCAACACTTAGAGGTTTTCCTCATTGTGCTTTATAGCGATGCTTTGCCATATTTCGAATCCCAATGACCTGAGAAAGTATAAGCTGAACTGTGCGGTTCAGAAAGATCATCCTAAGCAAAGATAGCCAGAGTTAATGAAGACAACAGATTGAAAAATAATAATGACATAATCTAATGACACAAAAATAATAATGACACGTCCATATATTCAACTGCCATTTGGTTGGTTATCTTCTCATAGAGGACTCTCCAGCTTCCTAAGAGGCATTCTAAGAATACCTAAAACAGAGCTCCTCCTCCTCCTCCTGCCTAGTCTGTTTTCCAATGAATGTCCTTGTCATTCACAGTCTGACTCCTGGACTTCTCAATTTTCCTCGACTCTGTTCTGCCTCCTCCCCTCCCATTACTCCCAAACCATCCAATTAAGTTATCATTTATCTTTTTCTTCTACCCAGTCATTTTCTCATACAGACATACCTTCATCTACCCACAATTGCCCTTACACTAGGCTGTGTCCCTATCTAGTTTCTCCTGGAGCACATAGATGTCTTCTTGATGTCATTCCTTCCTGCAGCATTATTCCTTTGCAATCTGTTTTTCAAAGGAAAGCAAGAGCAATCATTCTAGAATCTGATTTGTATCGCTTTTCAAATTAGAAGGCTTTTATTTATTTCCTATTGCTCAACAACAAAGTCCAAACTCATTAAGAAATCCTCATTTTTCTATTTTGGCACTTTCTTCTTGGACAGATTATGTTAAAGCTGCTGACCTTTTGTAAACACAACTTCTTTCACTTTTGGAAATAAGTACTGCCTTCCCTCAGCTGTTTTATGGGCCTGGAACAATTTTCCCCTTAGTTGGCTGGGCCAGCTTGACATACCTTTTAGTAACTTGTCCAGCCTCCGGACAGACCAGCACAGTTGTCTCACAAAACCTACTGTAATCCCAGGGTCTGAACACTATCATGATGTATATGGCTGTTTGTTTAATTTTCCCACCAACAGAACTTGGGCAGTAAAAGAGCAAGCACCAAGATAGTTTGGTTCACTATTCCACATTTAACTCACCTATATACCAATCCTTCTTAATTGACAGAGTAAATAGGCTCTATAATACTAGCTGAATGAGATTCAATCTGTATCCCAGATATGCTGCTAGGTATTCATATTCATTATATTATGTAATATTTATAAGAAAATCATAGGTAAATATTATGTTTATTATACAGATTAAAAAGCTGAGGTTCAGAGACAGAAAGGAATTTCCTAAAGGGGGGGGGGCGGGGAAAGAGTGGTAAACGGGAATAAAATTTAGATTTCCAGTTTCCTTCTGAAAGTTACACAATGGGAGAAGGAGATCGCTTTCAGAATGCGGAATATTGGCTGGAGATTGTACAGAAGAAGATAAAAAGGAAAAGTATAGCATTCTGGGTCATTGAAAAAGTGGGAGGACCACATGGAGAGTAAGAGAGGGGATTCTTGTTTTCTCTCCCTGTTGTATTGAAGGCTGTCAGATCCTCAGATGGGAGGTTGGGATCTTCACAGTGGAGAAGAATGAGGATCCTCTCCCCCTCTTTACTCCCTGATCTGCTATATTCCAGTAAGTTTGACGACTAAAGAAGGAGTGCCCAGGAAGAGATGGTGCGTAAGCTCTGTCCATTAGTAGATTCATGTGAACTTTCCAAAACAAGGACTGCCTGCTTTTTATTTCCTTGAAAACATAATCCATCTTTTTGTCTGGCCAGTTGAATAAAAAATTTAGTTTCTTACTTTGCCCCCATGGGCCCCCAAAGTTCACTTACAGCAATTACCAAAGAAGAGTTTATTTACTATCATACTACATAGGCCTGTGAAAGGTTTTACCCACGCAGGGCTCCTTTTGTGTTGAAATATTGATAATTACCAGTGTAGCACTTTGTGCTTGGCAAATATGGCCCAGAATTGACTGCTTCAATTCCATGCCATCTATAAGGCTCTAGGGAGGGGTTTAAATAGCGAATTTCTTAGTTTTCATTTTTCTAACATTGGGTTCTATTTTATGATATGTTCAAATTTCTGCAAATTTACCAGGCAGAGTGATTAAAAAGGAGAACATTCTCAAAAATAAAGCTGCCTTTTAGTGATTTGACTCATTGAAATGGAGAACAAAGCAATCTAAATGGAGAATTTTAGAATCTTCATCATCTTAAATCATCATTAACCATAAATGACATGTTGTACATCAACTAAGTTCTGATGCACAATTAGTCACCTAATTGGGTTTAAAATTCATTTAAATAGACGGCTTCAATCCCTGGCCCACCCACTCACTTTTATTACTCCCATTTAAATGCTGAATACAATTTTGGGTTCCTATTTACAGAGCTCTGTGGCCTAAACAAAAGCATGCTGGTTGGAGAGACAAGTGACCTATTTGAGAGATTGTGTCTGCTGAGAACCATGTTCCACAGTGAGTTGCATATTTTGGACAGTATGTAGTGGGAAAAGTGTCTTTCTGTAGAAACTCTCACATTTTGGTTCATGAGGGGAAATATCCTCCCTACTTGCTTTGTATAATGTGGCAAAACAAATGAACAGACAATGCAAATAAGAAAACCATTTCCTGTGAGGGAGTGTTACTCTTTATGACTGCCAGGGTGCCACACAATACACTATCTACTTCATTAGCTTCTACACAAGTACTTTTTCACATTTTTTATCATCCTTGAAAGTTCAGCATATCTTACAATCAATGGTGGCATCCTGTTGACTTTCCAAAGTGTTTTTTCTTAGTAGTCTGTAAAATAATGGAATGTCATATAATCAGAGGCATGTTTGATTCAATGGAATACAATATACTGCCCTTCTGGCAACTTCAAATGGAGTTTCTCAAGGTAACTACTATATTTGAATAAGCTTAACTACTTAGACAAATATTTATTTTCTCATTTCTTCACTTACATATAATCGACACTGCTATTGGCATTAGGAAAATGAAGGAAGAAACTAATACTTCTTCTTAGTAACTGATAGTCAAGTAGAGGAGATAGGCATATCAAATGTAATGTGTTAGTTGGCCTTTCATTACTGTAATAAAATAACAGTTTATTATCTGAAATAGTTTATTATCTGAAATAATAAACTTACAAACAGGAAAAGTTTAGTTTTGGCTCATAATTTTGGAGCTTTCAGTCCATGATCAGTTGGCTGTGTTGCCTTTGAGCTTATGGCAAGACAGTACATCATAACAGATGGAGGAGGAAGTCTTTTTACATCATGGACAGGAACAAAAGAGGAAGAGGAAGAGACTCACACTTCCCTTTGAGGGCATATCCCCAGTGACCCCGTAGGCCCCACCTCTGAAGCTTTCCAACACCTTTCAATAGTGTCAAGCTGGGGACCAAGACTCTAATACATGGGCCTTTTGGGGAGCAGATAAGATCCAAACTATAGCATATGATGTGGTGCAAAACATGATAGGGGCTGACGTGCTCTAAACACAGGTGTAGTGTGGAGTAGTAGGAGCTCAGCATAATTTTCCAATTAACCTCTTTTGTACATTTGTAATTCTGTGAAATGTGATTGTTTTTAGTTTTCTCTTTAGTGATAACTGCTCACAGAGAACTTATTTTATTTTTCTTTTTAAGAATGGGGAAAGAATGCCTTGACCTGGTTGTGAGTTTCAGATTTTAGTGCACAAGAAGCACTGGGGGTGTTTATTAACAATGAAGGTTCCCAGGGTTCTCATCATGAGATGCTGGTCCAGTAGGGGTAGCCCCAGGAATTTGTGTTTCAAATAAACTACTCTTCACTGTGGGTGATTCTGATGTTTAAGATAGTCTTTACATTTTGAAAGACCATTGGCTGGACAGAGAAAGTTAATGTTAGGTCGGTGGCGGTGACTTGGTGGCGACTTAGTGGCAACTTAGAACAAAGCAGCCTGCACTGGAAAAGAACATCAATCAGATGCCAGGGGAAACGCCTGTCAATCAGCCAGATCTCCTGACTAACTCCTGTCAATCAGCAGGACCCCCTGGCCAATCCTGGAGTTTAGCCAACTCCCCTGACCAACTTCAAGGGGGCAAGGGAACCTAGAAACACCTTTTCCTGTCCCAAGCCCTTCCCTTTCTGCTGTAAGCCCCATAAAAGTCCAGTCCGGTCGAGCTTCCATGCAGTTTCTCCTCAGACCCTTCTCCTGTACCCTCTGTGGGTCTGATCAAGTTCCACCCAGAAGTGATATCTCCATAAAGCCTGTTCAGCGGCCCTTTTAAATCTGCCTCCTTTGGCTGCTGTCTGCCTCGACTGATCTGACAGTTAACATTAGAACCAGTTACAATAAAAGAATACAACAGTTCACTTGCTTGGTGTTTGTTTAGTACTCTAAATCTGATTTATTTCAACAGAATATTCAAGTGACAGGAGTGTGCAAGACAGAAGCCCATACTAAACAGAGGATGGATCCCATTTATAGAAGTCTCTCTTTGGCAACCAGGAAAACACGCAAATTAAAAAAGAAAAAAATCTCTGAAAGTGTTTATGGTGAAACCAGTGTTTTGTTATACTTTCCCCCGCCTGTATTATTGAAAGAAGAAGGTGGAATGATGGAGACACCAGCAGATTGATCTAATCTTTGGGTGGGGGAGGTGAGGAAGGAAGAAAACAAAGGGAGGTGTTGCAGGCAGAACAGGAGCCACACTGAGACACGTTTTTCTCATCTCCCTCATGCCAGCCAATTTCTGTGGCCTTTGTAGAAATTGCCATTGCAAAGTGAGCCAGATTGCAAAGGAAAGCAGCTTAGATAATAAGGGGCAAGTCTACTTACCAGGCCAGGAACTTGAGATGAGCAGAAGCCTATTAATTTCCGTGGCTGGATTAGCCAGTGAATTTCACTTACTTTAATTGGGAGCATTTTGATTTCATCTACTGTTGAAATTCATCAATTTTATCTCATGTAGATATGGAATAGCTAATGTATAATTCGACCTAAGTTTTTTATTTTTCACTTGGATACTTGTGAGAGTCTTTTTTTTTTTAAACTAACTTCAAGGTTATAGATGGGATGTGGGGAGCTGGATTCAATTAATGTATGTGTTGAGTATTTTACTTGAATATATAAAATGACCGTCACTGATCATTTATTTTTATGTTCTAGTTTAGACACTATGAAAGCAAACAACCAAAAATGTACCGTTGAAAACAGCTGATTGTAGTTAAGAAACAATGCTCGTATTCATTAACTTATTAAATGAACAAGATTCTGGGATCCTCCTGATTCTCCTATAAATATTGAATATCAACTTAATTGAATACACATTTTTTAATTAAGGGCTATCAGCTATTTAGTAATATATAACAAACAAGAAAAGTGGCTTTATTCTCCTGAAAACCCTACATGCATATCCCAAGGACAGGTTTGGCTGTGTTCCTCTGCTCAGTTGGTGTATATCATAAGGGCTCATCAGTCTTCTGTAGATGTCAACACAAGGAAACTTCTGTGAAATATGGATGAAAATGTCTGAGAGTTTTCTCATTACCATCCACTTATTGCTTATATTCATGGAATGCTTCCCCAACATCTAATGCTAATCCCCCAATAATCTTTGTATTATGAAGGCTTTTCCTAAATGTGGGTGTATTTTATAAGTGATAGCTATGAGTTATTTTATCAATTGCTTATTTTATTATTCTGTGATTGTTCAGTTTTGAGCATTTTTTGTTTACACAGATGTTTGGTCTTTTCCATGTAGGATCTCCCCAGGTTGGTTAATTTCATTCACTGAAGTAATATAAATGGATTTTAGTCTCCTGGGAAATCCTGTACAATTTTTATGAAGATAACTGAAGAAGTCTCTTTGATGGCCCATTATTACTGGGATGATTTATGAGAGTTTGTAGGCTTTCTATGACAGGTGCTTTGGGGGAATTTGGGCTATTACCAAAAATGAATAAAGGGATTTAGGGATTTCCTTACATTCAAAATTATATTTTTGCTTCATTTCTAGTTTTCTTATAATCTTCATATTGCATCCTATGCAGAGATAGCTTAATGATGTACTTCTTAAATCTAAGTTAATAGCTACAGACAACATTCTGCATAACCAGGGAGCTTCTAGCTGAGATTTTCAATGATAGAGGGCATTTTTTAATTGAATGGCAATTTGCTTCTGTGATGTTTTCCTTAATTTTTTGACCAGTCCATAGGCTTATTCCATGAATGGTTCAACAAAAGTCACTTATGGAAGATAATTATTTTCTTTGAATTAAATTCTCAGAGTTTGCAACTCTTGTTTTCTGCTCAAGGGTTTACATCCCTGAAAGTCTTCTACACTGATAAATATAATCAATCAAGAGAGAACATGCTCTGAGGAATTAATTGTTGTCAGTTGATGTATTTAATGGGACATCACACTTCATTAACTTAGCCAACTCATTAAGCTTAATCAGACATGTAAAAGAAAAGTAAATGATCAAAGTTAAAAAATAAAGTCTGGACTCTAGAGTCTTCATTTTTTTTTTTTAAACACAGAACATTGAGTGCCACAGAAATAATTTGTTTATTCCAAAGATTCTTTTTGTAAGGACTGATTCTATGCCAAGGGAATTATATAGGGCTTTTTTCTTCATTTGTAACATGTAAATCTTGGACAAGTAGAAAGGATTAGAAAAAGGAACCACTATATTTTATAACAATGATTCATGCTATATATAATTCTTATGTTGTGGAACTATTTATGTTAGCTTAGCAAAGACAGTTGGAAGCACTGAAACCAGTGAAAGGTGCAGATTTCTACCCTGGATGAAAACATACTGAATTAATATGTACCTTCAAAGGTTTATGCATTTTATACAATTAGGTTTTTTTTTCTATCAAATTAATTTCAGTCAATCGGTGTCATTGTCCATTTTCCTTGGTCTTGGTCTTGTCACTCTACTTTAACTGAACAGAAACCAACTGTCACATGCCTCTCAAGGACAGGAGCTTGCCACCCTGCATTTGCAGAGCCAGTGGTTCCAAACCAGAGTTCTCCACCGAGCTGTGGTTTCCACAGAATTGAGGGGGTAAAGGAGATGGGACAGATGAATGGGAGCAGAGATTGATTGTTCATTTCCTGCACCCTGGTTCTATTGCCAATCTGGCACATCTGTTTGTGAGAGAATAGCTATGAAATGATGTTGTGCTTCTGTTAGCTCAGGCTTTAAGCTGTTCCATGTGTCTGAACCCCTTTATTCTTCATGGAAATTTTCAAACACACTCATTCCGGAGGCAACGATTTTGCCTCCACCAAGTTCATGTGGCTCAGCTGATGTTCTCACTGTTCCAGGCCCTCGTTAGGAAAGCTGGGTTCAGTTGCTCTGAGAAATTGTTACTTTCCGGTTTGTTTTTGTTTTTTCATATCACACTTGGGGAAGAAAGGCATTTTAAAGAGAGCATAGCCTGTGATTCTCAACAGGTTATGTCTAGTTTTCTTCATGGATTCATATCAGAGACAATGTAAAGGAGCTATAGGGGACCTTCAGGGCTATGCCATTCAACTGCCTCATTTTTAAAATGTGGCAACCAAAGGCCAAGGAGGTAAAATGGCTTGTGGAAGATCTCACAAGAGATAGTGGTGTGTTATTGGATTCTCTTAGGCAGAGCTTTTTATTATTATTATTCCATATTGATGTTGATGATAAAGCTTTCACTTACTGAACACAACAAATAGTTGCGATTTCATGTTAAAGAAAGTCATAAAAACAAATATCTCAAAGCATAGTGGTATGTTTAGTCTGGTGTTTTCTACTATTTCACTGTAAAAAAAATATTTAATTTAGAGCACACTTGATTATTAAGATGGCCGAAGATATCTCTTTTCTTTAGTAGTTCTGGTTTTATTTTTGTCATAAAATTATTAGGTACCTATTATCAACAAAATACTATAATAAGTGCTAGGGAGATAAAAATGATGAATCAGACACCCATCTGCGCTCCTGGAAACGGCAGCCGGTGTTAATCTTTGAGTGCCAGTGTGCTTCAGGGTTGGTGAAGTAGTCTCTCAATCTCAATTAGCTAGATTGCAAATACTGAAGTGTAGAAGGATTGGCAATATATTTAAATGGCATCCTATAAGCTGCATGTGTATTTACAAATCCTCAATTTTTTGCAGATAAGGAACATTTTTTCTTCCTCTAAGAAACAGCATGTATTTTCCTATGAAGTATTTGACATTTTCAGTGACTCTTCCCAAGATTTTCACATAGAATTTTCTTATCTTCCCATGCATTTTTTCCTTCCATTGGTTTTGATAGTTTCCATATTTCACTCTCCAAGTTCTTTGACATATCAATTTTATATCTCTTTCTGGGTTACATGAAACTCTTGTCTAGTTGAAGATTTTATCTTTCCATTGTACAAATTTCTTCCTTTTAAAGTACCCTTTCTGACTGCTATGCCTTTGAGAATTCAAATGATATCTTTTAGAGTTCTGCAGGTTTCAATTGTACTTCAAGTTATTTTGTCTGTGTCTGTCGTAGATGGAGCCTTTAAAATGTTTTTATACTCATTGAGAGCTTATATTTAGTATGGGGTCACTGATTTCTAGTAAATAGTACTGATATTTCTTCTTCTTAAATATAACATATTTCACTGCTCACTTTCTATTAATTTTGTTGTCACAATGAGATCTTATGGTGATTTGAATGGTGTTAAAATGATACACAATATAAACATGTCCTATAAACTGAAAAGGCTACTCTATCTATCACCTATCTCTGCCAGCAGCTAAGTGCTGCTTTGTGATACATCGTGTTGCTGTTTTCAGTGTACCTCAGAAGAAAAAAACAAATATCTACATTGTTGCTCTTCACATTTTTATTCTATTGTCTGCCCAGAAATTTGTATATCTAGTTATCTTTCTATGCCTGTATCTATGACCATATAAACCCATCACAAAAAAAAAAGATGGGCACATAAGAGTTCATTTTAAAAAGATTTCAGATAGGGAAATTTGCAAAGAATAATGTGGCAAAAATCCATGTTCCCTACACTTTCTCACAAATTGATACATCTGTGTATTTTACTTATCTTGTATTTTCTTCCACTTTTGTTAAAGAAATAAATTATTGGAATAAAAGTCCTTTTAAATCATTATCTCCAGTTCTATTTTCCCCTACTATCTGGAGAAATAGCTATTAAGACTACATATTGCTTATCTTTTATTTTCTTTAAAAAATATGAAATATTTTCCTTGAATAAAATGAGGTATTTAAATGATAAAGAATAATAAAACAAGTACAACTACTCATGGTCTCCCTGACCAACATAAGAAAGAGGACATTGCTATATTGCTATCAGTCTTTTTTTTTGTTTGTTTGTACCTGGGATTGAACCCAAGGACACTTAACCACTGAGTCACATGCCCAGCCCTGCCCTACCTTTAATTTTTTTTTTAGTTGTAGATGGACACAATACCTTTACTTTATTATTTATATGTATGTGGTGCTGAGGATTGAACCCAGAGTCTCACATGTGCTAGGCAAGTGTTCTACCACTAAGCTACAACCCCAGCCCATTTAAAAAAAA